>NC_059157.1:87612235-88862235 GCF_019923935.1 Bubalus bubalis | reverse complement strand
CTGCTGGAGTGTTAAATAGGGGAAAAGGTAAAATCTTTAAGGTCAATGTGGCTCAATTCCAAGGAAAAACAGAAAAGCCTGTTTCTTTTTTATATTTATTTATTTTAGAAGGAAACATGAAATAAGGCTTTATTTTTGCATTACTGAATGCAGCCTAATGTACTGCCTGGCTGTAGCTCTGGGATGTTATGTTTTGTTCACAGGAGCCCTGAGGGAAAGCAGAACTCATTCCTTTCCATGGGTACACCTTCCTATTTAAGGCAAAAACAACTAATATTTGTGAAATACCTCAACTGTAAGATTAATTTAGGAAGCCAAACTGTTTCAATACTTAAGTTTAGTCACTGCCTGTTTGAATGTGTGTGTATATGTGTCCATATTGTTTCAAACAAGTTAAAAAAGAAAATGCAAGTTTTCCATTTTAATTCCTTTTTTGGTTATTTTCTAAAGACCCAACTAACTATTGCATTTCATGGGAAGTGTACCATGAAAGGGTTGTTATTAAGAGCTATTTCTGCAAAAACTGAAAAAATATTTTTACCAAATGCATAATAGAAAAAAATGTAACTAGAAAATAATGCTTATAATAAATGCATACCCTGATTTATCAAGACTTGCTCTCTACAAACAGATTTGCTAGAGACACAATGAGGTACAATTAACATAGATAATCAACAAGAACCTACTGTATATCACAGGAAACTCTACTCATTGTTCTGTGATAACCTATATGTGAAAAGAATCTGAAAAAATATATATATAAGTATAACTGAATCACTTCTCTAAACACCTGAAACCAAAGTAACACTGTGAACCAACTATCAGATCAGATCAGTCACTCAGTAGTGTCCGACTCTTTTCGACCCCATGAATTGCAGCACACCAGGCCTCCCTGTCCATCACCAAATCCCGGAGTTCACCCAGACTCACGTCCATCGAGTCAGTGATGCCATCCAGCCATCTCATCCTCTGTCGTCCCCTTCTCCTCCTGCCCCCAATCCCTCCCAGCATCAGAGTCTTTTCCAATGAGTCAACTCTTCGCATGAAGTGGCCAGAGTACTGGAGTTTCAGCTTTAGCATCATTCCTTCCAAAGAAATCCCAGGGCTGATCTCCTTCAGAATGGACTGGTTGGATCTCCTTGCAGTCCAAGGGACTCTCAAGAGTCTTCTCCAACACCACAGTTCAAAAGCATCAATTCTTCAGCGCTCAGCCTTCTTCGCAGTCTAACTCTCACATCCATACATGACCACAGGAAAAACCATAGCCTTGACTAGACACACCTTTGTTGGCAAAGTAATGTCTCTGTTTTTGAACATGCTATCTAGCTTGGTCATAACTTTCCTTCCAAGGAGTAAGCGTCTTTTAATTTCATGGCTGCAGTCACCATCTGTAGTGATTTTGGAACCCAGAAAAATAAAGTCTGACATTGTTTCCCCATCTATTTCCCATGAAGTGGTGGGACTGGATGCCATGATCTTCGTTTTCTGAATGTTGAGCTTTAAGCCAACTTTTTCACTCTCCACTTTCACTTTCATCAAGAGGCTTTTTAGTTCCTCTTCACTTTCTGCCATAAGGGTGGTGTCATCTGCATATCTGAGGTTATTGATATTTCTCCTGGCAATCTTGATTCCAGTTTGTGTTTCTTCCAGTCCAGCATTTCTCATGATGTACTCTGCATATATGTTAAATAAGCAGGGTGACAATATACAGCCTTGACGAACTCCTTTTCCTATTTGGAACCAGTCTGTTGTTCCATGTCCAGTTCTAACTGTTGCTTCCTGACCTGCATACAAATTTCTCAAGAGGCAGATCAGGTGGTCTGGTATTCCCATCTCTTTCAGAATTTTCCACAGTTCATTGTGATCCACACAGTCAAAGTCTTTGGCATAGTCAATAAAGCAGAAACAGATGTTTTTTTGGAACTCTCTTGCTTTTTCCATGATCCAGCGGATGTTGGCAATTTGATCTCTGGTTCCTCTGCCTTTTCTAAAACCAGCTTGAACATCAGGAAGTTCACGGTTCACATATTGCTGAAGCCTGGCTTGGAGAATTTTGAGCATTACTTTACTAGCGTGTGAGATGAGTGCAATTGTGTGGTAGTTTGAGCATTCTTTGGCATTGCCTTTCTTTGGGATTGGAATGAAAACTGACCTTTTCCAGTCCTATGGCCACTGCTGAGTTTTCCAAATGTGCTGGCATATTGAGTGCAGCACTTTCACAGCATCATCTTTCAGGATTTGGAATAGCTCAACTGGAATTCCATCACCTCCACTAGCTTTGTTCATAGTGATGCTTTCTAAGGCCCACCTGACTTCACATTCCAGGATGTCTGGCTCTAGGTCAGTGATCACACCATCCTGATTATCTGGGTCATGAAGATCTTTTTTGTACAGTTCTCTGTGTATTCTTGCCATCTCTTCTTAATATCTTCTGCTTCTGTTAGGTCCATACCATTTCTGTCCTTTATCGAGCCCATCTTTGCATGAAATGTTCCCTTGGTATCTCTAATTTTCTTGAAGAGATCCCTCGTCTTTCCCATTCTGTTGTTTTCCTCTATTTCTTTGCATTGATCGCTGAAGAAGGCTTTCTTACGTCTTCTTGCTATTCTTTGGAACTCTGCATTCAGATGTTTATATCTTTCCTTTTCTCCTTTGCTTTTTGCTTCTCTTCTTTTCACAGCTATTTGTAAGGCCTCCCCAGACAGCCATTTTGCTTTTTTGCATTTCTTTTCTATGGAAATGGTCTTGATCCCTGTCTCCTGTACAATGTCACGAACCTCATTCCATAGTTCATCAGGCACTCTGTCGGTCAGATCTAGGCCCTTAAATCTATTTCTCACTTCCACTGTATAATCATAAGGGATTTGATTTAGGTCATACCTGAATGATCTAATGGTTTTTCCTATACTCCAATATAAATTTTTAAAAAGTTTTAAATGACCAAAGGTCTACTTTGAGGGTTGCCTTTGCTCTGAATCCTGATCTACTTCACGTAGAAATCTCAGGATATGACCCTACTTAGCTCTGGGATGATTCAATGAAGAAAGGTAAAAGTGAAGACATAATTTACCACATTACAATCTAAGAGAGGAAAATCAGCAGTCTTAGAAAAAAGAAAAAATCAGTATCCATTCATGATTAAAAAAATAAATTCTTAAGGTAGGTCCAGAAGAAATTGTTCTCAACTAACAAAGAATATCTACAAAAAGCCTCCCACCAACATCACAGTTTGCAAGTGTGTCCTTGACCATCAGTGACAAACCAAGAGAACCTGTTGTCCCACTCCCTTCAGCATGGTACTGGAGGTACTAACAAGTATGTCAAAACTAAAGAAATAAATAGAATACGTAAGGCTCTGGAAGCAAGAAACAAAATATTCTTTACTTGCAGGTATTATGGTTGAATTCATAGAAGGTTAAAAAATTCCCCTGAAAAAGCTGATGAAAGTTTTTCAAAATACTAGATAAAATATAAATATACAGAAGTCAAACATACTTCTATATACTAATAAACAGGCTAAAAATTTTTATTATGGTGTTAACAATATCAGACATACATACATTACTTATTTTATGCCAAAGATTGTTCTACAAAGTTATGTCAGTTTTAAAATAATGTGTAAAATCAGTGGTCCTCCTCTCTTTGTATCCTCCTTCCCTTAAATGTGGACTGGACAAAGTGATTCATTCTACTGAGTAGAATGAGGCAAAAGTGATGCTATGTGATTCTTAGACTAAGTCATAAATGGGATAATTTCTGCCAAGCTCTTTCCCTCTATCATTTTGTCTGGGGGGAATCTAGCCACTGAATCATAGGATATACCAGCATCACTGGGAGAGGCCCACAGAAAAAGGGACAGAGGCTTCCTGTGCATCAATTTGCCAGCTAGTGTAGCCCTAAAATCCTTTTTATACTTTATTGAATTTTAGTTGATTTACAGTGCTGTTGTACAGAAAAATGATTTAATTTCTGCTGTACAGAAAAATGATTAAGTTATACATATTTTTTTCATATTCTTTTCCATTATGGTTCATCATAGGATGTTGAATATAGTTCCCTGTGCTACACAGTAGGGGCCTTGTTGTTTATCAATTGTATACATATTAGTTTGCATCTGCTAATCCCAACTTCTAATCCTCCACTCCCCCAACCCCCTCCCCCTTGGCAAGCTCAAGTCTGTGAGTCTGTCTCTGTTTCATACATAAGTTCGTTTGTGTCATACATTAGATTCCATGTGTAAGTGATATCATAGGATATTTGTCTTTCTGACTTACTTTGCTTAGTGTGATAATCTCTAGGCCCATCCATGTTGGTACAAATGGGATTATTTCCTTCTTTTTTCTGGCTGAGTAATATTCCGTTGGTATATATATGTGCCATGTTTTCATGTCCATTCATCTGTCAGTGGACTTTTAGGTTGTTTCCATGTCTTGGCTGTTGTAAATAGTGTTGCTATGAACATAGGGGTGCATGGATCTTTTCAAATTATAGTTTTATCTGAGTATATGCCCAGGAGTGGGTTGCTGGATCATAAGGTAGCTCTAATATTAGTTTTTTGAGGGACTTCCATATTGTTTTCCATAGTTAGCCCCCAACTCTTGATTGCCAGACCATCAGAAACCTTGAGTCAGGTCTCCCAGCCAAGCCTCTCCCATTTTCTTGACCCACAGAAACTATGAGTGATAATAAATACTTCGCACTTTTTAAGCCAAAAATTTTGCTATGATTTGTAACAAAGCAATAGATAACAATACACATTGTGTGATCCTTATGTCTCTAAGATAGAGACAATTACTATAGTCAGTGTACAGATGAGGCAGCCAAGGCAGAGAGAGCCTAAGTAGCATGCTCAAGGTTGCACAGTGGAGATGTGTAACAAGCAGAGATGGGACTCAAGCACAGTCCATCAGCTTCCAGGTATGTGCTTATAAGTGCTATACTATACTTTATCAACGGAGAAGGCAATGGCGCCCCACTCCAGTACTCTTGCCTGGAAAATCACATGGACAGAGGAGCCTGGTGGGCTATAGTCCATGGGGTCGCTAAGAGTCAGACATGACTGAGCGACTTCACTTTCACTTTTCACTTTCATGCATTGGAGAAGTAAAGGCAACCCACTCCAGTGTTCTTGCCTGGAGAATCCCAGGGACGGGGGAGCCTGGTGGGCTACCATCTATGGGGTCACACAGAGTCAGACACAACTGAAGCGACTTAGCAGCAGCAGCACCATACGATATCATGCTTCTCCCCAAACTCTCAAACATACTTCATATTTTATTCAGTTATCCTTTGCATGTATATGCCTAACTTCTGCAGATAACCAGCCACCTAATCCAACAGAGGTAAGTGGGTCTCTAGATCTATGAAGCCACTGTCAGCTAGAACTTCTCATTTCTCTTGCTTGGGTCTACCTTTCCTGGACTCCACATCCTCCTCTTTCTTCTGAGAATAAAATATCCTCTTCTCCATGATGAAGAAAAGACAGTACTGATTGTTCTTTAGCCCCAAAACTCAAGTCATAAACAGGATACCTCAGAACAGATTTAAACCTATCCAAGTCAATCAGTGGTAGCTTCATTTAAGTCCTCAGGCCTCTCACTGTTGGCCAGTCAGCAGGTGCTTCACTTCAGCTTGCCTATGGACGTGAGCCAGTCCCTAAGCTCCACCTTCCTCAGGTTTTACATTAAGTCTGCTCTTTGCTGTATTTAGAGACTTCATTCCACATCCACAGTTCTTACTTGCTAAGCAAGTAATAAATCCAGCTTCTTTGCTTCAGATATATGTAAAGGGTCGTCTTTTCCTTTGATGCTTTTCATCCTCTTGAATTGCCAGAGTAAATTTTAGAATATGTCAACAGGAGTATGTGCAGAAAAACTTTCAGAGTCATAACATGTCTGAATATCCCTTCTTCCTGACTTCTTATTTGATTGATAATTTGCCTGAGGATAGAATTTGAAGTCAAGTATCTCATTTTCCCTCAAATTTTGAGGAGATTAAATCCAGGGGTTGCTAGTGACAACTCCAATGCCAGTATAATTCATGCTCCTTGGGAAGTGATTCTTCCCCTCTGAAAATTTTTAGAATCTTCTCTCAGTTTTGATGTTCTGAAATTTCAGTAGTTTTTAGATACCAGGCTTCTTTCATTTTTTATCAACCACACTACCTATTTTGTGATCCCTTGGAATCTGATGACTTATGTCCTTCTTTTGTCTCCATATATCCCATCTTTTTTCTCTTGTTTACCTTCCAGCAAATTTTCTCAAATTTATTCACCAGTCCTTCTGCTGAAAGTTTTAATGTTTATAATGATTAATTGTATGTGTCAACTTGGCTAGGACTGAGTAACTAGTTATTTGGTCAAACCCTAGTCTAGGTGTTGCTGTTGGGTATTGTTTTTAAATGAGATTAACATTTAAACCATAGACTCCAGTAAAGCAGCTTGCCCTCCATACTGTCAGTGGGTCTCATTCCTTAAGAAAAAAAAGTTGGAAGCCTTAAGAAAAAAAGCCTGAGGTCCCCTAAGGAAGAAGGAATTTTGTCTTCAGTCTGTCTTTGAATTCAGTCCGTAACATCAACTCTTCCCTGGATCTTCAGCCTGCTGTCCTAGGCTGAAGATCTTGGATGAGCAAGCCTCCACAATTGTGAGTCAATTCTTAAAAATAAATCTCCCTCTCTCTCCCTCCCGACTCCATCCCTTCTTGACCCTTTTTGCTGTTTTTGTTATTTTCTCTCTTTTATGCTACATTCTTCTCATATAACTGTGGTTCTTAGTTGCCCATATGTATTTATGAAGGGAGAAATGAAAGAAATTGGTGAGTTTCTAATGAGTATGTTTATTATATTTTTACTCTCCAAAAAGGCTGAGCACAAGGGTATAGGCAGTGACTCCTTCTCGGAGGCAAATGGGTATTTGATACTGTGTAGCCCCTCCATCTCTCCCTCTTCTCCACTGGGCAACTCAGTACAGTTCCCTAGAGTGAGGAGGAGAAGGGGTCCTTTGACCATGAGGATGCATCCGAAAAGCATTTTGCTGTCTTTGTTACAGATATTGACTTTTGTAGTTAAAAAGCAGAGAGTATGAGTTTTAAATTATCAAATTGTGCTATAACAATATTTCCTCGAGGCAATGAGTATTTCATGGCCTGTTTTTTAATTTAATTTTTACTTTTTATTGGAATATTTTTGACTTACAATGTTGTGTTAGTTTCAGGTGCACAGCAAAGTAATTCAGTTATACATAATCATATATCCATTCTTTTTCAGATTCTTTTCCCATATAGGTTATCACAGAATATTGAGTAAATTTCCTTGTGCTATACAGTAGGGCCCTGTTGATAATCTATTTTATATATAGTAGTGTGTATATGTAAATCTCAAACTCCTAACTTATCCCTACTCCCTACAGTTTCCCTTTGGTAAACATAAGTGGTTTTCAAAGTCTGTGAATCTGTTTGTTTCCTAAATAAGTTCATTTGTTCATTCCACAGACATTTGTCTTTGCGTGGTTTACTTAGTACGATAATCTCTAGGTCCATCTATCTTGCTGAAAATGGTATTTTTTCATTCTGTTTTATGACTGAGTAAAATACCATTATATACATGTACCACATCTTTATCCATTCATCTGTTGATGGACATTTAGGTTATTTCCATGCCTTGGCTATTTACAATAATGCTGCAGAGAACACTGGGGTGCGTGTATCTTTTCAAATGATGGTTTTCTTGGGCTATATGCCCAGGAGTGGGCTTTATGGCCTATTTTTCATATTAAGAGCCAAGAACCATAAAGTATTTTGGGGAGCAGTGGCAACAAAATGCACTAATATTTTATTAGATCAAAACACCCTAACCACAGCACACATCAGAATAAAATAGAGATGGTCCAGTGTTTTTCAAACTACTGCACAATTGCACTCATCTCATATGCTAGCAAAGTAATGCTCAAAATTCTCCAAGCTAGGCTTCAACAGCACGTGAACCGTGAACTTCCAGATGTTCAAGCTGGATTTACAAAAGGCAGAGGAACTAGAGATCAAATTGCCAACATCCGTTGGATCATTGAAAAGGCAAGAGAGTTCCAGAAAAACATCTACTTCTGCTTTTTTGACTATGCCAAAGACTTTGACTGTGTAGATCACAACAAACTGTGGAAAATTCTGAAAGAGATGGGAATACCAGACCACCTGACCTGCCTCTTGAGAAATCTGTTTTCAGGTCAGGAAGCAACAGTTAGAACTGGACGTGGAACAACGGACTGGTTCCAAATAGGGAAAGGAGTATGTCAAAGCTGTATGTTGTCACCCTGCTTATTTAACTTATATGCAGAGTACATCATGAGAAATGCTGGGCTGGAAGAAGCACAAGCTGGAATCAAGATTGCCAGGAGAAATATCAATAACCTTAGCTATGCAGATGACACCACCTTTATAGCAGAAATTGAAGAAGAACTAAAGAGTCTCTTGATGAAAGTGAAAGAGGAGAGTGAAAAGTTGGCTTAAAACTCAACATTCAGAAAACTAAGACCATGTCATCTGGTCCCATCACTTCATGGTAAATAGATGGGGAAGCAATGGAAATAGTGAGAGACTTTATTTTGGGGGGCTCCAAAAGCACTGCAGAGGGTGACTGTGCCATGAAACTAAAAGACACTTGCTCCTTGGAAGGAGAGACATTACTTTGCTAATAAACGTCCTTCTAGTCAAAGCTATGGTTTTTCCAGTAGTCATGTATGGATGTAAAAGTTGGGCTATAAAGAAAACTGAGCACTGAAGAATTGATGCTTTTGAACTGTGGTATTGGAGAAGACTTGAGAGTCCCTTGGACTGCAAGGAGATCCAACCAGTCCATCCTAAAGGAAATCAGTCCTGGGTGTTCATTGGAAGGACTGATGCTGAAGCTGAAACTCCAATACTTCGGCCACCTGATGTGAAGAACTGACTCATTTGAAAAGACCGTGATGCTGGGAAAGATTGAAGGCAGGAGGAGAAGGGGACGACAGAGGATAGATGGTTGGATGGCATCACCAACTCAATGGACATGAGTTTAAGTAAACTTTGGGAGTTGGTTATGGACAGGCAGGCCTGGTGTGGTGCAGTCCATGGGGTCGCAAACAGTCAGATACGACTGAGCAACTGAACTGAACTGAACTGAACTGTGTGTTTTTCACTTCACCTTTCTGGCATCTAGTTCTTCCAATGCTACTTTAAAAAAAAAAAAAAAATCCCCGTTTGCAAAACTTGCAATTGTAATGCTAGTATTGGTCACTATCTGGCTAGACTTATGGTGACAATAAACTATTATTCAAGCATGATTTTGCCTTACTGAAAATGCAAGAGCATCATCCAGTGGCAAAAATGTAACTGCAAAATTTTCAATTTATATAGACTGGATAACTATTTCAACATAGAAGAAAATATATATTTTCCCATTCTGTTTCCCTAATGAAGCTTCCAGACAAAATAGTAGGAAATTTGATTACTGCTTAATGTTGAAACTTTATGTTGAAACTTTCAGGTCCAGTACTTCCTTGGTGTCCTAGATCTGTCTCCTGAAGACTCATGCTTTCAAGACTTAAAAGAATTAAGAATGAGCCGGTGTTTCTTAATTGTGTTGGTTGTAACTAAATTCTGAAAGCCAGGACTGTAAGAGAAGGCTACAAAGAGCCTGGCATAGTCCGTGGAGTCACAAAGAATCAGATATGGCTGAACAACTAACAAAGACACTAACCCTTCTAAAGAATTATTATTAATTCTCCTAAAACAACTTCTTGGCATGCCCCTCAGGACACTGAAAGTGAAGCACAAAGTCACTTTAAGCAATATGATTTGTTTTAAACAAAGTTAATAGTCCTTAGCCCCTAGACGGAGAAGCCAATGGCAACCCACTCCAGTATTCTTGCCTGGAGAATCCCAGGGACGGGGGAGGCTGGTGGGCTGCCGTCTATGGTGTCGCACAGAGTCGGACATGACTGAAGTGACTTAGCAGCAGCAGCAGCAGCAGCAGCCCCTAGAGGTTATTTCTGTAAGTCTCCTATTAAGAGTATAGTTTTGAGGGTGCTTGTGTGTATATGTGTACATACATACATTTAAAAATTCTCTATCATTATTGTTGGGATAGCTACTGGCATTTTAAAGTTTTATTTTGGTATGTTTAACATAATTATAAGCAATGTTTTATAAAATTTTTTACAGTGGGATTCTGCTGGAAAATACCACTGAGCTAAAAAATCACCAGGCATTGAAAAGTAAATATACATAGTTTCTCCCCAAATTTTCACTAGCCTCACTGTAATCTAACAGTACTTTCTTTCTCCTAAACTCTCTAACTTAAAAGGAAAAAACATGCACAGAACCATTTGAATCTCATACAGTTTTCTAAGTTTCACCATCAAATTCCAGCATGCTGGGAATGTTTATAGTCGCTATGTACTGGGTCACCATTTTGGTAGCCGTTTAAGGACTGGGAACAAGATATTTTTGGCAAAGCCTGTCTGTTTCTCCGAGACTTGTCCTCTGGTTTTCCCTAGTAACTTGAGTGTAGCAGGAAAGAAATCTTAGAACTACTGGGATTGCAGAGTAAGGACTATGCTATGCTAAGTCGCTTCAGTCGTGTCCGACTCTGCAACCCCATAGACGGAAGCCCACCAGGCTCCCCCGTCCCTGGGAGACTAAGGACTAAAGCATAGAAAACACTACAAATGTCTATTCTAGCCAGTTAATTATCATAAATATTTTTAAAAACAAAAAATTTTCTACTGTTTGTAATTTCATGTTTTAAAACATAATGTAATTATCTAGAAGATTCTAAAACAATCAGCTCTTGAGAAGATTCAGCATAGGTTTGAGCCCATATCTTCTCTTTCAGTTATCCTTGATGCTCATGTCTTGGGCCAAGATTAAATAATGCCCACATTTCAGTAAAAGCTTGTTCAAAAACAGGCCTGTGAATGTTTCACTCTCCTTTTTATACAGGCCCATTAGATTGGGAAAATTCTGGGTAGATGAATTCATGAATGATATCATTGTTGTTCAGTCACTCAGTTGTATCTGACTCTTTTCAACCCCATGGACTGCAGCACACCAGGCATCCCTGTCCTTCACTATCTCCTGGACTTTGCTCAAACTCATGTCCATTGAGTCGATGATGCCATCCCATCATCTCATCTTCTGCTACCCCCTTCTCCTGCTGCCCTCAATCCTTCCCAGCATCAGGGTCTTTTCCAATGAGTTGGCTCTTCACATCAAGTGGCCAAAATATTGGAGTTTCAGCTTCAGCATCAGTCCTTCCAATGAATATTTAGGATTTATTTCAGGATTGACTAGCTTGATCTTACTGCCATTCCATGAACAGAATGAAAAGGGAAAAATATATGAATGACATAGGAATTGCATCATCTTCATCTGGATCTTATGTAATTCTTGTCTTGCCTTTTCATCTTCATTCTTTTGGAAAATACTTGAGATATTTATTTGCACACAAAAATGATACATCAGCTATGAAGCTGGTGTTCACATTTGTGACAGCCAATCTTCCATATGATTCCTATTAGGAATGAAACCCTCATAGCTCCTAAAGTTGCTTGTGTGTCAGTTTTTCTATTGGAGACTCTCAGTAGTTCAGGCCAGAATGCATATCAGTGTGAATTGTGAGGAAAGAAATACATTCTCTTCTTGTTAGTTTCCAAGTAGGAAAGAAAAAGAACATTAAATACTTATGACCTTCAATTAATTACAAAGTCACTGGAAATAGAATAGGATTAAAATAACTGCTATGTTCTCTTCCACTGCTATAACGTGAAACAGACACACATGCTCCATGTTGTGAAGAAGAGGTGGGGGGCTCATGGAATTTCACATGGCTCTGCTCCACATCATTACCTCCAGCTTCCCTTCCCCTAGTCACATTGCTTTTGTGGTTAGCCTGATGCTTCCCCATTTTCACAGAGAATCGCCTGACTCAATCCTTTTGTTACTTCCTCCTTTGTAAATCCTCCTGAAAGAATATATACTTATTTACCGCACTGTGACTCTTTCACTATGTTCTTTTTTTAAAAATTTTGTTCCTTACTTTCCTACCAAAAATGGGACTATTGGCTGAACTAGTGGACTCTTTGATGCAATAAAGAGCAGTTAGCATGTAACTGTCTGTTATAATCCCATTGCAGGGTCACAGGGGGAAGTCATTTCATAAGAGCAATTGCAACATATAGCATTTAATATTTTGATTTTTTTGGTTCACCATGATGTAAACTATTTTATTAGCATTTATATACTTAGAGGAACCTGTAGAGATTAATTTAGGAAACTACTTTCTTTGAAGTAATAAAACATACATTAGTATGGCACTATTTTACATCCTTACGTCTTTTCCTTAGGTATTTGGAGGATTTTTCCCTGTTGGTCAATTAATTAAATCCATAAACTTCTTATTTATCAGTTGTTTACTGAGTAGCTACTATGTGCTATGCATTGTCTTACTTATTCCGTAAAATGTAAAGCAAGTATTTTCCCTCTAAATCATGAAGTAATTAGCTGAGAAATTGAAAATTGTAGAATTAATCCTATGTAAAATAAGAGATGCACAGAATGAGTCATATACAAGACAAAAGAAGTACATAAAGACATTCTGGGTATAAAGCTGTACAGTGAGTTCCAGAATAGCTGATGGATGAGCTTATTGGGATGAATTTTTATATTGAAAACATTTTAAAAAGGATATTGGTCTAAAAGAAAAAAAATTGTTCCAAAACTCTTCGAAGCCTGAAATTACTGGGACCACCTAAGAAAAATCAGAATTCTCCGTGGCCTTTCTTGGAAATCTGGTGAAGTGCAAACTTTGATGAAATATCTTTGGCAATGTTGATGACAGAGGCAATTTTTCAAGTTGAACTAGAGATGAATCAAATTAAAAATAAATATAGCATATGTGCCAAGATACCCAGGCCAAACTACCCATTTCCATGTGCAAACAATAGGATAGGCACAGTAGATTTTGTTTTTCAAATTGTTAATTGAACTGACATTATAGAAGACCTCACCAGCTATGTCTTGTTATTCAAAAAATATTTAAGGGCACCAAAAAATATGAAAATTGAGCACGGGGAAAATGCCTAAATAAATACCCATGTGCTTCTTTTACATTTTCAAATTCAGGGATGTAAATATAACTCTTTGTAATGGGATGATACCTAATTTTAATGAATCTTAGTTAAGGTTTCACAGTTTTTGATCAAATGTTCCAACCATCTGCAAGATAACTTGTACTAAAAATTTTGGCCAGTAAGCATCCTTATACAATAGATTCCCAAATTATGGGTTTTATTAATACTTCGCATTATATTTTACACATTCTTTTCTAATTACTTCCCTGATTATATATATTAGAGTCTCTTACACATTCATTAGTGGAAGTAAAATTTGAACTGAAACCTGGCAAATGAAAGATGGAAAATAGCCAAATAAAAGACAAAATGTACTTGACAAAGAGAAAGGCATACATAAAGGAAACAGTTACATAAATATAACAAGAAATTGAGATTAGTTAAATACTACTGGACTATGGTGGTGGTGGTGGGTCAGTCGCTAAGTTGTGCCTGACTCTTATGACCCCATGGTGTAGCCCACCACGCTCCTCTGTCCATGGGATTTCCAAGCAAGAATAGTGGAGTGGGTTGCCATTTCCTTCTCCAGGCGATCTTCCCAACCCAGGAATCGAACCCAGATCTCCTGCATTGCAGGTGGATTCTTTGCCAACTGAACTACAAGGGAAGTCACCTACTACTGGACTACAGAGTTCAAAAAAAAAAAAAGAATAATTCTGGATCTAGCTGAGCATCAAGGAGAGAATGTAGAGATATTTGTAAGACAAGTCAGGGAGTTCGAATTTTATCTTTTTAACCATTGGTTTTCTTTTAAGTGACATGAGTAGGTATGTATTTTTAAAAGACCATCCTGGGTGATGTGTGGGAAATGGGAAAATGGTAGATGTGCAAATGGTAGTTAAGAATATGGTGATGGTAGTTCCCCAAACTGGGGCAGCTAGAATGTCATCTCTGTATTTTTAATTCCTTCCACTGGGTGAACAACTGAAGCCTGGAACAACCCAGCCCTGACCATGGAAACCACAGCAGTGCCCTATGAAATGGGGAGGCAATGACTGGGAAGAAACCTGGGTCCCTGGAGCAAAGCTTTCCACCACCAAAGTATTTACCTTAGACTATTACATGACATTGAAAAAGATTTATTTTTTCTTTAAGTGACTGGACTTTGCAGGTCTCTTTATTACATTAGCTTAATTTTCACCCTTAAAAATGCTAGAGTGGAAGTGACTGCTCAAGGAGAGTATATGGAACAAAGTGAGAGAATCCACAAATCTCAATATTCAAGGAATGAGGAGACAAAAAAGAACATCAAAGGACAGCGAGTTGTTAGTAAGGTAAGAAGAAAAGTTATCAGTAGAGGCTAAAGGTAGAGTATGTTTCAAGAAGAGTGTCAAATAGTAAATCATAAGGCAAAGTAGGAACTGAACAGTGTTCATTGGCTTTGGAAATTAAAAAGGTAATTGATGACTGTATTGATAAGATGGAAGTGATATGACAGAGGAGTTCTGTATATTATCAAAAGAGGTATAGCAAGAGACACAGAAACTAAGCAATGAAACTAAACTAATGAAAAGGATATTTGACGTGGAGATAGCTTGTGGATAGAGAAATAATGTCATCTCAAATGGCACAGAGAAGCTCTGAGAGTAATTGATTGATTTAACCAAAAGAAAGGAAGCTTGGGATGAGAGAGTGATGTATATGAATTTTATGTTCAGCAGTTAAATTTTAGATTAAAAGAAGTTCTAAAAATGTGATATATTATTACATAATAGAATCACTTATCTCAGTTATACCACTGTAATAAAGATACTTTCTAAGCATCTTTTTGGAAACTTCTCCTATAATTATGCAAATCATGATTCGGTTTCAGACTTACCCTCTTATTGTAAGCAAGTATCACACTGGATGAAAAAACATTTCAGTTGTTTCTGGTATGACCAAAAGGCAGTATAACTGTGATCCTTGAGGAAAAAGGGAATATGAGTTTTGAGATTTACATCAGCCCACCTTTCTTGGTAGGAAAAACATCAATGATTGCAGCAGAAGTTGGTGATGCCTAAGTAGAGACAGCACTCAATGAGCTGAAGAGGAAGACATAGAAGTTTGGCTCTGCTAATGTGGAAATCTGTGGGACTAAGGTGCCAAAGAGGCAAATACTCTATAGGGAGGAGGCAGTAGTCTATGTGGGCATTCCTTTCATGTCATTGGCCTGGAGAATGTGCTGTACATGGGCAGAAAAGGTTCTTTAATGTTTAGTAGAGAGAAGCTGCTATTGAGATGAATATGAAAAAAAAAAACCATGTTACATACTATGTATGGACAGATTTATAACAAGTATAAAAACGTGATTGGGAAACATACATCAATGTTTGCCTCTAATACAGGAGAAAGGTAAGTAGACTTGATGTGCATGAAAGCTGTAAGTACATTTATAGCATTTTTTCCTTTCATATTAAATGATCTGAATCACTATAGCAAAATTGTTTTTAATCTAGTTAAAATGGACATATCTTCCTATAATATTTTGTATAGTTGAAATATTTCTCTAATTTTAAAATGTAAAATCAGTTATTAATTTCTTTTATGAGTTATGACAGAATGACAAATATTGGATATAGCTTCATGCTATAAACAATTAGAAACTGACAAAATACATGAAGCAATTGCTTTCAAACTTTGAGCAGTAAGCTGCAACAGAATGTGATGACTGAAAGAGGGAAAACAACCAAAGTATGCCCTACAATTGCTCCAAATTTCTACCTAGAGGCAATTTCCCAACCGCAGATACAGGGAGTATAAGCACAAGAAGAAACAATTGGTCTCGCTGAATTGAGAAGATGTAAATTACAGTTCAGAAAGACTGAGATGTTGGAAATTAAAGAACAGAATTTCATATAGGAGAAAGATATGCATAATAAGCGATTCAGAAATATGCATATAGTTCCCTCGAGTCTTTTTTGAGTTTTAAGCTGGATGTGATTATAGTGAAACTCCACAAACTCAGGCAAAAGAACAATTGGGAATTATAAATTAATCCCCAGAGCTTCTACAAGAGGAAATGACCTCTGACATCAAAATGAAGAGCCCTTGGAAATAAGCCAGGTCTTCAGTGAAGACCCCAGAGATATGATACTTTGAAGTTAGAGCTGCACTAGCTGCAGGGACTGGAGTACAACTGTAGACTTGACCTAGAAAACCTTAAAAATAGATCTACAGGGTCCAACTTATCAACAAGTAATTTAACTGCCTGTCAGAACAAAGTGCGACACTCTTCAAGAAAGACATCAAAATATACATGTTTGGACACAAAATATCCATTCAGTCCAACATTCAGTGAAAACTTAGTAGACTTGCCAATAAGCAGGTAATTGTGACCCAAAGGTCCGTCTAGTCAAGGCTATGGTTTTTCCAGTGGTCATGTATGGATGTGAGAGTTGGACTGTGAAGAAAGCTGAGCGCCGAAGAGTTGATGCTTTTGAACTGTGGTGTTGGAGAAGACTCTTGAGAGTCCCTTGGACTGCAAGGAGATCCAACCAGTCCATTCTGAAGGAGATCAGCCCTGGGATTTCTTTGGAAGGAATGATGCTAAAGCTGAAACTCCAGTACTTTGGCCACCTCATGCGAAGGGTTGACTCACTGGAAAAGACTTTGATGCTGGGAGGGATTGGGGGCAGGAGAGAAGGGGATGACAGAGGATGAGATGGCTGGATGGCATCACTGATTCGATGGACGTGACGTGAGTCTGGGTGAACTCTGGGAGTTGGTGATGGACAGGGAGGCCTGGTGTGTTGCGATTCATGGGGTCGCAAAGAGTCGGACACGACTGAGCAACTGAACTGAACTGCCAGGGATAAGAATCAGAAAATTAAAAAAAAAAAGTATCAAGGCTAGGGAGACTAAAAGAAGAGGTTGAAAAGCTACTATGTGGTATTTAGATACTTAAAAAAGCAACATCAGCATAATGAGGAGAAAAATAGATTGTGGAAAAGAAAACCATGGAATATCTACAGATGAAAAATATATGAACAAATACAATGTTAGAAATGCAACTTTCACTGACTGGTATCAGAAGGTTCAACACTGAAGAAAAAATGGTGAGTAAACTTAAAGTCAATAAAAATATAATCTCTTCAAAATGAAGCAAGAAATGTGCCTGTGGAAAAAAGGAACAGAGTATCAGTTACACGTGGGACAATATCAAGCAGTGTTTTGCACAAGCACATACACATATACTGAAGAAACACACATAAGAAATCATAATCAAATTGCTGAAAACCAATGAGAAGGCAGACTTGACATTTCTTCAAAAAGGATATACAAATAGCTTGTAAGGATGTGAAAAGACGCCCAACACCACAAACCATCAAAGAAATACAAATCAAAACCACCATGAGCTACTACCTTACACCCATTAGGATAGTGTGTGTGTGTGTGTGTGTGTGTGTGTGTGTGTAAAAGAAAATAACAAGTTTCAGCAGGGCTGTGGAGAAGTTGGAACCTTTCTGAACTGTAGACAGGATTGCAAACTTGTGCAAATGCTATTGAGAATAGTATGGAAGTTCCTCAACAAATTAAAAATAGAACCTTTATATGATCTAGCAGTCTTACTTCTGGGTATGTATCAAAAATAACTGAAAGCAGTGTTTTCAAAAGATACTTGTATACCCATTTCACAACAGTATTATTCACAAGAGTCTGAAGGTAGAAACAGTCCAAATGTCCACTGACAGATGAATGGACCAAACATGGTGTTTACATAGAAAGAAATACCACGAAGCTATTTCATACTATGTAGCCTGTAACTAGAAAATCCCATGGATGGAGGAGCCTGGTGGGCTGCAGTCCATGGGGTTGCTAAGAGTTGGACACGACTGAGCAACTTCACTTTGACTTTTCACTTTCCTGCATTGGAGAAGGAAATGGCAACCCACTCCAGTGTTCTTGCCTGGAGAATCCCAGGAATGGGGCAGCCTGGTGGGCTGCCGTCTATGGGGTCGCACAGAGTCGGACACAACTGAAGTGACTTAGCAGCAGCAGCCTGTAACATGCTATATTTGGTAATGGTGGTTTAGTTGCTAAGTCATGTCCAACTCTTGCAATCCCATGGATTGTAACCTGCCAGCCTCCTCTGTCCATGGGATTCTCCAAGCAAGAATACTGGAATGGGTTGGCAATTCCTTCTCCAAACATGCTAAATTTGGATGTACCTTAAGGACAGTATGCTAAGTGAAATAAGCCAGTTACAAAAGGACAAATATTGTATGATTCCACTTATATGAAGATCCCATAAATGTATTTCTATTTCTATTTTCATTAAATTTTCATATTCATGTTTTCATATTCATAAAATAGAAAGTAGAATGGAGGTTACTAGGCCTGGAAGGAGAAGGAAACGGGCAGTTACTGTTTAATGGGTATAGAGTTTCAGTTCCACAAGATGAAATGCTTTTGGACATCTCTTTCGGTGGTGGTGGTAGTGGTTTAGTCACTAAGACGTGTCCAACCCTAGTGACCCCATGATCTGTAGACTTTCAGGCTTCTCTCTCTATGGGATTTTCCAGGCAAGGATACTAGAGTCAACTACCATTTCCTTCTCCAGTGGAGCTTCCCACCTAGGGGTTGAAGCCCTGTCTTCTAAACTGCAGACAGCCTCCAGCACTGTAGGTGGATTATTTACCTCTGAGTCACTAGGACATCTCTTTTACAACAATTTAAATATACTTAACAACACAGAGCTGTAAATAACAGGGAGGGAACACATCTCCACCCATCAACAGAAAATTGGATTAAAGGTTTACTGAGCATGGCCCCGCCCATCAAAACAAGACCCAGTATACCCCTAGGTCAGTCTGTCCCATCAGGAAGCATACATAAGCCTCTTAGTCTTCTCCATCAGAGGGCAGACAGACTGAAAACCACAATCACAGAAAACTAACCAATCTAATCACATGGACCACAGCCTTGTCTAACTCATTGAAACTATGAGCCATGCCCTGTAGGGCCACCCAAGACAGACAAGTAATGGTGGAGAGTTCTCACCAAATGTGGTCCACTGAAGAAGGGAATGGCAAACCACTTCAGTATTCCTGCCTTGAGAACCCCATGAACAGTATGAAAAGGCAAAAAAATAGGACACTGAAAGATGAACTCCCTGGGTCGGAAGGTGCCCAATATACTACTGGAGATCAGTGGAGAAATAACTCCAGAAAGAATGAAGAGATGGAGCCAAAGCAAAAACAACACCCAGCTGTGGATGTGGCTGGTGACGGAAGCAAGGTCTGATGTTGTACAGATCAATATTGCATAGGAACCTGGAATGTTAGGTCCATGAATCAAGGCAAATTGGAAGTGGTCAAACAGGAGATGGCAAGAGTGAACGTTGACATTTTAGGAATCAGCAAACTAAAATGGACTGGAATGGATGAAGTTAACTCAGATGACCATTTTATCTACTACTGTGAGCAAGAATCCCTTAGAAGAAATGGACTAGCCATCATAGTCAACAAAAGAGTCCGAAATGCAATACTTGGATGCAATCTCAAAAATGACAGAATGATCTCTGTTCATCTCCAAGACAAAGCATTCAATATCATGGTAATCCAAGTCTATGCCCTGACCAATAATGCTGAAGAAGCTGAAGTTGAATGGTTCAATGAAGACCTACAGGATTTTCTACAATTAACACCCCAAAAAGATGTCCTTTTCATTATAGGGGACTGGAATGCAAAAGTAGGAAGTCAAGAAACACCTGGAGTAACAGGCAAATTTGGCCTTGGAGTACAGAATGAAGCAGGGCAAAGGCTAATAGAGTTTTGCCAAGAGAACACACTGGTCATAGCAAACATCCTCTTCCAATAACACAAGAAAAGACTCTACACATTGATATCACCAGATGGCCAACACCAAAATAAGATTGATTATATTCTTTGCAGCCAAAGATGGAGAAGCTTTATACAGTCAGCAAAAAAAAAGGCTGGGAGGTGACTGTGGCTCAGATCATGAACTCCTTATTGCCAAATTCAGACTTAAATTGAAGAAAGTAGGGAAAACCACTAGACCATTCAGGTGTGACCTAAATCAAATCCCTAACGATTATACAGTAGAAGTGACAAATAGATTTAAGGGGCAAGATATGATAGACAGAGTGCCTGATGAAATATGGACGGACGTTCATGACATTTTATAGGAGACAGGGATCAAGACCATCCCCAATAAAAATGAAAAAAAGCAAAATGGCTGTCTGAGGAGGCCTTACAAATAGCTGTGAAAAGAAGAGAAGTGAAAAGCAAAGGAGAAAAGGAAAAATATACCCATTTAAATACAGAGTTCCAAAGAATAGCAGGGAGAGAGAAGAAAGACTTCCTCAGTGATCAGTGCAAAGAAATAGAGGAAAACAATAGAATGGGAAAGACTAGAGATCTCTTCAAGAAAACTAGAGATACCAAGGGAACATTTAATGCAAAGATGGGCTCAATAAAGGAAGAAGAAATGGTATGGACTTACAGAAGCAGAAGATATTAAGAAGAGGTGGCAAGAATACACAGAACAACAGTACAAAAAAGATCTTCACAACCCAGATAATCATGGTGTAATCACTCACCTAGAGCCAGACATCCTGGAATGTGAAGTCAAGTGGGCCTGAGGAAGCATCACTACGAGCAAAGCTAGTGGAGGTGATGGAATTCCAGTTGAGGTCTTTCAAATCCTGGAAGATGATGCTGTGAAAGTACTGCATTCAGTATGCCAGCAAATTTGGAAAACTCAGCAGTGGCCACAGGACTGGAAAAGGTCAGTTTTCATTCCAATCCCAAAGAAAGGCAATGCCAAAGAATGCTCAAACTATTGCACAATTGCACTCATCTCACACGCTAGTAAAGTAATGCTCAAAATTCTCCAAGCCAGGCTTCAGCAATACGTGAACCATGAATGTTCAGATGTCCAAGCTGGTTTTAGAAAAGGCAGAGGAACCATAGATCAAATTGCCAACATCCGCTGGATCATGGGAAAAGCAAGAGAGTTCCAGAAAAACATCTATTTCTGCTTATTGACTATGCCAAAGCCTTTGACTGTGTGGATCACAAGAAACTGTGGAAAATTCTGAAAGAGATGGGAATACCAGACCACCTGACCTGCCTCTTGAGAAATCTGTATGCAGGTCAGGAAGCAACAGTTAGAACTGGACATGGAACAACAGACTGGTTCCAAATAGGAAAAGGAGTACGTCAAGGATCTATATTGTCACTGTGCTTATTTAACTTATATGCAGAGTACATCATGAGGAACACTGGGCCGGATGGAACATAAGCTGGAATCAAGATTTCCGGGAGAAATATCAATAACCTCAGACATGCAGATGACACCATCCTTATGGCAGAAAGTGAAGAAGAACTAAAGACCCTCTTGATGAAAGTGAAAGAGGAGAGTGAAAAGTTGGCTTAAAGCTCAACATTCAGAAAATGAAGATCATGGCATCCGGTCCCATCACTTCATGGCAAATCGATGGGGAAACAGTGGAAACAGTTTCTGACTTTATATTTTGGGGCTTCAAAATCACTGCAGATGGTGATTACAGCCATGAAGTTAAAAGACGCTTACTCCTTGGAAGGAAAGTTATGACCAACCTAGATAGCATATTCAAAAGCAAAGTCATTACTTTGCCAACAAAGGTCCGTCTAGTTAAGGCTATCGTTTTTTCAGTGGTCATGTATGAATGTGAGAGTTGGACTATAAAGAAAGCTGAGCACTGAAGAATTGATGCTTTTGAACTGTGGTGTTTGAGAAGAGTCTTGAGAGTCCCTTGGACTGCAAGGAGATCCAGCCAGTCCATCCTAAAGGAGATCAGTCCCGACTGGTTTATTGGAAGGATTGATGTTGAAGCTGAAACTCCAGTCCTTTGGCCACCTGATGAGAAGAGCTGACTCATTTGAAAAGACCCTGATGCTGGGAAAGATTGAAGGTGGGAGGAGAAAGGGACAACAGAGGATGAGATGGTTGGATGGCATACCAACTCAATGGACATGAGTTTGAGTAAACTCTGTCACTTGGTGATGGACAGGGAGGCCTGGCGTGTCGCAGTCCAATGGGTCACGGCAAGTTGGAGATGTCTGAGCAACTGAACTGAATAGAGCTGTACACTTAAAAAGGTTAAGATGATAAGTTTCATGTGTTTCTTACCACAAAAAAATCTGAAAATTTTAATAGCCATTTATGAAAACTTAGCAAGTTAAGAATAAATTAGTTTTGACTGATAAAGAGCATTTATTAAAAGAAACACTAAAGATAACATCACACTTACATACTTAATGCTGAAAGACTGAATATTTTCTCCCTAAAATTAGGTTAGAAAAAAGGCAAAAATATCCGTTTATACCATCACCCTTCAAACTTATACTGGAGATTCTACCAGTGCAGCAAAGCAAGAAAAATTAAGAAAGGCTGTGGAGTTTGAAAAGAAAGAAAACTCTTTATTCACAAATAACATAACTATTTACATATGAATGAAATCCCCTTTAAAAAGTGTTAAAACTAAGTGTTGAGATTAGCAAGGTTACAGAACTTGGTTACAGTAGCAAATCAATATTATTCCTATGTACTAGCAACAAAAGGGGAAGGAAATGACAACCCACTCCAGTATTCTTGCCTGAATAATTCCACGGACAGAGGAGTTTCGCGAGCCTATAGTCCATGGGGTTGCATAGAGTCGGACATGACTGAGCAACTAACACAAACAGCAACAAGAAGATAAGGAAATTGCAATTAAAATACCATTTATAGTAATTTGAAATACAAAATAAATAGGGAAATTTTTCATAATACATGTACAAATCCTGTACTTTGAAAACTGCAAAATCTTGTTGAAATTTAAAGAATACATAAATTTAAAAAGGGAATATACCATGTTTGTGGATTGGAAGATTCAATAATATTGTGAGAATTCACCACAGATATACAGATTCAGTGCAATCCCAGTCAAATCCCAAGAGATTTTTTAGAAATTAAAATGTCATTTCTAAATTTATAACATAATGTAAGAAACTTTCATAGTCAGAACTATTTCAAAACTGTGATGCTACAATGTCCGTGACAAAGTGGTATTGGTATAAAATTAGGAATATAAAACAATGGAATAGAATAGAACATTCAAAAACAGATTCATACACATGTACTCAATTCTTTTCAACCAAAGTGCTAAAGAAATTAATGAGGAAAGAAGAGTTGTTTCAGAAAAATTCTGTTGGACCAATTGGATACCAAAATGGAAAACAATGAACTTTAATCTTTATTTCACATGATTACAGTTTGAATTATAAATATAATTGCAGAAGCTATGTAAACTTCTCAAAGAAACCAGAAGATAATCTTCATGACATTAAGACAGGCAAAGATATTTTAGTTAGTGGCAGAGACACTCTGTCCTTGTCTGTTTTATGCCTATTATGAGTTTTAGAATGGTGGCATAACTTATTTGCTTGATCACCTTTATTTCTGTCCCTATGCTAGAATGTTGTTGATGTGCTAGTACCACCGTTTTCTAGTTTGTCTTGTCTATGACTCAACTTAGCCCAGTCTCATCCTGATAATGGAGGAAAGCACAGTCACCCACATAGAATCCATTCAGTTCAGTTCGGTTCAGGTGCTCAGTCGTGTCCAGCTCTTTGCGATCACATGAACCACAGCACACCAGGCCTCCCTTTCTATCACAAAGTGCCGGGGTCTACCCAAACCCATGTCCATTGAGTTGGTGATGTCATGCAACCGTCTCATCCTCTGCCGTACCCTTCTCCTCCTGCCCTCAATCTTTCCCAGCATCAGGGTCTTTTCAAATGAGTCAGCTCTTCGCATCAGGTGGCCCAAGGATTGGAGTTTCAGCTTCAACACCAGTCCTTCCAATAAACCAGTCACAACTGATCTCCTTTAGGATGGACTGGCTGGATCTCCTTGCAGTCCA
This sequence comes from Bubalus bubalis, assembly GCF_019923935.1. Classification (NCBI taxonomy): domain Eukaryota; kingdom Metazoa; phylum Chordata; class Mammalia; order Artiodactyla; family Bovidae; genus Bubalus; species Bubalus bubalis. Next base: position 88,838,185 of record NC_059157.1, on the reverse strand, counting down.
AGGAACTCGCGAGAATCTTCTCCAACACCACAGTTCAAAAGCATCAATTCTTCGGCACTCAGCTTTCTTTATAGTCCAACTCTCACATCCATACATGGCCACTGGAAAAACCATAGCCTTGACTAGACAGACCTTTGTTAACAAAGTAATGTCTCTGTTTTTTAATATGCTGTCCAGGTTGGTCATAACTTTCCTTTCAAGGAGTAAGTGTCTTTTAATTTCATGGCTGGAATCACCATCTGCAGTGATTTTGGAGCCCCCAAAAATAAAGTCAGCCACTGTTTCCACTGTTTCCCCATCGATTTGCCATGAAGTGATGGGACCAGATGCCATGATCTTAGTTTTCTGAATGTTGAGCTTTAAGCCAACGTTTTCACTCTCCTCTTTCACTTTCATCAAGGGGCTGTTTAGTTGTTTTTCACTTTCTGTGGTAAGGGTGGTGTTATCTGCATGTCTGAGGTTATTGATATTTCTCCCAGAAATCTTGATTCCAGCTTGTGCTTCATCCGGTCCAGCGTTCCTCATGATATATTCTGCATATAAGTTAAATAAGCACAGTGACAATATAGAGCCTTGACGTACTCCTTTTCCTATTTGGAATTAGTCTGTTGTTCCATGTCCAGTTAACTCATAGTTATTGCAGCTTGTAACTGTCACTAAGAAAAGTGTAAAAATGTGGAAACTTCAGGAAATGCAATTTTCCTTCACTCTGTTGAATGCCTTTCTATTATGACCATGGATGGAATCAAAGAATCAGAGTGGATATCACAAAGAGTCCATCTTTAGCTTAATTTAGAGAAGACATCAATGATTTAAAAGAAAGAGAGCTACTTCAACAACTTTTTTTTTTTTTTTTGCTTTACAGTGATTTAAAAAAACTCATTACCTTGTAATTTAAGTAGTCATGTCAATAGCTACTTTTCTTTCATCGAAATGAATGCCATGAATATATTACCAAGAATGTTAGTGAAATCTGTATGTTATGGGATTCATATGGCTGAAGCCATATGAAAGAGCTCCCATAAGTATTAAATATTTATAATAGCCACATATACAGTCTCTTCTAACCCTTAATATCTTTATTCTAGAGTTTATGATCTAGCCTATATTTATTGTGTTACTATTTTAAATATTTTCTTACATCTAAGACATACTGGGGCTGAAAAACAGCTGGTCAATGTCCTCTAAAATAATAATGTCATGTTTAAAGACTCATAGTCAGACACTTCCCTATCATGCTTTCTTCCAAACCAAATAATCCTAATTCCTTTAATCTTTAATCATGCATGCAATTGCTTAAGCCTTTTCTTAAGCCCCAACATTAGATATGAGATAGTTCCAACCATGTGTCTAGATCAGGGATTTCAATTCCTCTTTAACTTTGATTAGAACCATACAATCTCTGGAGCATACAAATATACTACCCATGCCTCATGACGTAAGATAAATTCTTCTGAAGTGTACATATGGATGCTCTGTCACGCACCCAGTCGTTCCTCTCTTTATTACTTAGAGTCTGGCCAATTGACGAATCAAACAGGCACTTCCTATTATATGTTGTCTATGGTAACATTCTCGAGGATGGATTAAGCAACTTCAATTCAAGATTTCCCCTGGATAACATTCCTTATACTGAAATCACCAGGTGGAAGAATAATCTTGGAAATATATTAAGGAATATAATTTTACTTTAGAAATATAATTTTCTTCCTGATTTAATTCATTCGTATCCTTTAAAGAGATACAAGATCAAATCAGTATTAACTCTTTACCTAAAATAAATCATTGTGCTACTAAAGTGAGAGTGGAAATACTAATTTGCAAATTCCATGTTCTATCTTCCTCTATAAGAAAATTCTCCAGGTTCTCTTGAATCAAATAGAAATCATACTGAGGCAGAATATCAAGGGCTTGAGAAACAGGCTGGCTCTCTCCAGCCCAGATAAACTCTATGCCAAGGCTGGATATCAGATTCTACAGAAATCTTTCCCACTCTGTCCAAGAGATTCTCCTTCACAAGTCTTTGAATTTTTTTAAACATTCTCAGTACTAATGAGCATTCATTTGCATTAAGCATTAATGCAAATTGAAAAGATTAAAAATTCTTTCCATTAGCTTTATGAAGCTCACTCACTTGTATATAGCTCTTGTTCTGAAAAAAAATAAGTGCTAATATTTTAATAACAATCAGAACAAAATGATTCTTAGTAATAGAAACACTCTGTAAAGTTTTAGAATGTGATTAGAACCAGTAACCATACAAGTCAGTATAGACAGTGTGATGTTCAACAAACACAAACAAGCAGAAGTTGAAACAGCTCTACATCTAGAAAACAATGTTCAGAAAGATTTAAGCTGAAATGATTACTTAGGATACTAATCTAGTGACTAATACGAGGCCAAAATACCAGAGAATGCTTTGTAGCTGGTACAAGCTTGAAAACTTTTTAATAACTACTTTAGGTCAAAAGCAGTGCTTTTATTATCTGTAACTTCTAGTAGTCTAAATCAATCTCTAAACTCAGATAATTTATAGGATTTTAGACATTGTTAGCCTTGTGGAAACAAATTATATTACTGAGTAAATGGTGCCCTTTTCCTGTTTTTCAGTGGTGCCAGTTTTTATAGTAAAAGTTAGTGTTAATAATCAATTGCCGTAAACTTGCTTTAACAGAGGATTCATTTTCTTTTATTTTTATAACCGAATAGAATTTAACCTGTTTGTAACTCACCTATGTGGAAACCTTAAGTATTTTAGATGAAATGAATTAAAATGAAAAATCATCTCATTATTGCCTGCTCACTTTCAGGGTTATTGTTGTTTAGTCTTTAAGTTGTGTCCGACTCTGCAACCCCACAAACTGTAGCCTGCAAGGCTCCTCTGTCCATGGGATTTCCCAGGCAAGAATTCTGGAGTGGGTCACCATATCTTTCTCTAGGGGTTCTTCCTGACCTAGGGATCAAACCTGCATCTCCTGCAATGCAGGCAGATTGTTTACTGCTGAGCAACCAGGGAAGCCCATCTTCAAAAGAGACCCTGTCAAAAAAAAAAAAAAAAAAAGCCAATATTATCTCTTTTTATTTGAAAAGTTTAAACAATAGAGAAAAGTCAAGATATCACTAAAACAGTCCTGAGTTCTGAAGCCAGAATTGTCACAAAGTTCACACTGTGTCCTTCAGATACTGTTATTATGAAAAATAAAACTAGACTGAGATTTAATTTCTTGTTTCCTTTGCAACTTCCTTCACTTTCTGTCTACTCAGAGGAACCACTGCCATTACTTTGTTGTCTATTCTCCAAGCTTTTATACTTGTGCCACTTTTAATTCATAGGATGCTTAAAAATTTTATTCAGTTCAGTCACCCAGTCATGTCCACCTCTTTGCGACCCAATGGAGTGCAACATGCCAGGCCTCCCTGTCCATCACCAACTCCCAGAGCTTGCTTAAACTCAAGTAAGTTGAGTCGGTGATGCCATCTCATCCTCGGGTGTCCCCTTCTCTTTCTGCCTTCAATCTTTCCCAGAATCAGGGTCTTTTCAAGTGAGACAGTTCTATGCATCAGGTGCTCAAAGTACTGGAGCTTCAGCTTCAGCAACAGTCATTCCAATGAATATTCAGGAGATATCCTTTAGGATTCACTGGTTGGATCACCTTATAGTCCAAAGGACTCTCAAGAGTCTTCTCCAACATCATAGTTCAAGATATCAATTCTTCGGCATTTGGCTTTCTTTATAGTCCAACTCTCACATCCATACTTGACAACTGGAAAAACCATACCTTTGATCAGTCCAGTTCAGTCGCTCAGTCATGTCCGACTATTTCGACCCCATGAATCCCAGCACAACAGGACTCCCTGTCCATCACAAACTCCCGGAGTTCACGCAGACTCACGTCCATCAGTGATGCCATTCAGCTATCTCATCCTCTGTCATCCCCTTCTCCTCCTGCCCCCAATCCCTCCCAGCATCAGAGTCTTTTCCAATGAGTCAACACTTCACATGAGGTGGCCAAAGTATTGGAGTTTCAGCTTTAGCATTATTCCTTCCAAAGAAATCCCAGGGCTGATCTTCAGAATGAACTGGTTGGATCTCCTTGCAGTCCAAGGGACTCTCAAGAGTCTTCTCAAACACCACAGTTCAAAAGCATCAATTCTTCAGCTCTCAGCTTTCTTCACAGTCCAACTGTCACATCCATACATGACCACTGAAAACACCATAGCCTTGACTAGACAGACATTTGTTGGCAAGGTAATGTCTCTGCTTTTCAATATGCTGTCTAGGTTGGTCATAACTTTCCTTCCAAGGAGTAAGTGTCTTTTAATTTCATGGCTGCAATCACCATCTGCAGTGATTTTGGAGCCCCAAAGTATAACGTCAGAAACTGTTTCCACTGTTTCCCCATCTATTTCCCATGAAGTGATGGGACCGGATGCCATGATCTTCATTTTCTGAATGTTGAGCTTTAAGCCAACTTTTCCACTCTCCACTTTCACTTTCATCAAGAGGCTTTTGAGTTCCTCTTCACTTTCTGCCATAAGGGTGGTGTCATCTGCATATCTGAGGTTATTGATATTTCTCCCGGCAATCTTGATTCCAGCTTGTGTTTCTTCCAGCCCAGTGTTTCTCATGATGCACTCTGCATATAAGTTAAATAAGCAGGGTGACAATATACAGCCTTGACGGACTCCTTTTCCTATTTGGAACCAGTCTGTTGTTCTATGTCCAGTTCTAACTGTTGCTTCCTGACCTACATACAGATTTCTCAAGAGGCAGGTCAGGTGGTCTGGTGTTCCCATCTCTTTCAGAATTTTCCACAGTTTATTGTGATCCCCACAGTCAAAGGCTTTGGCATAGTCAATAAAACAGAAATAGATGTTTTTCTGGAACTCTCTTGCTTTTTCTACGATCCAGCAGATGTTGGCAATTTGATCTCTGGTTCCTCTGCCTTTTCTAAAACCAGCTTGAACATCAGGAAGTTCACGGTTCATGTATTGCTGAAGCCTGGCTTGGTGAATTTTGAGCATTACTTTACTAGCATGTGCGATGAGAGCATTGTGCAATAGTTTGAGCATTCTTTGGCATTGCCTTTCTTTGGGATTGGAATGAAAACTGACTTTTTCCAGTCCTGTGGCCACTGCTGAGTTTTCCAAATTTGCTGCAATATTAAGTGCAGCACCTTCACAGCATCATCTTCCAGGATTTGAAAGAGTTCAACTGGAATTCCATCACCTCCACTAGCTTTGTTCATAGTGATGCTTCCTCAGGCCCACTTGACTTCACATTCCAGGATGTCTGGCTCTAGGTCAGTGATCACACCATCGTGATTATCTGGGTCGTGAAGATCTTTTTTGTACAGTTCTTCTGTGTATTCTTGCCACCTGTTCTTAATATCTTCTGCTTCTGTTAGGTCCATACCATTTCTGTCCTTTATCGAGCCCATCTTGGCATGACATTTTTCCTTGGTATCTGTAATTTTCTTGAAGAGATTTCTAGTCTTTCCCCTTTCGTTGTTTTCCTCTATTTCTTTGCATTGATCGCTGAGGAGGCTTTCTTATCTCTCCTTGCTATTCTTTGGAACTCTGCATTCAGATGCTTATATCTTTCTTTTTCTCCTTTGCTTTTCGCTTCTCTTCTTTTCACAACTATTTGTAAGGCCTCCCCAGATAGCCATTTTGCTTTTTTGCATTTCTTTTCCATGGGGGGTGGTCTTGATCCCTGTCTCCTGTACAATGTCACGAACCTCATTCCATAGTTCATCCAGCACTCTATCTATCAGATCTAGGCCCTTAAAACTATTTCTCAATTGCACTGTATAATCATAAGGGATTTGATTTAGGTCATACCTGAATGGTCTAGTGGTTTTCCCCACTTTCTTCAATTTAAGTCTGAATTTGGTAATAAGGAGTTCATGATCTGAGCCACAGTCAGCTCCTGGTCTTGTTTTTGTTGACTGTATAGAGCTTCTCCATCTTTGGCTGCAAAGAATATAATCAGTCTGATTTCGGTGTTGACCATCTGGTGATGTCCATGTGTAGAGTCTTCTCTTGTGTTGTTGGAAGAGGGTGTTTGCTATGACCAGTGCATTTTCTTGGCAAAACTCTATTAGTCTTTGCCCTGCTTCATTCCGTATTCCAAGGCCAAATCTGCCTGTTACTCCAGGTGTTTCTTGACTTCCTACTTTTGTATTCCAGTCCCCTATAATGAAAAGGACATCTTTTTGGGGGTGTTAGTTCTAAAAGGTCTTGGAGGTCTTCATAGAACCGTTCAACTTCAGCTTCTTCAGCATTACTGGTTGGGGCATAGACTTGGATGACTGTGATATTGAATGGTTTGATAGATGGGCCTTTTTGTCAAAGTAATGTCTCTGCTTTTTAATATGCTGTCTAGGTTGGTCATAGAATTTCTTTCAAGGAGCACACATCTTCTAATTTCATGGCTGAAGTCACCATATGCATTGATTTTGGAGCCCAAAAAAATAAAGTCTCTCACCGTTTCCATTGTTTATCCTTCTATTTGCCATGAAGTGATGGGACCGGATGCCATGATCATAGTTTTCTGGATGTTGAGTTTTAAGCCAACTTTTATACTCTCGTCTTTCAATTTCATCAAGAGGCTCTTTAGTTCTTCTTTGCTTTTTGCCATAAGGGTGGTGTCATCTGCATATCTGAGGTTACTGATATTTCTCCAGGCAATCTTGATTCCAGCCTGTGCTTCATACAGCCTGGCATTTTACATGATATAGTCTGCATATAAGTTAAATAAGCAGGGTGACAATATACAACCTTGATGTACTCCTTTCCCAATTTGGAACCAGTGTGTTGTTACATGTCCAATTCTAAATGTTGCTTCTTGACCTGCATACAGATATCTCAGGAGGCAAGTCAGGTGGTCTCATATTCCCATCTCTTTAAAATTTTCCACAGTTTGTTGTGATCCACACAGTCAAAGGCTTTGACATAGTCAATAAAGCAGAAATAGATGTTTTCCTGGAACTCTCTTGCTTTTTTGGTGATCCAGTGGATGTTGGCAATCTGACTCTGGTTCCTCTGCCTTTTCTAAATCCAGTTTGAACATCTGGAAGTTCGTGGTTCATGTATTGTTGAAGCTAGGCTTGGAGAATTTTGAGCATTACTTTGCTAGCCTGTGGGACAAGTGCAGTAATTTTAATTATTTTGCGTTGAACTTCTTTAGGATTGGAATGAAACTGATCTTTGCCAGTCTTGTGGCCACTGCTGAGATTTCCAAACTTGCTGGCTTGTGAGGTACAGCACTTTCACAGCATCATTTTCCAGGATTTGAAAGAGCTCAGCTGGAATTCCATCAATACCACTAGCTTTGTTTGTAGTGATGCTTCCTAAGGCCCAGTTGACTTTCCCTTCCAGGATGTTTGGCTCAAGGTGAGTGATCACACCATTGTGGTTATCTGGGTCATGAAGATCTTTTTTGTATAGTTCTTATGGGTATTCTTGCCATCTCTTCTTAATATCTTCTGTTTCTACTAGGTCCAGACCATTTTTGTCTGTTATTGTGCTCATCTTTGCATGAAATGTTCCCTTGGTATCTCTAATTTTCTTGAAGAGATCTCTAGTCTTTCCCATTCTGTTGTTTTACTCTGTTTCTTTGCATTGATCATTAAGGAAGGCTTTTTAATCTCTCCTTGCTATTGTTTGGAACTCTGCATTCAAATGGGTGTATCTTTCCTTTTCCCCTTTGCCTTTCACTTCTCTTTTCTCAGCTATCTGTAAGGCCTCCTCAGACAACTGTTTTGCCTTTTTGCATTTCTTTTTCTTGAGGATGGTCTTGATCACTGCCTCCTGTAGAGTGTCACAAACCTCAGTCCATAGTTCATCAGGCACTCTATCAGATCTAATCCCTTGAATCTATTTGTCACTTCCACTGTATAATCAAAGGGATTTGATTTAGGTCATAACTGAATGGTCTAGTGGCTTTCCCTACTTTCTTCAATTTAAGTCTGAATTTGGCAATAAGGAGTTCATGATTTGAGCCACAGTCAACTCCCGGTCTTGTTTTTGCTCACTGTATAGAGCTTCTCCATCTTTGGCTGCAAAGAACATAATCAATCTGATTTCGGTATTGACCATTTGGTGATATCCATGTATAGAGGCTTCTCCTATGTTGTTGGAAGAGGGTGTTTGCTATGACCAGTGTGTTCTCTTGGCAAAACTCTATTAGCCTTTGCCCTGCTTCTTTCTGTACTCCAAGGCCAAATTTGCCTATTATTCCAGGTATCGCTTGACTTTTTACTTTTGCATTCCAGTCTGCTATAATGAGAAGGACGTCTTTTTTGGGTCTTAGTTCTAGAAGCTCTTGTAGGAAACTAATAAAAATTTTATTAGTTCATTAATTGTTGAAATTGCATTGAAAACTGTTGTAATTTATACATTCATGTGATAAAATTACATCTTTACTGTATCAAAAACCTTCCAATTCATAAGTAAAATTTTCTTCTCTATTTATTCAGATTTCTTTTTTGTTCCTTAATAAATAGTTTTCCCCATGACATTATATAAATCTTTAGCTTGATTTATCAATAGTAGCTATAGATTTCATTGCTAATAAATATAGGATGATGTTACTGCTACATTTTTAAGATGTTTTAAGACTATATGAATAGTAGTGATTTTTGTCTGTTGATCTTATATCAACAATCCTACAAAAATATTTTCCTGATTTTTAGAGTCTCTGAAATTAATATCTGAAAATAATGACAATTTTGCTTTATTCTTTGCAAGTCTTACAACTCTTAACAATTTTTTTTTTGTCTTGTTCATTGTTGATGGTATCTAGTACTGTGTTGGATAGTAGTAAGTTTGCTGCTGCTAAGTCGCTTCAATCGTGTCTGACTCTGTGCAACCCCAGAGACAGAAGCCAACCAGGCTCCCCCATCCCTGGGATTCTCCAGGCAAGAACACTGGCGTGGGTTGCCATGTCCTACTCCAAAGCATGAAAGTCAAAAGTGAAAGGGAAGTCGTTCAGTCGTGTCCGACTCTTCGCGACCCCATGGACTGCAGCCTACCAGGCTCCTCTGTCCGTCCGTGGAATTTTTGGGAAAGAGTACTGGAGTGGGGTGCCATTGCCTTCTCCAAGTAGTGAGTTTAGTAGGGTCTTATTGACTTATTTGAAGGTATTTCTGAAAAGATTAGCCTTAACTGTGATGTTTGATGTAGGTTTTTGGTAGATGTACCTTATGAATTTAAGGAATTTTCCTTTAGTTCTAGTTTACTAAGATATTTTAAAATTACAAACTATTAAGTTTTCCTAATCACTACGAAGAAAGCTAGTGGATGAAGGAATTCCAGTTGGGCTCTTTCAAATCTTGAAAGATGATGCTGTCAAAGTGCTGCAGTAAATATGCCAGCAAATTTGGAAAACTCAGCAGTGGTCACAGGACTGGAAAAGATCAGTTTTCATTCCAATCCCAAAGAAAGGCAATGCCAAAGAATGCTCAAACTATCACACAATTGCACTCATTTCACATGCTAGTAAAGTAATGCTCAAAATTCTCCAAGCCAGGCTTCAGCAATACGTGAACCATGAACTTCCTGATGTTCAAGCTGGTTTTAGAAAAGGCAGAGGAACCAGAGATCAAATTGCCAACATCTGCTGGATCGTAGAAAAAGCAAGAGAGTTCCAGAAAAACATCTACTTCTGCTTTATTGACTATGCCAAAGCCTTTGACTGTGGGGATCACAATAAACTGTGGAAAATTCTGAAAGAGATGGGCATACCAGACCACCTGATCTGCCTCTTGAGAAATCTGTATGTAGGTCCGGAAGCAACAGTTAGAACTGGACATGGAACAACAGACTGGTTCCAAATAGGAAAAGGAGTCCGTCAAGGCTGTATATTGTCACCCTGCTTATTTAACTTATATGCAGAGTACATCATGAGAAACGCTGGACTGGAAGAAACACAAGCTGGAATCAAGATTGCCGGGAGAAATATCAATAACCTCAGATATGCAGATGACACCACCCTTATGGCAGAAAGTGAAGAGGAACTAAAAAGCCTCTTGAGGAAAGTGAAAGAGGAGAGTGAAAAAGTTGGCTTAAAACTCAACATTCAGAAAACGAAGATCATGGCATCCGGTCCCATCACTTCATGGGAAATAGACGGGGAAACAGTGGAAACAGTGTCAGACTTTATTTTGGGGGGCTCCAAAGTCACTGCAGATGGTGATTGCAGCCATGAAATTAAAAGACACTTACTCCTTGGAAGGAAAGTTATGACCAACCTAGATAGCATATTAAAAAGCAGAGACATTACTTTGCCAACAAAGGTGCATCTAGTCAAGGCTATGGTTTTTCCAGTGGTCATGTATGGATGTGACAGTTGGACTGTGAAGAAGGCTGAGCGCCGAAGAATTGATGCTTTTGAACTGTGGTGTTGGAGAAGACTCTTGAGAGTCCCTTGGACTGCAAGGAGATCCAACCAGTCAATTCTGAAGGAGATCAGCCCTGGGATTTCTTTGGAACGAATGATGCTAAAGCTGAAACTCCAATACTTTGGCCACCTCATGTGAAGTGTTGACTCATTGGAAAAGACTCTGATGCTGGGAGGGATTGGGGGCAGGAGGAGAAGGGGACAACAGAGGATGAGATGGCTGGATGGCATCACTGACTCGATGGACGTGAGTCTGAGTGAACTCTGGGAGTTGGCGATGGACAGGGAGTCCTGTTGTGCTGGGATTCATGGGGTCGCAAACAGTCGGACATGACTGAGCGACTGAACTAAACTGAACTGAATTTGCTGCATCTGTTAAAATGATCATATGACTTTTCCTCAGTCTGTTGTATAATGAAGTGTGTAGAAAATTTTGACATTGTTCTGTTCTTGAATTTGAGATGGCTGGATGGCATCACTGACTCCATGGACGTGAGTCTGAGTGAACTCTGGGAGTTGGTGAGGGACAGGGAGGCCTGGCGTGCTGCGATTCATGGGGTTGTAAAGAGTCAGACACGACTGAGTGACTGATCTGATCTGATCTGATGGTGTTTAATCATAACATTTTTCTGATGTGAAATCATCTTTTTTCCCCCCACTATGTGGAGATGAAGAAAGTAGGAAAAACCACTAGACCATTCAGGTATGACCTAAATCAAATCACTTATAATTATACAGTAGAAGTGACAAAAGAGATTCAAGGGATTAGATCTGATAGATTGCCTAAAGAACTATGGACGGAGGTTCGTGACACTGTACAGGAGGCAGTGATTGAGACCATCCTCAAGAAAAAGAAATGCAAAAAGGCAAAATGGTTGTCTGATTAGGTCTTATCAAAAGCTGAGAAAAGAAGAGAAGCTAAAGGCAAAGGAGAAAAGGAAAGATATACCCATTTGAAAAAAGAGTTCCAAACAATAGCAAGGAGAGATAAGAAAGCCTTCCTTAAGGATCAATGCAAAGAAACAGAGGGAAACAGTAGAATGGGAAAGATTAGAGATCTCTTGAAGAAAATCAGAGATACCAAGGGAACATTACATGCAAGGATGAGCACAATAAAGGTCAGAAATGGTATGGACCTAACAGAAGCAGAAGCTACTAAGAACAGGTGGCAAGAAACACAGAAACACTATACAGAAAAAGATCTTCATGACCCAGATAACCACAGTGGTATGATCACACACCTTGAGCCAGACATCCTGGAATGCGAAGTCAACTGGGCCTTAGGAAGCATCACTACGAACAAAGCTAGTGGAGGTGATGGAATTCTAGTTGAGCTCTTTCAAATTCTGGAAGATAATGCTGTGAAAGTGGTGCACTCAATGTGTCAGCAAATTTGGAAGACTCAGCAGTGGCCACAAGACTGAAAAAGATCAGTTTTCATTCTAATCCTAAAGAAGGTCAATGCAAAAGAATGTTCAAAATCCCACACAATTGAACTTATCTCACAGGCTAGTAAAGTAATGCTCAAAATTCTCCAAGCAAAGCTTCAACAGTACGTGAACCATGAACTTCCAGATGTTCAAGCTGGATTTAGAAAAGGCAGAGGAACCAGAGATCAAGTTGCCAACATACGCTGGATCATCAAAAAAGCAAGAGAGTTCCAGGAAAACATCACTTTTGCTTTATTGACTATGCCAAAGCCTTTGACTGTGTGGATCATAACAAACTGTGGAAAATTCTGAAAGAGATGGGAATACCAGACCACCTGACCTGCCTCCTGAGAAATCTGTATGCAGATCAGAAAGTGACAGTTAGAACTGGGCATGGAACAACAGACTGGTTCCAAACTGGAAAGGAGTACATCAACGCTGGATATTGTCACCCTGCTTATTCAACTTATATGTAGAGTATGTCATGCAGAATACTGGGCTGAAGAAGCACAAGCTGGAATCAAGTTTGCCAGGAGAAATATCAATAACCTCAGATATGCAGAGGGAGAAGGCAATGGCACCCCACTTCAGTACTGTTGCCTGGAAAATCCCATGGATGGAGGAGCCTGGTAGGCTGCAGTCCATGGGGTCGCTAAGAGTCAGACACGACTGAGCGACTTCACTTTCACTTTCCACTTTCATGCATTGGAGAAGGAAATGGCAACCCACTCCAGTGTTTTTGCCTGGAGAATCCCATAGACGGAGAAGCCTGGTAGGCTGCAGTCCATGGGGTCGCACAGAGTTGGACACGACTGAAGCGACTTAGCAGCAGCAGCAGCAGCAGCAGACATGCAGATGACACCACCCTTATGGCAAAAAGAGAAGAAGAACTAAAGAGCCTCTTGTTGAAAGTGAAAGAGGAGAGTGAAAATGTTGGCTTAAAACTCAATATTCAGAAAACTAAGATCATGTCATTTGGTCCCATCACTTCATCGCAATAGATGGGGAAACAATGGAAACAGTGAGAGACTTTTAATTTGGGGACTCCAAAATCACTGCATGTGGTGACTTCAGCCATGAAAATAGAATCTGCTTGCTCCTTGGAAGAAAAGCCATGACCAACCTAGACAGCATATTAAAAAGCAGAGACATTACTTTACCATCAAAGGTCCTTTTAGTCAAAGGTATGGTTTTTCCAGTGGTCATGTATGGATGTGAGTTGGACTGTAAAGAAAGCTAAGTGCTGAAGAATTGATGTCTTGAACTGTGGGTGTTGGAGAAGACTCTTGAGAGTCCTTTGGACTGCAAGGTGATCCAACCAGTCAATCCTAAAGGAAGTCAGTCCTGAATATTCATTGGAAGGACTGATGCTGAAGCTGAAGCTCCAATACTTTGGCCACCTGATGCGAAAAACCAACTCATTGGAAAAGACTCCAATGCTGGGAAAGATTGAAGGTGGGTGGAGAAGGGGAAAACAGAGGATGCAATTGTTAGATGGCATCACTAACTGAATGGATATGAGTTTAAGTAAATTCATGGAGTCGGTGATGGACAGGAAGGCCTGGTGTGCTGCAGTCCATGCAGTCACAGAGACGGATATGACTGAGTTACTGAACTGAACTGATGTGGAAATATGAAACATTTATTTTAGATAATCAGACAAGAGCACAACTAAGTAATACAATTTTACTGCAGCATTTTAAAAACCAGCCCTTCACCACAATGTAAGATATAAATGCAAGTGCACAAGGGTACATGTGGCATAAAATGTAGTAGATTGGTTGCTGCTATAGACTAAAATCTATAGTCACAGACTGAAAACAGAGAGGTATTTTATTTGGGGGGGATGTTTTGTACCCCGAGCCCAGGAAACAGGATCTCAGCAGCTCTGATAAAACAGCTCTAAAGAGGCTGGGAAAGTCAGGCTGTATACAAGTTTGCAAAAGAGAGAACAGGCAGCCTGAACATCAAAGATCAGGTATCAAGTTAAGGAGTTTAGCATTCTACAGTATGGGAAGATGTAAGCCTGTGGGCTCACTGAATTAGTTCCTTTCGTATGCACCTCAGGTATCTGGGGCCAACCCTGTTTCCTTGTTGGCCTTACTTATTGCATTCTCACAGTTTCTCAGTGGTCACCATGCCGGGCAGGGGATGGCAGCATCTGCTGGATCACAGTTTGGGGAGCCCTCATTCACATTTGGAGGCCAGAAATCAATCACTGATGGCTGTGACATTTCTTGTTGGTTAACATGGCAGAAGACATTTTCATTTCACGCTGCCCTGCCAAGTACTTCGAAGCCCTACCCAGGTCCTACTGCAATACCAGTGGTCCCAAGAGTTTTACAGAAGCCAATCATTAAAAATAATAACAACAAGCAATTACGAAGACAAATCAAAATGCCTCAGTGACTACATGTCCAACTCAAACTTTATTTAAATATTATCTTTTCCTCCTGCTTATAAAGCTTTATTTCACTCAAACTTGAATGATGAATCTTCCATACTGAAGTATCTTTGCCTAATTAATTCAAAGGAAAAAAAACAAAATGACTAGTAAGGAAAAATACAGGGTTTAACACACCTTTTAATTTGTTTTAACTATTTAAGGTTTAAAAATTGCTTAAAGTTTTTAATTTCAAATAGGAAAACATTATCTGAATTGAACACTCTAATGGCAAACCACTGTAAAATGTTTTCAGCTGCATCTGGGGCAGAGGGCCTAGTGATTATCTTCAAAGCACCCCAACTTTCTTCATGAGAAGGTCAGAAGTACACTGGTTTGTTTTATTGCACCATCCATTAGGTGATCTAAGTTGCCTTTCCTCTGGCAGGGACTTTATGTGTCAGAAGGGCATTATGCTTGACCTCCAAATTTGGCCCACAATTTACTGATGAGCTTCATAACCTTTGAGTTACCCTGATATTTTGACATATTTTCAGGGTTCTGGGTTACATCCTTGGAGAAGGCAATGGCACCCCACTCCAGTACTCTTGCTTGAAAAATCCCATGGACGGAGGAGCCTGGTAGGCTTCAGTCCATGGGATCGCTGAGGGTCGGACACGACTGAGCGACTTCACTTTCACTTTTCACTTTCATGCATTGGAGAAGGAAATGGCAACCCACTCCAGTGTTCTTGCCTGGAGAATCCCAGGGATGGCGGAGCCTGGTGAGCTGCCGTCTATGGGGTCTCACAGAGTCGGACACGACTGAAGCGACTTAGCAGCAGGGTTACATCCTGGAAGGCCACCATAACTTCTGGGTCCTGCATGGCTGCAAGGACCTCTGGGTCACTAAAAATTTCTTTCATCCAGGCATTCATGGCATTCCAGGCATGCCCCCCTCCCATTCCATGCATTCCTCCAGGAAAATTACCAGGAATTCCCCCAGGAGAGCCACCTGGAAAAGAACCATACTGAGCTCCTGATTGTCCCCTGGCTGCTTCCTCCCTCTGGGCTCTCTCATGTTCTTCCCAAGCCTTCTTAACCCTTTGTGTTCTTTTTTTGATCTCTCACTCTTTGGGCTTTTTGCTCATACTTTCTCCAGTATCAGCAATTTTCTGGGCCTTTGGGCGAACCTCCATCAGCACTGCACTAGCATCTTCATAATCTAGCTTACAGGAAGAGGCAAGATCCCTGGCAGCTGCTTTCTGATGGCCCAGAAGTCTGTGTGCTTTCCCTCACTACATGTATGGCTGAGCTGCATCCACATGTATTTCAATAACTCTTCCACAGGCTTGGATGGCAGCATTTCCCTTCTGTAATTTGATGAAGACACTGGTTCTCCTGGCATACAGAATGGCCACACAAGGGGTTAGCTTGACGGCATCTTTAAACGACTCATTGGCATTCTGTGGCTCACCATCATTTAGGGCATCAATGGCAGACACTTATTTTTTTTTTTTTTTTTAGTCATTTGCCTGATCCATCATCTCCTTAGTTATCTCTACATTTTTATCTCCCATTTCTTGAGGGGCATTATGGTCTGGTTCAATCACACCTTCATTATCAAATTCTAGATCACTTTCCTCAGTTGATGGTTTTGTTGCAAGAAGGTGGACCCCTTCCAGGGCCCGAAACTGGGCTCTTGTCTTACACTCAGAAATGAATTGTCTGAGGAGACACATGTGCTGACAAAGCAAGAGATTTTATTGGGAAAGGGCACCCGGGTGGAGAGCAGTAGGGTAAGGGAACCCAGGAGAACTGCTCTGCCACATGGCTCGCAGTCTCGGGTTTTATGGTGATAGGATTAGTTTCCAGGTGGTCTTTGACCAATCATTCTAATTCAGAGTCTTTCCTGGTGGCACACGCATCGCTCAGCCAAGATGGATGCTAGCGAGAGGGATTCTGGGAAGTGGACACGCGGTGTCTCCTTTAGACCTTTCCTGAACTCTTCCGGTTGGTGGTGGCTTATTAGTTCCGTATTCCTTATCAGGATCTCCTGTCATAAAACAACTCATGCAAATGGTTACTATGGTACCTCCCCAGGGTGGGCAGTTTCAATCAGAGTGTTTCCCCTAACAGTTTGTCTGTATTTATGTTTTCCTTCACCTTCTTACTATCTGCTTTTGCTTCGTAGGTGTTTAATTCTGATTTAGTTTTATGAGAAACAGGTGGCATTTTAGCCCCCATACTCTCCACCCATTCCCTCAGGAAGCTCATTTCCTCTGTGTTCAGAACACTCCAGTCCTGCTCACACATTTACAGGAAGGCTCCAAGCTCTCTCATTTTGCAGGGGTCCATGGCCCAGGAGGCAGTGGGAGGTGGTGAGTGTAAGCTGCTGGCCAGATGCCTGGTCTGGGCACTACTTCAGCGTGACCACGTAAAGGGGAAGGATGCCCCAAGGCCGAACAAACTAGAACCTCCCTGGCCACTAGCTCTGCCCACCCAACTACCCTGGGTTCTTCTCCTGTTCATTCCTACTTTCTCTACCGTGGTCCTGCATGCTGATTAGAACCTTCTAGAAGTGTGGCTGTTCATGCTGTTGCCCACCTCTCCACGCATGCATTCTTACATTAACTCAAAACCTGTGCTCTAGAGGGATCAACCATCCAGTGTTTTCAAGAAGGTGGGAACTTTAGCCCCTAAAGGGGGTTATTTAGAATAGAATATTCTCTTGAGTGTGGCCATTAAATGGAACATGATGCCGTGAAGCCAAAAGGCCTTCTGGCCGGAGCAGCAGTCACAGCTCTGGGTGAGGAAGAATCATCTTGACATCAGATATTCTTTGATGTTTTTTCTAATTTGTCATTTTTAATTCTCTACTTTGTTATGTGATAGGTTTTCTTCCAGTTTATTGAGATAGAACTGATATACAGCACTATATGAGTGTTAGGTATACAACATAATGGTTTGACTTTTGTTGTTTAGTTCCTAAGTCCTATCCAACTCTTTGTGACTCCATGGACTGCAACAGGCCAGGCTTCCCTGTAGCTCTCTATCTCTGGGAGTTTGTTCAAACTCATGTGCCTTGAGTGGATGATGCCATCCAACCATCTCACCCTCACCCCACTGTCGCCCCCTCACCCTTCTTCTCACCCTCAATCCCTCCCAGCATCAGGGTCTTTTCAAATGAGTCGCTCTTCACATCAGGTGGCCAAAGTATTGGAGCTTCAGTGTCAGTCCTTCCAATGAATATTGAGGGATGATTTCCTTTAGGATTGACTGGTTTGATCTCCTTGCAGTCCAAGGGACTCTCAAGAGTCTTCTCAAGCACCACAGTTCAAAAACATCGATTCCTTGGCGCTCAGCTTTCTTTATGGTCCTATTCTCACATCCATACATGACTACTGGAAAAACCGTAGCCTTGACTATACATACCGATCTTTGTCGGCAAAGTAATATCTCTGCTTTTTAATGTGCTGTCTAGGTTTGTCGTAGCTTTTTTTCCAAGGAGCAAGCATTTTTTAATTTAGTGGCTGCAGTCACCATCTAAGGTGATTTTAGAGCCCAAGAAAATAAATTCTGTCACCGTTTCCTTTGTTTCCCCATCTAGTTGCCATGACATGATGGAATTGGAAACTATGATCTTCGTTTTTTGACTGTTGAGTTTTAACTAAGACCTGGTGCCCCCAAATAAATAAATACTTAAAAAAAAAAAACAACTCAGTGATGTGTGGTTTTCAGATGAAACGATCTTTGATTTCTTTTTAAAAACTTATTCTTGAGTATCACTTTTAATGTCATTACAAATAGCATCAAGTTTTCATTTTTATTTTCTAATTCTTTGTTGCTTGCATGTAGAAACAATTTGTATATATTGACCTTGAGACACTGCTTTATTCACTTACTGGGTCTAGCAGAATTTTTTATAGAATCCTTTATATAATCCTATATAGAATCCTTTATATAATTATAGAATCCTTTTATAGTTTATAAAATCCTTTAGATTTTCTGAAAGTGAATTTTTATCTCTATTTCCCTTGATCCTTTTCCTTTTTTGCCTGATTACATTGCCTTAGACTTCAGTAGAATGTTGAATAGGAGGGGTTAAAAACAGACCTCATTCAATATTTTAACATTAAGCTAAATTCAGTATAGAATTTGTGGAATCTCTTTTAGTTTTCCTAGAGTTTTTATTTTTATCATAGTTGTGTATCAAACATGGTCATGTGATTTTTTTGTACCTATTTTGTACATATTTTCTGTACCTCTTCTGTACCTAACCATGTGACTGTTTTTTATTCTGTTAGTAAACCAAACACGCATTCCTAGGATAATCCTTGGTTAGTCATATCATATTATTCTATTTATATACGGCTGGGTTAAATTTGCTCTTTGGTTAAGAAATTTTCTGCCTATGTTGAGGGGTATTACTCCATTGATTTTCCTTTTGTGAAGGGCTTATGGTTGCTTTATCATCATTTGATACTCGAGTTATGCTGGTATGCTGCTGCTACTGCTGCTAAGTCGCTTCAGTCATGTCCGACTCTGTGCAACACCATAGGTGGCAGCCCACCCGGCTCCCCCATCCCTGGGATTCTCCAGGCAAGAACACTGGAGTGGGTTGCCATTTCTTTCTCCAATGCATGAAAGTGAAAAGTGAAAGTGAGGTCGCTCAGTCATGTCCGACTCGTAGCGACCGCATGGACTGCAGCCTACCAGGCTCCTCTGTCCATGGGATTTTCCAGGCAAGAGTACTGGAGTGGGGTGCCATTGCCTTCTCCGATGCTGGTATAGTGGTCCCATAAAATGAATCAGAAACTGTTTTTCCTCTTTTATTCCTGAAAGAGTTTTGGAGGGATTCAAAAATCAATTTCTTTACCAGTTTTAATCAATTTATTAAGTTGTGTTTTTGAGGAATTTGTCTATTTCATCTACCTACATCATCAGGTTTGTGGCCTTTTGTCTTTAATAGTACCTTACTATCTTTCTAATTACTGTAGATTTATAGTCATGTTTCCTGTCTTATTTTGTATATTTATACTTTGTGCTTTTTCCCCCTAAATTGGTGTTGTTACTGTATATCAATTTTAATAATCCTTTCAAGAACCAACTTAGCTTGAAGAATTTTCTCTTTACTTCCACAAAATTTTTTCTGTTCTCTATTATTTTCTTTTGTCTATTGATATTGTGTTTGCTTCTTAGATTATTGATTTTAGAACTTTTTGTTTTCATATATTTTACTATATTATATATCTTACAATACATTGCTGTTGATTTTGCTTTAGTCAAACATCTTTCAGAGAAATTGGGAAACACAAAAGGTATATCTTTTTTAATCATTTCTGGCACTTTCAATCCTTCCTGCAGATTAAAGTTTCCAACTGGTGTTGTTTCTGTCCAGCCTACAGAACTTCCTTTAATATTTCTCACAGTATAGTTATACTGAAAGCAAGTTTTCTCAGGTTTTATTTTTCTGAAAATGCCTTTATCTCACCTTCATTTTTTAAGAGTTTTTATTGCTAAATATAGAATTCCAGACTAGCTGTTTGGACTTACTGGCAAAACTGTCATAATATTATATTACCAAAGAAAAGGAAAACAAACAAAAAGTAAATCTGTACCTCTTAAAGTTCCATCTTTGCCTTATCCTTGTGCTTGGAATTTTCAAAGAAATCCAGATCAAGAGGCATAAAATGCTATGACAACTAAACATAAATCCTGACATGTTTCTTAGCAGCTGGAGAACTTATGGAAATAAAGTTGACTCATGAAAGACCATGTGACAGCTTTAGATATGATCCAGAAGTTGATTAAAGGACTGGAAGCAAAGACTAACATTGAAAGAATGTCAGTACAACTGGAGATAGAATATCTATAGAACTATACCACTTGATGAAGAAAAAGACTGAGCAGTCATTCCATGACAGTCTTTAAATTTTTTTTAATTTAAGTATAGTTTATTTACAATGCAGTATTAGTTTCAGGTGTACAACATAATGATTTGATATTTTTATAGATTATACTCTAAAGTTTTTATGAAGTAATGACCATATTTCCTTGTGCTGTACAATATACCATTGCTGTTTACTTATGTGATACATAATAATTTGTATCTCAATTTCCTACCATATCTTGCTGCTTCCCCCTGTCTTGTCCCCACTGGTAATCACTGGTTTGTTCTATGTGTGAGTCTGTTTTGTTGTATTCATTTGTTTTATCATTTAGATTCAACATATACATGATAACATACCATGTTTATCTTTCTCAGCCTGGCTTATTTCACTGGTGTAATATCCTCAATGTCCATCCATGTTCTTGCAAATAGCAGAATTTCATGTTTTTCTGGCTAATATTCCATTGTGTGGGATAACATCACCTTTATATCTTGATTCGGAGAAGGCAATGGCACCCCACTCCAGTACTCTTGCCTGGAAAATCCATGGACAGAGGAGCCTGGTAGACTGCAGTCCTTGGGGTCGCTAAGCAGAGTCGGACATGACTGAGCGACTTCACTTTCACTTTTCACTTTCATGCATTGGAGGAGGAAATGGCAACCCACTCCAGTGTTCTTGCCTGGAGAATCCCAGGGACGGCGGAGCCTGGTGGGCTACCGTCTATGGGGTCACACAGAGTCGGAGACGGCTGAAGTGACTTAGCATTAGCATAGCATATCTTGATTGCTTTCATATCTTGGTTATTGTAACTACGGCTGCTCTGAACATTCGGGGTGCATGTATCTTTTAGAATTAGAGGTTTTGTTTTGTTTTTTGATAAATACCCAGGAGTAGAATTGCAGGATTATGTGGTAGTTCTATTTTCAGGTTTGAGAAACTTCCATAGTGTTTTATAGTGACAGTGTCTATTAAGAAGAGGTGGCAAGAATACGCAGAAGAACTGTACAAAAAAAGAGCATCATGACCCATATAATCTCGATGGTGTGATCACTCACCTAGAGTCAGACATCCTGGAATGTGAAGTCAAGTGGGCCTTAAGAAGCATCACTATGAACAAAGCTAGTGGAGGTGATGGAATTCCAGTTGAGCTCTTTCAAATCCTGGAAGATGATGCGGTGGAAGTGCTGCACTCAATATGCCAACAAATTTGGAAAACTCAGCAGTGCCTGCAGGACTGGAAAAGGTCAATTTTCATTCCAATCCCAAAGAAAGGCAATGCCAAAGCATGCTCAAACTACCACACAATTGCATTCATCTCACACGCTAGTAAAGTAATGCTCAAAATTCTCCAAGCCAGGCTTCAGCAATACGTAAACCGTGAACTTTCTGATGTTCAAGCTGGATTTAGAAAAGGCAGAGGAACCAGAGTCAAATTGCCAACATCCACTGGATGATTGAAAAAGCAAGAGAGTTCCAGAAAAACATCTATTTCTGCTTTATTGACTATGCCAAAATCTTTGACTGTGGGGATCACAATAAACTGTGGAAAATTCTGAAAGAGATGGGAATACCAGACCACCTGAACTGCCTCTTGAGAAATCTGTATGCAGGTCAGGAAGCAACAGTTAGAACTGGACATGGAACAAAGGACTGGTTCCAAATAGGAAAAGGAGTACATCAAGGCTGTATATTGTCACCCGGCTTATTTAACTTATATGCAGACTACATCATGAGAAACACTGGGCTGGAAGAAGCACAAGCTGGAATCAAGATTGCCGGGAGAAATATCAATAACCTCAGATATGCAGATGATGCCACCCTTATGGCAGAAAGTGAAGAGGAACTAAAGAGCCTCTTGATGAAAGTGAAAGAGGAGAGTGAAAAAGTTGGCTTAAAGCTCAACATTCAGAACACGAAGATCATGACATCTGGTCCCATCACTTCTTGGGAAATATATGGGGAAACAGTGTCAGACTTTATTTTTGGGGGCTCCAAAATCACTGCAGATGGTGACTGCAGCCATGAAATTAAAAGACGCTTACTCCTTGGAAGGAAAGTTATGACCAAAACCTAGATAGCTTATTAAAAAGCAGAGACGTTACTTCGGCAACAAAGGTCCATCTAGTCAAGGCTATGGTTTTTCCAGTGGTCATGTATGGATGTGAGAGTTGGACTGTGAAGAAGGCTGAGCGCCGAAGAATTGATGCTTTTGAACTGTGGTGTTGGAGAAGACTCTTGAGAGTCCCTTGGACTGCAAGGAGATCCAACCAGTCCTTGCTAAAGGAGACCAGACCTGAGTGTTCACTGGAAGGACTGATGCTAAAGCTGAAACTCCAATATTTTGGCCACCTCATGCAAAGTTGACTCACTGGAAAAGACCCTGATGCTGGGAGGGATTGGGGGCAGGAGGAGAAGGGGACGACAGAGGATGAGATGGCTGGATGGCATCACCAACTCGATGGATGTGAGTCTGAGTGAACTCCGGGAGTTGGTGATGGACAGGGATGCCTGGCATGCTGCAATTCATGAGGTCACAAAGAGTCAGACACGACTGAGTGACTGAACTGAACTAACTGAACTGAACTGATAATACATATAGTAGTGTGTATTTGTTAATTCCAAACTCCCAGTTTATCCCTCCTCAACATGTTTTCCCTTTGGTAACCATAAACTTGCTTTGAAATCTGTAACTCTGTTTCTGGTTTTGTAAATAAGTTCATTTGTATCATTTTTTATATTCCACATATAAATGATACCATAATAATACTTGGCATTCTTTGTTTAATTTACCTCACTTAGTATGATAATCTCCAGTTTTATCTATGTTGCTGAAGATGACATTATCTCATTCTTTCTAACTATAAAGAAATCTGAGCACCAAAGAATTCATGCTTTTGAACTGTGGTGTTGGAGAAGACTCTTGAGAATCCCTTAGACAGCAAGAAGATCCAACCAGTCCATCATAAAGGAAATCAGTCCTGAATATTCAAGGAAGGACTAATGCTGAAGCTGAAACTCCAGTACTTTGACCACCTGATGCTAAGAACTGATTCATTTGAAAAGACCCTGATGTTGGGAATGATTGAAGGCAGGAGGAGAAGGGGACAACAGAGGATGAGATGGTTGGATGGCATCACCACTCAATGGACATAAGTTTGAGTAAGCTCCAGGAGTTGGTAATGGACAGGGAAGCCTGACATGTTGCATTCCATGCGGTCACAAAGAGGCAGACATGACTGGGTGACTGAACTGAACTTAATGACTGAATAATATTCCACTGTATACTATGTACCACATCTTCTTTCTTCATTCATCTAGATGGACACTTAGGTAGCTTCCATGTCTTGGCTACTGTAAATAGTGCTGCTATGAACATTGGAGTACCTGTATCTTTTTGAATTATTGTTTCTACTTTTTTTTTTTTTTTTGATGTATACATGCTAAGTTGCTTTAATTGTATCTGACTCTTTGTGGCCCTGTGGACTATAGCCCACAAGATTCCTTTGTACATGGAGTTCTCCAGGCAAGAATATTGGAATGGACTGCCATGCCCTTCTTCAGGGGATCTTCCTGACCCAGGAATCTTTGATGTATACCCAGGGGTAAAATTGCTGGGTCATGTGGTAATTCTGTTTTTAGCTTTCTGAGAAACCTCCCTACTGTTTTCCACAATGGCTGTACCAACTTACTTGCCCACAAATAGTGTACTATGTTGCCCTTTTCTCCGCATCCTTGCTAAAGTCCTCTAAATTGTAGATATTTTAATGATAGTCATTTTGACAGGTGTGAGGTGGTATTTTATTGTGGTTTTGATTTGATTATATTTCTCTAATGCTTAGTGGTGTTAAGCATCTTTTGTGTGCCTATTATCCACTTGTATATCTTTTTTGGAAAAATGTCTACTTGGGTCTTCTGTCCATCTTTTAATTGGGTTCTTTTTTGATATTAAGTTGCATGAGCTATTTATATATTTTTGATATAAACTTCTTACCAGTCATGTCATTTACAAATATTTTCTCCCATTCACTAGATGTCTTTCTGTTTTGTCCATGGCTTCCTTTGCTGTTCAAAAGTTTTAAAGTTTAATTAGGCCCCATTTTTTTAATTTTTGCTTTTGCTTCCTTTGCTTTAGGAAGCAGATCCAAAAAAATATTACTACCATTTATTTCAAAGAGTGTTATGCCCATGTTTCCTTCTTGGGCTTGTATGGTTTCCAGTCTTAGATTTAAGTCTTTAATCCACTTTCAGTTTATTTTTGCATACAGTGTTAGAAAATGTCCTAATTTCATTCTTTCACATGTGGCTGTTCACGTGCCAGTCTTTAAATATACAAAGTGACTGTATTCAGTGAGTGGCAGCCAGCTGTTCACAGACACAGATGTGCATGGGTGTGTGCATGTTAAGTTGCTTCAGTCGTGTCTGACTCTTTGCGACCCTGTGAACTGCAGCCCCCCAGGCTCCTCTGTCCATGGGATTCTCCAGGCAAGAATACTGGAGTGGGATAGCCATGCCCTCCTCCAGGGGATCTTTCACATGATAAAACGGGTTTAAACTAAGTTAGGAGGGACTTAATTTTGGAATATTTCATATAAGCAATGAAGCTAAGTTATTGAATAAATCTTCTTTGAAAGAGATGAGTTTCTCCTCTATATTTAGAGGGCTTTGCATGTTGCTACTGGAAAAGACACACTAATTATGTCTCTTCAGGGCTCTTTTCACAACTTTATATTATCAAAACTTCAGTAGGTGGGACTATCCCAAAGCAAAATTTTCATTCCTTTATAACTTCTCATTTACCCCACCTAACAAAGCCATCTTAAACTTTTACATCTGTGAGAAAATTTTAATACAGCAATAAAGCCTTCTGTGAACTTTATTACTGACACAGATGGGATTCTAAATTCTGAATAACCATTCAAAGAAAAAAAATTAGCTGCACAAAAAGAAATAGATATAAACTATCATTACTGATATTTTTAGTACAAAGTCTTTCCTCAAGATAATTTAGCTTCAATTACTTGTTTCTAAAGGGTTACATTTTTAGACTTTGGCATTTAGTCCAATTCTGTACAATTCTGAATCACAGAAAAAAGTAGGTGTATCAAGTGACTGGTATGTTGTAAAAATTGTTTTCTAAGATTCAAGGAACAGGTTGATTGAATAGCTTTTTCAGATAGATGTAAAAATCTTTCAATCCCTATTCTGTCACAGCTTTCCTCACAAAAATGACAATAATCTGAACAGATTTCTAAATTATGCAGAATCGTCATGTCAAGTAACACTTATTTATTTTATTCATGGTATATAAAATCAGAGTCTGGCAGGGTTAGGCTCACAGTATAAACAAAGACATCTAGGTTAATTCCTTTGCCTGATTGTTACTCACTAGGTCCCTGATTCAGAGAAGGCAATGGCAACCCACTCCAGTACTCTTGCCTGGAAAATCCCATGGGCAGAGGAGCCTGGTGGGCTGCCGTCTCTGGGGTCGCACAGAGTCAGACATGACTGAAGCGACTTAGCAGCAGCAGCAGGTCCCTGATTAGATGCCAGGCCCCTTGGTTCCCAGGTTAACACAGTTTTTAGTAAATCAGGCTTCTAACCTTTAAGTATATGTCTCCTATAACTAATTCACCAACATTGGGTGAAGTCTCTTACATCAGGGGTCCCTAGCCTGTAAGATCTAATGCCTAATGATCTAAGGTGAAGTAGATGTAAATTGGATTAAATGCCAAAGTCTAATAACAGAAATAAAGTCCACAATCAATGTAATGTGCTTGAATCATCCCCAAATTATCCCCACCCCAAGTCCACAGAAAAATTGTCTTCTATGAAACAGGTCCTTGGTGCAAAAAAGGTTGCAGAACACTGTCTCACATGAATATGTAGGCAAAATAACCATGAAGAAAGGTTCCCTGAGAAGGTTTCAACGCTTGCCTTTTAACCTATGTGTAAGGCAGGAATCGGAGAAGGCAATGGCACCCCAGCAGCAGCAAGGCAGGAATAGACACAGATGTGGCCTATCATAGAACAGACTTGTGGTCACAGAGAGAGAAGGAGTGAGTGAGACGAGCTGAGAGAGTAACACTGACATATGTACACCACCATGTGTGAAGTAGATAACTAGTGGGAAGCTGCTGTATAACACAGGGAGGTCAGCTCAGTGCTCTGTGATGACCTAGAGGAGTGAGAGAGGGGGTGTGGGAGAGAGGCTCAGGAGCAAGGGGACACACACACACACACTTATGACTGATTCACGTTGTCATAAGGCGGAAACCAACACAATTTTGTAAAGCAATTATCCTCCAGTTAATTTTTTTTTAATTCTTGCCTTTTAATACTCATTGTTCCTTTTGAATCCAAACAGGTTGTCTCTGAAAGTATTCTTCCCATAATTAATGGTCTTCAAAGTGTACCTATTTTGAAATCAATACTTACTTAATAGCTGAAAAATATTCCTAATAAATTGTCTTATGGGGAGAAACATTATACAACAAAATGTAAACATGCAAACACACAGAGAACACTTCTCTGAAGAAAGAAAGCAAACAATATTAACCATGCCCGTGTCTGAATGATCATGTTTTGAGTAGTTTCTTCCCCACTTCCTTGCTTAGCTATAATTTTTAAAATCCAACAGTAAGCATATTGCTTTATTGAGGCAAAAGAAATTAAAAGGCTCCTAAGTCAATTTTCTTGTACTTTTGATTGGGAACATAATTTAAAGTGAGAATACTTGAGAACTCCTTAGCATTTTGTCGTTCAGATCTAGAGCAGCGGTGAATAGCCAGCGCTTGATGCTATCAGACAGCCTGCCTAATTGTGAACATTATCCTAAATAAATTTTACAGTGAAATGACTTGGTTTTTAATACTACTTAAAACACCCTCAAATATTAACACCTTAGTGTCTAAAACACTGTTCAAATTTGACATTCAGTATATTAGGTAATCTGAATTAAAAGCACCACATTCTGAGAGAAGGTTTGATTTTTATTGGGGCAAAAGTAGCCTAATTAAAAAAAAAATCCATTCTTAGTTTTCAGTGTATAATTACAATTCTTATTGTATAAATGTCTTTAATTTGCCTCTAAGATTGCTATTTTATGATCTATTCAAATGGTTCAATCAACACTTTCACTAAGGAGGTAAAATCATGGAAATAAATCCAATGCATAAAAAGAATATAAAATATTATATTTACTTATGGTACTGGTTGAACATATTTTAGGAATAGATATGCTTTTAAGCTCTCTTGGTGTATCAGTATATAATCAATCACCCTTAAGACCTATGACACCTTCATTAAATCTAACCTCACTTTTAATCACTAATATAAGTCCTCTTACTGGTATTTGGTTTTCAGGATCAGACAATGTACCAGAATCTTGTTTAAAGTGGATTTTTATATTCTTGAAGCAAATCATAGGATTAACTCCATTTGAATGGCCCCTACTTTGCCTAAAATCATTGAGGCTAGAAAGATTTTTATAACAATTTATTAAAGAACTCCAAATTAAACTCTGCCAATTATTAACAATTAATTATTAATAGTAAAAAATATAGGTACTTATTTTCTCTGGAACCCAAACCTTTAACCCTATACCCTTTTTATCTGATTTAATCTTCTTTCCATTAATCATTCTTATTATTTTCTGAATTGTTCTCTTTTGTATCTTTTCCAAATGAGTTTTTCTGAAATTATTTCTCTGTTATCATCACCATAGCTCAGCTGTGGAGAGGGCTTCATATGATTGGAATTCTTAGGCCTCTTGGGTGTCTTGCTAAGGAATGAATGCCTAAAATCCCACTCCTCCATTTCCATTCCATTTGACTGTTTTAAAACTGTTCACTTTGTAATCTAGAGAGTGTTGAAGGTAGGGAAGGAGGGAGAAGTAAATTTTCCCAATAGAGTAGAAATACTTAAGGAATGAATTTGAGGAATTCAGTCTCCCAGCATAATGTTGGTTTGGGGCCCGATATCAAGATGATATCTAGGAATATGAATATCTGGGCCAAATGAGATATCAGCATGCATTTGGATCATGAATAAACAACCTTTCTCCAAACTGGTCACTGTTGGCTACATCAGTGAAAGGCTTGTCAAAGATTACAAAATTAGTCTCTGACACCTATTGGCCAGCTATCTTCTTACACACACACACCCCACCCTTGTGTAGAGAACTCTCCTATTTGTTGGGCCTCACAGGAGAGGCCCTGAGGAAAGAGTTCACACACAGCTGGCTCAACCTGTCAATACTTGTGACTACTATTCAGACAGCTTTGAAAATGCAAATGTTTTTCAAGGTGAGAAATACATCCTCCTCTTAACAGGCCTTTTCTTCATCAACTCTGCTTATTTTTGGCAGAGCCCAGAGGACACATATGTTTTAAAGATGAGAATTAGGGAGGAAAAGTCAAACTTACAGGTGTGTTGCTGCCACAGAGCATAGATGGAAGGGAGCCCAGGAGCTGAAGGAGGGGCCAGGAGTGCGGGGAGATCCTGGGGTACTCCACCCCCTTTGTCTTCTGCCCAGCCTATCTGATGTAATCATGTCTGGTAGCACACTCAAACAATTTTTATGCTGTCAATAACTTAGTATTTATGGAGTATGAGAGTGAACCTTTTTCTTCTTCCCTCTGTATTTTGTGGTTAACTCGAGAAAAATAAATCTAGTCTTTTTTCAAATGTTGTTTTAGGAGTATCAGGAAATCCATTTGAACAAGATGTGCTAAAATTATGGCAACCAACTCCAGGATTCTTGCTGGGAAATTCCATGGACAGAGGAGCCTGGTGGGCTAAGGTCCATAGGGTCACAAAGAGTTGGACACCACTGAAGCGACTTAGCTAAAATATTATTCCTATTTAAGTGAGACAAGTATGGAAGTCAGAGGAGATATGTAAAAATTATAAAAGATTAAAAGCATTAAAAATTATTGTAAATTAAGTTAAGTCTGGACCTAAGATGCTGCAGAGTCCCTTCTGACTCTGAGATTCTGAAGCTTTATCACCTCTATTTGCATGGCAGATCAAATTTACAATGTAATTTCATATATTCTCTAATTTGATTTTTACAATAACCTTAAATCAAAAAACATGAGTCCCACAGATAAAGAAACTGAGGTGGAGAGATTTTGGATATTTTTCCAAAGTCACCAACTCCTTGTCATGGTTGAATTGTGATTACAATCAAGATTTCTTGACTCCCAATCCAAAATTTTATGGCCTGCAGTTCACAATACTCCATACAAAGATATGAGATAAGTTATATCAACATATTGGAAAGCCTCTTGGCTAAGATAGGGTTCTGAATGAGAAATGTGTACAGATAAACTCACTAAAGCTGTTTTTATTCTGTTGCTTATTACCATACCAAAATGTGGTAGACATATGGTCACTGCCTTCAAGAATATTAGCTATTAAAGACAATAGAATTGTAAATTAGTTTCTTTGCACTTTTATTAGTTACTCTTTCAACAAGCAAGCAGCACATATATAATCAGATTCAAGGTAGGCTTTTGGGGGATACAAGGAGAAGTATGAAAGGGCAGAACCTGGTCTCTGAAGTCTTTAAAGAGAAATAGGAGATCATTACAATGATTGGAGCTGCATCTTTACAGTTTGGAATCCACAAAAGCTGGAGAAATGAAAGGGTATCTCTGGGAAGCCAGTGTGAATGCACATTTCCTGTGGCCAGGACTCACTCTTATCATCCTGCCTCTTTCTCTGGTTGTTTTTCTTTATCTTTCATGTAAATTAACCTGTCTCTGTAGTCCTTTCCTCAGTCTCCTTTTATTGATTAGAACTGATTATTATTGCCTTCTTGGGTAATATTATTACCTTCTTTTATTTTTCTGAGCTATTCTACTTTTGATTTAACTCTGCTTAGAGGATCAGTTTGAATGTGCTAGTTACCAGGACAAACTTACTGGGGCTCTGACCTCCTTTATGTATAGGTCTATTGCCTATATCTTTGGGTCATATTCCCCATCCTCAGCTTTCTCAAGGGTTGTGCAGTCACATGGCACAAACCATAATTATCATAAGCAAGGACTTTATCTCAAGGATGGGAGCAGCCTAGTAGAGATCTCTCATGAACTATATATAGTACTTGGCATCCCTTATTTTTTAGTCATAAGTTGCTAATTTTTTTTTTAATTTTTCCTTTTATTTTAAGCAGTCCAATTTATTGCTTCCCATCTATTCTCTTAGACCCATTTTCAAATAAATATAGGTTACTATAAACATTTCAGATAGAAAGTAATTTGGATAGAAGTAATAACAAAATCAAACAAGTAGGAGTCCTCTTAGCTCAGGCAGTCACCAGTAATTGACTATTTAGTCAAAAAGTCATTTAGTGTGAGGAATATTTTTAAATGATATGTTGTTTAAAGATCATATTTTAACTTAATACACATAAATATCTTATTAGAGTGTTCCATAATAGTCCATGTTGTACAAAGACCATCATTTCTAATGAAGTCACTCATTAGAATGAGTGAAAGTCACTCAGTCGTGTCTGACTCTTTGTGACCCCATGGACTATATAGTCCATGGAATTCTCCAGGCCAGAATGCTGGAGTGGGTAGCCTTTCCCTTCTCAAGGGGATCTTCCCAACCCAGGGATCAAACCCAGGTCTCCTGCATTGCAGGCAGTTTCTTTACCAGCGGAGCCACAATACGACATCTCTAATATCTAACTTTGGCTTCTTTAAAGTGAAAATTTAAATACCTTTGCAAATTAAAATTGGTGTGTAAGTCTTAAGACTTTGAGACTATTTACCCAATCATTTATAAAATTCTTATCTATGCCTCATTTAAAAGAAAATTTTATTTAGAAACACAAGATTATCATGGTTTAATCACAGAACTAAACTGGGTTTTTATAGAAATAATTTTATTTTCCACTCATATTTCATTCAATTATATATTTGAATGCATTAAAAATTTTTTGAGTAAAGTCATTTAAAATAACATTGAAATATTAAATAACATAAGGCAGCAAGAAAACTAATTCTGGATAAGTCTGTAAGCCACCTGATGGGAACAGAGGTACCAATATGGCTTGGAGAAGAAAATAGGCTTCTGGTCGTAAATGTTTGCTGTATTATGAGCCTCAAGCAACCTCACTCACTGTGATGACTATGATACAGAGAGGAAAGAGAGAGTTCATTCAACTAGCAAGTAAGCTAAGGGGTTTTCCTGAACAGAAACTCAATGTGATTCTCGTAGGTTATATTATAATACATGTAAGCTGAAAAAAAATTTAAATGGAGAGAGAATTCCATTGGTGAATTTTAAATAGAGGTGACTTCTGTTAGAAAAACACAAAACAACACAGAATGAAGACTTGCCAGTATAGGTAAATCAGTTCAGTTAGTTCAGTTTAGCCACTCAGTCATGTCCGACTCTTTGTGACCCCATGGACTGCAGCACACCAGGCCTCCCTGTCCATCACCAACTCCCAGAGTTTACTCAAACTCATGTCCATTGAGTCGGTGATGCCCTCTAACCAAGGATGTCATCCCCTTCTCCTCCCGCCTTCAATTTTCCCAGCATCAGGGTCTTTTCAAATGAGTCAGTTCTTCACATCAGGTGGCCTAAGTGTTGGAGTTTCAGCTTCAGCATCTGTCCTTCCAATGAATATTCAGGACTGATTTCCTTTAGGATGGACTGGTTGGATCTCCTTGTAGTCCAAGGGACTCTCAAGAGTCTTCTCCAACACCACAGTTAAAAAGCATTAATTCTTCTGTGCTCAGCTTTCTTTATAGTCCAACTCTCACATCCATACATAACTACTGGAAAAACCATAGCTGTGACTTGACAGACCTTTGTTGGTAAAGTCTCTGCTTTTTAATATGCTGTCTAGGGAATCGGAAACAGAAATAGGTACTTCCTCAAGATACATATAGAAACAAAATCCAGGTGGATGAAGTAAACTTCGTTCACTTCATTCTACTTCATTAGAAGTAGACTTCTGTTTGTTACAAACACAGGAAATGGAAAACATGAAGAAATACTTTATAGCAGCATTCTTTAAATACATTGGGAAACCAGAGATGACAGGGAACCAAAAAAGGGAAATGAGTAGCAAGTACATGAGCTGAGGCATATCTGCTCTTCAAGATGTACTAATCTTGAGTTTTCACCCTGATTGAAACAGCAGCAGAGAGGCCAGAGCTCAGAAAAGCAAGGAGTTGGACCTGACACCACCAACATAAGTTAGAATCTGAAGTCGCTGCAATTAAAAGGTTAAAAAGAAAAAGGAAAGCCTCCTGACTCAGGGAGAATATAAGGAAGTTTACTTTAGTTGGATTTTGAGTGGCTAAAATAATTTCTCTGTGTTGGGGCTGAATCAAACATTGTCTGGTTTGGAAAAGAAATTACCATAAAAATTGCTCTTACACCAGTAATACTTCTAAGAGTCATGGAATTAATAAAGCATAAAAATTCCCTGATAGGACATGGTTTCAACCTAGGCTGCACAGGATTCCTATGAGAAGGAAAATAAATTTACAATGCAATTACAAAATAAAAGGAAACAGTCCACCAGGAATGAGACAGCACATACCGCAGATATAAAATCCCAATAATAGCAGAAAATAGAACATTCTGACAGAGATTCTGAAGTAAATTATTAAGATGACTAAAGAAAAACAAAATAAAAGCAAGACTTGAAGATGTAGGGAAAAAAGACACAAAAGCATAAAATATATGATAGTGATAAATGGATATAGAGGGACCAGATGGACAAATATGTAGTAGGATGTTTATAGTAAAATATGGGTGGTGGTTATACAGGTGTTCAATGTAAAATGACTTCTTATCTGTTTGAATTTTTTCATAGTAAATTATTGGGAGAAAAATACTATGAACAGAAATGGCAAGATATAAAAGGGATCAGTAACTATAAAAGCTGGACAGATACTTGTAAAACTGCTGACATTACCATCAACAAAGGATCACAATAAAATACAGAGGATCACGATAAAGCTGGAATAAGCAAGTTTAGAAGCAAATAAGAACAATCTGACCAGAAGAATACACTCAAATAATAAAGACCAAAGTTTAACATAGAGCACTGGAAGTGGTGCTCAGTGTGGTCCTCTGACTAACAACATCATCATCACCTAGAAACTTGCATAAAAAGTAAATATTCAGGCTCCTCCACAGACCTGCTGAATCAGAGACTCCATGGCTAGAGCCCAGAACTCTGATTTAATACACTCTCTGATGTTTCTGATGCTCTCTGATTCATCAGAGAGTCATTGGTTAAGGGAAATAGACCCTCTGGCATAAGGAAAGTAGCTTACAAAAAAATTAATGATAATACCTAATCTCAGGCTACAAAATCAATGTGGATGGTGACTACACCATTTTGCTCCGTGGAAGAAAAGCTATGACAAACCTAGACAGCATATTAAAAAACAGAGACATCACTTTGCCGACAAAGGTCCATATATTCAAAGCTATGGTTTTTCCAGTAGTCATGTATGGATGTGAGATTTGGACCATAAGGAAGGCTGAGCACCAAAGAATTAATACTTTTAAATGGTGGTGCTAGAGAAGACTTCTTTGAGAGTTCCTTGGACAGCAAGGGGATCAAAGCAGTCAATCCTAAAGGAAATCAACCCTGAATATTCTTTGGAAGGACTGAGGCTGCGGCTGAGGCTCCACTACTTTGGCCACCTGATGTTAAGAGCTGACTCATTGGAAAATACCTTGATGCTGGGAAAGATTAAGGGCAGGAGGAGAAGGGGGCAACAAAGGATGATATGGTTGGAAGGCATCACTGACACAATGGACATGAGTTTGAGCCAACTCTGGGAGATAGTGAAAGACAGAGGAGGCCGTCATGCTGCAGTTCACGGGGTCGCAAAGTCGGACACGACAGCGACTGAACAATTAATCTTGAGAGAATTGCTTTTCAATTCCAAAATGAATAGTATTACCACTTCTTTCAATGGAGTGCTTGCAAACAATTTTATTTTCTACATTAAAAATATTGGTGAATGTTATTGTCAGACTATTAAAACTGGCAAGAAAGTTCAGCAAAGTCATGCTGGATGTAAGATTAATATGCAAAGTTATATAAAATGTAAACATATTTCTATGAGACAAAATGATTTATAAAGTATAATTTTAAGAGATACATTTACACTTAGGAAACTCAAACAGGGGCTCTGTATCAACCTAGATAGGTGGGATGGGGAGGGAGATGGGAGGGAGATTCAAATGGGAGGGGATATATGTATACCTATGGCTGATTCATGTTGAGGTTTGACAGAAAACAACAAAATTCTGTAAAGCAATTATCCTTAGATAAAAATAAATCAAAAAAGATACATTTACAATAAACATTCCTATGTGGTTCCTATAGGTCCTTTATTGGTTTCTATAAATAAAGATAATAAAAGATATGTAAAATATTGTGAAGTGAATAGATAAAATCTTATTGAAAAATCACAGAGATATCTAAGAGATATCTTACTGAATAGAAAGATTCAATCTCAAAGAATGAAGGGCTCCCAGAATAGGTGTGTGTACATATGTACACATGCATATGTTTTGGATATGTGTATAGACATATATACACACACGTATTACATATATGAATATGTCTTTAAAATTTCAGTTAGTTCCAATCAAATTTCCAAATATATTTTTAATGTGAAACAAGAGCAAAGAAAATCTTAAAAAATAAGAATTGATTTACCATCAAGGCTTGCCATAATTAAAACAATGTGGTACTGACTGTAAGAAGTGACCATAAGAACAATGATGATAATATAGCCTAGAATCGTACTTTTGTATACACAAGGGCTTTGAAAATAGTTAGGGAATTATTAATTGTTGGGGGGGGAAATGGACTGTCCAATATAAATATGAGTCAGTTGGTCTTCCATATGGTAAAAAAATAAGATTACATTTTTACCTCACATCACACCACATATAAAAATAAGATGATAGATGATTTAAAAGCTAAATGTGAAAAGCCAAATTTTTTAATTTTTTGAAGAAAATATCAAAGAATATCTTCATGACATGCAGTACTAAAGGATTACTTAATCAAGACACATTGAGCCAAACAGAATAGAGAGCTCAGAAATAAATCTACTCATTTATGGTCAACTAATCTACAACAAAGAAGGCAAGAATAAACAATAGAGAAAAGAGAATCTCTTCAAAAAGTGATGCTGGGAAAACTGGAAAGCTACATGTAAAAGAATGAATTAAAACATTTTCTAATGCCATATACGAAAATAAACTCCAAATGGATCAAAGACCTAAATGTAAGACCAGAAATCATAAAACTCATAGAATAGAACATAGAGGACTCTTTGATATAAATCATAGAAATGCTTTTTTGGGATCTGTTTTTTAAGGCAGAGTTTCCTTGTGGCTCAGTGGCAAAGAATCTGCCTGGAATGCAGGAGATGCAGCTTCTATCCCTGGGTCAGGAAGATCTTTTGGAGAAGGAAATGGCAACCCACTCCAATATTCTTGCCTAGAAAATTCCATGTACAGAGGAGCCTGGTGGGCTACAATCCGTGGGGTTGCAAAGAGTCACAACTGAGCAACTGAACATGCAGCACCCATGCAACCACAATATATAAAAAGTTCATACAATTCTATATCAAGAAAAAAAAAAAACTTCAGAGACACTGATTTAAAAATTGGGCAGAAGATTTGAATAGATATTTTTTCCAAAGAAGGCATACAGATGGCCAATAATATAGTCATAAGAAATGCACACCAAAAACACAAAGGGATATCATTTCAAACCTGTCAAACAGCTGTCATCAAAAGGCCACAGACAACAAATGTTGCTGAGGGTGTGGGAAAATGGAAGCCCCATGTTAGAATGTAAGCTTGTGCAGCAAGTGGAAAGCAGTATGCTGCTGCTGCTAAGTCACTTCGGTCGTGTCCGACTCTATGCGACCCCATAGACGGCAGCCCACCAGGCTCCCCCGTCCCTGGGATTCTCCAGGCAAGAACACTGGAGTGGGCTGCCATTTCCTTCTCCGATGCATGAAAGTGAAAAGTGAAAGTGAAGTCGCTCAGTCCTGTCCAACTCTTAGCGACCACATGGACTGCAGCCTACCAGGCTCCTCCATCCATGGGATTTTCCAGGCAAGAGTACTGGAGTGGGGTGCCAATGCCTTCTCCTGGAAAGCAGTATGGAGTTTCCTCAAAAAACTACAAATAGAACTACCATATGATCCAACAATATTCATGTATCCACTGCTGAGAATACATCCAAAGAAAACAAAAACGCTAATTCAAAAAGATACATGCACCTCAATGGTCATCAGATCAGATCAGTCACTCAGTCGTGTCCGACTCTTTGTGACTCCATGAATCGCAGCACACCAGGCCTCCCTGTCCATCACAAACTCCCGGAGTTCACTCAGACTCACGTCCATCGAGTCAGTGATGCCATCCAGCCATCTCATCCTCTGTCGTCCCCTTCTCCTCCTGCCCCCAATCCCTCCCAGCATCAGAGTCTTTTCCAATGAGTCAACTCTTCGCATGAGGTGGCCAAAGTACTGGAGTTTCAGCTTTAGCATCATTCCTTCCAAAGAAATCCCAGGGCTTATCTCCTTCAGAATGGACTGGTTGGATCTCCTTGCAGTCCAAGGGACTCTCAAGGCTCTTCTCCAACACCACAGTTCAAAAGCATCAATTCTTCAGCACTCAGCCTTCTTCACAGTCCAACTCTCACATCCATACATGACCACAGGAAAAACCATAGCCTTGACTAGACGGACCTTTGTTGGCAAAGTAGTGTCTCTGCTTTTCAATATGCTATCTAGGTTGGTCATAACTTTCCTTCCAAGAGGTAAGCGTCTTTTAATTTCACGGCTGCAGTCACCATCTGCAGTGATTTTGGAGCCCCCCCATCTATTTCCCATGAAGTGATGGGACCGGATGCCATGATCTTCATTTTCTGAATGTTGAGCTTTAAGCCAACTTTTTCACTCTCCACTTTCACTTTCATCAAGAAGCTTTTTAGTTCCTCTTCACTTTCTGCCACAAGGGTGGTGTCACCTGCATATCTGAGGTTATTGATATTTCTCCCGGCAATCTTGATTCCAGCTTGTGTTTCTTCTAGTCCGGCATTTCTCATGATGTACTCTGCATATAAGTTAAATAAGCAGGGTGATAATATACAGCCTTGACGTACTCCTTTTCCTATTTGGAATCAGTCTGTTGTTCCATGTCCAGTTCTAACTGTTGCTTCCTGACCTGCATACAGATTTCTCAAGAGGCAGGTTAGGTGGTCTGGTATTCCCATCTCTTTCAGAATTTTCCACAGTTTATTGTGATCCACACAGTCAAAGGCTTTGGCATAGTCAATAAAGCAGAAATAGATGCTTTTCTGGAACTCTCTTGCTTTTTCCATGATCCAGCTGATGTTGGCAATTTGATCTCTGGTTCTTCTACCTTTTCTAAAACCAGCTTGAACATCAGGAAGTTCATGGTTCACGTATTGCTGAAGCCTGGCTTGGAGAATTTTGAGCATTACTTTACTAGTGTATGAGATGATCAGCCCTGGGATTTCTTTGGAAGGAATGATGCTAAAGCTGAAACTCCAGTACTTTGGCCACCTCATGCGAAGAGTTGACTCATTGGAAAAGACTCTGATGCTGGGAGGGATTGGGGGCAGGAGGAGAAGGGGACGACAGAGGATGAGATGGCTGGATGGCATCACTGACTCGATGGACGTGAGTCTGAGTGAACTCCAGAAGTTGGTGTTGGACAGGGTGGCCTGGCGTGCTGCAATTCATGGGGTCACAAAGAGTCGGACACGACTTAGCAACTGAACTGAACTGATTCTTAGTGAAATATGACAGACAGAGAAAGGTAAATAATGTATGATATCAATTATATATAGAATCTAAAAAATAGACAAGTGAATATGGCATAAAAAAAAAGAAGAGAGAGAGAGAGAAATTCTCAGATATAAAGAACAAACAAGTGGTTACCAGTGGGGAGAGAAAAGGGAAGGGGCAAGACAGGGACAGGGGATCAGAAGATACAAACTACTATGTATAAAATAAATAAGTTGCAAGGGTGTATTGTACAGCACTAGGAATGTAGCCAATGTTTTATAATAGCTATAAATGAAGTATAACCTTTAAAAATTGTAAATCACTATCTTATATACCTAAAATTTATATGGTATTGTAAATCTACTGTACCTCAAGTGAAAAAAAAGACAAAATATGAGCCAAATATGAAGGAAATGATGGATATATTTAACTACTAATTCTTTTATTTGATACAAGAAATCATAAATAAAGTGAAATCCAAAACTATCATATGGAATAAAATATTTATAGTGCCTAGAACTGGTAAATAATTAATATCTGAAATACATAAAGAACTCTTATAAGAAGAAAAGCTCAGTAGAAGAATGAATGAAAGCTCTGAAAAGTCAATTCACAGAAGAATAAACCTGAATGAGCCAGAATATATGGAAATGAGACATGTTTTTCCATTGGTTTTCTGTTCTTGCAGTTGAGTATGAGTTGCATACAGGAGGGCAATAAATGGATATCACCTTCCCTTTTAAACTTTAAATCTATTGTTTTGCATCAATAATTTGAATGTTTTTGCAAAAGCTGTGATTAATTTGTTGCCTTCTCAATCAGTTTTGATTTGAAGGCCTACTTTGGATGAAGATACATGCTCTCACAGCTTTGACTTTCCAACTAGACCTCAGAGAATTCATTCATCTATTGATTTAATAGCTTAATTTCTATATAACTCATTGAGATGAGAGTATTTCTGTTCTCACAATACCCCACACTAGTAACAGCTAGAGTGGGGAAAAGTAAAAAAAAAAAAATAAAAAAATTTTAACGTCTGTTTGTATGTCTCACAATTAAGACTCATTCTCTGGGGACATTTAAAACTTTGGGTGCAGGAAAAAAATGTGTAAAAGTTTACATTTGGAAAAGCTATGGAAATGTTGAAGCTGGGAGCATTTTAAATAATGAAGTTAGGTTATAGTCGAAGTAATCTAGGGAGGCCAAGGTCAAATCTGAAAATTAAGCGGAAGGTGGGAATACCTAAGGATTAGGAGCGTAACTCAAACTTTGTTGTTACAAACTAACTTTTTAAGACTCATTTAACTCTTATTGTTTGAATGTGGCAATTTTTAAATTAACTTTATTGGCATATAGTTGACATATTTCTGCTATAGAGCAAAGTGAATCAGTTATACATATACATATATCTATTCTTTTTTAGAATCTATTTCCATAAATATGGCAATTTCAATTAGCAAATTCTCTTGTACCTAAAAAAAATCACTGTTGGGGAAGTAGCTCAGATTTCTATTCATATTTTAAAGAATAGTGGGTTGGCAGGTTACATTTCCTCTCTGTCTCAGTTTCCTTATCTGAAAGATGGAATGGTTAATAGCACCTACCTCATAAAGATTCAGAGAAGGCAATGGCAACCCAGTCCAGTACTCTTGCCTGGAAAATCCCATGGATGGAGGAGCCTGGTAGGCTGCAGTCCATGGGGTCGCTACGAGTCAGACATGACTGAGCGACTTCACTTTCACTTTTCACTTTCATGCATTGGAGAAGGAAATGGCAACCCACATCAGTGTTCTTGCCTGGAGAATCCCAGGGACAAGGGAACCTGGTAGGCTGCTGTCTACGGGGTCGCACAGAATCAGACACAACTGAAGCGACTTAGCAGCAGCAGCATAAAGATTAAAGGAGCTAATACAGGCAAACACAAAATGTCTGCAAAATACTAAGCACTGGATAAAACTTAGCTATGTGGCGCAATGGTAAAGAATCAACCAGCCAATGCAAGAGACACAAGAAACCAGGGTTTGATCCTTGGGTCGGGAAGATCCCCTGGAGTAGGAAATGGCAACCAGCTCTGATATTCTTTCCTGGAAAATTCCATGACCAAAGGAGCCTGGCAGGCTACAGTCCATATGACTGAGCACCCATACGTACATACATATCGAAATTTTACCATATCTAAAGGATGCCTGCCTATTTGGATCTCTACTAAATAGCTATAGTTTAATGGCTGCCAATGTTTGTGACTGAAAAGTATTAAATTATCTTTTTTTTTTAAAAGCTGAAATTAATTAAATGTTAAGAGAAAGGACACATTAATGAAGATAACATTTATCTCCAAACAATTTCATAGTTCATATCTGAGGGAATATACACAGATTAGGTTAGATCTGACCATGGATACTAAACACACACAGACACATACACACACACACTCTCTCACACACAGTTACACACACACCCCAAATATATGGGTCAGCCAAAACCTGGGT
Organism: Bubalus bubalis; assembly: GCF_019923935.1. Classification (NCBI taxonomy): domain Eukaryota; kingdom Metazoa; phylum Chordata; class Mammalia; order Artiodactyla; family Bovidae; genus Bubalus; species Bubalus bubalis. The sequence continues at coordinate 88,797,751 of NC_059157.1, read as the reverse complement.
ACACATAATTTGCATTCCTAAAACCCATAGAAACAAACCACTGTGCTGAAATTGATATTCCATATAGTCTTTGCTGTTAACCAGAAGTTAAAATACTTTCCAACACAATTAAAACATGATTGAAACTACAAAATGAGGGGTATGCATTTTAAAACCATTTTGAAGCCAAATCATTAAAACCAAGCTTCTTAAATTTACAGATGAGGGAACTTAGTATCACAGGTGTTACCCAGGTCTAGAACCTAGATCTCTCAACAATCTGTCCAGTATTTTTCCCAGCCTCCACTTTGATGATGACTTTTCCAGTTGTATTTATTGTAAATTTAAGGGATATATTCATATGACTGCTTATAAGGAAATGTATATATTCAGCATAAACTCATGCCCAGCACTCAGCTAGACATCCTGGAGAGATGTGTGGTATTTATATATGACAATTTTAATAAAAGATAGCTGGGGGTGGGGGGGTTTGTTTGTTTGTTTGTTTGTTTGTTTTGCAAAAAATGACCAAGTAATGTGTGATATTTTCACTTTCAATTAAAGTGTTGTGGTTAAAATAAAGGGTCTTGATTCTTAAACTGGCAGGGTTCCAGTTTAGGTTTTACTAACTCCTAACCATGAAACTTTGGTCAAGATATTTAACCTTCCTTCAGCCTCCATTTTCTCATTTTGTAAAAGAAGGTTGGTGGACCTTGAGGGCATTATGCTTAGTGAAATGAGTCAGAGAAAGACAAATACAGTACAATCTCACTTATATGAGAAATCTTAAAAAAAAAAAATTCATAGATACAGAGAACAGACTCACTGTTACTAGAGGTGGAAGTTAAGTGGTGGGCAAAATGCATGAAGGTGGTCACAAGGTACAAACTTCCAACTATAAAATACATAAGTCCTGAGGATGTAATGTACAGCAGGGTGAATACAGTTAACAACACTATATTGTATATTTGGAAGTTGCTAAGAGAATACATCTTAAAAGTTCTTATCATAAGGAAAAAATTTTAACCATATGTAGTGATAGATGTCAATTATACCTGTGTGATGATTTTGCAGTATATACAAATATCAAATTATGATCTTGTATACCTAAAACTAATATAATATTCTATGTCAATAATATCACAATAAAACAAAAACAGATTTTGCATCTTACTTGAAGAGTTATGAGAATAAAATTGCATAAAGTGGGCCAAGCACTTGTGGGCTGGTATCTAAAATAGAGTAAGTGATCAGTAAATATGAAATTATCATTATTGTTACCATTCAAAATGTTATTAAAGTTCAGCATTTCTCATTGAAATAGGAAGAACTCCAGAGGTCCTTCCTTCTTGGCTATTAATGATCACAAATTCTTTAGCTAGTCTCTGTTTTGTTCATAAATTTAAGCAAGAATACTTCAGGGTTATTGTAAGATTGAAATAGATAACCTACACGAAGTGCCTGGGAAAGTGTCTGAACTTGATCAAACCTAGGCCCCCATCTCTTCCTTACTCCATCATAAAGAATAGGTTCTAGATATTTCGGTAAATAGGAAAATCTAGGAATATTTTTCCCGAATAGAATGCTTAAAATACATGCCTATAACTTCTAAATGTGGAAATGAGACAAGTCAAAGGGACAAATTATAGTGACAGCTGACAAAATGGATGTTGGTGAGAAGGGAGATGAGACTTAAAGAGCCTCTGGTTCTTTTCCTTGAACCAGCAAAAAAAAAAGAAAAGAAGTGGTCACAGAAATAAGTAGCTTGCCAATTTGGTATACATAAGGCTTGTAAAGTGAAAAAAAAATAGACGATTTTAAAATCTAATATCTTGTTATTCTGAAAGCATGTTAGATAAAGCTGCCAGCCAAGAAGCTAAACAGATCTAAAATTCTGTAATGATTAACTAAGAGAGTTCAGCAATGTTCCCCAAAGCAACAAAGGCTGGGACAGGCATTTAATATTATGAATTATACATCTATTCTGAAGGGCAGAACATGAAAGGACTAAGGGTGGGGGGCCCACCAGAGGCAGAAGGACCTAGAAGGAGGGAGCAAGATAACAGAAAGAAAACTCCACTTTTTCATAATTTAGCTAAGAACCTTCCACATAAGTTTTGTTATTAATGCGACTGAGCCCTGGTGCAAAGTGTGAAACCAATACCATTCACTGGATCCTGCCCACACTAAGAATCTTGGAAGCCATATGTTATGGGTTGAAATGTCTCTGCCCCAAATTCACACATCAAAATATTAACCCCCAGTACCACAGAATATGACCTTATTTGGAAACAGATTTATTGCAGATGTAGCTAGTTAAGATGAGGTCATACTGGAACATGCTGGCGCCTAATCCAACATGGGGGCTTCCCTGGTGGCTCAGATGGTAAAGAATCTGCCTGAAATGCAGGAGACCTGGGTTCAATCCCTGAGTCTCAAAGAGACATAACTGAGTGACTAAAACAGGAGGAATTTGGACATAGACATGCATACGTAGAAGATGTGAAAATGAAGGTAAAGATTGGGTAGAGATGCTACAAGCCAAGAAATGTCACATTGCCAGCAAACCTCCAGAAGCAGCTGAGAGACAAGGAACAAATACCCCCACACACCCACAGCCATCGGAAGAAATCAGTCCTGCTGACACCTTGATCTTGCACTTCTCACCTCCTGGGGCATGCATGCATGCTCAATTGCTCAGTCCTTTCTGACTTTTGCAACCCCATGGACTATAGCCCGCCAGGTTTCTCTGTTCATGGGATTCTCCAGCCAAGAAGACTGGGGATTGTGAGACAATGAATGTCTGTTATTTATGCCACCCAGTTTGTGGTATTTTGTTATGACAGTGTTAGCAAGCTCATATGGCTTCCCCGGTGGCTCAGCGGTAAAGAATCTGCCTGCAATGCAGGAGCTGCCTCAGACACAGGTTCAATCCCTGGGTCAGGAAGATTCCCCTAGAGGAGGGCAACCAATTCCAGTATGTGCCTGGAGAATCCCATAGACAGAGGAGCCTGGGGGCTACAGTCCATGGAGTTGCAAAGAGTCAGACATGACTGAAGCGACTTAGCACACACAGCACAGCAAGCTAATAAAGATTTTGCTTTTCTGGCACCATCCCAATGCTGACTACCACTGTGACTTGCTGTAAAGAACTTTGTGTCTTCTTGAAGAGGGGATCTTTTCTTTTAAAAATGGTACAAGTAAACCTATTTATAAAACAGAAATTAAGTCACAGATGTAGAAAACAAACTTCTGGTTACCAAGGGGGAAAGGCCTGAGGGATAAATGGTAAGATTGGGATTGACATATATCCACTATGTGTATGCTGTACTCAGTAGCTTCTGTCATGTCTGACTCTTTGCAGCCCCGTGGACTGTAGCCCACCAGGCTCCTCTGTCCATGGGATTTTCCAGGCAAGAATACTGGAGTGGGCTGCCATGCCTTCCTCCAGGGGATCTTCCTGACCCAGGGATCAAACCCACGTCTTCTGTGTCCCCTACATTTCAGCCAGATTCTTTACCTCTGAGCCACTGGGGAAGTTCCACAGATACACTACTGCAGCTGCTAAGCTGCTTCAGTCGTGTCCGACTCTGTGCGACCCCATAGACGGCAGCCCACCAGGCTCCCCCGTCCCTGGGATTCTCCAGGCAAGAACACTGGAGTGGGTTGCCGTTTCCTTCTCCAGTGCATGAAAGTGAAAAGTGAAAGTGAAGTCGCTAGGTTAGCCACCAGACTCCTCTGTCCGTGGCATTTCCAGGCAAGAGTACTGGAGTGGGTTACCATTGCCTTCTCTGAGATACACTACTACTATATATAAAATAGATAACTATTAAGAGCCTACTGTATAGCACAGGCAATGATACTCTGTACTCTGTAATGACCTATATGCAAATAGAATCTAAAAAAGAGTAGATACATGTATAGATATTAGAGAAGTAACTGGCAACCCACTCCAGCATTCTTGCCTGGAGAATTCCATAGACAGAGGAGTCTGGTGGCCTGCAATCCATGGGGCTGCAAGAGTTGGACATGACTTAGCAACTAAACTATCACCACCACCATGTATATGTACAACTGACTTACTTTGCTCTACAGCAGAAACTAACACAACATTGTTAATCAACTATACTCCAAAAAAAAATAATTAAAAAGAATTCTTTGAGGAAAAAAATTTTTCAGAGAGTGCTTAAAAACAGATATTTTTCTAGGTTTTTAGGGAGGTCTAATAAAGCTGGGAAGAAGTGGTCCCAGAAGTTAACTATGCCAGAATGCCAGTGCAACTATTTCCATAGCAACTTCCATCTAACTTTATAAGCCACTGAATCATCATGATTCTAGAATCCAGCTAGTTTGTGCCTTTCTTTTTGACTAACCTGGTTATAAGTGTTGGTCACTCAGTCATGTCCTACTCTTTGCAACCCCATGAACTGTAGCCTGCCAGGTTCCTCTGTCTATGAAATTCTCCAGTCAAGAATACTGGAGTAGGTATCCATTCACCAGTCTTTCACTTCTCCAGGGGATCTTCCTGACCCACGGATCAAACCTGGGTTTCCTGCATTGCAGGCAGATTCTTTACTGTCTGAGCCACCAGGGAAGCCTGGTTATAGAAATGCTGAACTTGAGCAATGAGCGTTTCTAGGGCTGATGAAAAAGACCTGGCATTTGAGAGGAATAAAATCTGCAAAGTTGTTTCATTATTCACTGTGCTTGCACATGTTTTTTCTGCTCATCATCCCTTGGCGATTAAGAACTATGGGGTAGGAGATATCTTAGAGAGTCACACCCCTTCAGTTTGCAAATAAGGAGGAGCCCTAGAGTGACTGTGCTTTACCCATGGTTATGCAATCAGTTTTAGCAGAACTGGGCTAGACTAAGTTTTCCAGACTCCTAGTTCACCTGTTTTTATTAGCAGTACACTGCTACCCCAGGGAAGCCTGTCTTTTATATGTATTTATTTAGCATCACTGCCTTGCTACTGATCACTTTAGAAATGACCAACTCTTACATGTGAAGTGGAGAAGGCAATGGCAACCCACTCTGGTACTCTTGCCTGGAAAATCCCATGGACGGAGGAGCCTTATAGATGGTAAACAGTGCACAGTCATTCTACAGGCTTGGCCAGCTCCTGACCCTTTATGCATTTCATTATCATAGCCCCAGCTTACGGAGGAAATGGATTCTCTTCCAGTCACTTCCGTTGAAGGATATTATGTTTCTACATAAAAGCTTAGGCGTCCTGATAGGTACCCTGAAAATATACAAATGAATATAGTAGATAAACTTGTGCCAGACATACATTTGGCCTTGCTCTATGACTCAATGTGTTTTTAAAGTACTCTAAGAGCAAAATAGTTCTTTGGGGACTAGCCAGAACATATTTTTAAACCCTCTGTGCCAAGATCTCTGCACTTCAGCTACTAACTGACAATGGTTGGCACTCCTGAATTCATTCAATCCAAGTGTACAAGAGCCCCACTTTCAATATGCTGTCTGGCTCAACCCTGTGGTGCAGAGCTAGCAAAAATTCCACTGAAGTTAATAGGTCACACTCCTCTCAGTGTGGAGGGGAACAAGCAAAACCAACAGCCAGAGTCTACTGAACTTCAAACTGCTAATTTTTTTTTTTTTTCCGTTGACTCTAGTCTCAATTACTCAATATGCAGACCATAAATTTTGAGTCCTGAGGAGCATTCCTAGAGTTTTAATCTTTGTCATTCTAACTGCTTTTCTTCCACATGTCTGGATTTCAATTAGATTGTAAGAGATTAATTGATAGCCTCACAAAGTGCAAACATCAGAAGGAGAAAAGGAAACCAAATCCTGCGTGGCTGTTTAGGCTAGAACATAAATTAAGTTAGCAGTTCTACCCCTGGTAAAATCTAATACCAGTTTAAATGAAACAGATAGCTGTTCAGTAATAATCAAATTTTTCTGAGCATCTTCTTTTCTTACAATGTTTTCCAAGGAAAATGCTGATTTTGGTTAGGACAATGGAGATTAGGCCTGTTTTTTCTGCTTCATTTTTAGATTTCTCTGTCTACTTTCAGATGGAAGTTCTTAGAGAAGCAAAACCTTTTACTCCATAAGTAGAGATTAAAGACTTAATATATCTGAATATACTAGTGCTTAGTCACTCTGTCATGTCTGACTCATTGTGACCCATGGATTGTAGCCCAGGAGGCTCCTCTGTCCATGGGATTTCCCAGGCGAGAATACTGGAATGAGTTGCTATTCCGTTCTCCAGGTCATCTTCCCAACCCAGGGATCAAACTGCATTGCAGGTAGATTCTTTACCATCTGACCCACTGCAGAAGCCTGAATATACTAGGCTACTCAACAAATATTAGATGAATGAATGATGTCATTACATCAATTAGTTTTTGCATAAATAGTTTACAACCTAACTCATTTGTTAAAACTACTTGATTTTACTGAATTTGAATTCAAATGTAACTATTTCTTGCTAAGAATCTAAAAATATACATTGTCACAATTTTAGGACAGATGGTGAGTGGACCCTTAGACATACTGGAACAGAAAACAACAGTGCGAAATCCTCCCTTCACAGGGAAGCTTCCAGTTGTGGAAAGAGAACATATGAGAATATAGTTCTAAAATCCACCTGACAAGCAGAGGAAGAGCAGTAAAACCACAACTTTCAGAAGGAATTTCCATCTCCAATATTAACAGTTTTGAGCTGAATTCACCATTCCCACATTTAAATTAGACAGTTCCTCATTTAATGAATTTGAATACAGGAGCAATAGTACACCTAGGAGAAAGAATAATCTTTGAAAACTATTCTGGCTTCTATGTGTTTCCTCTAAAAATATAATTCCTTCCCTTTAAAATACCTTATATAACAACATTCAAAATGTTCGGGGGAATTTCTGTATGTTTGATTTTTCTACCCAGTTTGTTTTTTAACTGACTTAGCATCTTGCCTAAAATTCTAGACGCCAGATCCTGTCTAGAATGGAGTTTAAGTCTCAGCAAGATTCTCTTTCCTGAGGGAAAAAAATATATATTTCTTGTCATTCCGGTTTCAGATTGGGGGAGAATGGCCAGGAGTTTTCATAGGTAGACTCATTTGGTCAGCGTGCTTAATTTCTGGAATCAAAATATGCCTTCACTGGTCTGGGTTGTGAGGTTGATATTTATTCAACTCTCACATTTTGGGGGGTGAGTGGATGCCCCCATGTAAGAAATGTGGATGTCTGTCCAAGAGGTGTGGGAGAGTCTGCCCTGGTTTCCTTTACAGAGTATTTGTCTCACTGGGTTGATGCATCTGGAATTCCTCAGCTTCCTTATGAAAATGTTGATGTTTATTCAGACTTGCTGAATCTTGACAACGGTGGGCAGATGCCTGTGGCCACCTACGTCTCTGGATGGGAAGCTGGCAGCCCTCAGGACCACGTATTCTGCTGTCTGTGACACATCAGCAGAGATTTAAAAACAGACTGGTCAGAGTCAAGTCCAGATAGATGATGTGTAAATGTTTAGTCTGAGGTATTTTTTCTTTTTAATCCGTGTCTCTTTCTCTTGACAAACTCTCCTTCCTTGGTTTGTTGGTCCAGCGTGGTCCTGACAAGATGAGATACAGTCTATTTTTCTATATTGGCCTTACAAGAAGTTAGACTCCTTTCTGGTGTGAGTACAGAAGGAAGTTGTGAGAAACTGAAGAGAATGGAGATTGTTAGAGTGATTGTACCTTTTAGAAAGATAAGCAGTGCATTCAAAATACACTTCCTAACACATGCGTATGATTAAATACACATTGCACTTAATGCAGTTCATCCTGACATCCCAGGGCACTCCAATCCCAGGCTTCTCACCATGATCCCTGAGCCCCAGGGGAAGCTTGGTGTGGTAAAGGATGAATGGAAAAAGAAATAATTGCAATTGGTCTGAGGATGTCCATGGCTAATCCCACTGTACCTGGATGATTGTCTTCTTAAACTGTAGTTTATTCCATAATTAGATAAGATTCTTATCTAAAATCGCCAGTTTTTTTTTTTTTTTCCCAGCTGTGATTCTACAACTACAGCAGATTCGGAAAATATACAGTTGTAGGCATTTCGAGATCACATTTCTTTTTTTTTTTAATTTTATTTTATTTTTAAACTTTACATAATTGTATTAGTTTTGCCAAACATCAAAATGAATCCACCACAGGTATACATGTGTTCCCCACCCTGAACCCTCCTCCCTCCTCCCTCCCCATACCATCCCTCTGGGTCGTCCCAGTGCACCAGCCCCAAGCATCCAGTATCGTGCATCAAACCTGGACTGGCAACTCGTTTCATACATGATATTTTACATGTTTCAATGCCATTCTCCCAAATCTTCCCACCCTCTCCCTCTCAATATGACCCTCTGTGAGCAACAGGCCAACCGGCCAGACTAGTTTAGCTTTTCAAGGCAAGGGTAGAAAACAGTCCCCAAACAGGAAACTCTACTGTGGAGATGATTTTGTAATTCAGGGGCTACATGGGGAATCAAAGACTTAAATGAAGCATTTGAACTTACCAACCATTTGGTATTCTATAATTCTACTCTAACCATACAGATGTCTTAGAGTTAAAAGTTGAGGCATAAAATCTGTTTACTGAAAGAAAGACATTTCCAACTTATTAAATATCAGCACATGAAGGAAGAAATTACTGGAACCTCTTATAGTTGCTTACTTTGGGCAGCAGCCAAAACAGAACATTCATTATTTCTGGGTAAACCTTTGTGTATCTAAGTAGACTGATTTTCAGATAGAATGCATGTATAGACTCAGCATCTGGAAAGCTTTCTCATAATCTTCAAAATCTTGGTTCAATTTTGAACGGTGGACTAACCACAGCTATTGAAATGCTTGGACTGCATTTCCACAAAGGGTGTTTTAGGTGAAGTAAGGCTGGCTTCGTCTGGGCTTCACTTCAGATCTGGCAGTGATTCTCCCAACAAGCAGGTGTTGGAACCAACAGAATTAAGGGGGTAACAATCGACAGGACACCTAAAAATGAAATCCACATACAGCCACCATCCTCACTCCTCACTGGTGAGCTCGGCAGAATGCCCATTCCTTGAACACATACATTTCTACCCATGTTTCATTTCTGTTTACTTGGTTTTAAAAACAGCCTTGATATGTGAATACATCTATTTATAAGGTTTTATTCATTCTCAAAATAATGTCAATATAATTTTTCAATTATATTAAGAAGAAAAAAACTTATGTAGAGAGTTGGAATTTTTCTTTCTATTTATATTCATATATAAATATGAATGAGAAGGAGAGAGATTTTAAGGAACTGGCTCACCTCATTGTGGACACTGGCAAGTCTGAAATCCGCAGAGCAGGCTGGCAGCTAGGAAATTCCAGAGAGAGTTGGTGTTGCCGTCTTGATTCCAGAGGCAGTCTAAAAACAGAAAACCTTCCTTTTCTAAGGACCTTAGCCTTTTCTCTAAGGTCTTCAACTGAATAGATGAGGCCCACTCACATTTCAGGGGGTAATCTACTTTATTCAAAGTCTACTAATTTAAATGTTAATCACATCTAAAATACGATTTCACAGCAGCATCCAAAGTGATGTTTGACCAAGAAACTGGTGACCATGGCCTAACCAAGTTGACACATAAAATTAACCAGTACAGTATCTTGTGCATAATTCAAATTTTTGTAACTTAAATATGCTCAGAGCAGTGTATGGAAAATTATAAACCTACAATATATAAAATCTGAATTAAAAGCTTGTCATAAATTATTTCAATTTAATAATTCTAGTTGTCATTGGCTCCTTATAAGATTGCCTAGAAAGAATAGTATTAGGAAGTTATTATCCTTATGCCAAAATAGGATGTTAATTGAAACCTAAATCAATACCATAAATAAATTTTTCAAAATTATAATAAGGGTATAAAGAATCCAAATTTCCACTAAAACTAAGCTCAATGTGGAAATGATACTGATGTTTAGTTCAAGGTCACTGATGGGCTTCTGAGTTAGAGTTGATTACCTCTCTCTCCGGAATGATGGTTAACTTACAGTAAGTTCTTGAAATAGCATTCATTTCTGGGGTAAAGAGTGACATTCTCTGATGAACAGAGTCTTCTAGTTTAACTCTGAAAATGAAAGATGGATAAATACTGTAATCCAATGGCAACCTGGCAACCCATTTTTTTAGAATCTGTTAGGTGTGACATAGCTTCTCAGTGATTTATGACCAAAAAGAAATTCATGTTATATGGTTGTTTACATGCATAGATTCTAAAAGATGATGTAAATTCAAAACTTTTTAAACTTTTTCCCAAAGACTCACATTTCTTTCTCACAGAATCCACCTCAGATGACTATATAGCAGTTTACCTAGGCTCTTAGTTTTCCTTTGTAATTTCTGCTTACTCTTTCCGTTTCTCTTGGTCATTTCTTCCCATCCCACCTCCTTCACAGGATCCTAGATTTACCTTCACTGGGGAGCGTTGATAAGACGGGCCTTCTCTTGTTAATAACTTACAAGTCTCACACATACCATTATGCCACAAATATTGTCTCATTTTTTTTTTAACTAAATACACTGTCAGCTCAATTGGAGAACAAAAGTGAAAACTCTGCCCTTTCACAGAGAGGAATTTAGAAGAGAGCTCTAAATTCTCTCTTCTAGTGGCCTAAAGATGTTTAACTTGAAGATGACTCTGTTGCTATTGAATTGATTAATTTATTATAATTATTATAAAACTGTAGGAAGGCCAAGGGTTTCTCAATGTTCAGAACAAGATTTTTTTCTATCTTCTTTATTTTTCTACCTCAAATGTAAAAGAAACAAAACAAATTGAAAGCATAGCTATCGCCTTAGCTTTAGAAATCAAAAAACCTTTGATACTTCTTTCCATGACTGGTTAGAAATAAGTCATTAGGACATCGGAAGACCACTGAGTTAAGAGAAAAATCTAAGTATGGGATTTCCCTGGTGGATCAGTGTTAGGACTCTGCTCTTCCACTGCAGGGGGCACAGGTTCAATCCCTGGTTGGGGAACTGGGATCCCACATGCTGTACAGCCAAAAAAAGAAAGAGAAAAGGCAAAGTAGATTCTTCTGGCACTTGCTTTATGGAAATGTTTTGTTTCATACTTCATGTTTTTTTGGTATGCTAGGATTGGTCATTGATGACCAAGTCTTTGGTCTGGAAAAGTAATGAAATAAAAGCTACTTGAGTTCCACTCTTTCCAGTACCATAAAGCTCACCTCATTAAGAAAGAAGTAAAGGTTTCAAGAAAGCACAAGCAAAAAGGATAAAAATGCAAAACTTCTTTCGGATAAAGTTTTCCATGGTTTTCCTTTGCCAAAACATTTGCCTTCATAGCGCTACATCTGTGCTATCTAGGACACTGTTGGCTTTTAGAAGAGTGAACATCCTGCTTCTTGGACAGTTTCGGGCTGTGGCCTCGACCTTTTTTGATCATATGCCTCTATCAATAAAATTATTGGGCACATACTCACAATGTATGTATATGTATGTGTAAATCATACAACTGTACTTTTTTATAATATGTACATTAAAAAGATATACACACATAATTTTAAATGAGAAAAAATTTTCCTACACCTTAGTAAATAATTTTGTACCTCACATGCTACCATACCCTCTGCTTGGCAGATCATATCTTCAGCAAAGGTTTCCCTTCTATGGACCTTTCACTTCCAACAAATTTCAATTTCAATTAGAAAGTAGCACCTGCTTACTGCAACTACAGGTTGTACTGTTTTCTCTTACTACAACAAAAGAAAAGCCCATGCAGCAACAAAGACCCAGCACAGCCAATTAAATAAATGTGTACCTTCCTACCCTTCTCTCCTCTCCTCTGAAGAGCCAGATTGCATCCATTTCATTATCCCAACTACTACCTAAATCGCTCACTATCAGTACTCTGACTACACCCTTAGGAAGGCCAATCCCTTATTTTTTCACCAAATGAATGGATTAATTTCAGACTGTATCATTAACCTTGTTGCATCTCTACATACCATTAGCCACAATATCCTTAGAATGCTTTCCTCCCTTGATTTCTGCCTCAGTCTCTGATCCTTGGCTGCTGGGAACCCAACCTACTCAAGGCAGCCTAAGTATTGATAACAGGAACCCACAGGCAGGTACTCCTCTGGACCTCTGAGCAACTAACTGGAACCAGAAAGTTGTAACCTGAGTTTCTTTCTCAAGCACCCTGTGGTCGCTGAATATCTCATAACTTCTCCTCAGATGAGTTTTCTCTGCTTTAGCACTGAGATTGCTGTCCTGATCCTAAGTTTCCATGGCCTCTAGTGCAAAATCCCAGTAAAATGAATAGAGTCTTTCATTATAGTTATACACATCAAAAAGAGGGAATCTGCTTGACCCATCTTGAGTCTAATGTCAAGTCCTGATCTCCAGTCAGCTGTGGTCAGTAGCTTGAGATCTTTTGCAGGTGCAAACTCAGATTGTGGTGGGGCGTGAGACTCTCCCCCAACATGGAGGCAGGTAGAATGTGATTTTGCATCTCTAGAATAGCTTCTATGGCTCTGCTCTTCAATACTGTCCTTCGACTCAGGCTTCTCCTGCTTGGATTCTTCCACAGGCTCTTTTCTTCCTATGTTTAGGGTGTTTTCTCATTCTGTCCATGATTCTCTCTCCATTCCCCATACTCATTCCATTTACCTGGCTTCTGCAGCCACCCAACATTGATTTATTGATACCTCATAAGACACACAGCAACCGATACTGTGCATACCAGTGTCCCTAGCTCTAAATCTGTCCCGAGCTTTAGCCCTCTCTACACCTACCTACTGTCTCTGCCTGATGCCTTGTAGTCACCACAGCCCAGGCTAAGCTCACCATCTTTAGCCCCACCCAGACATCGCATCCCTAGGGTCACCACCCCTAAGCAGACGCCAAAACCTAAGAGGAATTATAATTAGACTCCTGCTTTTATTTGGACTATATGTTTTGGTTCTCATTGGAGATTTCTTTGGAAATGTAAATTTCTATTGCTTTAAAATATAAAGCATGACAGTATTCAAAATCTTTCTGCTTAAACAACAGTGATCAAATATTGATTAACTTATCATAAATGAATATAACATATAGCTTCCCAAATAACAAATAGCTATGGACAGGGTCCCAGGTCATTGAGGGCACTGATGCCAGAGAATGCCTTGGAGAACCATGAGGTAGTATCTCTCATTTATTATGCACCCCAACCATAGAATGTAAGTGTTTTTAGTATTCCCATTTTACAGGTAAAGAAAGATACTGCTCTTTAGAGCCTCTGAATAATTTGTGCAATTAATTTTTGCTGTTGTTGTTTGTGCTTGTGTTTTCCTTTCCAAAAAAAGTCATTGCCAAGACCAGTAGAGGAGTTTCCTCCCTGTGTTCTCTTTGAAAAGTTTTACAGCTTTAGGTCTTAATGTTTAAGTCTTTGATCCACTTAGTTAACATTTGTGAGTAGGGTATGATAGGGATCCAATTTCATTTTCTGCATGTAGTTATTCGGTATTCCCACCACAGTTTGTTGAAGAGGCTATCCTTCCCCCATTGGGTGTTCTTGGCTCCCTTGTCAAATATTAGTTGACCATATATGTTGGGGGGGAGGTTAATTCAGGGCTCTCTAGTCTATTCCATTGACCTACATACCTATTTTTATATTAGTACCCTTACTGTTTTTACTATAGCTTTATAGTATAATTTGAAATCAAGAAGTATGATGCCTCCAGCTTTGTTCTTGTTTCTCAGGATTGCTTTGGCTATTCAGGGTCTTTTTTGGTTCCTTGCAAACTTTAGGATTTTCTTCTGTGAAAAACACCATTGGACTTTTAATAGGGCTCGTTTGGAACTATACATGGCTTTGGGTAATATTAACATTTTAATAGTATTAATTCTGATCAATGAACATGGGTGTCTTTCCATTTGTCTGTGTCTTCTTCAATTTCTTTTAACAGTCTTATAGAATTCAGAGTAGAGATCTTTCACTTCATTGGTTAAATTTATTCCTAAGTATTTTGTTGTTTTTAATGTTGTGCCTGAGATAGCTTTATTTCTTTTTCAGATGCTTCATTGTCAGTTTATTGAAATGCAACTCATTTTTGTATGTTGTTCTTATATCCTGCATCTCTACTGAATTCATGTATTAATTCCAACAGGTTTTTTTTTTTTAAGTCTTTGGATTTCCTATATGTATATAGGCCTTCCCTGGTGGCTCAGTGGTAAAGAATCCACCTGCCAATACTTTGAACCCTGGGTTGGGAAGATCCCCTGGAGAAGGCGGTGGCAATCCACTCTAGTATTCTTGCCTGGGAAATCTCATGGGCAGAGGAGCCTGGTGAGCTATAGTCCATGGGGTTGCAAAAGAGTCAGATATGTATTAGTGACTAAACAACAACAATATGTATATGCTGCCGCTAAGTCGCTTCAGTCGTGTCCAACTCTGTGCGACCCCATAGATGGCAGCCCACCAGGCTCCCCCATCCCTGAGATTCTCCAGGCAAGAACACTGGAGTGGGTTGCCATTTCCTTCTCCAATGCATGAAAGTGAAAAGTTAAAGTGAAGTCGCTCAGTTGTATCCAACTCTTTGCGACCTCATGGACTGCAGCCCACCAGGCCCCTCCGTCCATGGGATTTTCCAGGCAAGAGTACTGGAGTGGGGTGCCATTGCCTTCTCCAACAATATGTATATAAGATCATATATTCTTCAACTAACAACAGTTTTACCTCTTCATTTTCAATTTGGATACCTTTTCTTTCTTTGTCTTGCATAATTGCTCTAGCTAAGACCTCCAGTACTGTATTGAGTAAGAGTACAGAGAGTGGGCTCCATTTGCCTAGTATCTAATCTTAGAGTAAAAGCTTTCAATTTCTTCTACATTGAGTATAATGTTAGCTGTGGATTTGTCATGCTTGGCCTTTATTATGTTATGTTCCTTCTATACCCAATCTGTTGTGGGCTTTTATAATGAAAAGTTTCTGTATTTTGTTGAATGCTTTTTCTGTATCCAAGATAATTATATGATTTCAATTTTTTATTCTATTAGTGTGGTGTTATCGCATTTGTTGATTTTCATGCATTAAACCATTCTTGTATTCTAGGAATAAATTCTACTTGGTCATGGTATGATGCTTTTAATATGTTCTTGAATTCAGTTTGCTAATATTTTGTTAGAATTTCTATATCTCCATCAGTCCCTTATTGATCTATAATTTTCTTCCCTTGTAGTCTCCTTATCTGGTTTTGATATCAAGGCAACGCTGGCATACTATGAGTTTACAAGTATCCCCCCTTCTTCAGTTCTTTGGAAGAGTTCAGTTAATGAAAAGCATTGTCATTAATTCTACTTTAAATGCTTCACTGAATTCAGTGTGAACCTGTCTGATCCTGGGGTTTTCTGTGTTGGGACGTGTTTGATTACTGATTCCTTTCTTTACTTACTATCGGTCTATTCATATTTTCTATTCCTTGATTCAGTCTTAATAAGTTGCTTGTTTCTAGGAATTTATCTATTTATTTTAATTTTTTAATTATTCATAGTAGTTTCTTACAATTCTATATATTTCTCTGTTATCAGTACTTTCCTCTTTCATTAATGATTTTATTTGTTTGAGTCATCTCTTTTTATTTCCTTTGTTAGTCTAACTAAAGGCTTTACAAGTTTGTTTACTTTTAGAAAACCCTCATAGTTTCATTGATGTTTTCTATTCTTTTTCTGGTATATACTTCATGCATTTCTGCTCTGATCTTTATTATTTCTCTTGTGCTAACTTTGGCAAACAGATTTCTGATGAGCATAATATAATCAACATTTCTGAAGTGACAGATCCAGAATGGATTATCATTTTTAAAGGAATATCCAGTTGAGATTCTCCTTGCTTGGAGACAAAGAAATATCCTCTCAAAACTCTTTCCAAGGTGTATTAGAATATGTCCTACCCAACCCTTTAATCAAATGATAGTAGCATTTAAAACATCCTATACTTCAACTTTTTTAAGCCAACTTTTCACTCTCCTCTTTCACTTTCATTAAGTGCCTCTTTAGTTCCTCTTCACTTTCTGCCATAAGGGTGGTGTCATCCGCATATCTGAGGTTATTGATATTTCTCCCGGCAATCTTGATTCCAGCCTGTGATTCATCCAGCCCAGCATTTCGCATAATGTACTCTGCATATAAGTTAAATAAGCAGGGTGACAATATACAGCCTTGATGTACTCCTTTCCCTATTTGGAACTAGTCTGTTGTTCCATGTCCAGTTCTAACTGTTGCTTCTTGATCTGCATACAGATTTCTTAGGAGGCAGGTAAGGTGATCTGCTATTCCCATCTCTTTAAGAATTTTCCACAGTTTATTGTGATCCACACAGTCAAAGATTTCAGTGTAGTCAATTAAGCAGAAATAGATGTTTTTCTGGAACTCTCTTGCTTTTTTGATGATCCAGCAGATGTTGGCATTTTGATCTCTGGTTCTTCTGCCTTTTCTAAAATCAGCTTGAATATCTGGAAGTTCTTGGTTCATGTACTGCTGAAGCCTAGCTTGAAGAATTTTGAGCATTACTTTGCTAGCGTGTGAGATGAGTGCAATTGTGTGATATTTGAGCATTCTTTGGCATTGCCTTTCTTTGGGATTGGAATGAAAACTGACCTTTTCCAGTCCTGTGGCTACTGCTGAGTTTTCCAAATTTGCTGGCATATTGAGTACAGCACTGTAACAGCATCATCTTTTAGGATTTCAAATAGCTCAACTGGGATTCCATCACCTCCACTAGCTTTGTTCATAGTGATGCTTCATAAAGACCACTTGACTTCACACTCTAGGATGTCTGACTCTAGGTGAATGATCACACCATCGTGGTTATCTGAGTCATTAAGATCTTTTTTTGTATAGTTCTGTGTATTCTTGCCACCTCTTCTTAATATCTTCTGTTTCTGTTAGGTCCGTACATCCTGAGATTGCCTATATGTCTCTGAATTTCCTTTACATAAGGACAAAGAAAAACTACTATCTTGTCTGAGTCATTTATTTTGAATTTCTATCATATTGAATCAAACCTAGTCTCAAATGATATAGTGTATATGCATCTACTTTTTAACCTCAAAATGAGGATCATACCATCACTTCATGGAAAACAGATGGGGAAACAATGGAAACAGTTACAGACTTTGTTTTCTGGGCTCCAAAATCACTGTGGACAGTGACTGCAGCCTTGAAATTAAAAGCCTCTTGCTCCTTGGAAGAAAATCTATAACAAATCTAAACAGTATGTTGAAAAACAGAGACATTACTTTGCCAAAAATTGTCCATATAGTCAAAGCTATGATTTTTCCATGTATGGATGTGAGAGCTGGACAATAAAAAAGGCTGAGCACTGAAGAATCGATGCCTTCAAACTGTGGTGGTGGAGAAGACTCTTGAGAGTCGCTTGGACAGCAAGAAGATCAAACTGGTCAATCCTAAAGGAAATCAACCCTGAATACTCATTGGAAAGACCAATGCTAAAGCTGAAGCTCCAATACTTTGGCTACATGATGTGAAGAGTTAACTCATTAGAAAAGACCCTGATGCTGGGAAAGAGTGAAGGCAGGAGAAGGGGATGACAGAGGATGAGATTGTTGCATGGCATCACCAACTCAATGGATATAAATTTGAGCAAACTCCAGGAGATGGCGAAGGATAGGGAACCTTGGAATGCTGCAGTCCATGGGGTCACAATGGACATGACTTAGTGACTGGACCACAACATTCATTTAACTAAAAAAATCTGAAGATGTAGTGTGTACCAGACACTATGCTGCATGCTGAAAATGAGAGATAAGACAAATCAGAAAGATTCCCTGCCTCTGATGAGCTCACAGATTCATGGAGGAAACAAATATAAATATACACTTTAAATGTTTAGTTTTATAGAAAATTGAAAAAGAAAAGGTGGACAAAGTATTCAAAAAATCTTAGCTTGGAAGTTTGGGCAGAACTACCCAGAGCTAAGCTTTGAAGCTGTCCTTGAAGGACATGTGGAATTTTAGCAGTTTAGAGGTTGGAATGCTCCATATATAGAAAAAGCCAAGGAATGGGGCTAATGGTCATTGGATAGTGGGAAGTTAGATTTTTTTTTTTTAATTAACCTCATGGGCTTACCAGTTGGTGCAGTGGTAAAGAATCCGCCTGCCAATGCAGGAGACACAAGAGTTGTGAGTCCGATCCCTGGGTTGGAAAGATCCCCTGGAGAGGAAATGGCAACCCACTCCAGTATTCTTGCCTGGAAAATGCCATGGAAAGAGGAGGCTGATGGGCTTCAGTCCATGGGGGCCACAAAGAGTTGGACATGACTGAGCACGCACACACACACACACACACACACACACACACACACACAGGGCAATAGAACACATTGAAGGTTCCATTAAAAACAATGAAGGTGATGTTAAAGAGTAATGTTATTAGATTTACATTTTTGGGAGATTATCATAGAGATGCGCTGCAGGCAAGGGAACTTGGTAGAGGCCATTATAAAAAAAAAAAAAAAAAAACTAGCAAGACATGATGAGTATATGAACGAGGCTAAAGGGCAATGCATTAATTCCCATCTATTTTAGTTTCAATCCAACTTGTCAAATGAGTTGTTAACCATCTGCACATTAGCCTGTGTGGAGCAACAGACTCTAACCTAGCACTAAAGCGAAACTTACCTCATCAGATAGTATATCTTGAAAAATATTTTTGACTAGTGTCATTAGGCATGTCATGTAGAAGACATTTGGTGAAAGTGGCAGGCCTTCTGAATATCCCTGTGACAAGTACAGGCCTCCTACCTTGCTAACTTTCCTTGAGTCCTTGGATTTTCTCCATACTAACATCTCCCTGCCTAGACCAGTGGCGCTAGGAGAGTTGCTCTGCACCTGGCATGCTAATTTGGATCTACTCTCTTATCTTCTGTCTGCTCATCACACACAGATTCAAATGGATCTCCTTAGACATGATACTATGTCTCCTTGGACATAAACTAATGTTATTGTCATCTTTGTGTCAAAGTTCTGAAGTTAAAAACAAATTTATTCTTGTGTTCCTGGTATGGAATTCTAATTAGATGTTGATACCTATTTGATTCTGAACCATGAAAAGTGTTATGGTTGGTACCTCTCTGGGAGTACTGTTTCTACTCCTATTTTTTCCCTCTGTGTGACCCCCCTTTCTTTCACTCTAGCATTGGATAGAGGCACACATTCGTCTCTTTTCTGGGAAGTGAAGTTCATAAGTGAGAGCATAACAAAGGCAAAATGAAAATGAGTTGATGACCAATCAGAAAGACAAATAGTAAAAAACACCCAAAAAGACTGGCTTTTCTTTAATACCAACGATGAGGGTATATTTTATGACATTTCTTTGAAATTCACAAAGAGCAGCATGAAAATACAATGGCATTTGTAGTTCTTTGCCTTTCCTCATTGACTAAACACGCAACATTTTTTCTTAAGTTTAAAACTCGCTAATCACTTTTGGATTGTAGATTTATTTTATCTAAATGTCTCCATATTGTCTAAATCCACACATAAATTACACACACACATACAAACATACATGCCACATATGATTTTATTCAAAGTCAGACCATGTAAAAGATGAAAGTGGGAGACTCCAAAGAAAATGTGGTTTCTTTCCAAGAATTCCACTGTGCTCTGATTTCAAATACTGACTTTTTTTTTCTGGAAATCTCCTGTTGTTTAAATCATCTACATACCAAGCTGGGTTCTCAGCTGGAACACTCAGTATTAGAGACATGTTTCTGTACATATTTTTAAGGTTCATTCACATATTGTTTGAAAGGTGCAATAAATCAACTTAATTTGAATCACTTCATAAGCTCATGTGCCCCTATAAACTTTATATAAACCATAAAGAAATACTTTCACTTTATTCACTTTCTCTGTTTCAGTGCTGTTTCAGGAGTTCAGAGTGGGTTTACTTGCACTGTTGATTTATTTATATATTCACCCAAGCAGCAGACATATATTGAATATCAACTAAGTGGCAGAACCTATGCTGAGAAGTGTGGTGATATAAAGATGAATAAGATTAACCTTATAGAGGTTAATATTAATAAAAATTAATAATGCTCTATGCTCAAAGGACTTTCAGTCTGGTAGGAGAAATATTATGTTGCATTTTTTCAGGCTTTGTAGTTTACAAAGCATTTTCAAACGCATACTCACGTTCAAACTGCCTTTATAACAACCTGATGATTTAGTCGAGGTAGGTGTTATTAACCCTATTTAACAGGTGGGTAAACTGCATGAACTCTCATGAAGTCCTACTTCACGCTTAACCACCATGACAGTGGGTTTCAACCCAACTACAATCACCTGGGAAGGTTAAAAGGCAAACCGATGCCTGAACTCGCCTCCAGAGATTGACATTTTACTGGTCTAGGGTGGGGCCTACACATGGGCAATTTATTTTAAAGTTCATGAAATGATTCCTCTGTGTGACCATGGCTGAAAAGCACTGCTTTAATTTTACTGAACTACTTTTGATTCTCCTAGGGCACCATACTGTTTCCCATCTCTGTTTCTTTGCTTCTTTATCCCTGCATTTGCTATTTTATATTGAAATACACACACACACACACACACACACACAGCCTTGAACTGTGTTGTATTCATCTTTTCAGCCCAGTTCCTAGTGCAGTACCTTATGCACAGTAGGAACAGAATAAGTTTCTTGAGCTAATGCCAACTTGATCAGAAAATATGCTCACTTATGTTATCACTTCTACCTCTCCTAGTCCCCTCATCATGGTCTCCCTTATCACGGGGTAAAATCTTTGATCTGATCAGGTCACCTAGTTCAATTTTGTCACTAAAGACCTGGGTCCTTCCCTGGGTCAAGGCAAGAGGACAAATTAAGTAGCTCAAAATCATCCCTCCTCATTCTTGCCTCATGCCCCAGCTCCCTCTTCCATGCCCCAACTCCCTCTCCTCACTCTACATTTCAGAGAAGAGTAAGGGATGTGTTTAAAAAATGGGACCTCTTATTATAAAAAATTATTCAATTTAATATAGGGGGAAAATTTATTCTTGACCTCCAGCTGCCCACCTCATCCAGCCAAAGTTGGGGTCAGAAACCTCACCAAACTTCATGAGAACACAATTGTCTCACTGGCCCTAACAGATACATCCAGCTGGGTCAACATTCAAAACGGCACCTAGTCTAGGCCTTAATTCTGTAGTCTACAGTATCCACCCAATACTCAGGAAGTTTATGTCTGAATAATAGATCATATCAGTATATTTTTCTAACAGAGTTAGTGTTATTTCTAATAAATGTAAAATCAAGTATTTTTATTCTGCAAACAAATTAAACTACCAATATCTCTAAAACAATTTCTAAAATTAATCCCATAATAGGAATAAAATATAAATGCTTTATACTAGTTTGTGGACTTAAAAATGACTGCTTATTTGGTTGTAAATGTCAATTTTTACAAATATCAGTAGGATAAAGTTGTTAAACGTTTTCCTATTGATTTTGCAAAATTGACATACACTATGTATGTGGGCTTCCCTGGTGGCTCAGATTATAAAGAATCCACCTGCAATGTGGGAGACCTGGGTTCGATCCCTGGGTTGGGAAGATCTCCTGGAGGAGGGCATGGCAACCCACTCCAGTACTCCTGCTTGGAGAATCCCCATGGACAGAGGAGCCTAACGGGCTACAGTCCTTGGGGTCACAAAGAGTCGGACATAACTGAGCGACTAAACGAAGCACACATATATATGTAGTATATCTCAATATGTGTGTATGTATATAGTATATGTCATATACACTGACAGAAAATATGAAATCTCTGAATTAGAGAACAGATTATTTCTCACAGAGCATCTTAGCTCCATTTCCCCAGAGGGCACTGGGATGAGGATCAATTGTTCACCTGGGCATGCATGAGATTCATCAGAGGACAGAAACCCTGACATTATGACTCAAAGTTTATACAGGACAGCTGACATATCTACCCCTCCCTCTTCCTCTCCAGAGAGGGAGAAAACTTCACTCTGAAATATAACCAAATTTTCTCTGGGGAAAGGAAGGGAAGGGCTCTACCCTGGAATGTAAACAAATGGCTCTGGGGGCGGAAATCTCTAAATGTCCCTGGAGCAAGGCAAAATCTCTATCTTCCTGCATTTATGACTTAGTCATAAAGGTCAACTATGCAAAAATATGAAAAGATCCATGGACAGAATTATCTCCCAAGAAAAAAAGATATACAGATATTTTTCTGTAGATATTTTGGAACTGCAGACCAGCATCCTTTCCTTCTTAATGAACCTGGTATTTCATGAATTTCCACAAATTCTAGAAGCTAAGCTAGATATCCACATATCTGTTCAATAGCAACAGGTATAAGAGCATCCTCAACTAGGCTATGTTCCCCACACTTGAGATCCTGGATCAACGCTTGAGAAAACCTGCTGTCTGTCAGATTACCAAGCATTCTGGATTTAGTGGGACATGAAGCTAAAATGATTTTCTATTTTGCTAAATCTGCTTTCACTATGCCAGGAGGAATTTCCATTTCCTATCTCCTTGTGAAATCTCAATTTCTACAGTCACTTTCAACTTTCTTGTCACTTTTGGTTGTAAAAGAGCCCAGTCTTATTTAATCATTGCAAACTTTAACCTCATATCCTCCTTTCCTCAGCTCAACTTTAGCTTTGGCCTGAAGAATGCAGAATGAGTAAGGACTATGTGGACATGGGGTGCTCTGAGAACACCCCTTTGGCCCCTTTCTTGGTCACTTTCACTTTTGGCTTGGTGGGAGGAGACATGGAAGGTCATAAGCAATTGTTTCTCACCTATATCTTCCTAGGGCTTCCCTGGTGTTCAGGTGGTAAAGTGTCTGCCTGCCTGCAATGCGGGAGACCTGGGTTTGATCCCTGGATTGGGAAGATCCCCTGGAGAAGGAAATGGCAACCCACTCCAGTACCCTTGCCTGGAAAATCCAATAGACAGAGTAGCCCTGTAGGCTATAGTCCATGGGGTCACAGAGAGTTGGACACAACTGAGTGAATTCCATCCAGTCGATATATCTTCCTAAATACTCTTCTCTGAATAATAATCTTGATTTGATGGCTCATTAAATACTCTTCTCTGAACAATAATCTTGATTTGATGGCTCATTAATGGGCACATAAGTGGATTCTTTAGAAGAACACTTGTGAAGACTTCTAAATACACAGCTTCTGCATGAGAGATTTGTTTCAGCTCGACCCTCATATCTCTATCAGCTGCTTCTTAGAGTGATCCTGCTTCTGGGTTGCCCTTGTCCAGAAGACATTTGATCCACAAGATGTTGCATACATCTTGCCATGAAAGATAGTAGGAGTGAACTCTTGTTCCACTCCTCTCTCCTTCCTCGTCTTTTTCCCATCTCTCCAGTCCCTATCTCTCTAGTTCCCTTTCCTTTGCTCAATTTGACACAGGGATGTTTAGTAAGTCCTCTGCAACCTACCAGATAATGAGATGCCAGGCTTTGATTAAAGTTGACTCTTCCAGTTTCTAGAAGTGATTCTTTCAGATCTCTCAATTTGGGGACCATCAGTTCAGTTCAGTTCAGTTCAGTCGCTCAGTCGTGTCCGACTCTTTGCGACCCCATGAATCACAGCACGCCAGGCCTCCCTGTCCATCACCAACTCCCGGAGTTCACCCAGACTCAAGTCCATTGAGTCAGTGATGCCATCCAGCCATCTCATCCTCTGTCGTCCCCTTCTCCTCCTGCCCCTAATCCCTCCCAGCATCAGAGTCTTTTCCAATGAGTCAACTCTTCGCATGAGGTGGCCAAAGTACTGGAGTTTCAGCTTTAGCATCATTCCTTCCAAAGAAATCCCAGGGCTGATCTCCTTCAGAATGGACTGGTTGGATCTCCTTGCAGTCCAAGCGACTCTCAAGAGTCTTCTCCAACACCACAGTTCAAAAGCATCAATTCTTCGGCTCTCAGCCTTCTTCACAGTCCAACTCTCACATCCATACATGACCACTGGAAAAACCATAGCCTTGACTAGATGGACCATAGAGAACCACTATTCTACCTCCTTCACGGAGGGGAAGCAAAAGCTGCAGTGCTCTCATCTTAGACTCCATTCATTCTCAAACTTCTGTAGTCTGCTCTTACAAACTGGTGGGCAGGGTTCATTGATATTTCAAGTAAAAGAGCCAGTTTGGTCACCTTTTAATAAGACCTAAAGAGGTCTGGTCCCATTAGGATTCATTCAATAACCTTATTAGAACATTAGGCAGACTAACCTGTGTTTTCTTTTTGTTCACTAGTTGTTCTACATATTTTAATTTCTAGTCTTACACTATGCTTCAATTCATGTAAATGCTCTCTTTCTACTTAGGTCACCTAGTTCTCTGCATCCTGTCATTCAATACTTTCTCAAAGCACATTACTCTTCCTAGACTAAGTAATAAATTAACTTTATACTATCTAATGCTAAAAATGATTAACAATTTCAATAAAAAATTTTTAAGTGATTAACACCAAAGAATGTTCCAACTGGAAATGATTGTCATGGACTTAGTAAAATTCTCTCATTTAACTAGTAAGAACAGTGGATTTCAAAAGTGAAATTGTTTATCCAAAGTTATTGAGTGAGTTAGTGACAAAGATGGATTACTAACAAAGATGGAACCAGAATCTTGGTTTCCTGATTTCTGAAAGAAGACATTCCCCAGTACATTATCATGTTTCCCATGTCCAAATCAACATGTTCCAACAACAAAATTCATATGCTCTGAAAAATCCAGTTAATTACACTTATTTGACGAAATATCTACTGAATACCATCACCTCTAAGGGGCATGAAAAGATAATTACATACCACTCATGATCAAATGGTCATTTCCTGTATTTTACAAGGTCATAAGCCATTTATTCTGTGAAGTCAGGCAAATTAAATACTCATGCTGAGTCATACTTAAAATTGGCACTTTGTGTTTGGGATGCACTCAGGAAAAACATCATTGCACAAAAGTGTGTATTCAGAAGAGATAGCAAGTTTGGATTAAGACCATAGAAACCAAGTTTCCGAGAAAAGTGTGTCATTTTGCAGCTGCTTCCTTCATCTGTAATAACCTCACTGCAATTGACCAGTTTAAGCTGGAGGTGTCGGGATGTAACCTTCGTGATGACCCCTCTGGGTGCTAGGGAATTTTACTACAAGCAGTCACTAAAATATCTATAATAAGCTATTATAAAAGATACCAAAATCAGTGAATAAGGAGAACTATGCCCCCAAACTATTTTTCTACAAATTTCAAGAGATTGAACTAACTTTGCAAAACATTTATAGGAAATATACTTGTCTTAAGAAAATTTAGGTGTGCGTATCTTTCAAGAATGTCTTCAGAAATATTTATGAAAGAGCAATCCTGACACCAAGGTTAAGGAATCCAGCCCCCTCCCCGCCCCCCCCCAAAAAAACTAATTTACTTCTATAAAGTGGACATTCCAAAGTCCAAAAGCAGGGAGACACAGGGCAGAGCAAGGGAACTGTGTATATGGAGTAGGAGATTTATATTATGTTTATATTTATAGTGATGATTCCTTGGCTCAGCTCCTTGTTTGGATGCATTCATTTAGCTATTAATAATTTTGAGGTCCCAACTTCAACTGGACTGAACTTCTGTCAATAGTGAAGTACAAGAATATTATTCAAGACATGGTCTCTACCACTTAGGAATTTACTGCCTCTTTGGGAAATGAATGTGTACACCAATCATTACAATGTAAGCAACACTGGCAGTAGTAACACCTGCATCTTGCTGTCCATCTCTCTTGTTCCTTGATTATGTTCCTATTTTCCCACCATAGGTTAAGCTCTTAGGGAATAGGGATTGTGTTTTATTAATGTTTGTAGGCCTTGTAGTACCTGGAAAAGAGGCAAATACTAATATATCATAAATAAAAGCCTAGACAGCATATTAAAAAGCAGAGACATTACTTTGTCAACAAAGGTCCATCTAGTCATGGTTGTGGTTTTTCCAGTGGTCATGTATGGATGTGAGAGTTGGACTATAAAGAAAGCTGAGTGCCAAAGAATTGATGCTTTTGAACTGTGGTGTTGGAGAAGACTCTTGAGAGTCCCTTGGACTGCAAGGAGATCCAACCAGTCCATCCTAAAGGAGATCAGTCCTGGGTGTTCACTGGTGGGACTGATGTTGAAGCGGAAGCTCCAGTACTTTGGCCACCTGATGCGAAGAGTTGACTCATTTGAAAAGATCCTGATGCTGAGAAAGATTGAGGGCAGGAAGGGAAGGGGATGACAGAGGATGAGATGGTTGCATGGCATCACTGACTCAATGGACATGGGTTTGGGTGGACTTCGGGAGCTGGTGATGGACAGGGAGGCCTAGCATGCTGCGGTTCATGGGGTCGCAAAGAGTCAGACATGACTGAGCAACTGAACTGAACTGAACTGAACTGAAAAGGAATCACTTTGTGAATGAAGTTTTATTGTTTACAAAAAGCTTTTTAGTCCATGAAGCCACTTGGCTAACCTTATGAGATGGGTGGAGCCGACGTGTTTGCTCCCATTTCAGTCAACAAAAATCAGGTTCTGAGAGCTCATAATGGTTTCCAATAAACTAAGTGGTAGAAATGGGCTGTAGCCTATCTTCCCATTCCCTCTGTTCTTCCTATACCCTTGGGCTGGCTCTTTAGTATGTGATAAGTGATCTGTGTGATGAATGTTTGGAAAAGAGAGAGCTCATATAAGTAATCAAAAACAGGTGGCATTGAGTTTTAAGTTTCACTTCAGGACTTAGATATTATTAACTATATTTCAGTTAACATTTTTTGCCATTCTATTCATTTTTTTCTACATCATATTGAAGATGTTATTTTTAACTTGAAAGCTTCTAGTGAAAAAGATAATGTTTTGTACATGGAATATTATTCTGAATACCCATTGGTAGTAAGTATTTGATTTTCAACTCCTGGGTAATGCTCATCTTAAAATTTTTAGACTTAAATGCAATACAATTAGAGAGCTAGACACCACTGTAGAAATACTTTAGCAAAGAGGTCCCTAACATTTCTGCCGCTTATGCTGCTGCTGCTAAGTCACTTTAGTCATGTCCGACTCTGTGCGACCCCATAGATGGCAGCCCACTAGGCTCCGCTGTCCCTGGGATTCTCCAGGCAAGAACACTGGCGTGGGTTGCCATTTCCTTCTCCAATGCATGAAAGTGAAAAGTGAAAGTGAAGTCGCTCAGTCATGTCTGACCCTCAGCGACCCCATGGACTGCAGCCTTCCAGGCTCCTCCGTCCATGGGATTTTCCGGGCAACAGTACTGGAGTGGGGTGCCATTGCCTTCTCCAACATTTTTGCCACTTAGTGGCCTTTTATTGAGCCATACCCATGAACAATTCTCCCTGTTTTAAAATATTTTGCCCATTTTATTTCATCCAAAGTCAAAGAAAACATAGAACCTATATTCGAGGAATCTATAAACTAATGAGAGAGATAAATCTGTAAATAAATGTGTGTAATAAATATATCCTCTGCCTATCTTGTGCTCTTTTAATATTCTTCATCCCAGGAAATGATGTTGTCATTTACCCAGATGCCCTTGTCTTGAGCCTAGACTTTATTCTTGATTCTTATTTCTCTCATGGCCTATACACCACCCTTTAGAACTTCACCAGTATGACTCTTGCACTTTATTAAAATATCTATTCAACTCTCACCTCCTTATAGAAACCTTTCCTGATCTCTTGACTGAATGTAGCTACTCTCCCCAACCTCTGTCACCTTCTTTCCTCTCAAACTGTTCGATTTCTGTTTCTGATACTGTCACTACCTGAATCACACTATATCAACCTTTATTTATTTATTTCATACTAGAATGTATAAAAAAAAACTATGAGGTAAGGACTTTGCATTATTCTCTGCTGTATTATTAGCTAGAATACATACAAGACTCCCAACAAATATTTGGATAAATAAATAAATGGATGAATGTATGAACAAATGGATGATTACATGAAGAAAATTATACCATGGGGTACAATGAAAAGGAATGAGCAGTTACATTTGAAATAAAAGCTAAAGATAGGTGGCAAGAGCTGGATTCATGTTGCAGTATGGCAAAACCAATACAATATTGTAAAGTAATTAACCTCCAATTAAAATAAATAAATTTATATTTAAAAAAATAATAAATAAAGATAAATGAGTAGAGATTAACAAGACAAAGTAGGAGGGGAAGAGCAGTGCTGGCAGAGGACAGTGACGGGACCAGAGAGTGTGTGGGTATTTCCATAGGTGGTTAGAAGCTATGGATCAGAAATACCATCAGATGAGATAGTGTGTTCGACTGAGGCCTCATATTAAAAGGCCTTGCATGCTTGCTTGAGATTTGGATTTGTTCTCTGGGTGATACTGAACAGATTTTAAAAACCGAAATACTGTAATCAGATCTGTAATGGCTATGGATTGAATGTACTTTACAGAGGAGAAGAAAGGAGACAATTTTGGACTTTTTAAATGATACTATCAACTGTGACTGAGTGATATTTCTAAAATAAATGAAATGATGGAATTAAATGGCTGCATTTGGAAAAAGAGAGAGATGAAGAAAGTAAGAGTGATTGTTTTTTTAAAAAATAATATTTATTGGTGTATAGTTGCTTTCCAATGTTCTGTTAGTTAATTCTACTGTACAGCAGAATTAATATGCCATACATGTCCATAAATCCCCTCCCTTTTGAACTTTCTTTTCATTCACTTCACCACCGTACACTAAGTAGAGCTCCCAGTGCTATGCAGTAGGTTCTCATTAGTTATCTATTTTATACATGCTATGCTATGCTTCAGTCGTGTCCGACTCTGTGCAACCCCATAGGTGGCAGCCCACCAGGCTCCCCCGTCCCTGGGATTCTCCAGGCAAGAACACTGGAGTGGGTTGCCATTTCCTTCTCCAATGCATGAAAGTGAAAAGTGAAATGAAGTCACTCAGTCGTGTCTGACTCCTAGCGACCCCATGGACTGCAGCCTACCAGGCTCCTCCGTCCATGGGATTTTCCAGGCAAGAGTACTGGAGTGGGGCCATTGCCTTCTCTGATTTTATACACTGTAGTGTATATATGTCAATCCCAATCTCCCAATTCATCTATATATTTCCTTTTCCCCTTGGTATTCATGTGTTTGTTCTCTATGTCTGTGTCTCTATTTCTGCTTTGCAAATAAGATCATCTATACCATTTTTGTAAATTCCACATATGTACATTAATATACAATTTTTTTTATTCTTTCTGACTTACTTTACTCTGTATGATACTCTCTAGGTCCATCCTGGAATCTACAAATGATGCAATTTTTTCCTTTTTATGGTTGAGTAATATTCCATTGTATATAGGTACCACATCTTCTGTATTCATTCCTTTATTGATGGACATTTAGGTTGCTTCCATGTCTTGATTATTGTAAATAGTGCTGCTATGAAGAAAGTGATTCTCTACTGTCTTTCTTAGTGATGGTTAAGAGGGTGATGGGTTCATGAAAATAGGGAAGTCAAGAGGAGGCTGGGAATGAGGAGAGAGATGAGTTTAGTTTGAAGCAACAGTACAACATCTCGGAGAAGGCAATGGCACCCCATTCCAGTACTCTTGCCTGGAAACTCCCATGGACAGAGGAGCCTGGTGGGCTGCAGTCCATGGGGTCGCTGAGAGTCAGACACGACTGAGCGACTTCACTTTCACTTTTCACTTTCATGCATTGGAGAAGGAAATGGCAACCCACTCTGCCGGGAGCTGGCATATTGCATATTGAGTGCATATTGCATATTGAGTGCAGCACTTTCCACAGCATCATCTTTCAGGATCTGGAATAGCTTATCTAGAATTCTATCACTGCCGGGAGCAGGAGCTCCGCCCATGGCAAAGGTCATGAGGAAGGAGGCTCGGCATACGCAAAGGCGGGATCAAGCCTCAGGAGTCCCCCTGGAAATTCTCGAGCATCTACCCCCAAAACCACAGTCTGCCTACTTTCTGCTTTGTGCTTTCACCTACACCTCTGACTTTACGGGGGCCTGTCCCCCACTACCTCTCTCTGAAAAAAGAGTTAGCTTACAGCTCCAGTTAATAATTCCTGGGTGTGACAGTGTTGCAACCTACAAACTCCTTTGGAAATCCTCTAGCCTGCCTGAATAGGTTTTTCCGGCCACATGTGATTGTTCAGAGCCTCCCAACTGTGAGAGGCATGAGATGTTCTAAACTGTCTAAATACAGATTCCTTTGAGCAGTTAAAAGATTGATTAGAAATTGTATTGATGAAGGGTTTTTCACTTGTTGGGCCAATGTTTGCTGCTAAGTCTCCATATCCCTTACCTGCTGTGTCCCTCGCAGTGTTTGTAACCTTGGACCCTTGAGTTAATTCTTTTTCTTGTTATAGCCCACCACACCTTTGCCCTATAGGAATGCAACTTTATCTAATGCTTTTGGAGGGTGGCTCCTGACCAATCACCTTTAGAGAAAAATAAGTTTTCTGAAGAAAGGGTCTTAAAATGTTAACAGGCCTCTGGGCCAGAAGATGATGCAAATCACGTAAACTTTTGCATATGATAAGTTTGCAGGAAGAAAGCCTGGCTTACTGCATGACTCTACCCCTTCCCCCATTATCCTCTATGCATAACTTAAGGTATAAAAACTACTTTGGAAAATAAAGTGCGGGCCTTGTTCACCGAAACTTGGTCTCCCCATGTCATTCTTTCTCTCACCTTCTGGTTGAATTATTCAGCCTCTTTTCTCCACTGAATTTCCTCACTGAGCTATCCTTATTTCAGCCTCTTTTCTCCACTGAATTTCCTCACTGAGCTGTTCTTATTCTATTACTCTTTATATCCTTAATTAACGTTTAATTAAGCAGTTGTTTCCTGAACCTCGCCGACGCCATCCCCGCTTCAAATTCCCTGGATCCACCGGGGCTGGACCCCGGCACCACTCCAGTGTTCTTGCCTGGAGAATCCCAGGGACGGGGGAGCCTGGTGGGCTGCCATCTCTGGGGTCGCACAGAGTCGGACACGACTGAAGTGACTTACAGTTACAGTACAGTACAACATCTGGCAGTCTATAGGTGTAAGGGAGTTGGATATTTGATTTTGAAGTTGAGAGAGAGAGAAAGATTAACTTTAAAAAATAAGGGTTTGTAGTCCTAAGAGTATAGGTGGTAGCTGAATCCATGAAACAAACATCGTGAATGGCTCATTAGTTTTGCACCTTTAGCATCTAAGACAAAATTTTTAGTTAGAACTCCTGATTAGGAACTGACACAACCACTTATAACAAAATACAAAGAAACTTAAATTTTTAGCCTTTGGTGAATATATTATTTCTGAATTAAAAAAAAAAAAAAACCACACTGTTAATAACATACATCCCTATTCTTCATAGATATCTGGGAGGGAGGAAGTCAAGGACCTTTAAGTTAGGAATCAATGTTCTAGCGTAGTTTTTCAGGGGAAAAAAAACAACAACAACAACTTTTAACCCTCAAGCAATGTATCAGTTTAACATTAATTCTGATTTTGAAATTGGACATGCAGGCTCCATGGCCATGGAAACTCCTTGGATCATTTTTAGTACTCCCTTTCAGCTCATCTGATACAACAGTAAAAGAATATGGGCTGAGGAAGGTTTGGGCCTAACGACCGTTAAATTCTGTCACAGTTATCATTCAGTCCTTACCTGTGTCCCTTATTCAGAGGATGGGGGAGATGAACAGAAGGCAAGGGCAGGGCTATGGGAGAAAGGCATGAGAGGGCAACAGACAACATTTGCAAGCTCTAATCCACAGGAAGACAAAAGCGATATTAAGAACGATTATCCCCAGTTTCTAGAGAATATGCCTAGTTTTCAATTTCTTAGAGGTAAGACAGAAGGAGAAGGGGGCAACAGAGAATGAGGTGGTTAGATGGCATCACTGACTCAATGGACATGAGTGTGAGCAAATTTCAGGAGATCGTGAAAGGCAGGGAAGCCTGGAGTGCTGCAGTCCATGGGATTGCAGAGTCAAACATGACAGCAACTAAACAAGGACAAAGAGAGAAGAATGCCAGATGAAGCATTTGGACATGGGACCTCTTATAATCAGAAACTGTGTGGTTTAATTGAGGAGGAAATACTAGTCTTTCTTAAAGGTTAAAACTTTATTCGAGGATTATTAGGAAAACTATTGGGCTTCCCTGGTAGATCAGCTGGTAAAGAATCTGCCTGCAATTCAGGAGACCCGGGTCTGATTTCTGGGTCAGGAAGATCCTCTGGAGAAGGGATAGCATACCCACTCCAGTATTCTTGGACTTCCCTGGTGGCTCATTTGGCAAAGAATCTGCCTGCAGTGCCAGAGATCTGGGTTCAATTCCTGGGTTGGGAAGCTCCCCACAGAAAGAAGGAAAATTATTCTTTTGCATCATGACTTTGTGTATAATATTTTTTAACATTTCAAGTTATTTTATTATTTCCTGTTATTTACTATTGTCTGTCCTTTTAAACTGCCCAGGAATGTTAAGCATGATCCCCCCAACCACTGTTGGTGACTCATCCTGGGAAAAATGACTTTGATGCCACATGTCACGTAGGTAACGTTAGTTACTTGCGGCTGCTGCTGCTGCTAAGTCGCTTCTGTTGTATCCGACTCTGTGTGACCCCAGAGACGGCAGCCCACCAGGCTCCCCCGTCCCTGGGATTCTCAAGGCAAGAACACTGGAGTGGGTTGCCATTGCCTTCTCCAATGCATGAAAATGAAAATGAAAGTGAAGTCACTCAGTCCTGTCCAACTCTTAGCGACCCCATGGACTGCAGCCTACCAGGCGCCTCCATCCATGGGATTTTCCAGGCAAGAGTACTGGAGTGGGGTGCCATTGCCTTCTCCAAACATTAGTTACTTAGTCACTTGTTAACATGGGCATTTTATTCTTGGTATTTTAAGCACCTTTCTCTCCTCTCTTAGAAACCCAAGGTATTCACAGTTTCATTTCCTAAGATTTCTGCCTTTTAACTCTAAATTACTTTTCCTCTGATATAACTACTATAGGCTAGTTGTTGAAAAGAGGTATATATAGCCCAAATTGGCTAGAAAGCCTGTTTGGGCATTCTCTAGATGACCTTGGACAAGGTATGTAATCTCTGTAAGATTATTTTCCTCATCCACACACTAAGGATAATTCATTCATATAGTTAGGTTGCTTTGAGGATTAGATGAGATACTGCATTCAAAAAATTCAAATACCTTGTTTAAAATAATTCAACTAAAATACTAAATAAGAAAGATTGGTCAGCTTAATTTTCAGGGTATCAGATCAGATCAGATCAGATCAGTCGCTCAGTCATGTCCAACTCTTTGCGACCCCATGAATCGCAGCACACCAGGCCTCCCTGTCCATCACCAACTCCCGGAGTTCACTCAGACTCACGTCCATCGAGTCGGTGATGCCATCCAGCCATCTCATCCTCTGTCATCCCCTTCTCCTCCTGCCCCCAATCCCTCCCAGCATCAGAGTCTTTTCCAATGAGTCAACTCTTCGCATGAGGTGGCCAAAGTACCGGAGTTTCAGCTTTAGCATCATTCCTTCCAAAGAAATCCCAGGGCTGATCTCCTTCAGAATGGACTGGTTGGATCTCCTTGCAGTCCAAGGGACTCTCAACAGTCTTCTCCAACACCACAGTTCAAAAGCATCAATTCTTTGGCTCTCAGCCTTCTTCACAGTCCAACTCTCACATCCATACATGACCACTGGAAAAACCATAGCCTTGACTAGATGGACCTTTGTTGGCAAAGTAATGTCTCTGCTTTTGAATATGCTATCTAGGTTGGTCATAACTTTCCTTCCAAGGAGTAAGCATCTTTTAACTTCATGGCTGCAGTCACCATCTGTAGTGATTTTGGAGCCCAAAAAAATAAAGTCTGACACTGTTTCCACTGTTTCCCCATCTATTTCCCATGAAGTGATGGGACCGGATGCC
Organism: Bubalus bubalis; assembly: GCF_019923935.1. Taxonomy (NCBI): domain Eukaryota; kingdom Metazoa; phylum Chordata; class Mammalia; order Artiodactyla; family Bovidae; genus Bubalus; species Bubalus bubalis. The sequence goes on along the minus strand of NC_059157.1, from coordinate 88,763,755 downwards.
ATGATCTTCATTTTCTGAATGTTAAGCCAACTTTTTCACTCTCCACTTTTGCTTTCATCAAGAGGTTTTTGAGTTCCTCTTCACTTTCTGCCATAAGGGTGGTATCATCTGCATATCTGAGGTTATTGATATTTCTCCCAGCAATCTTGATTCCAGCTTGTGTTCCTCCAGTCCAGCGTTTCTCATGATGTACTCTGCATATAAGTTAAATAAACAGGGTGACAATATACAGCCTTGACGAACTCCTTTTCCTATTTGGAACCAGTCTGTTGTTCCATGTCCAGTTCCAACTGTTGCTTCCTGACCTGCATACAAATTTCTCAAGAGGCAGGTCAGGTGGTCTGGTATTTCCATCTCTTGAAGAATTTTCCACAGTTTATTGTGATTCACACAGTCAAAGGCTTTGGCATAGTCAATAAAGCAGAAATAGATGTTTTTCTGGAACTCGCTTGCTTTTTCCATGATCCAGCGGATGTTGGCAATTTCAGGGTATACTTGCACTTAAAAACTAGAGTCTATAGCCCTTTTTTTTTTCTTATTCTGATTCAGTAAATAACAACAAACATTTTTTTATGGAACCTTTATGATTTACTTGTCTTATTTAATCCTCAAACAACTCTATGAGGGAAGTTATAATATTAGGCCAGTCTTATAGGTAAGAAAACTGAGGTATAGACAGATTGTTATAACTTACTTAAGGTTATAGCAATACACATGACAAGTCCTAGAACTTAGATTCAAAAGTAAGTCACCTGGCTCCCATTTTTTTAAATTTTCTTTTTGCATTACCCAAAAATCAGGGGGGAAAAAAAAGTGAAGCAGTACTTTTTCTGCCCCATAATCATTTATTGGTTACATCAAAAGAATACTTCAGAGAGGAGGAACAAATATGAAAGAAAGGGAATGTTGACACAAAGAAAGCGAAAAAAGATGAAGCAATGGAGAACAACAAGATTTCTCAAGGTTAGCCAAAAGACTCAACTTGGAGACTTCTTATTGTAATCAGGAAGATAATGAAAGCTAAAGACAGAAGAAAATCAGTCAGTTTAAAATTGAAAACAAACAGCAAAATTCTGATTTAATCTCTCAAAAATGTATTTGGCCAGCAGATAAATCAACACCAGAGTAACATTCCCCATTTGTCCCTCATGTTTCATCACTGAGTTAGGAATAAGGACACCAGGTTTTTGTTCCTGCTCTGTGACTCAATAGCTCATCACACAAGAGGGAGATGGATGGAAAGTGTGTGAAGGAGAAGCATGCCCAGTGGGAAAGAGACAATGGTGTAGGGAGTACTGTAAGGACTCTCAAACCAGACTGGCTCAGAACAATGCATATTGGATATGTCAGCAGTCACCCACGTGATTTTCATCATGGACTGGGTAGCCAAAGACTGTCACCTGAAAGATGTCCTTTGTAGCTGCAAGGAGTATCTAACTTCCCATCTCTGCTTCCTTTAGGGCACAGATACAGTCATCTTAAAGAGAATTAAAGCAAGAAAGGAAAGAAAAAATTCTTTTTCACAGCAACATTCATGTTTCTTTTACAAAGTGAGCAAGCTGGTTGAGATAATTTCTGATGTTCTTTAAAGTTCTGTTGCTCAATGATGACTTGAAGAAGGACTGACATGCTGAGTATCTCTCATACAGGAAAAAAAATGACAATTTTTTAGAGAATACATTTATACCTCAAAGATGTTCTTGTAATTTGCAACAGTGAGAATTTGAAAATGACTGACATATCAGTAAATAAATGTTGAACAAACTACAGTTATATTCATGTTACATGCACAGTTCAGTCAGTTCAGTTCAGTTGCTCAGTCGTGTCCCACTCTTTGCGACCCCATGGACTGCATCACGCCAGTCTTCCCTGTCCATCACCAGCTCCCGGAGCTTGCTCAAACTCATGTCCATCAAGTCAGTGTTGCCATCCAACCATCCTCTGTTGTTGCCTTCTCCTCCTGCCCTCAATCTTTCCCAGCCTCAGGGTCTTTTCAAATGAGTCAGTTTTCCCCACCAGGTGGCCAAAGTATTGGAGTTTCAGCTTTAGCATAAGTCCTTCCAATGAATATTCAGGACTGATTTCCTTTAGGATCACAGTTATGTAGCCATTCACAGTTCACATTTATGTAGCCATTATTTAAAATTTCAGTTATGGTAACAATGAGATTGTATATAACGTGGAAAAATGCTTGAATAAAAACAAATGACACATGCTGAAATTATAAGAAGTAATTTATACACTGTGTACCATGTAGAGCAAAATAAATGCTACTCAATAAATGCTAAGAAATAAAGTCCTAATATTCACTCCTCATGAAATTGTGGTGTTGTGCTGTGCTTAGTCTCACAGTCATGTCTGACTCTTGGCGACCCCATGCACTGTAGCCCACGAGGCTCCTCATCCATTGGGTTTTTTCCAGGCAAGTATACTGGAGTGGATTGCCATGCCCTCCTCCAGGGGCTCTTCCCAACCCAGGGATCGAACCCAGGCCTCTCACATTGCAGGTGGATTCTTTACCATCTGAGCCACCAGGGAAGTTCAAGAATACTGGACCGGGTAATGAAATTGTGGTGGAATGGTTTAATTTGCAAGTTTGGAACCTTCTGTTGTTGATTTTAGAAAGTAGTCTGACTGTGTATCAGGAATCAAAAAAAGTGCCCATGACATTTGTACCAGGAATCTCACCTTTGGGAATTTATCCTAAGAAAATGATTCACAAGAAGGAAAAAATATATATGTACTAACATACTCATTCAAGATCAGATGAGATTGGGCGCATTCAGGGTGGAATGGCCGTAGAATAACATACTCATCCTACCATTATTTATACTGACAAGAAATGGAAAATCAGGAAACATCTAGGACTTTGGATGGTAGGGGAATGATTCAACTATGGTACAACAACTGATGGAATGTGATGCCCACTAAAATGATAATTATGAATATCAGCATACTAGGAAATCTTGAGGCATTGTAAATTAAAGAGGACCTAAAATAGTGTCTATTCAGTGATCAGCTTTATATTTCTATTGTCAAGTTCTACAAAGGAACTTAATCAAATGAAAAAAATGAAAATATATAATGTATATCAAACCATCCCATTTTACACTGTTACACAACATTCTATGTCAATTATACCTCAGTAAAGCTGGGGAGAGGGGGAGAATAAAGTACTAAATGAGAAAAGGCAAATACAAAATTTTATATACAACATCATCACAATCATGATTGAAAATGCTTAGGAAAAGAGATTGCTAGAAATAGACTGTTACTGTTGGTTGTCAACGGGTAGTAGGAATTTGCATGATTTTTTTCTGGTCTTCTAATATCTGATTTTCTATGAGTGGGTTATTTTTATAAAAGTTCAAAATAAAATAAATTTTTGATCACTTATATACATTTGGTGATTTCTTTCTTCCAAATGTATAAACTTCTTTATACCGCAGCCCTCACTGGGTATAAGAGATCAGGCCGGCCTTGGCCCTGCTGACCATGAGCTGCATATAGTGGAAGCCTTGTCTAGTAAACTATGGACACAGTCATGTCACTCGCTTGTATGCAGACTAACTTAATTGCAATAGAGAACCCAGAGATCACCTCCAGCCTTTCCTCTTCTCCTGTGACACTTTATTATTTGTTAGTGATAAGGCTGCTTTGATAGAATTCAAAATCATTTCATCAAACATCAATATCCTTCATGACAGTAAAGAGTGCTGGGGTCATTCTTTCCTTCACTGTAATTTAGGCTACGTCTCGGTTTTTAGCCAATAACACAATCCAAATTCATTAGTGCCACTACCTTACCTTGATATGAACAATTATACAAAGCAACACTTCTTCCTATAAATTTGTTTTCAAATTTATAGAGAGAGCAAACCAGTGGTTACCAGCAGGAAGTGGAAGGGGCAGTACAGAGACTGGGGAGTGGGAAGTATAAACTATTGGGTGAAAGAAAGGCTCAAGGATGTATTATACAATATGGGAATATAGCCAATATTTTGTAATAACTATAAATGAAAAGTAACCTTTTAAAGCTGCTTTATATTTTTTAAAGTTGAAAAAATATAAAAATTAAAAACCATGTCTAGCCTTACATGAGAAAAGCACAAAGATAGCAGAAACTAAACTTTGTCACCATTCAGACTTTTGAAGAGCTTTCAAACCATTGACTTGCAGACCTTAAGAAATAGTAATGAATTTCAAGAGAGGGAAAGCGCCATCAATCACGAATTTGCTCAATTTTGTTAGCCAACTCCCTTTACCCTCTAGAAAACAGAAGAAGTGACTCCAAGAGGAATAGGGAGATGTGAATATATAACCTCCAGTCTCAAAACCACATCCCCTGGCAACCACTGGGGGTTTGTTTTAAACCCTATGCACCAGCAATCTCTATCTTGGAAAATCTTGCCTGGGCATCAATCAAGCAGCAGGAGTTGGTCTCTGTTTGCCTAAGCAGAACCTTGAGAGAGAAATCAAGGACTCTTAACAGTACACTGCTTCTGCCCACATTGAGGGGCCTTCTCAGACTTAGTGAAGGCTGAGATCAACTGCCAAGAAAAGCCTTCAGGGTTCAATTAAGAGCGATGAGATGTTGGAAAATACTTAACAAAAACCAAGCTCCCAAACCAGCATAAAATGTGAAAATTCTGGACAGTATAGGCAATATATCCTGCCAGATCCTTCTGATTATGTTTGGTGTATAATTGGAACTTCTTCACCAGAAAAGTTTGGCCCTCTTTTGAAGTAGAAGAGTATACAGGACTCTGAAGGTCTACCCTAAATAACCCAGGTTATAAGAGAACAGGAATTATTTTTTAAAAGAAATACCTACTGAACAAATATTTCCAGACCCATGATTTTAAGACCCAATTTCAGGAATATCTTTGGGATGATCAGCTTTTTTGTAAACAGACTTGAATTAACTGAAAATCAAACATCTTGAAATCATAGAATGTTAGAACCAAAAACAATCTTAAATATCAATTAATCCAACCTCCCCATTTTCTCATGAAGCCACTGAGACCTAGTGAGTTTTAATTGATAGCCTAACGAAGTATAGCTTGTCAGGGTCAGAGTCATTGAAATAATCACTCACATTTTAACAGCTGAGATTCTCAAGCACTTTTTCATCTAATGGCTCATTTGATCCTCAACTATCTCAGAAGCATGATGGCAGAAACTAATCAGTGGGTTGGTTCTTATATTTCTGACATGTTTTCAAGCAAAATAACATATCACTTTGGAGGGAAAGAAGAGTTCAAAAGCTGAAAAATGTTCCCTTCAATTTAATTTTCTGGGTACATTTCTAATAATGTCAGGAGGTTGTGTGTTCTTATATGGGTCTTGTCTCTGAATCATACCAGGATGATCACCCATCCATGAACTCTGCTAAAGTAGTTGGGATTCAGGTTTTCAAAGGAAAATCCTCATAATTTGTACTCATTAAAGAACACAGTAGAATGCTTTCCTCTAGAAAGAGGAGTTTTTTTTAGAATTGGTAGATATTCACCTGTGGGTAAGAATTATTTCAGAGTCTTTTCTGGAATTGGGGCTGAGGTTCCTTCAGTTCCTGGAAGTTAGGATTCTTTGGCTTTATTTTCTTCAGTTCAGTAGGAGTTTTTTTTTTTTTTTTTTTCAGCCTTAATACTTCTCAGAAATCTTCTGATCCTGAAATTCATTAAAGTCTGAATTCACCTAAAAGTTGACTAGTGTGGCCATGATATTATCTATCAAGTATAGACATTAAATTGGACCTAGCCTGTGACTTGCCTTCAGCATGATTAATTTGACTCACTCTTTCCCCACTTCTCCTCTGAGGACTGATGTGGAAAGCAAGAGTACATTAATGCCTAAATAAACAGAGACTTTCTCCATTCATTCCACTTCTAAGCATCATCAGTCAGTTCAGTTCAGTCGCTCAGTCGTGTCCGACTCTTTGCAACCCCATGAACTGTAGCATGCCAGGCCTCCCTGTCCATCAACAACTCCCGGAGTTCACTCAGACTCACGTCCATCGAGTCGGTGATGCCATCCAGCCATCTCATCCTCTGTCGTCCCCTTCTCCTCCTGCCCCCAATCCCTCCCAGCATCAGAGTCTTTTCCAATGAGTCAACTCTTTGCATGAGGTGGCCAAAGTACTAGAGTTTCAGCTTTAGCATCATTCCTTCCAAAGAAATCCCAGGGCTGATCTCCTTCAGAATGGACTGGTTGGATCTCCTTGCAGTCCAAGGGACTCTCAACAGTCTTCTCCAACACCACAGTTCAAAAGCATCAATTCTTTGGCTCTCAGCCTTCTTCACAGTCCAACTCTCACATCCATACATGACCACACGAAAAACCATAGCCTTGACTAGACAGACCTTTGTTGGCAAAGTAATGTCTCTGCTTTTCAATATGCTATCTAGGTTGGTCATAACTTTCCTTCCAAGGAGTAAGTGTCTTTTAATTTCATGGCTGCAGTCACCATCTGCAGTGATTTTGGAGCCCAGAAAAATAAAGTCTGACACTGTTTCCACTGTTTCCCCATCTATTTCCCATGAAGTGGTGGGACCGGATGCCATGATCTTCATTTTCTGAATGTTGAGCTTTAAGCCAACTTTTTCACTCTCCACTTTCACTTTCATCAAGAGGCTTTTTAGTTCCTCTTCACTTTCTGCCATAAGGGTGGTGTCATCTGCATTATAGTTTTCATAAAATATGGATTAAAAATACATTTTAATCATACTTAATGTCTTTAACTTTTTCCCAAATAAAATAATCACATTCTCTAATTCCTGGTTAAACTCTTCTAATTAGCTACTAACTAAATATCCAGCTAGAGTAACCAACAACTCTGTGCTTTGCATAGCAGTATAACTTAAGTTTACATTGAGTCAGACTTGAGTAACTAGGGAAATTTAATGAAATTAAGTACAGATGTGTAATTACAAACATTCGTGTTTTTTAAATCTGTCACAATATGTATGTGGCTTTCCTCTTCCCTAATTTGAAAGGTTTTGCTATCACCATTCCTTGTTAACTCATGTGAGGTATCATTAGTCCAAGGTTCACACTCGTATCAGCTTTCTCTTTAGGCCTATGTATCTTCAAATATACCTCATAAGAAATAATGTATGAAGTACGCAGGCTGAGAGACACTAAACAGAAACTTCACATTTCACACCAAGTCTACCATTCATGAGAAGCTTTTCAGTCCAATTTTATCGTCTAGTAGGTAAGCAGAGAGGTTTTTTGCTTTGTTTTTAGGGGAAAAAATGAGTCTTTATCACACTTCTAAACCGCAACATCTGTGTTTGTGTGTACACTAGATAAGTCTGTCCAAGGCCAAAAACAATGACAAAAACAAAAATAAAATTATTCTGGAAAAATAACCAGAATCCATTTTCCTCCTCTCAAATTCATACCTGGACCGCACTGTAAATGTTAAACCCACAGGCAATCTAGCTGGAAAGAAATCTTTAAAAGCACATCAACAACATTCGCATTTCATTCTTCCAGTTGAACTTGACTCAAGGGATTTTGAACCACCTGGTTGGTTATCATTTCCACATGATAAATGCAGGAGCATTCCCCTCTCTATATTTCTCCCTTCCAAATTTATAGTCTGTGACTATTTGTAAGATAATTCTAATATATGATATTGGTGAGGGAGGAAAAAAAAAGAGGATGAGTACAAGGAGCCTCGTGGTTGCAGGTGTCTATATTATCTCTCACTTGATCTTCATTTTTGTGCATAAGTAGTTGACTAGACTGCAGTTACAGTGAATGTCACATGTCCTGACCCCTCTATTAATCAATAACATATTATATTGCCCGAATTTAGAAATAATTTTAATTATAAAATCAAATACTGGATAAAAAAATAATAAAGAGAAATAATTAAATCTCCCATTACATTGACTTGGATCAGAGATATTTCCAAATTCAAAATCTAATATTAAACAAAAACTAATGAAAGGAGAGATTTAAAATTCTTCCTGAATATAAAACTAGGATATTAGGTGAACTGTGCAACTTACTAAGAGAATAAATCCAGACCATTATTACTTTTTAATCTGTATAAGTGCTTAAGAATTCCATCTTAAAGGAATCCAACCTTATAGGGAAAAAAAAGGTAGGAGGAGGCACTTAAAAGCTATTGAAATTTGTAAGTTTCTCAATGTGTTTGCAAAGAGAATGCCGCTCGTAATATACAGCAAAATGTCTATAAAATCTTCTTCATCCATTTTTTTGCAGTACCCTACGACTGAAGTGACTTAGCAGCAGCAACAAAGTACTTACTATGCGCCAGGCTCTGTTCTAAGTGCCTCACATGATATGCATTCATCTAACTTTCACAAGGAGAAGGAAATGGCAACCCACTCCAGTGTTCTTGCCTGGAGAATCCCAGGGACAGGGAAGCCTGGTGGGCTGCCGTCTGTGGGATGGCACAGAGTCGGACACGACTGAAGTGACTTAGCAGCAGCACATTGAACAAATTTTGTTTGCCCCAGTTTCTTCTCCTTCTTTAACATGATCCCTGAAAAGTCTCCTTCAAAACAAAACAAACCTCACTTCCTTCTATTGGCCTTAGTACATCTTTTCTCCCATAAATAAGGTACTATCTCTATACAGTAGAAGAAAGGCTGGTGCAAGTTTAATCTTTAAACATTTTGTAAGACAATGCCCAGATCCCTTAACAAGCCTTACCAAAGAAGATATTTACTACTAGCTGCTGAGACAAACTCCCATTCAATCTTTATATCTGGGTCCCCACAATCCTATGGAAAGTCAAACCAAGCAATTTCAACTCACACTACTGGCACTGACTGTCTAAGACTTGAATTTCAGGGTTTCAAAACAAAGCTTTGGTGCCAGCTTGTCCCATGGCGGGAAGAAAAGCAAATGAAGCCACAGAGACATGCCAGTTTTAATTTGATTTCCGGCTCAGCAACTCAACTCTGGTATGAAAATAAAACCTAAAACCCAAATCTCTCCTGTAGTAACCAACAAAAAATTCCCTCTCCCACTTCTCTCCCAAAAAAGAAGCCTTCAGATTTTTTCCAAACCCAACTGGTGAATGTATTCAACTTCTCAGAAGGATGGCTGTGAATCATTGTGTCTTTTCAGGGCTAGACAGCACAGTGGGGATACATACCCTCGGTAGCAAGATGTATGTGTGGGTATAGAAATGAACAAAAGGAATAGAGTTTGGGCTTGGAATATAAAAATCTGATCCTCAAGACTAAATTTGTACCTAATTGAATCTAACAGTTTCAGCGGGGCCTTTTGGGTAGAAATGCTTTCCCTTCAACCCTATGCCTACATAATTGATTTAACATGCTTTGGGAAGGGCGCTAAAAGTCCTAAATCCTGAACTTGGTCTGGTTAACCAAAACAGAAACACCAACACAGGATACAACACAGTGCTGTCAAGTCCAAAATATACAGGACATAGGAAAATTAAGGAAACACAATAAAGGATTTATCCTGCCTTTGGGGCAGGATAAAAGATGTGTGCTAATTTCCTAATAACAGGGTCTTTTCATTTTATGTGCAAATATTTTCTTAACAAAAATTCCAAGAACAAAACTAACTTCACATTACTGTGACTTCTTATGTGAAACGTGTTTACAGTAGGAAATAAGGAAATAGCATATAATTGAAAAAGAATGGTTATTTAGATGAGTTCCGATAAGTAAATTGGAACTACTTATTAGTAACAGGTTGGTGTGGCAAATGTTCACCAATTCCAGGACTCTATCCTGCTGAGAATGTCCCCATTTCCTTTCAATTTCAAGTGTACTTTTCAGAATGTTCTCATTTAATTCCCATTAAGTCCTTTTCGTATTCATTCCCCCCCCCCCTATAATTTGGCTTTAAAGTGACCCTCATGGTCAAAGTCCTCATTTGGAGTGAGCAGGTGGGTAAAACAGAGTTGAGGAATAAGTTAAGCTAATAAGTTAATGGTTAGGAACAAGAGAACAAACCAAGAGAGATTATACAAGCAAAGAGCTGAAATTTCCCAGGAATCTAACTTGTTATTACTATTATTCTGCACTCATAAAAATGAACTAGCCAACTTTTTGGACAATTGGTATAAATAAAATAATTGAAACTTTTAGAAATGCAGAATTGGTGAAAAAGAATATACATTAATCATCTTAATTATTAATTCCTCATGAATTATTAATTCCATTTTGTGTTTATCTAAGCATTTTTGTGCCAACAGCTTTAAGATAATACATTGTTCCTCATTTTAAAATATTTACATCCATATAAACTTATCATCTGGATTTAACTTTCAAACTTAAAATGGCCAGTTATTTTACCAGCAAAAAAAAAATGTGTTTTTGTTTAGGAATGGCAGAGGAATTGCAATAGGAGAGGAAGGGTTACTTTATAGAGAAAAAGGAGAAAGTTGGAAGGGGCTGCTTTGAACAAAATGTCCATTGTAGGAAAACACAAGTTCAGGGTGGTGATGGTTTCTCACTGGCTGAGCTGTTGTTGTTGTTGTTTAGTCACTAAGTCATGTCCAACACTTTGCAATCCCATGGACTGCAGCATGCCTGGTTTCCTTGTCCTTCACTGTCTCCTGGAGTTTCTCATTGGCTGGGCTGTGGCTAAGGAGAAAAGCTACCTTCCTCCTACTGGGGTAGTAAAGTAAGCTTCTTCATGCCCAGGAATATAAAGTAAGCTGCAGCAGATGGTACATACATGAGAGCTTCTCCTTTAGGACTTCCAGATTCCATTTTCAAGGGGTTTTTCCTTTATTAACTTTTACACAATGTATTCAAGATTGTGCCACCCTTGTTCCATTTATCCTTTTAGCTCCTCTTATTTTCTTATGAATGCTAAAGCATTTTAAAGAATCCCAGATATGTTGTTTCATCCCAATAGAGTATTTAAGTATGCATCTCTAAAATTAAAAAATTAAAAATGATGGTGATAACAATCCCACCCTTAAAAATTTTAATAATAAAAAATTTAATAATAAAATTTTTAAACAAATAGAAAAAATAAAATAGACATCTATGTAGCCACCAGCATGACAAAATAGATAACATTTGATCTTGCTTGCTTTAGTTAGGGTTTTTTGTTCCTTCTTTCAAAGAAATGAATCATGGCATATACTGTTTAAGTTTCTCCTTTTTCCACTAATTTTTTAAGTTTATACTGCCTCTTAGGATATTTAACAGGATATTTAATAGGATATTTAACAGGATATTTAATCACACCAAATTTTCACTTAACTTCTACAATTATTTTAATTAGACCTTTAGAAATCTCTTCTAGTTATGTTTTTTTTTTTAATTGAAGTGTGATTGATTTGCAGTGGCATGTTTTTTTCAGGTGTACAGCAAAGTGATTCAGTTATACATACATATATATCTATTTTTTCATTCCTTTCCCTTATAGGCTATTATAAAATGTTGTTTATACTTCCCTGTGCTATACAGTAGGTCCCTGTTGGTTATCTGTTTTATGTTTAGTAATATGTATATGTTAATCCCAAATTTCTAATTTATCCCTTCCTCCCTTTTGGTAACCATCAGTTTTCTAATCTGTGGGTCTATTTCTGTTTTGTATATAAATTCTTTTTAAAAATCCACGTATCAGTGATATCATATATTTGTCTTTCTTTATCAATTACTTAGTATGATAATCTCTAGGTCCATCTACGTTGCTGCAAATGGCATTATTTCATTCTTTTTTATGACTGAGTAATATTCCATTTATATATGTACCATATCTCCTTTATTTTTTCATTTGTCAGTGGGCATTTAGGTTGCTCCCATGTCTTGGCTATCATGAATAGTGCTGCAATGAACATTGGGGTACTTGTATCTTAAAATTATGATTTTCTCCAGATAAATGTCCAGGAATGGGATTGCAGGATCTTATGGTAGTGCTACGTAAGACCAGATACCATAAAATTCCTAGAGGAAAACATAGGTAAACACTCTTTGTCATAAATCACAGCAATATCCTTTTGGATCTATCTCTTAAAGTAATGGGAATAAATAATGATAACCAAATAGGACCTAGTTAAACTTAAAAGCTTTTGAACAGAAAAGGAAACTAGAAACAAAATGACAAGTTAACCAACAGGATGGAAGAAAATATTTACATATATTTTTTGATGTGTATATTGATGTATATAACGATACAGCTTATACAATTCAATATAAAAAAAAGCCAGTTGAGAAATGGACAGATAACCTAGACAGACATTTCTCTAAGAAAGACATACATATGGCCAAAACGCATATGAAAAGATGCCCAACATTATTAAAGAAATGCAAATCAAAACTATAATGAGGTACCACCTTATACCAGTCAGAATGGCCTTCATCAAAAAGTCCACAAATAGTAAATACTTGTTAGTATGTCAAGGAAAAAAAAAAAAAAACCCTCCTACACTGTTGGTGGGAACATAAATTGGAACAGCCATTATAGAGAATAGTATGGACATTCCTTAAAAAACTAAAAATGTTTATCTTTGTCATTGGGTCACTCCTAGAAATATTTCCTAGAAGAACTACACCGTTCCATCAGGCTTAGTTTTTAATTACTACACATTGTCTGAATGTTTAGGTTATGCCTCATATCTTACCCCATGTATGAACACCATAAACTTTCTGGTAGATACAAAAGTAGAAATGCAATTAATTTATAAAAAGCATTCATCTGCAGAGACTACCATGCCTTTTTTCATTAACATTTAGATGTTTAATTGATCTTGCTTGTAACAAGGTGAACTCTAAAACTAAATGCATCTAATTTACTTAATGAGATAATACATAAGATAGGTTTATTTCCTCACTATATTTCCTTCTACCTAGTGCACCACCTGATATATCTTTTATCTGTCTGACCTCATTTATCACACAGAAATAATATAAGAGGAATGCAACAAGAAAAAAGGAAAATGGGAGTTATGTCTTAGGATAAGGTAACTTAGAAATTTGAGGCTTTTTCAATTTTTAATTAAAGTATAATTGATTACAATGCTGTGTTAATTTTGGTTGCACAGCAAAGCGATTCAGATAGATAGATAGATATATTCTTCTTCATATTCTTTTATATTACAGTTTATCACAAGATATTGAATATAGTTTCCAACACTCTACAGTGGGACCTTGTTGTTTGCCAGTTCCATGTTTAATAGTTTTCATCTGCTAACTCCAAACTCCCAGCTCACCCCTCCCCTACTCTCCCTTCCCCTTTGACAACCACAAGTCTGTTCTTTATATCTGTAAGTCTATTTCTGTTTCATACACAGGTTCATTTGTGCCACATTTTAGATTCCACATTTAAGTTACAGCATATGATATTTGTCTTTCTCTGTCTGACTTACTTCACTTAGTATGATCATCTCTAGTTCCATCCATGTTGCTGCAAATGGCATTATTTCATTCTTTTTTATGACTGAGTAATATTCCATTGTGTATATTACCATATCTTCTTTATTTTCTCATTTGTCAGTTGACATTTAGATTGTTTCCATTCTTGGATATTGTGAATAGTGCTGCTATGAACATAGGGATGCATGTATCTTTTTGAATTAGAGTTTTGTCTGGATATATGCCTAGGAATGGGATTACAGGATCATATGGTAATTCCATCTTTAACTTTTTGAGAAACTTCACATACCATTTTCCATAGTGACTGCACGAAGTTACATTCCCACCAACAGTATAGTAGGGTTCCCTTTTCTCCATACCTTTTCCAGCATTTATTATTTGCAGACTTTTTAATGATGTTAATTCTGACTGGTATGAGATGATACCTCATTGTAGTTTTGATTTGCATTTCCAGCACAGGTCTATCTAGTCAAGGCTATGGCTTTTCCAGTGGTCATGTATGGATGTGAAAGTTGGACTATAAAGAAAGCTGAGTGCTGAAATATTGATGCTTTTGAACTGTGGTGTTGGAGAAGACTCCTGCGAGTCCCTTGGACTGCAAAGAGATCCAACCAGTCCATCCTAAAAGAAATCAGTCCTGAATATTCATTGGAAGGCCTGATGTTGAGGCTAAAACTCCCATACTTTGGCCACCTGACGCAAAGAACTGACTCATTGGAGAAGACCCTGATGCTGGGAAAGATTGAAGGCAGGAGGAGAAGGGGACGACAGAGGATGAGATGGTTGGACGGCATCATGACTCAATGGACATGAGTTTGAGTGAACTCCAGGAGTTGGTGATGGACAGAGAGGCCTGGCGTGCTGCTGTCCACAGAGTCACAAAGAGTCAGACACAACTGAGCAACTGAACTGAACTGACTGAAAAATGAGCAATGATAAGCATTTTTTCATGTTCCTGTTGACCATCTGTATATTTTCTTTGGAGAAATGTCTATTTAGCTCTTCTGCCCATTTTTTAATTGATTTGTTTGGGTTTTCTTTTTTTTGGTTGTTGAGTTATATGAGCTGTTTTTATATTTTGGAAATTAAGCTCTTGCAGTTCGTGTCATTTTCAAATATTTTCTCACATTCTGTAGGTTGTTTTTTCACTATGTTTATGGTTTCCTTTGCTGTGTAAAATCTTGTAAGTTTGATTAAGTCCCATTTGTTTATTTTTCTTTTTATTCCTGTCATTCCTATTACCTTGAGAGCTTGACCTAAGAAAATATTTGTATGATTTGCATCAGGGAAAGTTTTGTCTATGATCTCTTCTAGCAGTTTTATGGTGTCATGTCTTATGATTAAGTCTTTGAGACATTCTGAGTTTATTTTTATATACTGTGTGAAGACATATTGTAATTTCTTTCATTTACATGCAGCTGTCCAACTTTTCCAGCACCACTTGCCAGAAAGACTGTTGTTTTCCTCATCGAATATTCTTGCCTCCTTTCTCAGAAATTAATTAGCTATAGGTATGTGGGTTTATTTTTCAGTTTATCTCTGCTCTGTTCCATTGATCGTGTTTCTGGTTTTGTGCCAGTACTAACTGTTTTGGTTGTTGGAGCTTTGTAATATTGTCTGAAGTCTGAGGATCATGCCTCCTGCTTTGTTCTTTTTCCTCAGAATTATTTTTACAATTCTGGTTCTTTAATGGTTCCATATAAATTTTAGGATTGTTTGTTCTAGTTCTGTGAAAAACATCATGGGTAATTTCATGGCGATTGCATCCAGTCTGTAGATTGCCTTGGGTAGTATGGCCATATTAACAATATTCTTCCAATCCGAGAGTATGGGATAGCTCTCTATGTCTTTGAAGCATCCTCTTTAATTTCCTTCATTAAGGTATTATGGTTCTCAATGTATAAGTCTTTCATCTCCTTGGTCAGGTTTACTCCTAAGTATTTTGTATTACTTCATGTAATTTTAAAAGATTTTTTTTATGTTCCCTTTGTGATATTTTGTTGTTGGTGTAAAAAAATGTAACTGATTTCTGTATATTAATCTTGTATCCTGCTACCTTGCTAAATTTGTATACCAGTTCTAGTAGTTTTTATATGGAGTCTTTAGGGTTTTCTGTATATAGTATCATGTCATCTCCATATAATGACAATTTTGCCTCTTCCTTTCCAATTTGGTTACCTTGCGTTTCCTTTTTTGTCTGACTGCCATGGCTAGAACTTGCAATACTATTT
This sequence comes from Bubalus bubalis, assembly GCF_019923935.1. Classification (NCBI taxonomy): domain Eukaryota; kingdom Metazoa; phylum Chordata; class Mammalia; order Artiodactyla; family Bovidae; genus Bubalus; species Bubalus bubalis. The sequence goes on along the minus strand of NC_059157.1, from coordinate 88,748,175 downwards.
TGAATAGAAATGGTGAGGGGGGCATCCTTGTCTTGTTCCAGATTTTAATGAGGAGGCTTTCGGAGCTTCACTGTTGAGTATCACAGTGGTTGTGCTTTTGTCATAAATAGCTTTTATTGTGTGGAGGCATGTTCCTTCTGTACCCACTTTAGTAAGAATTTTTATCAGAAATGGATGCTGACTTTTGTCAAATGCTTTTATTTCCATCTATTGAGATGATCATGTGATTTTTTTGTCTTTTGCTGATGGAGTGTATCACATTGATTGTTTTGCATATGTTGAACCATCCTTGTGAACTTGGGATGAATCCTATCTGGTCATGATGTATGATCCTTTTTTATGTGTTGCTGCTAATATTTTGTTGAGAATTTTGCATCTATATTCATCAGAGGTATTGGCCCGTCATTTTCTTTTTTGCTGGATCTTTGTCTGGTTTTGGTATTAGGATGATGGTGGCTTCCCAGCAGGAAGGAGAAGTCAAACACGGGTGAAATTCCAGTAGGAGCAGTTCTTTTTAATTGTCTGTACTTTCTTTCAACCTATTCATATATTCTGCTAAATTAGACACTACAGTGCAAAAAGACTAAATATCTGCATCTGTAGCCCACTAAATATTCTTTGCTTATCACTCAGAAGTTAAGCTTAGGGCATACTGTGCTGTTGTAAACCAACCAAATACTTCTAAGGTTTGCTCTCCCTTTCCCCAACACCCCCCCCCCACAGTTGTTTTATCTTCAACCAGTCATCTTTATAAAACAGCATTCCAGACAAATAGATCTCATCAGATTTTACCAGATGTTCTAGCCATCTTTATTTTTATAACTTAAAAATATACCCAAATAAAAATGGGTAAATACCCCACAATTTTATTCTTACAACTCACAATGTCCTGTAAAGGAAAAAGTACCAAAAAGGAAATCAGAAGACATGCTTTGATAATGTCTCCTAATAATGAGTATTTTCCTCACTGGGTTTTAGATTTCTCTGTAAAATGAAAGGATTGCCACATGATCTATAAGTTACTTTTATTATTGTTTGATATGCAAGAGTTGCATTAATACTTCATGACATAATTTTCATGTCTCTTTTCATATGTAGAATGTGTTTACAATAAAAAATGGACTCTTGCCTTTTGCCACAACATAACTGGACCTTGATGACATTATATTAAGTGAAATAAATCAGACAGAAAACAAATACCACATAATAGCACTTATATATATGTGAAATATAAACAAAATTACCAAGAGCCTATATTCAGAGAAGAGACCAGTGTTTGACTGGAGGGGGTACAATTTGGGTGAAGAGAGTCAAAATGTAAAAACTGCCAGTTATAAAATAAGTAAGTCATGAGGATGTAATGTAGAGCATGGTGACTATAGTTAACAATGCTATATTGTATATATGAAATTTGCTTAAAAGTTCTCATCACACAGACACTTAATTTTCAACTATATATGGTGATGGGTGGTAGATAAACTTACTTTGGTGATCATTTAAAAGTGTATATAAATATTGAATCACTATGTAGTATACTTGAAATAAATATAATGTTCAGATCAGATCAGATCAGATCTGTCGCTGAGTCATGTCCAACTCTTCGTGACCCCATGAATCGCAGCACGCCAGGCCTCCCTGTCCATCATCAACTCCCGGAGTTCACCCAGACTCACATCCATCGAGTCGGTGATGCCATCCAGCCATCTCAGTCTCTGCCGTCCCCTTCTCCTCCTGCCCCCAATCCCTCCCAGCATCAGAGTCTTTTCCAATGAGTCAACTCTTCACATGAGGTTGCCAAAGTACTGGAGTTTCAGCTTTAGCATCATTCCTTCCAAAGAAATCCCAGGGCTGATCTCCTTCAGAATGGACTGGTTGGATCCCCTTGCAGTCCAAGGGACTCTCAAGAGTCTTCTCCAACATCACAGTTCAAAAGCATCAATTCTTCAGCGCTCAGCCTTCTTCACAGTCCAACTCACATCCATACATGACCACAGGAAAAACCATAGCCTTGACTAGACGGACCTTTGTTGGCAAAGTAATGTCTCTGCTTTTGAATATGCTATCTAGGTTGGTCATAACTTTCCTTCCAAGAAGTAACCATCTTTTAATTTCATGGCTGCAGTCATCATCTGCAGTGATTTTGGAGCCCCCCAAAATAAAGTCTGACACTGTTTCCACTGTTTCCCCATCTATTTCCCATGAAGTGATGGGACCAGATGCCATGATCTTCGTTTTCTGAATGTTGAGCTTTAAGCCAACTTTTTCACTCTCCACTTTCACTTTCATTAAGAGGCTTTTTAGTTCCTCTTCACTTTCTGCCATAAGGGTGGTGTCATCTGCATATCTGAGGTTATTGATATTTCTCCCGACAATCTTGATTCCAGTTTGTGTTTCTTCCAGTCCAGTGTTTCTCATGATGTACTCTGCATTTAAGTTAAATAAACAGGGTGACAATATACAGCCTTGACGAACTCCTTTTCCTATTTGGAACCAGTCTGTTGTTCCATGTCCAGTTCTAACTGTTGCTTCCTGACCTGCATACAAATTTCTCAAGAGACAGATCAGGTGGTCTGGTATTCCCATCTCTTTCAGAATTTCCCACAGTTTATTGTGATCCACAGAGTCAAAGGCTTTGGCATAGTCAATAAAGCAGAAATAGATGTTTTTCTGGAACTTTCTTGCTTTTTCTATGATCCAGCAGATGTTGGCAATTTGATCTCTGGTTCCTTTGCCTTTTCTAAAACCAGCTTGAACCTCAGGAAGTTCACGGTTCACATATTGCTGAAGCCTGGCTTGGAGAATTTTGAGCATTACTTTACTAGCGTGTGAGATGAGTGCAATTGTGCTGTAGTTTGAGCATTCTTTGGCATTGCCTTTCTTTGGGATTGGAATGAAAACTGACCTTTTCCAGTCCTGTGGCCACTGCTGAGTTTTCCAAATGTGCTGGCATATTAAGTGCAGCACTTTCATGGCATCATCTTTCAGGATTTGGAATAACTCAACTGGAATTCCATCGCCTCCACTAGCTTTGTTCATAGTGATGCTTTCTAAGGCCCGCTTGACTTCACATTCCAGGATGTCTGGCTCTAGGTCAGTGATCACACCATCGTGATTATCTGGGTCGTGAAGATCTCTTTTGTACAGTTCTTCTGTGTATTCTTGCCATCTCTTCTTAATATCTTCTGCTTCTGTTAGGTCCATACCATTTCTGTCCTTTATCAAGCTCATCTTTGCATGAAATGTTCCTTTGGTATCTCTGATTTTCTTGAAGAGATCCCTAGTCTTTCCCATTCTGTTGTTTTCCTCTATTTCTTTGCATTGATCGCTGAAGAAGCCTTTCTTATCTCTTCTTGCTATTCTTTGGAACTCTGCATTCAGATGTTTATATCTTTCCTTTTCTCCTTTGCTTTTCGCTTCTCTTCTTTTCACAGCTATTATATGACAGTTATAACTCATTTTTTAAAAATCTATAAAAATTAAAAGTTAGAAGATATGGAAAAAAATCTTTAGCTAGATTCACCAAGAAAAAGAAGAAAGGACTCAAATAAAATCAGAAATGAAAGAAGATATCACACAAATACAAAGAGTCATAAGAGACTACTCTGAAAAAGTATAGCCCAACATATCAGATAACCTAGAAGAAACTGAAAAAGTCCTGGAAACATGCAACCTACCAACACTGAATCATGAAAAAAAAAAGGAAATCTTAATAGACCATTTATTGGTAAAAGGGTTAAATCATAATCAGAAACCTCTCAAATAAAGAAATATCCAGCATCGCATGACTTCACTGGTGAATTCTACAAAGCATTTAATGAAAAATTGATAGAATCTTTCTCAAACTTTCCAGAAAATGGAAGAGGAGGGAAAACTTTCAAACTCATTTTACAAGGCCAGAATTACCATGATACCAAAACCAGGCAATGTTTCCACAAGTAAAGAAAATTACAGGCCAGTATTTCCGATGAACATAGATTCAAAAATTCTCAACAAAATATTAGCAAATTGAATTTAACAGTCCACTAAGAGAATAGTACACCAGGATCAAGTGGGACTAATTCCAGTGATATAAGGATGGTTCAACATCTCCAAATCAATGTGATATACAACATTAACAAAATGAAGGATAAAAATTACATAATCTTCTCAATAAATGCAGAAAATCCATTTGTCAAAATTGAACATCCTTTCTTGATAACAACTCTTAACAAAGTGGATATAGAGGAAATGTATCTCACATAATAAAAGCCATATATGACAAATCCTAGTTAACATCATTTTCAAAACTGAAAAGCTTCTTCATCTAAGATTGAGAAAAGACATGGATAACCACTCTCACCTCTTTTATTCAACATACTACATAGTACTTAAGTCCTAGCAAAAGTGATTAGGCAAGAAAAAGAAGGAAAAGACATCCAAATTTGAAGTAAGAAATCAAATTGTCTATTTGCAGATGCCATAATAGTATAAATAGGAAGCTCTGGAGATATTACTTTGCCAACAAAGGTCCGTCTAGTCAAGGCTATGGTTTTTCCTGTGGTCATGTATGGATGTGAGAGTTGGACTGTGAAGAAGGCTGAGTGCCAAAGAATTGATGCTTTTGAACTGTGGTGCTGGAGAAGACTCTTGCGAGTCCCTTGGACTGCAAGGAGATCCAACCAGTTCATCCTAAAGGAGACCAGTCCTGGGTGGTCATTAGAAGGACTGATGCTGAGGCTGAAACTTCAATACTTTGGCCACCTCATGCGAAGAGTTGACTCATTGGAAAAGACCCTGATGCTGGGAGGGATTGGGGGCAGGAGGAGAATGGGACGACAGAGGATGAGATGGCTGGATGGCATCACTGACTCGATGCACATGAGTTTGAGTGAACTCCGGGAGTTGGTGATGGACAGGGAGGCCTGGCGTGCTGCGATTCGTGGGGTCGCAGAGTCGGACACGACTGAGCGACCGAACTGAACTGAACTGATGAACTCCACCAAAAATCTACTAGAACTAATATAGGAATTCAGTAAATTTGCAGGATACAAAATCAGTAAACAAAAGTTGGTTGTGTTTTTATACACTAACAACGAGGCATGTGAAAGAGAATTTAAGAAAACAATCCCATTAACAATCCCATAACAATTGTATCAAAAATAATAAAACATGTAGGAATATATTTAACCAATGAAGTGAAAATCTATAAATTGAAAATTGTAAAACATTGAAAAAAGAAATTGAAGAAGACACAAAAAAATAGAAAGATATTCATTGCTGATAGAGAGAATCACAAAGCATGCCATGCTTCCCTGTCCATCACCAACTCCCAGAGATTACTCAAACTCATGTCCATCAAGTCAGTGATGCCATCCAATCATCTCATCCTCTGTTGTCCCCTTCTCCTCCCACCTTCAATCTTTCCCAGCATCACGATCTTTTCAAATGAGTCAGTTCTTTGCATCAGGTGGCCAAAGTATTGGAGTTTCAGCATCAGTCCTTCCAATGAATATTCAGTACTGATTTCCTTTAGGATTGACTGGTTGAATCTCCTTACAGTCCAAGGGACTCTCAAGAATCTTCTCTGACACCACAGCATCTTTGGTGCTCAACTTTGGTGCTCAACTTTCTTTATAGTCCAACTTTCACATCCATACATGACTACTGGAAAAACCATAGCTTTGACTATACAGACTTTTGTTGCATAGTAATGTTGCTGCTTCTTAATATGCTGTCTAGGTTGGTCATAGCATTTCTTCCAAGGAGCAAGTGTCTCTGCAGTGATTTTGGAACCCAAGAAAATAAAGTCTGTCACTGTTTCCATTTTTTCCCCATCTATTTGCCATGAAGTGATGGGACTGGATGCTATGATCTTAGTTTTTTGAATGTTGAATTTTAAGCCAGCTTTCTCACTTTCCTCTTTTTTCATCAAGAAGCTCTTTAGTTCCTCTTCACTTTCTGCCATAGGGCAGTGTCATTTGCACATCTGAGGTTATTGATATTTCTCCCAGCAATCTTGATTCCAACTTGTGCTTCATCAGCCCATCATTTCTCATGATGTACTATGCATATAAGTTAAATAAACAGGATGGTAATATACAACCTTGACATACTCCTTTCCCAATTTGACACCAGTCCGTTGTTCCATATCTGGTTCTAACTGTTGCTTCTTGACCTGCATACAGGTTTCTCAGGAGGCAGGTAAGGTTGTCTGGAACTCCCATCTCTAAGAATTTTCCACAGTTTGTTATGATCCACATAGTCAAAGGCTTTAGCATAGTCAACGAGGCAGACGTAGATGTTTTTCTGGAACTCTCTTGTTTTTCCAAGATCCAACAGATGTTCGCAATTTAATCCCTGGTTCCTCCGCCTTTTCTAAATCCAGCTTGTATGTCTGGAAGTTCTCATTTCACATACTGTTGAAGCCTAGCTTGAAGGATTTTGAGCATTACTTTGCTAGCACATGAAATGAGTGCAATTGTGCAGTAGTTTGAACATTCTTTACCTCCTTAGCTCAATTTATTCCTAGGTATTTTATTCTTTTTGATGAGATTGTAAAAAGGATTGTTTCCTTAATTTCTCTTTTGGATGGTTTGTTGATAGTGTATAGAAGTAAAACATTTCTGTATATTAATTTTGTATTCTAAAACATTACTGAATTCATTGATGAACTCTAGTAGTTTTCTGGTAGCATTTTTACAATCTTCTATGTATAGAATCATGTCACCTGCAAACAGTTACAGTTTTCTTTCTTTCTTTCCAGTTTAGATTCTTTTATTTCTTATGGCCAGGACTTCCAATATTCTGCTGAATAAAAGTGGCCAATGTGGGCATCTTTGTCTTTTTTCTTGTATTACAGGAAATGTTTTCAGCTTTTCATTGTTGAATATGATGTTAGCTGTGGCTTGTCACATACAGTCTTTTCTATGTTGAGGTATATTCCCAGTATACCCACTTTGATGAGAGTTTGTATCATAAAAGAAATGGAGCAACTGACAAACAACTAATCTCAAAAATATACAAGCAACTCCTACAGCTCAATTCCAGAAAAATAAATGACCCAATCAAAAAATGGGCCAAAGAACTAAATAGACATTTCTCCAAAGAAGACATACAGATGGCTAACAAACACATGAAAAGATGCTCAACATCACTCATTCTCAGAGAACTGCAAATCAAAACCACTATGAGGTACCATTTCACACCTGTCAGAATGGCTGCGATCCAAAAGTCTACAAGTAATAAATGCTGGAGAGGGTGTGGAGAAAAGGGAACCCTCTTCCACTGTTGGTGGGAATGCAAACTAGTACAGCCACTATGGAGAACAGTGTGGAGATTCCTTAAAAAACTGGAAATAGAACTGCCTTATGATCCAGCAATCCCACTGCTGGGCATACACACCGAGGAAACCAGAAGGGAAAGAGACACATGTACCCCAATGTTCATCGCAGCACTGTTTATAATAGCCAGGACATGGAAGCAACCTAGATGTCTATCAGCAGATGAATGGATAAGAAAGCTGTGGTACATATACACAATGGAGTATTACTCAGCCATTAAAAAGAATACATTTGAATCCATTCCAATGAGGTGGATGAAACTGGAGCCTATTATACAGAGTGAAGTAAGTCAGAAAGAAAAACACCAATACAGTATACTAATGCATATATATGGAATTTAGAATGATGGTAACAATAACCCTGTATACTAGACAGCAAAAGAGTCACTGATGCATAGAACAGTCTTTTGGACTCTGTGGGAGAGGGAGAGGGTGGGATGACTTGGGAGAATGGCATTGAAACATGTATAATATCATATATGAAATGAGTCGCCAGTTCAGGTTCGATGCACGATACTGGATGCTTGGGGCTGGTGCACTGGGACGACCCAGAGGGATGGTATGGGGAGGGAGGAGGGAGGAGGGTTCAGGATGGGGTATACGTGTATACCTGTGGCGGATTCAAGTTGATATATGGCAAAACCAATACAATATTGTAAAGTTAAATAATAAAATAAAATTAAAAAAAAAAAGAATGTTGACTTTTTCCCAAAGCTTTTCTGCATCTATTGAGGTGATCATTTGCTTTTTATTTTACAATTCATTTATGTGGTGATTCACATTGGTTGATTTGTACCCCATTTGTTTTCCTTGGGAATCTTCCCTCCATTCACTGAAAATCTATCATTTTCCTTCCCCCTTGAAATGTATGCTTTGTTCATTGCATGTATTTGTTTAATACATGAGTAGATTAAGTATCACATATTCTTTTAAATTTGCCTTGCCTCCCAGCCCAGGTATGAGAACCACCCATGAGCTTTACTTTAATTTTTAATATTGTTATTTGACATACTTTTCTTTATATTGCAGTTAAAGGAAACTGCACACTAGAACATAATCTGCTGTGTTCAGGGATTGTGTTTCACTCATCTTTGTCTCCACGGAGCATCTAGCTTTACATGTAGTATGTGCTCAAAAATAATCCCAGGAATCATTTGTAGATGTTGACTAAAAATAAAATATGAAGGACAAGGAGTTAAGGTTGTATGGATAACTGGTAGGGACTTGGTAAAAATATGAGAGTCTTCCTTCTTGGTACAAGTTTAAAGTGAGTTACACCCTCAAGTTGTTAGAAAACACACATACTTATGACAATTCACTCACTTAAAATAATATTCAGAATAGTAGTTTGAGTTCAGTTACATTGACTGTGACTCATCTGATCTTTTCTATGGAAATCAGTAGCTAAGAAAAATGAATATAAAAGATATAAGCAAACATGAATGATGTATCATGTGCACTATGTAGTCAGTCACAGTCTTTGTTCGATTTCCACTTTTGTAATATATGAACAACCATTCTATTCTGATGAGTAAAGGTATGAATTCACAGAGTAAAATCTTAACATCCTTCTGTTCATTATCTGAAAAGTTCTATAGAAATCTTATGTGGAAAAATAAAAAATATAATAGGTAACATTAATTCCTTGTTTTAAGACTTTTGTATTTATCTTCATTACATGTGTAATTTTAGTGACCCTTTTTATACTTTCTCAAAAACATACTTTCTTCTGCAGATATTGAACAATATTCCATTACTAACATGAACATTTACTAGTCCTCACTGGGAGAGTCCCTTGGACTGCAAGGAGATCCAACCAGTCCATTTTGAAGGAGATCAGCCCTGGGATTTCTTTGGAAGGAATGATGCTAAAGCTGAAACTCCAGTACTTTGGCCACCTCATGCGAAGAGTTGACTCATTGGAAAAGACTCTGATGCTGGGAGGGATTGGGGGCAGGAGGAGAAGGGGATGACAGAGGATGAGATGGCTGGATGGCATCACTGACTCAATGGACCTGAGTCTGAGTGAACTCCGGGAGCTGGTGATGGACAGGGAGGCCTGGCGTGCTGAGATTCATGGGGTCGCAAAGAGTCGGACACGACTGAGCGACTGAACTGAACTTAACTGAACTGAATGGTACAGTAACATGGAAAACTCTTTGCATTTTCTTTGTCAATTAAATTAACTTTTATAAGCAACTAAATTATTTCTAGATCATATCAATGAAAGCATTATATTTCAAATAAGATTCAAAGAATGGAAAAAAGAAATCTTGGAACTTTGGGGAAATATTTTTGTATATGAAAATGCTAAGAAACTTTCATTATGCTTTAAGCATGCTTTTTAAACGAAGAGTCTCATTTCTGTTGGGCCATGGAGAAACCACATTGTATTTTTAAATACTTTGAACACATGTTCAGCTTAATTATCTTATCCTGGTAAACAGAGATGTCCCTAATTAAAGCTTTAAGCAAGAAACAGTGTCTATCTGCATCTCTAGGTTTGACCTGATCGATAAGACTGCCAAGGCTTATAAAGGCATGGCAAGTACCAGATGTGAGAAAGTAAGAACTGGGTGTGCGTGCTTAGGCACTCAGTTGTATCTGACTCTTTGCAACCCTTTGGACTGTAGCCTTCCAGGCTGCTCTGTCCAGGGGATTTGTCAGACAAGAATACTGGAGTGGGTTGCCATTTTCCTCCTCCAGGGGATCTTCCTGACCCAAGGATTGAACTCACATCTCCTGTGTTTCCTGCATTGCAGGCAGATCCTTTACCCACTGAGCCATCAGGGAAGCTCCCTGAGAGATTCTCAAAGACAGTTTCCCATTATAAAGGAAACAATGAATAGCTTTACCAAGGTCAGAAGTCATATAACAACACTTCCAAATGGTTTTTTGTTTTTTCCTGAAATCAGACAGGGACAGTGTTTAAAACCTGAAATGGCAAATAGATGCCTTTTCTATGAAAGTGCTAAATGGTTGTTAGAATTAAAGCCTGAATAAAAGACTTCCAGAGTTTTTATTCCTAGTGGAGCTGTCAAAGTCTTAAAAGCATCTGAAATTGGTACATAGACCCACTTTGAATAAAATACTTAGGGTGAACTAGTTCTGCAGAAGCATGAAAAACTATAATTATATTAAGCAAGATTTAACAACAATTCAGAGTCAGTGAATACAAAATCAAAATGTGTCTAGATTTTTGTTCTAAACTTACTTAACCTCTGATCTAAACATGTATTTATTTTTGAATGTATACACTTGCCCAGTTCAAGAAAAGTACTATTTTCAGAATTCAAAAGACAAATGAGTTGATCTTCACATCAACCACACTTACAGGAGACCAAGGTGGTTTCCCAGAAGCCCACCTGGAGACAGTGTCTTCTCATAGCAGCAAAGTGCCTGGAGAGAAAATTACCAGAGTGCTGGTCTAACCAGTCCAAACCTTTCAGGAATCAGCACACATCACAGGCAATAGCAGTTAATAACAATTTAATTCAGTTACCCTTCACAGGGTCTTCCCTGGTGGCTCAGACCATAAAGAGTCTGCCAGCAGTGTGGGAAACCTGGGTTTGATCCCTGAGTGGGGAAGATTCCCCCGGAGAAGGAAATTGCAACCCACTCCAGTATTCTTGCCTGGAGAATCCCATGGATGGAGGAGCCTGGGCTACAGTCCATGGGGTCATAAAGAGTCAGACACGACTAAGTGAGTAATACACACCCTTCACTTTTCTTTTTTTTTTTTTTTAATTAAAAGTTTTTATTGTATTATCTAGTAAGGCAATGGCATCCCACTCCAGTACTTTTGCCTGGAAAATCCCATGGACAGAGGAGCCTGATAGGCTGCAGTCCATGGGGTCGCTAGAGTCGGACACGACTAAGTGACTTCACTTTAACTTTTCACTTTCATGCATTGGAGAAGGAAATGGCAACCCACTCCAGTGTTCTTGCCTGGAGAATCCCAGGGACGGGGGAGCCTGGTGGGCTGCCGTCTGTCGGGTCGCACAGAGTCGGACACGACTGAAGCGACTTAGCAGCAGCAGCAGCAGCAGCAGTAGGGTTAGTTTCACTGTTCTTCTTTTCTGATGTTCATACCTATTCTTGCTTGCGTACCTTTTAGTATAATGCTTAGAATTAACTTGGTATTTTCACTGACATTGTTAAATTTATACATTAACATGGAGGAGAACTGATTGACATCCTTCTTTTTTATTTGATTGGTCTTATTTGTGAAAAGAGATGTTTCTTTGAGTCTATTTTGGGGCTTTCAAGAGTGTTCTGAAAATTTTCTCATAGAAAATTTGAGTTTTTTTGAAAATAGCTTTGTTGCAATACAATTCACATAGTATATCATTTAATGTGTACAAGTCAATAATTTTTAGTATGTTCACAGAGTTGTGCAATCAGTAGCATCTAATTGCATAACATTTTCATCACCCCAGAAAGAAACCCTGTACTTATTAGCGGTCACTCCACATTTTCTTTCAACCCTCTCATTCTCCCCTACCCCTGAGCAACCATTAGTGTGCATTCTGTTTTTCTGTAGTCTTTCTATTCTGTTCTTATTCAGTATATAGAATTATATAATATGTTATCTTTTACAGCTGGTTTCTTTCTCTTAGCATGATGTTTTTAAGATTCTTCCATGTTTTATCATGTATCAGTACTTAAGTTATTTAATGCAGAATGGTATTCATTGTATGGGTGCTGGTGGTGTTCAGTCTCTCAGTCATGTCCAACTCTGCGACCCCATGGACTGCAGTGTGTCAGACTTCCCTGACCTTTATCATCTCTTGGAGCTTGCTCAAACTCATGTCCAGAGAGTCGATGATACAGTCTAGCCATCTCATCCTCTGTCACCCTCTTCTCCTCTTGCCTTCAATCTTTCTCAGCATTAGGAACTTTTACAATGAGTCGACTCTTGGAATCAGGTAGTTAAAGTATTGGAACTTCTGCTTTAGCATCAGTCCTTCCAATGGACATTCAGGGTTGATTTTCTTTAGGATTGACTGGTTTGATCTCCTCAATTCCCAGAGACTCTGAAGAGTATTCTCTAGCACCAAATTTCAAAAGTGTCAATTCTTTGGCACTCAGCCTTCTTTATGGTCCAACTCTCACACCCATACAAGACTTTTGACCTATTTGTATTTTTGAATCTGTAATGTGTCTCTTATAGATAGCATATAGTTGGATTCTGTGTTGTTGTTTTTTTTTTAATTTTATTTTATTTTTAAACTTTACATAACTGTATTAGTTTTGCCAAATATCAAAATGAATCCGCCACAGGTATACATGTGTTCCCCATCCTGAACCCTCCTCCCTCCTCCCTCCCCATTCCATCCCTCTGGGTCGTCCCAGTGCACCAGCCCCAAGCATCCAGTATCGTGCATCGAACCTGGACTGGCAACTCGTTTCATACATGATATTTTACATGTTTCAATCAAGGAAAAAGACAGCGATTCCTGAAGTCTCACATAGGTGAAAGAGTAGGTGTGCCCCAGTAGGTATCTCAAATTGGAGTTCACTTTCCCTTGGTCATGTGTTTACAAGAGTGTTACTTAACTCTCATTTTATTTGTCATTATCTGGGGGAGTTTTATTTCTTAATTTAATTTTCCTCTTATAGTTGATTTACAACGTTGTCTTAGTTTTAATGTACAACAAAGTGATTCAGTTATGCATATACCCATTCTTTTTTGGATATTTTCCCCATATGGCTTATTACAGAATATTGAGCAGAATGTCCTGTGCTGTACTAGTAGGTCTTTGTTGATTATCTATTCTATGTATGTGAAGTGAAGTGGCTCAGTCGTGTCCAACTCTTTGCAACCCTGTAGACTGTAGCCCACCAGGTTCCTCCATCCATGGGATTCTCCAGGCAAGAATACTGGAGTGGGTTGCCATTTCCTTCTCCAGGGGATCTTCCTGACCCAGGGATTGAACCCAGGTCTCCCACATTGCAGGCAGATGCTTTAACCTCTGAACTACCAGGGAAGCCCTTATTTTATGTATAATAGTATGTATATGTTAATCTCAAACTCCTAATTGATCCCTCTCCCCAACATTTCCCCTTTGGTAACCATAGTTTTTTTTTTTTTTTTGAAGTTTGAGTCTGTTTCTGTTCCATAAATAAGTTCATTTGTGTCATTATTTTCTTTAGATTCCATATGTAAGTGATATCCCATGATATTTGTCTTTCTCTTTCTGACTTACTTCAGTAAATATGATAAACTCTAGGTTCATCCATGTTACTGCAAATTACATTATTCCATTCTTTTTATGGCTGAGTAATATTCCATTGTGGGCTTCCCAGCTGACTCAGTGGTAAAGAATCCACCTGCCAGTGCAGAAGATGCAGGAGACGTGGGTTCAATCTCTGGGTTGGGAAGATCCCTTGGAATACCCATTCCAGTATTCTTTCCTGGAAAATTCCATTGATAGAAAAGTCTGGTGCACTGCAGTCTGTGGGGTCGCAAAGAGTTGGACATGACTGAATGCACACATACATACAATAAAAGTGAAAGTGAAGTCACTCAGTCGTGTCTGACTCTTTGTGACCCCATGGAATGTAGCCTACCAGGCTCCTCTGTCCATGGGATTTTCCAGGCAAGAGTAATGGAGTGGGTTGCCATTTCCTTCTCCAGGGGATCTTCCCAACTCAGGGATCAAACTCTGTTCTCCCACATTGCAAGCAGACGCTTTACCATCTGAACCACTAGTGAAACGGTTCATATACACAATATTCCATTGTGTACACCACGTCTTCTTTTTCCATACATCATCTGTCAGTGAACATTTAGGTTGCTTCCCTGTCTTGGCTATTGTAAATAACGCTATGATAAACATTGGGGTGCACGAATCTTTTCGAACTATGGTTTTCTCCAGATATATATATGCCCAGGAATGGGATTGCTGGATCACATGGTAGTTCTATTTTTAAGTTCTAGTTTTTTAAGGAACCTGCATACTGTTCTCCATAGTAGTTTACCAATTTACATTCCCACCAACAGTGTAGAAAGATTCTCTTTTCTCCACATTCTCTACAACATTCATTGTTTGCAGATTTTTTTGATGATGACCATTCTGACGGTATGAGGTGATGCTTCATTGTAGTTTTGATTGGCATTTCTCTATAATTAATGATGGTGAGCATCTTTTCACGTGCTTTTTGGCCATCTGTATGTTTTCTTTAGAGAAATGTCTATTTAGATCTTTTCCCAGTGTTGGATTGGGTTGTTTTTTTTTTTTTTTAATATTGAGCTGCATGAGCTCTCTGTGTATTTTGGAGATTAATCCGTTGTCAGTCCCTTTGTTTGCAAATATTTTCTCCCATTCTGTGGGTTGTCATTTCACTTTATTTATGGTTTCCTTTGCTGTGCAAAAGCTTTTAAGTTTAATTAGGTCTCATTTGTTTATTTTTACTTTTATTTCCATTACTCTAGGAGATGGATCAAAAAAAGATATTACTGCTATTTATATCAGAGTGTTCTTTCAATGATTGTTTCTAAGAGTTTTATAGTGTCCAGCCTTACATTTAGGTCTTTAATCCACTTAGAGTTTACTTTTGTGAATGGTGTAGAGAATGTTCTGATTCCATCCTTTTACATGTAACTTTACAGTTTTCCCAGAACCACTTATTAAAGAGCCTGTCTTCTCTCCATGATATATTCTTGCCTTCTTTGTCATAGATTGATTGACCATATGTGTGTGGGTTTATTTCTGGCCTTTCTATCATGTTCCATTGATCTATATTTCTGGTTTTGTGGCTATACCATTCTGTTTTGATGACTGTAGCTTTATAATACAGTCTGAAGCTAGGGAGCCTGATTCCTCCAGCTCCTTTTGTTTCCCTCTCAAGATTGCTTTGGCCATTTTGGGTCTTTTGAGTTTCCATACAAAATTTAAAACATTTTGTTCTAGTTCTGTGAAAAATGCCATAGGTAGTTTGATAAAGATTGCACTGAATTTTGTAGTGGGTAGTATGGTCATCTTGACAATATTGATTCTTTCAATCCAAGAACATGGTATATCTTTCCATCTGTTTGTGTCATCTTTGATTTCTTTCATCATTGTCTTGTAGTTTTCAGAGTACATGTCTTTTACCTCCTTAGGTCTATTTATTCCTAGGTATTTTATTCTTTTTGAAGTGATAGTTAATTGAAATTGTTTCCTTGATTTCCCTTTCTGGTGTTTCTTTGTTAGTGTATAGGAATGCAAGATTGGGGAGTTTTTAAAGAACTATCATTGTCTGAGTTCTACCCTCACGAATTTTAATTTGTTTTCTGGTGGGCCCCAGTCACCAATATTTTAACTTACCACCACCAAGTGGTTTTAATGTACATACAGTTTTACAAAATCCTGGATTAGTGGAAGCCTCCTTATTGCAAAGACAATTGAAGAGAAAGAAGTTCTTGGTCTTGAGCTTTAAATGAGTCCTAATATAGTGGCAACCCACTCCAGTACTCTTGCCTGGAAAATCCCATGGGTGGAGGAGCCTGGTAGGCTGCAGTCCATGGGGTCGCTGAGGGTTGGACATGACTGAGCGACTTCACTTTCACTTTTCACTTTCATGCATTGGAGAAGGAAATGGCAACCCACTCCAGTGTTCTTGCCTGGAGAATCCCAGGGACGGGGGACCCTGGTGGGCTGCTGTATATAGGGTCTCACAGAGACGGACACAACTGAAGCGGCTTAGCAGCAGCATATACATATTGTTGTTGTTTAGTACTAACTCATATCTGACTCTTTTTCAACCCCATGGACTGTAGCCCACCAGGCTTCTCTGTCCATGAGATTTCCCGGGCAAGAATACTGGAGTGGATTGCTACAGCCTTCTCCAGGGGATCTTCCCAACCCAGGGTTCAAAGCATTGGCAGGTGGACTTTCACTTTCATGCATTGGAGAAGAAAATGGCAACCTACTCCAGTGTTCTTGCCTGGAGAATCCCAGGGACAGGGGAGCCTGGTGGGCTGCCGTCTATGCGGTCGCACAGAGTCGGACATGACTAAAGTGACTTAGCAGCAATATCTCTGAAAATGTGAAGGAGAGACCAGAAGAATAAAAAAACTGTAATTTCAAAACATTGAATTGTTCTCTCACTGCAGATAGTGGGGACTTGAATTCACTTTTGGAATAGATCTTCCTTCACTCTAGGAAAACAATCTCAAGGGTCTCTTATATAAAGTAAAGCAAAGCCTCCTTGGTGAAATAGAAATGTGGACTCTAACATTTTACAAACTGTTTTGTGGGAGCATTACAACTGGAGTAATTTAGGATGCTTGGTGGAGAGAATGGTGGGTTAGAGCTGAGGGGAGAAAGGGGTAAATGAGTAAGTGGCATGGTAAATCGATCATCCTCTGGCTCCTTGAACTGGATATGAACCACCTGATTAGAATGATGAAGCTCAAAAGCCAAATCATACATAAGAAATTCTGTGATATTCTGGGCCTTATAAAGATGTAGTCATGAAGCACGATGAAGCTGCCTCTCAGTCGCACTTCAGGGCAGCAGCCACAGGACTATCCAACAGCTGGGAGTATCGCCACTGGCATCCCTATAGGAGTGCTGATCACGGGTACTGTCAGTTAGGCCAGCCATGGGGCTTCTCTAAGGAGCTTTGTAGACAGTAGCACAGGCTAGTGAGAGACAAAGGAGGAAAACCACAGTATGCCGCGATTAACTGTAGCTGACACACTGGTTTGGTGAAAGAGAACCTTTGAATACCCCCAGAAATAACTGGGGTACACTTGGGGTGTTTAGATGAGGTTTGATCCCTGGGTCCAGAAGATCCCGTGGAGGAGGGCACGGTATTCTTGCCTGGAGAATCCCATGGACAGAGGAGCCTGGCGGGCTGCAATCCATAGGGTCTCAAAGAGTTAGACACAACTGAGGAGACTTAGCACAGCACAGCACATTATTGGAGCAAGGATTAAAATTTAATCTGACCTCTATTTTAGATAGTAGAGAAGACCAGATCATACAGCTTCTACATAAAAGATACAAGGGAAGATAAACACCAATACAGTATACTAACGCATATATATATGGAATTTAGAAAGATGGTAACAATAACCCTGTGTACGAGACAGCAAAAGAGACACTGATGTATAGAACAGTCTTATGGACTCTGTGAGAGAGGGAGAGGGTGGGAAGATTTGGGAGAATGGCATTGAAACATGTAAAATATCATGTATGAAACAAGTTGCCAGTCCAGGTTCGATGCACGATACTGGATGCTTGGGGCTGGTGCACTGGGACGACCCAGAGGGATGGAATGGGGAGGGAGGAGGGAGGAGGGTTCAGGATGGGGAACACATGTATACCTGTGGCGGATTCATTTTGATATTTGGCAAAACTAATACAATTATGTAAAGTTTAAAAATAAAATAAAATTAAAAAAAAAAAGCTTATCTTGGTGACTTCTAAGGTTCCTACTTCTATTTCTAACGTAAAAAAGGTCAGTATATGGTTTTAAAGATGAACTAATCCAAAATCACTGCGGATGGTGACTGCAGCCATGAAATTAAAAGACGCTTACTCCTTGGAAGGAAAGTTATGGCCAGCCTAGATAGCATATTAAAAAGCAGAGACATTACTTTGCCAACAAAGGTCCATTTAGTCAAGGCTATGGTTTTTCCAGTGGTCATGTATGGATGTGAGAGTTGGACTGTGAAGAAAGCTGTGTGCTGAAGAATTGATGCTTTTGAACTGTGGTGTTGGAGAAGACTCTTGAGAGTCCCTTGGACTGCAAGGAGATCCAACCAGTCCATTCTGAAGGAGATCAGCCCTGGGATTTCTTTGGAAGGACTGATGCTAAAGCTGAAACTCCAGTACTTTGGCCACCTCATGCGAAGAGTGGACTCATTGAAAAAGACCCTGATGCTGGGAGGGATTAGGGGCAGGAGGAGAAGGGGATGACAGAGGATGAGATGGCTGGATGGCATCACCTACTTGATGGACATGAGTTTGAGTGAACTCTGGGAGTTGGTGATGGACAGGGAGGCCTGGCGTGCTGCAATTCATGGGGTCACAAAGAGTCAGACACAACTGAGCGACTGAACTGAACTAAACTGAATTGACCACAGAACTGAACTGGTTTCTCTCATTGTCTCAGTGTAACTATCTTCTGTTAGCATTTTACCTGTATCACTCCCAAAACCATCCTGTCTATTGAAAAGACATTTCTTTGACCAAAAGTATGTACTAGTTTCACTTTACCACCCAGACAGAAATGCCAAAGAAATTATTATGATGCTTTGATACATAAAAAAATGTAGAGTCATTGTTCCCTCCTTTAAAGACCTATGAGTCTAGAATCAGATAATATATTAAAATGATCTGTATAGTGAGATAAGCTTGATGTTAATTATAATAAAACATTCCTCTTTGTTCTCTGTGACTGACTTGTACAGTGTAGGTTTGGGGATATTAATATTTTTGACTCCTGAAATATTAATACTGTACATAAAAATGGGGTTAGCTAATATCAATGATCATGTTGTTTATAAGATTATGATAAAACAGCATGTTTTTAAATATAGGTTTCATTATTATTCATGTATGATCAGGAGGTGATTGCCATTGAAAAGTTACTTGTTACTCATAGATCCCATGAGAAGTGAGGCATATCACACCATAAGGGAAACACCAGTGTCAGTCAAGAGACAGGAAAGTGGGGGGAAAAAACATGGATAAGAGCCTTTCTTGTGGTTTCTGCAGGAAGACAAGGTAAGCAGTTTTAGAATTGGCCAGTTTAAATATTTCAGCAGGCTCTGGGGCATAGGCACAGTCCCTACTGCTCTAGTACCTAGTCTTCTTTTTAATTTTATTGAAATATAGTTGATTTATACTGTTGCATTGAATTTCTGCTGTACAGCAGAGTGACTCAGTTATACATATATTCTTTTTCGTATTCTTTTCCAGTATGGTTTACCACAGGATATTGAATATAGTTCTCTGTGGTACCTAGTCTTAAAGTGACTAGGACAGACAGTTGGTGGCCCAGGAATGTGAGAGCCCTGTAATGGAGGTGGTTGAGAGTTTGTCTTCTGGATTGGTTGGTTTGCATACAAAAGGCATGTCTCTAGCAATTAGCTAACCTTGAAAGCAGCAGTCCCTTTAGGATCAGCAAGGCCTGAAGGTGTCAAAGCATCTGAAAAGAAGAGAAATGATTAATAGACTCTGTTAGCCTATTCCAAAGTGGTAGGAATTTCTAGACTGGTCATAGAGTTAGATTTGGAACTGCTGCTGCTGCTACTAAGTTGCTTCAGTTGTGTCCGACTCTGTGTGACCCCACAGACGGCAGCCCACCAGGCTCCCCTGTCCCTGAGATTCTCCAGGCAAGAATACTGGAGTGGGTTGCCATTTCCTTCTCCAATGCATGAAAGTTAAAAGTCAAAGTGAAGACCTGCTCAGTCGTGTCCGACTCTTAGCGACCTCATGGACTGCAGCCCACCAGGCTCCTCCATCCATGGGATTTTCCAGGCAAGAGTACTGGAGTTGGGTGCCATTGCCTTCTCCAGATTTGGAACTAACCCTCCCCAAATTGGGCAATGAGACCTGGGAAACTGTTAATAACTCTTGAGTCTAAAAACAAGCAAGTTTGTAGTTTCAGCCTTGCTGAGGGACTCACCACCCAGCAGTGTTATTTTTAAAGGTAAAAATAAACCTGAGCAGGAATAATAGAAAGGTAATATGGAAAGACACTGCAATGCCCTCCCACCATGCATGGTATCAGTCAGATCTTTGTTAGAGTGTTTCTAGTGCCTCATGTAGAGTTCTCCTACCCCCACCCCCAACCCAGAGGCAGATGGAAAGTCCATCAATTGTCAAAGAGCAATCAATCAAAGACAGGCTGGGCTGGAAAAATGGACTGATTATCATCTATACTAATGGGGAGAGGAGTTGGAAAAAATATTGTCATTTTATAAAACAGTTAAAGCCACCTATTTTTTGAAAATACTCAAAAAAGTGATGGTTTGTCAGACAAACCTGCACACATCACCACTCTTCTCTTTGCTGAGACCAAACTCTCTTTTCCTCATGCCTACTGCTTTCAGCTAAGGTTTGGGAATGTTAACTTGGGAAGAATGTGTATTTCCAGTTGTGACTTTTATAGAAGTAAAAGTCTGTTCATTGATAATGGACAGATAATGAAATGGAAGTTTGCTTGCTCTCTCTGAGGTGTTCACAATTTAAACTTTAGAACTCAAGCCTGAGGCTAAGTGTTGAATAATGATGACCTTGTATCAACATTCTTCACACTCTTATTCATCCCCATGTCCCCAGTGTACTTATAGTCACCTTTGTGTAGTCTGTCCCTTCGCCACATTCCTGACTGCTCCATCTGCACCCAGAGTTGCTCTTGATTCCTTGTTCAGTTCAGTTCACTTGCTCAGTCATGTCCGACTCTTTGTGATCCCATGGACTGCAGCATGCCAGGCTTCCCAGTCCATTACCACCCCAGAGCTTACTCAAACTCATGTCCATCAAGTGGGTGATGCCATCCAACCTTCTCATCCTCTGTTGTCCCATTCTCCTCCTGCCCTCAATCTTTCCCAGCATCAGGGTCTTTTCTAATGAAGTCAGCTCATTCACTTCAGGTCGCCAAAGTATTAGAGTTTCAACTTGAGCAGCAGTCCTTCCTATGACTATTCAGGACTGATTTCCTTTAGGATTGACTGGTTGGATATCATTGCAGTCCAAGGGACTCTGAAGAGCCTTCTCCAACACCACAGTTGAACAGACCTCCAACTAGACAGACCTTTGTTGGCAAAGTAATGTGTCTGCTTTTTAATATGCTGTCTAGGTTGGTCATAGCTTTTCTTCCAAGAAGTAAGCATCTTTTAATTTCATGGCTGCAGTCATCATCTGCAGTGATTTTGGATAAAATAAATAAAGTCTCTCACTATTTCCATTATTTCCCCATCTCTTTGCCAGGAAGTGATGGGACCAGATGCCATGATCTTCATTTTCTGAATGTTGGGTTTTAAGCCAACTTTTTCACTCTGTATTTTCACTTTCATCAAGAGGCTTTTTAGTTCCTCTTTGCTTTCTGCTGGAAGGGTGGTGTCATCTGCCTATCTGAGGTTATTGATGTTTCTCTCTGCAATCTTGATTCCAGCTTGTGCTTCATCCAGCCTGGCATTTTGCTTGATGTACTCTGGTAGCTCAGATGGTAAAGCGTCTGCCTGCAAAGCAGGAGACCTGGGTTTGATCCCCGGGTCTGGAAGCTCCCCTGGAGAAGGAAATGGTAACCCACTCCAGTACTCTTGCCTGGAAAATTCCATGGATAGAGGAGCCTGGTAGACTACAGTCCATGGGATTGCAAAGAGTCAGACACAACTGAGCAACTTCACTGGTTCACTCTGCATATAAGTTAAATGAGCAGGGTGACAATATACAGCCTTGACATACTCCTTTCCCGATTTTGAACCAGTCCATTGTTCCATGTCCAGTCTAACTGTTGCTTCCTGACCTGCATACAGATTTCTCAGGAGGCAGGTCGGATGGTACGGTATTCCCATCTCTTTCAGAATTTTCCACAGTTTGTTGTGATCCATACAGTCAAAGGCATTGGCATAGTCATTAAAGCAGAAGTAGATGTTTTTCTGGAAGTCTCTTGCTTTTTCAACGGATGTTGGCAATTTGATTGATCTCTGGTTCCTCTGCTTTTCTAAATCCAGCTTGAACATCTGAAAGTTCATGGTTCATGTGCTGTTGAAGGCTGGCTTGGAGAATTTTGAGCATTACTTTGCTAGTGTGTGAGATGAGTGCAATTGTGCAGTAGTTTGAACATTCTTTGGCATTGCCTTTCCTTCGGATTGGAATGAAAACTGACCTTTTCCATTCATGTCACCACTGCTGAGTTTTCCAAATTTGCTGGCATATGGAGTGCAGCACTTTCACAGCATCATCTTTTAGGATTTGAAATAGCTCAACTAGAATTCCATCACCTCCACTGGCTTTGTTCATAGTGATGCTTCCTAAGGCCCATTTGAGTTTGAATTCCAGTATGTCTGACTCTAGGTGAGTGATCAAACCATTGTGGTTATCTGGGTCATGAAAGTCCTTTTTGTATAGTTCTTCTATGTATTCTTGCCACCTGTTCTTAGTATCTTCTGCTTCTGTTAGGTCCATACCATTTCTGTCCTTTATTGTGCCCATTTTTGCATGAAATGTTCCCTTGGTATCTCTAATTTTCTTGAAGAGATCTCTAGTCTTTCCTGTTCTATTGTTTTCCTCTATTTCTTTGCATTCTTTCTTTGTTATTGTTTGGAACTTTGCATTCAAATGGGTATATCTTTCCTTTTCTCCTTTGCCTTTCACTTCTCTTCTTTTTTTTTTAAATTTACTTATTTATTTTTTTTAATTTTTATTTTATTTTTAAACTTTACATAATTGTATTAGTTTTGCCAAATATCAAAATGAATCTGCCACAGGTATACATGTGTTCCCCATCCTGAACAGCTATTTGTAAGGTCTCCTCAGAGAACCATTTTACATTTTTGCATTTCTTTTTCTTGGGGGTGGCCTTGATTACTGCCTCCTGTACAATGTCATGAACGTCCATCCATAGCTCTTCAGGCACTCTATCAGATCTAAACCCTTGAATCTATTTGTCACATCTACTCTGTAATGGTAAGGAATTTGATTTAGGTCATACCTGAATGGTCTAGTGATCTTCCCTACTTTCTTCAATTTGTTTGAATTTGGCAATAAGGAGTTCATGATCTGAGCCACAGTCAACTCCCAGTCTTGTTTTTGCTGACTGTATAGAGCTTCTCCATCTTTGGCTGCAAAGAATATAATCAATCTGATTTCGGTATTGACTAGCTGGTGATATCCATGTGTAGTGTCTTCTCTATTGTTGTTGGAAAAGGGTGTTTGCTACGACCAGTGTGTTCTCTTGGAAAAATTCTGTTAGCCTTTGCCCTGCTTCATTTTGTACTCCAAGGTCAAATTTGCCCATTACTCCAGGTATCTCTTGACTTCCTAATTTTGCATTCCAATCCCCTGTAATGAAAAGGACATCTTTTTTGGGTGTTCTAGAAAGTCTTGTAGGTCTTCATAGAACCATTCAACTTCAGCTTCTTCAGCATTATGGGCTGGGGAATAGACTTGGATTACTGTGATTGAATGGTTTGCCTATAAATGGGCAAAATAGTGAGTCAGTTCCTTTCCAGAATTTTTGTGCAGTGGAGAAGATATGAATGTGCAAGTGGTTTCACATCTGGGGTCTACATGCCACACAACACTGATTCCAGTACTCTTTTGCATTTGTCCCAGAAAAGTAATCCATATTTTAACCAATGCATTAAACAAATCATTGAGGGTCTTCTGGGTCTTGAGTTCTGTATTAGGCCTCTTGAAGTATAATAATAGGCACAGAACCTAATCCTGGCTTTGAAGAATTTAGCAATTTAATTTTAGAAACAACAATGGCATACCCTTGAAAAGTGAATAATATATGATACCAGTACCAAAAAAGCCCCAAGGTAGTTTTTAATTAAGTGCCAATTAAGAAGAGCAGGCAGCACTTGTGGGCACAGCAGTCTGGCAAGGTGCCACAGAGGAGGCAGAATATGAGCTAGGGCTTTAAAAATGAATAGGATTTGAAGATACAAAACCAGATTCAGGGCATGGGGCAGGGAAGAGAACAAGGCAAACATGAGGACAGGAAGACAATGCCAGGCAGAGCACAGCTTATGTGGAGCAAAAGGGTAACTCAAGGTTTGGAGGCTAGGCTTTATTTTGTCATGTTTCTGGAAGGGAGGGAGGGGTTAGAGCTCCCATGATAAAAGTGGGCTTTGCAAAAGATTTGTTTCATGATACCCAAATCTCCAGTTTCTCCCTATTAGAACCACATGCTCAGTCTGTACCTTGAGATACCCAGAAATAATTTACCATGTGCCACATCCCCAGCCTTCTCTGTATATTGCCCAAGGAGACAGAAGCCCCAGACCTCTAAGCTGTGCCAGGCTGTTGGCCCTTGAAAAGTCTGTACCTCTTTTCCCTCTCACCCAAGTGCTGCCTCCCTTTCCCTTGCCTTCAACAGCATCCTTGGGAGTCTTATGAGGAAAAAACTGCCTTGTATCCTCAACCCCTTCATTAACATTTCCTCCCTTTCCTTGTCTTCTATAAGACTGCTTCCTCTGTGCCTCTTTCCAGCAGAAGGTGCATCTTCTGCACCACACCCACCTCCTGAATCTAAGGGTTGCAAGTTTGCGAAGGGTAGCTTGTATAATCCTACAAAGACCCTCCAAGACTCTTTCAAAAGTCACCCTCTTGTTAAAATAGATAAAAAGATCATATACACATACATGCATACAAGTACACATACACACACATTTCTTATTCCTGAGCCATCACCAGTTAGCCGCACCCCTGTCCACTCACCGTTGTTGTATCAACACACCTGCCCAGCCCCAGCCTCATTCATGGAAGATGCTGGTGTAGGCTCAGTCTTTCCCTTCATCCCACTCCTGCCATTGCCCTGAATCACTTCAAGATCTTGTCATTTTCCTGCTACAAAGCAGGGTTTCTCACTGCTTGCAGTTCTAAGCACAAGTCACACAGACTGGCTAGATGAGCGCCTCTCTCAATCTTGGCAGTAGCCAGTATCTAAACACATGCTGTTCTAGTCCATACTGGCCTGCTTTCAGTTCCTGGAATGTTCCACATTCATTCCCACTTCAAGGTCTTTGCATGTATTGGGCTTCCTTCCTAGAACACTGAGACTCTCCCATCTCCCAAAGCTTCCTATCTCTCCCTTCCCCAACACTAATTCCTACTCATTCCTACTCATTCTTCGGCTCGCCATCCAAATGGCCTATCCACAGGTAAACATTTCCATATTAAACTCATCTTCCAACCTACACAGACTACAGTTGAGCAATGATTCTCAACTAGGGAGGAATTTTGCCCCCAGAGGACATTTGGCAACAGCTAGAAACACTTTTGCTTCTCAGCTCTGGGGAGGTGCTACTGGCATGTGGTGGGCAGAGGCCAGAGATGCTGCTAAACATCCTACAATGCACACAGGACAGCCTTCACAACAAAGAATTATCCAGCACAAACATGTCAGGAGTGCCAAGTATGACAGACACTGCATAAGACCAGGGTGGCCCCCATACACATCTGCTGCACTGTTTATAGTATTAGTCATTTAGTATCTGCCTTTGTTACCTATCTTGTTCATCAGTACACAGCAACTGGGACACAGTGTTAACCAATGACTATTGTTGACAGAACGGAGGGAATTGGCAAGGAGAGAGACTGGGAGAGGAAGGTCAGTTGGGGAACATTCAGTAATTCAGTAATGAGGAAAGTTTGGATTAGAATACTACAGGTGAAAATGGTGAGGGTAAGCCAAAGGAGAGAAAGAATCTTTTAAGAAAAAATAAAAGAATAGCTGAATGATTAGATGTGAGTGATAATTGAAAGCAGAATATCAGGAAAAACAGAGACTTGGGCAATCTGAAATGGAACAAGTAGAAACTGTTTTCTATTCATTGTATTATTTATGGTCCATTTATGTTAAAACTTATTTGAGAGAGTTTTAAATCAATGACATATAAAATTGAACATTAGATTAAAGACAAATTACTAAGTACCAAAAAATGTGAGCAATCAAAAGATGGATCATTTTTTACAGATTGATTTATTTTCAAAGGAGAAATAGAGACACAGAACAAATGTATGGATACCAGGGGAGACAGGAGGGTGGGATGAATTGGGAGATTGGGATTGACATGTGTGCACTATTATAGCACAAGAAACTCCACTCAGTGCTCTATGATGAACTAAGTGGGAAGGAAATCCAGAATAGAAGGGATATATGTATATGTATCAGAGAAGGCAATGGCACCCCACTCCAGTACTCTTGCCTGGAAAATCCCATGGATGGAGGAGCCTGGTGGGCTGCTGTCTATAGGGTCGCACAGAGTCGGACACGACTGAAGCGACTTAGCAGCAGCAGCATGTATATGTATAACTGATTCACTTTTCTGTACAGCAGAAACTAACATAACATTGTAAAGCAAATGTTTGTTGTTGTTGTTCAGTTGCTATGTCATGTCTGACTCCTTGCCACCCCACAGACTGCAGCACACCAGGCTTCCTTGTCCTTTGCTATCTCCCAGAGTTTGCCCAAACTCATGTCCATTGAGTCGGTGATGCCATCCAACCATCTCATCCTCTGTTGCCTGGTTCTCCTCTTGCCCTCAATCTTTCTCAGCATCAGGGTCTTTTCCAATGAGTCGGCTCTTTGCATCAGGTGGCCAAAGTATTGGAGTTTCAGCTTCAGCAGCAGTCCTTTCAATAAATATTTCATGATTTCCTTTAGGATTGACTGGTTTGATTTCCTTGCTGTCCAAGGGACTCTCAAGAGTCTTCTCCAACACCACAGTTCAAAAGCATCAGGTCTTTGGTGCTAAGCCTTCTTTATGGTCCAACTCTCACATCCATACATGACTACTAGGAAAACCATAGCTTTGACTATGTGGACCTTTGTCAGCAAAGCATTGTCTCTGTTTTTTAATATGCTGTCTAGGTTTGTCATCGTTTTTCTTCCAAGGAGTAAGCATCTTTTAATTTTATGGCTGCAGTCACCATCTACAGTGATTTTGGAGCCCAGGAAAATTAAGTCTGTCACTGTTTCCATTTTTTCCTCATCTATCTGCCATGAAGTGATGGGAACAGATGCCATGGTCTTCATTTATTGAATGTTGAATTTTAAGATGGCTTTTTCACTCTCCTCTTTCTCCTTCATCAAGAGGCTCTTTAGTTCCTCTTCACTTTCTGCCTTTAGGATGATACCATCTGCATATCTGAGGTTGTTAATATTTCTCCTGGCAATCTTGATTCCAGCTTATGAGTCATCCAGCCTGACATTTCACATGATGTACTCTGCATATAAGTCTAATAAGCAGGATGCCAGTATACAGCCATGACCTTTCCCAATTTGGAACCAGTCCACTGTTCCGTGTCTGACTATAACTGTTGCTACATTCAGGTTTCTCAGGAGGCAATTAAAGTGGTCTAGTATTCCCATTTCTTTAAGAATTTTCCATAGTTTGCTGTGATCTACACAGTCAAGGGCTTTAGCATAGTCAATGAAGCAGTAGATGTTTCTCTGGAATTCCCTTGCTTTTTGGCAATTTGATCTCTGGCTCCTCTGCCTTTTCTAAATCTAGCTTGTACATCTAGAAATTCTTGGTTCATGCACTATTAAAGCCCAGATTGAAGGATTTTGAGCATTACCTTGCTAAAATGCAAATTGAGTGCAATTGTGTAGTTGTTTGAACATTCTTTGGGATTGGAATGAAAACTGACCTTTTCCAGTCTTGTGATCATTGCTGAGTTTTCCAAATTTGCTGACATATCGAGTGCACTACTTTAATAGCATCATCTTTTAGGATTAGGAATAACTCAAGTGGAATTCCATCACCTCCTCTAGGTTTGTTCATAGTGATGCTTCCTAAGGCCCACTTGACTTCACATTCCAGGATGTCTGGCTCTAAGTGAGTGACTACACCACTGTGGTTATCTGAGTCATTAAGATCTTTTTTGGTTAGTTCTTCTATGTATTCTTGCCACCTCTTCTTAATCTTTTGTTCTTCTGTTAGGTCCTTGCCATGTCTATCCTTTATTGTGCCCTTCTTGGCATGAGATAGTCCCTTAATATCTACAATTTTCTTGAAGAGATCTCTAGCCTTTCCCATTCTATTGTTTTCCTCTTTTTCTTTTCATTGTTCACTTATATACACCAATACAAATTAATTAAAAAACACAAAAGCAAAACTCATAAAAGATCATTTTTGCCAGCAATCTAAGTTAATATGCTGTAATTTAACATAAAATATAAATTTGGGTTTCCTGAGAGCCAAGGCACAAAGCAAAATAAACATGATTGGTCTCCATCTTTGATGAGCTCTTCATCATACTTCATGCTATTTTCCTCAGAGTTATTTTGTTATTAAAATTTTTGATTTTTGTTATTTCTTTCAAGAAAGACAAATTTTCCAGGAACTGAACTCTGATGGGATTGCATCCAAGTAATACTTAAGAAGCATTAACTACAATGCATCATGTTGTCAGTAGTAATTTTATGGAGGTGCATAAATATCTTTCAGCTGACCCTTTTTCTCTAAGTCCATGATTAATTAGAGAATCACAATGTGGTGAAGATGTCTAGATAGCAGTGATTCCCAGCAGTATGAGGGGCTGCTGTGTGGGGGACATTCAGGTTATACACCTGCCCTCTCACTCACAAGGCCAGTGAGACAGTAGTCTTTCACTGGGTAAGTATATTATCATTAGATGTCCATGGCAGTATGTGATGGTGATACAGAGAATTCTCTTTCCACTTAGTTTGTACAGTTCTAAACAGAAATTTTCCAATGAAACTCAGATGCTATTTTTCTAATTTACTTCTGTTTGAAACAACATTTCCTATAGTAAGTTTCACTTCCTGTAGTCTAATGGAAGCTGTTACCAATGGAAGTGTGTTGCACATGTGAGCAGAAGACTAAGTGATGTCATCACTTCTCACATAAGAGATACATCTCGATCTAGTTAAAGCATAGGCCTTGGAGTCACTCAATATCAAGTCAAATTCTATATCTGCTGTTTTTCAGCTATTTCACTTCTTTTTGTGCTCACTCAGTCGTGTCCGACTCTTTGCAACCCCATGGACTGTAACTTGCCAAGCTCCTCTGTCCATAGAATTTCCCAGACAAGAATGCTGGAGTGGGTGGCCATTTCCTACTCTAGGGGATGTTCCCAACTCTAGGATTGAATTTGTGTCACCTGAATTGGCAGGCAAATTCTTTACCACTGTGCCACCTGGGTAGTCCTACTTCACTTCTAAAAGGGAATTCATGATACTTAGGATGCAAGGCTTTTGAGAGGCTTAGAGACAATATACAGAATGTTCTCAGCAAAAAACCAGTCACATGATAGGTGCTCAATAAATTATATCATTATCAAAAAAGATGAAGTGAATATATTACGATAGAAGATAATAAGTTTCTAGAAAGAAAAGTAATGAATAAATATTTGTCCCTTTTCTTTACTCCTCCAATAGTTTGTATAATAATCTTTGATCTAAAGAAGGAATTAAAACAACTAGGTAGAATTATTATTAAAATGGATTTGTAAATCAAGCTATGATCAACAGAAAAAAAGTTTCAGATATTTCTAAACCCATGATCATGTGCAGCACAATCAGATCAATATTTCTAAAGTGTGATCAACAATGTGGTGATACTGAGTTTTATCATTAAGCCTGACATCCAAACACTGCAGTAATCTCTTGACCATTTCTCAACATAGGTAAATGTAGGTTTGAGCAACAATGTTCCCCTTTAAAAGTCTCTAAAATTAGAGTATACTAATTCTATAATCTGAGTATTAGCTGGCACATTGCTGACATTTAGAAAGAATGCAGTTCCTAACTATCATGTGCAGTTTCTCAAATCACCTTTTGGGGGATGGTTTGCATCATGTCATAAGGAGAACATTTTTGGAAAAAATAAAATGTTCTTTCTTTGTAACTAGAGCACCTAATAAAAGTCTAAGCTAGTGCATTGGTTAAGTGCACTGTCCTTTTGGAGAGGAAGGGGTGGAAGCAGGGTGAGTTGAGAGCATTTTGGGAGGGGTGGGGGCACAGAGAATTCTCTTTCCACAAGTTTGCATAGTTTTAAGCAAATTTTTTCTTATTAAATTCAGATACTATTTTTCTAATTTGCCTCTAGATTTTTAATGACATTTACTCCAAACAGATATTTAATAGCTCTGTGAAAATAATAATAAAATTGAACAGAAGGGAAGTATTTAGTAAGAAAAAGTTGGCCTCAGATTCATTTTCCCAGTCCCCTTTTTCTCTTTTTCCTTTTGTGTTTTGCCATTGACAATAATTCCAGTGACCTAACAATGAAAGCCATGGGGATAAGTCAAAATATAAATGATCTATATTTATTTGGGTAACGGCTGGAGGAAAGACAACATCCCATTTGAAGTTCATTATTAATTGAGATTAGATCTAAACCTTCCCAGTTAAACTGATTTATGAGAGCTATTCTGCCTTCCAAAATCAGCTTGGCAAATTTAATGATACTATTGTTTAAGAATAGACACATAATTTATTGAAACACTTCATTCTAACCCTGGGTTGGATTCACAAACTTTTGTGTGCTAATTGCTCATTGGTAGGCAACAAAAATATTGAAGCTTAAGAATTAGGCACTGTGATTTATGTCCTGTCTACACATTCCTGGGTTTAGGACTAACCCAGGCATACTCTGTGGCCCCAGTGTTTTCTGACCTCATGACAGCTATCTTCTGACTGCTAGGGTTACCTGATAGGGTCTTCCTCCCAAGTCATCCCTCTTTGTGTGGTGTGGCATGTTCCAAATGACACCACTGTTCTCTCTTTGCCTCCAGTCACACTCCTGATCTTGAGTGCGCTGACCCCAGCATGTCCTCATGGGACCGTGTACTTCACTGTGCTATCATTGGTATCCATGTGCCTCTTCAGAACATGAGCTATTTGAGGACTCATGTTCCCCAACCTCCATGATGTCCTTGGAATATCAAAAGGGCACAAGCAGGAAGGAAGAAAAGTAGAAAGAAAGGAAGGGGAGATAGAAGAAAAGGATCTAAGGGAGGAAGAAACAAAGGAAGAAAAGGTTCTAAGAGAAACAAATCCTAAGTAAATATTTATTAAGATAAAAACAACTCATGACCAACCTTAAAAGGTCAAAACCCCAAGGAAGTTCTGACTTTTTGTACTTTTAAAATAAATGTGGTAAAACAAAAGAGAAACTATTAAAGATGAAAAATCAGATTCTATTCTTCACTGGTAGAACAATTATTCAGTCAAGAAGCCCCTTGTATGTCCCTTAAAGAACCCCATATTTAGAACCATAAAGTGAATGAGTCCAAGTAGATCGCACCCTGCCTGTACTCCCTATTCACCCTTTTCTATAATGGGGTTTTCAGACAGCTTGGCTTTTATGGGTACTGACCATTACACAGAGGATGAACTAGCAAAGTCCTAAATGAAGGTAACAAGGAGATGAGCAGCTGAATGTTAGAAAGTCAAACTTCCAATCAATGGAAGTGCTCTCGAGAAGTTCTGAAAAGTGAGGACAGAGTTTTCTGACATTATCTGGCTCATCTGCCTTTTTCATATTTATCTGCATGCAGTCTCTGAAAAAGAGGTCTCTGTTCTGAAGATAATACTGCCTCTTGTCCCTTCCCATCTCTTCTCATCTCTACAAATGCCTCTTTCCTGCAGTTAACACTGAGAAAACTCTTTAGCAGCCTCCCTCTCTAAACCATCTCATTTCTCCTATTTTCAAACATTCAAATGTCTCTCATCTAAAAATGTAAGCAGTTCAATGCAGCTGTTCCTCCTGTCAACCCACCCATCTCCCTAATCCACTTCTTTTTCTACCAATCATTCCTTGTAATCTGTTATTAACCCCTCAAATCTATTGTAATCAATCTATAAGGTCAGCGATAATATCACTCTGAACAAATCCAAATGTCTCCATTGAGTAACATATTGCATATTGGACTATTCTCTAACACCAGAAACTATTGTCTTGGCTTGCCTTCTTCTTTTGTTTCTTCTGCCTCACTAACTTATTCCTCTTTGTTTCAGTCCTCTTCCTCTATTTCATTCCCTGAAAGGAGGATCTTCAGGCCTTTGTTTCTCTTCCTGTAGATTTCCAACATTCTCTCCATCTCTAATCTCTACTTCTTGCCCAACCTTCAATTACTGTACATTTGAATTATAGACCCACATTTTTTAGACATCTGGAGGTGTAGGGAGTGGGGAGACACTAAGAGGAGTGGTGTGAAGTGATGTGTCCTGATAAAATTGACATTGATAATTAATGTCTCAAGTTCTGTACCAAATGCTACATAAAACATGTAATGAAAGATATAATGAAAACTATTCAGATATTTCTTTATACCACCTGTGCATATTAGAATATTACATGTCCCTCCAAAGTTCCTCATTTGGGGTGCTTAATGCAGGAGAATTGATGCTTTTGAACTGTGGTGTTGGAGAAGACTCTTGAGAGTCCCTTGGACTGCAAGGAGATCCAACCAGTCCATTCTGAAGGAGATCAGCCCTGGGATTTCTTTGGAAGGAATGATGCTAAAGCTGAAACTCCAGTACTTTGGCCACCTCATGCTAAGAGTTGACTCACTGGAAAAGACTCTGATGCTGGGAGGGATTGGGGGCAGGAGGAGAAGGGGACGTCAGAGGATGAGATGGCTGGATGGCATCACTGACTCGATGGACGTGAGTCTGGGTGAACTCCAGGAGTTGATGATGGACAGGGAGGCCTGGCGTGCTGCGATTCATGGAGTCGCAAAGAGTCCGACACGACTGAGCAACTGAACTGAACTGAACTGAATGCAGGAGACCCCAGTTTGATCCCTGGGTTGGGAAGATCTGCTGGAGAAGAAATAGGCTACCTAGTCCAGTATTCTTGGGCTTCCCTGGTGGCTCAGCTGGTAAAAAATCCACCTACAATGTAAAGAATCTGCCTGCAATGTGGGAGACCTGGGTTCGATCCCTGGGTTGGGAAGATTCCCTGGAGAAGGGAAGGGCTACCCACTCCAGTATTCTGGCCTGGAGAATTCCATGGACTGTGTAGTCCATGGGGTCACAGAGTTGGACATGACTGAGCGACTTTCACTTCAGGGTCATCTTTGAAACCCTTTCAAAGTCGTGGGATTCTATTCCTTCCAAAATGTATCAGATTTCTCCCATCCTTTTCATGTTTACTATTCACACCTTAGTTGGCTCTCTCATGGTCTATTGCATCTATTGTTTTGATTGTGTCAATGGCTCCCTCTCTTGTGTCCTTTTTCTTGTTTTTCCATGTCCAATCCAGCCTCAGATACACAGACTGATTTATCTTTTTTAGAGAGATGTTTTCCACATTTTGCCCCATCGTAACAACTGGAAATGGCCTATTCCCAGGTCTAAGCTGAAGGTATTTCAAAGTAATTTAGCTTAAAATTTGTAGCAACAAAACTTGTAGGTAATAAAGAATGTCTTAAAATATTTGACAAAATCTTTCAAAAGAGACTCATAGAAAGATGAAGAAACATAAGCTGCTGCTGTGCTGTGCTTTGTCACTCAGTAGTGTCCAATTCTTAGCAACCCCATGGACTGTAGCCCACCAGGCTCCTCTGTCCATGAGGATTCTCCAGGCAAGAATACTGGAGTGGGTTACCA
Organism: Bubalus bubalis; assembly: GCF_019923935.1. Lineage (NCBI taxonomy): Eukaryota > Metazoa > Chordata > Mammalia > Artiodactyla > Bovidae > Bubalus > Bubalus bubalis. Next base: position 88,714,595 of record NC_059157.1, on the reverse strand, counting down.
AGCCCTTCTCTAGGAGATCTTCCCAACCCAAGGTTTGAGCCCAGGTCTCCCACATTGCAGGCAGATTCTTTACTATCTGAGCCACCAGGGAAGCCCAAGAATACTGGAGTAGGTTACTAATCCCTTTTCCAGGGGAACTTCCTGACCAAGAAATCAAAGCAGGGTCTTTTGCATTGCAGGCAGATTCTTTACCAGCTGAACTACCTGGAAAGTCCAAATATAAGCTACATTTTGGCAAAACGAAAGAGCTTCATGTCTGATTGAAGAGATCCTGTGTTTCAGAGCTTGTGTTTGACTTTGTTTTAGTCCGTGTGTTAATCAGTGACTCATATGAAGGAAAATGCATGCTTATATCATCTTTAAAAAACCAATATTGTGGAGATTCACATTAACAGAACTGAAATTCAAAACATTCTCTCTGGGCTTGAAAATGCCACTAATATTGACCCAAAGTTTTATGAAAGAAATAATGTGGATTGACAGCAGCGCTTGTGAGAATATAATATATTTTTGTTGACAATGAGCTTAATACTAATATAGATGAATAACATGATTTGGATAATGAAATCTAAACCTAGCCTAACAGGATATTTTTTCTCTATAGAAGACACAAAACTAATTTGATAATCCCTAAGTTAAGGCACTAGGGTTAGTCTGTTGTTATTCTAACAAAAGAGCACTGCATCTACCAGCAAAGGCAAAATGCCACAATCGCCTAGTATTATCTTTCCTACTATAGTTCCTGGATCCCAGTATATGTTTAATACTTGTGGCTTTAATAAACAAGTAAATGGACAGACAGTGATAAAGGGCAGAGCTAAGCCTACTAATAACACCATTAACATATCTCACAGAAGTTGTAAATTTTTAAAGCTTTCATGTATGGGTATATGTGATGAATATGTGTATAAAATAAAGAAGGTGTTGACCTTCTTCCAAAAAGCTTATAAAACACAAGCAAGTATAGTTGTCATGCTTAAGGAATCATTTCTGACAGTTAAAGAAATGTAGCATATAAGAATGAGCAAGGCGTGAGTGTTACCTATTTTGGCCAAAGGTATCAATTTTATTCTCAGAGAAAGACTTCAGTGAAACTGAAGTTGATAAAGGCTATTTTTTTCAAATTCACAAGAATCTGACTTTTGTCAAGCCAAACATAATCAAGAGATGTAGCATGGTAGAACTACTCCAAAGCTGCATAAAAATAACAATTTTCCCGCTGAAGGTGGGCTTCCTGATCTCCCTCCAAGGGAAAACCAGTAGAATCTCTCATTAAAAAGAGGATTTAGTTGTATGGAATTGTACTTTCTGACTCTCATGTATCAGCGGCGATGATGTGAGAATTTGGCGCAAGTCAAATGAATAAGTATTTATTGAGTGCCTAAAGGTTCCCTGCTTTGAAATAAAAGATTTGATATTTTCAAAGTTTTGTGAAAGAATGAGACAATGTGCTATATCAAAGGAAAGCATCCAAGCTATTTAATCTCCAGCCAAGTGTATTCCAAAGGCTATGCCAAAATATGGCACTGACAAAGATAAGGATCTGGGTTTGACAGAAATTTTGTGAGTATTATAAAATAAAGATTCCTTAGAGGATAACTTAGTCATAATAGGTATACATCTTGACCCCAAGCATCAAAGTTGATGAGTGAGCTTTGAACTCATGTGCCAACTCTGACTGTTGATAGTGGCTACTAAAAGTCACTGACATGGAAAGATTCTGAAGCTGAGTCTACACTAATCAGGGAAAAGAATTGAATCAGTCGTATCTGATATGAATGGGAAATTAATAGCATATTTCCTATGGCAGTTCTAAAGATATCACATGCTGGTGTGTAATTAAATCAACAAACATCCAAAAGCATCTTCTCTTGTTTTCCCAACCAGACTAACCCTAGTTTAAAAAATAAAAAATAAATCTCATGAAAAAGGATTTGACTTATTGATAATACTTTCTCTTGACATGTTCTCTCCCTTCCCACCTTCATTACCCATGCCTATTGGCTGACATCTCCAACCTCCAATAACACAATGAGATTTTTTTGGACTGGGGATTATATTCCTAGGATTTCCTGCCATTCTCCAGTGTTCTCTAAGATGAATACTAGGTAAGCTTATCTCTTTAAGACTTAGTTGAATTTAAAGAATACTTAAATTTTAGTGCCATCCCCAAAACTCTTCCTTCTTTTAAACAGTGTCTGCCTTTTAAGAGACATTGCTTTTCCCCATCTGCTTCTCCCAATTTTACTACTTAACCCAAAAGAGTTCAGTAATGGAGCTTTAAGGGTACTTCAAGGCAAGAAGAGACTTAGAATAATTTTCTTTCCCTCCCCTACACATTTTAAACTATATTCCTGTCCCCATAAATTTTCCAGGTAGAATCTCAATACATTAACTGGAGCCTAACAGGTATACTATAACATTGTTTCCCTTGCCCAGTCCTAAACACATGCTGATTTTATGACTAACATGGGCAAATTATAAAAATTATGTCAATTAAAGAGGTCAAGCAAGGAAAGTCCCATCTGGTACATACTGTTATCTCAGCTTAAAGGCCAAGTTACTATTTTAATGTAGGTGCAGGAACATATTAACTAAAAAATATCTCTGATACATATGCTTGCTTTGTGAACCTCTATATAAAACATGAACCCAAGATGAAACACTTCTGATTTTATTTTTCACAAACAGCAATGGCACTAGCATATCTGCTGTTGTTTATCCTTCTCAACATATATTCTTAACTTGTCTACTGAGCTAGGAACATGGTCACTAGGATCCTTTGCAAGGACAGGTACCACTCTGGCCACCATGGAAAGAAATATAGTAGGATTCTAATTTAATTAGAAATGGTGAGTACTTGGAATGTGGTGGTGGTGTTCAGTCACCAAGTCATGTCTGACTCTTCAAGACCGCATGGATAGTAGCATGCCAGGCTTCTCCATCTCCCGGAGCTTGCTCAAACTCATGTCCATTGAGTCAGTGATACCATCCAACCATCTCAACACCTGTTACCTTCTTCTCCTTCTACCTTCAGTCTTTCTCAGCAACAGGGTCTTTTCCATTGAGTCAGTTGTTCGCATCACGTGGCCAAAGTATTGGAGCTTCAGCTTCAGCATCAGTCCTTCCAATGAATATTCAGAGTTAATTTCCTTCAGGATTGACTGGTTTGATCTCCTTGCTTTCCAAGGGACTCTCAAGAGCCTTCTCCAAAACCATAGTTCAAGAGCATTAATTCTTTGGTGCTCTGCCTTCTTTATGATCCAACTCTCACATCTGTACATGACTACTGGAAAGACCATAGCCTGGACTATATGAACCTTTGTCAGCAAAATGGTGTCTCTGCTTTTTAACACACAGTCTAGGTTTGTCAAAGCTTTCCTGTCAAGAAGCAATTGTCTTCTAATTTCATGGCTTGCAATCACCATCCGCAGTGATTTCAGAATGGAATGTAGTAATGGACAGGAAATAAATGTTGAACGAATGTGTCAGGCTCTTGGAATTAACAGTCTCCTACAACTTTTATACACTAGGCCCTAAGGGAAGCATATCTAGAATCAAGGCTATAAAATCTACAATTATACAAGATATACTCTCAGTCCCCTCTGACTACATATGGTTCCTTGAACAAAAATATGTGTTCTGAAGAGTTTAAAAGGAAAATATATATCTTTTTACAGGTGCCCCCTTCCCCATGTCATTCATAATATAAATCTCCAAAGTAGAAGAACTTGGGAAGGAAGTGGAAGTGGCTCATTTTCTCTCCTCTCCTCTTTTCTCATTCCTTCCTCTAAAGACCACAAAATTCCTTTCATAAAAAAGAATGTTAGGCTTTAAAAGAGCTTACAGATTGTTCTAGCAAAAATGCAGAACCAAAGAAACAAGGGGAAAAGCAAATAGAACATGTAATTACTAGGAACACAGTTTGGAACTGCTTTAAACACTTCGGCTCACTCAGAAAAAAAAGAAGTCCCTTTTTCAAAGGCAAGAGTATGCCCTGATCCCAATGGAGAACCTTCGCCAGGGTCTCTCCAGTAGGTTCTCAATGCTGCTGGTAGAGGAAATCATATAGCTCCCTTCCTCCAGAGACCAGGTTGTCAATTCCTTCCTGTTACCTCCCAGGACCACCAGTTGAAAGTGACCAAAGAAACCTTATGGTGTCTTGAGGGCAATTTTCTTCACTACGAAAGAGTCAAAGAAAAAGGAATAGAAACAGAAAGATGATTGTTATGGTGTTAGAGGAGAGAACAAATGGCTTGACTCACTAGGACAAAGTCCAGTGCCTTCCTTTACAGGGTCAAGAAACCCCAGAACACCAGGATTTCAAGCTCAGAAAGAAATGGCCAGACAAGCATAGGATAAATCAATTGAGTGAGGGAAGAGACAGTGATGTCATTCTGACCTGTCCCTACCCTGTCTGAATGGAGGAACAAAGAAAGAGACAGAATGTTAGAAGTGGAAAACACTGCAAAAGTTGTCTGAGTCTAAACTCCTTATTTTGGGAGATGAGGAAATAGATCTCCAGGGGGTAAGTTACTCAAGTGTTGTCAGATGCTAGTAACAATCATAAGCAAGCCTCCGCACTTCCAAAATAGTATCCTTTTGACACCATTGACATTTATGAACATATAACTACACTATCATCTCCCTTATCTTCACCACTGTTGTTTTGTAGGTTTGCAATATTGGGGCTCTAACACATGACAGTATAAGTTGAAATATCAGGTAAAAAGATATTAGCAAGTTATATATACAGTCTACTAAACAGCATTCTATAAAAATAAATTCAAGTTATTGACCTCATAGAAAATGCCTAGGAATTAAGCATAAAAATATTTCTGACTCTTCTGCCTCTATTTTTATGAGCTGGTTTTCATACTGGTACACTAATAGCCATCAGTGATATTGGTACTTTAAACCAATTAAACGATATTTTTTAAATGAAAAATTATGATGTGAACTCCACAAGACAAATGCATCCATGTGGAATTTATTGTTTAGTTGAGCAATTGATGGTGGTTGCAACACCTAAAATATTATGAGAATATAATTATGACTGAGCTAAGTGTAGACAGACCAAATTGAGCCAAAACCTTCCATGTACAGTCATATAATCTTTCTTTAATAAGACTCATGAGCTTATCCCCAGACTGACACCACATGTTCTCTTGGGCATGATAAAGCATCTAGTCTCTTTTTCCAAATTCATTCAGCTCTCTAAACAATAAAATTTAAACATTGGCTTCTCAAATTTTCAACTGCATTATTATTGCTTTCTAATGCCATTTCTAGCACCTTCAAGAGAATCAAAGATGATTAGATTAACCTGTAACTCTTAGGTTGGTGCTAAAACAATTGCGGTTTTGCATTGTTGAACTTTGCCATTTGATATTAGAATACATTCTTAAATAAATGCGGTTATGTTATACATCATTTTAATGCACATTTCTCACTTTATGTTTTTTGCTAATGAATTATTGCTTGCTACTTATTTGATATTTATTTTAGACTAGGGAAATAATGTTATACTAAAAGCAAATTCAAGCGAATTTTTTATTTGAATACCAAATAGGGAATAAAGCAGTGGACGCAACTCACAACATCAAAAATGCATTTGGCCCAGGAACTGCTAACAAATGTACAATGCAGTGATGGTTCGAGAAGCTGTACAGAGGACATGAGAGCCTTGAAGATGAGGAGTACAGAGTGGACAGCCATAGGAAGTTGACCATGACTAATTGAGAGCCATCATCAAACTGATCCTCTTAGAACTACATGAGAAGTTGCCTAAGAACTCAGTGTCGACCATTCTGCAGTCATTCAGCGTTTGAAGTAAATTGGAAAGGTGAAAAAGCTCAATAAGTGGGTGCCTCATGAGCTGACTGAAAATCAAAAAAATCAAGTGTTGCCTTCTCTTATTTTGTGCAACAACAGCAAACCATTTCTAGATCAGATTGTGATGTGCAATAAAAAGTAGATTTTATATGACAACCAGCAATGACAACCAACTCAGTGGTTGTACTGAGAAGAAGCTCCAAAGCACTTCCCAAAGCCAAACTTGCACCATAAAAAGGTCATGGTCACTGTTTAGTGGTCTGCTGCCCGTCTGATCCACTACAGCTTTCTGATTCCCAGCAAAACCATTACATCTCAGAAGTATGTTCAGCAAATAGAGGAGACGCAGTGAAAAATGCAACACCTGCAGCCTGCTTTGGCCAACAGAAAGGGCCCAATTCTTCTCCAAGACAATGCCCGACCACACATCACACAACCGCTGCTTCAAAAGTTCAACAAATTGGGCTATGAAGTTTTGCCTCATCTACCATGTTCACCTGACCTCTCACCAACTGACTACCACTTCTTCAAGCATCTTGACACCTTCTTGCAGAGAAAATGCGTCCACAACCAGCAGGAGGCAGAAGATGCTTTCCACGAGTTTGTCACATCCTGAAGGATGGATTTTTATGCTACAGGAATAAACAAACTTATTTTTCTTTGGCAAAAATGTGTTGATGGTAATGATTCCTATTTTAATTAATAAAGATGTGTTTGAGCCTAATTATAATTTAAAATTCACAGTTCAAAACCACAATTACTTTCTCATCAACCTAATAAATGTGTTCAGCAAATTTGTTTATTGTCAACATTCCTTTAAAAAAATCTTGCAGAACAGAGTGACAAAAGAGTCACAAATCTTAATTTAAAAAAAAATCAAGCAACTTATTTTCTTTGAGTCCTGAAAAAATTGCCAATTTACCTTGGTGTCTTAATTAGCCTAGGATAGTTTTTTTAAGGCATCTGAGCCCTTTCATTGCTTTGTAAGATATACAAATAAAAACTAGAATTTTTGTTGTGACCCCCCCCCCAAAAAAACACAGAAAACCTATCATCTCAAAAGAAGCCAAAAAACTTCAAGAAACTGTAACGAAGGTGCCAATAGCATTCTTTTCAGTAGCAAAACCAAGTGTTAGATATAGTCTCAGGCAATGGATGGTGGTTTCAAAAAAAAAAGTTTAAAGAGACTAAAGTAAATTTTTCTCACCAATATTGGCCCACTATGCTTCTCATGCATTCTCTACTATAATATGGGAGCTCAACTGGCTATAAAGTCTTTCACTGACCAATAAGACACTATTACAAGCTTCTGTGAAGACTTCCCAAGATATAGAAAGAAAAGAAAGAAAGAAAGTGAAGTCGCTCCGTCGTGTCTGACTCTTTTTGACCCCATGGACTGTAGCCTACCAGGCTCCTCTGTCCATGGGATTTTCCAGACAAGAATACTGGAGTGAGTTGTCATTTCCTTCTCCAGGAGATCTTCCCGACTCAGGGATTGAACCCGGGTCTCCCACATTGTAAGCAGAGGCTTTACAGTCGGAGCCACCAGGGAAGTCCAAGATATAGAAAGGCATTTATAATTAGAATTGTCAGCTAGAGTCACAGATATTTGTAATAATGGTTGTCACTCCGATAGAGGCATATAAAGATTAGGCCAAGTACGAAAATAACTTGGACACTGTTATTCATGATTATCCAGGTATTACCAGGTGGTTTGCATGCCCCTTGGTATCTCTTAATTAGTGGCTGAGCAGTGCATGATGATGACAGCCCCAGCTCTCTTGCTGTAGCTATGAGATATGACTTACATTCCAGAGTTCCTCTGTGCAATCAGGCTATAGGACTTTGCCTAAGATTGCACCCTTGCTGAGTTTCTTCCCCTTCCTGGTCCTGACTCTCCCACTCCCTTCCCAGTTTCCCTGGAAGACTTCCTAAAAAATTGTTATATTTTTGTTGTTTAGTTGCTAGGTTGTGTCTGACTCTTTTGCAACCCCATGGACTGTGGCGGGCCAGGCTTCTCTGTCCATGGGATTTCCCAGGCAAGAATACTGGAGTGGGTTGCCATTTCCTTCTCCAGGGGACTGAATCTGCATCTCCTGCGTTGGCAGGCAAATTCTTTATCACTGAGCCACTAAATAAATAAATAAATTACTTACATATTAATTTTCAGCTCAGAGTTTGATACTGAGAACCAATCTAAGACATTTGCTTGTATTTTAAGAATTGGTAGATTTCACATAATCCAGTTCTAGCTTTTCTTAAAATATGAAAAGTTCTGGCAACACGGAGCTAGGATCATCATGCACTGTCAGTGTGATTGCTCCAGTTCACCACCGCCTTCTGTTGATCTCACTCATTTCAGTCATTTGCCTGCCTACTGGCGTTTGGTTTTGCTACGCATTCACTGGACCATAGCTCCACGTAAAAGGCAGAATAATGGTCCCTACGATGTCCATGTCCTAATCTCCAGAACTTGTGAGTATATTATTTCACAAGGCAGAAGGGGCTTTGCAAATGTGATTAAGGGTACAGACCTTGAGTTGGGGAGAGTACTTTGGATTTTCCAGGTGGACCAAGTCTAATCACACAAGTTCTTAAAAGTGGAGACTCTTTCACAGCTATAGTCATTGGAAAAAGGAGATGAAGGACAAAGAGAAATACCATGTTGCTGGCATTGAAGATAGAGGAAAAAGGGCCAAAAGCACAGCCTCTGGACTCTGGAAAGGGCAGGAAAGGGGATTCTGCCCTAAGGATTCCAGAAAGAAATACAGGCTTTCTAAAGCCTTGATTTTAGCCAAGTGAGACATACATTGGACTGCTAGCTTACAGAACTATAAAATACTAAATTTGCGTTAAGTTGCAAATTTTGTGGTAGATGTTACAGCAACTATAGAAAACATACACTCCATGAGGACAGAGATTACGTCTGTCTTGGTTATTGCCATGTCCCTGTCACCTGCTGTGGTGCCTGATACATAAAAAACATTAAATAAATGTTTGTTAATTAATACATGACCATAACTTTCTAAATTTTCACAAGTAAAACTTTGGTGAATAAAGTCCCATTTGCTCTTAGCATTTACATTGAATGTAGACATTTATATTCCAACTCAGTATCTTTTAACACTGAAATTGTGATCTTTTCCACTGACCTTGTCTAATCAGTACAGGCTCTTGGGTTTGTTTGTTTATTTTTTAACTCTTTGTACTTATTCAAATTCTGTGTTGGGTAAAATGATCAAAACAGGCCACAGTATTCCAGAAACTAAAAAATGTAGAACTCTCTTCCCCATAGGATGAGTAACAGAATACTACTTCAGAATGAATCCGTAGGGCCAAAAGGTATGGAGGAGCAAGAGGGCTGTATAATGACATGACTTTATATGACTAGTCTGGAGTACAGTCGTGTATCTGAGATATCAGAGAACCTGCCAACATTTTTCATATGTACACCTGCTCTTCAATTTTTCTGTAGCGGGAGAGTGATAGAGGAAGTAGATATCTGTAATGAAGTGAGTAGGATTAAAATAAGGTTATTCTGACTTGTAACAGAGAATTATCTCCTTTTACTATATTTCACATTCAGTTGTAACCTTCCTGGAAGTAGAAATTTATCAACTAAAATTTTTAGTACCATGTCTTCTACAGTTTACAAATTACTAAATTTCATTTTCTGCACATTGACTTATCAAAATAATAGCCCAGGGATGGCATTATTTTATAAGGACTAGAAAGACCATGTCTGACAAAAATCATGCTAACATAAACAAAAGATACTGAAATAGTACTTTGAAGTAAAACAAGATTCCGTTTTGGACAATGGCATTGTAGAAGACAAACAAAAGTATAGAAATAGTCAGAAAAAAAAAATCCTTGGGGGAAAAATCGTGAATGACATGGTTCCAGATGTCTAAATGCCAGTGCTAAGAGAATAAGAATGAACTCAAAATCAATGAGATCAAAGCAATCATTATAGAGAGAAACCAGAGTTGGTAAGCTGAGATTTTTCCAAAGACATTTCTGATAGAATGAAATAGAATGTGAAAAATATTTGAGACAAGAGGAAAGAAGAGTAACAGTAACATTTAGTATTGCATAAAACCTCTTGATAAAAATTAAGATATAATTGATAAAAATTATATATTCCATGTATAATCTCCTAAAATACTGTGAAGTGGGAGTTCTTATTAATGATTTTAACTGATTAAATTACTCTAATGGACCTAATAACTTCCAAATTCACTCAGCTGCTCCATGGTGCATCCAGGATGCCATTCTAGGTCTCTAACTACAGATTCTCAACTCTTCTGTACACATTCTGTGTAATTTGAGAGGGTACCATAGAGTGGCTAACCCGACTAAAGATATGAATGAATATTGGTTGTGAATCTGCTGAATGAACACTAGAAACACTGATACAGTAAATGAAATACTCTGGTTATGTGATAAACTTTCTTTTTCTCTGTACTACTTAGCCCATTATCATAAAATTAATGATCCTGGCATCACAGAGTTAAATGAGGTAACAGCAAACTGAGATATATATAAATCTGCCTGCATCAGACCATCAGACTGGTTTTGAAACTTTGAGAAATACAGCCACCTATTGGACTCCGTCTGGTATCACACTTCTGTTCACCTCTTGTTTTGGAATGTTCTTTGCGAAAACAGCTAGGTGTTTTTCTCTCATGAACAAAAGAATTAATAAAAGCCTAGTTGCCACTGTTAGGGAAAATAAACATGATAAAAGCCAGTAAACTCCCTTATTTGGTCTGTTGAAAAAAAATGTATCGATGTGTTTTCTCTAGACACAGTCTCAGTAAGCTAGAAAGGAACATCCATAAAGATAAATGGTGAATAAATAAAAATTTTAATCCCTTTACTCACAAAAAAAGAAAACATAAGAGTTTGTTATTTGTTCACTCCAGTACTGGCCTCTTGAGCAGGGGTTCGCAAATTTGTTTTGTAAAGCTTTTCAAACAGTGAACAGTTAATAAGGTTTTAAAGGCCTTTATGTTTCTACTCCAAAACTACTCCACTCTGGCGCTGTAACACCATGAAACCATGCATAATATGTAAACAGTAAGCACAACTGTGTGTCAATAACTTTATTGACAAAAACAGTTGGTGGGCTAGGTTTGGTCCACAGGCTGTTTTCCAATTCCTACCTTCGAACATGGCAGGGAAACTCCCACCGTGAGGCCTTTGCCCTGACTATTCGCTCTGCCAAGGACACTCTTCCTCTCAATATCCGCACATATTATTCACACATTTTTACAAGTCTTTATTCAGATATCATCTTTTCAATGAGACCTACCCAAATTAAAAAGTTTAACTCTATTTCTCCTGCTTTATTTTATCCATAGCACTTAGCACATTCTAATATAGGATATATATTATATTCATTGTTTATGTTAAGAGATCTGTCTCTTCCCACATAATATAAGCTGCAGTATGAAATTTGTGTTTGACTTGCTTATGAAATATCCCAAGTCCTTAGGACAGTTCCTCAAATATAGTAGATGCTCAGTAAATATTGGTTGAATGAAAGGATGACTTTTTAGCATTTGTTTAAAAAAAAACACAAAAAAACCCTAAGAAAGTTTAGTAAAGTGACTCCCAAAGGGAGTAAATTGAGCCAAAATATAAGCGAGCCTTGTCCCTATTTCAAAAAATTTCTGAAGTTCTGCTTTTGTCACACGTGAAAGTGGTAAAAATAATACTTTTCAAATCAGTGAGAATATCAATGAATATTAACCCAGACTATATATCATTTTATTTAAGCCGTAAAGTACCCTTATTACAAAAACATCTCATCCTTGCTTTACAGATGAGAAAACTGATTCTCAGAAGAGTCAATAACAAGGTAATATGCAAATGGGCCAGAATAAAGGTACTGTGATTTTAAAGTCAAGTTTCCTCACCTCTAAACTAGTTGATTCTTAGTACCTGGTACACTTTGGTACACTCACTTCCTCATCCTTGGCTAGAGACATTACCAGCTCTTAACCGAGTCCCTCCCAAGGTCTAGACTCCTGGTCACTGCCCAAACCTCTGCTTCCTGGTCCACTGATTTCCTAGATAATATTTTCCACTCTGGATTTTCAAATATCACCCACTACTCTACCCTTGTGCTCTATTCATGAATGGGACAATCCCCACTGTTTGGAGAACCTCTCCTTCAACCATAAGTATCAACTCTTTCCCTGTGTCTCTCTATATACTGTCTGTAGCCATAACTTCTGGATATCATGTTCTCCTTTTATGCAAATTCAGGTGTCCCCAAAATGCCTGCCCAAAACAAGATTCAGTATAAAGGGCATAAGAGTCATAGTCTGCTTTCTACTGGGAAGTTTCACCTAAAATGTCACTAGTTAGAAGCTCTTTTGTGAAATAAGACTTCAAATAGGAATAAAACTGAACATGGTTCTTGCTGCACTGTCTCCTATTAAAGACACGTTGGTAGAAATGAAAACAGAGCAAAAGAGGAAAACTGAGCTGTAACACAGAGGAAGAAATCATGAGGCTTGGTGAGAAAATGAACAGTAAAAGATCACAGAAAAATAGAATGGGTCCATGGAATCTCCAGTGATCTCCATGTGATCAGAGGAATAGCGATGCCACTGATTTCAGAAAAGGAGTAGTTGGAAAGTGGAGTAAATGTGGACAGGAAGATAAATTCACTTGAAAAATGTAAATCACCATAGAGGCAATGAAATGTGAATTAGTCTTCTAGAGTACAGCATTATATAATTTTCTTTTTTTTTAATAATTTTATTGGAGTATGGTTTATTTACAATGTGTTAATTTCAGGTGTACAGCACAGTGATTCAGTTATACATTTTTAGATTCTTTTCTCATCTAGATTATCACAGAATATTAAGTATAATTCACTGTGCTCTACAGTAAGTCCTTATTGGCAGCTATCTTTCTTTATTTTATTTTGTTTTGTTTTGTTGTTGTTTTGGCCACTCAGCATGCAAGATCTTAGTTCTCTGACCAGGGGTCAAACCTATGCCTTCTGAGGTGGAAGTACCAACTCTTAATCACTGGACTGCCGGAGAAGTCCAAGTTACCTTACATATACTAGTGTGTGTATGTCCATCCAAGCACCTGATTTATGCCTCTTTGGTAATCATACGTTTGTTTTTGATATCTGCAGATCTGTTTCTCTTTTGTAAATAAGTTCATTTGTATCTTTTCTAGTTAGATTACACATATGAGTAACATCATGTGGTATTTGTCTTTCTCTGTCTGATTTTGCTTAGTGTGATAATCTCTTGATCCATCCATGTTGTTGCAAAGGACATTATCCCATTCCTTTATATGGCTGAGTAACATTCATATATACATATATATATGTGTATATATATGCATATATATATGTATGTATATATATATGTGTATATATATATGTATTCATGGGGTCGCAAAGAGTCAAACACAACTGAGCGACTAAACTGAACTGAACTGATATATACCCTGCATCTTCTTTATCTATTCATCTGTCAAAGGACATTTAGGTTGCTTCCATGACTTGGCTAATGTAAATAGTGCTGCAGGGAACATAGGGTGCATGGAGCTTTTCAGATTGTCGTTTTCTCCAGACATATGCCCAGGCATGGGGTTACTGGATCATATAGTAGTTCTATTTTCAGTTTTTAAGGAACCTCCATACTGTTCACCATAGAGGTTGTACCAATTTACATTCCAAGAGAATTTTTTAAAATTGTTCTCACATTTATTTAGTGTCACACAAAGCCACCTGAGATGGTTAGGTACAATATATTCATCCCCTATTTGACAAATGAAACTGAAGCCCAAAGAGGAAAACAGCTACAGTCCCACAGACCTGGAGCATGAACTCAGTTCTCAGGACTCCTTGTCCAGTGCACTTTCCACTCCATCATTTGGCCTTCCAGGCCAACTACAACAATTGATAACTTTATCTGAATGTAATTCAGCTAAAGTCATTCAAGTCAATAAAAGACAGAGAGAACTTAGCCAAATGACTTCTTAAGTCAAAAACAGTTTATAATAAAATCTACAGGTCATAAACTTAAAGACACAGATATTTTATTTGATAAATAAAATAGACATAAAAAAATATTAAGTGTTGATATTACAGGATAGTTGAGTCTATCTGTCTTTCTCCAAGCATCCACAAATTCCCATTAACTTCATTAAATTCCATGATCAAGGGGCCAACCTCTGTACTTTCCCATCACAAATAACCAAAGCATTCATTTTTGCATGATTATTTCATTTCAAATGTCAGTGATATGAATGATTGTCTTTTAAAAGACCCTATGAGCCACATATTTAAACCAATATTTGCTGGTACTTTAATCGCCAAAGCGATGAAAATATTTTTCCTTCTGGAGTGTTTCTTAAAAAGATAATGGTATTTTAGAAATAAATCAATATTTTGTTCTTATGTAAAAGTTCACCTGAGAAGTACAGCATGTCTGGGTTTTAAGTTTTTTTATTCCACTGACCTCTGCTTATTTTGGCCAGTGAGGAATGCTTGTTCTCACTTTACCAAAAAAGAAATCAATGTCCAGGACTTGTCTAATGAAACAATGAATTAATGACAGTTCTTGGAAAAGGAATCAGTCCATTTGATTTTCAAGGTTTAAACAGATGTTTTCATGCCAGGCTACAATTCTTGTCCAACATGAAGGGTAATCTTCCCACCCCAGGACCAAAGACCCTGGAGAAAGTTGGCATTCTTATGATATTTTCATAGAAAGTCTATCTTTCCTTTCCATCATATGGGGTGCCACTGCCCTCTCCTCATATGATCCTAAACCTTTACAATTCAAAAACAAAAGTTTCAAGTTACTTAAGATGAAGAAACCCCCATGGCTTGGGGAAAAATGTACAAAAATTATTTTCTAACCAGTGTTAAGCAGATGCCCATTGACTATAATTTTCTGTTTTTACCAAAGAGCTTCCTGCTGATAAGGAGAATGTAACCACGGATAGAAATGGGAGGAAGGGCTAGCCTGTGAAGAAAAATGATGAATCTTGATTTGAACAGGATCTCTTCTGACCAACTCCTTTTCATTCCATTTAGCCTCTTTAAAAGTCTTTTTGCCTTTATTCCCTTCCTTTTCTTTCTTTTTCCTTCCCTTCCCTTGCTGGGAAAAAAAAAAAAAATAACAGTCCAAAGTCATTCGATAGGGCTAAACAAAGTAGAGTCAAGAAGGCTGGGAACAGAGAAACCCAGTCTGAGAAGGCAAAATGGTCATCCCACACAGCGTCATGTCAGTAGGAGCTAAAAGAGCCCAGGCAGGGTGAGGAAAGCATAGAAGTAGGGGGTACGGGGTAGGGGAGTGGGGCTGACGTAGGGAATTAGATTCTAAGTGGAGGTTTCGAGGGCTGCTTAGTGAGGATTGTCCGAGTTGGAGAGGAGTTAAGAGAGTGTCTCTGCAAGAGTGGTTCTGCATTATATTAGAGCCCAAGCAGGTGAGAAGGTCACCATGGTGGGAGGCAGCTCAGCTCAGGCAGTCACCAAGCAGGGTGAAGGAGACATCTCCACAGGGGTACCCCAACACAGGCATAAAGTTTGAGCAGTGTGAGAAGTGCTCAGGAGAGCTGCCCAGGGGTTTTGGAGCCCAGGAGAGCAAAGAGGACATGCACATAAGGGATAGGACCTCAGTGGTGCAGTGACATTGAGAGATTAGACATATACAAGGGGGCTGAGATAGGTAGGTAGACAGACAGATAGACACATGCCCTCACATATATGGATAAAGGTTTCTCACCGTCACAAAAAAAACCACAGATGTTACAAATATGGAAAGAGAAAAAGCTAGAATAAAAATCCTAGGCAGTTGGATTATAACTGAAAATGATAACAGGTAATGGATGAATGGATTGATGTAGAGAGAGAATTAATGGCATTCAATAAGCACCCATTAATGTATGTTCCCAAATTCACTTCAACTTTTTGAATGTTTATGTTGTAAAACATGCATGATATAGTAGAAAGGATGCAGTTTCAAGTAATGTCTCCAATCAAAATGATATCAACTACTGAGTGACTTTATACAGTAGTGGTAAAACCTGTGGGACAGAAAGGAAACAAACTACAAAATATCTTTAAGTTCCTTTAAGTTGGTAATACTCATCCAAGAGTGACTTTACCCACTAGGGAACATTTGGCAATTTCTGGAGACATTTCTGGTTGTTACTAGAGGGTGCTAATGGCATTTACTAAGTAAAGGTGAGGAATGCTGCTAAGTATCTTACAATGTACAGAATGGTTATCACAGTAAAGAAAGTATTCTTATGGGCTGAATCATGTTCCCCAAAATGTATATGCTGAAACCCAAACGTCCAGCACCTCAGAATGTGACTCTTTGGAGACAGGACCTTTAGAGATGTGACTACATTAAAATGAGGTCATTAGCATAGGCCCCAATTTATTCTGACTGGTATGTTTATGAAAAGAGGATATTTGGACCAACAGAGACACACCAGGGATGTACTAGCCCAGAGGAAAGACCCTGTGAGGATACAACAAGAATATAACCATGGGCAAGACCACGTGCAAGACAAGGGAAGAGGCCTTGGAAGAAATCAAACCTACCAATACCTTGATCTTGGACTTCTAGCCTCCAGAGCTGTGAGAAAATACATTCCTGTTGTTTAAGTCATCCAGACTGTGATGTTTTGTTATGGTAGCTCCAGTAAACTAATATAATTATCCAACTCAAAATGGCAGTAGTGCCAAAGCTGAGAACTCTGCTTTATGAAATATGGAAACAGTACTGAAAAGAGCTTTTTAGAGCACAAAAGACAGCCTAGCTAATATCTAGAATTTAAATGGCAAACTGAAGAAGAGAGGAGAAATAAATTTGCCTTCCTGTGAAAATTAAAAAGAGTTATTCAGTGGAGAAAATCGTTTCCTTGACTTTATATGCTGATGGGCCAGTGCAGTTAACATTCTCTCTTCTGGGCTATAAAGCCTCTGAAAAGGCTATTTAAAAAAATAAAATCAGTCTGATTTGGCACTAACTATATTTTTACTTCTTTGGGACTTTTTTTTTGGCAATAAAACCAAATTTGGAACACTCAAGAATTTTATTTCCATGTACGTTTGCTCAAAACATTATTACCCAGAAGACTATGGAAATCCAACCATCACTTAATCCCAAAGTTACTTTCTCATGGTTTACAAAGAAGGAAGGAATCTTTCTTGATCCCATGTATTTATTGGCGCTTTTGTGAAAGTTCAAATGTGTAAAAATACCGTTTCATTATTCTCTTTGTTGGCATACAAATAAAATGAATCATAAAGATACAGCTAAAACTATAAAACGCCTTGAAAAATACATAAAAGAAAGACCTTTGTCACCTTCAGTAAAGAAAAAATTTCTTATTCAGGACAAGAAAAAAAATGGTTAGACTCTAGACACATTTTAAGTTCTTGCTCTTTAAAATGTTCTATTAAGAAAATTGAAAGGTGAGAATTGAAAGGAAAAAATTGTATCCAAAAGTAAAAGAACTTTTATAACTCAATAAGAAAAAGCAACCTCCAAAAATGTCCAGAGTATTTGAACATGGAAAAAGAAGATACAATAATAACCAATAAATACATAAAAATTCTCAACAGCATTAGTCATCAATAAAATAAAGATTTAAACCGTCGTGAGATACCACTGTACACTCATAAGTGAAGTCGTTCAGTCGTGTCCGACTCTTGCAACCCCATGGACTGTAGCCTATCAGGCTCCTCCGTCCATGAGATTTTCCAGGCAAGAGTGCTGGAGTGGATTGCCATTTCCTTCTCCAGGGGATCTTCCCAACCCAGGAATCAAACCCGGGTCTCCTGCACTGCAGGCAGACGCTTTACCATCTGAGCCACCAGGGAAGTCCTACACTCATAAAGGAGATAAAATTAAGAAAACTGGCATTACACAGTATCAGCAAATGAGGAGCTACTGAAATTCATCCTTTCCTGATAGGAGGATAAATGATATAGCCATTTTGGAAGAGTTTGGCTCTTCTTCACAAAGTTAACCACACACTCCCCATCTGACCAGCACCTCCACTATTAGGTATTTACCCAAGAGGAATGGAGGCGTATGTTCTCAAAAACACACATGTATGTATTTCTGGCAACTTGATTTATAAAAGCAAAACTCAGCACAACCCAAATGTTCATGACTAGATGATGACATAAGCATGTCATGGTCTATTAATACAATGAAACGCTATTCAGCAATGAGAAGGAGCAAACTACTGATACACACAACATGAATGAACCCCATGTTGAACAAAGGAAGTCAAGCACAATAAAAGTTGGAACCAATATGATTCTGTTATGAATTTTTAGAACAGATAAAATCGACTTACAATGATAGAAATCAGATCAGTGTCTGCCTGTGGTAGGTTTAGGAGGAACTGACTGCAAAGGAGAATAGAAGAGCTTTCTGGAGTGATGAAAATGTATCACTTCTTGATTGGAGTGGGCATTACAAGGTTATGTACATTTGTCAATACTTATTCAAGTGCACACTTGAAACGTGTGCATTTGATGGTATGTCAGTTAAGCTTCAATAAAGTTGATTTTTAAATTAAAGAGAAGTAAATATACAGAGGTATATTTGTTTATATGTTATCACTTAAAGAAACTGTGAACAGCAACAGCCTCAATCAATGAGCATGCTTAGGAACCAGATCATGATATTTAAGTATAATTCTTCGTTAAAAGGCACCTTGGCAAAATGGCTGACATCAGTTGAAGAAGGAAAATACAAAATGAACCTGCAATATCTTGTTTTGATAGAAAGTCAAGAAGCACTCAAAGAATAATGGGTCATGTCAAAAAGATGAAGACTCCAACTTAAAGGGACTCCTATTGGTCAACTCTGAGAGAATTTGAGTACCAACATACATAATGATAATAAGAGGTTACTTACCACTAAACTACATAGGATATTTATATATATCCTATGTAGTTGAGTGCATTGAAGTGATTAGGAAAGAGATATTTGTACAGATTTAAAGTTGTTGTTGTTCAGTCACTCAGTCGTGTCCGACTCTTGGCGACCCCATGGACTGCAGCACATCAGGGTTTCCTGTCCTTCTCTATCTGCTGGAGTTGGCTCAAACTCATGTCCATTGAGTCAGTGATGCCATCCAACCATCTAATCTCATCCTCTGTTGCCCCCTTCTCCTCCTGCCCTCAAAAGATTTACAGTAACTTCCCACAAAGTATTTTTTAACTACAAAGGGGAAAAGTGTAATGTTACAGTGGAGAAGCATGGCAGATACGATTTTAGTCCATTGATCAAACTCAACATCATGACTAATGCAATAAGTCGGAAATGTGTGTTGTACCATGCAATAGGGTTTGTGAGAAGACTGAATTTTCTGTGACACCCCTGCTAAAGATGCATAAGCTGTATCTATTCCTAGAGATGCTACAATATGCATCATGTCAACTTGAATTTTTGCTGATATAGCAAAAATCTCAGATATCTTCTCCTAGGTCAGCAGATACTGCATTCTCAGTACATTTTTGTTGTTGTTTATCAGCTAAGACATGTTTGATTCTTTTGCAACCCCATGGACTGTGGCCTGCCAGGCTCCAGGGGATTTCCCAGGCAAGAATACTGGAGTGGGTTGCCATTTCCTTCTCCAGGGAATCTTCCCAACCCAGGGGTCAAACCCTCATCTCCTGCTTGGCAGGCATATTCTTTACCACTGAGCCACCAGGGAAGTTACACCCGGTACATAGCATTGGGTAATTATTCCCATTTTACCACTCACTCTTTCTTGTTTTATGGACCTCTCTGATCCATCATCTCATACAATCTATTTGCTGATCATTTTTACATTTTTATATATGCTGCACAATTTTTAATCTCATTTCCCATTTCTTTAATATTTGGATAAAAACAAATAGCAACATGAATAGCAGTGGAAGATTTTATGTGGAGACTAATCTCATATCTTTTAAAATATCAGGCCTCTATTAAGTACAAAGCCTTCGTCAGATAGTGAATTATAAGTGTCTGGCACCCAATGGCCTGTGACTCAGTTACTGGCTGACATTTCAGTCTCTGAACTCATCTAACAAGTGGCCTGTAAATTATAATTTCTTCTAAGTCTCTGACATAAGGAAAGATTAGATAGCGTTTGGAAACCGAGAGCATAACCTGCATCTCGATCATGTTTGGTCCTGTGTAGAGGCTTTGCGGGAAACTCAGCCACCTGAGGTCAGTGCAAAATGACAGCATCAGCTGCCATCACATAGAAGAGAAATATGTCTTTCCTTCCTGGACTGCATGGCCTGCTGGGCCCTGGCCACTTGTGACGAGTGGTAAATTCAATTCATAACTTCAGTGTGTTCCTTGGGCAGCACATACATACTTGCTGACTTCTGTAAGGGTTGTTAGGAGCTCAACTGCTCAGCCCTTTGTCTTTATTTGAGCAAAAACACCAGACTCCACTTTTAACACTCCTATTAAGAGAAAATCAAATCTTTTTTTTCTAGGGTTCTCTGCAGACCTGGAAATGATGATCCCATGGGAATCATGGGAAAATAGTTCTCCCTTATGGAGCAAAAGCTGTAACAGAAATAAATATGTAATTTGATTTTAAGCACCAAAATGTATTTAAATCTTTAAACATCTCTGCTAATCTATTTTAGAAATGAAGTGGAAAAAGCAAATCCCTAAAATAAAATGCATCTTATGCCACCAAACCCAGATGAACACTACTTTAGAAGCCATGCATGCATGCTAAGTCACTTCAGTCGTATCCGACTCATCTCAGCCCCGTGGTCTGTAGCCCACCAGACTCCTCTGTCCCTGGGATTCTTCAGGCAAAAGTACTGGAGTGGTTGCCATGCCCTCCTCCAGAGGGTCTTCCCAGCCCAGGGATCAAACCTGTGTCTCTTTATGCCTCCTGCATTGGCAGGCAAGTTCTTGACCACTAGCACCACCCGGGAAGCCCACTTTAGAGGACAGGTCTAATGTTTTGTTGTAAATTTAAGAGTGCTGTGTCACTGTTCCACTGTCCTTTAAATGAAATCATGCCATTTAATTATTACTCATGCAGCAGGGTATGTTTTTAATAATTATATTCCAATATAGGCTCATTCTGGGCTTCCCTGGTAGCTCAGTGCTCAAAGAATCCACCTGCCAAAGCAGAGACATGGAATCGATCCCTGGGTGGGGAAGATCCCCTGGAGAAGGGAATGGCTACACACTCCAGTATTCTTGCTTGGGAAATCCCATGGACAGAGGAGCCTGGCGGGCTAAAGTCCATGGTGTCACACAAGAGTTTGACACAACTTAGCAAAGAAACAACAACAAGTAGGTTCATTTCAGAATGAAAAAGCCCATAAAACAGATATCCTGTTCCTTTCAGAATTTATTGGGAAAAGAGCTCTCTGACTATGGTCTTCCTGCTTCATTCATTTGTCCCCATGTGGCAAGAGGGCAAGAATATGCCTTCCAGAGGCCCACACTCCTATCCTGGTCAGTATACTTATTTACAACTGAATAGCTCATAGTTTATAGCCCCTAATATGCAAAGAGCCTTACAAATCTATTATAAACAAGAAAACTGGACAATCTGGGAAAGGGAATTATAACTGGCCAAGTGAAGTAGCTCAGTCATGTCTGACTCTTTGTGACCCCATGACCGTAGGCTCCTCCTCCATTCATGGGATTTTCCAGGCAAAAGTACTGGAGTGGGTTGCCATTTCCTTCTCCAGGTAATCTTCCCAACCCAGGTATAGAACCCAGGGCTCCCACATTGCAGGCAGACACTTACCATCTGAGTCCCCAGGGAAGCCCATAATTGGCCAAAACTTGAATATTTTTTTCTGCTGTTATTGATTAAATATACTACTGCTTTAATTTGCATTTTTAAAATGATGAGTTTAGCATTTTACTGGCCAAAAATATATTAAAAATGCTAAACTCATTATTAAACAAATGAAAATTAAAGCAGTAGCATATTTTGTCAATAATAATAGCAGATAAAAATATTCAATTATAATATCTATTGGTAAAGATGCGAGAAAATAGGCAGTGAAAGTAAATCTGGTAAAATCTTGGGGAAGCAAGATTTGATATTTGGTATTATCTTTTAAAAGATAAAATTCATATGCCCATTGACCTGGCCCTTCCATTTTCAGAAGTTTAAGCTATAAATCTCATATACATACACTGACATATATGATTTTTTATATATATGAAATACAGATATGTATACATATGCTATTACAGATGTAATTTTTTTTAATTTGAAAGCAAACTAAATGCTCATTAATACAAAACATGTTAAATATGTATTCATATATATAGTATAATACATATATGAGATCTATGTATATACGAGATATAGTATAACATATTGGCACAGTCATATGGTAGAAAGCTATGCCTTCATACACCTATATACACTTTAATTAACATAGAATATTTGTGGAAAAAGTCACAAGAAACTTCACAGAGAACACCTATGGTAAGGGAGAGATAAGAACTCATCCAGAAAGAAACTTGTCATAATATACTCTTTTGAACTATTTGAATTTTTTATCATTTATATGCAGTACTTCTTCAATTAAAAAAAAAAACTTTTGTAGAAATTTTTGATAAATCTAGTGATTTTAGAATGGTTTCATGTGATTAGAGTATCTGTGTCTCAAAATAACAGGTCAGAATGTACATTCAAATAATTAAAAGTTTTAAAATAAAACCTGATGTGCCAATTTTTTTATTTTTTAAAAATAAAAACTATGTGCCAATCAGCAAACTGCTTGTTTAAATAAAAGATCACCTCTTGAGGGTCATTTTCTCATCTTCTAAGGTCTGTGTTCCTCAGGGACAATCTTTTCTTTTTGAAAAGCACCACAGTACAAAATATGTTGTTGACTTTTAATTTTTTTGAAAAGCCTGTTGACTCCCAGTTGGTCTATTTTTTATTCATGAATTCTCTTTTCTTAAAAAAAAAAAAAAAAAAGGCAAGGAAAGGACATTACATCAACAGTGTTCATTTGATTAAAGAAAATTATTTCCTTTAATAATATGGATATTTAGACAGGTTCCTATTAATACGGATTTGGGTTATTTTTACTTTGGGAATAATCTCATTAAAATACTATAAATATTCTTATATAAAATCTTTCGTGAATGTATGCATTATATTTTTAAACTTTTTGTGTTTTACTGGGATATAGGGGGTTAACAACCAGTGTGGTGATAGTTCCAGGTGAGCAGTAAAGACACTCAGCCGTACATATACACGTATTCATTTTCCCCCAAACTCCCCTCCCATCCAGGCTGCAACGTAACATTGAGCAGAATTCCATGTGCTACACAGTAGGTCCTTGCTAATAATCCATTTTAAACACAGCAGTGTGTACGTGTCCATCCTAAACTCCCAAACTATCCCTTCCTCCCATTTTCCTCCCGCCACAACCATACCTTCCTTCTCTAAGTCTGTGAGTCTCTTTCTGTTTTGTAACTAAGTTCATTTGTATCATTTCTTTTTTTAGATTTCACTCACGAGGGATGTCATATGATATTTCTCCTTCTCTGTCTGACATACTTCACTAAGTATGACATTGTCTAGGTCTATCTATACTGCTGCAAATGGCATTATTCCATACTTTTTCATGGCTGAGTAATATTCCATTGATTGCACATAAGTGCCATATCTTCTCTATCTATTCTACCGTCAATGGACATGTAGGTA
Organism: Bubalus bubalis; assembly: GCF_019923935.1. NCBI lineage: Eukaryota > Metazoa > Chordata > Mammalia > Artiodactyla > Bovidae > Bubalus > Bubalus bubalis. The sequence goes on along the minus strand of NC_059157.1, from coordinate 88,691,033 downwards.
GCTTCCATGTCAACTATTGTAAACATGCTGCAGTGAACACTGGGGTATATGTATCCTTTTGGATCATGTTATTCTCCAGATATATATCCAACAGTGGGATTGCAGAGTCATATGGTAACTCTATTTTTAGGTTTTTTTAGGAAATGCCATACTATTCTCCATAGTGGCTGTACCCATTTACATCCCTACCAACAGTGTAGGAAGGTTCCCTTCTCTCCGCATCCTCTCCTGCATTTAGTATTTGCAAATTTTTTGATGGTAGCCATTCTGGCTGGTGTGAGGTGGTATTTCATTGTAGTTTTGATTTGCATTTCTCTAATAACTAGTGATGTTGAATGTCTTTCATGCGTGTACTATTTTGACACAGTTTGTTATAAACTGAATGTTTCTGTTAGCCTACAAATCATGTTAAAATTCTAACCTCCAAGTGACAGTATTAGATCAAGGCCTTTGGGACGTGATTATACCTAACCACAAGGGTAGAGCCCTGTTGAATGGGATTACTGATTGAAAGAGGAAAAACACTTAAATTTCTTCTCTCTGCTACTGCTGCTGCTGCTAAGTCGCTTCAGTCGTGTCCAACCCTGTGCGACCCCATAGACGGCAGCCCACCAGGCTCCCCTGTCCCTGGGATTCTCCAGGCAAGAACACTGGAGTGGGTTGCCATTTCCTTCTCCAATGCATGAAAGTGAAAAGTGAAAGTGAAGTCGCTCAGTTGTGTACGATTCTTAGCAACCCCATGGATTGTACCCCACCAGGCTCCTCCGTCCATGGGATTTTCCAGGCAAGAGTACTGGAGTGGGGTGCCATTGCCCTCTCCGTCTTTTCTACTACTCACACTAAACGCTTCTGTGACCAGGTGTGCGCAGGTTTTTCCGGCGTCAAGTAATCCTCCAATTCTCTGAAGGTTATTGACTGAGCATCCTACAATTTAACAAAATCTGACACTGCCTGGGGATAGCATCAGATCTCACAGGTTAAGGGCTCAGTCCTGTGAGAGTGACTCCACTTCAGATCTTAACTCAAATCCTAGGTTGTCACTTGTGCTTCTGACCAACCACAAATCAGAGGTTCCCATAACCCCCTTTATGCCATTAATTCACTAGAATGGCTTACAGAAGTCAGGAAAACATTTTACACACTAGATCACTGGTTTATTATAGAAGGATATAGTTCAGGAACAACCAAATGGAAGAGAAACACTGGGCAAGGTGTCAGTATATGGGCAGGGGAGCAAAGCTTCCAAGCCTTCCCTGACACCCATGTTTCAGGCACCTCCCTGTGTTCATCGACCAGGATGCTCTCCAAACCCTGTACTTCAGGGATTTTTGTGGCGGCGTCATTGTGTAGCTATGGTTGATTAAATCATTAACTGTGCCTGTGTCTGCTCAGTCATTCAGCTGTGTCAGACTCTCAAGACCCCATGGACTGTAGCCCACCGGGCTCCTCTGTCCATGGGATTCTCCAGGCAAGAATACTGGAGAAAGTTACCATTTCCTACTCCAGGGTATCTTTCCAGCCTAGGGATCAAGCCATTGTCTCCTGCATGTCCTGCATTGGCAAGCAGATTCCTTACCACTGAGCCACCTGGGAAGCCTGAATCATTGGCCCACTGGGGATTGATTCAACCTCCAGCGCTTCTTCCTTCCCAGAAGGTTGTGGAGTGGGGCTGAAAATATTAACCCTCTAATCATGTGATTGGCTTCCCGGGGAACCAGTCCCCAAACTTAGGGGCTTTCCAAAAGCCACCTCAAGGTATATGCCCAGGAATGGAACCGCTGGGTCACATAGCAGAGGCTTCCCTCGTGGATCAGTCGGTAAAGAATCTGCTTGCGATGCAGGAGACCTGGATTGGATCCCTGTGTCAGGAAGATCCCTGGAGGAGGAAATGTCTACCTACTCCAGTATTCTTGCCTGGAGAACTCCATGGACACAGTAGCCGGGCAGGCTACAGTCCATGCAGTCACAAAAAGAGTCAGACACGACTGAGTGACTGAGGTAATTCTATCTTCAGTTTTTTAAGGAACCTCCATACAGTTCTCCATAGTGGCTCCACCAATTAGCATTTCCACCAACAGCTAAGAGGTTTCCTTTCCTCCACACCCTCTCCAGCATTTATTGTTTAGATTTTTTTTTTTTTTTTTTTTTTTTTTTTTTTTGATGAAGGCCATTCTGAAAACCACCTCACTACAGTTGAAAAGGGCTTGTTTTGAATAACAAAAGACACCTTCATTGCTCTATCACTTAGGAAGTTACTAAGGCCCTGGGAGTTCTTTGTCACAAAGATGGAAGAAGACTAAAGACACCTTATTATAACTTGCAATATCACAGTGCTCTTATAAGAAGAGACACAGCTTGCTCTCTGGCTTTCTGCTCTCAGACATGTGAGAATGCCAGGAGAAAATGGCCAACTGCAAACAGAAAGTGGCCCCTCACCAGACACTGGAACTTCCAGCCTCTAGAACTTAAGAGAAATAGCGTTTTGTTGTTTAAGCCATGCAGTCTATGGAATTCTGTGATAACAGCCTGAACTAAGACACATTCCAAGTTTAATATACTCAAGATTATCTGCATCATCTTCTCTCCTTCATTTTAATTCTTCAGTTCATTTTCTCATTCACCAAATGATGGTTATTTTCCACAAGGTTCAATCTGCAGAATCTTCTTTTTTAAATTAGTGAATCTATGCATTTATTCATTTTTGGCTGTGCAGGTCTTCTTTGCCACACGTGGGCTTTCCCTAGTTGCAGAGAGTGGGGGCTACTCTTCGTTGTGGTGTGCAAGCCTCTCATTGAGGTGGTTTCTCTTATTGTGAAACACGGGCTCTAGGGTGTGAGGACTCATTAGTTGTGGCACACAGGCTTCATTGCCACATGGCAAGTAGAATCTTCCTGGACCAGAGGTTGAAATGTGTTGAATGTGTCCCCTGCATTGGCAGGCAGATTCTTAACCACTGGACCACCAGGGAAGTCCTCCATCTCTAGAATCTTCTTTGATTCCTCTCCTTCACTCTCCATGTAAAATGACTCTTCAAACATAGTGTTTTCTTCCTATTAAAGTTCCTAGTGCTGTGCTAGTGTTCAGTCACTAAGTCACATCTGACTCTGCATCCTCATGGACTGCAGCATGCTGGCCTTTCCTGTCCTTCACTGTCTCCCTGAGTTTGCTCAAACTTATGTCCATTGAGTCAGTGATGCCATCCAACCATCTCATCCTCTGTTGCCCCCTTCCCCTCTTGACCTCAGTCTTTCTCAGCATCAGGGTCTTTTCCAATGAGTTGGCTCTTCCCATCAGGTAGCCAAAGTATTGGAGCTTCAGCTTCAGCACCAGTCCTTCCAATGAATATTCAGGGTTGATTGCCTTTAGGATTGACCTGTTTGATAACCTTTCTGTCCAAGGGACTCTCAAAAGTCTTCTCCACCACCACAGTTCGAAAGCATCAGTTCTTTGGCACTCTGCCTTCTCTATGATCCATATCTCACATCCATACATGACTACTGGAAAAACTATAACTTTGACTGTATGGATCTTTGTTGGCAAAGTGATGTCTCCGCTTTTTAATACACTGCCTAGGTTTGTCGTAGCTTTTCTTCCTGGAGCAAGTGTCTTAATTTTGTGGCCGCAGTCACCATCCACAGTGATTTTGGAGCCCAAGAAAATGAAATCTGACACCATTTCCACTTTTTCCCCATCTGTTTGCCATGAAGTGGTGGGACCAGATGCCATGATCTTTGCTTTTTGAATGCTGAGTTTTAAGCCAGCTTTTTCACTCTCCTCTTTCACCTTCAACATGAGGCTCTTTAGTGCCTCTTCACTCTGTCATTAAAGTGGTATCATCTTAGGTTGTTGATATTTCTGCCAGGAGTCTTTGATTCCATCTTGTAAGTCATCCAGCCCAGCATTTTGTATGATATAGTCTGTATATAAGTTAAATAAGCAGAGTGATAATATACAACCTTGACATACTCCTTTCCCAGTTTTGAAACTAATGCTGTATAACAAGTTAATTTAAAAATTAGTGGTATAAAAACAACAACTATTTTCTTCTGCTCACAATTATGTGGGGTAGGAATCCATAAATGGCTTAGCTAGGTGTTTTTTAGTTGGGGTTCCTTAGATAGTTGCAACCAGACCTTAGCTGATGCCACAATTGTCTGAAGGGTTAGCTGACCTGGAAGTTCATGACCGCTCACTCACAGAGCTAGCAGTTGATGGTGGCCATCTACAGAGCACCTGAATGTGTCCTCTCCAGCAAAGTAGACTCAGGGCAGTCAGACTTCCTTCCAGAGAGCTGGTTTCCTCCTGAGCCAGCATCTCAGAAGCAGTAAGCAGAAGCCATATAGCTTTTTCTAGCCTAGTTAAAATCTTTTGCTGGTTGTTAAACATTAGGACACCACTGACTTAGCGCTTCTTTCTTTGCTTTCTGTGTCTGTGTACATGTGAGAAGTGTTTTGAAAAGCCATAAAGTATTCCAATTTAGTTAACCAAATCCTGCTTTTTGAAGGTATATTTTTTCCAGTGTTTCATATGTTAAATAAATTAGGATATATTATTTGATAAATAATTTACAACCACAAAAATCCATATTTTCAAAGAATGTTTTGAAGGAGGAAACAGACAGAGCTGGACTCCATCTTAGGCCAGCCTGTGAACATTAGGCTACACACATGGTCACCCTCCCAATAGGCTCTGAACTTTGTGCCCAGTGTCTATAGAAGTGGCATACCAATGGGAAACCAGACCCCCCGGATAAAAGAGCCTCAGGACTTGTACTTGGACCCTCCATTGCCTAAAAGAATATGCTAATTATCTCTGTACCAGAACAAAGTCATAAATTCCATTATGTTTATCAGGATATGACCACAGGCCTATTGATAAATATCCACTGTTTATCTAGTCTTGTGACACATGAATCATGGGTTAACTTTGATCGTGTCTCTCTTTTACCTTGTCCAGACTAGTTTCAAGGAATTTGGGGAGGTGGGTTTGAGAAAGTACACTTAGGGTATATAAGGTTTTCACAAAAACTGGTCGCGGTTCTTGGCTAAGAGGAGACTCTGCCTTAGGCCCACCCGTGTAATAAACTGCACTCCACTATCTGCATTGTCCTTCTGAGTGAGTTTGTTTCCCGGAACTTGTGGCTGCAACATTTGGTGCATTGGCCGGGAAACTCCTCACTTTGAGGAGACAAGGCCCACTGGGGACTACTCCAAGGCCTTGTGGCTTGAATTTTCTAGAGTGGGGAAGGTGCCTCACCCTTCTGGAAGGATTCTGCTTCTCAACGCCCGGACCTTTCACGTTAGCAGGTAGTGGACAGCAGCAGGGGAACTGAGCGCTCAGGTGAGGAGGAACCCACCCAGCAGGATGGAAGAGGGGGCCTGATCACCTCCCTGGGAGGGACTAGAAGGGACACAGACCCACAGGAGCCTGGAATAGGCAGGCGGTGATTGCTTGGTACACAGGTCGACAAGTGTGCTAGGGTTTAGGAAGGAAATTTGTGAAGGTCATTTAGGACGTGTGTCCACGCCATCTCAGGGAAAATTATTACCAGCAATCGCCAGGGGATTTTAGGATGGGCAGGCGGCGGCTATTGCTTGGTACACAGGTTGACAAGCGTGCTAGGGCTTAGGAAGGGAATTTGTGAAGGTCGTTTAGGAGGTGTGTCCACGCTGTCTCAGGGAAAATTATTACCAGCGATCACCAGGGGATTTTTAGGATAGGAAACTGGTCCTTGTATGCTCGTATTCTGCCCTCCCCCAGGAGGTGTCCCGTCTGCTGTGAAATTCTTGACCCCCTCGGAATTATTAGGCTAGAAGGAGGGGGATACATAAGTGAGTATGAATTGGCTTTTCCGGATATGGCCTGGAACATGGGATATTTAACCCATCTGTGTTTTCATCCTCACCTGATCAAGCCCACCAAGGCAGAACAGACTTTAAGGTGTTCTGGTTCGGCTGTGCTGACTGGCAGGTGAAGACATGTTGATCCCCTTTCTCCCTCTGGGATCTGGCAGGATTTGGACGGGGATGATCTGACCCCTCCCCCATACTGGATAATGACGTGCCTGCCTCCCAATGCTCCATCAGGACCAGAGGCCACCTTAATGCCCAATCCAGGGCCAGGTGAAGTTCCTGCAGCAGCCACTGCTCTTCCGCCAGCTCTCCCAGAGTTCATAGAGCTGCAGTTTTGGCAGGCTCCGATCCCGGTGACAGAAGCCTCTGGCCAACACTTGTAGGATCCGGCTCCAGCCGAATTGCCCAAGCTATACCCACCTCTCCCATTAAAGTTGCAGGTATTGTCCCTTGGATCCGTCATACGAGGGTGAAGAAAGCATACCACGCAGACCCAAAAAACGCTGAGTGGACTGCACAAGGGACCCTGCTGACTCTCTAGAGACTAAGACCATCCTTAAGAAGAAGGGAAAGAAGATCCTGGACAAGCCCCTTCAGGATGAAGCCGCATAATCAACTCCTGCTGCTTGGGCTCATCAACGTGACTTTGAATTTAACTTCCGTTTCAACTCAGAACAATGTTTTCATCTCATGGGCACATTCCTACGCAGACTTCCACAACACTTCCAACTGCTGGGTATGTGGGGCTATGCCTCTGTCAGTGATGGATGGACTTCCTTGGTGGGTTTCACTGCTCTGCCAAGGAGATTTTAAACCACTCTGCTCTTTTCTGGGATGACAAAAAGAGACTTTCCTCTCTCTTGTCAATCATAACCTCTCCTTGCTCTCTTGGTATAAGACCTACAGTCAATAAACTCATGTCATGGGGTTACATTTGATATAAATGCCAGTGTAACAAAAGCCTAACCTACAACAAGCCCCAGTAAATCTACCTTATTTATATGCTAGGTGGACAAGATCTGTGTTTCAATGGTATGAGTATATTGCTGCCTTATTCGTACCCTCTATAGGGACAACAGATTTTATGATTAAAGTAGAGGCCTTGACTAACTTCACAAAACAGACCCTCCTAGATAGAACAAAAGCCATCCAAACCTTAAATGAAGAGCAAATCCAAATGAGAAAAGCGGTAATTCATAATAGAATGACTTTGGACATACTCACAGCTGCTCAAGGAGGGACCTGTGCTATAATTAAGGTTGAATGTTGTGTATACATTCCTGACTTATCTAGCAATGTATCAACTGCTTTAGATGACATGAAAAACCAGGTAAAAGCAATGTCAAATGAAATCATTCTTTTCTGGACTTCGGTCCTATCTTGGATGAAGGGCCATTGGAGGAAAACTGTATTTACCACTGTTATAGTTGCCTTGATAGTGCTGCTTTGTGGACCCTGAATTTTACAATGTATTATGATACAATGTATCAACAATGAAGGTTGATGTCATTCTCCCAAATTTGTGTTCAGAGAGCCAGGGTGCAACATATCCCTATGAATGATGCTCATAATATGAGTTAAGAGAATCAAGAGCAGGGAATGAAGGAGGAAACAGACAGAGCTGGACTCCATCTTAGGCCAGCCTGTGAACATTAGGCTACACACATGGTCACCCTCCCAATGGACTCTGAACTTTGTGCCCGGTGTCTATAGAAATGGGATACCAATGGGAAACCAGACCCCCCGGATAAAAGAGCCTCAGGACTTGTACTTGGACCCTCCATTGCCTAAAAGAATATGCTAATTATCTCTGTAACAGAACAAAGTCATAAATTCCATTATGTTTATCAGGATATGACCACAGGCCTATTGATAAATCAGTTCAGTTCAGTTCAGTCACTCAGTCATGTCTGACTCTTTGCGACCCCATGAATCTCAGCATGCCAGGCATCCCTGTCCATCACCAACTCCCAGAGTTCACCCAGCCCACATCCATCGAGTCAGTGATGCCATCCAGCCATCTCATCCTCTGCCATCCCCTTCTCCTCTTGCCCCCAATCCCTCCCAGCATCAGAGTCTTTTCCAATGAGTCAACTCTTTGCATGAGGTGGCCAAAGTACTGGAGTTTCAACTTCAGCATCATTCCCTCCAAAGAAATCCCAGGACTGATCTCCTTCAGAATGGACTGGTTGGATCTCCTTGCAGTCCAAGGGACTCTCAAGAGTCTTCTCCAACACCAGTTCAAAAGCATCAATTCTTCGGCACTCAGCTTTCTTCACAGTCCAACTCTTACATCCATACATGACCACTGGAAAAACCATAGCCTTGACTAGACGGGCCTTTGTTGGCAAAGTAATGTCTCTGCTTTTGAACATGCTATCTAAGTTGGTCATAACTTTTCTTCCAAGGAGTAAGCTTCTTTTAATTTCATGGCTGCAGTCACCATCTGCAGTGATTTTGGAGCCCCCAAAAATAAAGTCTGACACTGTTTCCACTGTTTCCCCATCTATTTGCCATGAAGTGATGGAACCAGATGTCATGATCTTCGTTTTCTGAATGTTGAGCTTTAAGCCAACTTTTTCACTCTCCTCTTTCACTTTCTTCAAAAGGCTTTTTAGTTCCTCTTCACTTAAATATACACTGTTTATCTAGTCTTGTGACACATGAATCATAGGTTAACTTTGATCGTATCTCTCTTTTACCTTGTCCAGACTAGTTTCAAGGAATTTGGGGAGGTGGGTTTGAGCAAGTACACTTAGGGTATATGGTTTTCACAAAAACTGGTCGGGGTTCTTGGCTAAGAGGAGACTCTGCCTTGGGCCCGCTGGTGTAATAAACTGCACTCCACCATCTGCATTGTCCTTCTGAGAGAGTTTGTTTCCCAGAAACAAACTGCGTGGCTACAACAGTTTTATATAATGAGTATTAATTGTGATATATCATTAACAAAAATTGTTATAATATCATATAATAAAACATGATCACAATTTTGTGGAAAAAAGAAAACAATAAAATGTTTCACAAAATTAAGAACATCTTAAAAATGATGATTATAGAAAAAAAAATAGGCCTTATATCTGTGACAGGGTAGCTTACTGAGATCTCAGTTTGTTTCAGTCTTAAATTTTTCCTTTGTTTCTATCAAAGTCGCTCCTGTATCTGGTCCTTTAATTCAGGGACATTATGAGACCAAAGTGAAATTTCCTGATAATTTGCCTCCTGTCTTTCATTTTCAAAAGCCCAGAATTTTTGAGAAAATTATACTAGAGGATAATGAGGAAAAAAATCAAGCACCTTTATAGGAGTGAGTAGGAGAAAAGAGGAAAGACAGATGGATGGCGAGGCCCTACTTCTCATCCTTTTAGAGCATTCCAGAGGGGCTTTGGTAAAGAATCCACCTGCAATGCGGGAGACCTGGGCTCGATCCCTGGGTTAAGAAGATCCCCTGGAGAAGGGAAAGGCTACCCACTCCAGTATTCTGGCCTGGAGAATTCCATGGACTGTATAGTCCATGGGGTAGCAAAGAGTCGGGCAAGAGTTGACTTTCACTCACTTGGGGGGACTCCTGACAAGCAGACATGGTGTATGTCAGGAATTGGCAAGCTGCAGCCCATGAACTGGCAATTACTTTTGTAAATAAAAGTGGAGGGATGGGGGGACACAGCCCTATTTACTAAAGTAGTGCCTATAGCTGTAATTACAGTTACAACTGTAGAATTGAGTAGTTATGACAGAGACCCATGAGACCTACGGCCTGTGGCATATTCACTGTCTGAAAAAATGTTCTTCTGCTCCCTGTAAATGGTGCCTCCCAGAACTGAGTATAAAACCTGCACAACCATGCAACAGCCCTAAATCTACAGATCCCTAGCAAGGATATCATCCCTACTGAGGCTGGAAACCACTTCAAATGACATGGGAGCTTCAGTAGGATCATATTCATGGGCCATGCGAAAGGAAAATCAAAATGGAGTCAGTATTGCTAAGAGCTCTCTAAATGGAGCCAGGAGGCAACTGAGGAAGTATGACTTATGTATGTCTCAGCCTGGAAAGAATCTGACCTCTTTACCTGATAAAGTTATCCAGAACACCTGCCAGAAATTCAAGACACTTACTGGACCCTTACTTAAAATAACTCATCACAGTCTATTTATTGGACCTCTAGCCCAAAACAACTTGTGATTCCTTAAGGACAAATATTTTCTGACTGGTATCAAAGCTGATACCAGTCAGATACCATCCAGTCGATACCAGCCAGGCAATGCTTAACTAACAATCTCATGGCTGTTTTTAAATTGTTTTTTATTGGAATATAGTTGCCTTACAGTGTTGTATTAATTTGTCCTTATAAGTCCCCAACCCTTTCTCTTCCTCAGAGCACTCTTTCTGTGTCTCCTGAATTGGAATTCTTAAGACCCCAAATAAACTCTTATTTCCAGCCTCCTGTATTATTTTGGTTAGCAGACTATGTACATTTTAAAAGAGGATAAAAACATGACTCTTGCACAAAAAGAAAATGAACACATCAATATTTTATTTAGGGGTTTCCCTGGTGGTTTAGATAGTAAAGAATGAACCAGTAAGCTATATAAAAATAGTTCAAATGAAAATTTGACTTTCAGAGATTTATATTCTGTCAAAACTCATTTTCATAGTCATATACAGGAGTCATTTGCTTAGCTGTGCATACAAGTATGCACAATAATAATTTTCATTATTATTATTGTCCTACAAGTTAACGCCTATCTTAATGGAATTGTAAGATAACCTAGTCAAAGACAACCAAAAGCAGAGACAACCCACATGAATGAGCTTGCCAGAAAGCCTACTACATTACAGAGGTTTGCATAGTTTTCTCCTTTGGGGCTGAAGACCACAGACAAGCCCCACAAATATTTTGCTTTTTAAATTATTATTATTATTACTGTTAGGACCTACAGATGACCCCACAGAAGCTGGATAATGACTGAAATTAAATGATTTGCCAAACAAGTGATGGGTCTCAGATTCAGAATACCATTGATTTAAAGAAAATAAATTATATTGTTATTTCTTATACTTCTGAGTGTCTGAAATAAAATTCAGATCTCTTGTATTCAAATTCCTTGAGAACAGAGACCCTGTCTGATCTACTTCTGGTTTTTTAGACCTGAAAATGGATAAACAGGTGACTGGCAAATATTTGCTAAGTGGATAAAACGAATGCAAAGGAACAAAAGAAAAGTGTATATTTCACAGTTAAATAAAACATCATTGAGGAAAAAACTTCTAACCATGGACTATCTCGCATGTGTATTGTGCAAATTCTTACCCAGTTTCACTATTTCGTGCGGATGAGAAATAACAAGAAAAATCTGATATAGAAGCTCAGAAGTTGTAGAGTAAGTCTTGGATCTGCCTGTTCTCTAAGAAAACCGAGAAAGGAAAGAGCATCAAGCATGAAATTACTTTCTCTTACAGGAAAAATTTTGTGCTTCACTGGAAGGCTACGCATTGTCTGGCATCTAGGGACCACTCTCAGGATTATCTGATTTGACTTAGCAGCAGCAGCAGCAGCAGCCGTCTTTTATTGTCCCTGAGCGCTTTTGCAACTGTGTAAATTGAAGATAAGAAGTAACAATGTAAAATAATTCTTGTCTATTGACATACAAATTGAGTCTTGTTCAGTAGATGTTCAACTGATTTACCTTCCCCAGGTGACACAGTGGTGAAGAATCCGCCTGCCAATGCAGGAGACATAGGAGATGCAAATTCTCTCCTTGGATAGGGAAGATCCCCTGAAGTAGGAAATGGCAACCCACTCCAATATTCTTGCTTTGAGAATCCCATGGACAGAGGAACCTGGCAGTCTACAGTCCATGGGGTCGAAAAGACTCAGACATGACTGAGTGACTAAGCGCACATTCACACACACACACACACATACCCCTGTGGTAAAATCAATTTTGCCTCTATGTACACATTCATTTCCATATTCCTGATTTATAAATGTGTCTGTTTCTTCAGATTTTCTTGAATGAGTTATGACATATGTCCAGTACCATCACTGTAAGTACATAGGGTTGGAGGTCCCCAGAGAAAGAGAAGCAGGAATAGCTTTCTTGACATAAGAGGAGCCATTTTGGCCTAAGCTGTTTTTGTGATCTAAGTCTGGCCATAATGCTTGCCCTTGAGCAAGTCTCAGTAATTAGGTGTTCTTAAGGAAAGTAACAGAGAAGGCAATGGCACCCCACTCCAGTACTCTTGCCTGGAAAATCCCATGGATGGAGGAGCCTGGTAGGCTGCAGTCCATGGGGTCGCTAAGAGTCGGACACGACTGAGCGACTTCATTTTCACTTTTCACTTTCATGCATTAGAGAAGGAAATGGCAACCCACTCCAGTGTTCTTGCCTGGAGAATCGCAGAGACGGGGGAGCCTGGTGGGCTGCCATCTATGGGGTCGCACAGAGTCGGACACGACTGAAGCGACTTAGCAGCAGCAGCAGCAGCAAGGGAAGTAAGGGAATATAGGAGCAAAGGAAAAGCAGTCAACCATAGTTCAGCAATAAAACAGTCCTAGTTCCTCAAGGAATATACATAACAACCTGATACAGGTCTTTGGGTTCTACAGAACTAAGGCCCCCAGTCAAATGAAGGATGGAAGGATGATGCTGACCAGATTTCAATCAACTGAAGCTTGGACTTTGTAGTCCTTTGCCCCAGTTCTATGCTAAATTCTCCTCTGCTCAAGCCCCTTCATTAATATGCACATACCCTTAGTTTATTTATTTATTTATTTATTTTTACTGTTTATTTTTTTTTAATTTTATTTTATTTTTAAACTTTACATAATTGTATTAGTTTTGCCAAATATCAAAATGAATCCGCCACAGGTATACATGTGTTCCCCATCCTGAACCCTCCTGCCTCCTCCCTCCCCATACCATCCCTCTGGGTCGTCCCAGTGCACCAGCCCCAAGCATCCAGTATCGTGCATTGAACCTGGACTGGCAACTCATTTCATACATGATATTTTACATGTTTCAATGCCATTCTCCCAAATCTTCCCACCCTCTCCCTCTCCCACAGAGTCCATAAGACTGTTCTATACATCAGTGTCTCTTTTGCTGTCTCGTACACAGGGTTATTGTTACCATCTTTCTAAATTCCATATATATGCATTAGTATACTGTATTGGTGTTTTTCTTTCTGGCTTACTTCACTCTGTATAATAGGCTCCAGTTTCATCCACCTCATTAGAACTGATTCAAATGTATTCTTTTTAATGGCTGAGTAATACTCCATTGTGTATATGTACCAAAGCTTTCTTATCCATTCATCTGCTGATGGACATCTAGGTTGCTTCCATGTCCTGGCTATTACAAACAGTGCTGCGATGAACATTGGGGTACACGTGTCTCTTTCCCTTCTGGTTTCCTCAGTGTGTATGCCCAGCAGTGGGATTGCTGGATCATAAGGCAGGTCTATTTCCAGTTTTTTAAGGAATCTCCACACTGTTCTCCATAGTGGCTGTACTAGTTTGCATTCCCACCAACAGTGGAAGAGGGTTCCCTTTTCTCCACACCCTCTCCAGCATTTATTACTTGTAGACTTTTGGATCGCAGCCATTCTGACTGGTGTGAAATGGTACCTCATAGTGGTTTTGATTTGCATTTCTCTGATAATGAGTGATGTTGAGCATCTTTTCATGTGTTTGTTAGCCATCTGTATGTCTTCTTTGGAGAAATGTCTATTTAGTTCTTTGGCCCATTTTTTGATTGGGTCATTTATTTTTCTGGAGTTGAGCTGTAGGAGTTGCTTGTATATTCTCGAGATTAGTTGTTTGTCAGTTGCTTCGTTTGCTATTATCTTCTCCCATTCTGAAGGCTGTCTTTTCACCTTGCTAATAGTTTCCTTTGATGTGCAGAAGCTTTTAAGGTTAATTAGGTCCCATTTGTTTATTTTTGCTTTTATTTCCAATATTCTGGAAGGTGGGTCATAGAGGATCCTGCTGTGATGTATGTCAGAGAGTGTTTTGCCTATGTTCTCCTCTAGGAGTTTTATAGTTTCTGGTCTTATGTTGAGATCTTTAATCCATTTTGAGTTTCTTTTTGTGTATGGTGTTAGAAAGTGTTCTAGTTTCATTCTTTTACAAGTGGTTGACCAGATTTCCCAGCACCACTTGTTAAAGAGATTGCCTTTAATCCATTGTATCTTCTTGCCTCCTTTGTCAAAGATAAGGTGTCCATATGTGGGTGGATTTATCTCTGGGCTTTCTATTTTGTTCCATTGATCTATATTTCTGTCTTTGTGCCAGTACCATACTGTCTTGATAACTGTGGCTTTGTAGTAGAGCCTGAAGTCAGGTAGGTTGATTCCTCCAGTTCCATTCTTCTTTCTCAAGATCGCTTTGGCTATTCAAGGTTTTTTGTATTTCCATACAAATTGTGAAATGATTTGTTCTAGCTCTGTGAAGAATACTGTTGGTAGCTTGATAGGGATTGCATTGAATCTATAAATTGCTTTGGGTAGTATACTCATTTTCACTATATTGATTCTTCCAATCTATGAACATGGTATATTTCTCCATCTGTTAGTGTCCTCTTTGATTTCTTTCACCAGTGTTTTATAGTTTTCTATATATAGGTCTTTAGTTTCTTTAGGTAGATATATTCCTAAGTATTTTATTCTTTCCGTTGCAATGGTGAATGGAATTGTTTCCTTAATTTCTCTTTCTGTTTTCTCATTATTAGTGTGTAGGAATGCAAGGGATTTCTGTGTGTTGATTTTATATCCTGCAACTTTACTATACTCATTGATTAGTTCTAGTAATTTTCTGGTGGAGTCTTTAGGGTTTTCTATATAGAGGATCATGTCATCTGCAAATAGTGAGAGTTTTACTTCTTCTTTTCCAATTTGGATTCCTTTTATTTCTTTTTCTGCTCTGATTGCTGTGGCCAAAACTTCCAAAACTATGTTGAATAGTAATGGTGAAAGTGGGCACCCTTGTCTTGTTCCTGACTTTAGAGGAAATGCTTTCAATTTTTCACCATTGAGGATAATGTTTGCTGTGGGTTTGTCATATATAGCTTTTATTATGTTGAGGTATGTTCCTTCTATTCCTGCTTTCTGGAGAGTTTTGATCATAAATGGATGTTGAATTTTGTCAAAGGCTTTCCATGCATCTATTGAGATAATCATATGGTTTTTATTTTTCAATTTGTTAATGTGGTGTATTACATTGATTGATTTGCGGATATTGAAGAATCCTTGCATCCCTGGGATAAAGCCCACTTGGTCATGGTGTATGATCTTTTTAATGTGTTGTTGGATTCTGATTGCTAGAATTTTGTTAAGGATTTTTGCATCTATGCTCATCAGTGATATTGGCCTGTAGTTTTCTTTTTTTGTGGGATCTTTGTCAGGTTTTGGTATTAGGGTGATGGTGGCCTCATAGAATGAGTTTGGAAGTTTACCATCCTCTGCAGTTTTCTGGAAGAGTTTGAGCAGGATAGGTGTTAGCTCTTCTCTAAATTTTTGGTAGAATTCAGCTGTGAAGCCGTCTGGACCTGGGCTTTTGTTTGCTGGAAGATTTTTGATTTCAGTTTCAATTTCCGTGCTTGTGATGGATCTGTTAAGATTTTCTATTTCTTCCTGGTCGAGTTTTGGAAAGTTGTACTTTTCTAAGCATTTGTCCATTTCTTCCACGTTGTCCATTTTATTGGCATATAATTGTTGATAGTACTCTCTTATGATCCTTTGTATTTCTGTGTTGTCTGTTGTGATCTCTCCATTTTCATTTCTAATTTTATTGATTTGATTTTTCTCCCTTTGTTTCTTGATGAGTCTGGCTAAGTTTAAAACGTCCCTAATTTTGCTGCTCAGAGAGGCACTTCTTTGGGAAAGACCCCTGATGTTCTCCTTACCTAATGCAAGTAATAATAAATCCTCCCTTCTCCCAGTCTTCAGCTTAATGATGTCTGTTGGCTCAGTACCTGCCAAGAAGCAAATCCACCTTTCAGATAACATTATTGGTTAACCTGTAGAATAAAATCTTTAACAACTATTCGTTTTTATCTCTTTGAGAGTCTTGGTTTTTAACTTTTCTTTAGTTTTTGACACTCTCCACAATAGTATTAGTTTTAGAAGGGAGTGAATATGCAATTCAAAGAGGAGAGGGAAAACATTGGAAAAACAACACCAAGGTTTCAAACTTAATTGGGAGTTGAGTTTGAAATAATTATTAGTGTACTATAAGGATGAATTTAAATATTTATGCACATAATACATGATGCAGGCCCTCTAGGATAGCAAGGATAGTCAAGTAATACCCTGAAAACAGTGTGTAAACACTTTGTTTTAATTATTTACCTCATTGCCTTCATCAAAATGTCCAGATGAATGTTGAGGGGAATCTGATCCAAACATCAATTTCTTTTTTCTCCCATATTTACATATTTCCTACTTCTTCCTCATGTTAAATATCAATGCAAAAAGCATGCCAGTGTTAATACGTGTAGAAGTTGTAGGGCTCAGTTAGCCTCTTTGAGTCTAATAAGGCACCTCCTCTAGGCTTTCCCAAGTGAGTCATTAGAATAGTCTACTTCCTCCAGGTTTTCTGACTTAACATTTCTCAGAAAACAGAAATCAGTGGGATAGGTTCAACTTTAGGTCACAAAGATCTTTACTAAGTCAACTGAATCTGATACCAGACACCTATTATTTCTCAATTCTGCAGTACATCTGCACTGGGGATGATTCTCTGGGGAGACTAAGAGGAGGCTCTGCAGGGATAAATACTGAAAGAACTTCCTCCTAAACTATAATTAGTTAGGCTCTGTAGAAAATAATACACATGCTGAGAGAGAAATGCTCTTTTGATTAAAAAAAAAAAAAAAAGGCAGTGTCTCCCCAGACACCAGGGTATTGTTTGGGGAAGAAAATTTCAGAACTGAATATGTGGAAAAAAAATAAAGAAAGAATGATTTCCTTGGAGATTTTTTTCAGGCTCTAAAAATAATGTGATATGTGTAAGAAAATACCAGTGTTCCCCTAAAACACAGAAACAAACATCTTAGTTGATTACTTCTTTTTAAAGCAGCTTTGGTGGGGAAAAAATAGTTACAGGCTTTCACCAGTAGAGGGGAATACTGTCCTAGGAAAAAGCACAGAATCTCTTCATGCTCATAGTTTTCACCTTATTCTTCTACAGTATAAGTAAGAGATGAAGATTTCTAGCTTGTTTTTCTCATTTATTAAATGTTTAATTGCAGAGTCTAGTGCATAATTGTTTTGTGGGAACAGAAAGGAGAATGTGGGAAGCTGTGAGACTTGAGAAGGGTCATCCCAGGAGCTCAGACATTAGACCTTTGAGACTAGGTTACAAAGCAGCTCTGCATCTGAAGGAATGAAGAGCTTGTGCACAACTCACTCTTTCTTCAAATGCCCCAATGCAAAGTTTATTCCAGAATCTGCATAGTTTTTCATTGGCCTCTCCCATTGGGAGACTAATAGTCATTGTCAATCAACAGAAACTTCCAAGGGACAGACCTTTATAATTTGTCCTTCAGGAACTATAAATTTTTAATGTTTTACTGTTTTCCACTTAACATCATCATGTCTTACATAATGCTTTCTTTTCCAGCATTTCTAATACTGCCAAACATTAAGAAGTTGAAGGGAAGTTGTACCATATAGTAGGATTACACAAGAAGTGTCATGGTGCTGAAGGAATGAGAGGGTCCATTAGCTTGCGAGATCCTGAGACTGAAAAAGCTCCCTGCCAAATCAGTTTTAAAACCCCTCTCATAATCAGAGCAAGCAGAGGCATTGGGAAAGGAAAGTGGAGTCTCTTCAACAGAACACCATGATGTTCTCAGGTTATAGCACCATGATAGCACCCTCAGGTTAGAGAGAGATGCTGAAGTCTCATGTTATCCAGCCATCTTCAGAGCTGAAAGAAAAAGAAGGATGGAAGGAGGAAGGAAGGGAGGGAAGAAATGAGAAAAGGAAAACAAAAAACAAAAAAAAACCAGAAAGCTATCAGGTTGGAAACTCTTAGAGAGGAGGAACTGGTCTAAAACCAAAACTCATTGTATATTCTTCATTTTTTGTTGTATATAAATATCATGTAAGAATTCAGGTCCAATTACAAGACAGAAACCACACAGTGATTTTTTTAATTGACGTATAATTGATATCAGATCAGATCAGTCACTCAGTCGTGTCCGACACTTTGAGACCCCATGAATCACAGCATGCCAGGACTCCCTGTCCATCACCAACTCCCGGAGTTCACTGAGACTCACATCCATCGAGTCAGTGATGCCATCCAGCCATCTCATCCTCTGTCGTCCCCTTCTCCTGCCCCCAATCCCTCCCAGCATCAGAGTCTTTTTCAATGAGTCAACTCTTCCCATGAGGTGGCCAAAGTACTGGAGTTTCAGCCTCAGCATCATTCCTTCCAAAGAAATCCCAGGGCTGATCTCCTTCAGAATGGACTGGTTGGATCTCCTTGCAGTCCAAGGGACTCTCAAGAGTCTTCTCCAACACCACAGTTCAAAAGCATCAATTATTCGGCGCTCAGCCTTCTTCACAGTCCAACTCTCACATCCATACATGACCACAGGAAAAACCATAGCCTTGACTAGACGAACCTTTGTTGGCAAAATAATGTCTCTGCTTTTGAACATGCTATCTAGTTTGGTCATAACTTTCCTTCCAAGGAGTAAGCGTCTTTTAATTTCATGGCTGCAGTCACCATCCACAGTAATTTTGGAGCCTAGAAAAATAAAGTCTGACACTGTTTCCACTGTTTGCCCATCTATTTCCCATGAACTGGTGGGACCGGATGCCATGATCTTCGTTTTCTGAATGTTGAGCTTTAAGCCAACTTTTTCACTCTCCACTTTCACTTTCATCAAGAGGCTTTTGAGTTCCTCTTCACCTTCTGCCATAAGGGTGGTGTCATCAGCATATCTGAGGTTATTGATATTTCTCCCAGCGATCTTGATTCCAGTTTGTGTTTCTTCCAGTCCAGCATTTCTCATGATATACATCATATATTGATATACATAATTGATATACATCATATACATTATAGTATATGATCACGTATATATAATTGATTTACAATACTGTGTTAGTTTCAGGTATACAGCAAACTGACTCAGATATATTTTTTCCAGATTCTTTTCCATTATAGGTTTTTATAAGATTTTGTATATAGCTTCCTGTACTATACAGTAGGTCCTTGTTATTTATCTATTTTATATATAATAGTATGTATCTGTTAATCCCAAACTCCTAATTTTATCCTTCCCCCTGCTTCCCCAGTAACCATAAGCTCCCATAACTTGCTTTCTGGATCTATGAGTCAGTTTGTTTTATAAATAAGATCATTTGTATGATTTTTTTTAGATTCCATGTATAAGTGAAAGATGATATTTATCTTTGTCTGACTTACTTCACTTAGTCTGATAATCTCTAGGTCCATCCATGTTGCTGTAAATGGCATCATTTCATTTCATAACTCTATAATATTCCATTGTATATATGTACCACAACTTATTTATCTATTCACCTGTCATCCCTTTAGGTTGCTTCCACACCTTGGCTCTTGTAAATAGTGCTGTTATGAACATAGGGATGTGTGTATCTTTTCAAATTATGGTTTTCTCTGCATATATGCCCAAAAGTGGGATTGTTGGGTCATATAGTAATTCTATTTTTAGTCTTTTAAGGAACCTCCATACTGTTTTCCATGGTGGATATACCAATTTACATTCCCACCACGGTGTAGGGGAGTTCCCCTTTCTCCGCACCCTCTCCAGCCTTTCCTACATGTAGACTTTTTGATGATGGCCATTCTGACCAGAGGGGTGTCCCAGGTGGCACTAGTGGTAAAGAAACTGCTTGCCAATGCAGGAATCGTAAGACAAGCAGGTTCAATCCTGAATTGGGAAGATCCCCTGGAGGAGGGCATGGCAACCCACTCCAGTATTCTTGCCTGGAAAATCCCATGGACAGAGGAGCCTGGCAGGCTACAGTCCAAAGGGTTGCAAAGCATTGGACACAACTGAAGCAACTTAGCACACACGCATTCTAACCAGTGTAAGGTGATCCACAAATGTCACTAATATACAATTCATGTATATCATATATCATATATATCATGCATATCATATATCATGTATATCATTGATATACAAATCATGTAGATACACAAATCATTTCAGTTTTTATTTATGTTTCTCTAATAATGAGCAATGCTGAATATCTTCATGTTCCTATTGGCCATCTGTATGTACTTGGAGAAATACCTGTTTAGGTCCTATACCCATTTTTTTCATTGGATTGTTTGGGGATTTGGGGTTTTTTTTTTTCCCTTATTGAGTTGTATGAGCTGTTTGTATATTTTGGAAATTAACCTCTTGCCTGTCACATCATTTGAGAATATTTCCTCCCATTCCATAGGTTGACTTTTCATTTTGTTTATGGTCTCCTTTGCTATGTAAAGCCAAAGAATTTGACTATATCCCATTTGTTTATTTTTGCCTTTATTTCTATTGCCTTGGGAGACTGACCTAAGAATACATTGCTACAGTTCATGTCAGAGAATGTTTTGCCTATTTCTCTTCTAAGAGTTTTATGGTATCGTGTCTTATATTTAAGTCTTTAACCCATTTTGAGTTTATTTTTGTGTATGGTGTGAGGCAGTGTTCTGACTTCATTGATTTACACACAGTGATTTAAACAATGGAAGTTTAATATTAAAGGATTATGAAACTATGACCAAAGAGTAAACATAAGGTATTATGAAAACTATATATAGTGTCCGAAGGCTGAGACCGAGAGTTCCCAAGGAAGGCCAAATTTGGAAGAAAGACTTCCTCCCCAAGGCCAAGTTCATACCTCACTGGAGAAGGTGAGGTTGCATCCCACAGTGTGCCACAGAAGTTTTCTGGTTTTCCTGGACCAGGTCTAATCTGCTGTAAGTGGGCAAAGAAGGAAGCAACCTTCGGGGAGTGCAGACTTGTCCCACTTGGCACACTGACATGCAGAGAGAGGAGAGCCCTCCAGGCACAGGCAGAGTATAGATGAGCCTCAGCTAGTGACCAGGGACTGGAGTGCGCTGAGCGAGTGGAGGTGCCTATGGAGGCAGGAGACCTGCAGTGTACAGCATCTAGATGGGCTGGAGCTGCGAGGATGTGGAAGTGTCCCACATTCTGGGTTCTTGGCTGGGGCAGATCACAACCCTGTTTTCAAACACACACTCCTGAGTTTGCACCCTCTGATAACAGCAGACTCCCCCTTCAGCCTGCTACATCCTTCTAGTGTCCTCTACTGAAATAGCCCAACATCATCCTTGCTGTAAAGGTGAGATATTCACAGAATTCCATCCTTAATCACAGAGCAGATATTAGAGGATAAATTTGGACCTGAGAGGCAATAAATCGATAAGTAGTACATATGAATAAGAAGCTATATGTGATTAAAACCAAATATGGATGTAATGATTTTCAAAAAAATTTTTTGTATTTCTAAAGTTCTCAAATCAAGAACCTCTCCAGGTATTGGTTAAGTAGATTCTTGGACTGGATGGACCCTGACTGATCATTAAGATTCTGGAATCTAGAGTGTCAAGTACGTAGTCCCACAGCCATCTGGGTAAGGGAGCTCCATGACACTTTCATAATATCTAATGTCATTTAAAAAAAAAAAAAAAAACTCTGTGAGGCAATTATTAAAATCCTTCTATTGCACATAAGAGAGGCTAGTGAGGATCAGGGAAACTTAAGTACATCATGATAGAGATAGAAAACTTCTCATCATTCAAGAGTTAAAAGGGCTTCAAAATACTTTAAGCATTTACTTCTGTTTGTTATAAAAATTAAAGACTTTCTAAACATGAGGGGATAAAATAACCCAGGACTAAAGGCACAATAATAAGGCACAAATAATCAATAGAGAGACAGTCTGGTAAGGTGAGAGCACTGATTCTGGAAGCAGATTGCTGGGGTTGGAATCAGGGCTCTGTCACTAGCGATGCAATGTTAAATGATCAAACATTTTACATCTGGCATTTAGATATTTTAAGGTAAACACACTCACTTCTGAATATTTCTACTCACTCTAATAATACAGTTGTTGCAGCTGGAAATTTCTTGGTGTGTCTGCAACTATAATAAGATACTTTTCTACTTTGAATTTCTATTAAATAATAACACAATTCCACACACTACTTGTGAAAAATAATTGGAGTTGGTCATGCTTTCTTTCTTAGGCAGCTTCATTTCCTAGGGAGCAAATGAGTGGAATATAGGTCCTGCCCTTAATTTTCTTAGTCCAACATGCTTGAAATGATTGCATAGTCTTCTGTTCTACTAGAACAGTTCCATCAACTGTCTCATTCCTTATTCTGTACGAATATTAAAAATCAGTATTTTTTTCTGATGCATGTCTGTACATCTATTCTTGTTCATTTCTGTTTTTCAATTTCCCCCTAATATTCCAACCTCTTAAATTTTTTTAAATTCTTCCTATTTTATATCCTAATAAGAGTATATATTAATAACCTAATGTACATTAAACTTATTAAAGTTTTCTTTAGTTCCACATTGTGAGGAAGATATAAAAATATATGTGTATTTAATTTTGTTTCATTCAAACTGCTTACCTCAGGGATCATTCTTTGGGGTAATTAGTGGATATTCCCTGTATATGTAACCCTGATAAATACATAACAGATACTAAAATAGGAAGCCCAAATCTAAGACCCTACTATTCAGGTATTCAAGTGCCATTAGTTTAGCAAAATAATAAATTTCAATAAATGGTATCCATTATTATTTCATGGACTCAAACTCTAGCCAAAGACAGGGCTGGGGTGGGTTTTCAGACAGGAGACACAGTTACTCTATTTGAGCATGTTCTTTATTTTTTGCACATTGTAAAGAAAATACATTAGCCTGACTTTTGTTAAACCATGGTAAAAAGGCATTAGAGGAAAATGTGTGAAAGCAGGACTCCAACCAAGTAGAAGAGAGAGTGAGATTGTCATGTTTTTGTGTCATCATTGTTGATTTGCTGTTGATGTTAGAAGCTTGCTGCCCATCCACCCACCAAGGCTTGGTTTCCCTCTCACTCCCCCCAATCCATTTTCCTCAGTGGAGAATCCTTCCCCAGAAGTGAGAACCACGCTACACTTCTGCCTCCAATTGGCCTTGCCTTAGAGCTCCCTCAGAGAAGGCAGTGGCACCCCACTCCAGTACTCTTGCCTGGAAAATCCCATGGATGGAGGAGCCTGGTAGGCTGCAGTCCATGGGGTCGCTAGAGTCGGACACGACTGAGCGACTTCCCTTTCACTTTTCACTTTCATGCATTGGAGAAGGAAATGGCAACCCACTCCAGTGTTCTTGCCTGGAGAATCCCAAGGATGGGAAGCCTGATGGGCTGCCGTCTATGGGGTTGCACAGAGTCGGACACGACTGAAGTGACTTAGCAGCAGCAGCAGCAAGAGCTCCCTCAGAGAAGGCGATGGCACCCCACTCCAGTACTCTTGCCTGGAAAATCCCATGGATGGAGGAGCCTGGTGGGCTGCAGTCCATGGGGTCGCGAAGAGCTGGACCCAGCTGAGTGACTTCACTTTCACTTTTCACTTTCACGCACTGGAGAAGGAAATGGCAACCCACTCCAGTGTTCTTGCCTGAAGAACCCCAGGGACGGGGAGCCTGGTGGGCTGCTGTCTATGGGGTCGCACAGAGTCGGATACGACTGAAACAACTTAGCAGCAGCAGCAGCAAGAGCTCCCTGGTAGCTCAGCTGGTAAAGAATCAGCCTGCAATGCAGGAGACCTGGGTTTGATTGATCCCTGGATTGGGAAGATCCCCTGAAAAAGGGAAAGGCAACCCACTCCAGTATTCTTCCCTGGAGAATCCCATGGACAGAGGAGCATGGAGGGCTATAGTTCATGGAATCACAAAAGAGTCGGACATGACTGAGTGACTTTCACTTCATTTCAAGAGTCTAAATAAAAGTCTCACAACTATTATGCATCAAAACAAGACCCAACCTCAGTTCCCATTGGCTTCGGGGTTCTCTATCACATAAATGCCCAGGGTGTGGGCAAATAGCACCTCAGTCCATTTTCTGGAATTCCAAAATCCAAAACCTCTGAAAACTGTCAATTTTTCTAAGTTTATAATAAACTCATTTGGTAGCAAATCTGACCTGAACTGAAGTGAGAATATCTACTGGCTTTATTTTCCCCACCTGGTGTGAATGTTCATACATTTCCCCAGGGAAGTGCTGATGCGTTTCATCACTGTTCTCAGCCCCCTGCTGCGGGCGTATATTGAGACACTGTGGAAGCAGGGCGGTCACTCGGGGCCCCAGACTTACAAAGGCCTGCACCTGGCGTAAAGCTCTGCTCTCACTATCCTGAAATCTTTAATAATTTTCGAACAAGAGGTCATGCAGTTTTCATTTTGCACAGGACCCTGCAAATTTTATAGCTGGTCCTGAGTATAAGCACTGAAGCATCTTTCCAAAATCTGAAAAGTTATGAATTATAAAACATTTCTGACTCTGAGGGCTTTTGTTAAGGCATCTGAGCTGCTATGCTACCAGTATTGCTGTTATTATTACTGACACAAGGGATTGAATGCCTCTTACAGGCAGGTGATCATCTAAGCACTTTCACATGTTAAATATAACCTTGTGAGTACATAGTACTTTCTTCATTTAAAACAACTGAGTAGAAATTTAACCTGAAGTGTTTATAGTCCCCAGATATAAATGGCAGAGGTGGAATTCAAACTAAGGCAGTGAACCTCAACTTTTCAGCTGAGGAACTGGCTTTCTGGAAGACAATTTTTCTTTCAGAGTGGCGTTGTGGATGCTTTCAGGATGATTCAAGCGCATTACATTCCTTGTGCACTTTCAGTTCAGTTCAGTCGCTCAGTCGTGTCCAACTCCTTGCAACCCCATGGACTGCAGCATGCCAGGCTTCCCTGTCCATCACCAACTCCCGGAGCTTGCTCAAACTCATGTCCATTGCGTCAGTGATGCCATCCAACCATCTCATCCTCTGTCAAGCCCTTCTCCTCCTGCCTTTGATTTTTCCAGCATCAGGGTCTTTTCAAATGAGTCAGCTCTTCACATCAGATGGCGAAAGTTTTGGAGTTTCAGCTTCAGCATCAGTCCTACCAATGAATATTCAGGACTGATTTCTTTTAGGATGGACTGGTTTTACCTCCTTACAGTCCAATTCAGTTCAGTCGCTCAGTCGTGTCTGACTCTTCGCGACCCCATGAATCACAGCACGCCAGGCCTCCCTGTCCATCACCAACTCCCGGAGTTCACCCAGACCCACATCCATCGAGTCAGTGATGCCATCCAGCCATCTCATCCTCTGTCATCCCCTTCTCCTCCTGCCCCCAATCCCTCCCAGCATCAGAGTCTTTTCCAATGAGTCAGCTCTTCGCATGAGGTGGCCAAAGTACTGGAGTTTCAGCTTCAGCATCATTCTCTCCAAAGAAATCCCAGGGCTGATCTCCTTCAGAATGGACTGGTTGGATCTCCTTGCAGTCCAAGGGACTCTCAAGAGTCTTCTCCAACACCACAGTTCAAAAGCATCAATTCTTTGGCGCTCAGCCTTCTTCACAGTCCAACTCTCACATCCATACATGACCACAGGAAAAACCATAGCCATGACTAGATGAACCTTTGTTGGCAAAGTAATGTCTCTGCTTTTGAATATGCTATCTAGGTTGGTCATAACTTTCCTTCCAAGGAGTAAGCGTCTTTTAGTTTCATGGCTGGAATCACCATCTGCAGTGATTTTGGAGCCCCCAAAAATAAAGTCTGACACTGTTTCCACTGTTTCCCCATCTATTTCCCATGAAGTGATGGGACCAGATGCCATGATCTTTGTTTTCTGAATGTTGAGCTTTAAGCCAACTTTTTCACTCTCCACTTTCACTTTCATCAAGAGGCTTTTTAGTTCCTCTTCACTTTCTGCCATAAGGGTGGTGTCATCTGCATATCTGAGGTTATTGATATTACAGTCCAAGGGACGCTCAAGAGTCTTCTCCAACACCACAGTTCAAAAGCATCAATTCTTTGGCGCTCAGCTTTCTTCACAGTCCAACTCTCACATCCATACATGACTACTGGAAAAACCATAGCTTTGCTTAGACAGACCTTTGTTGGCAAAGTAATGTCTCTGCTTTTTAATATGCTGTCTAGGTTGGTCATAGCTTTTCTTCCAAGGAGTAAGCATCTTTTATTACATGGCTGTAGTCACCATCAGCAGTGATTTTGGAGCCCCCCAAAATTGTCTCTCACTGTTTCCATTGTTTCCCCATCTATTTGCCATGAAGTGATGGGACTGGATTCCATGATTTTACTTTTTTGAATGTTGAATTTTAAGCCAGCCTTTTCATTCTCCTCTTTCATCAAGAGGCTCTTTAGTTCTTCACTTTCTGCCATAAAGGTGGTGTCATTTGCATATCTGAGGTTATTGATATTTCTCCCAGCAATCTTGATTCCAGCTTGTGCTTCATCCAGCCTGGCATTTCACATGATGTACTCTGCATATAAGTTAAAAAAGCAGGGTGACAATATACAGCCTTGACATACTCCTTTCCCTATTTGGAACCAGTCTGTTGTCTCATGTCCAGTTCTAACTGTTGCTTCTTGACCTGCATACAGATTTCTCAGGAGGCAGGTAAGGTGATTTGGTATTCCCATCTCTTGAAGAATTTTACACACTTTGTTGTGACCTTCAGAAAGGCTTTGGCGTAATCAATAAAGCAGAAGCAGATATTTTTCTGGTATTCTCTTGCTTTTTTGATGATCCAGCGGATGTTGGCAATTTGGCCTCTGGCCCTCTGCCTTTTCTGAGTTGTGCACTTTATTTCTAATCTAGTGCTGCCACTGATCTGGCAGAGGGTACCGGTCCATGGCCTAGAGTCTGGGGACACCTGAACTAAGGTCTGATTCTGAAATCCTTGTAAGAACACTTAGTATTCTTGGAGAGAGGTACTTTGAAAGTGTTAGGATGAGACTGGCATATGAGATTGCCAATATTCATTTCTTTTGATGTAGGAAAACAGCATTTTCTTCTGGCTTTGCCTAACAGATATGAAGGACTACTTGTAAAACATAAGCTTCCTCTACTTCATCTATTTATTTATTTTTAGTCTGAAACCATGATTAAGCTAGTATTTCTGCAAAAATAAATAAAAGATTGAAGTGAAGTCAGTAGAAAAATTTATGTAGTGCAATTTAAACCCAGTTGCATGTCTCATCCTGTCTGACCAGAGATGACATCACTGCTCCTAAATGGGGAGGGCTGGTCACAGGGGAGACCCTGTTTTTATTGTGATCAGCTGCAGACCATCAGCAACGATGACCTCATCTGCAGCTGAGGAGGTTTGACCTTTGCCCCCTTAGGCATGTGAAGCAGAAAAAAACGCTTCACAGGCCAAGGAATGTAACAGACAAGCATCCTTCAGCTTGGCAGAGTTTATCAAGCAAGTGTTAAGTGCAAATGGTCAGACTTGGACACGATGTAAAAGCAATTAAGAGAAAAAAAAAAAAAAAAACAGTGAGCAGCCTGGGAGTTGGGTGGGTCCTTTGACGTTTCTTGGAAATATTAAAAAAATATATATTTCATTTTACAATAGTAAAAGATAAAGGAGATTTTTAAAAAACTGTGCTTGTATAGAATTTTCCATAAAGAGATGGTAGAATTTAAATTCTTTTTGTTATCAGTTTCCATGAGAATATCTTAGACCTAATCAAATCAATTTGGTCTGCCAATGGATAGGTTAATTGCCTACCTTAAAAAAAAAATTGTAAGACATGCTCTTTAGCTAAATTTTTTTAAACTTTTTATTTTGTATTGGGGTGTAGCTGATTAACAGTGTTGTGACAGTTTCAGGTGAATGGCAAAGAGACTCAGCCATACACATCCATTCTCCTCCAAACCCCCTTCCCATCCAGGCTGCCACAGAACACTGAGCCGAGTTCCATGCGCCTTAAAGTAGGTCCTTGTTGGTTATCCATTTTAAATATAGCAGTGTGTAGAGGCAAGCTTAAGTTTGTTCTCTAATTCTGTGTGTCTCTTTCTGTTTTGTAAACAAGTTCATTTGTATCAGTTATGTTTAGATTCCACATTTAAGGAATGCCATGCCATACGATATTTCTTCTCTCTCTGACTTACTTCACTTAGTATGACAATCTCTAGGTCCATCCATGTTTCAGCTAAATTTTTTAACTGTTGCAGTGATAGTGAAGATTCCATAACAAGGGCCTGGGTTAGACACTCACACACATCCAGTAATGTGTGGACATTCACTGGGGACACTCTACTGAATATTCTTTTCCCGTCCTGCCTGCTTCCACTGAACAGCTCACAGGCAGATCAGTTCCAATGTAACAGTTCCTTCTATTCAAAAACTCCTTAATAACCAGAAATTGTTTAATATTTTAGGATTTTTGACATGTATCCTTTAATGTAGCATTCATGTGCACCGTGAGTGGAAACTCTGAAAGTCAGTTTAAAAAGATGGGTGAAATTGTTAGGTCAAAATAGATTGTTCCCATCTCCTGGCTGATTGTTAATCAATATCTTCTAAATCAAACAGCCTGTGGGAAACAGATTTTTTGGTGTGTTTCACTTGCAACTAAATTGGAGAGATGGAAGCCTTCCAAAAGAGTTCTGAAATCTGAAACATGAGAAATATTTCATTCAGGTAAAGAAGGCAGTTCATTATCCTAATTTTAAGCTGGGCAGTTACCCAATGAACAGGCCAAGTCCTTTATGTGTCCTGAATGAGCTTTATCTGACCCACTGCTTCCCACTCTCCAAATGAAATGTAGCTCATTCCCTCAAGCTGAGAATCTGAGAAGACCAATTGCTTTAAAAGATGTGAGGAAAAGAGCTGATGATTTAGGTGAAAATTCTGGGGAAATCACGTTCTCTTTTAAGAAGGGGGAAACTTATGGGAAAAACAATACAGCAGAATGAATGTTTAGACCCGGATTTCTCAAGTCAAAAACATCTGCTCATTTAGGTGGTTAGCATTGTAAGGATCCCCTCCATTATTTTTGTGGTGCTGGTGATGATCATTTTAATGTTTGTCTTATGTATTTCTATTTACTAAAATTCTGTTGAAAGTGAGATGTTAGATTTCAAAAAAAGTTCTTATCTTCCAGCAATTAGAATTTCAGGGAGGAGCCAAGATGGCGGAGGAGTAGGACTGGGAGAACACTTTCTCCCCCACAAATTCATCAAAAGAGCATTTAAACGTCGAGTAAATTCCACAAAACAACTTCTGAATGCCGGCAGAGGACATCAGGCACCCAGAAAAGCAGCCCAACTCTTCGAAAGGAGATAACCGAGTGGCGGGGAGGCGATAAGTCGCAGCATTGGCGCCCGCCAAACACCTCATCACCTGAGCTGCTCGACCTGGGAAGAACACAAAACGCAGGCCCAACCGAGTCTGCGCCTCTGAGGACTACCCGAGTGCCTGAACCTGAGCGGCTTGGACCTGGGAGCTCAGTCCAGGGCCGGCCTCTGATTGTTCCCGGCGGAACAACCTAGAGCCCAAGCAGTGCGGGCAGGGAGGTTACACACGCCGTGAGCGGGGGCAGACCCAGTGTGGCCGAGGCACTTCGAGCGCACGCCAGTGTTATCTGTTTGCAGCATCCCTCCCTCCCTCCCCACAGCGCGGCTGAACAAGTGAGCCTAAATTTAAAAAAAAAAAAAAAAAAAAAATAGGGTCCTCCACCGTCCCCTTTGTGTCAGGGCGGGAACCAGACACTGAAGAGACCAGCAAACAGAAGAAGCTATAACAGAGGGAAACGCCTTGGAAGCTACAGGCCATAGATTAAAACCCTGTGGTTACTACGGATTACATAGGAAGGGGCCTATAGATCTTGAGAAATATAAGTCGGACTAAGGAACTGCCAAAAATGAACTGAACCCACAATACTCACAACAAAACCAGAGAAAGACCTAGATATATTTTTACTATTTTTACGATCAATCTTTCTTTCTTTCTTTTTTTTTTAATTAAAAAAAAATTTTTTTAAGTCCTCTATTGTCCTTTAATTTTCACTTTTATAACTATTACTTTGCAAAAAAAAAAAAAAAAAAGACCCTATTTTTTTTTTTTTTCTTCTTCTTCAGCAAACTTCATATATATATTTTATAATTTTTTGACCGTGGTTTTTTTTTTTTTTTTTTTTTTTTTTTTTCTTCTTTTTCTTCTTTTCTTTAACATTGCATTTTTGAAATTCCAAACTCTACTCTAGATTTTTAATTTTAGCCTTTTGATATATGTTATCAATTTTGTACCTATAGTTTTTTTCATAATTGCTGTGACTTTTTTTTTCCTCTGTTTCTTTCTCTTCTTCTTTTATATAACATCGTATATCTGCAATTCCAAACTCTACTCAAGATTTTTAATTTATGCTTTTTGGTATTTGATATCAATTTTGTACCTGTATTTTCTTTATAATTTTTGCGACATTGTTTTTGTTGGTTTGTTTGTTTTCTCTCTTTATTTTTCTTCTTCTTCTTCTTTTTTTTTTTTTTAACGTTGTATTTTTGAAATTCCAAACTCTACTCTAGATTTTTAATTTTTGCTGTTTGGTATTAGTTATCAATTTTGTACCTGTAGTTTCTTTATTACTTTCACGACCTTGTTTGTTTTTCTTTGTTCGTTTTTTCTCTCTTTCTTTTCCTTCTCCTTTTCATTAACATCACATTTTTGAAATTCCAAACTCTACTCTAGATTTCTAACTTTTGTTTTTATGTATTTGTTACCAATTTTGTACCTTTAAGAACCCAATCTTCAGGACCCATTTTTCACTAGTGTACGAGATTACTGGCTTGACTGCTCTCTCTCCCTTTGGACTCTCCATTTTCTCCACCAGGTCACCTGTATCTCCTCCCTAACCCCTCTCTACTCTACCCAACTCTGTGAATTTCTGTGTGTTCCAGACGGTGGAGAACACTTAAGGAACTGATTACTGGCTGGATCTGTCTCCCGCCTTTTCATTTCCCCCTTTTATCTTTCTGACCACCTCTGTCTCCTGCCTCCTTCTTCTCTTCCCTGTATAACTCCGTGAACATCTCTGAGTGGTCCAGTTGTGGAGTGCACATAAGGAAGTGACTACTGGCTAGCCCACTCTCTCCACTATTGATTCCACCTCATCTCATTTGGGTCACCTCTAACTCCCTCCTCCCTCTTCTCTTCTCCATGTAACGCTGTGAACCTCTCTGAGTGACCCTCACAGTAGAGAAACTTTTCATCTTTAACGTAGATGTTTTATCAGTGGTGCTGTATAGAAGGAGAAGTTTTGAAACTACTGTAAAATTAAGACCGATAACTGGAAGTAGGAGGCTTAAGTCCAATCCCTGACTCCAGGGAACTCCTGACTCCAAGGAACATTAATTGACAGGAGCTCATCAAACGCCTCCATACCGACACTGAAACCAAGCACCACACAAGGGCCAACAAGTTCCAGGGAAAGACATAACAAGCAAATTCTCCAGCAACAAAGGAACACAGCCCTGAGCTTCAAGATACAGGCTGCCTAAAGTCACCCCAAAACCATAGACATCTCATAACTCATTACTGGACATTTCATTACACTCCAGAGAGAAGAAATACAGCTCCATCAACCAGAACATCAACACAAGCTTCCCTAACCAGGAAACCTTGACAAGCCACCTGTACAAACCCACACACAGCGAGGAAACGCCACAATAAAGAGAACTCCACAAACTGCCAGAATACAGAAAGGACACCCCAAACTCAGCAATTTAAACAAGATGAAGAGACAGAGGAATAGCCAGCAGATAAAGGAACAGGATAAATGCCCACCAAACCAAACAAAAGAGGAAGAGATAGGGAATCTACCTGATAAAGAATTCCGAATAATGATAGTGAAATTGATCCAAAATCTTGAAATTAAAATGGAATCACAGATAAATAGCCTGGAGGCAAGGATTGAGAAGATGCAAGAAAGGTTTAACAAGGACTTAGAAGAAATAAAAAAGAGTCAATATATAATGAATAATGCAATAAGTGAAATTAAAAACACTCTGGAGGCAACAAATAGTAGAATAACAGAGGCAGAAGATAGGATTAGTGAATTAGAAGATAGAATGGTAGAAATAAATGAATCAGAGAGGATAAAAGAAAAACGAATTAAAAGAAATGAGGACAATCTCAGAGACCTCCAGGACAATATTAAACGCTACAACATTCGAATCATAGGGGTCCCAGAAGAAGAAGACAAAAAGAAAGACCATGAGAAAATACTTGAGGAGATAATAGTTGAAAACTTCCCTAAAATGGGGAAGGAAATAATCACCCAAGTCCAAGAAACCCAGAGAGTCCCAAACAGGATAAACCCAAGGCGAAACACCCCAAGACACATAGTAATCAAATTAACAAAGATCAAACACAAAGAACAAATATTAAAAGCAGCAAGGGAAAAACAACAAATAACACACAAGGGAATTCCCATAAGGATAACAGCTGATCTTTCAATAGAAACTCTTCAAGCCAGGAGGGAATGGCAAGACATACTTAAAATGATGAAAGAAAATAACCTACAGCCCAGATTATTGTACCCAGCAAGGATCTCATTCAAGTATGAAGGAGAAATCAAAAGCTTTTCAGACAAGCAAAAGCTGAGAGAATTCTGCACCACCAAACCAGCTCTCCAACAAATACTAAAGGATATTCTCTAGACAGGAAACACAAAAATGGTGTATAAATTCGAACCCAAAACAATAAAGTAAATGGCAACGGGGTCATACTTATCAGTAATTACCTTAAACGTAAATGGGTTGAATGCCCCAACCAAAAGACAAAGACTGGCTGAATGGATACAAAAACAAGACCCCTGCATATGTTGTCTACAAGAGACCCACCTCAAAACAGGGGACACATACAGACTGAAAGTGAAGGGCTGGAAAAAGATTTTCCATGCGAATAGGGACCAAAAGAAAGCAGGAGTAGCAATACTCATATCAGATAAAATAGACTTTAAAACAAAGACTGTGAAAAGAGACAAAGATGGTCACTACATAATGATCAAAGGATCAATCCAAGAAGAAGATATAACAATTATAAATATATATGCACCCAACACGGGAGCACCGCAGTATGTAAGACAAATGCTAACAAGTATGAAAGGAGAAATTAACAATAACACAATAATAGTGGGAGACTTTAATACCCCACTCACACCTATGGATAGATCAACTAAACAGAAAATTAACAAGGAAACACAAACTTTAAACGATACAATAGACCAGTTAGACCTAATTGATATCTATAGGACATTTCATCCCAAAACAATGAATTTCACCTTCTTCTCAAGTGCACATGGAACCTTCTCCAGGATAGATCACATCCTGGGCCATAAAGCTAGCCTTGGTAAATTCAAAAAAATAGAAATCATTCCAAGCATCTTTTCTGACCACAATGCAGTAAGATTAGATCTCAATTACAGGAGAAAAACTATTAAAAAATCCAACATATGGAGGCTGAACAACACGCTGCTGAATAACCAACAAATCACAGAAGAAATCAAAAAAGAAATCAAAATTTGCATAGAAACGAATGAAAATGAAAACACAACAACCCAAAACCTGTGGGACACGGTAAAAGCAGTCCTAAGGGGAAAGTTCATAGCAATACAGGCACACCTCAAGAAACAAGAAAAAAGTCAAATAAATAACCTAACTCTACACCTAAAGCAACTAGAAAAGGAAGAAATGAAGAACCCCAGGGTTAGTAGAAGGAAAGAAATCTTAAAAATTAGAGCAGAAATAAATGCAAAAGAAACAAAAGAGACCATAGCAAAAATCAACAAAACCAAAAGCTGGTTCTTTGAAAGGATAAATAAAATTGACAAACCATTAGCCAGACTCATCAAGAAACAAAGGGAGAAAAATCAAATCAATAAAATTAGAAATGAAAATGGAGAGATCACAACAGACAACACAGAAATACAAAGGATCATAAGAGACTACTATCAACAATTATATGCCAATAAAATGGACAACGAGGAAGAAATGGACAAATTCTTAGAAAAGTACAACTTTCCAAAACTCGATCAGGAAGAAATAGAAAATCTTAACAGACCCATCACAAGCACGGAAATTGAAACTGTAATAAAAAATCTTCCAGCAAACAAAAGCCCAGGTCCAGACGGCTTCACAGCTGAATTCTACCAAAAATTTAAAGAAGAGCTAACACCTATCCTGCTCAAACTCTTCCAGAAAATTGCAGAGGATGGTAAACTTCCAAACTCATTCTATGAGGCCACCATCACCCTAATACCAAAACCTGACAAAGATCCCACAAAAAAAGAAAACTACAGGCCAATATCACTGATGAACATAGATGCAAAAATCCTTAACAAAATTCTAGCAAACAGAATCCAACAACACATTAAAAAGATCATACACCATGACCAAGTGGGCTTTATCCCAGGGATGCAAGGATTCTTCAATATCCGCAAATCAATCAATGTAATACACCACATTAACAAATTGAAAAATAAAAACCATATGATTATCTCAATAGATGCAGAGAAAGCCTTTGACAAAATTCAACATCCATTTATGATAAAAACTCTCCAGAAAGCAGGAATAGAAGGAACATACCTCAACATAATCAAAGCTATATATGACAAACCCACAGCAAACATTATCCTCAATGGTGAAAAATTGAAAGCATTTCCTCTAAAGTCAGGAACAAGACAAGGGTGCCCACTTTCACCATTACTATTCAACATAGTTTTGGAAGTTTTGGCCACAGCAATCAGAGCAGAAAAAGAAATAAAAGGAATCCAAATTGGAAAAGAAGAAGTAAAGCTCTCACTGTTTGCAGATGACATGATCCTCTACATAGAAAACCCTAAAGACTCCACCAGAAAATTACTAGAACTAATCAATGACTATAGTAAAGTTGCAGGATATAAAATCAACACACAGAAATCCCTTGCATTCCTATACACTAATAATGAGAAAACAGAAAGAGAAATTAAGGAAACAATTCCATTCACCATTGCAACGGAAAGAATAAAATACTTAGGAATATATCTACCTAAAGAAACTAAAGACCTATATATAGAAAACTATAAAACACTGGTGAAAGAAATCAAAGAGGACACTAACAGATGGAGAAATATACCATGTTCATGGATTGGAAGAATCAATGTAGTGAAAATGAGTATACTACCCAAAGCAATCTATAGATTCAATGCAATCCCTATCAAGATACCAACAGCATTCTTCACAGAGCTAGAACAAATCATTTCACAATTTGTATGGAAAAACAAAAAACCTCGAATAGCCAAAGCGATCTTGAGAAAGAAGAATGGAACGGGAGGAATCAACCTACCTGACTTCAGGCTCTACTACAAAGCCACAGTTATCAAGACAGTATGGTACTGGCACAAAGACAGAAATATAGATCAATGGAACAAAATAGAAAGCCCAGAGATAAATCCACGCACATATGGACACCTTATCTTCGACAAAGGAGGCAAGAATATACAATGGATTAAAGACAATCTTTTTAACAAGTGGTGCTGGGAACTCTGGTCAACCACTTGTAAAAGAATGAAACTAGAACACTTTCTAACACCATACACAAAAATAAACTCAAAATGGATTAAAGATCTAAACGTAAGACCAGAAACTATAAAACTCCTAGAGGAGAACATAGGCAAAACACTCTCTGACATACATCACAGCAGGATCCTCTATGACCCACCTCCCAGAATATTGGAAATAAAAGCAAAAATAAACAAATGGGACCTAATTAACCTTAAAAGCTTCTGCACATCAAAGGAAACTATTAGCAAGGTGAAAAGACAGCCTTCAGAATGGGAGAAGATAATAGCAAATGAAGCAACTGACAAACAACTAATCTCGAGAATATACAAGCAACTCCTACAGCTCAACTCCAGAAAAATAAATGACCCAATCAAAAAATGGGCCAAAGAACTAAATAGACATTTCTCCAAAGAAGACATACAGATGGCTAACAAACACATGAAAAGATGCTCAGCATCACTCATTATCAGAGAAATGCAAATCAAAACCACTATGAGGTACCATTTCACGCCAGTCAGAATGGCTGCAATCCAAAAGTCTACAAGTAATAAATGCTGGAGAGGGTGTGGAGAAAAGGGAACCCTCTTACACTGTTGGTGGGAATGCAAACTAGTACAGCCACTATGGAGAACAGTGTGGAGATTCCTTAAAAAACTGGAAATAGACATGCCTTATGATCCAGCAATCCCACTGCTGGGCATACACACTGAGAAAACCAGAAGGGAAAGAGACACGAGTACCCCAATGTTCATCGCAGCACTGTTTATAATAGCCAGGACATGGAAGCAACCTAGATGCCCATCAGCAGATGAATGGATAAGAAAGCTGTGGTACATATACACAATGGAGTATTATTCAGCCATTAAAAAGAATACATTTGAAGCAGTTCTAATGAGGTGGATGAAACTGGAGCCTATTATACAGAGTGAAGTAAGCCAGAAAGAAAAACACCAATACAGTATACTAACGCATATATATGGAATTTAGAAAGATGGTAACAATAACCCTGTGTACGAGACAGCAAAAGAGACACTGATGTATAGAACAATCTTATGGACTCTGTGGGAGAGGGAGAGGGTGGGAAGATTTGGGAGAATGGCATTGAAACATGTAAAATATCATGTATGAAACGAGTTGCCAGTCCAGGTTCGATGCACGATACTGGATGCTTGGGGCTGGTGCACTGGGACGACCCAGAGGGATGGAATGGGGAGGGAGGAGGGAGGAGGGTTCAGGATGGGGAACACATGTAAACCTGTGGCGGATTCATTTTGATATTTGGCAAATCTAATAGTTATGTAAAGTTTAAAAATAAAATAAAATTAAAAAAAAAAAAAAAAAAAAAAAAAAGAAAAAAAAAAAAAAAAAGAATTTCAGAGAGTTTTCCTTGGTTATCCCTCAGGACCCCAGAAGAAAATAGTCAATTTACCATCTGGGTCCAATAGACCCTTTTAATTTGCATAGTTAAATTGTATTTATAATTCATTTTTAATACTTACAGAGGTAAACATGAAGAGATAGTGTAAAATTTATTATAGAGAAAGAAGTTCATAAAAGTATTATACCATAGTGTCTTTTCTTTTCCACTCCGTAAAGTTTATTGCGTTCATAACTGGATGACGTGAACGGATATAAATTGTGATTTATCCATATGATAGAATACTATTCAGCATGAAAAGGATACATCCGACAACATGAACATATCTCAGAAAAATTATGCTGAGTAAAAGAAACCAGACCAAGAAAATAATACATTCTGTATGACTCTGCCAGTTATATAAAATTCGTAGTAAATGGACACTAATCTGTACTGACACAAAGCAGATGAGCGGTTGCCTGAGGTTGCCGGAGGAGGCAGGGAGGGAGGTGAGGGAGGGATCATGAAAGAGCAAAAGAGACTCTTGGGGTTGCAGAACATGTTCAGCATCTTGATTGTGGTGAAGGCTTCACGAGTGTACACACACGTCAAAACTTATCAAGTTGTACACTTTACGTGCAGTGTGTCACATCAAAATAAAGTTGCTAAATTTCATCAATGAAATTAGGCATGAAAAAGCAAAGGGTTAGGTTATGAAAAAAAAACAAGGACTTGGAATCAGGTCTCCTGACACTAAAGCCTGCAAAGAACAAAGGGATAACTCTGCCAAATGAAATGCTTGCTAGTTCGAGGGGACACCTTGCCTGGGCAAGACTGCTTGTGGATTAGGATCACAGGTCAAGGATACTTCAATAGGGAAGTCTTCTAGGGAAGGACTGTCAGCAGGGAATTTAACTGGAGGGCCTGTTCTTTCTTTTTTTGTTAATAATTTTATTTATTTATTTTTGGCTGTGCTGGGTCTTCGCTGCTGAGCAGGCGTCTCTCTAGTTGTGATGAGAGGGGGTGATTCTCTATTGCAGGGCCCCAGTGGTTCTAGGGCATGCAGGCTCAGCAGTTGTGGTTCCTGGGCTTAGTTGCCCCTCAGCATGTGGAATCTTCCCAGACCAGGGATCAAA
Organism: Bubalus bubalis; assembly: GCF_019923935.1. NCBI lineage: Eukaryota > Metazoa > Chordata > Mammalia > Artiodactyla > Bovidae > Bubalus > Bubalus bubalis. Next base: position 88,653,047 of record NC_059157.1, on the reverse strand, counting down.
CCCACATCTCCTGCATTGGTAGGTGGATTTTTATTTTATTTTATTTTTTATCAGTTAGCCACCATGGAAGCCCAGGACCTGTCTTAAGTTTTCTCTGTGAGACCTCTAAGATCATAAGAGTGACCTTAATTTATCAGAGAAAAATAAATATGGGTAAATTCATGTGGCTTTTCTCGGCCAATGTATAGCTGTTTAGCAAGAAAGTCTTAACAGATCAACAAATAAACAAATACCATAATCTTGGAAAATTCTGGGAACATATTTACGTTCTCTTTTAAATATAGGAAAACCACTGGAAAAAATAATATACCAGGATGACTGTTTAGACCAGGGTAAATAATGAATAAATTAATTTAATCATAATTCTCCTTTTGTTAAAAATGACAGTAGATAGAAGTTCTAATCCTAAAAAGCACTGTAAATGTTTGGAGAAGGCCTCTAAATGTGGATTCATCAAAGCAACATTTGTATCCAGGACCACTGATAAAAGATATATTGTATATGTGATCATTTCAGACCCTTCCACAGTGCAGAGAAAAGAGTCATTTGCATGCTAATGTATGCCAAAAGATAAGTAATTCCTCCCCTTCTTCTCCTGCTAAATACTGATCACAAAGCTTAGATTGAATGTCAGTCTCTGAAAGCTGGTACTAAAAGTCATTGCTGGGGAAGAGAAAAGCTTTATGTGTCTAGCTACACCCACGAACAAAGCCAAGGTTTTAGTCAAATACAAGGCTTACATTCCAGCTGTGCGATCATCTCCCTCTGTGACCTCAGACAAATGATTATACTTCCACATTCCTATTTCTTCATCTTAAAAAAATGTCAAAGCTTGGTGGAGGGGAGAAGAATCTCAGTGTTCATACTCAAACTATAGATCAAACTGTTATAATTGAACCCACAGCATAACTTAGTCCCACAAACCTAGAGTAGATGCCATAATGTTATAGCATTTGTCACTTAAAATCTGCTTATATTCCAGCTGTACAGACACAAAGGTGATGTACTATTTAACCAGTAAAATAAATCCTATTAGAGTGTACTACCAGTGTTGTTCTTTCCCTGCATTCTTTTACCTCCCTTAAAACAAAAGTGTTCTTCTGGGAAACATGAAAAAGACTGAATATACAGGATGTGAAACTCTTTTTGAAAAGTAAGTTCAGTTTTAATCAAAACCCCATTCTACTTTTAATATTATCCCTCATCTGAGAATGTGAAGAAAAACTTACTTGGATTATGCTCTTAGATGAATAAGAGAAAATGGTTTCTAGCCCTGGTTCTGCGAATAACCAGGTACGTGACCTCAGAAAAATAGGCTGATATATAGAAGAAAGGGCTTCCTTCATAGCTCAGTTGGTAAAGAATCGACCTGCAATGCAGGAGACCCCGGTTCGATTCCTGGGTCAGGAAGATCCGCTGGAGAAGGGATAGGCTGCCCACTCCAATATTCTTGGAGTATCCTGGTGGCTCAGCTGGTAAAGAATCCGCCTGCAATGTGGCAGACCTGGGTTCAATCCCTGGGTTGGGAAGATCCCCTGGAGAAGGGAAAGGCTACCCACTTCAGTATTCTGGCCTGGAGAATTCGATGGATTGTACAGTCCATGGGGTCACAAAGAGTCAGACAGGACTGAGGGACTTTCACTTTATAGGAGAAAATATTATATAACCATTACATTTGGGAGGCTTTATAATAACATTGAAAATAATTATAATAAGTTAAAAAGCCTTTAAAAGGTTTTTTTGTGCTTTTAATAACTTGCAAAAGTTGTCAAATAATATTAAGTGAAGAGGCAAGAAAAGGTATACTAATTATATGTTCAGTATGATCTCAGCTGCTAAGACCAAAAAGAAATCCAACAAAATGTCAGCAGTAGTTGTCTTATTTATTGTGGTGGAATTGTAAATGATGTTTTTCTCTTCTCTCAACTTTTCTACAGAATATTCTCTAATACCATATATTATCTTACAATTAGAAACCAACAAACTATAAAAGAAAAAAGAAAATAAATTACCCCGATGGAAAGAAACTACTTTAGCTTTCATCCATTAATCCTGCAAGCAGTAGTGACAGTTATTTCTAAGAATGCTTGATAAACTTACACATCCCCAGCATTCTCAGAGTCAAAAGATGAGTGATACCCCACACCTTGCAAACATTGATTTCCTGGTATTGCTGAATTTCTCTGCTCATTACTGGAGTCAAGTGATGTATAATCAGGGTTGGCAGTGAGGGAATAATTGCTTTTGCTACAAACCAGGAAGCCATCGACCCCAGTGGAAGAGGGGATGGATGGTGGGCAGCTGTGATGCACTGGGAAACACCTTATTAATGGAGCCACAGAATAACTTCCAAATGAGCATAAGTCATGCCTAGCTAATGTGTCAGCAAACCTCTGGCTTTATTGCTTAACCCTCTTCCTAGAGGAAACCACTTCCCTCTCCCACAGAGGCGTCATGGCCAGGTCTGGAGCTGCCACAACTGCACACGTGCTCCAGAAGGCCTGTCCAGTGTCTTTCTGAAATGTACAACCAAAGCTCTTTCCTAGTGCAACTGTCACGTCTCCATTCAATCTACATTTATCAAGCACCAAGTATTTGCTGGGCTTCGCTGGCTCAGACAGTAAAGAATCCACCTGCAGTGCAGGAGACCCAGGTTTGATCCCTGGGTCAGGAAGATCCCCGGGAGAAGGAAATGGCAACTCACTCCAGTGTTCTTGCCTGGAGAATCCCATGGACAGAGGAGCCTGGCGGGCTGCAAAGAGCCTGACACAACTGAGCAATTAACACTTTCGTTTTCAAGTATGTGCTAAACCCAGGAGACAAAAATATCTGCTCATTTAAACATGAACGTTTAAAACAAGCCAAATTTGACTTACTCTGGCATAGCAGTATCTTGAAGTTATAACTTGGAGTTTGCCTCAAGGCATTATAAAGAGGTTCGTTTTATTTTATTTTGGTTATTTATTTTTGTTCTTTCTTACATTTTCAGTATGTAATCTTCTCATCAAAAGTTGCATTTCAGAGTCAGGAAGAGCTGGGCTTCAATCCTGAAAGAAAAAAATATTAATAGTTTGCCCTGATTAATTAAGGTAACTTTTCTGAGCTTTGATTACTTATCTACAATGGACCTAAAGAAGACCGATGACATTTAAAATCCCTGCAGCAGATCACTGCAATTCTCAATACATGTTACTTGCCTACACTGTTAGCAACATATATCTATTAACAGTTAAACATAATAGTAAAGGCATATTCCAACAAAAATCATTGCTTCTTCAAAAGCACACAGAAAGAATAATCAATTTATCTGATTAGAACAATATGCCCCTGAGAAACATGGCTAAAGAATAGCCCATTAGTCCCTCAATTAGTTGAAATAAACAGAAGTCATTCTAGACTTTTAAATTTTGTTTTTAATCTGTATCTGATGGAAGCATTAATTCCAGCATAGAAACCCCCAAGTAAGTTGCTGACTGTAAAGTAAGGTATCTTAACTAGAGCAACCTCTCTCTGAGAAATCCAAACTACTAGGAAACAAACAAACCAATAAAAATCTCACATACTGTTGAATTTTGGCTCAAGCCTAAATCATCCAGAAATGGGCAACCAGCTCAACTTGCTTAAACCACACTCGTCAAGGAAACAAGAATGGTCACTTTGTATCCTCATTCACCATTTTCTAGCAGCTTCCCTGCTGGCTCAGACGGTAAAGTGTCTACCTGCAACTCAGGAGACCTGGGTTCGATTCCTGGGTCGGGAAGATCCCCTGGAGAAGGAAATGGCAATCCAGTCCAGCACTCTTGCCTGGAAAATCCCACGGATGGAGGAGCATGATAAGCTATAGTCCATGGGGTCGCAAAGAGTCGGACACCAATGAGCGACTTCACTTTCACTTTTCACTGTTTTCTAGATAGTAGAGAATGACCCAAGTGTTTCTGAGGGAAAATAGAAGAGCTACTTTCTGAACTATAAGAGATAAAGGCCAAGTCAAATGTTCATTTTCCTGAAGGTGAAGATACATAGAGGGATGGTGTAGAAATGAGGCTTGGAGGAGGCTGTAGGCCACAATTGGAAGTACTTGTATTTGCCATCATCATTTCATATAAAACTTGTAACATATACAGGACCTAAGCATGTGAGAGATAAGGAAACCAAAGTAGGTAATGTCACCATGCATGAAACGGGATGGCAGGGTAGATACGCAATTTCCTGATTCCTAGGCCAGAGTTCATTCCCACCATCTCATGCAACCTAATAGATGTCTTACCAATGGACTAAGTTCAGTGCTTGGCAGATTAGACTAAACTTGCTTATATTTGTTACATTGTTTTGTTATGTTTTGTTCACATGTCCTGTAGCATATGAAATGACAAATTTGGTTGCATTTTTGGGGTTAGTATAAACAATAGATGTAAACAAAGTATTATGAAGAAATATACAGAGAAATCACATGTGGATAAAAATAATTGAAGAATCACTTAGGGGATGAAATAAATCACGAGGATTTTCCTTTCTAGAGAAATGAGCAAATGGAGGAAAAGCATGATTTACCATGCCTGTCTTTTCTTGGATGCATCCCCTCAACTGCAAATGAATTATTTTACTTTCTACATATTTTCCTCCTTGAAATTCTTTGATAGTTAGATTAGCTGAAATGTATGAAGCCCACTGCTGAGAGTAAAGGAGAACTCTAATTCCAGTCACAGTTCTTCATCCGCTCTTTTTTGAGCTGTGACAGTATATGGAGCAAGGATATATCTGCCAAGACTTTAAAAATGCCATCTTGCTGCTCCTGCATACATCATTTAAGCAGAGGCAGGCCCTGACTCAGTCTGACCTCTACAGCCTTCTTTTCCTCATAGACAGAATTACTTAATCCCCTTCTAAATACTCCTTATCCCCAATCTAAGAGACCAATCCTGACAACTGGCAGAAAAGACATAAATAATGCCAGCTCTCTCTATTCTAACATTTATCATCTTGTGATACTTGTTCCTAGTTAGGTCATAAACTTGCATCCCAGTCTGTAATTGTGAGAAATTAGAGGACAACAGCTGTGTCTTGTTTTCCTTTGTACATTCAGAACCTGGCATACCAATTGCATACAGTAGTCACTCAATAAGTGTTTGCTTACTAACTGACTGATTCATTAAACTGAGCTTCTGCCTTGGTGCTGAAACCCAGTCACCACCAGTCTGGGGACTCAGTCCCTATTCTGATCCCTGTTGGATACCTTCCTAATATTGTAGCTCTTCTTGGACACAGGGCCCTGCATTTCTCACTCCTGGAAATTTACACACAGACCTTAATTCCTGTTCTTGAGCATCCTACTGCAAACTTTTAGTTCTTGGATCACCAAATGCCATCTTTCTCTGGCTCCACCTTCACTCCGACTTTGTGACTTGCTAGGACACTGCAGCAGCCTGCATAGAATCTCCTGAGGGCTATTTTTGCCTGGACTATCTCTTTGATGAGTGTAATGTGTACACCCAGATGTCTTTTGCTTATCAATTATGCACAGTAATTGATAAGCAAAATCACCTGCTTTTATAAAAATATAATGGTTTACATGCTACCACAGCCTATTCCATTTATGTATAAAATCTGTGACTATCTAAATTATATCAGGGTTCCATGAAATAATCTGTCAAATGCAAAAAAGAGATAGGCAAAATAAATGTTAATTATCCAAGCAGACAATTAAATCACCTCAAAACTCCTCATTAAAGTTGTGTTTGTGTGTGTGTGTGTGTGTGGTTTTTGTTTAAGTCAGTTGAACTATCTCTACCCTTTATATTTCTTTCCAGTTTAAATAACAGGTCAGTCAACACATTTCCTCATATTGAAGATTTCAATCTTAAGCTCTTGCTTCATCTTACTTTTCATAAAGTCAAACAATCTATTGTTTAGTTGCTAAGTCATGTCCAACTCTTTTGCAACCCTATGGACTGTAGCCCGCCAGGCTCATCTGTCATGGGATTTCCCAGGCAAGAATACTGAAGTGGGTTGCCATTTCCTTCTCCAGGGGATCTTTCTGACCCAGGGATTGAACCCACATCCACTGCATTGGCAGATGGTCTTTAGCACTGAACCATCAGGGAAGCCCCAGTCAAATGGACTAAAACAAGTCAGAGTTTGGGGAATTCCTTTTTTAAAATTCACCAATGGCTCCATTTGTCATGGAATCTGTAGACCCAAGTGTCTTGGCCTTGATACTAAAAACTTACCTCTAAGACAACATCCCAACCAAAAACCAACCTCTGCCAGCTCACTGCCTACAATCATTAAGATGAATAACTAGAAAAGTCCCCTGGAGCTTGGGAAAAATCAGAGAAATCTGTAACCTTCACAAAATAATGGACAACACTGTCATCAGTTTTTCAAAATTCTTTCTGAATCATTGAGGAATGAATTGTTTTAATAGCATTTTCCCTTGCTAAGAGGAAAATGACTCATGGCTTCAAAGACGAGCTGATGCCAAGGCCGAGGCAGAGCAGTGCTTTCAGTTTATCTACCTCAGTGCTCTTAAACCAGTTGTTTGGAAAATCTGCCTAATCTTCCTCAAAGGTCCACATTAGCAGAAGGATCACGAGGTCATGTTTGTCCATACCATGCCACATCCTACAGCCAGCAATGGCCGAGCAGAAAAGCCCTCAGAGGAAAGGCTGATGCTCATTTCATAATGTTTTGTGTGAAGAGGGAAAATACTTCCTTCTAACAGTGCTGCACCACATGAGAAAATAAAGGAGATTAAATTTAATTTTTACGGATAACAGAATATTAAAGCAGTTTTCTATCTTCAACTTCCAGATCTAATTGAGTCACAAAGCATTAGAACTGGGTCATTTTAGTTAGGTCGGATCTCCCATTACCTTTGTCTAAAAGTCCAGGGGAAGTAAACTATGTATTGAGTTCTCATGTAATTATAGTAAAATATGATAATTACATTTAAATTTATCTCCATGGCTGATGAATGCAGAAAGTCAAGAGGAGAAAGATGGATGTAATGCAGTAGTCATCTGATTGCTTTTAATTGCTTTATTGCTTCCACGTGTAGTAGACCATAGTCGTAGACTGCAAATTGTTCTTCACTGGGCTGGGTTGAGGGGATATTCTGAAGCACCTAACTGTGGCTACCCATGACACACAAAGCACAGGAATGGAACAACCACGATTAAAGATTCTTTGTACAGATTTTCCAATGATATTATATCATATATTTTTAAATACTTTCATATTGGCCATTAAGATTATCAAAATTTTGAAATTCACCTACTGCTTGATCCTGGGCCTTTGCCCTTGAAAACAGGCACCCTGGCTTTCTGTGTGGAATCATGGGGATCAGAGGCAACTCCCCAACAAGTAGTTGATAGTTCCTCTCCAAAGAAAATGATCTGAAGGGTGAAACAAACGAATAACACCAAATCTGTCAACTTATACAGGAACAGGAAATTATTGGTACTTTTTTGGTTCTCTAAAGACAGAAGCAAAAAGGTAGGGTCAGGACTTGACTTTCTCTGTATTCCACGCTTTCTCTCATTGCTCCAAAAGAAAATCCTCTTAGAACTGGAAAAAATATTTAGGACAAGTTCAGAGATGATTAAAAGACTGAAATTAATTAAAAGAATAGAGCTGTGAGGAAATAATAAAAGCACTGGTCCAACGAGAGCAGAGTAGCCATATGTATTGAAGAATATGAATGGAAAAGAGAAAAAACATTATGCATAAGAATGGCATAACAAAAAAAGGTGAGATTTATCCATAATAGCAATAGTTAAGGTAGTGAACTCTGTGAAATTCTGTAGAAACACTATCACTTTTAACCCTCACAACAACCTGGAGAGGTAGATATTGGCTCCACTTTACAAAAGAGGAAATAAAGACGCCAGGCAGAGGTAAAGTAGTTTACCCACACAGCTGGTAATTAGCATAGCTGGAATTCAAACCCAGATTGTTTGAAGGCAGAGCCTACACTTTCAATCACAACACCATATTGCCTGTTGGTCTCACTTTTTTTTTTTAACCAACAAGCTGTATGACAATATCCACCTGTCTCAAAATTTTTCATAAAATGCACAGTAATACATTATGTGTGTTTGTTTATGAATTTGGACAAGGTAGAGCACTAATCTGAAAAGGCGGGGTAGTGTAATGGTTAGAATTGATCTAAAGTCAGACTGAAGGGTTTCAGTTCCCAGGTCTGGTCTGCCCCTTGCTATCTCTGTGACTTTAGGTGAGTTACCTGACCTCTCTGTGCCTCTTCTTCTTCCATGGTAAAATGAGGATATTAATAAGACCTCCACCATGGCTTTGGTATGAGAACCGAGTTGTTATTGGTAAAGTGATCAAGACAGTGGCTGGCACATAATAAGCACCAAAATGTTTTAGTTAAATAGATTTTTAAAATCTGAATAGGTTAAGGCAAAAAGTGTTTAAACTTTAGTGTGGATTGGCCACATGTTAAGCAACAGCTTAGCAATCAGTACTAACACTTTATAGCCCATGTCTGCCCTCTGCTAATTTTTTAACCAGAAATTTGATCTAAAAAGCCAACTTCATCTTAAAAACCAAAAACTCTTCTGTAAAGGAATTCAGATATATTTCAACTGGTGCTCAAATATCAGCACTCAGTCCTTTTCCTCCTCTCACCAGTACTTTCTTCTCTGTTTGCCTCTATTCTCAGGCTGGTTCTGTCTGTGTGGTTGTTTTCAGTCACCACAGGTCTCCCTTATCATCCTGCAGCTAAAAATCCCAGTGAAAAAAAGATTCTAATTACCGATATGGTCAACCAAGTCCAGAACTGACTCTCATTGGCCTGAACTGGGTCACATGGTGATCCTGGAACCAATCACTGTGCATTGTGGCTGAGGGACTGAATGCGCTGATTGGTCTCACACATACTGAGTGAAGGGCTTCCCAGTGGTAAAGAATCTGCCTGCCAATGCATGAGATGCAAGAGTTGCGGGTTCTATCCCTGGGTTAGGAAGATCCTCTCGAGGAAGAAAGGGCAAATGGCAACCCTTCTAGTATTCTTGCCTTGGAAATCCCATGGACAGAGGAGCAGTCCATGGGGTTGCAAAGAGTCAGACATGACTGATCACACACACATGCACATACCACATGAATGGAAGGTGGGAGAAAGCTTATATCTTAAGGAAAATGAAGGTGTGGTTATGAGAAGATGTGATAATCAACACTAGAGAGGCAAGATAATAAATCTCCACCATAATAGACAATAATACTTTTGTGCCACAAAGGTTGCGTTGGGAAATAAAAACTTTGTTTACCTATCTTTTTGTCTGTGCCATGCTCAGCATGTGGGGGTGAGTTCCCCAACTAGGGATCGATCCGTGCCCTGGCAGGGAAAGCACTGGGTCCTAACCATTGGACCTCCAGGGGATTCCCACTGTTTATGGATTCTGAAATAGTGACAGACTCTTTACACTGAAGTTAAGAAACTTAAATGATTTTGTCCCTATGGCATTCTCCACCTGTTGAGAAGAAAGATGCATTTCAGAAACAGAAACGAATTAATATGTTTTCACTCTTTTTTAACTATTTACAAATTTATTTTAAAACTCCATTAACCTTGTTCCTTTCAGTTCTCTTATAAAGACAAATGAGTAATAAACGCAAGGAAAGCATGAAAAGTCCAACAGACCTGTTGAAAGAGCAAAAAGTTTTTGGTTTTGTTTTTTAATTTAATTTACCATGATGACTCCTAGAAAAGTATCTCTAAAGGTTATATTCCTTTCCAACTTTCCTGCCTCAGAGCGAGATCACAGCTTATTCTGTCCTGTACCTTTTCTTAATGCTCTCTTTCTACTCAAATGAACACATTAAATGCATCCAGAAAAACTGGCATTAGAATGAATAGACAAAGAGATTTTAATGTCAAAATTCGTGTAAGAGAAATGTTGCTATTCTATTATCCTCTTAAAATCATAAGGAACAGTGATCAAAAGTGGCTTTCAATTTCTTTCCATGAAATCTTAGTATAGTTTAGCAGAAGCACAAGATAGAAGTGGTATTTGGGAACCCCCTGTATTCTATAATGTGGTTAATGTTGTCATACTGTCTTATCTAGGAATTTTTCTGTGCCCCTCTAAAGTGTCAGTCATCACATTTTAAAATGTTTATCTTGTACAGCTGTTTGCTTCATCCTTTTCCTAAGTCACTGGAATGATATTTCTAAAGAGTTACTTTAGATAAGATTTGGCATTGACCTTACTTGAAAAAATGTAGGCCATTTTACAAGCCACAGTGAATTCCTCACAGCACGAAACCGCCATGACATATTAGCTTTGTGTGATGATAACCTTGGAGCCCATGAAATGTACTAAATATTAATCTGCTCACACTGTCCTGGCTCCCTACTGAGCCTGCATTCCCACGTGCACACATCTTATTGTCAAGTGAGGTGTAAGAATTGTTGAGCTCAGAGGTGTCAGTCCCCCAGCTCTGACATGTTGCGTGTGTTATCTCCCCTACCAGGCATCTTTCCACAGGCAGGGCAGAACAAATAATGTTGATACGTTTCTATGAATAGAGAGAAAGCTCCCACCCAAATTCCCCAAACCTCATGCAATTCTGTGGGTAATTTAACCAAGCCCAATTTCCAGTTCCAAATCTTGGGTGCAGCGGGGGAGAGGAGCCCACTAGCCCTCCTTTTAAAAAGCCCATAACAGTTTAACAGCTTGCTCAGTCTTAATAGCCGTCCTTCCATGCCTTCCACGTGTCTTATAATCCTCAGAAAACATCTCATCTAGTAAATCCTAACTTTCTGGGGAGATGAAAAGACCAGAGTAGGAAAGATGTTCATGTGATTCTTCAGCCTGTAGTTAAGAGAAAGTAAATGTTAGAATGAAATCCTGTCTCACTTCTCTGTATTCTTATTCAGATATGGAAGTCCTCAGGTCACTAGTAAACTCTTCAGCAGGAGCATAGAAATAACTGTGACTTTGAAATTCTATTGCCATGATCTCAAAATAAGCATTCTTATATGAATGGAAGGCTAAGATGCATCAAAATCATTCTAATAAAGGATCAGTATAGGTTGGCCCTTTTGCACCACACAAGTAATACCTTTAGGACTGCTATGTGATAAACAAACATCATTGTGCCAATGAGATGTCAGTGACAAACTTGAAGCAAAAGCCACTAGGAAAAAAAAGATTGACAAAGATAAAGGCTGTGGGAAGTGAAGAAGAAAGAGAAGGGAAGGGAGATGAAAAGAAGAGAATGAAAGGAAAGGAAAAGAAGTGAAAGGGAAAGGGGGAAAAGGAGGAGATAAAAGACTATAAATATAGGCTGCGTGGAAGTGTCCTTGACAGACTAAACAAGCAACTGTTCACAGAGGGAGGGAATGCCTAACCCTTATAGGCAGGAAATGTGACATAGTTCTTGGACCTCTGTGTAGACGCGGGAGCCAGAGATTTAGTTCTCTAGGCCAAATCTAAGTATTGTACATTTTTTCCAGTGCCACGTTACAATTCACAACAACAACAACAAAATAAAGTCACACTTCCTTATCTTCCTTCATGAATAGAAAGGAATAACTTCCTGAATAGCTCAGTTCAAAAAACATTAGGTGGGATGTCATCAAGCCAGTAGTTCATGGGGGCTGTGCGTAGGAGCAGGGACTGCAGTGGCCTGGCAAGGAGTAAAAGCCTAAATGCTTGCTGCTGCTGCTGCTAGGTTGCTTCAGTCATGTCTGATTCTGTGCGACCTCACAGACTGTAGCCCACCAGGCTCCTCTGTCCCTGGGATTCTCCAGGCAAGAATACTGGAGTGGGTCACCATTTCCTTCTCCAATGCATGCATGCACGCTAAGTCACTTCAGTCGTGTCCGACTCTGTACGACCCTATGGACAGGAGCCCACGAGGCTCCTCTGTTCATGGGATTCTTTAGGCAAGAATACCAGAGTGGGTTGCCATTTCCTTCTCCCCAAATGCTTGGTGAAGAGGGTATTTATACATGGTGTCACTGTTGCTAGGCATTGGGCCAGGAGATTGATTACGTATATGGGTGTTGATGAAATAAGTAGATATATTGGGACTATAAGAATGGTGGGGATCAGCATCTTCACTGCCTAGGACAAGCTAGGATGAATCCTGTGATGTTGGATTGAACTTGGAAGGACCAGTATAAACACATAGATTCCAGTAGACAGATGTTAGATAGGCAGGTAGATATGTAAGTAGATAGATAGATATGGATGTTTTGGTAGCCTCCTTCTAAAACAGCCTCCAGTATTTTTGAATCCAGTTATTCATACCTTTGTGAAGTCCTCTCCTATACTGAATAAGGTTCAGTTGTGTAAATAATGTTACAGAAATGAAAGACTGAGACTTTTGAGGCTAGGTCATAAAAGACATCTGGGCTTCCTTCGTCTGGGGAAAGCCAGCCACCACACTAAGGTGACAGATACTCGATGACATGAGGAAAAAAGACCTCCTGCCAACAACTGGTCCCAGTTTGCCAAACATGTGAGTAAGCCACCTTGTCAGTATGTTTTCCAGTCCTCGTCAGGCCTTAAGAAAACTACAGTCCTGGCCAACATCTTGACTGCAACCTCATGAGAGGGACAGAGCCAGGATGACCCAGCTAAACCCCTTCTAAATTCTGGACTAGACTGTGAAGTAATAAATACCCATTGTTTTAAGCTACTATGTTAGTTATGTAGCAACATATACAATACACATATAGAGAGTACCTACTTAAATATATGGCCTAATCCTTTCCATTGATAGTATCTGCGTGCAATGACACTTTGAAACTAGTGAGCATACCAGATGCCCAGATCTCAGTTTCTAAACACAATTCTCCACTAAAAGAAGCCAGCATTCCTTGGAGAAATGGATGACTTTAGGGTTAAGGCAAGGAAAAATTAAAGATGAGTCTGAATATTTTATTAGTAAGGAAATGGTCAGTTATAGAAATCATCCTGAAAGGGCTCCCACTGGCCTCTCTAAGGAACTTAGAAGTTTATACTGATATAAATAAATAAGAGAAAAAATCAATTGAAAGAATAAATTCTTTACCATAAAATGCCAACTAATCAATGCAGGAGAAATGGTCTAATTAGAAAATAACCAATTGGCAACCATCATAGTAATAATGAATTTAGCCATGAAACATCAGTAGATACTAAAGTTAGTGAGTACAAGTTTGATGAAGAATGAAATGTTTACATGGTCTCAACTATCCACAAAATGCTTATTCACTGCAATAAAGAAAAGAATGGCTTTGCAAAGGAGAAATTTGGCAGACACCACCTAAACAACCACCCTGGTGGCTCAGACGGTAAAGCGTCTGCCTACAATGCGGGAGACCTGGGTTCAATCCCTGGGTTGGGAAGATCTCCTGGAGAAGGAAATGGCAACCCACTCCAATATTCTTGCCTGGAAAATCCCATGGACGGAGAAGCCTGGTAGACTACAGTCCATGGGGTCGCAAAGAGTTGGATACAACTGAGTGACTTCACTTTCACTTTCACTTAAACAAATTATTAAAATTAATGTCAGTATTATGGGGATAAATTGAAAACATGTACCATGTAACGGGATGCAATAAGAAGAACACAAAATCATTATGATGGTATTCCAGCCCTAGAGGAAGCACAAGTTGAATCTAATCCTTGGGGGACATTAGATAAACTTAGAGACAGTTTATAAATTAACTCAAAAACTGTCAAACCCATGAAAGTTAAAAAAAAAAAAAATGAGTAATCGTTCCTGATTTTAAGGGGACTACAGAGATGAAATACCTATGTATAACATGTGACCCTGAGTTAAATTTTTTTACTGTAGGAGACATTTTGGGACAAATAGCAAAACTTGAATAATATTTGTGATATAGGTGGTAACAATATATCAACATTAATTTCCTGTCTTCAGTGGTGTTACTGTGGTTAGGCAGAAAAATGTTATTTGTCAAAAATACACATTAAAGTATTTGAAGATTATCAGTCATCTTGTCAACCACTTGCTCAAATTGTTCAGAATGAAAAAACTCTTCAAATTATTCTTGCTCCTTTTTGTAGGTTTTCAATTATTTTGAAAGAAAAGGGAAAAAAAGAAATACACCACAGACCTGAAAATTATATCTCTCATTTGGCAGAGAACATAAAGGCAGTTCAGAGACATAGAATACTAAATAGAAATACACGGAAAGGGCGTACATCATACACAGGTAAAGTGCCAACAATAAGAGCAGCATGAAAGAGAAAGGAGGAATATGAGGAGTAGGTTCAGAGATGTCCACTGAATCACTTAGTGTCCCAAGAGGAAACAGATGGTGGGTCAAAACAGAGTAATTCAATGAAGGTTTATTTACAAAGAGACACTTTCAATGAAGTGGACTAGGGTCACCATACATCCAAGACTTCATAATAATAGCCTAATATCTAAGCTATTAAGAGGAGAGGGAGTAGTACAGGACACCAGGGAAAGAATCATGCCTGCTGCCTTGAGAGAATCCATGACTGCTGGAGAGACACAGCTGGCTGGAGGAGACCTTGCAGGAAGGGTGCCAGGGCCTCCCTCCCCTTTCTCTGCCTCCAATCTACTCCCAGCACTTTCCATTGGAAAGACTCAACCAGAAACCCCGTGGGAAGCCCCTGGTGTGGTCTGTATGAGTCTCCCTGTCTGGGCAGAAGGCAAGGTACAGAATAGTTGAGAGTGAGGCCAGTGGGGGTCAGTGGAAGAGATCTGGCCTGCCTGTCTTAAATATATGAAATTAAGACCAGCAATGTTTAGCTCTGTAGAAGTACCAATCAATAAAGGCTGCATTTAAAATCTTTGATAAAATTTCAGAGAGACTGAAAATTCTTTGAAATTGTAAGTAAAACAACTACTCCAGTATAATTAGGTGGGTCATCCAAGCAAGGGACACAGAAATCACTAGATGATTCAACACTGTACAAAGAAGTATGATTGAAAGAGAAGAGAATCTGGAAAGCAACAGGAAGCAACTATGAGCCATATTTCCTTTAAGCACAGCTGCCCACAAGGTTTGCCAGCTCCCTACTGAGAAGAATTGAAAGTAAATATCAAAATGGTTTGGAGACACAATTTTGCCTGAATTACCCATTGGTAAACTGCATAGAGTTCTCATACCTTTGTGTAGATGCAATCCTTTCCATTTAATCTTTTTGTTGCTGTATAAAGTTCAAAAGTCAAAACCTCTGCAGGTATGTAAATCTGAATCGAGTAAATGTCATATTTAAATTACAGTCAATAGGTTTTTGTTGTTTTTTTTTAAAAACCCCAAATTGACAGGTAAAGGTAAAGGACTTTAAAGGACAGGTAAAGGACTGTTCTCAAAAATGAAGTCTTAAGGTTTCTTCCTGGCTGATTATGCCAAACACTCTTTTTTTAAAAAAAAAATTTAATTTGGAAGATAATTGCTTTACAATGTTGTGTTAGTTTCTGCTGTACAATAATGTGAATCAGCCATATGGATACTTACATCCCCTCCCTCTTGAGCCTCCCTCCTAACCTCTGCCCATCCCACCCCTCTAGGTCATCACACAAACCTTCTGCATGTAAAGTGCAGACAGGTGCAGAGAACGAGAACAGTTTGCAATCAGGTAAGTCTGTCTCATAGGTTTCCTCATATTTAAAAAGCTTTTAATGCAAATAAGTCAAAGAGGAAAAAAAAATTTTTCTGATAATAGTAACTTTGGCCTTTATGGTCATCTTAAAAGAGAATTTACAACCATTATATATCTTTTTATAATATTTTTATTTTCATAGCAACACTGTAGAATACTCAGTCTACACTAGCCCAAATTTATGTGAAGAAATTAACTAAAGTGTCCATAGCTAGTTAGTAGCAGAGATAGGATTCAAATTCAAATTTTCTGAATCCAAATCTAGTAACTTTCCCATTATATGAAGTGAAGAGAAAGTGTTAGTTGCTCAATCCTGTCTGACTCTTTGGGATCCCATGGACTGTAGACTGCCAGGCTCCTCTGGCCATGAGATTTCCCAGGCAAGAATACTGGAGTGGGTTGCCATGCCCTGCTCCAAGGGGTCTTCCCAAGCCAGGGATTGAACCCGAGTCTCCCACATTGCAGGCAGATCCTTTATCATCTGAGCCACCAGGGAAGCCCTTCCCATTATATAATTCTACCTAAATTTAAACCCAGAAGTACAATCAAGCCACTTCACCTATTTTCTATGATCACTCTAAGATTCACTGTTCTGTCATCATAATGAAGAAAGAATTTTCCTCCAGTTAAATTGAACCCAGGAGGCGGGGAGAGAGAGAATGAGAAAGAAAGGGAATGAATATAAGTTTGTATTTGAAAGACTTTCTGCTAAAATTCACTTGCAGAAAGCGTTACTTTGAAAGCAAGGCTAACAGCCACTGGTGGTCTTTCTTCATATTCTTGACTATAACTCCATCCCATGAATGGCTACTGGCTGGAATACTATTCATGTAACTATCAGAAAATTCAGTTCTACTGCTTGGGAACATCATTGCTAATAAAAGATAAAGATTTACTGGGGAAAACAGTAATAACACAAGCCAAAAAGTCAGGCATTTGTTGAATCCCTGGCATTAAAGAAACAAAGATGAGAAAGTATGATATCAATGAGAATGGAATGAAATATATTTCAGCGATAAACAGCCACCCACTTCCTACTCAAAACTAGGATTAATTTTGTGCTCTCACTGCATGTCTATTGCAATTTGTCTGGGTCTCTGCTTCAAGTCATCCTCTCTGGGACCCACGCTAGGGAAGCAAACTCTGTCTGGAACACTGCTGGTCCTCGCAGCAGATGAAAAGAGAGTGCACAACAAATTGCACACTGCTCTTAAAGAGTCCATCTGAAAGAAATACATAACCTTCTCTTCACATTTCATTCCCCAAAGCAATGAATGACCAAAGTTCATGACCACTCTAACTCCAGGGAAATAGGGAAGTACAAATCTGCTGGGAAAAAGAACCAGAAATATTTGTTGAACAGAACTAATGACTACCAGACACTTTCCTGCCAAGACCTTGCTGTCTAACTTCCATAACAGCTCCCAGGGACAGGGACAGTCAGGGCTTACCAACTATTCCATGTGCATCCTCATGTTTCTCAGCCTCCTTAGCAATTAGTTTAGAGCAGGGTGATGAGTTAAGGCAAACAGGCCATTGAGTAGAAGTGATATTTATGACTTCTGGGCCTGTAGAGCTAAGACTGGTGGGCCACTCCATCCTTCCTTTCCTGTGCTAGGGAAATCTCAAAAGCCAAGTGTTACTGGTAGTGCGAGTGTGTTAGGGAACTTCCCTGGTGGCTCAGTGGTAAAAAATCTGCCTACAATGAGGGAGACCTGGGTTTGATCCCTGGGTCATGTAATTACAAGATATTAGAACCTCCATTAGCCTGGTTTCCTGGATGACAGTGTAGAGGAAAATTTCCCTCATCCCCTGCCTATAATTCTTTCTGGACATAGACAAATAAGATGAACCCTTGGTTGTAAAAGCACTGATTTCAACATATTTATTGTGGTAGCTAGCATTAATCATCCCAATAAAGAAACTAACCCCTGAATGCAGGGTGTTGGTGTAACAAAACCTAACATATGTGAATTTGCTTAGTGGCTGATGAACAGCAAGGAAGCTGATATCAGAGGCTGAAAAGATAATGATATGTGTTTTGCAGTGATAAAATATTTAGTATAACTGTCATGTGCAGTAACTTGGAAGTCAGCTCACATTAATATTCAGCCAGAAGTTTCAGAGTGAAACAATGGAAAATAGATCTTTAGTGCTATCTATTGGTGATTTTTGTTGCATTTAGCAAGGCATTATCAAGGAGAAATGAATTTCAGGAAGAAAAACAAAAACAAGAAAACTGACCATTTGAAAGCAGGCTGGAAGGAAATCGTAGAAAAAGACCAGAAATTCAAGTCCTTTCAGGTTGGAAAGTCATCTTCTACATCTCAAAAGTAAGAAACAGGACTTATAAAAGCTTTCAGTGATAAATGCACAATTAAAATTCCTAGTTGGTCAAAGTGCTCCTAGGCAAAGTCAGATTAAAGGCCATTTATTTTTTTTTTTTAATTTAATTTTATTTTTAAACTTAACATAACTGTATTAGATTTGCCAAATATCAAAATGAATCCGCCACAGGTACACATGTGTTCCCCATCCTGAACCCTCCTCCCTCCTCCCTCCCCATTCCATCCCTCTGGGTCGTCCCAGTGCACCAGCCCCAAGCATCCAGTATCGTGCATCGAACCTGGACTGGCAACTCATTTCATACATGATATTTTACATGTTTCAATGCCATTCTCCCAAATCTTCCCACCCTCTCCCTCTCTCACAGAGTCCATAAGACTGTTCTATACATCAGTGTCTCTTTTGCTGTCTCGTACACAGGGTTATTGTTACCATCTTTCTAAATTCCATATATATGTGTTAGTATACTGTATTGGTGTTTTTCTTTCTGGCTTACTTCACTCTGTATAATAGGCTCCAGTTTCATCCACCTCATTAGAACTGATTCAAATGTATTCTTTTTAATGGCTGAATAATACTCCATTGTGTATATGTACCACAGCTTTCTTATCCATTCATCTGCTGATGGACATCTAGAGATTAAAGGCCATTTAAACTTAATAGCCCTAAAGTGATCTAGATAAAACACGGTTTAGGGTTGAATAAGCATAGAAATAAAGCAGATCTGAGAACTAGGTTTCAGAAGAGGAAGGTTACTGGTATATGAAATAGATCAGAAACCTTCTCCCCCTAGGGGAATTAATTGTCAGAGAAACAAGAACTTTGACCAAAAAAGCATTTGACTTAAAACCTCAAAGCTTCCTTGATAAGCATGGGTTGAGAAAGCTATTCGGCCCCCAAGGAGGGAATACCCACCCAATGCTCACTTCAGATCCACCAAAGAATAAAGAGAAAAAGACATCCTGTGAAGACCTACAGAAAAAGAGATTCCTCTTGAGAACAGAATCACAGCCCAATGAATTAAGGGAGCTCTTTCACCCAGGATACTCACGATGTCTACTCAGCAGGATTTCAGTGCTTCCATAGCCCAGTGCCCGCTGTCTGTCACCATTCCCCACTCTCCGAATCCATGTGTCCCTTTTCTCCCATTGCTATCTATTAGAGAGTAGGGAGACGGGGGAGAAAACCGGTCTTTGAAGTTCCTAAGTCTCCAAACAAGAGGAGCCACATCTGGACCTGACGGAGACTCCACTGTAATGAAATTCACTCCATCACAGCTGCGGTGATACAGAGAAAGAGCAAAATTCTTCAAATTTTAACTGTTTTGAGCACTTACGCTACTAGAATTTAAAACATTTATGTTTTGACTTTTAATACTTTTGTTGGATCAAATTCAGATGTGGTAGAGAACCAAGGAGGAATATCCCTAGTTTCTCTGATCAAGAGTAAGAGAAATTTTATATAGCAATAAGAGCTGATACTTTGGATCATAGACTGCTGCTAGTAATATACAGGCAAATAGCAGGTAATAGGAAACTCTATGAGTTGAGGTTCCTTTGGCTCCATATGACCACAACCCAGCAAAAATTAACTTAAGCAGAAAAGGAAGTGAGTTGACTCCTCTGATTAGGAATCATACTGAGATAGGTCATGAACTTAGACAAGAAGCCACAGAAACCAGTCATTCAGAGATTGGACTGGGGCCTCACTGCCACCACAATGTCTGTCTCCATCCCATTCTTATTTCTGTTGAGCTCTGCTTCACTTTGCATGTTGGCTTCTGTTTTCTACTCCTTGCAAGGCCTCTCCATGCATTGGAGGGAACAGCCAATGACAGTCTAGGTCCATATCCTTATGGTTTACTAAGTGAAAGGAAGTGATTCCTCCCCAACTGTAAGGTTGTGAGGAAGAATTCTGATTGACCTGATTTGACTATATACGGACCCTTGGAAAGAACTGTCCAGGTAGATGTGGCACTATGATTGGCTCAGCCTGAGTCATGTGCTCAAATATGCCTGGAAAGGAAGAGGACAGGAATGGCATGATCAATCTGTATACCAAGACCACATAAAAGAAGAGAAGAATCCCCCCAAAGAATTCTGTAGCTATAAAAAGGAAAATGGAAAAGAATCCCCCCAAAGGATTCTGTAGCTATAAAAAGGAAAATGGAAAAGATGAGTGGGCAGGAATAAAAGCTACCAGATTCCTCTAAGATAACAAACACCAAGAGCAAAGTCCCCCATGGTATATACCTGGAAAGTATGCCTACCAAGAGAGGCACGGACACCTCCAGGGCACATCTGACTTTGGTCAGTTCTAGCAGTTACCCTGTGTCCCTGTCAATTTCTTCACTGCTGTTCACTCCCATTCTTCAGTGGAATACACAGATCTCATGGGACAAGTACTATGATTATAGTGATGTTCTGCCTCCTTCTCTTTCAGGCTTGGGAGTGACCCAAGATTAAGTTCACATGCTCTCTTCAGCACTAAAACCCACAATATTTACATAAGCCTCACATACATTATGATTAAGTGGCTAAATGCTTTCTAATTACCAAATACTTTCTAATACCACCACCAGCTTAATGTTTCTACAGTGCCACTTTGTGTCACCCCTTATTAAAAAAAAAAAAAATTCTACTTTCTCTAACCCTTACAATATAAACCACAAATCCCAGGCCTTCAAAGCACTCTATAATCTAGGTCCTAAATATCTTTGCAGTCTGATCTTTTACAAGTCTTTTATTCATGTCTTCTTTCCATGCAAAACAGGCTATTACCTGTTTCTAGTGTACATATAATTTTTTCATCCTTCCTCATTCATTCATTTTAACATTTTTACTTATTTATTTCATCTTTGGTTGCACTGGATCTTTTTGCTGCATGCAGGCTTTCTCTAGTTGGGGAGAGTGGGGGCCACTCTCTAGTTGTGGTGAGTGGGCTTTTCATTCACAAGCTGTAGAGCTTAGGCTCAGTAGGTGTGGCACATGGGCTTAGTTGCTCCATGGCAGCTGGAATCTTCCTGAACCAGGGATCAAATCTGTGTTGCCTACATTGGCAAACAGATTTTTATCCACTGCACCACCTGCAAAGCCCTTTATTCATTTTTGAATCAACATATATTGATTGCTTTCTGTGTGCCAGGTACTGTGATAAGTACCAGTGGTGCAAAGATGAATGAAATATGAACCCTGTCTTCAACGGACTATAGAAGAAACACACATGATAAATTATTATAATAATCTGTGAACCATGTCAAAAGTGGGTTATAAGGGAATAGCTAGACCAATCCACTGTATGGAGAATTAAGAAAAGTTTCCCCTTGGGTATATTTAATCCGGGACTTAAAAGATGCGTGCATGCACACTAAGTCACTGCAGTCGGGTCTGACTTTGTGTGACCTTATGGACCATAGCCCACCAGGCTCCTTTGTCCATGGGATTCTCCAGGCAATAGGTGTACGTTTATTCAGTGGAGGAATAAGAAAGAGAATTCCAGGACAGGAAGAAGGCATCCAAGATTCTAGCAATACAAAGATAGGCAGCTTGTTCAGAAGAATACAAGCTGAGTAGAAGCTTCTTAATTAATGTTCACTAAAACAACACTCAGTTCAGTTCAGTTCAGTCACTCAGTCGTGTCCGACTCTTTGCGACCCCACGAATCGCAGCACGCCAGGCCTCCCTGTCCATCACCAACTCCCGGAGTTCACCCAGACTCACATCCATCGAGTCAGTGATGCCATCCAGCCATCTCATCCTCCGTCGTCCCCTTCTCCTCCTGCCCCCAATCCCTCCCAGCATCAGAGTCTTTTCCACTGAGTCAACTCTTCGCATGAGGTGGCCAAAGTACTGGAGTTTCAGCTTTAGCATCATTCTTTCCAAAGAAATCCCAGGGCTGATCTCCTTCAGAATGGACTGGTTGGATCTCCTTGCAGTCCAAGGGACTCTCAAGAGTCTTCTCCAACACCACAGTTCAAAAGCATCAATTCTTCAGCACTCAGCTTTCTTCACAGTCCAACTCTCGCATCCATACATGACCCTGGAAAAACACTAGAGATTAAATAATGCACTGATTTCCCTGTGTTGGCTGTGTTTGCACTGATTTGGCTGATGCATAGGACATGCTAAATGATTATAAATTAATATTAAACTCTTCTATTTACCCGTAGAATTCTATAGCTGCTGGGTGAGTTTGACATTTATTAAGAGTCAGGGGCCCCTTTTCCCAAATCTGTTGTTATTATAATTACACAATTGAATTAAGTGTAATGTAAACCAGGGGTTTTTGATCTCACACCATTGACATTTTGGGCCAAGTAATTCTTTGTGCTGGGAGACCATCATGTGCTCTCTAGGATATTTAGCAGCATCCCTGACCTCTTGCAGAAGATGCCAGGAGCACCCTCCCTTGAACTGTGAAAACCAAAAGTGTCTCCACTCATTGTTAAATGTCCCCTGAAAGGTGCAAAGTCGTGAGTGGTAGAACTTGGTCAGATCATAAAGGACCTTGTATGTGGACTTGTTTTCTAGGCATGCAATGAGAAATACTTCATGTTTTCTAGTGGGAGAGTTACATGCGGCAATGTATTTTCAGAGGATACATTTCAAAGAGGTGAGACTGGAGATAGGAAGATCTACCAAGGAGGAAACTGCCATAGAGTAAGTAAGACATAACAAACGTGTTGATGAATACAGTGGCAGTAATGTTTAGAGGCAAGTTGAAGAGAGAATTTTGGAGATAATCAGATGCCATTCACTCTCACTAGAATTCCTCTCCATCTTCTTTTCCTACCTGTGCTAACAATTAAATCTAACCCAATTTCAAGGTTCAGTTCAAAACTCATATCCCCAGGTCACCAAACAAAATATGTCCTCCTTTCAAACCCATTGTTCTTTAGTCACTCAGTCATGTCCAGATCTTTGCAAGCCCATGGACTACAGCATGGCAGGCTTCCATTTCGTTCACTATCTCCTGGAGCTTGCTCAAACTCATATCCATTGAGTCGGTGATGCCATCCAACCGTCCCACCCTCTGTCGCCACTTTCTCCCCCTGCCCTCAATCTTTCCCAGCATCAGGGTCTTTTCTAATGAGTCAGTTCTTCACATCAAGGGTGGCCAAAGTATTGGAGCTTCAGCTTCAGCACCAGTCCTTCTAATGAATATTCAGAGTTGATTTCCTTTAGGATTGACTAGTGTGATGTCATTGCTGTCCAAGGGACTCTCAAGAGTCTTCTCCAACACCACAGTTTGACAGCATCAGTTTTTCAGTGCTCAGCCTTCTTTATGGTCCAACTCTCACATCCATATATGAATACTGGAAAAACCATAGATTTGATTATACAGACCTTTGTCAGCAAAGTGATGTCTCTGCTTTTTAATAAGTTGTCTAGGTTTGTCATAACTTTTCTTCCAAGGAGCAAGTGTCTTATAATTTCATGGCTTCAGTCATCATCCACAGTGATTTTGGAGCCCAAGAAAATAAAGTCTGTCACCATTTCCATTGTTTCCCCATCTGCTTGCCATGAAGTGATGGGACCAGATGCCACGATCTTCATTTTTTGAATGTTGTTTTAAGCCAGCTTTTTCACTCTCCTCTTTCACCTTTATCAAGAGGCTCTTTAATTCCTCCCCACTTTCTGCCATTAGGGCAGTGTCATCTGCATATCTGAGGTTATTGATATTTCTCCTGGCAATCTTCATTCCAGCCTGTGCTTCATCTAGCCTGGCAGTTGCATGATGTTAAGGTCGCAAAGAGTTGGACACAACTGAAACAACTTAGCAGGCACACATGCACTCTGCATATAAGTTAAATGAGCAGGGTGACAATATACAGCCTTGATGTACTCCTTTCCCAATTTGGAACCAGTCCATTGTTCCATGTCTGGTTCCAGTTGTTGCTTCTTGACCTGCATACAGGTTTCTCAGGAGGCAGGTAAAGTGGTCTGGTATACCTATCTCTAAGAATCTTCCACAGTTTGTTGTGATCCAACATTCAAAGACTTTAGCATAGTCAATGACGCAGAAGTAGATGTTTTTCTGAAATTCCCTTGCTTTATCTATGATCCAATGGATGTTAGCAATTTGATCTCCGGTTCCTCTGCCTTTTCTAAACCTAGCTTGTATATCTGGAAGTTCTTGTTTCACATACTGTTGAAGTCTCATTTGAAAGATATTGAACATTGCCAGCATGTGAGATGAGCTCAATTGTGTGATAGTTTGAACATTCTTTGGTGGTGTTCTTCTTTGGGATTGAAATGAAAACTGACCTTTTCCAATCCTATGGCCATTGTTAAGTTTTCCGAATTTGCTGGCATATTAAGTACAGCACTTTCACAGCATCATCTTTTAGGATTTGAAATAGCTCAGCTGGAATTCTATCACCTCCACCCACTTTGTTCATAATGATTCTTCCTAAGACTTCACATTCCAGGATGTCTGGTTCTAGGTGAGTGCCCACACCATCATAGTTCTCTTGGCCATTAAGACTTTTTTTATATGGTTCTTCTGTGTACTCATGCCACCTCTTCTTAATCTCTTCTGCTTCTGTTAGGTCCTTACCATTTCTGTCCTTTATTGTGCCCAGCTTTTCTTGAAATGTTCCCTTGGTATCTCTAATTTTCTTGAAGAGATCTCTAGTCTTTCTCATTCTATTGTTTTCCTCTATTTCTTTGTATTGTTAACTTAAGAAGGCTTTCATATCTCTCCTTGTTCTTTTCTGGAGCTCTGCATTCAAATGGGCATGCTGCTGCTTACAGCGTGCAGCTGTAAGTGTATTGTAAGTGAAATGGTGTCTCAGTCATGTCTGATTCTGTGCCACCCTAAGGACTGCAGCCTGCCAGGCTCCTCTGTCTATGGGATTCTCAAGGCAAGAGTACTAAAGTGGGTTACCATGCCCTCCTCCAGCAGATCCTCCCGACCCAGGGACTGAATTCAGGTTTCCTCCATTACTGGAAGATTCTTTACCGCTGAGCCACCAGGAAAGCCTTCAGATGGATATATCTTTCCCTTTCTCCTTTGCCTTTCACTTCTCTTCTTTTCTCAGCTATTTCTAAGGCCTCCTCTGACAACCATTTTGCCTTTTTGCATTTCTTTTTCTTGGGGATGGTTTGGTCATCGCCTCCTGTCAGTCAGTCAGTCAGTTCAGTCGCTCAGTCATGTCCGACTCTTTGTGACCCCATGAATCGCAGCACGCCAGGCTTCCCTGTCCATCACCAACTCCCGGAGTTCACTCAGACTCACGTCCATTGAGTCAGTGATGCCGTCCAGCCATCTCATCCTCTGTCGTCCCCTTCTCCTCCTGCCCCCAATCCCTCCCAGCATCAGAGTCTTTTCCAATGAGTCAACTCTTCGCATGAGGTGGCCAAAATACTGGAGTTTCAGCTTTAGCATCATTCCTTCCAAAGAACACCTAAGACTGATCTCCTTTAGAATGGACTGGTTGGATCTCCTTGCAGTCCAAGGGACTCTCAAGAGTCTTCTCCAACACCACAGTTCAAGAGCATCAATTCTTTGGCGCTCAGCTTTCTTCACAGTCCAACTCTCACATCCATACATGACCACTGGAAAAACCATAGCCTTGACTAAACGGACCTTTGTTGGCAAAGTAATGTCTCTGCTTTTGAATATGCTATCTAGGTTGGTCATAACTTTCCTTCCAAGGAGTAAGCGTCTTTTAATTTTGTGGCTGCAGTCACCATCTGCAGTGATTTTGGATCCCCCCAAAAATAAAGTCTGACACTGTTTCCACTGTTTCCCCATCTATTTCCCATGAAGTGATGGGACCAGATGCCATGAACTTCGTTCTCTGAATGTTGAGTTTTAAGCCACCTGTACAATGTTACAAACCTCCATCCATAGTTCTTCAGGCCCTTTGCTCATCTGATATAATCCCTTGAATCTGTTTCTCACTTCCACTGTATAATCATATGGGATTTGATTTAGGTCATACCTGAATGGCCTAGTGGTTTTCCATACTTTCTTCAATTTAAGTCTGAAGTTGGCAATAAGGAGTTCATGATCTGAGCCACATTCAGCTCCTGGTCTTGTTTTTGCCAACTGTATAGAGCTTCTCTATCTTTGGCTGCAAAGAATAGAATCAATCTGATTTTGGTATGAACCATTTGGTGATGTCCAAGTGTAGAGTCATCTCCTGTGTTGTTGGAAGAGAGTGTTTGCTATGACCAGTGTGTTTTTTTGGCAAAATTCTGTTAGCCTTTATTTTAGCCTCTCTTCAGGCAACTTGTGATATTGTTAACTCAATGTCTAGATTATAAACTAGAATTTAACTTTAGATTATGAAATCCTTAAATACAGGATCACAGTTTCTTCATATTCACTTTCTACTCAGTGCCCAATACCATGGTATCCATATAACAGATGATGGATATTATTTATTGAGTGAATTATGAAACTCTAGCCTAAATTACAACAATAGATTTGTAAGTGATCCTTGAATTCTCACTGTAAGCATTGGGAGAGTATGGGCTTAAATTACTCAGCACTGCATTCTTCATAGATCTGCTTCCCACAGTTCCTATCTACTCACATCACTGGAGGAAATTCATGTTCATTAATCTTAAAACCTTTCTTATAAACTGCTCCTTAGAGAAACTCCACAAAACAATACCCACATGATCCCTTCAAAAATAAAAAAGTAACTAGAGGCTAGATGGCATCAAACTAGTGACAAATGATACTGAACTATGTTAAACCAGACTAGAATGAGTGTTAAGTAAAAACATCCATCTGGACTTTTCTCAAAGTCAGTGTTTTCTTTCTGCCATATAAGTCATCAAGATCATTACTCACTCTATTCTCACAACTATATTCTTTTACAATCACTCATAGCTATCCTATTCATTTCTGTGAATGAGTTGCAGGAACTATTAATTGTGGACAAAGTTTTTGTTACAAGTTAGAAAATCAGGTACTTGAGAAATAAAGCTCTGGTGATAGAGGTTAGGACAGATGAATAAAATCAAACTGAACCTCAGACACTCTGTACATTGGAATTGTCTTTCTGCATCAATGAAAATGGCCAAATTGTTCAAATCAATGTTTTTTTGAATACGTACTATGAGTTTCATACTCTATAGGCAAAGCAGGAAGTACAGAATTAACAAAGTCAAGAATTTTCATAAACTCTAAACGTTTGCATTCCTAGACAGTTAGCAAAGAAAAATGGTCAATGCAGAGTGGGATTTCCAGAATGTTTACATCTATAATCAAAAAGACTTTAGAAAAAAAATAATCACAGGATAAAGTGTCATTCCTGACTGTACAGTTCAGTCACTCAGTCCTGTCCGACTCTTTGTAACCCCATGGACTGCAGGATGCCAGGCCTCCCTGTCCATCACTAACTCCCAGAGTTTACCCAAACTCATATCCATTGAGTTGGTGATGCCATCTAACCATCTCATCCTCTGTCGTCCCCTTCTCCTCCTGCCCTCAATCTTTCCCAACATCAGGGTCTTTTCAAATGAGTCAGCTCTTCACATCAGGTGGCCAAAATATTGGAGTTTCAGCTTCAACATCTGTCCTTCCAATAAACACCCAGGACTGATTTCCTTTAGACTTATTTCAAATTCTCCTTTCCTCTTTTTCTGTGCATTTTTTGGCATTTGTGTTTCAGGCATCAGTATTTCTCATCTCAGTTATTATAATAAGATGTATCCACACAAGTTCAAGGATTCACAACTGAACAAGTGTGAGCAACATCGATGTCAATTAATTCATTCCACCTTGCTGGAGACGGAGAATGATTGATTTTCAGGCTTCATATATTTTCTTTGTAGAGGTTAGACACATATTGATGGAATAACCAATTCTAAATACAGTACAGAGGCAAGAAGATCAAATATCCCCAGCATGCCTCTCACGAGAAGACACCTTCCTTTGCATATCCCTTACTCATCACTAATTTTTAGCCAGGGTCATTTTTTTCTCATTCTTACAAATCCAAAACATCCATAGACACTTCCTATAAGAGTGCATCCTGACTAATTATCGTCTGTGATTCAGCCTCCAGGAGACTAATTCAAGTCTAGGTGTATAGCTAAATTGTTCAATAAGTGAGAATTTCTAACGAGGAAACCTTGTAGTGGTGAGCCTGCCATTGCAATCTGTAGCTCTTACTTCAAAACAGTGAAGCACAAATGTTTTCATGCATCCCATGTAAAATCAGCCTTGACTGTTGGCAAGACTAGAGGCACAGGCTCCATTTTTATAGAAATGATTCACATATTTCTGTCATCTTGGGGATGCCTCTTACTCATCTGACTTTCTTGGCACCATTTCCCTAAATTAGCTAATTCATAAACACAGACATATCCAGATCAGGATTTATTTTTTTAGAAAATGTCTTACAACAGCTTTGCACCTTACTAAAAAGTTAGTCACTGATGTCAGTGCAAAATTGAAATGTATCATGCTGCCTTGTGTACTGAGCAGACAATTCATAAATTTACTTCCATATTTTATTATTAAAAAATCAAAGAATGCTACTGTAAATTTGCAATATAGGAGACCTTTTATTGAAAAGTGATACACATTTGAAAACACCCAAGGGGAGCTAAAAGAGGAAACAAGGAATGATTTGGTAGCATTCAAGTTGTATTTGGCTACCTCTGAAGGAACCACAGGAATTGCATTTTTAAACAAGGAATGATAAACTAGCCTTTACTGCGAAGCTGTTTAGTGTGAGGACAGGGTACACTGGCACGTAACATTCTTTTCACAGTTCATTATATGACTTAAACTCTAATAAGAACAAGATGGGATGTACAGCTGTTTTGAGAGCAGAAAATTTATTCTCCAGAGAAAAGAGATTATTTAGGATGTGTTGATATTGCTGTGGTCTTTTTTTATGTAGAAAAAAGTATGATTTTATTTCAGAATTTTTTTCTAAAGTCTTCCTCTTTGATTGCCTTTGTAATATGGTTTTAAGAACATTCCTCATGCCCAAACTAGTGAGAAGAAATAGTGAAGCAAATGAGCCAGGATGTATTCATCTTGGTGAAGAAGAACCGGTTACAAAGACAAATCCTATGTCTTTGGCTCATAATACTACTTCTTACTCATAACTGCTTTGATCTCCTTGCAGTCCAAGGCACTCTCAAGAGTCTTCTTCAACACCACAGTTCAAAAGCATCAATTCTCAATTCTAAAGGAAATCAATCCTGAATTGGAGGGACTGGTGCTGAAGCTGAAGTTCCCACACTTTAGCCACCTGATGCGAAGAGCTGACTCATGGGGAAAGACCCCGATGCTGGGAAATACTGAAGGCAGGAGGAGAAGGGGATGGCAGAGGATGAGATGGTTGGATGGCATCACCAATTTAATGGACATGAGTTTGAGCAAACTCCGGGAGATGGTGAAGGACAGGGAAGCCAGTGCGCTACAGTCTATGGGGTCACAAGCAGTCAGACACGACTTAGCAACAACAACAACACATATAACACTTAAGGCAACCAGCACATCACAAGAGAACAAAAGAAGAAAAGGGAGAAAAAAGAGCTACCAAAAAAACCTCTCAATTAAAGTGACAATAGAATAAGATTATAATTCTATTACTTTATAATATAAAAAGTAACATAATACTTTATAACATAAATACACGTGTGTGAACCGATTCAGTAAGTTTCTTTAATCTTGGCGTTAGTATCACTATTTCTCTAGAGATCTGACACAAAGCTTAGCCAGCTGTCACTATAGAAAATACACCCTGATCCTTCATGGATCATCCTGATTTTTACCATCCTGATTTTTATGATTGTTCATCTTCTCATGCTGGACTATGAATATAATAGCAGAACAGCCTTGTCCTTCTCTTCACATGGTCAATGTTCAGATTCTGAGTAAAAAAATTTTTTTTCAATGTCCCCTGAAAATGTCTCCCAACTGGGGCATATATCCCTGGCTTTCTGTGACTTCCTGTAGCTCTGTCAACTATTCTCCCTGGCAGCAGCGGTGAGATTTAATACTTTAAACATTTCTCACCTACTTATATGTAGGGTGCAACTATAGATGATATTACTAACTAGGCTAGAAATTTCTCAATGGAATTCTCTACGACATTATTTAAAACAGCTTTTGGGGGTTTGGGGCAACAGATTTTAGATTTTTAAAAAAACTATCATCTAAATATCCCAATTTATTTTATCTTTTAATGAATATGATCACAGCAGTAGGATTTATAATAAAGTATGTGGTAGTTCAAATATTAATATTTGTCTGTGAGTCCAACCTACTATTATAAAAGGGGGAAATTTAAATGCTATAAAGTATACAGATATATTATTGATATAAAAACTTTTAAAGGACAATAATGAATGCTATTTTTGAGAATCCAGCTTAGGTGGGGAACTATAAAAAATTTCTAAAGTCTCTTTCTGATCTAAAACTACATAATTTTAGATCTTATAGTCATATAATTTTAGATCTTACTCCATCAAAAAATTTTTCATTCAGTTTTATAAATTTCTTGAATTCATTCCCATCTTGCAATCTTCTCCAAGGTTCAGGACTTGGATCATGCAAAATCTGTGGTCATCCAAAATATTCTGTCATTTTAGAGAAAGACATAATTCTGAGAAAACTCCTAGTGCTGAGGTAGGTTCCCCAAGGTCCTCAAAACTGTGACAGGTTGATGTCCAACAAGATTATTGTCAACTGCAATATACTTCCTAATGTTTCATAAGCCATTGTGATGGTTATCTGTTCATTCTCTGCTTAGAATGACTTAGTTAGGCCATGGGACTGGCACCCCCTTCAAAGAGCTTTAGACAACTTTCTACAAAACCTCACCTTCTTACAACCTGTTACTTTGCCCCATACTATCTCCTCTCCTGCAAGTCAGATTTTGCCTTTATTCAGCTCATTTTAGCTTCATCTTTATTTCTCAGCCCCACGCTTGCCTCTATAACCTGAAGAACCGATTTTACTCTCTTGAATTTTGAGTTATGGATCTTATCTTTTCTAATAGTTTGTTGCAGCTCCATCTTATCTTACCATCCCAGGGAATAGCCCTGCCATACCTTCAAGAGGTAGAAACAATCCATCCGATTTCACATCTCCTGCACCATACCAGGATTTCTGCTCTAGCATCTTAACCATTCTCCTGACTTGAAGCTGTCCCTTTCCAATCTTTTCTCCATATCTTTGCTATTTTCATCCTAAAACACTTGAACATCTCCTTAAAACCTTCCATAATTCCATGCTGCTTTAAGATCTACTACAAACTGCTAAGCCTAAGAGTACCTTGCATGAGTGCATGGTCACTCAGTCATGTCTGACTATTTGCAATCCTTTGGATGGTAGCCCACCAGGCTACTCTGTCCATGGGATTTCCTAGGAGTGGGTTGCCTTCTCCAAGAGAACTTTCAGACCCAGGGATCAAACCTGTACCTCCTGTGGCTCCTGCATGGCAAGTGGATTCTTTACCCACTGAACTATTGAGGAAGCCCCTACCCAATTAACTGCTCTCTACACTCCTTTGTTCCAGCAACATCTGTCTCTTCACTCTCTCCAGAACATACCAAGCTGATCTTTTCTCCCACGTATTACACCCACTTTGCCACTCTCTTAATTCTTCAGGTCCTAACTCAAGCTCACTTCCTTCATGAAACTTCTCATAAATGGTCCACATTGCTCTACCCCTGCTTGAATACATCTAGCAAAGGGACTGAGCACAGAGCACCCCTCCAGGAATCCATGGACAAAGACTTAGATGTTGTTTGTAGTATTCATTGTAATACTTAACTAAATAGAATTGCTCTGTGAGGCTACATACGGTCATCTGAATTGTAATGTGAATAAGCAGTTTTCTTAATGGTAAGTTCTAGGAAGACAAGAACTGTATCTTAAAATTCTTTAAGCTGTTCATAATACTAACAAGTATACCTGTTGAAAGAAGAACCCAGAAATTCAAGTGATGTTTAAGATTCTCGTTCCAGTCGTCCTTGGGTTAAGACAAAGAATGGGCTAGATTATCTCATAAAATGTTTTTTATCTGTTTTTTTTCCTCAGATACTAGACTTTTAGGGTTTTGTTTATGGAAATTATAATTAAAATTCTTGTTTCCAAACAACCAGATGGACTATAATATCAATGCATCTGCTATATTTCTCATTTTGCATGGGTTTTTAATTTCCATGAGTGATTTGTCTTGATTCACAAAAATTGTCTTCTTTTCAAATACTTTGAACTTGAGCTCTGATCAAGAAGAAGAAGAGTGGAATGATTAATATTTGGGTTTAAAGTCCTGGTTTAAATTCTAACTCTATCAATGATATGTTGCACATCGTAAGCAAGTAGCTTAAGCTTTTTTGGCCTTTATTTCTTCTTCTGTAAAATAGAAATATTAATAATAAATGAATCAACCTGATTAGATGGTATTAAGGATTAAATAACATATACATTAAGCAGTAATTATATAATACATAGTTAACAAACGGATAAGGCAATGGCAACCCACTCCAATACTCTTGCCTGTAAAATCCCATGGATGGAGGGGCCTGGTGGGCTGCAGTCCATGGGATCGCTAGGAGTCGGACACGACTGAGTGACTTCACTTTCACTTTTCACTTTCATGCATTGGAGAAGGAAATGGCAACCCGCTCCAAAGTTCTTGCCTGAAGAATCCCAGGGATGGGGGAGCCTGGTGGGCTGCTATCTATGGGGTTGCACAGAGTCGGACACGACTGAAGCAACTTAGCAGCAGCAGCAGCAGTTAACAAAAAATACATGCTAGATCTTATTGTTATCAATCATTTCTATGTAGGCTAAGAATCAATCATGGAAACAATATATAGATTTTTTTAATGAATCATTTTTTTACTCTAAACACTTCATTTATTTATTTATGCTATATGATAGGTCCTGTTGGTTATCCATTCTAAACATAGCATTGTGTATACGTCAATCCCAAACTCCCTAAATATTCCTCCGACTACCTTTTTCCCCTGGTAACCATAAGTTCATCCTCTAAGTCTGTGAGTTTGTTTCTTTTTTGTAAAGAAAGTTCATTTGTCTCACTTCTTTAGATTCTGCACTTAAGCAATATCATACAGTATTTTACTTTCTCTGTCTGACTTACTTCATTCAGTATGACAATCTCTAGATCTGTCCATGTTGTGGCAAATGGCACTATTTCATTCTTTTTAGTGGCCGAGTAATATTTCACCATGTATATGTAACACATCTTCTTTATCCATTCTTCTGTTGATAGACATTTAGGTTGCCCCCATGTCTTGGCCACTGTAAACAGCACTGCAGTGAACAGTAGGGTGCATTTATCCTTTTAGACCACGTTTTTCTCCTGATATATGCTCTGGAGTGGGATTGCAAGATAATATGGTAGCTCTGTTTTTAGATTCTTAAGGAAATTCCATATTGTTCTCCACAGTAGCTGTACCAATTTGCATCCCCACCAACAGTGTAAAAGTGTTCCCTTTCTTCCTGTTTTCTCCAGCATTTATTGTTTGTGGATTTTTTTGATGATAGGCATCCTGAGGTAGGAAGTGATATCTCAATGTAGTTTTGAAATCCATTTCTCTAATAAATAGCAGTGTTGAACATCTTTTATGTGCTTCTTGCCCATCTGTATGTCTTCTTTGAAGAAATGTCTGCTTAGGTCTTCTGCCCAGTTTTTGATTGGGCTGTTTCTTTTGATTATATTGAGCCACATGAGCCATTTGTAAATTTTATAGACTAATTCCTTGTCTGTCACATCATTTGGAAATATCCTCTCCCATTCTTTGGGCTGTCTTTTCATTTTCTTTATGGTTTCCTTTGCTGTGTAAAAGCTTTTGAGTTTAATTAAGTCCCATTTGTTTATTTTTGTTTTTATTCCATTACTTTGGGGGATGGATTGAAAAGATATTGTTGCAATTTATATCAGAGAGTGTTCTGCCTATGTTTTCCTCAAAGATTTTTATAATGTCCAGCCTCAATTTTTTTTTAATTTATTTACTTTTTATTGAAGGATAATTTCTTTACTGAATTTTGCTGTTTTCTGTCAAACCTCAACATGAATCAGCCATAGGTATACATATATCCCCTCTGTTTTGAAACTCCCTCCCATCTCCCTTCCCATCCCACCCCTCTAGGTTGATACAGAGCCCCTGTTTGAGTTTCCTGAGCCATACAGCAAATTCCCCTTGGCTATCTATTTTACATAAGGTAATGTAAGTTCCCATGTTACTTTTTCATACATCTCTCCCTCTCCTGCCCTCTCCCCATGTCCATATCTATTCTCTGTGTCTGTTTCTCCATTGGTGCCCTGTAAATAAATTCTTTGGTACCATTTTTCTAGATTCTGTACATATGTGTTGCTGCTGCTGCTGCTAAGTTGCTTCAATTGTGTCCGACTCTGTGCGACCCCATAGATGGCAGCCCACCAGGCTCCCCCGTCCCTGGGATTCTCCAGGCAAGAACTTTGGAGTGGGTTGCCATTTCTTTCTCCAATGCATGAAAGGGAAAAGTGAAAGTGAAGTCGCTCAGTTGTGTCCGACTCTTCGCGACCCCATGGTCTGCAGCCTACCAGGTTCCTCCGTCTATGGGATTTTCCAGGCAAGAGTACTGGAGTGGGGTGCCTTCTCCAATATATATGTTAGAATACAATATTTCTCTTTCTGACTCACTTCACTCTGTATAATAGGTTTTAGGTTCATCTACCTCATTAGAACTGACTCAAATGTGTTCCTTTTTATGGCTAATATTGCATTGTGTATATGTACCACAACTTCTTTATCCATTCATCTGTTGATGGACATCTAGATTGCTTCCATGTTCTAGCTATTGTAAATAGTGTTGCAATGAATAATGGGATACATGTGTCTCTTTCCATTTTGGTTTCCTCAGGGTAAATGCCTAGAAGTGGGATTGCTGGGTCATACGGTGGTTTTATTCCTAGTTTCTTAAGGAATGTCCATACCATTTTCCATATTGGCTGTATCAATTTACTTTCCCACCAACAGTGCAAAACTGTCCGCTTTTCTCCACACCTTCTCCAGCATTTATTGTTTGTAGACTCTTTGATGAGGGCCATTCTGACTGGTATGAGGTGATATCTCATTGTACTTTGATTTGCATTTCTCTAAGACTAGAGATCTCATCAAGAAAATTAGAGATACCAAGGGAACATTTCGTGCAAAGATGGGCTCGATAAAGGACAGAAATGGTATGGACCTAACAGAAGCAGAAGATATCAAGAAGAGGTGGCAAGAATACACAGAAGAACTGTACAAAAAAGATCTTCATGACCCAGATAATCACGATGATGTGATCACTCACCTAGAGCCAGACATCCTGGAATGTGAAGTCAAGTAGGCCTTAGAAAGCATCACTATGAACAAAGCTAGTGGAGGTGATGGAATTCCAGTTGAGCTCTTCAAATCCTGAAAGATGATGCTGTGAAAGTGCTGCACTCAATATGCCAGCAAATTTGGAAAACTCAGCAGTGGCCACAGGACTGGAAAAGGTCAGTTTTCATTCTGATCCCAAAGAAAGGCAATGCCAAAGAATGCTCAAACTACCGCACAATTGCACTCATCTCACACGCTAGTAAAGTAATGCTCAAAATTCTGCAAGCCAGGCTTCAGCAATATGTGAACCGTGAACTTCCTGATGTTCAAGCTGGTTTTAGAAAAGGCAGAGGAACCAGAGATCAAACTGCCACATGTGCTGGATCATGGAAAAAGCAAGAGAGTTCCAGAAAAACATCTATTTCTGCTTTATTGACTATGCCAAAGCCTTTGATTTTGTGGATCACAATAAACTGTGGAAAATTCTGAAAGAGATGGGAATACCAGACCACTTGACCTGCCTCTTGAGAAATCTGTATGCAGGTCAGGAAGCAACAGTTACAACTGGACATGGAACAACACATTGGTCCCAAATAGGAAAAGGAGTACGTCAAGACTGTATATTGTCACCCTGTTTATTTAACTTATATGCAGAGTACATCATGAGAAACACTGGACTGGAAGAAACACAAGCTGGAATCAAGATTGCCAGGAGAAATATCAATAGCCTCAGATGTGCAGATGACACCACCCTTATGGCAGAAAGTGAAGAGGAACTAAAAAGCCTCTTGATGAAAGTGAAAGTGGAGAGTGAAAAAGTTGGCTTAAAGCTCAACATTCAGAAAACGAAGATCATGGCATCTGGTCCCATCACTTCATGGGAAATAGATGGGGAAACAGTGGAAACAGTATCATACTTTATTTTTCGGGGCTCCCAAATCACTGCAGATGGTGACTGCAGCCATGAAATTAAAAGACGCTTACTCCTTTGAAGGAAATTCATGTCCAACCTAGATAGCATATTCAAAAGCAGAGATATTACTTTGCCAACAAAGGTACATCTAGTCAAGGCTATGGTTTTTCCTGTGGTCATGTATGGATGTGGGAGGTGGACTGTGAAGAAGGCTGAGCACCAAAGAACTGATGCTCTTGAACTGTGGTGATGGAGAAGACTCTTGAGAATCCCTTGGACTGCAAGGAGATCCAACCAGTCTATTCTGAAGGAGATCAGCCCTGGGATTTCTTTGGAAGGAATGATGCTAAAGCTGAAACTCCAGTACTTTGGCCACCTCATGCGAAGAGTTGACTCATTAGAAAAGACTCTGATGCTGGGAGGGATTGGGGGCAGGAGGAGAAGGGGCTGACAGAGGATGAGATGGCCGGATGGCATCACTGACTCAATGGACGTGAGTCTGAGTGAACTCCAGGAGTTGGTGATGGACAGGGAGGCCTGGCGTGCTGGGAATCATGGGGTCACAAAGAGTCGGACAGGACTGAGCAACTGAACTGAAGTGAACAATGTTGAACATCTTTTCATATGTTAGCCATCTGTATGTCTTCTTTGGAGAAATGTCTCTTTAGGTATTTTTCCCACTTTTGATTGGATTGTTTGTTTTTCTGATATTGAGTTGTATCAGCTGCTTGTATATTTTGGAAATTAATCCTTTGTCAGTTGTTTAATTTGCTAATATTTTCTCCCTTTCTGAGGGTTATCTTCACCTTGCTTATAGTTTCCTTTGCATGCAAAAGCTTTTAAGTTTAATCAGGTTCCCCTTGTTTACTTTGCTTTTATTTCCATTTCTGTAGGAGGTGGGTATAGAGGATCTTGCTTTGATTTATGTCAATGAGTGTTCTGCCAATGTTTTCCTCTAAGAGTTTCATAGTTTCTGGTCTTACATTTAGGTCTTTGTTCCATTTTGAGTTTATCTTTGTGTATGGTGTTAGGAAGTGTTCTAATTTCATTCTTTTAAGTGTAGCTGTCCAGTTCTCTGAGGACCATTTATTGAAGAGGCTGTCTTTGCCCTATTGTATATTCTTGACTCCTTTTTCAAAAATAAGGTACCATAGTTGCATGGGTTTATTTCTGGGATTTCTATCTTATTCCATTGGTCTATATTTCTGTTTTTGTACCAGTACCATACTTGTCTTGATAATCTGAAGTCAGGAAGGTTGATTCCTCCAGCTCCATTCTTTCTCAAGACTGCTTTGGCTATTTGGGGTCTTTTGTGTTTCCATATGAATTGTGAAATTTTTTGTTCTAGTTCTGTGGAAAATGCCATTGGTAATTTGATAAGGATTTCATTTAATCTGTAGATGGTGTTTGGTAGTATAGTCATTTTCACAATATTGATTCTTCTTACCCAGGAACATGGAATATCTCTCCATCTGTTTATGTCATCTTTGATTTCTTTCATCAGTTCAGTTCAGTTCAGTTCAGTCACTCAGTCATGTCCAACTCTTTGCAACCCCATGAATCGCAGCACACCAGGCCTCCCTGTCCATCACCATCTCCCGGAGTTCACTCAGACTCACGTCCATCAAGTCAGTGATGCCATCCAGCCATCTCATTCTCTGTCATCCCCTTCTCCTCCTGCCCCCAATTCCACCCAGCATCAGAGTCTTTTCCAATGAGTCAACTCTTCGCATGAGGTGGCCAAAGTACTGGAGTTTCAGCTTTAGCATCATTTCTTCAAAAGAACACCCAGTGCTGATCTCCTTTAGAATAGACTGGTTGGATCTCCTTGCAGTCCAAGGGATTCTCAAGAGTCTTCTCCAACACTACAGTTCAAAAGCATCAATTCTTTGGCGCTCAGCTTTCTTCACAGTCCAACTCTCACATCCATACATGACCACTGGAAAAACCATAGCCTTGACTAGACGGACCTTTGTTGGCAAAGTAATGTCTCTGCTTTTGAATATGCTATCTAGGTTGGACATAACTTTCCTTCCAAGGAGTAAGCATCTTTTAATTTCATGGCTGCAGTCACCATCTGCAGTGATTTTGGAGCCCCCAAAAATAAAGTCTGTTACTGTTTCCACTGTTTCCCCATCTATTTCCCATGAAGTGATGGGACCAGATGCCATGATCTTCATTTTCTGAATGTTGAGCTTTAAACCAACCTTTTCACTCTCCTCTTCCACTTTCATCAAGAGGCTCTGTAGTTCTTCTTCACTTTCTGCCATAAGGGTGGTGTCATCGGCATATCTGAGGTTATTGATATTTCTCCCAGCAACCTTGATTCCAGCTTGTGTTTCTTTCAGCCCAGCATTTCTCATGATGTACTCTGCATATAAGTTAAATAAACAGGGTGACTATACACATGGATCAGCGAAAAAGCAAGAGAGTTCCAGAAAAACATCTATTTCTGTTTTATTGACTATGCCAAAACCTTTGACTGTATGGATCACAATGAACTGTGGAAAATTCTGAAAGAGATGGGAATACCAGAGCACCTGACCTGCCTCTTGAGAAACCTATATGCAGGTCAGGAAGCAACAGTTAGAACTGGACATAGAACAATAGACTGGTTCCAAATAGGAAAAGGAGTACATCAAGTCTGCATATTGTCACCCTGTTTATTTAGCTTATATGCAGAATACATCATGAGAAACACTGGGCTGGAGGAAGCACAAGCTGGAATCGAGATTGCTGGGAGAAATATCAATAACCTCAGATATACAGATGACACCACCCTTATGGCAGAAAGTGAAGAGGAACTAAAAAGCCTCTTGGTAAAAGTGAAAGAGGAGAGTGAAAAAGTTGGCTTAAAGCTCAACATTCAGAAAACTAAAATCATGGCATCTGGTCCCATCACTTCATGGCAAAAAGATAGTGAAACAGTGGAAACAGTGTCTGACTTTATTTTGGGGGGCTCCAAAATCACTGCAGATGGTGATTGCAGCCATGAAATTAAAAGATGCTTACTCCTTGGAAGGAAAGTTATGACCAACCTAGATAGCATATACAAAAGCAGAGACATTACTTTGCCAACAAGGTCCGTCTAGTCAAGGCTATGGTTTTTCCAGTGGTCATGTATGGATGTGAGAGTTGGACTGTGAAGAAAGCTGAGCGCTGAAGAATTGATGCTTTTGAACTGTGGTGTTGGAGAAGACTCTTGGGAATCCCTTGGACTGCAAGGAGATCCAACCAGTCCATTATAAAGGAGATCAGTCCTGTGTGTTCATTGGAAGGACTGATGTTAAAGCTGAAACTCCAGTACTTTGTCCACCTCATGCAAAGAGTTGACTCATTGGAAAAGACCCTGATGCTGGGTGGAATTGGGGGCAGGAGGAGAAGGGGATGACAGAGGATGAGATGGCTGGATGGCATCACCGACTCAATGGACATGAGTTTGAGTAAACTCTGGGTGTTGGTGATGGACTGGGAGGCCTGTCGTGCTGCCATTCATGGGGTTGCAAAGAGTCAACATGACTGAGTGACTGAACTGAACTGAACTGAGGGTTAGTTCTCTGGTAGGCTAGGGTCTTGGAGTCAATGCTCCTACTCCAAAGGCTCAGGACTTGATCTCTGGTCAGGAACAAAGATTCCACAAATGGTTTGTTATGGCTTTGAAAGTGAAAGTGAAGTCGCTTAGTCGTGTCCGACTCTTTGTGACCCTGTGGACTGTAGCCCACCAGGCTCCTCCGTCCATGGCATTCTCCAGGCAAGAGTACTGGAGTGAGTCGCCATTTCCTTCTCCAGGGGATCTTCCCAGGGATCGAACCCAGGTCTCTCACATTGCAGGCAGATGCTTTAACCTCTGGGCCACTAAGTGAGATTAAAACAAATATCCAAAAATGAGAAATCAAAGATGAACCCCAGACAGATGGCAGTTACAAAATCAGGTAAATAATAATTAAAATAATGAAATGTACACATATACATATACATCCATGAGCAAAGTGAAAACAGTCCAACAAAAATAAAGTACAATAGATTGACCCTGCAAACAAAGGAAATAAAAAATTATATTTACCAGTTAAGAACAAAACTAACTTATGGACAAACTGGAAAACAAAACTAAAGCAAGGTACCCAGTGGGGAATAAAGCAATGAAAACAAAACTAATGAATATGTTGAGAGGAAATGAAAGAAAGAAAAGAAAGGATAGATATGCAAAGTTAAATAGAGGTAGATGAAGTTTTATATACATTAAAGATTAACTGCAAGGGGAAAAGAACAGTAGGAAAGGCAAAAAAAGGAATAAATGTAGAAAAAATAATAGGTGTTTAAAAATTAAAAATTTAATTTTTAAAAAGAGAAAAGAAAAAAAATGGAAGAAGAAAGAAAAAAGGGTAAAAAAGGAAAATTCCACAGAACTGCAGAAGCGCAATGTACAGGCAGAGGTTTATAACAATAGGAAGTGTGACTGCATATATGCATATACATATACACCCATAATCAAAATCAAAACAGTCCAACAAAAATAAAGTACAATAGATTGACATGGCAAACAAAGGAAACCAAAAATTATATCTACCAAAACAGAACTAATTAAAGCACAAACTGGAAAACAAAACTAAAGCAAGGTGCCAATTGGGGAATAAAGCAATGAAAACAAAGCTAACAAATATGTTGAGAGGAAAGGAGAGAAAGAAAAGAAAGAAAGAATAGATATGCAAAGTTAAATACAGGTAGCTAAAGAAGATTTATATACATTAAAGAGTAACTGCAAGGGGAAAAGAACAGTAGGAAAAGCAAACAAAAGAATAAGTGTAGAAAAAATAATAGGTTTAAAAAGTTAAAAATTAAAAAAATAGAAAAGGAAAAAAGGAAAACTCCATAGAACTGCAAAAGCCCAATATAGAGGCAGAGGTTTTTGACAACAGTAAAAAATGTGACTGAGACAAAAAAAAAAAAAAAGCTCAAAAGCTAAATTGGATTTCTTAGTGCCAATAAAATCGACAACTACAACAGGTGGGAAGGCGGGGGAGAAAAAAATCCAAAAGAATCTGCAGAACAAGTGGAAACATAAGAATAATAAATGTTTTTTCTTGAGTCACTGCTGTCAGAGTCCTTTCCCTCTCTGGGAGGCACAGTCCAACTTACCTCCCTAGGATGCCCTCCATCACTGTGCTGATCTCAGGACCTGCTGTGGGGGCAGCTCAGATTCTAATCTGGTCCTAGTCCTGTGTGTTCTTTCCTCCAATGTCCACAGCTCTTAGAGCTAGTGCGTTTTATTTTGTGGGAGCTCTCAGTGGCCTTTTATATATTCCATCGACACAGAGTCTGCTTAGTTGATCGTGTGGATTTAATCTGCAGCTTGTACAACTGGTGGGAGGATTTTTGCTCTTCTTCCTTAGCCACACTGCCCCTGGGTTTCAATTGTGGTTTTATGTCCACCTCTATCTATGGGTCGTCCACTGGGGTTTAGCTCCTGAGGCTGCCCTGGAGGACTTGAGTTTGCCCCTGTGAGGGCCAGGTGTGGAAGTAGTGCAGCTGCTTAGGTCACAGGGGTTCTGGCAGCACCAGGTACTCAGAGGGGTTGGCGACTAGGGCATCAGGAAATATAGTGCTCTAGAAGGGTATGGCAACCAGTATTGGTCGATATGCTCCAGTATATTTGCCTGGAAAACCCCAGCTATGACAGAGAAGCCTGGCAGGCCACAGTCTACAGGGTCGCAAGGAGTTGGACATGACCAAACCGACCCTGCGCGCATAGATGCAAGACATTTTTTTGCCTGTGGCAGCTCTGCCCCAGTGAGAGTTGAGTAGGAAGGTGGCACAGCTGCTTGGCTTGTGGGGACCCTGGTGGTGCCAAGTGTGCAGGAGTTATGGCCCTATCAGAATCTTTTTTTGAGCCTCTTGTAGCCGGCTATCAGAAGGCCTCTTTGGCCAGTCTTTCTCCGTAGATCTGCCCATTTCGGCACTTAGAGGGCTCCCTTGCTGTGGGGTCCTTCTCTGTTGCTCAGCACATCAGGCACATAGAGGGGCCCCCTGGCTGGGGTCCTACTCTGTAGTGCATCAAGTGTTTGATGGGCCAGCCTCTCTAATGTTCAGCTGCCAATACTGGCGTGTGGGGAGAGAGAGGCTATGGTGATGGCTCCACCCACTATGCGTGACTCAGCATTACTGCCTTGCTTCCGTGGCTGCCTGCCTTCCTTCCACTGGCATTTCCCACCACCATCTCCCCCCTCACATCCCCTCAGTCCATCTCTCCGCAGTCAATAGTGGCCCTTGCCCTGGAATTGCTGCACAATCCCTAAGCTTCAGCTCCCAGCCACTGCGCCTTCCAGGAGACCAGCATTCCTGTCGGGTATGTATGGCTGAGGCAAAGACTGTCTGATTCTCATTCCATTTAGGCTGCCACAGATCAGCTGTGTCACTCTCAGCCTTAAATGTTTCTCCTCTGACTCAGACAATTGCCCCACTGTGGGGATCAGACCCCTGCTTCAGTTCCCCTACCTGCTGAGCATAGGTCCAGTCCTGCTAACATTCTTGTTTCCCCATGTAGTTCCTTTATCCTACTAAGTTTTGTGTGGTTCTATGTATCCTTTTCCACTGGTCAGGTACTCCTGTCTGCTCTCAGCTGGTGTTCTCCATGCACTTCTCTGTCTGAAGATGTATTCCTGATGTATCTGTGGAAAGAGAATGTACTTCACATCCACCTATTCCTCCACCATCTTGTTCTCCTTTAAAAACACTTTTAAAACTCTCGTCAGGGACTTCCCTGGTGGTCCAGGGGCTACGACTGCATACTCCCAATGCAGGGGGCTCAGGTTTCCTCCTTGATCAGGGAACTAGATCCCACATGCTGTAACTAAGAGTTTGCATTCAGTTCAGTTCAGTCACTCCGTCGTCTCCGACTCTTTGCAACCCCATGAACCACAGCACATAGGCCTCCCTGTCCATCACCAACTCCCGGAGTTCACGGTGCTCAGCTTTCTTCACAGTCCAACTCTCACATCCATACATGACCACTGGAAAAACCATAGCCTTGACTAGATGGACCTTTGTTGGCAAAGTAACGTCTCTGCCTTTTAGTATGCTATTTAGGTTGGTCCTAGATAACTTTTCTTCCAAGGAGTAAGCGTCTTTTAGTTTCATGGCTGCAATCACCATCTGCAGTGATTTTGGAACCCAGAAAAATATAGTCTGTCACTGTTTCCACTGTTTCCCCATTTATTTCCCATGAAGTGATGGGACCAGATGCCATGATCTTAGTTTTCTGAATGTTGAGCTTTAAGCCAACCTTTTCACTCTCCTCTTTCACTTTCATCAAGAGGCTCTTTAGTTCTTCTTCACTTTCTGCCATAAGGGTGGTGTCATCTGCATAGCTGAGGTTATTGATATTTCTCCTGGCAATCTTGATTCCAGCTTGTGCTTCTTTCAGCCCAGCATTTCTCATGATGTACTCTGCATATAAGTTAAATAAGCAGGCTGACAATATACAGCCTTGACGAACTCCTTTTCCTACTTGGAACCAATCTGTTGTTCCATGTCCAGTTCTAACTGTTGCTTCCTGACCTGCATGCAGGTTTCTCAAGAGGCAGGTCAGGTGCTCTGGTATTCCCATCTCTTTCAGAATTTTCCACAGTTTATTGTGATCCACACAATCAAAGGCTTTGGCATAGTCAATAAAGCAGAAATAGATGTATTTCTGGAACTCTCTTGCTTTTTCCATGATCCAGCAGATGTTGGCAATTTGATCTCTGGTTCCTCTGCCTTTTCTAAAACCAGCTTGAACATCAGGAAGTTCACGATTCATGTACTGCTGAAGCCTGGCTTAGAGAATTTTGACCATTACTTTACTAGTGTGTGAGATGAGTGCAATTGTGTGGTAGTTTGAGCATTCTTTGGCATTGCCTTTCTTTGGGATCAGAATGAAAACTGACCTTTTCCAGTCCTGTGGCCACTGCTGAGTTTTCCAAATTTGCTGG
Organism: Bubalus bubalis; assembly: GCF_019923935.1. Taxonomy (NCBI): domain Eukaryota; kingdom Metazoa; phylum Chordata; class Mammalia; order Artiodactyla; family Bovidae; genus Bubalus; species Bubalus bubalis. The sequence goes on along the minus strand of NC_059157.1, from coordinate 88,608,901 downwards.
CATATTGAGTGCAGCACTTTCACAGCATCATCTTTCAGGATTTGAAGAGCTCAACTGGAATTCCATCACCTCCACTAGCTTTGTTCGTAGTGATGCTTCCTAAGACCCACTTGATTTCACACTCCAGGATGTCTGGCTCTAGGTGAGTGATCACATCATTATGATTATCTGGGTCATGAAGATCTTTTTTTGTACAGTTCTTCTGTGTATTCTTGCCATCTCTTCTTAATATCTTCTGCTTCTGTTAGGTCCCTACCATTTCTGTCCTTTACTGAGCCCGTCTTTGCATGAAATGTTCCCTTGGTATCTCTAATTTTCTTTAAGAGATCTCTAGTCTTTCCCATTCTGTTGTTTTCCTCTATTTCTTTGCATTGATCACTGAGGGAGGCTTTCTTATCTCTCCTTGCTATTCTTTGGAATTCTGTATTCAAATGGGAATATCTTTCCTTTTCTCCTTTGCTTTTCGCTTCCTTTCTTTTCACAGCTATTTGTAAGGCCTCCTCAGACAGCCATTTTGCTTTTTTACATTTCTTTTTCTTGGGGATGGTCTTGATTCCTGTCTCCTGTACAATGTCATGAACCTCCATCCATAGTTCATCAGGCACTCTGTCGGTCAGATCTAGGCCCTTAAATCTATTTCTCACTTCCACTGTATATAAGGGATATAAGGGATTTGATTTAGGTCATACTTGAATGGTGTAGTGGTTTTCTCCACTTTCTTCAATTTCAGTCTGTATTTGCCAATAAGGAGTTCATGATCCGAGCCACAGTCAGCTCCCAGTATTGTTTTTGCTGACTGTATAGAGCTTCTCCATCTTTGGCTACAAAGAATATAATCAATCTGATTTCACTGTCGACCATCTGGTGATGTCCATGTGTAGAGTCTTCTCTTGTGTTGTTGGAAGAGGGTGTTTGCTATGACCAGTGCATTCTCTTGGCAGAACTCTATTCGCCCTTGCCTGCTTAATTCTGTACTCCAAGGCCAAACTTGCATGCTGCAGCTCTAAAGCAATGCCCAGATTCTCCTGCTTCTTTTTAGTCATGTTCCAGTCTCACATTTAAGTCTTTAATCCATTTTGAGTTTATCTTTGTACATGGTGAAAAACTGTATTTTAATTTCATTTTTCTACATGTAGCTGTCCAGTTTTCCCAGCACCATTTATTGAAGAGGCTATATTTCTTACATTGTATAAGATTGTCTCCTTTGTCATAGATTAATTAACCATAAGTGTGTAGGTTTATTTCTGGGTTTTCTATCCCACTCCATTGATTTATATCTCTGTTTTTTGTGCCAGTACCATACTGTTTTGATGACTGTAGCTTTGTAGTATAGTCTGTCAATGGCAATAAGATTGCTATATACAATCAGGCAGCCTGATTCCTCTAGCTCTGTTTTTCTTTCTCAAGACTGCTTTGGCTATTTGAGGTCTTTTGTGTCTCCATACAAATTTTAAGATTTTTTTGTTCTAGTTTGTGAAATATATCAGGCAACATATAGATGTTGATGTAATTCTTTTTCTAGAACAGTCAGCTGCTACAAATATTTTCCATAGTCTGATCTGTGATCATTATTAATAATAACATTATTAGTTATTATTTATTAGTTATTAATAATTATTAATAATTAATGTGATTATTCCCTCAGTTACAGAAAGGGAAAGAAGTGAATTCCCTTCATCTACATGGTTCCGAAGTGCAGAAACAAGAAGGGCAAAGCCAAAAAGACAAGTGAAAGCAAAGAAATGGTTTTCTGGCATTCTTTTGGAGATTCCCTTTTTGGTGACGTGCTCAAGCCTACCCATAAAACATTGAGTAAGTAAGACATCAATATTTCTCACTCCAGTCATCTCATTTAGGGGCTTCCCTTGTGGCTCAGCTGGTAAAGAATCTGCCTGCAATGTGGGAGACCTGGGTTTGATCCCTGGGTTTGGAAGATCTCCTGGAGATGGGAAAGGCTACCCACTCCAGTATCCTGGCCTGAAGAATTTCATGGACTATATAGTCCATGGGGTTGCGAAGAGTTGGACATGACTGAGCATCTTTCACTTCACTTCACTTCATCTGACTTGACTGTGTTTTGTCTAACCAAACTGGCAGTGCATTAGCTGATTTTAATGAGTTCCTCATGGTTGATAGGTTGTTTTTGTCCTAAATTCATTCAGCCATATCTTTGTATGGCCACAGAACTTGTCAAGGTGAAAACTGAATATAGTACACACTACTATATTTAAAATGGATAACCAACAAGGACCTACTGTATAGCACAGGGAACTCTGCTCAGTGTTTTATGGCAGCCTGGCTGGGAGAGGAGTTTGGGGGAGAATGGTAATATATATATGTATGGCTGAGCCCCTGTGCTGACCACCTGAAACTATTACATTGTTAATTGACTATATTCCAATACAAAATAAAAAGTTTAATTTAAAAATTAGTCATTTAAAGTCAATTTTCTTTCAAAATTTCCCTTGTTTCCACAACCCAATTGTTCTCTATAACTCCTCAAGGAATAAGAACTTAATATTGTGTTTTGAAATCTCAATCACTTTTATTAACTACATTCAATTAAGAGAATCTAGTTTGCTATGAAATGGATTATTGTCATCGGTGTATTGCTGTCAACATTTATCCATATGTGGCCTTTTTGTGTTTTGTGTGGGTTTTTTTTTTTTTTTTTTTGGCTGCACTGTGACATTTGTGGGATTATAGTTCTCCAACTGGGGATTAAACCCGTGCCCCTGGCAGTAGGGGCACAAAGCCCTAACCACTGTACTGCCAGGGAGTTCCTATCTATCCATAAGTATCTTGTGTAATTATGGCAACAATACAGAGTGAAGAAAAAATAAGTCTGAATAGTAGATGTATATTTTGAGATACTGAGAATGTTGAATGTTGAGAAAGTAAAGAAAAGGTTTACTCCAAACACATTCCAATTGGACTATTTATTTCCCCTATGGGTTCTCTTCAGCATCTTTATCACTTCTCCAAATTTCTCCCTGTATCACTTACTTATAATTCCTCATAAGTCAGCAGATATGCATCATTAATGATAGGTTTTTTTGTTGTTGCTGTTCAGTCGCTAAGTCATATCCAACTCTTTGCAACACCATGGACTGTAGCACACCAGGCTCCCCTGTCCTTCACCATCTCCCAGTTTCCTCAAATTTATGTCTATTGAGTTGGTCCATTGCATCTTCTGCTGCCCCCTTCTTCTTTTGCCTTCAATCTTTCCCAGCATCAGGGTCTCTTCCAATGAGTCAGCTCTTCGCATCAGGTGGCCAAAGTATTGGAGCTTCAGCATCAATCCTTCCAGTGAAAATTACTTATTTTAAATCAAACATTTTAATGAACTGTTTGGAAGAACATCAGTACGTAAATCGTCTGGTGCATTTCTTTCAAAATATATTTGAATATTCAGTTTTAAAAAAAAATCCTTATAAAATAGAACTAAGAGAATTATAATGATTCATGCTGCTGAGTCACTTCAGTCGTGTCCGACTCTGTGTGACCCCATAGACGGCAGCCCACCAGGATGCCCCGTCCTTGGGATTCTCCAGGCAAGAACACTGGAGTGGATTGCCATTTCCTTCTCCAATGCATGAAAGTGAAAAGTGGAAGTGAAGTCGCTCAGTCGTGTCTGACCCTCAGTGACCCCATGGACTGCAGCCTTCCACGCTCCTCCATCCATGGGATTTTCCAGGCAAGAGTACTGGAGTGGGGTGCCATTGCCTTCTCCGATAATGCTTCATACATCCTTTGAAATGCTAGGATTCAGTTCTCTACACTTAATATTAACTTCACAAAGCATTAGGAGGCCCATTTCTAGTACTGGATCAGTCATGAGTTTAGTCATGATCTTGAGCAAATAAATTATCTAACCTCTCTGAATCTCTGATTTTTTTTAAAAAAAATTGTAAAACAAAATTGCTAAAGTGAGCAGTTTTTTAATGGCTTTCCAAATTTATTTCTCTATTTTTTTCATAGAATAAGATCTCCAACTGACATAAGAAAATAAATCACATCTGTAAATTTCAATTATGTCTCACCTATCTTTTAGCTATTGACCTGACTGCAGAGTTTGAAGTGAGATAATGAATACTTTCCACTCAGATGTGTTTTAGTTGATAAAAGTTTGCATAGAACTGACAACAATATAGTAACTTGATAATTGTAAATAAAATACTTAGAGTGGATAAGCACCAAGTTAAATATTGATAATGTGCAATGCCTTTAAAGGAAGTGTTGTTAAAGGAAACAACTATTAAGAAACCTCATCTATAAATTCATCCTGTGGCTGAACATTTATTTTCAACTACATACATCCTAATTCAGAGTTAATGCTAAACACAGTAAAGCAGAAAAGATCAATGGAGTCTGGAATAGTAGTTAAAGCAATTCTCTTGTTGCTGAAACATAGCCCGGAATATCTACTATAGCAGTTGCATGTTCTCCAGGACACTGTGATATAAATTCAGTTGCATCATTTAATCTATAAGGAGACAAGATGAGGGTGTGTAGCTCTGCTCCCTAATGCCAAAAGGAGAATGTCCTCTGTATGCAAAGAGGGCTTCCTGATGGCTCAGTGATAAAGAATCTGCCTGCAATGCAGGAGACCCGGGTTTGATCCCTGAATGCGGAAGATCACCTGGAGAAGGGAATGGCAACACACTCCAGTATTCTTGCCTGGAGAATTCCATGGAAAGAGGAGCCTGGTGGGCTACAGTCCATGGGGTCACAAAGATTTGGACAGGGCTAAGTGACTAATACTTCACCTCATGCACTGAAGCAGAGATTAGGTTTTACATGGTGCTCCTACTGTGGGAATAAGGAAAAGTTTAATTTGACAGAAACCAGTCTATTTGATGAAAATCAGTCCAAAGTCCTGAAGAAATCTAAGCAGTGACCTCAAATAAGTACAGTCTCCTTCTTGCCATTTCTGTTTCCTTCTGATTGTTTTCCCTGGTCCCTGGAGTTGGCAGAGTTATCCCAAAAGGGTGGCAGAATGCCTAAAGTGAGGCAAGTGTAACCAGAGTTGTTCATTTTGCTGTTCTTCCTGCCTAGAAAGTGGCTAGTCAATCCTGGAGGCATGGGGCCTAGCAGTCTGTGTTTTTAGAAGCCCCCCATGTGATAATACACTCAGGTTAAAAAACATCAACAAAGGTTTCAGAGTTTCACCATGCTCCCTCCCCATACCCATCCCACAAGAGTAACAAGGCTTAAATTGCCTTGAGACATTAGATCCAGTTTCTCAGGGCAGTTGTTTTATTAAAAAAATCAGAAGTATCTGACACCTTGGTTTTTTATCCTTATTAAAATCCTCTAAAGCACGATGATCAAAATATAAGCATTCTTTCCAAGTATCAATTGAATAGAGTGTTTCAATAAATATCTATTGATCTTAGCAACTTTATCTTCCAGACAGTCTCTGAATTAAAGAGAAAGGTGATGATAATGAATTTACTCTTTCATATTGCAAACCCTAGCAATATGCCATCCCAGGTATGAAAAGAAGAAAAAATTCTCCCTGGGTTCCTCTCCTTTGCTTAGCTAAAAGTAGCAACAACTCCAGAAATCTTATCTCTTAGTGGACAAGGAGCTGTGTATAACAAAACTAAGGTATTTTTCACCTGTGTGACAAAAACGGAAAAGAATGAAAACTAAAGCTAAAGGATAAATTCAGGAGCAAAGAGATCAAAACGAGCTAGAAATGTATTTGTCTCCAACATAACAGTCTGGAGGCAGGCAGTCCAGAGCCCACAGTGCAGTTCCAGATGTCAAGGACTCATAGCTTTTCTATTTGTTGCTGTGCTTCATGTGACTTTCACGTGGAAATTGATGTCCAAAATGATAGCTGACCCATCAGCCCTATCTACATTCTGAGCAGCAGATACAAAGGGGAAAAAAGACAAGTCCTTTACTTAAAGAAAACATTCCAGAAACTCCATATACCATTACTTTTAGATACAACTTTTTTATTTATACATACCATTATCTTTAGATCTCATTATTAGACTTTAGCTATATTGTCACATCTAGCTGCAAGAGTGAAAAGGCCGGCTTAAAACTCAATGTTCAGTAAACTAAGATCATGGCATCCAGTCCCATCATTTCATGGCAAATAGATGGGGGTAAAAATGAAAATGGTGACAGACTTTATTTTCTTGGGCTCCAAAATCACTGTGGACAGTGACTTCAGCCATGAAATTAAAAGATGCTTGCTCTTTGGAAGAAAATCTATGACAAACCTAGACAGTATATTAAAAAGCAAAGACATCACTTTGCCGACAAAGGTTCATGTAATCAAAGCTATAGTTTTTCCAGTGAATTGGACCATAAAGAAGGCTGAGCACTGAATAATTGATGCTTTTGAACTGTGGTGCTGGTGAAGACTCTTAAGAGTCCCTTGGACTGCAAGGAGATCAAACGAGTCAATCCTAAAGGAAATCAACCTTGAATATTCATTGGAAGGACTGATGCTGAAACCAGGTGGCTCAGTGGTAAAGAATCCTCCTGCCAATACAGATGGCACAGGTTCAACCCCTGGATTGGAGTAGGAAATGGCAATTCGCCCCAGTATTCTTGTCTGGAAAATTCCATGAACTGAGGAGCCTGGTAGGATACAGTCCATGGGGTCGCAAAGAGTCAGATGCTGAAGCTGAAGCTCCAAATCTTTGGCCACCTGATGCCAAGAGCCAACTCAATGGAAAAGACCTTGATGCTAGGAAAGATTGAGGGCATGACAAGAAGCGGGTGACAGAGGATGAGATGGTTGGATGGCATCATCGACTCAATGGACATGAGCTTGAGCAAACTCTGGGAGATAGTGAAGGACAGGGAAGCCTAGCGTGCTGCAGTCCACGGGGTCTCTAAAGAATCAGACAAGACTGAGCGACTAAACAGCAAGGAGCATAAACGGGTGCCATGTTTCTATGAACACTTCGGAAATATTCACCAAACACTTTAAAATGTGACCCCAACACTTTAAGGAAGTTATCCTAAATGTCTTTAAGAAAAGGCATGTATACTATAGGATTTACAATAGTGTTTTTTTCCTAGTTGTGGTAAAATAGACATAAAATTTACTCTCTTAACCATTCTTAAGTGTACAGTTCAGTAGTGTTAATTAATTTTACATTGTTGTGCAACCAATCTCCAGAATGCTTTTCATTTTGCAAAACTAAAACTCAGTACCCTTTAAACAACTATTCATTCTCACTTCCACTTTCCCCCTAATCTGCCCCTAGACCCTGACAGCCACCATTCTGCTTTCCATCTCTATGAATTTGACTACTCTAGGTACCTCATATAAGTCGAAATATACAATATTTGTCCTTTTGTGTCTGTTTATTTTACTTAGCATGACATTATCATGGTTCATCCATGTTGTAACATGTATCAGAATTTCCTTACTTTTTAAGGCTGAATAATACTCCGTTGTGTGTGTGTGTATATATATATATATATATATATATATGCCACATTTTGTTTATCTGTTGATCCATCAGTGGGCACGTGGGTTATGTCCACCTTTTGGCTATTTTGAGAAATACTGTTATGAACATGAATGCATACCATACTGATTTTTTTTTAACCGCAGTGATTTTAAAAGCACAGTTTTTGCTCTTACTACTTATTGATGGGAAAACACATTGCTATAACAATAACAGAAGTTAAATATTAATTAAATATTTGTATTAAATATATATTCATTCACTCTAATCATCAGCCCAAGAGTAGCCATTCTGTTTAGGTCTGCCACACATATAGTCAATCACATCTGGAGAGCACTTTATCAGGAATGCATAGAATGTATGTGTCTTGCAAGGAATGGGATAAAATAAGCCTCTCCTTATCACCTCTACATAGGAAGCTGAAGCAGATCTAAGCAGAAAAGTCATATAGTATTAGTACTATTGTTATTATTATTACTGTTATTGTCATATAATACCTGTGCCAACTTTTGCTATCAGGTTAGTGCTGACCATATAAAATGAATTGGAAAATGTGCCCTCTTCTATTTTCCAAAAAGGCTGTGTAGAATTGGCAGTCTTTCCTCCTTAAATGTTTGGAAGAATTTATCAATGAAATCATCTGGGCCTAGGGAAGGGGCGGAGAAGATAGTCTAAATCATAAATTCAATATCTGTAGTTGTTATAGGATTATTCAAATGGTCCATTTCATATTTGATGAGTTGTGGTAGTCTGTGCTTTTAGAAGAATTGGTTCATTTCAACTAAGCTGTCAAATTCATGTGTATAGGGTTCTGTGCAGTATTCCCTTGTTACCCTCTTGATGTCTGCAGGGTCTCTACTTATATAGACCTTGTCACAGTGACTCATTCCTGATTTATGTAACTTGTGTCTTTTTTTCAATGTTGTTAATCTTATTGGAGGCTTATTAATTTTATTAATCTTTTCAAAGAATCAGGTATTTGTTTCATTGATTTTTTTCTTTTTTTCTGTATTCAAGTTCATTTATTTATGTCCTCCTTTATGATTTCCTTTCTATGCTTACTTGGGGGGTTTCTTATAATTCTTTTCCTAGTTTCTTAAGTTGGAAATTTAGATTATCAATTAAGATTTTTCTTCTTTTCTAGGGTACCTAGCACTATAGATTTCCTCCCAGCACTGCTTTAACTCGATCCCCCAAATTTACATATGCTATATTTTAATTTTCATGAAACCCAATGTATTTTTAAATTTCTTTGAGATTTGGCAGCATGGCAAATGCTAGGCTGCCAGAGCTGCTTGGCCCACCAAAAATGATTTAGATAAGAAATAAAATTATATTAGACATACTGATACAATTATACTTTCACAATAGTATTATGCTTTCCTTAAAAATTGGTCTATTTTCTGTAATTTATACAAATTATTGAAGTAAAAATGGGTATTGTAAAACATAAGATGTTGATCCATATTAAATTTCACTATTTGACTTATTTTACCAACAAAAACATTAGTTTTTTTTCATATAAAAAGTATGCAACATTGTTTCATGTGGTCCAACCTAATAGTTCTTATAATGTGCTGCATGCGGTTCTTCTGTAGTCATTGCCTCTCGATATCCCATCTCAGGATTAAGGACCACAAAGAAAGAAAAAAAGTGTGTGATGCAGATCAGAGTTAGCAGCATGACTCAGAACCAGCTGAGGTCATAGGTCCCCTAAGTCTACCAGATAAGAGAGCACATTCTTGAGAACTAATTAAGAGAAAAATGAAGCCTTGACTGGCTATCTCAAGTTTTCTAGAGTGCCCTAGAGGTCAAGGTATGAAAATGAGAAGACAGTGCCAAAGATGAGGTCTCAGGTAAAGGCTTCTTGCTCCATATTTGGCTACAAGTGACAATCTAATATATCCTGAAGAAGGTAATATATAGAATTAGCTAGACAGAAATCTGTTTCTGTGACTTAGAGTGTGACATTAGGTAAGTTTGCTTTTTTTAACCTTGTCTATAAAGCTGGGATCATGATCCCTGACTTGAAGTGCTGTAGCAGAGATCTAACTAGATAATATATGTTGAGTGCTTGGCATGAATTAGGTACCCAGTAAATGTTAGTTCCCTTTTTTATCAGTCTCTAAGGAAGCCATGCTCTGGAAAATCCTAAAGTGTGAGAAGGGGTATGTGTCACTGGTTCAAGCATGGATTTTGGAACCACAAGGCCTGTGTTCAGACCTCATTACCATGTGATTGTTGCCAAATTATACAACCTCTCCATACCTTGGTTTTCTTTCTCTGAAAGATGTAACAATAGGGCATACTTTCTCAGGTTGGAGAGACCAACAAAGACCAATGAGCCAATATATGCATTGTGTTTAGTAAACTGCCTGGCACATAGCAAGCACAGTATAAGTGCTATTTTATTTGTGTCTGAGAAAATTAATTGGGATAGAAGAAAATTCATTTTTAAGGGAAACATGAATTCCAGAGGAAGAGGAGGAAGAGTGGGAGGAGGAGTAAGAGGAAGGGAATGGAGGGAAAGAGAGAAAAAAGGAGGAAAGAAGAGAAAGGGAGGGGAGGAGGTAAGAGGAGGAAAAATATGTGTTGAAAATAGTTCCTTTTTTTCCTGAGAAGTTGAGAGAGGTAGTATTAACACTGTGCCAGACAGGATGCTCTCTACATAAGTGTCTCTGGTAATGAAATCTAGAGTATTTTTGTTTGTTGTTAAAGAAAAAAAAGCAGGTAATGCGAGAAAGTCCAGAGAAAAAGACTTTCACAATCAGTGAATGAGAATGTAGGTAAAAATGCGAGGGGAAGCTCATATGCAGCTATGTCACAGCCATTGTGGATTCCATTTCGGAGAATTGTGAGTGACAGATAATCACTTCATTTACTTTGTAGGTCTCTGGAGATAGTTCTTGATGCAGGAATATCTTTGAGGAGCTCCTTAGTGATTTTTTTCCCCTTAACGGATTGACATCTTCATAGAGCATGTTTCAAAAGTTAACCTTGCTTTATCTCCTAAATGCATAACCTTTTGGTTTTCTTTTTAATAATTGTTGGCAACTAGCTTGCACGACAGCACTGAACACAAATACCACTGATGATGATGAATGTATGGAGGAATGTGGGTTGCATTGTACTGAAAGGGTAACACATTATGTCTATGTAATTGCTTCATTTCCCTTAGGATAGACAAAGTTCAAAGAAATGTGAATGTAGATGACTCACAAGACATGCTCTTTGGGGCTACCCAGAATTCATTTCTCTAATTACATTAACCTTTTCTCCCTTCCTCACTCATCACATGTACACTCGTTGGACAAGGCATCTTGACAGGGTATTCAGCCACTTCACTTGCCCACTTTTATTTATTACAGTATTTTCTCAAAGACAAAGCACTTAAAAACACTAAAGTGGCAGGAAAACATCCATTTGAAATTGGATTTCAACATTTTTGTAAAATATATGATAAGGAGTTTAGGAGTTTCATTTAAGTATTTTTCCTTCAAATTTAATGGTAATATTGCCCATTATTATATGCTAAGATGAGTCCTTCAAAGCTTTCTTAATTTGATGCTTTCCAGTGAACAATTGTGTAGATACCTGATTTTTGGCTAAAAACTACCTTTGAAAAGCCAGATTCCTAAGAAAACCCAGATTCCTAAAACAGCTTTGTTGCAATGCTATTCCAATTAACACTATTTTCCAACAAATGAGATGTTCAACAAATTGTTATCCAGACACTTTTTGAACCTTCTATTTCCTGGGAACTCACTGCTTAATGAGGCAGCCCTAACTATTGTGAAAGACTTTGAATATTTAGATGATTCCTTTTGGTTTTGAGCTGAGATATTAACCATACCATAGACCATACCTCTTCAGATATTCTTCGAATATCTAAAAACTGCTATTATATGCCCTCATTTTACGTGGAGTAGTCACTGGACTGAACATCATTTTGGCTAACATCTTGAGTTGGATAGTGTTGCTCGTGAACTCTGATACCTGATAGATGAAATATTCCAGCATAATCTATTAGTCAGAGTTAGAATACAGTGGAACACTTACTTCCTCTGCTGAATCATATTTTTCCTTGTCAGAAGTCTGGGGTTGTGTTAACCTTTTTAGAAGCAGCTTATTTCCTTTCAAATCCAGCTTATGATCAACCAAAAACCCTTGACCTCTTTCATATAATCTGTTGTAAAATCAGCTCTTTCCTTATCTATTGTATTCTGCTGTTTGTTTTAGCATATCTAAAATACCCATTCTATTGGCTTAACTCTTACACCATGCTGAGGGCATCAAAACAGAAAGGCTAGGAGCATGTACTTTAGAGCCAGTCCACTTAGATTCAAACCTCAACTCTATTCTTTTCTTGCTAAGTGGCCTTGGGCAAGAAACTTGAAGTTCCTCATCTATGAAATAAGAATTAAATGAGCTAATACATGTAAGGTAGATAGAAGAACGGATATAGTAAGCACTAGACAAGGGTTTTCAGATATTTTGTGTTCAGCTGTTTCTCCCAGCATTGTGTCATCTGTAGACTAGAGCACTATGCTTTCTATTTATTAATCGAATTGATAAAAATGCAAACAGGATAGCAGTAAGGATAGACCCACAGAATTCCCCTCAGATTTTCCTTTGAGTTCTGAGAGTAAAGTAGACATTCACCTAACTTTCTGTCTAGAGTGTTAGAAGAGTCAACTTCACAGAATTATGGAAGAGGCTATAGAGATAGCAAATCTTGCCATTGATATTATATTATTAACAGCCGTATTGTTATTGTTGTTTAGTTGCTAAGTCATACCTGACTCTTTTGCGATATAGCCATGAGAGGGCCATAAATTACCCTCCTTTTGCAATCTGGTGCAATCTGGGCTTCCTGGTGGCTCAGACAGTAAAGAATCTGCCTGCAATGTGGAAGACCTGGGTTCGATTCCTAGATTGGGAAGATTACCTGGAGAAGTGAACAGCTACCCACTCCAGTATTCTGGCCCGGAGAATTTCATGGACAGAGGAGCCTGGGATGCTATAGTCCATGGAGTTGGAAACAGTTGGACAGGACTGAGCGACTTTCACTTTCACTTTTTGTGATCTAGCCGTGGGAGGGCCATAGATTACCCTCCTCATCTTCCCAAGTCTTCCATGACCTATAGTGGTATAGAGAGCAGCTGGAAGTAGAATATGGGATTTAAGTAAGTGTGCACTAGAGAGAAAAGCAAGGTGATGTGCCAGTCCAGGGTTCTTCAGTGTGGATGAGGAGTGGATATGAGAAGGGTACAGGGAGGATAGTCCTCCACTAACGCTAGGATTTAGTTGTGTCTCTGTAAATTGTAAAGGCAAGTGAAGCACACAGACTAGGTTGGTGCCCAGAGACCATCCAATTACCGATGGCACCAAAGCAGAAGAGTTACCTCCAGAATAAAAGGCTAGCAAAGAGCACTGTGAATCAAGATTGAAAGCAGACAGCTCCATGCCCAGTGATGCCTTGAGACAGTTGCATCACAGACCTTCCTGATTACATTTCTTATGTATATGACTTTTTCTGAACTATCGTGAAAGCATAAGTGTATACACTGCATAATTAAAAGGCCCTCCCCCACGCACACTCCCTAAGTTTCACACTACCACCTCCGTCTATGTGATAGCGCTCCTTCTTCCCACTACCATTATAGAAGGGTTCAAGGGCACTCATATTAAAGTGAAAAGCACAAATTATTTCACCTCTGTAGATGAAGTAAAGAACACAAAGACATCATTATCCAGTTATACTGAAATGGTTTTAACCATGAAACAGCTCATTGAAGCATTCTCTATGATTCTTCTTTTAATGTAGCATAAACCACTGGCTCTCAGCTTTGGGGGTCACTATCTCCATTCAGCTATGGCTGTTTAAAAGTAACAGAAAACACTACCCAAGGTCACTTACATAACATTTATCAGTAACAGGAGGGAAGTCCAGATGGAGGTCAGGCTTCAGGAAATGGTTGAACCAGGGGCTCACTGAAGTCATGAGGGCTTTAGTTCTTTCCATTTCTCTGTGCTTCCGTCCACAGTGTCAGACTCATCCCTTCATAGTTGTAGGCTGGTCACATGCTTCCCCTGACTGTGCCTTTAGTCAAAGAGCAGTTTTTCTCTCTCAAGAGTTAGGAAAAACACTCAGTGATGGGTACATCAGGTTTATTTTTCTATTCTCTCTAATTTAAACCAAGTATTGCGAAGATGTGGGGTTATCCTTAGATCAAGCACACCTCCCTAGAGCAGATATTAGTTTCCAAAACTATATCATTGCTACACAGTGGGGAACCATAGATTGAGGGAGTTAACTCCCAGGACGGCTCTTGTGGAATCAAAAGAACATGATGGAGCCTGTTCCCCAAGACACAAATATCTACCAAGATTTTCCCATAGCTTCAGAGGGGTTCACAGGGCCTCCTGAAGCACACTTATACCTCCTCTGCTAAGCCGCTTCAGTCATGTCCGACTCTGTGCGACCCCATAGACGGCAGCCTATCAGGCTTCCCCATCCTTGGGATTCTCCAGGCAAGAACACTGGAATGGGTTGCCATTTCCTTCTCCAATGCATGAAAGTGAAAAGTGAAAGTGAAGTCATTCGGTTGTGTCTGACTCTTAGCGACCCCATGGACTGCAGCCTACCAAGCTCCTCCATCCATGGGATTCTCCAGGCAAGAGTACTGGAGTGGGGTGCCATTGCCTTCTCCATATACCTCCTCTAGGAGCCTACAGACCTCAAGGTTATGAACTTCTCAGCAAAATACTGACCCTGTGCTGCAGTCATGCTAGCACTAGAACTTTCTTCAGTCTCTTCAGCCAGAAATTGCTACAGTTTTCCCTCTGACCTCCAGAAAAGCAAAGGCGTCATGTGTATGCCAGGAAGCTCTTTGGTCTTGTGTGTGTGAATGCACATTCTCTCAGTTGAGTCTGACTCTTGGCGACCCCATGGACTGTAGCTCTCCAGGCTCCTCTGTCCATGGGATTCTCCAGGCAACAATACTGGAGCAGGTTGCCATTTCCTTCTCCAGCGGATCTTCCCAACCCAGAGATGGAACACACATCTCTTGCATCTCCTATATTGGTATCACTATGTCACCTGTCTTAACCTGATATATAAAATCAACACCTCCAGGATTGCCAGTTTCCTTCTTTCTCCTTCCCTCATTGTGTGTATTTCTTCACCTCTCCACACATTCCATAGACCCTCCACACATGGAGGTTTATCCAATTTTCAGGTCACATTTATCCTTCCTTTCTCTCTGCCTTAAATACTTTATTAAAAATCAAGTACCTTAGTACCTACATTCTGCATTAAAATAGCCCACATTCTAAGACACGAATTTATTAAGCATTTACTATGGAGTAGGCATGCTAGTCGGAGAAGGCAATGGCACCCCACTCCAGTACTCTTGCCTGGAAAATCCCATGGACGGAGGAACCTGGAAGGCTGCAATCCATGGGCCCACTGAGGGTCGGACATGACTGAGCGACTTCACTTTCACTTTTCACTTTCATGCATTGGAGGAGGAAATGGCAACGCACTCCAGTGTTATTGCCTGGAGAATCCCAGGGACGGGGGAGCCTGGTGGGCTGCCGTCTATGGGGTCGCACAGAGTCGGACACGACTGAAGCGACTTAGCAGCAGCAGCAGGCATGCTAGTAGGCAGTTTTTGTACATTAAGTTGTAAAATCTTGACAACATGATAGAAAAAGTATTATTTGCCTTGTTCTAAGGTGAAAGAGATCAGCCCTGGGATTTCTTTGGAAGGATTGATGCTAAGGCTGAAACTCCAGTACTTTGGCCACCTCATGTGAAGAGTTGACTCATTGGAAAAGACTTTGATGGTGGGAGGGATTGGGGGCTGGAGGAGAAGGGGACGACAGAGGACGAGATGGCTGGATGGCATCACTGACTTGATGGACGTGCGTCTGAGTGAACTCCGGGAGTTGGTGATGGACAGGGAGGCCTGGCATGCTGCGATTCATGGGGTCGCAAAGAGTCAGACACGACTGAGCGACTGAACTGAACTGAACTGAACTGAAGGTGAAAGAGTCACTGTTCAGAGAGGTTGGTTAGCAAGGGGCAGAGCTGGGATTTGAACCCATATTTTTCACTTGACTCTGGGTCACAAGCTCTTTCTACATCTCTCCACACTGTGAGACTTTCTATGCTCCCCTTACACCTGTCTCTATCTCAGTTCTGGACATGACCAGAAAGATACCAAATTTTCAAAGAAGTCTTTGCTAAATGCCTATTAGCATTTTAAATATTTCAGGTCTCACATTTATATAAAGCCATGAAAACATTGGTTCATGTTCTCAGAACTCACCCTTCAATTCACAATTGCCATATGGGGAATTTCATCCGGGTTTCATAGTTGATGCTCTCAAAAAAGAGACTTTTTTTTTCACCAGTCACAAAATTTCTATTTTTTTTTTCTCTACTTCTCACAAAGCCCTAACTTGATCTAGTAATCCGAAATATTTGCCATGTGATTTTTGAGCAAAACAACACAATCTTTTTCTTCCCTCTTCTTAGCCCTAACTCTCTGAAACTCTCCTTTGGTTTTCTTAATCCTATTCATGGAGACCAATTGTCTTCTCCACATTCCAGCCAGGGGAGTGGATTCACACACAGAAACAATCTTTTTACAATGCTGTGATTATGAGAAGAGACAGAACTCTCCTTTCAAAGCTCCTTGCTGGAAGAAACCATAAATACCCTGCAATTCAGTAATGTTGATAACAAAATCTAATACCTTCCTCTCTTAAATAAATATCTTGCTATTTATGATAAGTATAAATAACAGCTACAAAATTGAATGTGACATACAAATATAATAGAGATGAAACAGAAAAATAGACCGTTGGTTCACAGTCCTGAGACTAGGTTGATAGATGACAAAGAGAAAAGGAGACTAGGGAGATGGTAAAAGATTTGGCGTAATAGCAAGGTGTTTAGTACCTGGTATGGTACAGGCCCCTATCACAGCACATGCAAACCTTCGGCCTGGTATAGGGCCCTATAGGCCTCTAGCCATGCCAAGGCCATCCTGTTGAGATGCTGGAGGGAGGTCTGGAGAGTCCTGGGAGCGGTGCTGTAATGGTGAAGGTGCTTTGTCTAATGATTCACTGAACAGAAATATCCCATGTGCTGTTCTTAGTCGCTCAGTCATGTTGGACTCTGCAACCGCAAGGACTATAGTCCGCCAGGCTTCTCTGTCCATGGCGATTCTTCAGGCAAGAATGCTGGAGTGGGATGCCTTGCCCTCCTCCAAGGGATCTGCCCACCCAGGGATCAAATCCAGGTCTCCCGCATCGCAGGTGGATTCTTTACCATCTGAGCCACCAGGGAAGCCCAGAAATATCCCATACATACCTCCCACTCTTTAAGGTGTGAACCTGCTGCATATCAGCTTGGAGAGAGAGAAGGGCAGGTGATCAGACACCCCAGGGTGCTCAGGATAGTCCCAGTTTGTATTTGTTATCCCAGTGTCATTATCAATAGCTCCTTCTTAGAGAATCATGTTTGGTCTTTGTGTCCTTGTATTAGGATGACCATATGAAATATTTTTAAAGTGTTCTCAGTTAGGCTGTATATGATATAGTCACCCTCATGCTGCTGCTAAGTCGCTTCAGTCATGTCCGACTCTGTGCGACCCCATAGACGGCAGCCCACCAGGCTCCCCTGTCCCTGGGATTCTCAAGGCAAGAACACTGGAGTGGGTTGCCATTTCCTTCTCCAATGCATAAGAGTGAAAAGTGAAAGTGAAGTCGCTCAGTCGTGTCCGACCCTCAGCAACCCCATGGACTGTAGCCCACCAGGCTCCTCCATCCATGGGATTTTCCAGGCAAGAGTACTAGAGTGGGGTGCCATTGCCTTCTCCGAGTCACCCTCATAAAAGGACACAAAAACAAAATATGGTTCTGTTAGAAGCAAAAAGTCACAGGCAGGGGAAGACCTTGGCAACTGGAAGGAGGGAAAAAAATAGTAACAGAGAAAATATCCCCACTAAAGGCCCAGCAAAGACTGTGGGTATATGCATGTCAGTTTTCAAGGTCGTCTAGGAACTCAAGGACACAGGCAAAGACGGCCTAGGATAACCGAGCTGCCAACAGATCCCACTGCCAAAGCTCCAAGAAAAGTAAGAGCTGCAGAAACGGCAAAATATACAGGGAAACTTGGCAAGAGAGTCCTTCAGCTACAGTCAGCAAAACAAAAGACAACCAAAGAATGGCCCAGGCTGCCTTGTATGGCCTTGGCGGCTGTGTACCACCCAGCAACAAGGGTGCCATTCCCCAGACTATGCTGCGAATGTCACTGTCTAGAGTTGAACAATACACAGAGTGCATGTGGCAGCTTCAGAGTAGCCTTATTCCAGCTTCCTTGTGCCCACAGAGAATATAATTTTTGTTACGCACACTTTTAATTAATTACATTTCTTTGCTGAAACTCTTACACTCTGTTCAATCATTCAGATGGTTGGTTCAGATTATGTGCCAAGAAGTCCATGGTATTAATTACTTGGCAACCTTGAAGAAAGGTAATCTTTCCATCCCACCATCAAGGAACAAAGTATATCAGAGACTTGATTTTAAAAATATAGGAGTTAAAGTGGTGAATAAAGATTCACTAAGGATTCTCCCACACTGTGGAAAAATTCACAAAATACACATTCTTATCAGTACACAGGCCCTATCAATTCCTTTGTATAATGTTCTTCTGCTTGACAAGGAGTCCAGTTAAAGACCATCACACATTACAGGGTGGGCAAAGAGAGTCAAGGAGATTGCATTTATTATAATCCTGAGGTTGTTAAAAACAACAACTTCCAAAAAATCATGGAAAATAAATATGGTACTAGTATATTCCAAACTCTATCACAGAGAGAGGGTAAAAATGAAGAATTTGTTTAATTAATACCACCAAATCACAATGTCTTCAGTTCATCCTTTTGTTGCTAGAACTAAACAGAGAAATAAATTTTTTCTCTGACAAAAGGGTCAGTGGTGGCTGAATTAAAATATAAATGCAGGATCTCAGTGATCTAAAATGATATTTTGACAGTTATCAGGAGTTGAGAAAAAATAGTATAGTTTGTATGGTAGCTAGTAACATTTAAGATCATACTTCCCATGTTTCCACGTTCATGCCTTTGTCTACACCATTCTCTTCTCTGATCATATCCTAACCTTTCAACCTACTGAAATCTAGTTCATCTTCAAGGCCTCTTCTATGAAGCTTTCCAGATCTCCCCAACAAAATGCAAAGTCTTTACCCACTGCATCTACATCCATTTCATGGTAGGCACTGGACTCCACTTTTTATCACATATATTTGTATGCTTGCCAGACATCTCTGGGCTTCCCTGGTGGCTCAGCTGGTAAAGAATCTGCCTGCAATGCAGGAGACGTGGGTTCAATCCCTGGGTTGGCAAGATCCTCTGGAGAAGGGAAAGGCTACCAACTCCAGTATTCTGGTCTGGAGAATTCCATGGACTGCATATTCCATGGGGTGGCAGAGTCAGACATGACTGAGCAACTTTCACTTCATACTTCATAGTTGATTAAGGGCTTCCCTCATAACTCAGTCTGTAAAGAATCTGCCACAGTGCAGGAGACCTGGTTCGATCACTGGGTCGAGAAGATCCCCTGGAGAAGGAAATAGCAACCCATTCCAGTATTCTTGCCTGGAGAATCCCATGGACAGAGGAGCCTGGCAGGATATGGTCCATGGGGTTGCAAGAGTCAGACATGACCTAGCGACTAAACCACCACCATAGTTGATTAACCATGCTGTGTTAGTTTCAGGTGCCCAGCAAAGTGATTCAGTTATACGTATACACACACCTATTCTTTTCCAATTTCATACTCAGCATCTATGAAAGTGACTGTTAGGCCAATTTACAGCAAAGCCTTTTCAATACAAATTCCTCCTAGAACATGTTCATTATTGACCTGCTTAATGATTTGTTTCAGCAGGAGTGTGGTACATCCCTCCCCCTACACATACACATCAGTTAAGAGTGCTGCTGCTGCTGCTAAGTCGCTTCAGTCGTGTCCGACTCTGTGCAACCCCATAGACGGCAGCCCACCAGGCTCCCCCGTCCCTGGGATTCTCCAGGCAAGAACACTGGAGTGGGTTGCCATTTCCTTCTCCAATGCATGAAAGTGAAAAGTGAAAGTGAAATTGCTCAGTCATGTCTGACTCTTAGCGACCCCATGGACTGCAGCCCAGCAGGCTCCTCCGTCCATGGGATTTTCCAGGCAAGAGTACTGGAGTGGAGTGCCATTGCCTTCTCCAGTTAAGAGTGCATATGGCTGCAAATAACAGAAACCTAAATATACAGACTTTACTAAATAGGGGTTTATTTTTTATTTTTACCCTGTAACATGGGTTTTAGGACAGAAGGTACTGGCGAAATCTGGAAATAGAAGGGTGGCACATAAAATCTAAAAAAGAAGACAATTTTTCTGAGCAAAAAAAAAAAAAAAAAACTCATGGTTCTTTCATTGATACATTATTAATCCATCAAAAATTTATTGAAAACCACTATGGTGCTGTCTATTGTCAAGAGACACTAAAATTAATATAAAATATTCCATGATCTCTAGCAGCAAATACTCTAGTTACTTAAAATGTAAGCATGTATGTGGAACAACATTCACAGTTAAGCCTGAATCTTAAGATCCTGTGATATTAAAGGAATGGTCTATGGGTCACTTTACAGTAAGATTTGAGGGGAAAAATTAAGCTCCCAGAAGGGATTCTGTAAAACCTTTAACCTAAGCTAAGAAAGTCCAACAGTGTAAAGCAATATTTGTGATTTCCAGTTACTCTTAATAGTTTGTACCAAGTCCATTGTAGGTGGACTTCAAGAAAGTGGATGTAGCAAAGCAGCTGAAAGCATGGAGGAGGAGAAGTGAAGCAAAGTAGAGACACAAGCATGCCTTTTGGCAGAGCAATTGTTTCTCATGTTTGGGGTTACGGTGGTAAAGGGTTATTCTAAGATTTACTGGAAGTTGGAGCTTCCCAGGTGGCGCTAGTGATAAAGAACCCACCTGCCAATGCAAGAGATACAAGAGAGCAGGTTCAATCCCTGGGTTAGGAAGATCTATTGTAGAAGGAAATGGCAACCTACTCCAGTATTCTTGCCTGGGAAATCCCATGGACAAAGGAGCTTCGTGGGCTACAGTCCATGGGGTCGCAAGGAATCAGACACTATTGAAGTGACTTAATACACACTGGTGGTTGAAAAGAAATGCCTTCAGGACCCAGTTTATGACAAAATTATCATATGGTTCACTATAAAATTTACAGTTTTATGTTGCCAAACTGGATCAGTGCAAAAGAGCTTGACAATTAGCGTGGCACCAAGTCAGTTCGTGCTCTTGTCCATCTAGTAAGTAGCTGTTAAAATGCAAACAGAATGTTGGGACTTCCAGAGATATGAGATGAAAATACCCACTGACCAAGCCTACCTCAAGAGACCTTCAATGGGCCCAAGACAAAATATAAGCAGCATACTTCTGGCATAGGAGAATGTTCCAGAATCTCAGAAAGTTTCACAGCATTTCATTTATTTTACAGATATACACTGTGGTTTGGTCTTTGGAATTGTGAGAGTAGGAAGGCAAAAGGGCACCAGAGACCTGCAGATCAATAGGTACATTCACTGACTGACCACCACCACCACCCCTCCATTTTCAGGTCTAGCCATTGTCCTTATTGGTATATATTAATACTTTCCTAATTCTTTTAATATCATTTTAACATCATTTTGAGGAGGGAATAAACATTTGTGGTCAATCTATCATTTTTAACTGGAAATTAATCTCTCAGATTCTTTGATCTCTGGTGGGATTCAGCAAAGATGAAGAATGCCAGTACATTCTCTGAACCCCAAATTCAATGCTATACAATTCCAGGACCTGGGCTTGTGCACTTATCAAAATTTTCAAGACAAAAATTTTATGAGCTTTTAGAAAATACAAGAGGTAATATGGACATCTCCTAGCATGGTTTTCAAAATAACCATTTGTATCAAATGATAATTTTGTAACACAAAAAATGCACTTTTATTAGGTATTCATTGCCCGTTGGTAGCAGGTTTTGTAAAACATCTAGGTTACTGAGTGACATAAGCATTTCTCAGAATAACATGGAGGCAGTGTGGTTAAGCTGAAAAAACATGATCATTGCTCATGTGAGGCAGGCCTGGAATCTCAACCCTGCTGAGTCCTTTCTTAATCACTGAACCAGTGTTTTCATGTGTGAATAATTAAACTTCACTGAGATGCCAGAAAACATCAGTAACATCACATGTGTCAAATACCTAGCAGAGGTAGATGTTCACTAAACCTTAGTGCCCTGCCCTTCCCCTCTGGCTACGTTCCCCACACACAGGAGGGGACCCAGCATTAGAGCATGATTCTTCAGTGGCTCAGCCTGGTCACAGACAGCCTTCTGACAAATCCTGGAGGCAGGAAAATGTGTGCAACTAATTCCTACCATGAGAAAGCTGCACCCACTGTGACAGGCGGGCTGCTCACTGGAGACAGAGGGGCCCATTAAGCAAGCACCGCATCTGACCTGTTGTTGGGGTTTAGTCACCGTCTGCAGCCTGGCTTGCTGCTTGTTGCTCCTGGTGGCTGTAAATCAACATTGTGACAGAGAGGGCATTGGGTCAACTACATTCCATTAATGGATCAAAGTGTTTTCTTTTAGACGCATAGAAAAGGAGAAGGAATATGGAAGATATACAGCTTGGAAGGGACATAAGCTTGGCAGAAACAGACATAAAAAGAATTTTTAACTGTAAATCTGAAAAAGTCAGAGACCCAAATGAACTCAAACTGCCTGGTTGTCAGAACTGAATCTTCTAGCCCAGTGGTTCTCAGTATTTTTCCCATCACTACTCAAAAGAGACCACAGGTTTCCAAGAGTGGGCTCTCAGAATCAGGTGACTTAGTTTGTACTCACCATCTCAGGAGAGCAACTCATTGATTCTGCAGTCCAGAAAATTATGTCATAATTTTTATGCAGCTTGTTTTAAATTAATTTGGAAATCTGTTAGAGAAAAAAAATGAACATTCACTGGGTAAAGTGTGGAATTCTGAGTTTCTTTACTTTTTTTTTTCAAGGATATTTTACATTCTCAAGATATCATTAGAGACAATTCATACTGTCTTCTCCTAAGTACAGTTTTCTTATCATTTATTGGCTACATGAAGGCCATGAAGATAATTTTTAAAGAAAGAAATTTAGAGGTTACTCTATCTTTCATGGATGTTAGCCACCTCTTGGATTAATTTGGTTTGGGAAAATAAAGGTGGGGATAATGTCACATGATGGAATAGAATGAAATTCACAACTATGAAAATGATTCTAGGACCAGGAAAAAAATCTAGATAGGTAAAGAAGAGCTTAAATGTTTTGTACACATAGTATACGGACATAAATGTTAGAAACTAACTTTCAGGAGAGAATATGTGATTACAGATAGGATTTGAGTATAATATTTTCTTAATTGATTTATTTATATTGTATTTTTAGTTGTGCTGGGTCTTTGAGGCTGCACACAGGCTTTCTCTAGTTGCAGTGAGTGAGGGCTACTCTTCATTTCAGAGCATGGTCTTCTCATCGCAGTGGCTTCTCTTATTGCGGAGCGCGGGCTCTAGGGCATGTGGGCTTAGGAGTTGTGGCACATGAACTTAGTTGCTCCACAGCATGTGGCATCTTCCCAGACCAGGGATCGAACCCATGTCCCCTGCATCAGCAGGCAGATTCTTATCCC
Organism: Bubalus bubalis; assembly: GCF_019923935.1. Lineage (NCBI taxonomy): Eukaryota > Metazoa > Chordata > Mammalia > Artiodactyla > Bovidae > Bubalus > Bubalus bubalis. The sequence continues at coordinate 88,585,650 of NC_059157.1, read as the reverse complement.
CTGTGCCACCAGAGAAGTATCTGAGTGTAATATTTTAATGTATCTTTAAACACGGCTCATTTGTTCCATTTTGTTTTCCATTAGGACATAGATGGTATTAAAAGATTTTATTCTGGGCCATGCACAACTATAATTTCTCTAAACTGACAGCTGCCATAAGCATGTATGTATGGCTATCAAGAGTTGGTTAACTTGTAGAGAAGTTCAATTGAATTATATACATATTGAGTGGCTCTCTGTTGGGGGTATTATTTTGTAGGTGCTTTAATTAATTTTATGCATATGTGACATCTACCAGTATCTAGAGTGAATGGATATATTTATATTATGATAGGAAGTACTTTGTTAATCTTATTTTTGTATATGTGTATAATAACATGTGCTAAAAAGACCAAATTGAATCCTGAATTGCTTTATGTCTGGTATTTGATTTGGGGGAAATAAAATCACTTTTACTGTTTCAAATCAAACAGCTAAACAAATAGTTAAATTTTGTTATAAGGTGGAGCTGTTGTTAATATCTGAGCATCTTCCAAATGAAACCTAGGCAAATAGGAAATCCATGATTTTTTGTTACTATGTGACTTTTTGTGACAATAATTTATATCTTTTATCAAGGTCTTCTCTCACCCTCCATTTTAGTCATCAGTAGTATCAAATATACTGACTGTATTTATCAAAAAATGAATCTACATATTTTCAGACCTACAAATGGAAAGTAAACTCTGATTTAAAGGGATTACCAGTATATAATGCCAGATATATGATGAGAAAATAATTTTATTTATTCAAAATTCTGTGAGCACTAGGCATGTACTGTCCTTCAAGATTAAAAAAAGAAATTAGCCAAGCAAGGGAAATTATATTCTGCTTTTTTCCCTTCCTAGGAGTTATCTTGGTCTGCAATCAATCCTTCAGAAAAATCCCTCACATTATCACTTTTGTGCAGTATGTTAACTAGGAGCAAAATGATAGTGTATGTCAGTCAAATGTAAAGCATGACTTCTATTGGTGTTAAAACCTGATGATTAATGCAGAAGCTCATGGCAAGTCAGGTTAATCTGAACAATATATTATTTCCTTTTAGTCTACAATCTGTCATTTCACAAACTATGGTTAATAGAATGCCCCAAATAAAAAAATCAATTTAAATGAAAATGTATATTTTGCATCTCATTTATACCTTATTGTACTGAAAGGCAGGCTAACATTAGCTAGTCTGTGAATGTGATATGAAGGAGATGATATACTTATTTGTTTTAAAAGCCTTAGGTATTCGTTTTACACACTGAATCTCTAAAGGCTTTCAATTGTTGAAAATACTGCTTCCTATTTTACTGACTTATTATATTTAAAGGATCTAAATTAAATTTGATTAAAAGATCCAAAAGGAATCGTTGAAAGAATATGCACATTAAAAACAATCTCTAATTCTATTCTCTTGAATCTTAGAAAATAAAAAGTAGAATTATTGTTATTATTATTCACTTGTCCTAATATAACAGATGTCAGCTACCTGGATGATTCCAAATCTTCTAGCTTGCAACAATCACATCGTCCTTTAATACTTAAAATAGTTCAAATATCCTGACGTACTTAGGGATGAAATCTGAGTCTCTTGTTAAGAAATGGTAAGTGGCACAGAGGGTTCGGTTTCTCCAGGCCTCTGGTTCTAGGAGTTTTCTGATTTGTCTGAATTTTTGATCTCTGCTGTCATTTCACCTCCTAAGGAAGCATCCCTCCTTTTCCATATAGAATCAATAAACTCTACAACCTGATTGTCCCCTACACAACTTGTGTGCAACTCCCTCTTTTTCAGAGTTTCACCCGGTCTAGGCTGTGACTAGAGCAAACTTAATGAAGGATTTGGGAGGAAGAGGGGTGGGAGTGGCATATGCCACAAACAATCTTAGCATTCCAATCACTGGGGAATTTGCACTGTTTCTCGCCTTTCCTCAACTCCAGCTTCCATTCAAATTGCAGGCCAGCTTTATCTCCTCTGACCTCCCCCATCTCCTTCCTGATAAGGTCCCCTCCCCCTCCAAGGTCCCATCTGCTCCTTTCACAGAACAGAACTGAAACTCCTCATCCAGCCCCTGTTTATAAGGGCACTGCTGGGCAGGATGAGGGTGTGTGAAGCAACTCCTGTAAAGCCACTCCTGCTCAGCACAAACAATGCTTTCACAGAGAGGAATTCTGTAGTCCTCAGTTTCCTCTCCCTTCTATGATAGGAAGTGATATAGGGATTAAGGACTTAGAATCTGGCTGTGAGATGAAAGGGAGCAGCAGACAATGAGAATTTGGAAGAATTGTCTAACTTTATGCATATATCCAAGAAGACCCCCTGGAGGAGGGCATGGCAACCCACTCCAGTTTTCTTGCCTGGAGAATTCCACAGATAGAGGAGCCTGGTGGGCTGCAGTCCAGAGAGTTGCAAAGAGTTGGACATGGCTGAAGCGACTTAGCATGCAAACATGCATCCTATTACTACGGACCCTATGAAGTGAAGTCGCTCAGTTGTGTCCATCTCTGCAACTCCATGGACTGTAGCCTGCCAGGCTCCTCTTCCATCTATGGGATTTTCCAGGCAAGAATACTGGAGTGGGTTGCCATTTTCTTCTCCAAGGGATCTTCCTGACCCAGGGATCAAACTCAGGTCTCCCACATTGCAGGCAGACTCTTCACCTTCTGAGCCACCAGGGAATCCCATGGACCCTATAGGAAATGCAAATTAGAAAAGAATCATGCAAAAATTTGGAGCAGAAGCTCCAGATGAAGTGGTGAGGTGTTTAAGAATCTGCCTGCCGATCCAGGAGATGTAAGCGAAGATGGTTCGATCCCTGGCTCAGGAAGATCCCCTGGAGAAGGAAATGGCAACATGCTCCGATATTCTTGCCTGGGAAATCCCATGGACAGAGGAGCTTTGGCACGTTATAGTCCATGGGGTCACAAAGAGTCGGACACAACTGAGCACTCACCCAGACAGATGCATATACTGAGATCTAAATATCTTCTGTTCCAGACAAGGAAACTGATACCTAAAGAGGCCAGGAGCCTTGCTGGAGGCTAGACAGCACTTTTCAGTTGGATAGAACTATCTGGTTATCGTTGTCCATGAGCTCATGAAACAACTCAATTTCTCAGAAGCCAAACAGCATTTCATCTTTGTCTATTTAATTCTGGGCTGCGTTGCCAGCCAAGGTCCCAGAGGAAAGAATTCAGGGGGAGGCGTGCAGCTACTACATACCTAAATCATATTATTGCCAGTACTCTGGTATGTTCACTCTTCAATTTTCACTTCTCTGCTAACCATGCATGTGTAATTAATTCTCTAATTTCTAGGCATGATATTGATCTTATGGAGGTCAGTGTGCACACAAATCCTTTGCAGCTTCCATTAGAGATAAAATACCAAGCTGAAGCCTTCTTCTTTTGACCCCCAAGAAAGTGAATTGGTTAAATTTCTTATGTTCCTAGAAAAACCAAGGAGGGTAGGGTGGGGAAAGAGAGAGATGCTTGTAATAGAGGAAGAGGAAAATGGAAAATTATCATGGTTAATCATGTTGCTGAAATAGGACAAGAAAAAATATTTAACCTCTTTATCTACCAGTAGAAATTCAATATCTTCTATAATAAATTAGGTTCCCAACACTTATATTTGCTATAACAAATAAATACCTAAAGAAATAATTTATACATATTAAGGAAATTGGAGCAATAAACCTGAGTGCTACATTTGACGGACAAGACTCACTGAAAGAAACTTACAGGAGAGGGAGAAAAATGTATCCAAACCACTTCCTTCTGTGGAAATGAAGAAAGTCTCCTCAGCAGAATTCAGACATTTAGCAACCATCTTGGTTGTAAACATTTGTCCAAACAGTCAACAGGACAAAGAAAATGCTCCTGTGAAAACAGTAACCAGATCTTAGGGCTCTGGTCTTTGAAGTTTGAAATATTTCCCTAGAACTGCCACATTCTCTTTCTCCCATTCCTCTAGAAGATCACAAAAGTAAATTCTCGTTTGTTCTCTCTTTCTGTTATCCTGCCAAAAATACACATTCGCTGATAAAACCCACCAGTGATTCATTACATATCATCATCCCAAGGTTTCCAGTATAAATGCCATATTAAATGAGCCTCTTCTGTTTTATTAATGCATAACAGACATTTAATAGCAATGATGATGCCAAGGATTCTTACTGTATCATACCATTAAAACCCAGATGTTCTGGTACAGTCAGAAGCAAATACACCAGCCCCCAGCTTCTTTTCCTCCATCTTATTTCCTTAGAAGTGGCTGATCTGGGATTCATTTGAAAGCAGAAATAGTGGTATGTTACCTCTCTTTTCATATTTCTCCTTTTCTCTACAGGTCAATTTCATTTTCACTATTCCTCCACTTATCAATTAAGGAAGAAAGAATGAGAGGAACAGAGAGAGGACAAAAAAAGGGAGTAAGGTCTTGGAATTAAAATTTAAGGTGAGACTCTACTTATTTTTAAATTTATTAACATGGATTAAACAAACATACATCTATTAAAATGATATATATTTCAGTTTTCTTATATTTCATATACAACTACCCCATGTATGCCTTTTCCCAGAGCCTTCATCCAAAGTATTCATTCACTTACCAGTCCATGAACAGAATCCTCTGTGACTGCTACAAGTCCTAGTGCATTGTCAGTGAGCTCCTGTGTCGTGAAGGCATTAATTACTCAGTATGTGTTTTCTATGTTGGTCTTGTCCCCATGGGAACCCCTAAAGTACATGCCTTTTTGAGACACTGTAGGAAGGAGCTTGGACCAGGGTCTCCTTTGTGGAAGCACTTTAGCTTCCAGGGGTTGCTCAGATGATGGCCCTCCTCCAGAACCATCCACTCTGGGTCCTGCTTGGAATCCTCAGTTCTAATCTAGCCCAGCCATCTGAGTCATGTGTGTTAATAGTCCTGGACAAGTAATGCCTCAGCAGATGTCAACCCCCCACCCCCACCCCCACACACGCCAAGCCCCAGAGACGAGGAAGATGACAAAATTGGCCTGAGTAACAGACAGGCAGTGAGAAACCTCATATAAATTAGAATTCTACCCTCCCCAGGCATTGTCCTAGAAATGAGTATCTGTTATACACTACTGGTGTGAGGTATTCCAAGATTCTGGCCCTCTCAGTGTGGTCTTTTGTGGTCATTTTTGCAACTTAGTAGAATAGCAATGATCAGAAGTGAGGAGAGAACAGAGGCAGAAAGAATTTCTACCTACTTGCTCTACTTACAGTTCCCTCATTCAGACAGTAATGGGGCCTCCACAGATGTTCTTCAGCCAGAGTTCTGTACTCTGTATTTCCTGAATCCCAGGAAATGGAAGCATAAGAATACATACTGAAGTTGTTCAATGATCTCAGTCATCAAGATATTTTGATTTCACCTCTCTCTATATAACTCTAAGTTGCTCCTTTCCCCCTCATCCCCTTCCTGCCATTGACCTCAGTTAGAAGCTCTTTAGCTCTCTATTCTCCACTTTTAATAACCCTTTAAAATTCCAAATAGTCTGTAAAACAGGGATGAAAAAAAGAGATGAAGAATGTAAGTGCTCCTACCTCTTGTGCTAGGTATATGTAGGTATGTGTTGCCAGGATCTTTTCATCCTATGATAACAAGGAGTCGAGGCACCTACAGCCCAGCTTCCCTGTTCCAGGAAGGCTTCTCTAACCTGTTAGGTCACAGAGGAAGACTCTGCCTCTGGTGCAGCTCTGCATAGTCAATAGAACACCATCCTGAGATTCATAAAATCTTGCTCTGTCCACCACCTCTGTGACCTCAAGGTTATCTCTCAATGCCTGATGAAAGGAGTTGTCCAACAAACAAGACGGGCTGTCTCAGAGAGAACGGCAGTACCTGGAAGTCTTAGCACATAACTGATTGCCTGTCACATCAGTACATATTCAACTGTCCCCGTACTGAACTCATAGCCTTGTCTTCTACATTCTCATCCAACCAGTTTCCCTTGCTGTGTGATAGGCACTGCCTTCTACTTAGAAACCTGAGCATCTTCTTCAACTCCTCCTTACTCACCATATCAAGGCAGTAAAACATTCATAAACATTCCTTGGAAAGTCTCCCCTTTCCAAGCCCGCTGGAATTGCTGTTCAGACACACCATCACTCCCTTTAACTACACAGATCACGGGGCCAGTCTCTGTACTGGCTCTTCCTGTCTCCACAGTCTCTCTTCCTCCAGTCCATTCCTCACCTACCTATCCAGTTGAGCTTTCTAAAGCAAAGATTTGATAATGTCACTCTTTCTTAGAATCCTTCAGTTGCTTCTCAATACTACAGAATAAAATTCTGACTTCTTCAGTTCAGTTCAGTTCAGTTCAGTCGCTCAGTCGTGTCCGACTCTTTGCAATGCCAGGCTTCCTTGTCCATCACCAACTCCTGGAGCCTGTTCAAACTCATGTCCATCAAGTCGGTGATGCCATCCAACCATCTCATTCTCTTGTAGATCTTGTCCCTACCCACTTTTCCACACTAGTCTCCAGTTGCTCCCACTAAGTCAGCAGTAGTTAACCCCATTCAGCTCCATCGATGCATTCGCCATGGGGTCTGTGGGCCAGCCTACTTTACAGCTGGCCTGAGACCACCTTCCTCACTTTGTCTTCTCATTCAGGACTTGGTAGAGGTTCATCCTTGCCATGACGGGTTCCTTGAACTCCTTCCATTTGATATTGGGTCATCAGTCCATACTTCCAACATGGCACTGATAGCAACAAATTTCTTTATATGTTTGCCTCCCCCATACAATGTTGGCTCCTTTGACTGAACTTTGTTTGCTCACTGTCCACGTTAGGCCGTAAGCACAGTCAGGTTTTATAGGCATTCAATAAATGCTAATTGAATAAAAACTGGTGGAAGGGTTTAGTGTATGAGGGGTTAGCAGGGGAATTGAAAAAGATGATCTCCAAAGTCCTTTTGAATTCTCAGATTTTCATTTGAGGATGTCAGTCCCTTCCATAGTTTTCAAATCACATCCACTTATGACCCTCACCCATAACTTCAAGGTATTCCTCAACCTGAGCTTTAGACTAAAATGTTAACCTGCCTGTTATATAAAATCATGTACTAGCTGAGTAAACATCCCAAGTTCAGTATGTCCAGAATTTTTATTTATTTATTTATTGCTGTACTGGGTCTTTGATGCTGCACGCAGGCTTTCTCTAGTTTCAGCAAGCTGGGGCTACTCTCCAGTTGCAATGCACGGGCTTCTAATTGTGGTGGCCTCTCTTGTTATGGAGCACAGGCTCTAGGTCGGCAGTCTTCAGTAGCTGAGGCACACAGGCTCCGTGGTCTCACACAGGCTTAGTTGTTCTGAGGCATATGGAATTTTCCTGGACCAAGGATTGAACCCATGTCCCCTGCATTGGCATGTGGATTCTTAAACACTGGACCACAATGGACGTCCAGTATGTCCAAAACTGACTCGCTCTCTCATACAACCTAATCCACCTTTCCAGTTTTTTAATGACACCATCCGTCTTTAGGGTCCCATGTTAAAAACATCCCAGTTAGTCAGTTCAGTAAGGCAGTCATGTCCGACTCTTTGTGACCCCATGGACTGCAGCATGCCAGGATTCCCTGTCCATTACCAACTCCTGGAGCAGTTTACTCAAACTCATGTCCATTGAGTCGGTGATGCCGTCCAATCATCTCATCCTCTGTTATCCCTTTCTCCTCCCGCCTTCAATATTTCCCAGCATCAGGGTCTTTTTAAATGAGTCAGTTATTCGCACGGGTGGCCAAGGTATTGGAGTTTCAGCTTCAGCATCTGTCCTTCCAATGAATATTCAGGACTGATTTCCTTTAGGGTGGACTGGTTGGATCTCCTTGCAGTCCAAGGGACTCTTAAGAGTCTTCTCTGACACCACAGTTCAAAAGCATTAATTCTTTGGCATTCAGTTTTCTTTACAGTCCAACTCGCACATCCATACATGACTACTGGAAAAACCATAGCTTTGACTAGGGACCTTTGTTGGTAAAGTAACATCTCTGCTTTTTAATATGCCGTCTAGGTTGGTCATAACTTTTCTTCCAAGGAGCAAGGGCGTTTTAGTTTCATGGCTGCAGTCACCATCTGCAGTGATCTTGGAGCCTTAAAAAATAAAGTCTGTCACTGTTTCCACTGTTTCCCCATCTATTTGCCATGAAGTGATGGGACCAGATGCCATGATCTTAGTTTTCTGAATGTTGAGCTTTAAGCCAACTTTTTCACTCTCCTCTTTCACTTTCATCAAGAGGCTCTTTATTTCTTCTTTGCTTTCTGCCATAAGGGTGGTATCATCTGCATTTCTGAAGTTATTGATATTTCTCCCAACAATCTTGATTCCAGCTTATGCTTCATCCAGCCCAGCGTTTCTCATGACATACTCTGCATATAAGTTAAATAAGCAGGGTGACAATATACAGCCTTGATGTACTCCTTTCCCTGTTTGGAACCAGTCCAGTCCCTATTTGGAACCAGTCCAGTCCCTATTTGGACTGTTCCATGTCCAGTTCTAACTGTTGCTTCCTGTTGCTTCCTGACCTGCATACAAATTTCTCAAAAGGCAAGTCAGGTGGTCTGGTAGTCCCATCTCTTTCAGAATTTTCCACAGTTTATTGTGATCCACACAGTCAAAGGCTTTGGCATAGTCAATAAAGCAGAAGCAGATGTTTTTCTGGAGCTCTCTTGCGTTTTCAATGATCCAATGGATGTTGGCAATTTGATCTCTGGTTTGTCTGCCTTTTCTAAATCCAGCTTGAACATCTGGAAGTTCATGGTTCACATACTGTTGAGGCCTGGCTTGGAGAATTTTGAGCATTACTTTACTAGTGTGTGAGATGAGTACAATTGTGCAGTAGTTTGAGCATTCTTTGGCATCGCCTTTCTTTGGGGCTGAAAGGAAAACTGACCTTTTCCAGTCCTGTGGCCACTGCTGAGTTTTTCAAATTTGAAGCATATCGAGTGCAGCACTTTCCCAGCACCATCTTTCAGGATTTGAAATAGCTCAACTGGAATTCCATCACCTCCACTAGCTTTGTTTGTAGTGATGCTTCCTAAGGCCCATTTGACTTCAAATTTCAGGATGTCTGGCTCTAGGTTAGTGATCACACCTTCGTGATTATCTGGGTTGTGAAGATCTATTTTGTATAGTTCTGTGTATTCTTGCCACCTCTTCTTAATATCTTCTGCTTCTGTTAGGTCCATACCATTTTTGTCCTTTATTGTGCCCATCTTGCATGCAATGATCAGGCAAATTTGGCCTTGGAGTACCGAATATAGCAGGGCAAAGGCTAACAGAGTTTTGCCAAGAGAATGCACTGGTCATAGTAAACACCTTCTTCCAACAACACAAGAGAAGACTCTACACATGGACACAACCAGATGGTCAACACCGAAATCAAGAAGATTGATTATATTCTTTGCAGCCAAAGATGGGAAGCTCTACGCAGTCAGCAAGAACAAGACTGGGAGCCGACTGTGGCTGAGATCATGAACTCCTTATTGCCAAATTCAGACTTAAATTGAAAAAAGTAGGGAAAACCACTAGACCATTCAGGTATGACCTAAATCAAATCCCTTATGGCTATACAGTGAAAGTGACAAATAGATTCAAGGGATTAGCTCTGATGGAGTGCCTGAAGAGCTATGGACGGAGGTTTGTGACACTCTACAGGAGGCGGTAATTAACACCATTCCCAAGAGGAAGAAATGCAAAAAGGCAAAATGGTTGTCTGAGGAGGCCTTACAGAAAGCTGAGGAAAAAAAGAGAAGCAAAAGGCAAAGGGGAAAAGGAAAGATATACCCATCTGAATGCAGAGTTCCAAAGAAAAGTGAGGAGAGATAAGAAAAACATCCTAAATGGCATCTTTCTCCTAAAACCAGTTCTGCCTAGTCCTTTGCTTTCCCCTTTTCCAAAGCCTGTTCTTTTTTTTTTTTTTTTTTTCTTTTGGTTACTCCATCTTCTTACAGCCTCCATCTGATTACTCGAGACTCTAGTTAGTATTTATTTTATTCTGACTTTCGTGATGCATTTCCATCTCTGCCCAACACAAGATCTTGGAAGATTTCTGTATTATGACTGCAAATCCCACAACTTGTACGTTTGCAGGTACACGGCAGGTGACCAACAAGTCTTGGTAGAATGGCTTAGTGAATGTTAGGAAGTCAGGTTTAAATTGCTTTAGGGGCATGGATCTTGTCATATACTTTTTTTTCCCCGGCCATCCTCCGGCCCATTAACATAGTAAAAGGCATAGGAGACAGTAAATACATACATATCTTACACTGAACACTGTATCTGTTATTGTAACTGGGAGTTGCTGCAACAACTGGATGTAATTTTAATTAAAAAAAAAAATGCTCTGCTATTGAGGAAAAAAAAAGTCTCTCAGACTCAGCTCCCAGCTAAAATCATCCAGAATCCAGGTTTCCCACCCCTTCCAGTGGCCTGATGTGCGACGTGGGAGGAGCAATGAGCAAGTTGGGCCAGAGCAGCAGGGAGAGCGGGCTAGGGGAAGTCCCGGAAGTCATTGACCAGAGCAAGCAACCGCCTCTCCGGGATCAGCTTGGGCTGAAGTCCCAACAATAACAGGCGCGCGGGCCGGGCGGGGGCTGTAGGGGGCTAGAGTTTGGGGGCGGAACCCGTTTTGGGGGAGGCGGGTGGGACGCTTCCCAAGGCCGCAGGGGATTGGAGGAGAGAGATGAGGGGCGGTGGAGATCGAGGAGTGGGCCGGAGAGCTAACGGGTCGACCGAGGCGAACGAGTGTTGATTGGGTGGCACAGAGGGAGACGGACCAGAGCTGCCCGGGGATTGGCCGGAGCGGGCTGTGAAGGCGTGGCCAGCACGCGCGAGAGGGAGCGCGAGGGAGCGGGCGGCCGGCCTGCCTGCCAGCCAGCCCGAGCCCAGGACGAGCGCGGTGGGCAGGGGTCGGATTGCTGAACGCGGCTCTGGAGGCGCGTCGCCCCAGCTGTCCTCCGCGGCTCGAGCACCCCATTTCTTTCCCTCCCCTCCCTAGCGCTCCGGCCTGGGGTCCCGGGGAGGGCAGCGGAGGGAAGGGACGAAGAAGAAGGTTTCGCGGAGTGCGGGCGGCGTGGGGCGAAGCGCGCGCTGCCTCTTGCTCTCCCGCCGCTGCCTTTGCCTCCTCGCCCGGTGCCGCGGCCCCGGGGCGGCCGCACTATGCAGGCGGACTGCCGGCCGCCGCGATGGCGAGCCGGGCGGTGGTGAGAGCCGGGCACAGCCCTCAACGTTTCCTAGTCCGGGCCGCGGTCGCCGCCCCCGCCCGGGCCGCGCTCTCCCTCTCCCGCTCCTACCCCCTCCCTTTTCGCTCCAACTCCTCCTCCACCTCCTTCCCCAGGCCTCTGTTCCTCCTCCTCTTACTTATCCTGCTCCTGCTGCTCGAGGACGCCGGAGCCCAGCAAGGTGAGTTCTTCCCAAGGAGTGCGCTGCGCGCGGGGCCCCGGGGGCCGTGGGGACGCCGTGGGAGCCTCTGGGGCGCAGGGTGTCCGGATCATTACGGAATCTGCAGACGCGCAGGGTAGTTGTGGTGCGCTTCGGTGCCTGGCCAGACCTGGTCCCGCACTCGCTGGGTTGAATTGCAAAGCTTGGCTGTCTTTTTTCCCCCAAGTTGGCGAGGCTTTACTTTTGGGGGAGCCCTTTCATTTTTTTTGAAAAGAGGGAAGTGAGACCTTGCTATGAAGACCTCCTTTGGGCATTGGATTGTTCTGGGGAAAGTATTTGAGAGGAAAAGGAGAAGTTTTGGAGATGCGCTGTCTAATGTTAAGCTAAGTGGATGGATGAACAGAGTAAAGCGGCCAGGTAATTGAATAGCGTCTTAAATCCATTGAAGGGAGTTGACGACGATTATCTTTTGTGAATGTGTCAAGTTCAAAATCGAATAGAGTTTATTCTGGTTATCTTTGAGTCTTGGATTTAGAACATGCCCTTTGCAATCCCTGCCTATTCAGGATGGTGGTCTAGATAGATTGTTTGGGTCAGACTCTGCGTCTGGGACCTCTATTGCCCAGACGGAGAGATCCGTATTAAATGGGTAAGCCCTTACAGAAAGTGACAAAACTTCTTTCCTACTACAATCCTTCGAGAACCTATTCCAGAGCGTAAAAAGCTATTTACTTAATAATCATAGTTGAAAGAGAATGCTGGACTGATTTCTTCCCCTTTTTAGTACTTTATTCAGGCATTGAACAGCAATTTTGAAAACAATTTGACATCAAATTATTGAACACATTTCTCCATTGAATTTCCATTGTATTACAGTGAGAGAGATAACTGGATTGTTACTTAACACTTGGAGGAGGTTTGTTTGTTTTTAGGTTGATCTCCACGTTTAAATCCAGCTTAATGTTGCTTTCATGTAGTTTTCAGTAGAGTATGGAATCATGGTCTTAAGCAGGTCATTGTGAAAATGCTAAAACTTTGACAGGCATGTGGAAATATAATGTAAATGGAAACAATGTATTTGGTAAACTGACCTCTTTCAGCTCTAGGCAGCATTCAGGTTTCAGTTAGATCATCTTCTTAATCGAATTCTTGAACATCAGCACTTAATAAATTACAGTGAAATTCCTTTCCTTCATTAAAGTTTTAGAACCTATGCTTCTATTTTCCTCCTGGTAGAAAGAAAAAGCAAAACAGGATTATATTAACATATGGCTAACACTGATTGAATGGGTCTTATTTTGTGACAACCCTTAGTGATTTACATCTATTAACTCATTTAATCCTCACCACAGCCCTCTAAGTTAAGTATTGTTATCCCATTTCAAACATAAGGAAACTGAGACACCCATAAAATAAGTTATGTTTATACAAAGTATAGCTACATAAGCAGGATACTCTGACCACTTTTGCTTATTTCAGAATCTGAAAGTGTTTGTCATGTTTTAAAAAAAAGATATTTGAATAGTTTATAACTGATTAAATGTCTCCTCTGCAAATGAGACAATTGCCTTGTTTTTAGAGTTTCTCAAGCCTGGCCTAATTAAACATGCAACATTACCTTTTTTTTTTTTTAATTTTAGTTTTTACCAAGCATTTTAACAACTAGGGTATCTGATTCTCTTTCACAGTGTCATGTTATATATAAAAACATCTGTATAGATTAACACAAATAGAAATGATCCTGATAATTTAAAAGGCCTGATTTCTAGTTCTCCCAAGTTGATTGGGTAAATTTTGTAAAATCACTTAATTTGTTTGTACCTCAGTTTTCTACATCAGTGATATGAGTATATACCTGTTTCTTAGCTTGATGAAAATGAAATGCTAGTACCTAGGAGTCTGGCAAAGGGTAAAGTACAAACAGCTATAACTGATTATCATTGTTAATCATGAGCTTACTAAATTGATAAAGTAAGGGTCATTTAGGTATACATCACCTGAAAACCCAGAAATTGTATGGCATTTGAATTCCCCAATTTTTAAAAAATTGTATTTCTTACTCAGTGGATCCGGATGCAGTCTGTGATGCCGTCCGTGTTACTGGACTTAACAGATGTGCTTTAGGGTCCACTGGGATTCTTCACATAACCTGGAAGGAAGTCTGACTTTGAAATGAGAAGCAGTGCTTTAAGATGCTTATAGAATTTTTTCTAATGGGGATGTCTACTATATTGTAATGTTAAGTTACAAGCTGGAGTTTTTACTCTATCAGAAGTCTTTATAATAAGATTGGAAGGAGATAATAAAATGATAAAAGTTGTCTTTCGATGGTAGAGTTGTAAGTAATTTCTTTATGCATTTTCCAGTATTCTGCAAATTGCAATAAAAGTAAGCTGTGAGAAAGTGTTTTGTGATATACAGATTTTTTTTTTTCTTTAGCCATCCTAGGTAGAAATGCATTTAATATGTATTTTGAGGTAGAAATGTATTTCAGGATTTTTCTCTTTTAATCTTTCAGACCTCATTTTGAAGTGGAAGATGCTACACTCATTCCAGTTAATGCCACACATTAATGCCATTCTTCAGCAGATTTTCTGCTGACCAAATGTTTTTTTCTTTTTATTTGGTCTAGAATAAAATTTGTCATTGGTCTGAAAACTTGTCAGCCTTTCACAACAGAGATGTATTTAATCTTACTTCATTAATATATTTGTAAATTCTGTTTATTCACATCTGTTTGACTATGATGCTGTTTTAGACATGGCTTATATTTGTGTGTCTTGAGTTCTGAGTTTGATATTAAGTTCACCTTCAAAGTCTTTCTTGTTTTTATCGAAAGCATTATTTACCTGTAAAGTGTATGTCTCTCTAAAAAACTTAAATTGGTGGAACTTATGCTGATTGCCTATTTGTTACTGTAATAAATTTACTTAATAGGAAGTTGCGGGTGAATGAATTTATGTCTTTGGTTTACATTATGACTCTAGGAATTTGTGTCGCCTCATCTCAAAAGCTCAGCTTCCTCATTTGCGTCATGGAAGGTTTGCCTACCTTCTGGGTTAGAATTTTTTTCTTTTTGGCTGTGCTGAGCCTTCATTGCTTTTGTGCAGCTTTCTGTAGTTGCGGTGCATGGGCTTCTCTTTGCGGTGGCTTCTCTTACTGTGGAGCACAGGCTCTAGGGGGCTCGGGCTTCAGTAGTTGTGGCACACACACCTAGTTGCTCCACAGACCAGGCAGGGATTGAACCCATGACCCCTGCATTGGCAGGCAGAATCTTACTCACTGCGCCACCAAGGAAGCCCGTAGATTAGAATGTTATTTGAATGTGGTAAAATATCAGGGGAATAAATTTTAAAAATCCATTGAGACTGACTTCTTTATGCCTATTAATACAAAACATTCATGAAAGTAATAATTTTTGTTAGCTAATTTAATAAATCTGTCAAATCAGATTCTTTTTTTAAAAAGAATCATTCAGTTTCACAATGATTTTTGAACTAATGTGTGAAAAAAACGTACAGTCTGTCAGGTAGTGCCTTTATTTGCTTGTGATGCATGGAAATAGCTTTTGAGCGGTATCTGTGAATTGTTGGAAATGAACACGTCCCAGTGCAAAGAACATTTATAATTATTGCTAATATTGACATTAGGTTAATTTAGAATTAACCTAATTAATTATTTTTGGTTTGATGAAACATTAGGGCTCTTAAGTTCTTCCCTGGTGGCTCAAACAGTAAAGAGTCTGCCTGCAATGCAGGAGACGTAAGTTTAATACCTGTGTCTGGAAGATCCCTCGGAGGAGGTCACGGCAACCCACTCCTGTATTCTGGCCTTGAAAACTCCATAAACAGGGGAGTCTGGAGGTCTACAGTCCATGGGGTTGCAAAGAGTCAGACACAACTGAGCAACTAACACTAGGGCTCTTATATGTAGTTTTTTTCACAGGCAAAAATCAAAGCATGCTTTTTCTTCTTTATTTCTGATTAATTTTGCATAGTGGAGGTTAGAAATATAGCGCATATTCCATGTGTTAATGATCAAATTTAAAATCCATATTTTAAAAGCTTGTAAATTAAAAATTAATTGTAAAATTACAAGTTAATGATTTTTAGGTAGATTTCCCAATGTTATCAACAGAGAGGAAACTTTATTTTGTTCTGGAAATAATGAATATTTCTGTGTGAATTTTAAGTTTCATTCTAAAAGACCAACAAAATGTGTATGAGTTAAAGCGTCAGTACTAGAATTTAAAAGATAATAAATTAATTAATTTCCAAAAAGAAAGCATCAGATTATAGTATGATGAGGAAAGTCTTGATTTACATAGAGTTAGACTTTAAATATAAGACTGTACTTTACAAAATAAACCTAGGGTATGAAAGTTCAGGTGGTAATCCTAGGTATTAATTAAATGCATGCAAATAGATGGTTTTCACTTCCACTTCTTGACTAGTTGGAAGGATGTGGACTGATAACATGAAACTATGTAGATCAGAAAAAGCTTTGTAGAGGGAGTGATATTTGCTAAATGTGATTGTTGATACAGGAAGTGAGACCACTTGGCAGTTTTTCTTGTGTGGCTCACAGATTCAGTTTATTTTATAACAACCTTATGGCCTTAGCACTTTATTTATTTTAAAAATATCATACAGATAACAATTATATAACAATTACTCAAAACCAAAAACTTAACTAATAATTACTAATCTATCAATTTATAATGTTTGTTGGGCTAACTTTGTGGCTTAGCTGGTAAAGAATCCACCTGCAGTGCAGGAGACTGGGGTTCAATCCCTGGGTTGGGAAGATCCCCTGGAGAAGGGAAAGGCTACCCACTCCTTTCCCTGGAGTATACTCCTTTCCCAGTATTCTGGCCTGGAGAATTCCATGAACTGTATAGTTCATGGGGTCACAAAGAGTCGGACATGATTGAGCGACTTTCACTTCACTTTACTTCATCTTCCTTTCTAGTCCATATTCACACACCTACATAATCTTATGTGGTTGCAATCTTAGTAGTGTGGTGTTATGTTCTGCAAATGTACATGTTAAAATTAATATAGGCTGATTTAGTAAACAGAAGGCTACTTTGAAAATGTGGCAAGACAAAAATTTTGAAATTAAAAATTTTTTCACAGGACATTTATTCTTTATGAAGTAATTACTATATTGTTCAAACACTGCTATTACGTTATTTTCTTTAATCCATTTGATTAAATTCTTCATTTACAATAGGATCTTTAAGAAAGTATGTCAGTTCAAATGATTAGTTTAGAAACCCACATAATGCTAATTTTCCAGGTCCTTATGTGGATTGAATCAGTATATTCTGTAAGTACAAAAAAATACAAATAGTCACATAAACTAGAATTTAATGAATGCCAGTGTCCACTGAAGCAGACGGATAATGGAATGATCTTAACAGGCTGCTAAAGCATCGCCTGCTAGATCCACCTGCACTCTGAAGGTGCGTAGTTGGAAGAAGATCTTTGGCTAGCTGCTTGAGTTACTGGAAAGACCCCAAGATGCACAGTCCCTCAACTGCTTTCTAAGGAGAGGAGGCTCAGCGTTCCTTGCTTCTGTGGAGTACAGTTTCTGGGAGTTTGCAGTCAGAACTTAATTGCTTAGGATCAACTCTCAGCATGAGAGAGTTCCAACTATAAACTCCCAGGGTGTGTGCACATATGTTAACACAGCCCCAAGATAGTTATGAACGAGTAGAATACTGTCATTGTCTTCAGGGATCCTGCAGTCTAGTTGGGGTAATAATCATCTTCCAGTTGGAGCGTGTGTGTAAATAGCCAGGGAAAGTTGCACAGTGCTGTGAGTTTGAAAAGGAGGGTAAGCTCACAGTGCCCAGAGAAGTAGGAGAAACTTTGCTGATAAAATGGTTTTAAGCAGATCAACTGTTAGGGTCAGTAGATTCCCAGTTCACAGGGATGAGTGACATTTAAGGAGTAAAGATCGCAGCATCAGAACAGCAAGGAGTCAGGAAACTTGTGAGTGTCAAAGCCAGCCCTGCTGCGGTGAGTAGCATGCCTCAGCCTCTGGCCCTGGCCCACTGCTTCCTCCGCAAGCCCCATACCCTGCACTCTTGCCCCGTATTTGGGCAAATATTTGTTGGTTCTTTTCTGAGGGCTATGGTTCTGTGCCCTGGGGCACTGCCCTCTTGGAGCTCTGTTAATACTTCCATAGTATGTCCAGCAGCCCCTTTACCACCTAAGATAAAATCTACCGTCTTCCCAGTATCTAGACTCCTGTGCTTTTATAGCGAGAGGAGTCCTTTGCGTTTTATATATATTTTTTCAGAATCTGGCCCCTCTCTTCCTTCTCTGACTTTATCTCATCCCTCATCCTTTATATATATATAGTTCTGTGTAAAACTGAGATTTTTATTCCTCTCATATGTAATTTGATCCTGTTTTACCTTGTTCTCTCTACTGATCTCTTTACATGTATCATTTTCTCTGCTTGAAGAGAAAGAGCCCCTTTCCTTATCTGCTTGGTCACCTCCTTGTTATTTAGTTGCTGAGTCATGTCCAACTCTTTGTGACCCCATGGACTGTAGCCCACCAGGCTCCTCTGTCTATGAGATTTCCCAGGCAAGAATACTGGAGTGGGTTGCCATTTACTTTTCCAGGGGATCTTCCCGATCCAGGGATTGAACCCGTGTGTCCTGCTTGGCAGGCAGACTCTTTACCATTAAGCCCCCTGGGAAGTAGTAACCTCTTATCATCCTTCAAACCTTCCTCAGTATCATCCTCTCTGAGAAGAGTTCTCTTGTCACCACATGCACTCATCTCCAGATGGTAATTTCTAGTTTTTTCTGTTCAGTCATTAATCACAATGTATATTAAATATTTATATCTGGCAGAGTTTTATTCACTTTCTAAATTCTAATACTTACCATGATGTCTGTCATTCAAAAATGTGAATTTAGGGGAACTCCCTGATGGTCCAATGGTTAGGACATGGTGCTTTCACTGCCAAGGGCCTGGGTTCAGGCCCTGGTCAGGGAACTAAAATTCCACAAACCACTCAGCCGGGCCAAAAAAAAAAAAAAAAAAGAATTCAGAACTCATTTCTGCAGTGAATTTGCTGCCCCAAGCATGTTATTCATTAGTCTCTGGGCACCTGCATGCCCTTCACACTGTTGTCCTTTGTCTGATTCCTTCAGAGCCTGGGCTTCTTAGTTCCATGGAAATAGAGCCCTTTCTTGAACCTTAACCTGCTTGCACAGGGCCTGACATTCTGCCCAGTGTTCTCCCAGCCACCCTCTTCCCAGGAGCTAGACTCTTTTGCTTTCATAATGAGAGGAGTCCCCCCTCAACTGGAACTCTGAACAAAGCCACGGCTGCTGTTTAGAGAACACTGCTGTGTTGCCCTGTCAGATAAGTTGGTCTTTAAGAGCTGTGCTAAGCCAAAATCAATGAAAGCCAGTGAGGTGCACTCCTTTGCCCTCTCATTCAGATTTTGATTTGAATAGTCACCTCCAGCTTTATAAAACTCCCTAGTTTTGGTTCTAGTTGTTGCCTGCCTCCTTTTTCTTTGCTGGCTGGAATTCCTGGAGCACATTCAGGTAGCTTCACTAATCTGGTGTCAGAGGAAAGTAATGCGAAACAGGCTGGAAAGGTCAGTGGGGACAAGATTGTGGAGGACTTCCACTGCAGGGCAGACTGAAGCGTTTGTACCTATGTGATATTAGCAGTGACATCACCCTTAGCTACCTCTGCTTCTACCCAGTCCCTTTGCCCATTTCTGGGTCACCTGTCTCAGCCCAGGCCCATCATCCCACTGATGCTTTTCCCCATGTCCTTGATAGATCCTAAACCTGGCCCACATGCCAGTTCTCACCGCTTTCTCTCTTTCCGAATAGCTCAGGGTTGCTGGAGAAAGGCATGTGACCTTTGTGACTAGATCGGCCTCAGA
The DNA here is from genome assembly GCF_019923935.1 of Bubalus bubalis. Classification (NCBI taxonomy): domain Eukaryota; kingdom Metazoa; phylum Chordata; class Mammalia; order Artiodactyla; family Bovidae; genus Bubalus; species Bubalus bubalis. The sequence goes on along the minus strand of NC_059157.1, from coordinate 88,566,286 downwards.
TAAGGACCATTGGTCGAACCTCCCATGGGATTTCTGCTCAGCCACAGCATCGTGACTGACCTGCCTTGTCCTAAACCCTTGTCCTGTTCTTCATCCCTGCAAGTAAAACTACCTCCTGCCTCGCCTTTTCTTCTTCCTCAAATCATCTCTTCCACCTTGTCCAGAACCCTGCTTCATTGGGGAATATAAGTTGTGCTTTTAGTATAATTTAAACTTCCATGGTGCTTCTTAACCGTGTATCTGGAAACACAGTCAAGACGCCACTGGCTTATATATACATCTCTTCTTTCAACTGCTTGCTTTGCCTGCAGCTTACATTTCTCCTTTTTTCAGTGACCAACTAACAAGTAGACTAAATTTGTGCTGTACATTTTCTTAGTGTCTAGCACACATATTTGTTAAATGATGATTTCCTTGCAGTCTAGCTTCTGCTCTTCTGAAAGTGTCTTTTCAACTGTGAGATTTTTTTTTTTCTTTTAAACCCGAGAGGTTTCTTTGTCTTCATTATTTTTTAACTTGGATGGAGTTTGAAAGTATAGAGATGTTGGAGTCAGACATATATGGGTTTAAATATTAATACTAGGCATGTCACACTCAGTGTTTTTTTTTACTGTATAACTCACCTCTGTAGAATGCATGAGGCTGTGACCAAATCTAGGCAGTTGCTAAATTTTGGTTCAGTGAGTAAAACAACGTGTGAATGAAAATTTTGTTTCTCTTTCCCTACTCTACAGTTAAGATTTCCATTTTCAAGTGTTGGCTTTCTGTTGAGATCCAGTGCTTCTCCATCCTTCTGGCCCGTCTTCCCATTTTCCCTACACTTACTGTATAGGAAAGTTCCGCCCCTAGCTTAGTGAAGGGGTCAGGCCGTGTGGTGAAGAAGTGTGACAGCAGGGCGTGACTGTTCATGTGAAATGTCCTTACTTGGCCTCCAGCCCACCGAGACCTTAATACAGGTTTTGGCCCCTTGCTTTTGGCCTCCCCTTTCTCCAACTTCCTACCTGTTGATAGACTTCAACTTTCTTTGATCTCCACCCTCAGATCATTTTCAGCTTCATGGTTCCTCTCTCTCTTCCGAGCATGACCTATTTCTGGTTACTCTTTTTATCCTAGATGCTAACTTTATAGGTCTGGATGTGAGACATTCTGTTGCACGGGTGGAGGAAGAGTGTTTTAGTTAGGAGGGTTTTAGGGAACTGAAAATTACACATGCTTAAAGTAAAAGGTAATTTTGGGGAGCATTTTGAGGTAGTTTGTGGAATCTTCTTAAGGAATTAGCCAGACTAAGCTCCGAGAAAAGCAGGGATGCAGCCAGACCTCAGACACCAAGGACTCTGTCTTGTTACAGTCAGGCTTTCTCTGTATGTAGTGGATCATGGCTGCTGGCAATCCTCAAGGCTTATGGCCTCAACACTGGAGAGATTCTGGGGTTTCCCTGACATACAAGGGCAGGAAATGGGAGGGCAGAGTAAGTTGGCTTCAGATGGGCCCAGTGTGAGTCAGTACCCACCCTTGGACAAGTTAGCTAACCAGGGGGCATGTGGTCATATGAAAACTGTTGCAAACTACAGAGTAGTTCCCAGAAGGAAGGGAGGGTACTAGATATGTAGACATCATCTTCAGAGAGATTGTTCACATTTATAGAATCCACTGCGTTTTACATAAGTTCTTACCAAGCCCTCACAGGGAGATGGGTGGTATTATTCCCATGTATAGTTGAGGATGTAGAGGTTAAGTGCTAGGATCACCTCAGAAGTTGGCATAGCTAGAATTTACATTGGAAAGTCTGTCTGATTCCCAGACCTGTGTACTTTCTGTTGTATCACTTATCTACCATTGTGCCTACCTTTGGTGTGTGTTGAGTTCATTATTTTCTAAATTCGGCAGCATATGTTAAGAACCCAGTGCGCCTTGTTTCTATGTCTGTGGCTACCCAGGCGAACAGAATACATTGCCCGCTTAGCCGAGTTCTACAGCTGGTGTGGCAAACCGACATAAATATGCATAATTAAGCATATTCAATAAAGAGATTTTAATAATGGAAATGGAGAGAAAGACCTGGACTTTCAGAAAGGTTTCCCAAGAGAACACTGAGTAGGTATTTGCCAGGTGGCTCTGAGGAGTAAGGACATTATTGTTGGCAGAGCTGAGAAGTGCAGAGGAGAGAGTGGGTGGAGCATGGGGGAGTTACCTGGGAGCCCATCGTTCCGGAGCGGGGGCAGAGAGTTTGTGGGAAAAGTTGAGAGATGAGATGGGAAAGGGAGTCAGGGGACAGATTATAATGGACTTTGTATTCTTGTCGAAGAGTTTGAGAACAGTTGAAGGTTTTTAAAATGAGCGACCTGCATGACCCAGTCTAAGAAACACTGGCAGGAGTGTGGGCAGTGGATTGGAGAGGAAAAAAAGGAAGTGGAGGGAACCTGTTAGAGAACTCTTGCAAGGGCCTGCACTTGTTCAGAGGGACTAAATTTAGAGATACTAAGGAAACAAAGTATAAAACTTAATGACCAGTTAAATCTGAGAGAGCAAAGGTCAGTTAAAAATGCTATTTTTTTCCTTCTGGAATTGTCTTTTCTCTGCCTTCAGCACCTCCCTCATCCACAAGTAATTGTCTAGTTAATTGCTATTTATCCTATGCATGCGCACACACACACACTGTATCACATCCATTACTTCCCTGCAGTACTCAACATCCCGGAAATTATTCATTAATACTATGTCTGTCTTACTATTTTGTAAATTCTGTAAGGACAAGGACCTTGTCATTTCTCTTGTTCTAACACCTGGTTCAGTACTTGGCACATGGAAGATGCTCATTGAATGCTTGGTACATGAGTTTGAATACTGTGGAATTTCTGAGTGGAGATGCTTAATATAGAAGTAGATGACAGATTTGAGAATTAGGAGAAAGGTTGGAAACTTTGGAGCATTCTCCACCTAGTGGTAACTGAAGTCAGGGTGGAGAGATGGCCCTGGCAGCATACAGAGAGAGGGGAAAGAGCTGGAGAACCGCAGAGTCAGTTATCTGTAGTCAAAAGATGTCAGCTAAGATGCTGGAGAAGTGGCAATTAGAGAGTTAAAAGAAGAACTAAGTTGGGGAAGAAGAGTTCTAAGAAGGAGGGAGGGCCGATAAGGAAGGAAGGAAGGAAGGAAGGAAGGTGGGAGGGAAGGAAAGGCCAGCAATACCAGATGCTGTGGAAAGGTCACAGATGATAAGGATGGCAAAATATCTGTTGACTTGGCAGCTCGCAAACTGACCGCTTTAGTGAATAGTCCCATTGGGAAGGTAGGTCTGTGCTTCCTGGTGCTGCCATAACAGATCTCCACAAATTTAGACGGCTTCAAGCAACAGAAATTTATTGTCTTACGGTTGTGCAGGCTGAACTTCGGAAAGTCAGGTATCGGCTGGGCCATGTGCTGTCTCTGAAGGCTCTAGGTGAGGGCCCTTCCTTGCTCCTTCTAGCTTCTGGGAGTTGTAGTCTTTGGAATCCCTTTGCATCGTTCCAGTCTGTGCCTCTGAAGTTGCGTGGTATTTTCCCTATGTCTGTATCCCTGTCCAAATTTCCCTCTTTTTATAAGGACACCAGACACTGGATTAGGATTTGTCCTAATCCAGTATGACCTCATTTTAAATTGATTACATCTGCTAAGACCTGTTTCCAAATAAGGTGACATTCATAGGTTCCAGGAATTAGGAACATATAATTTGGTTGTTGGGATAATGGGGTCTAGGGGGAGCACAATCCATCCCACAACTGTCTAGAAACTGAATTATTGTATTTTGAGCCTAGAATGGGAGGGCGTACAGGAGGAAAAGAAATAAGACATCCAACGTGGAAAACTGAAAAAGCTCTCTCTATAAGGAAAAAAAGTGGGAAAAAGTGGTAGATATTGGGGAACACTGGGTGGATAAAGATTGTGTGTTTTTGTTGTTGCTCTCATTGTTAGAATTCTGAAATTTATTAAAAGCGTGGACCCTTCCTAGGCGCCACTGTAGCAAAATTATACCTGTCGTGCAAATGTAAAATTAACACATCAAAGATTTTATTCAACTCATTAATTAATGAAGGAATCAGTAAGAGGTTAAACTGTGTCCCAAGAGTGTTTGAGAGACTAGGTGTTTAGATAGGCAGTCTTAGGCTGTGATTGCTAGATTACATGACTAAAAGTGGGCTATTAGGGCTCTAAACTGTAATATTTGGATTTTTTTTCCAACTGTCCAGAAATTATATGCATCTCCACAGGACAAAAATCTTCAATTTTATAGGAATAAAACTAGCATATGACCCAGCAGTCCCCCTACTAGGCATATGCCCTGAGAAAACCCAAAACTGAAAAAGACACATGTACCCCCATGTTCACTGCAGCACTATTTACAATACCTAGGACATGGAGGCAACCTAGATGTCCATCAGCAGATGAATGGATAGAGACATGGTGGTACATATATATAATGGAATATTACTCAGCCATAAAAAGGAACCCATTTGAGTCAGTCCTAATGAGGTAGATGGACTTGTAACTTAGAGCCTTGCCAATATATGCTGGATCATCGAAAAAGCAAAAGTTCCAGAAAAACATCTGCTTTATTGACTATGCCAAAGCCTTTGACTGTTGGGATCACAATAAACTGTGGAAAATTCTGAAGGAGATGGGAATACCAGACCACCTGACCTGCCTCTTCAGAAACCTGTATGCAGGTCAGGAAGCAACAGTTAGAACTGGACATGGAACAACAGACTGGTTCCAAATAGGAAAAGGAGGACGTCAAAGCTGTATATTGTCGGCCTGCTTATTTAACTTCTATGCAGAGTACATCATGAGAAATGCTGGGCTGGAAGAAACACAAGCTGGAATCAAGATTGCCAGGAGAAATATCAATAACCTCAGATATGGAGATGACACCACCCTTATGGCAGAAAGTGAAGAGGAACTAAAAAGCGTCTTGATGAAAATGAAAGAGGAGAGTGAAAAAGTTGGCTTAAAGCTCAACATTCAGAAAACGAAGATCATGGCATCTGGTCCCATCACTTCATAGGCAATAGAGGGGGAAACAGTGGAAACAGTGTCAGACTTTATCTTTCTGGGCTCCAAAACCACTGCAGATGGTGATTCCAGCCATGAAATTAAAAGATGCTTACTCCTTGAAAGAAAAGTTATGACCAACCTAGATAGCATATTCAAAAGCAGAGACGTTACTTTGCCAACAAAGGTCAGTCTAGTCAAGGCTATGGTTTTTCCAGTAGTCATGTTTGGATGCGAGAGTTGGACTGTGAAGAAAGCTGAGCACCAAAGGATTGATGCTTTTGAACTGTGGTGTTGGAGAGTGTTGAGAGTCCCTTGGACTGCAAGGAGATCCAACCCGTCCATTCTGAAGGAGATCAGCCCTGGGATTTCTTTGGAAGGAATGATGCTAAAGCTGAAACTCCAGTACTTTGGCCACCTCATGCGAAGAGCTGACTGATTGGAAAAGACTCTGATGCTGGGAGGGATTGGGGGCAGGAGGAAAAGGGGACAACAGAAGATGAGATGGCTGGATGGCATCACTGACTCAGTGGACGTGAGTCTGAGTGAACTCCGGGAGTTGGTGATGGACAGGGAGACCTGGCGTGCTGCGATTCATGGGGTCGCAAAGAGTCGGACACGGCTGAGCGACTGAACTGATAACACAGTGAAGTGAGTCAGAAAGAGAAAAACAGGTATCATATACTAACACATAGATATGGAATCTAGAAAGATGGTACTGTTGAACCTATTTGCAGAGCAGCCGTGGAGACACAGACATTGAGAACAGACTTATGGACACAGCTTGAGTGGAGGAAGGAGAGGGTGGGACGTATAGAGGCAGTAACATGGAAACATACATTCAGTTCAGTTCAGTGGCTCAGTCATGTCTAACTCTTTGTGACCCCATGAATCACAGCACGCCAGGCCTCCCTGTCCATCACCAACTCCTGGAGTTAACTTAAACTCATGTCCATCGAGTCGGTGATACCATTCAGCCATCTCATCCTCTGTCGTCCCCTTTTCCTCCTGCCCCGAATCCCTCCCAGCATCAGAGTCTTTTCCAGTGAGTCAACTCTTCGCATGAGGTGGCCAAAGTACTGGAGTTTCAGCTTTAGCATCATTTCTTCCAAAGAAATCCCAGGGCTGATCTCCTTCAGAATGGACGGGTTGGATCTCCTTGCAGTCCAAGGGACTCTCAAGAGTCTTCTCCAGCACCACAGTTCAAAAGCATCAATTCTTTGGTGCTCAGCTTTCTTCACAGTCCAACTCTCACATCCATACATGACCACTGGAAAAACCATAGCCTTGACTAGACGGACCTTTGTTGGCAAAGTAATATCTCTGCTTTTCAATATGCTATCTAGGTTGGTCATAACTTTCCTTCCAAGGAGTAATAACCAGTGGGAATTTGCTGTATGACTCAGGGAACTCAAACTGGGAATCTGTAACAACCTAGAGGGGTGGGATAGGGAAGGAGGTGGGAGGGATGTTCAAATGAGAGAGGAGGAACATAGGTAAACCCTATGGCTGATTCATGTTGATGTTTGGTAGAAACCAACACAATACTATAAAGCAATTGTCCTTCAATTAAAAAATAATTTAAAAAAACCTGCAAGTTTATGTGCAATGAAGACTAGGGCCTTTAGTTGATGATAAATTACAAGTCCAATTAAATACTTTGCTCTGTAATTTTTAGGCAGCTTTTGGTCTCTATGGCATTTAAAGGTTCTGCTGCTCACTTTTTTTTAGCGTATTTCCAAGTTTCAGATAATTTTTCTGCCATATTTATTATAATCTATTGAAACAGAAATGGGGGCCTGAGAATCTAATGTTCTAATGTTGACGAAATTTTGAGAAACACTGAGTAAAAATACTGGTGACTTTCAATGCCCATCTGAGATCAGGATCCATTATTGTAATGACAGCTGTTCCTTAGACTGTGGTTGTTTGTTTGTTTGTTTTTCCCAACCGTGCTTGGCTCCTGGGCAGGGAGATCATTTGATCCCAGGTGGAGGGTTTCTCAGGCAGATAGATCCTCGAGAAGGCATAGTGGCCAGAAAGTGAAGGTACCAGGAAGAGTGTAGTTCACACACTGGATGTGAGATCCAGGCTGGGTGGGGAAAGAAGTAAGGCTAAGGGCCACATAATAGATGGGGAGAAAAGAGAGCAGTGGGTGTAAGACAGCTGAAGGGTCAGGAGACTGACCAAAGGAGTGAGACATTAAAGTTTTTGACATTCACAGGTGGGAGGAGTCTACAGTAATAGCAAAAACAAAGTCTAGGTTGTGTTTTCATGAGTCACTGGAGTGAAGTAGAGGTCATCCGGGAGAAGATTAGTGAGAATTACTTTCTCATGATTTATACTTTTCACAGGACACTATACTCGAAGCTTTAAAGCTGCTGTAAATCTTCTAAAGTAATGAGCCATTGTTCTGATGGCTTAGCGAGGCTGTGCCAAACGCACCAGATCTACATATGATAAGCAAAAGCCTTTCTGGTCTTTATGACTGTAATAATACCCTCAGACATTTATTGAGCACATTATTGTGGATTAGGCCCTTGATAGTAAGGAGGGTTGGAGAAGGCAATGGCACCCCACTCCAGTACTCTTGCCTGGAAAATCCCATGGACGGAGGAGGCTACCAGCCTGCAGTCCATGGGGTCACGAAGAGTTGGACACGATTGAGCGACTTCACTTTCACTTTTCACTTTCATGCATTGGAGAAGGAAATGGCAACCTGCTCCAGTGTTTTTGCCTGGAGACAGCGGAGCCTGGTGGGCTGCCGTCTATGGGGTCGCACAGAGTCGGACACGACTGAAGCGACAGCAGCAGCAGCAGTAGGGAGGGTTTTTTTGCTTTGTTTTATCTTTTTATTTATTTATGTATTTATTTTTGGTCGTGCTGGGATGTTGTTGCCCTGTGGGCTTTCCTCTAGTTGCAAGCGGGGCTACTCTCTGGTTGCAGCCCATGGGCTTCTCTTATTGCAAAGCACGGTCTCTAGGGCACTCTGACTCAGTTGTTTTGGCTTCCGGCTCTAGAGTTCAGGCTCAGGAGTTGTGACACATGCACTTAGTTGTTCTGTGGCGTGTGGGATCTTCCCGCCCAGGGATCTAACACGCATCTCCTGCACTGGCAGGCAGACTCTCTACCACTGAGCCACTAGGGAAGCCTGACAGTAGGTGTTTTCATACAGTACCTCATTTAATTCTTAACCCTGTGTGGTTTGATATAGTAGTATACCCATTTGAAGAAAAACTGACCTTTAGCAGCAGTAAACAACCTTCTCAAGATCACAGTGAGTGGTAGGGCATTTACATTCATCGTGTGACCCCAGGGCCCATTTGCTTAACCATTATGTTCTATGTAGAGTGTGTGCTTGGTGGGGATTGAAGAGGATTTAAAATCTCACTTTCCTTCATGTGATTCAGTTTTGTAAATTATTATTACATGCAGGCAGGAGTTTGGGCTTAAAGATCGAGCTGGGAGCTGTTTCTTTTCCTTAAAATTGCCACCATAACCCTCTTGCGGCTCTCGGCACATATCCATCTTATTGCAATATTTTTTCAAAAAATGAATGAAATGAAAGTATGGCCTTGAAGTATCTTTTTGAGATTGTCGTGATGCAGCTTTAAAAATCTTAGAGTAATAGGATCTATACAGTACTTTGTAGTCTTGAAAATTCTTAGTGCTAAATAATGCATTAAAAATTTTCATTGAAGTCAAATGAAATAGTGAAATAGGATATCCTGATTGATACTTGCAAGTCGTTCTTCGGAACACTTCCCTACTCTGAATGCCTCTCTTCTCTATTTCTTATAAGATCTCACAGATGTGTTACAAGATGTGACAGAAGTGACTCTTATTTAGAGGAAATATATAGTCAGACTCACCCGTGCACTCTGACACAAACCCTTGAAAGTCCACTGGAAAAATATAAGCCTCTCCTAGTTTATGATGATTGTAATGAAAGTTGCCTTGCTCTACGTTTTTGGCATATTTATGCAAGTTTCTTACATTTGTGTTTGTTCTTGTTAAAGAAAGTGTTTTTTGAAGTCATTTCATGTTCATGTTAATAAAATTAAATAAGATAATGTCTATTATTTTTAATAGTAATGTGACTACAATATGGGGTTAGCTGGAAGGTTACATAAAATCAGCATCATGAACACATGTTTATCTGAAAAACACACTTGAAGTTTAGAAAGCAGCCTAAAATAAACATGTGTTCTTTGCTGTATTAATTCACTGCTATTTAAATTAACATTCCTTGTGTTTTCTCTTGAGATATATAGTAAAAAAAAAATTACTCAGCTATTTTCCTGGAGCAGTATCAAAATTTGTATCTGGCTTAACACATCTGACCTGACAGTATTCGGAGGAAGTGAACACATGTTCTCTGAGTAATCCCCTAGATAAAATCTGCAGCCGAAGGGGCAGTGAGATCAAATTCCAGTGTTTTCTCTCCACTGAAATAAAATTAAAATTCAAAAGTTGCATGAAGAGGCTTTCTACCCTTTATGGCCCACTGTAGTCTGGTAGAGACCATCTAGGGGAGAAGGAGAAGTGGCTGACAAGCACAGTGGTGATGATGGAGTTGGAGAGGGAGAAAGAGCTGGACATGTGGAGTTACTGATGAGAGGGAGTGTATGGATTGGTCCTACGATACCCATTTTGAAAATTATTTTTCCAGTAGTGGTTACACTCGCTGTCAATTCTACCTTGTGAAAGTGAGTAATAGTAGGTGGTGTTAGCCTGGTCACAGATTATTATTCTTTCCAGTTACAAAGCTAAGCAGAAAATCTGGAGCCTTTTACTTCCTGACCCTATTACCGTCCTTTTTCAAACCCTCGTGTTAAGTAAGGGGCCTCGACCAAGAAAAATACTTGAGGGCTGTAGAGTAATAAGAAGAACCTTTTTTTTTTTCCTTCCCCCGTTGGCTTAAAGAAAAATAAGCTTTCTGCTTATTTCTTTGACCTTATGGGGAAAACTATTCCCTGGGTTGTACCCTTAGCCAGAGGAAAAGGAACGAACTCAGATCTTCTGTTGGAGACGTCCTAGCCTTTTCTCCAAGTCAGCCCATCTCAGCCTTGACACTATCTGACACTTCAGGTCCATCACCCTTTTATTCTTGGGGGCTGTTCTGTGCCATGTAAGATACTTTAGCCAGAGTCTTTGGCCTCTACCCACTGGATGCTGGTAGCGCCCTCCCCCTCCAGTGGTGACCTGTCTCTTGTTGTTGTTTAGCCCCTCAGTCAGGGGGGTGGCTTGCCACGCCCTCCTCCAGGGCATCTCTCCCACCCACCTCTATGTTCTGCCAAGTGGAAGGTAGAATTGTTCCAATGTCCCCCACCCCTATTTGAGAACCTCTGCTGTCATGTGTTAGGTGATTTGTTGATAATATTTTCCCGATTTTAGTGTTATTTTTTAAATATTTTGTCCCATTTCAAGTATTTTGGTGTAGAATAGGCTTCGCTTTTAAGCACTGTAGAAATAAACTGGAAGCACATTTTCTAACTTGGGCAAAAATGAGCACAGGGTCTTTCTTTGATTTGAGAATTCAACACTGTCACCTTTGGATGCGTGGTACAGTGTTTTTTTGTTGTGCAGGTGGGGACCCTTTTGTGGGTCAGGAATATATATTTAAAACCATATTGAGTCGCAGTGTAAAATACATTTTTTACTTTGTAATAACAGAGAAAAACATTTGAAAACTGCTGGTCTAGTGTCCCTTTTCAACTGGAATATTCTAAACATGTTCTTCATAGCAGTCGGTATTTGGTCAGCCCAGCCAAATCAGGTTAAACTTATCAAATAGACTCGGAAATATGAAACATTCAAGCTTGTGGATTGCAGTAGGTTTGAGACTTTCTTTTAACTTTAGTTTCTGGTGCATATCATCTTGTTTGCAAGAGGAGAAAAGCTCTGAACTGCATCACATATTTTAGAACATTCTTGGCACGTAACTTGTGGACTATTCATGCCCTCCCCCTACACAAGATACTGAAAAAAGACAGCTCCATTTTAATTGTTTTCTTCATCAGCACGTGTGCAAAAATCCTGTTTTTCATCGGTTAGTATTTATTTTGTTAACTTTTGTAAGAACTACACTGCATAGGGGAAAAGGCAAAAAGACGTTTTGTGTATTTATGAAGAATCAAACAAATATGAACATAAAGATGTCTAAAAATTGATATCTAAAACAGATATCTCCTCACACTCTACTTGTCCTTTTGAAAAAATCATTTTTACATGACAACCTTAGGTTAAATAATAGCCTGTGGGGAATACATGAAATGCCACAATCTGCCTTTACTAAGTTCTGACTTCAGCTGTTAATAGCAAAATTCTTGGCTTTCTGAAATCCATCAACACTTCTAATCACTTAAAAAACTGCCTTAGTTTTATACATACTAAAGAAAATACACTTATATTTTGAATTACTTCATTTATTCAGGGTACTTTTTAAAGATTGAAACACTTCCAGAAAGCTCGGTTTCATCTTTTCAGTGGTAAGAGTACATTTCTGACTAGTTTCATATTGCTATTAATAGAAGTTCTCTTAGGATGGTTGTCTTTTTCTCTAAGGAAAAATGTTGGTGATTATTCAAAAGTTATTTAAATTATAATTCATTTATTTTCACAAGGGAGGTTTTTGTATCTCTGTGTTTTTAATTTAGGTGATATCCAGTAGCGATATTAAAGGTATTTTCATGGTAGTTTCAGGGGAACTTTGTGGTTATTTTCTATTCCTCTGAGTTGTATAACGTTCTAAAGTTTGTATTTGTAAAAGATCAGTGGATGTATCACAAAAACTCACAGGTTTATTTAATGGTGCCTTTCTGTATTATATTATTGAGCCACAATGCCTCATTTTTGTGTGTGGAGTGAAGGCAGGTATAGAAGACAAATGAAGTCCTGGTGGGTCAGATGGTAAAGAATCCGCCCACAATTAGGGAGACAGGTTCGATGCCTGGGCTAGGAAGATCCCCTGGAGGTAGCCATGGCAACCCACTCCAGAATTCTTGTCTAGAGAATCCCCATGGACAGAGGAACCTGGCGGGCTACAGTCCATGGGGTCACAAAGAGTCAGACACAACTGGGTGACTAAGCACAATGTTGGTTAAAAGCTACCAACAGAGGGAGATTGATTTAAGAAGCCAGATGTTGGCATTGACCTTAGTAGACTAAGTAACAATACTAATGTGGATTTGAGAGTAAAATTTCCTTATTAGCAAAAGACACTAAGTATTATCCTCAGAATCTAGGTACAGAGTTGTTCCTTCCTTGAAGCTAGTTTTGGGACTAGTTAGAGATAACTTTTTCATAAGTTAATGTACAGTTTCTTTATTCATTCAATTCAGTTCAGTCGAGTCCGACTCTTTGTGACCCCACGGACTGCAGCACGCCAGGCCTCGCTGTCCGTCACCAACTCCTGGAGCTTACTCAAACTCATGTCCATGGAGTTGGTGATGCCATCCAACCATCTCATCCTCTCGTCCCCTTCTCCTTCCGCCTTCAATCTTTCCCAGCATCAGGGTCTTTTCAAATGAGTCAGCTCTTCGCATCAGGTGGCCACAGTATTGCAGTTTCAGCTTCAGCATCAGTCCTTCCAATGAATATTCAGGACTGATTTCCTTTAGGATGGACTGGTTGGATCTCCTTACAAATAAACATTTATTTTACAACTGCTACTTGCTAGATACTATGTTCTTATTCATAGGCTTTTAAAACTCTGTTCTAGTAAATAAAATCAGCCCTGCATTGTTCTTAAGAATAAAAAATCAAGATAATAGAAAGTTTTCTTAAATTCATCTGTATCCATATTGAGGTTAAAACTCAGAAGTGTCACTTTTAATAGTTTTTTTTTGAAGTTCTGAACTATTCGAAAAGGTAATTATAAACAGCTCTTTTGAAGGAGAAAATACTATCATTTTGAAAGGATGTATTCATTTTCCTATTAGACATTTATTTGAATCCCATCATTAAGGAATGCTAAATGATACAATTGGAGCAGCAGCTGAAACTTTTTAATCAGTATTATTGTCTCTTTCGAGGTGCTCAGTGAAATAGCACATTTTATGATAAAGGGAAGAATGCGGATATTGGATTTTTACAATGTGTTAAGTTAGCTAGGTTTCCATATTAAGTTGCTGAGGGAATTTCTGGAACAAACAATGCTGCTACCAAGATGTGAAGGGTTGCCGTGTCCTCCTCCAGGGGATCTTGCCCACCCAGGGGTCGAACCCCCATCTCTTAAGTCTCCTGCATTGGCAGGCTGGTTCTTCTACCACTTGTGCCACCTGGGAAGCCTGTCTTTAGTATAGCTTAAGTATTTTTAGAAATCATTCAACTTCTTACAGAAATTTTAGAAAAGGCTTGTGGTATTTGTAAGTAAATAGATGAAACTGATCATGTAGATTTATTTTTATAGTTTTATTTATTTTGAACAATTACTGTGAATCAGTACTCTTAAAGATTGGATTTATTATGATATGTATATATAAATATGGTATAATTGTTGCTAAGTTTTGTTTACTTCTGTTTATTCTATTTGGAAAGTTCTTTGAAGTCATAAAGCTAACCATTGATTATTTTGACCTAACCTGGCTTCACCTGGCTCACACAAGTAGATTTACCAAGAACCATGTCATTTAGTGTATCTTGTGTACCAGAGGTATTGATGGTTGGTATAAAATATCTGATGTCATATGTATTTTAAAATATTCACAGAACCCTGATTATTTATAGTGTAAGTTAAAGATATAAAGAATAATATATCACTTTTTTAACTTTTTTTTTTTAAAGGTGATGGATGTGGACATACTGTACTAGGTCCTGAAAGTGGAACCCTGACGTCTATAAACTACCCACACACCTATCCTAACAGCACTGTTTGCGAATGGGAGATTCGTGTAAAGACGGGAGAGAGAGTGCGCATCAAATTTGGTGACTTTGACATCGAAGATTCTGATTCTTGTCACTTTAATTACTTGAGAATTTACAATGGAATTGGAGTTGGTAGAACCGAAATAGGTAGGACATTTTCAATATATCCAGTGGCCAGAGTTTTAAAACTGAAGCCGTATTAGATACTTAACATTGAGTAATTATGCTCCATAGGATATGTGGGAAATTAATGGAATGTCTGGAAATCTTAAATTTGAATCTTTTTTTGGAAAAGAAGATTCTTGTCTGTCTTGTCCACTTTTCTAATAAGCTTGTGTTGGTTCCTTTGCAACAAGATACCACTCTACTGCTTCTAAGGAGGAGAAAGTTAATTATCTTTTTGTATTGGTTTTTTTCTTTGATAATTTTATCTGCAATTAAATATAAGTCATGCTTAGGAGTCAGTATATCATAGTAATTAAGAGCACGGGTTTTGGATTCAAACTTCCTGTTAGTAAAGTACTAACTCTGCTCCTAGCTTGCTCTGTGTCCTCAGGCAAGTTACCTGATCTCTGTTTCCTCAGTTGTAATATAGCAAATGAGACTAATACATGTGAAGTGCTTAGAATGGTACCTGACACATACTATTTGCTTAGTTAATATTAGCTGCTGTTGTCCTTACTTTTAGCTAAGAACAATGGTTCTCAATTATGGCTGCATTTTAGAGTCACCTGGATAGACTTTGAAATAATACCAGATCTCTGGTCCCCAACCTAGAGCAGTTGAATCAGGATTGGGTGGGACCCACACCTTGGGATTTTTAAAGCTTCCCAGGAGAATATACTTTGAGGTCAAGTTGAGAACCTTTGGTTAGAGATCAGCACCTTTCTCTCTAGCAGGAAAGGTAGAAAAATTCCTAAGACTATCTTGGTGAATTAATATCATAAAATAAATAACTCTAAAATTATCTGTGACTTTATTTGGAAAGACTTAATGATACAGGTATGTAAAATGTCTTTTAGAACTATAACTGGAACTTAGTATCTTGTCCTGTTGAGCATCGTGTGCATCTCCTGGGCTCCTCTCCATCTGGAGTCAAACCCTTCATCTCTTCCCCACTTTTCAGCCTCTTACCTACCAAGAGGAACAGTTCCTGGTCTATTGAGTGATAACCACTGTTGTCTCCCAGTCAGCTCTCAATTAATCTGGGTTCTTGATCACCATGTGCATGTTGCCTTGAATATATGGTCTCGGATAAGCTTTTAGAAACTCAGATCGCCTGAGGAGCTATCTATTACTGTAACACTAATAGAAGGCAGCTGGATATTAACTCCCTCCTGAGGTGATGCAGTAGAGACTCAGCAGTACCACCTGAGCAGCTTTGAGACAACCATGAAAAAAGTGAACGATGATCTGATCAAGCCCTTAGCAGCTTGTAGGAAATAAAGGAGCTAGAGAAACACATTCTATCAACCATAAAGACTACATATAAGTAGCATTTTTTTAAAAAAGAAAAGGAAGGAGATCAAGATAACTGGCATGCATTAGAGAGAGATGTCTTCCAAAAGTAATATGTGGCCCTTGTGATTTTGTTTGGATCTTGATCCAAATTGATTGCAATAAAACATTTTTAAGATAAGCAGAGAAATTTTAGGGTAAGATGAGAGTAATTGGGCATACAGCAATACTCAGGAGTAATTTTTTGGGGTGTGGTGATGTTATATTGGTTTGTTCAAGATCTGGTTTGTTAGAGACATTCTGAAGTTCAAACAAAATGTCTTGGATTTGTTTTTAAATATGTCAGAGAAAAAAGTGGTAGGAAGAGGGCAGGTGAAACCAGAATGGCACACCGGGCACATGGGAGTGCATCTCTCTACTTTGGTGTTTTTTTTTTTTTTTAATTTCCATAATGAAAGTGCTTTTTATTAAAAAAAGAAGACAAGAGGATTATGTATTTGGACAATAGGGTTATGCTGCTAAAGAGGAAGAGTGACATGGGAAAGAAATGGAGCACAGGTTTTAAATCACTCACCAGGTTCTCATCCCAGTTCTAGGACCTACTTGCTGAGAATCGTTTCTACAGGGCCTCGGTCCAGACTGCAAAGGCATCACCTGTACTGTAGGAAGCTTAAATGAAGTAGTACTTTACAGTGCTCAGCCCTCCCTTATTTCCATGGGGTTTGTTTTCCCTTGCTATCTCTTCACACAGGTGAGTGGAAAGATGCAGAAAGGTCAGGGGGACTGAGTGATGATGATTCCTGTTGGACTTTAGTTCTGCTCCACCCCACCTCCCTACCCCTCCCATCACCACCTACCATATATCCTCTGGTCCTCCATATGAGGAGCTGTTTGGGGCGGGGCGGGGGAGGGGGGCAGGGTAGAAAAGTAACTTTCCGGATTGGCAGAGAAATAAAGGTCATTCAAGAATAACTGTTTAATATTCTGATTAGGTAGATATGCCAGGAATTATAGGATAGAAACAAATATATGTGGGCATTAAGATTCCAGTGACAATGGTAAAGAATCCTGTTTTCTGTGTTAACTTTTCTCAGGGTCTCTTCTGAACAGAGGCAGCTTCAAATGAGCTGCATTTTCCTATAAATATGGTTCCTACATTGGTATAAAGCTTAGATTTTTTTTTCCCCCTGTAAGTGTTAATTTTAGGGACTTTTATCCCCTGAAAGATTGTATTATGGAATAATCAAGAAAGCGAAAGGAATGTTTCTCAAGGAATCACTTTTTAAATTGTAAATCATTAGAATGTGACTTAATTGATAAAGCACTTTTGGTTTACATGGTTATTTTCTATTTTCTTTAAAGAGTGGGCAGTAATATGTAACATTATTTAAACATATGACTGTTTTATGATACTATATAACAACTTTCTAAGTAGCTAGACTGTCCAGAAATCTTTGTGAAATTAGTGTGGTGGTACCTATTTTCACTGACAAAAAGGATGTGTTTAATGATAGAGTTAAGACTGGCTCTCCAGATCTGTTCCTTTTATAGGCAGATTGTGTTGGAATGAGAAAAACTTTCATTGTGGCTTTTCCCCTTTGATTATTCTTTAATCCTTGGTGTCTGAGACATAGTGGTTGCTCTGTGGTTGCCCCACAATCATAGAGGTGAAAATTAAATTCATTTGTTGTTAATCTTAACTTTCTATACATATATAACTCCAATATTTTATTTTGGTTCATAGACATCTACTAGCATTGTTTCTGGAGAAGGCAATGGCACCCCACTCCAGTACTGTTGCCTGGAAAATCCCATGGATGGAGGAGCCTGGTAGGCTGCAGTCCATGGGGTCGCTAAGAGTCGGACACGACTGAGCGACTTCACTTTCACTTTTCACTTTCATGCATTGGAGAAGGAAATGGCAACCCACTCCAGTGTTCTTGCCTGGAGAATCCCATGGACGGAGAGGCCTGGTGGGCTGCAGTCCATGGGGTCGCACAGAGTCAGACATGACTGAAGTGACGCAGCAGTAGCAGCAGCAGCATCGTTTCCCTGATGGATATTGTTGATAATTAGTCCAGACATGGAATTTAAAAACAAATATTTAAAAGAAAAATCTTTGCTTACTTGTAACCTTTTCCCACTCTATTGTATATATTTTCTTCCTGGATTTTGCTTAAAATTTCCATTTTAAATGAACTTTTGGGGAGATGAAGTAATTTGTGGGTAGATCTCTAAAAGAGAAGCTAAATATTTTAAAACCTAGTAGCTATTAAAGGAAAATGCATTCTGTAAAAGAAATGTAAATGTGTGTCTACGTGTTCAAAGGTATATTTAAAGATACATATTCTGTCTTAAACCTTCATCCAAAGTATCTTTAAAAATTGTGTCTCTTAGATTCTTCAGATAATATTTACAAAGAGGGAAACTGAGGTCCTCAGGGCTTCATCTCGTAAATGATTCTGTGTCTATTATGTTTTCAGAGAAGTTTCTCTTTCTGTATTGTTTGTCCTCTTTCTCTCTAATATGCTTAGGTCTTCCTTGTTTAAGAGAAAAAGTAAATATATTTTCTTTCTCTTTACCACCAAACCTCTTGAAAATGCTGAAGTGATGATATTAGGTATGTAATGATGATAATGATTTCTAATTTTTTTTATTTCTTATTCTGTAGAGGCTCAGTTTAATAATGAAA
Source organism: Bubalus bubalis (assembly GCF_019923935.1). Taxonomy (NCBI): domain Eukaryota; kingdom Metazoa; phylum Chordata; class Mammalia; order Artiodactyla; family Bovidae; genus Bubalus; species Bubalus bubalis. Next base: position 88,548,243 of record NC_059157.1, on the reverse strand, counting down.
ATAACTACCATGCATGCAGTGCTTGCATTGTGCCAGGTACTATTCAAATCTCTCTTGTCAATTAACTTATGTAGTCTTCACAAGAGCTCTTGAGATAGGTACTTTTATCACCCCCATTTACTGATGAGAGAACTGCAGCACAGAGAGGTTGAATAAATTGCCCAAGGTCACACAGCTGGCGAATTGCTGTGTGGAATTCAAACCTAAGCAGCCTGGCTCCAGAATTGGTGCCTCTTACTGTAAGCCCTTGGCATGCTTAATTGTATTGAGTCCTACAAGAATCCTACACATTATTCCCATAAAACAGATAAATTAAAAAAAGGTAAGCAACTTGCCCAAAGTCGTATAGGCAGAGTTGAGACTTGAATTAAGGTCTGGCTAACAGCAAAGTCTATAACCTCAACCACTAGGCTATAGAGTAATAGATACCAGCTATTAGCAGGTATCTATTGGCAGGTATTAACAGGTATCCAGCCAGTACATGAGACACAAGAGACATGATTTCTATCCCTGAGTTGGAAAAATCCCCTGGAATAGGAAATTGCAAACCCACTCCAGTATTTCTTGCCTGGAAAATTCCATGGACAGAGGAGCCTGGCGGGCTACAGTCCATGGGGATGCGAAGCGCAGGACCTGACTGAGCGTACACAGGTGGTGGTGGTGACATTACTCCTTAATTGTTTTTACTACATGGTCCACTTACCCTATGGAGAAGGAAATGGCAACCCACTCCAGTATTCCCGCCTGGAGAGCCCTGTGGACGGAGGAGCCTGGTGGGCTGCTGCCCGTGGGGTCACACAGAGTCGGCCACTGAAGCGACTTAGCATGCATGCATGCATGGGAAAAGGAAATGGCAACCCACTCCAGTATTCCTGCCTGGAGAACCCTGTGGACGGAGGAGCCTGGTGGGCTGCTGCCCGTGGGGTCACACAGAGTCGGACACTGAAGCGACTTAGCGTGCATGCATGCATGGGAAAAGGAAATGGCAACCCACTGCAGTGTTATTGACTGGAGAATCCCAGGGACAGAGGAGCCTGGTGGGCTGCCGTCTATCGGGTCGCACAGAGTTGGACACGACTGAAGCAGCTTACAGCAGCAGCAGCCACTTACCCTAAACTGTTGAAACTAGCAACTTTCTAGTCAACATTAACTTTTTCCTTTTAGCTTTTTCCTTTATTTATTTTGAAATAACCATTTTTTGGGGGGGTGGGGGGGGGCACGTGGCAGCTTGCAGGATCTCATTTCCCTGATAAAGGACTAAATCTGGGCCACAGGAGTGAAAGCCCAGAATCCTAACAACTAGGTCACCAGGAAACTCCCTATTCTGACATTATTTTTTCTTTACAGTCAGTATTATAAAATATTTAATAGTAGTTTAAACATAGGTATTGACCAATCAAAACAAGTGTCAGCCCTGAAAAATCTGTTTTCTACAGTGACTAAAATATGTTAACTGATGCACAAACATAAGAGAGACGAACTTTTTATACAACAAACACAACTTATATGAAAGCTAACCACCCAGAGGTAATATCTTCCTTCATTAACTCGCTCAGATTTCTATTACAAATTATCCTAATCCTTACCCTTCTCTCTCTCTAAATCCTAGTTGGACATGTAACTCTTGTATTTAGCTTCAGCCTCATGCTTAATTTAACTCTCTAAACCTCAGTCAACTGATTTTTCTTTTTGCAAGCTTTGTCATTTTCTCTTTGGACAATCTCCTCAAACGTTTGGTATTTTGCCTTCCAAGGGGACACTGGAGATGTCTGGAGATGTTTTTGGTTGTCCCACCAGGGACAGGCAGTGTTCCTGGCATCTAGGAGGTGTGTTATGTGCCCTACAGTCATGGGACAGGCCCCAAAAGCACTGTCAGACTCAAATTCTCAGTAGTGCTGCTTTAGATTATCAGCTCACTGCCTCTAAGTTGATCCTCAGGTAGTTAGTATTAAAATAAACATTGTACACATTCTGTTACTGTTAATAGTTTTTTAGTTTTACTGCATTGTGCTTAGAAAAATTATAATATTCTACTTTATGGAACTTGCTTTTATGTATAACCTAAGATATCTTTTTTTGTGACTGTCTCATGTATGCTCAAGAGGATGGTTTATTCTCGAATAGTAAGATATAAAGTTTAATATGCATCCAAAATATCTTATTCTGTTTAGGTTTTCATATTTTTATCTACTTGATCTGTTTCTAGTGTCTTTTTTCTTTCGGCATATCTTTGGGTTTTTACTTTTATAAAGGTGATTGCAATGTCGTTGCATAGCTATTCATAATTATGATGTCTTCATTTTAAATAGTGACTTCTAGCATTAAAAAGTTTCTCCTTTGTCATATTTAGTACTTTTTAGTTTGTATTTTTCTTTGTCTGATATTAGTATCACATAGACACCTTCCTCCTTATCTCTTTTTACATTCATTTGCTTGACATTCCTGTTTGTTCATTCCTTTCCTTTTAGCCTTGCTGAATCATTTTGTTTAGGATGTATTTCTTGTATATAACATACTTGAGGGTCTCATTTTATGAACCAAATTGAAAATATTTTTTTTAAATAATTAAAGCTAAGACCTGTTTTATCTGTTTATAAAACTAAGTTGTTTTTTTTTGGTCTTAACTCATGTTATTTTAAGGTATAATCAGTCATGTGTTTTATATTTGCTGTGTTTATTTCTTTGTATTATTTTCTTTTCATCTATATTTAAACTCCTTTTGGAGTTTAAATAAGTTTTGTAGTTTTAAGTATTACCTTCCAATTTTACTTTTTTTTATTTGATTTTATGTTCTTAAATGCCTCTAATCCCATTGACTTCATGTTTTATTATCTGATTTGTCTATTATTCATGGTGTCTTTTCATTCCTACCAGTTGCCTGTAACTCCTATCTTTAATTCATATAACATTCAGTGAACTGTTCTATTAGGTTGGTGCAAAAGTAATTGTGATGTTTGCCTTGTTGAAATTTACCATTTGATATTGAATACGTTCTTAAATAAATATGGTTATGTTATACCTCATTTTACTACATGTCTTTCACTGTGTGTTTTTTTTTTTTGCTAATGACATTACTTGCTGTGTATTTTATATGTATTTTAGACTATGGAAATGATGTTAGACAAAAAAGCAAATTTAAGTGATTTTCTTATATTTGAGTTCAAAATGGGTCAAAAAGCAGCAGAGACAACTTGCCACATCAACAACACATTTGGCCCAGGAAGTGCTAACAAACATACAGCACAGTGGTGGTTCAGGAAGGTTTGCAAAGAAGACAAGAGCCTTGAAGATAAGCGTAGTGGCCAGCCATCAGAAGTTGAAAATGACCAATTGAGAGCATCATCGAAGCTGATCCTCTTATAATTATACGAGAAGTTGCTGAATTCAGTGTCGACCATTCTATGGTCGTTTGGCATTTGAAGCAAATTGGAAAGGTGAAAAAGCTCAATAAGTGGGTGCCTCGTGAGCTGACCACAAATCAGAAAAATCATCGTTTTGAAGTATCGTCTTCTCTTATTCTGTGCAACAATAAGGAACCATTTCTTGATCAGATTGTGACTTGCAATGAAAAGTGGCTTTCATACAACAACCGGTGATCACCAGCCCAGTGGTTGGACTGGAAAGAAGCTCCAAAGCACTTCCTAAAGCCAAACTTCTCCAAAAAAAGGTCATGGTCACTGTTTGGTGGTCTGTCACTGGTCTGATCCACTACAGCTTTCTGAATCCTGGCAAAACCATTACATCTGAGAAGTATGCTCAGCAAATCTATGAGATGCACCAAAAACTGCAATGCCTGCAGCTGGCATTGGTCAACAGAAAGGGCCCACTTCCTCTCCATGACAAAGCCTGACCACATGTCTCACACCAATGCTTCAAAAGTTGAATGAATTGGGCTGCGCAGTTTTACCTCGTTCACCATTTTCACCTGACCTCTCGTCAGCCTACGACCACTTCTTCAAGCATCTGGACGACTTTTTGTGGGAAAAATGCTTCCACAACCAGCAGGAGGCAGAAAATGTTTTAAAAGAGTTTATCAAATCCTGGAGCACTAATTTTTATGCTACAAGAATAAGAAAGCATATTTCTCATTGGCAAAAATGTGCTGATTGTAATGGTTCCTATTTCGATTAATAAAGATGTGTTGGAGCCTATTTATAATGATATAAAATTCACAGTCCGAAACTGCAATTACATTTGTACCAACCTAATTCTTTCCTCTTTCCTTCCTGCTGCTTTCCTCATTTCTACTCTGACAGAACAAAATTCATAACACATAGCCTGTATCATATAATATCTTAAATCTTCAACTCATCCAACTTTTATCACTGTTTAAATATATTAAATGCTCACTGGCAGTCTTTTTACTTAAGTTCTCCCAATTGTATCTTAAATGAATGAAGTTCATCTTTGAATAGATTGATTCCTTAAAAGAGGCTTGAGTATAGTTATCTTGCATGTTTAGAGCTGCTTAATTTAAAATTTTTTCTTACCTTGAGTATCAGTTTGATCTTATATGTAAGTTTTTGGTTCATATGTTCATTCTTTGATGGTTTTTTTTTTTTTTTTCAATCTTTGAGTTAAAAAAAAATGCTCTTCCATTATTGCCTGGCTTTTTTATGTAATTGTTGTTTTTTGAGAAGTTTGATACTAATTGAATTCTCTTGCCCTTATAAGATATTTAATTTTTGTATTGAAGCTTATGTAAAGATTCCTTTAAAGTCAAACAGTTTTACAAGGATATGTATTGAAGTTTATCATTGGGTTAGTTTTCACTGTATCCAATGAGCTCTTTCACTATTTAGATTCTAGAAAACTTTCTTGAATTATAGTTTAATGTTATTTCTGTTTCATTGTCGTGTGTATCTTTTTAAAATACCTTAATTGTAAGAAAACAGCCTTCTTTGCTGTTTCAATCACATTCATTTAAGCCACGTTCTCACTGATACTTTTTACTTTTTTCAGTTTCCTTTTCTCATTGTATTTGTTCTTTTCTTTGACATTTATTATCATATTTGCATTAGAATATTATTCCTTGTGCACCTTGTAATATTTCTGACATAATTTTGTCACTTTTTTGCATTTCTTTTCTGAGATCAGCCAACTGTTTTTTTCCCCTGCTTTTGGTCCATTTCTGTTCTTAGTTTTTGAGTTTCTGTTTTGAGGTGTTTTGCCATATCCCCAGTTGCTTGTTTGAGGACATTTAATTAAGTTTAGTGTTGTGTTCCAGTTTCTTTCTGTTTTACCATCGTTTTGGGGGATGAGGGGGTTTCCATAAATTGAATTGCTGAGATTCTCATTTTTTTTCCTACCTTTTTTGTTTAAATAGATAAAGACAATGCCTAAGTATTTCTGTGGACAGTGCTGGCAGTTTGCAGTGGTTTATATGGTTTACAAGTTTTGTAGTTTATCATAAGTTTATGATAGCCCTCTTCTATTAGTGTAGTAAATTTTTCTTTCCTACTTTTTTTTTCCCCTCAAGAGAAGAGGCCATAGAAGGGAAGGGATTGAATATCCTTTATATATATACATATATATATATATATGTATGTATGTATCTTGCAAGATCCTAAATTTCCTGCTCTTATTTGATCGCGTCCCCATCTTTGCCATACAGTTTCCATCTCTCTCTGCTACTTTTAACCTACTTCTCCCACCGAAGTGTTTCCTATCCAAAATTGCCCTATTCAGGATTTCTTTGCTTTTAAGTTCCTTCTCTGAGGTCAGTCGTCTTACCTACCAGTGGATTTAGTTTTCAGTATTTTCTAGCTATGCGTGGTTTATCTTAAGTGTCTTTGTCTCCCCTGATGGGTCTTTCATTAACATTTGCCACTTAAATTACTGTTAGACTCCATGAAATCTCTTGATATGTTTTAGGGATTTGTGACCCTCACAAAAATAAAATAAATTTCATTCTTGGAGTTTCTTTTAAAGTTTTCTTTGTCAAAAAAAAAAATTATTATTTTACATCAAGTTAAAGTATAAATTATTTCATTTGAAAGAAGTGTTATTACAGTAAAATCATCATTAATATTTTATTTATGGGCAGGAGTTAAAGAAGTGATCGCTAATCTTAATGATTATGGGTGTCTTATGTAGTAGATATAAGAGCCATGTAAGAATTTCACGTGAGATAAAGTCCTGGTCTGTGAAAACATGATCTCAGGAAGGCTAAAGTCATCTCATATCTGTTTACCACAAAAATACATTGATTACTGTGAATTTTTTTTTCATTAGAAGCTAGATGGGTACCCACATTTAACTTGGATTTGTTCCTAATGCAGAAGCGTTGTATGAGGTTGTTTGTTGCATTGGAAAGTACAGAAGCCACATGCATTTCAAAAGGCCTTAGTGAATCTGTGTACTCTAGAATGGTCAAGCTGGTTTGTGGACAAGAACAGAGAAATGCTAAAGCTTTGTCTCTGTAAATGGTGTCCTTTGGAATGCTTTTTCTAATGTTTTGAGACAGGTTAGTGAGGAATTGACACCTGTCCCATTTCTCATTGTCATTCAACTGGATAAAACTAAGCCATGTGATGCTGACCGTGCCCAAGAACTCCTGTTTGTGAACCCTTACAGGAAATATGAAAAAGTCTTTGACATCTTATAAGTGGTAAAAAGTTTACTTTTCCAGAAAATCTTTGAAAGAAATTTCTTGGTATGCTCTGTATGTCTCACCTGTGATGCTTGGCAGCACATTTGGTTTTGCTGAAGTCCACACAGTTATGACTCATTGCTTTTCACAGTAGTGTACTTAGTATAAGAAAACTCTGCCAGCTGTCCTAAAAGAAGCTGTCAACTTAATGAGAGCCAGGGCCTTGAGTCATTTACCTTTTCTGAGTTTGGAGCTTTCCTCTATCCAGAAATGTGCTGATTTTCCAGATAAAAAGTCTTATAGTTCTCAGTTCAGGTAGAAAGTTTCACAAGAGAGAAGAAAAGCCTACTTAGAAAAATTTGATGAGGAAGATTGGTATTGCTTTGCAGATATTTTGATCCACATGATTGCAAAAACATTTTCAGTCAGGACCCTTTGGTCACCATCATGGGTACTGATAAAAATTTGGGTGCTCTTTTGTCCAGGCTGCCATTATGAAGGAGGATATTGGAGGAGGCAACTTTTCTTATAATCAGAGAAATGTAAAAGTTTTAGAGCTAAGTATATGACCTCCCTTACTCTTGGATTGGTTAAAAACATAGCTTTTAATATAGTGGTGTGATGAAATTTGTCATTTTTTAATATTTAGGCTATATTAACTGGCATAGCTCACTTAAGTAGCAGTGTAGAAGCAAATATTAAAAGTCCCTCTTAAATATTTTAAAAGATAGAAGCTATGTTAGGAAAATGTTTATTGCAATATTATTCACTGTGTAGAAAAATCAGAAGCAAGCTAAACTTCTGACAATAAGGAAATTAAGATATATTCACTATATGAATAACCCTTTTTGGCTGTTATTAATTGTTTGCTGTGAATGTTCTATCACCTATCTTTTGGTGAACATTAATGCATATTTCTTTATCTAGAAGAGGAATTGTTGATTCCCTGACCAACCTAGATAGCATATTGAAAAGCAGAGACATTACTTTGCCAACAAAGCTCCATCTAGTCAAGGCTATGGGTTTTCCTGTGGTCATGTATGGATGTGAGAGTTGGACTGTGAAGAAAGCTGAGCACCAAAGAATTGATGCTTTTGAACTGTGGTGTTGGAGAAGACTCTCGAGAGTCCCTTGGACTGCAAGGAGATCCAACCAGTCCATTCTGAAGGAGATCAGCCCTGGGATTTCTTTGGAAGGAATGATGCTAAAGCTGAAACTCCAGTACTTTGGCCACCTCATTCGAAGAGTTGACTCATTGGAAAAGACTCTGATGCTGGGAGGGATTGGGGGCAGGAGGAAAAGGGGACGACAGAGGATGAGATGGCTGGATGGCATCACTGACTCGATGGACGTGAGTCTGAGTGCACTCCGGTAATTGGTGATGGACAGGGAGGCCTGGTGTGCTGCGATTCATGGAGTTGCAAAGAGTCGGACACGACTGAGCAACTGAACTGAACTGAACTGAGTGTCCATATGGTCAGCTTTGGTAGATATTGCCAAGAACCTCTGTGGTAGTGCCATTGCACACCCACCACCAATGTAGGAGAGTTCTAGTTATTGTTCTCTATTTTTTTCTTTTATCACACTTCTAGTTTGTATGAACAGATACCACGTTGTAGCTTTGCCTTATTTAATGGCTAATGATATTGTTCTCTCTTCATGTATTTATTAGCCACTGAATATCTTCTGTGAAGAATCTTGAAGTTTTTAATGCATTTTTTTTTCTATTGGATGATTATTTTCTCGTTTGTAGGGGTTCTTTTATATATCTAAATATATAGGTTCTTTTTAGATATAAATGGTTATGAGTTCTTTTTAGATATAAATGTTACAAATATTCTCCCTTAATATACCTTTCCTTTTTATTCCTTTATATTGGTATCTTTTGATAAGCAAACATTAATTTTAACTTAATTTTAATGTTCACAATTTTTTTTTCATGATTAGTATTAATACTTTTCACATTCTGTTTTAAAATGTTTGCCCCCTTACAGGTTATGAAGATGTTTTCAGAGTTTTCCTCTAAATGCTTTAATTTTCCCCTCCTCCACATTTAAATCCTCAGTCCATCCAGATTGTTCTTTGTGAATGTGTGAAGTAAGAGTAAAGGTCTCAAGGTACATTTTCTCACGTGAACCTTCAGTTCAGTTCAGTCGCTCAATCGTGTCCGATTCTTTGTGACCCCATGAATCGCAGCATGCCAGGCCTCCCTGTCCCTCACCAACACCCAGATTTCACCCAAACTCATGTGCATCGAGTCAGTGATGCCATCCAGCCATCTCATCCTCTGTCATCCCCTTCTCCTCCTGCCCCCAATCCCTCCCAGCATCAGGGTCTTTTCCAATGAGTCAACTCTTCGCATGAGGTGGCCAAACAATTGGAGTTTCAGCCTCAGCATCAGTCCTTCCAATGAACACCCAGGATGGGTCTCCTTTAGGATGGACTGGTTGGATCTCCTGGCAGTCCAAGGGACTTGCAAGAGTCTTCTCCAGCACCACAGTTCAAAAGCATCAATTCTTAAGTGCTCAGTTTTCTTCACAGTCCAACTCTCACATCCATACATGACCACTGGAAAAACTATAGCCTTGACTAGACAGACCTTTTTTGGCAAAGTAATGTCTCTGCTTTTCAATATGCTATCTGGGTTGATCATAACTTTCCTTCCAAGGAGTAAGCATCTTTTAATTTCATGGCTGCAATCACCATCTGCAGTGATTTTGGAGCCCCAAAAAATAAAGTCTGACACTGTTTCCACTGTTTCCCCATCTATTTGCCATGAAGTCATGGAACCAGATGCCATGACCTTCATTTTCTGAATGTTGAGCTTTAAGCCAACTTTTTCACTCTCCTCTTTCATTTTCATCACGAGGCTTTTTAGTTCCTCTTAACTTTCTGCCATAGAGGTGGTATCATCTGCATATCTGAGGTTATTGATATTTCTCCTGGCAATCTTGATTCCAGCTTGTGCTTCTTCCAGCCCAGCATTTCTCATGATGTACTCTGCATAGAAGTTAAATAAGCAGGGTGACAATATGCAGCCTTGATGTACTCCTTTTCCTATTTGGAACCAGTCTGTTTTTCCATGTGCAGTTCTAACTGTTGCTCCCTGACCTGCATATAGGTTTCTCAAGCGACAGGTCAGGTGTTCTGGTATTCCCATCTCTTTCAGAATTTTCCACAGTTTATTGTGATGCACACAGTCAAAGGTTTTGGCGTAGTCAATAAAGCAGAAATAGATGCTTTTCTGGAACTCTCTTGCTTTTTCGATAATCCAGTGGATGTTGGCAGTTTCATCTCTGGTTCCTCTGCCTTTTCTAAAACCAGCTTGAATATCCGGAATTTCATGGTTCACGTATTGCTGAAGCCTGGCTTGGAGAATTTTGAGCATTACTCAAAATTTACTAGCGTGTGAGATCAGTGCAATTGTGCGGTAGTTTGAGCATTCTTTGGCATTGTCTTTCTTTGGGATTGGAATGAAAACTCACCTTTTCCAGTCCTGTGGCCACTGCTGAGTTTTCCAAATTTGCTGGCATATTGAGTGCGGCACTTTCACAGTATCATCTTTCAGGATTTGAAATAGCTCAACTGGAATTCCATCACCTCCACCAGCTTTGTTCATAGTAATGCTTTCTAAGGCCCACTTGCCTTCACATTCCAGGATGTCTGGCTCTAGGTCAGTGATCACACCATCGTGATTATCTGGGTCATGAAGCTCTTTTTTGTACAGTTCTTCTGTGTATTCTTGCCATCTCTTCTTAATATCTCTGCTTCTGTTAGGTTCATACCATTTCTGTCCTTTATCAAGCCCATCTTTGCATGAAATGTCCCCTTGGTATATCTAATTTTCTTGAAGACATCTCTAGTCTTTCCCATTCTGTTGTTTTCCTCTATTTCTTTGCATTGATTGCTGAGGAAGGCTTTCTTATCTCTCCTTGCTATTCTTTGGAACTCTGCATTCAAATGAGTATATCTTTCCTTGTCTCCTTTGCTTTTCACTTCTCTTCTTTTCACAGCTATTTGTAAGTCCTCCTCAGACAGCCATTTTGCTTTTTTGCATTTCTTTTCCATGGGGATGGTCTTGATCCCTGTCTCCTGTACAATGTCACGAACCTCATTCCATAGTTCATCAGGTAGTCTGTCTATCAGATCTAGTCCCTTAAATCTATTTCTCACTTCCACTGTATAATCATAAGGGATTTGATTTAGCTCATACCTGAATGGTCTAGTGGTTTCCCTACTTTCTTTAATTTAAGTCTGAATTTGGCAATAAAGAGTTCATGATCTGAGCCACAGTCAGCTCCTGGTCTTGTTTTTGCTGACTGTATAGAGCTTCTCCATCTTTGGCTGCAAAGAATATAATCAGTCTGATTTTGGTGTTGACCATCTGGTGATGTCCATGTGTTGAGTCTTCTTTTGTGTTGTTGGAAGAGGGTTTTGCTATGACCAGTGTGTTCTCTTGGCAAAACTCTATTAGCTTTTGCCCTGCTTCATTCCGTATTCCAAGGCCAAATTTGCCTGTTACTCCAGATTTTTCTTGACTCCCTACTTTTACATTCCAGTCCCCTATAATGAAAAGGACATCTTTTTTGGGTGTTAGTTCTAAAAGGTCTTGTAGGTCTTCATCGAACCATTCAACTTCACCTCTTCAGCGTTACTGGTTGGGGCTAGGCTTGGATCACCGTGATATTGAATGGTTTGCCTTGGAAATGAACAGAGATCATTCTTTCGTTTTTGAGATTGCATCCAAGTACTGCATTTCGGATTCTTGTTGACCATAATGGCTACTCCGTTTCTTCTTAGGGATCCTGCCCACTGTGGTAGATATAATGGTCATCTGAGTTAAATTCACCCATTCCAGTCCATTTTAGTTCACTGATTCCTAGAATGTCGATGTTCACTTTTGCCATCTCCTGTTTGACCACTTCCAATTTGCCTTGATTCATGGACCTGACATTCTAGGTTCCTATGCAATATTGCTCGTTATAGCATTGGACCTTGCTTCTATCACCAGTCATACCCACAACTGGGTATTGTTTTTACTTTGGCTCCTTCCCTTCATTCTTTCTGGAATTATTTCTCCACTGATCTTCTGTAGTATATTGGGCACCTACTGACCTGGGGAGTTCCTCTTTCAGTATCCTATCATTTTGCCTTTTCATACTGTTCATGGGGTTCTCCGGAGAAGGCATGGGCACCCCACTCCAATACTCTTGCCTGGAAAATCCCATGGACAGAGGAGCCTGGTAGGCTGCAATCCATGGGGTCACTAAGGGTCGGACACGACTGAGTGACTTCACTTTCACTTTTCACTTTCATGCATTGGAGAAGGAAATGGCAACCCACTCCAGTGTTCTTGCCTGGAGAATCCCAGGGACGGGGGAGCCTGGTGGGCTGCCTCTATGGGTCGCACAGAGTCGGACACGACTGAAGTGACTTAGCAGAATGGGGTTGTCATGAACCTTATTCATCTTAAAATGTGCAAATACTGGATCTGTCATTTATTTATGAACAAAATAATGTTGAAATAGCCACTTTCCCTGAAATCAAAGTGAACAATGACTAAGTAGTCCTAATCTTTCCTTCTTTAGAAGGAAAGGCAAATCCATTCTTAGTGATATTACTGAGTCCCTTTTAAACATATTAATTTGTCCCTCCACACCTCTCTCTCTCCCTTTTGGTAACCATTAGTTTGTTTACTGTGTCTTTGAGATTATCTTGTAATGAATTCATTTGTATTATTTTTTAGATTCCCTGTATAAATGATATCATATATTATCTTTGTCTGACTTACTTCTCTAGGTCCATTGATGTTGCTGCAAATGGCAATATTTTGCTTTTTATGGCTGTGCGTGTATATATATATATATGTATATATATCATATCTTTATTTTATCCTTTCATATGTTGATGGACAGTTAGATTGCTTCTGTATCTTGACTGTTGTAAATAGTGCTTTGTGAACACAGGGTGGGGTGGGTACACGTGTCTTTGTGAACACAGGGCGGGGTGGGTACACATGTCTTTTCAAGTTAGAGTTTTTGTCTTTTATGAATATATTACCAGGAGTGGTATTGCTGGATCATATGGTAGCTTTATTTTACAGTTTTCCATAGTGGCTACACCAGTTTACATTCCCATCAGCAATATAGAAGAGTTCCCTTTTCTTCATGCCCTCTCCAGCATTTATTATTTGTAGAATTTTGATGATAGCATTCTGACAGGTTTAAGGTGATACCTCATTCTCTAGTAATTAGCAGTGTTGAGCATCTTTTCATGTGCCTGTTGGCCATTGGAATGTCTTCTTTAAAGAAATGCCTGTTTAGGTCTTCTGTCCATTTTGATTAGGTTATTTTTGCAATTAACTTCTGTATATATAGACTTCCCTGGTGGCTCAGACAGTAAAGTGTCTGTCTACAATGCAGGAGACCTGGGTTCAATCCCTGAGTTGGGAAGATCCCCTGGAGAAGGAAATGGCAATCCACTCTAGGACTATTGCCTGGAAAATCCCATGGACAGAGGAGCCTGGTAGGCTACAGGCCATGGGGTCGCAGAGTCGGACACGACTGAGCGGACTTCACTTTCTGTATATATAAGGGACCTTAGTTCCCTTACCAGTTCTGGTTGGAGTGGTGGTCGTGGTGATAGAGGTGAATTATTTAGCATTTTCTACTCATATGATAATATATAGTCCTTGAAAATGATGTCTATGGAAGTACAGATTACTCTTATTAAAGTGATTTGGTGGCGGCTTTGTCATTAAGTCGGGTCCAACTCTTGTGACCCCATGGACTGTAGCCCACCAGGCTCCTCTGTCCTTGAGATTCTCCAGGCAAGAATACTGGAGTGGGTTGCCATTTCCTTCTCCAGGGGATCTTCCTGACCCAGGAACTGAACCCGGGTCTCCTGCATTGCAGGCAGATTCTTTCCCGACTGAGCTATAAGGGAAGCCCATAAAGTGATATTGCTCAACTTAAAATATTTTTAGAACTTTTTATTCAGAATTTGTTAAAGTTACCATGCACATAAGAAAAACTCATTTTTATTAGTTATTGGTGCAATATCTTTTCTTGTAATTCTTTTATTTTCTTCTTTTTTATCTTAATAAACTTAGATCTGTTCTGACGGAAGATCTGTTATTTTTTACATGTCTGTGAAACCTTAAAGAGTAAAAGTTGCTAGGCAGTTAGATACATGCTTCTGAAGTTCAAGGAAAAGGCTTTATAGAGGCATGAATGTGAATTGTTGTTATCATAGTTAAAACTGTAGGACTGAACATGACCACCGAAAGGGGTTGACAGAAGTCCAACAATTCTTGGAAGAAAACTTGAGAAGATCTGTAAAAGTTTGGAGGGGTCCCTGTGCTCAGAAATCTGGGGTAACCCTATGGGAAACATGTTAAGAATACCACCAATTAACTGTTGGTTCATTTATGAGCCACTTGCCTACCTGAAATACTTTAATTTTTTTTTTAATTCCTTGTCACGGTTTTAAAGGGAATACTTGTGTTTCACAGGAAATTGAGTCATTATAAGGTCAGTGATGTCTGAATACACTGTTTTTCCCTTTGAGTCATTTGAACAGTTTATTACTTGCTGTTTTTTTTTTTTTTTTTTTTTTTTTTCTCTCTCCAGAGTAATATTCTAGTCATCGTTTTAGATTAATGTAATACCTAGTTTGGTCAGCTTGGTGTATTATTATGATTCTGTTACCTACATCGTACATAATGTTGACTTTATGAATCATACCAAATATCTGCTTTTCTTTCATCCTAGGCAAATACTGTGGTCTGGGCTTGCAAATGAACCATTCAATTGAATCAAAAAGCAATGAAGTCACAGTGCTGTTCATGAGTGGAATTCACGTTTCTGGACGAGGATTTTTGGCTTCATACTCAGTTATAGAAAAGCAAGGTAATTTTGACTTTATATGATGATTCCCACATTTTACAATTTCTGAAAACAGAAATGCGGTATTTTCTTTGAGTACCTGTTATCTGAGATTGGAATAGAGTAGGAAGATCGAATGTATGTTTTATGTATGTTTATAACACATACATAAATCTGACAAATAAAATTAAATCAGTTTCAGAATTTTAAAAATTAAGTATATTAACTTTTTATAAAGTCCTTTTATATACTTACCTTTCCTTGGCAGAAGAAATACTGATTTTTCCACTTTTATAAGATTGGAGCACAAGCAATAACTTTTTAAAAATCTGTCAGTTACTGAAATAATCAATTTAAAGCTTTATTATCCACAGGTTACCGCTTCATCTGACTGTGTTAGAAACAGTATTACCATTCTTTCCTAAAAAGTGTGTTGCATACCAGCAGGAGTAATGGGGAAAGTGCTCTCTGAGACACTGCAAAATAAGTATGAGGTATTTTCTAAATTGTTAACGTTTACAATATGAAGGGGAAGTTAAAAGCAAGGCTATTTTAGTGGAATAGAATGGAAAATTACCTCAAATCTCTATAAGCTAAAATGCAGGACTTGAATGAAATCTCTCCCAAGTTTTGGTCACTGTAGCATTCATTCATTCCCCTCTGCCATTGGGTTTTTGTGGTGAGAAAAATTTTTTTAATTTTACTAATACAAAGAAATCATTTAAAGTAGAAAATTGATAATTATTTTGATATTCAACAATGATTTAACTAAGCTGACCATTTAAAATTAAAAATTAGCCTCTACTTTATGTTGTGTAAATGAGAAAGTCGTTAAGAACCTCCTCGGAGTGAGAATGTCTGGGAATGAATGAGCCTGGGAAGGATTCGGGGCGGTGCCAGCTCTTCCTTCCCGGCTGCGCTGGGTTTGAGATACACACTCTGTGCCTCATTAAAAGTTGCGTTAAGAGTATAAGAGAGGGGAGCTGCTGTATGTAAAGGAAGGTCTGCTGTCCCTTAATCTCTAAGCTATGGGAAAAGGTGTGACGGCTAATAGAATCCCTCAGAGTGAAAAAGAAAGCTCATTTGAATGGAATAATGGAAAGAAATGAGCTGGAAATGTTCTGCTAAATAAATAGTTAATGTATTTGACAGAACAAGGAGACTAAGGCAGTGGGGTGTTGTAGAAGGGGCACTGGGTAGCTCTGGAGTAAGAGCTTGCCTCTGCCACCAGCCAGGGGACCTCTGACCGGTCACGTCACCGCGGTGAGCTTCATCTGCAAGTGGGTTAGTTGTGAGGACTATATCTAATAATACATGTTTAGTGTCTTAGGCACATATCACAGTAGGCAGAAAAAAATGTTAGTTTCACCCCTTCACTACTATACAAACATGTATCTCATTTTTCCCACTGCCCACCCTTCCACTATCAAGAGAATAAGGCAGAAAACACAGAGTAAAATGATAAGCTTCCTGTCCTTTTCAGTTTTACTTTGTAAAAGTCTTGGGTTATTGGGTGAGAGGATAATTAGCTTCTTATTCTCCTTAAGTTTCTTGTTGCGGTGTCAGTTTAAATTATTTATTCTGCATTTTCCCGTTTGCCCCTTTCTCTCTTTGTTATTCATTGAGTTAAAAGTTTCTGGAAAATAAGTATCTCCTCTTTAAAAAAAAAAAAGTTTCTTACATTAGATATTTAAATTACGGAGCTTTTGATCCACAGGGACCTGAATGTCCTATACTAGAGTTTCTTAAGAACTTAATAGTCATCTCAGATACCAGAAGCACTGTCTGTGCTAAACTTCAAATAGCTGTGTCACTATTTTAGATGAATCTTAGGTTCCAAAGATTGTTTGA
The DNA here is from genome assembly GCF_019923935.1 of Bubalus bubalis. Classification (NCBI taxonomy): domain Eukaryota; kingdom Metazoa; phylum Chordata; class Mammalia; order Artiodactyla; family Bovidae; genus Bubalus; species Bubalus bubalis. Next base: position 88,531,914 of record NC_059157.1, on the reverse strand, counting down.
AATATCCACCATAATCTGGAACTTCTTTATAGTAACACTGTCCAAAGTCATAATCATCCTGGGAATTCCTTATTTCACAGCTCGCTCCTGGACTTTTTCTTAACGTTTTTTGTGCGCTCTTGCCCATCCATCAAGCATTTGTTTTATTCGAAGTGAATTGGCTAAATTCAGGAGGGCACTGGTTGCATCTCATATTACTTCTTCTTGGGTGGCCTTTCGGGCATAATTTCTTGTAATGACTTGTTCATTTGAAGGCTGGTTGGCTTTGGTTTAGAGTCTCAGTTTGTTTCCATCCAGGAAACCTAGCTGCCACAGTGAATTCCATGAATATTTTCAAGGAACATCACACGTGCCCAGCTTCATAACCTAGTTGAAGGTTGAGAGTATTTGGGAATGCAAAAGTGGTGAAAACCTTGCTTCACCGGCTTCCTCATGTGTTAAGTGTTACAAAGACTTGTTAATGTTGTAGTGTGATGTGTTGTTGATAGCATGATTTTGTGTGAGATAGACTAGTTTTCGTTACTTCTTACAGGAGCCCATTGCAAAATTATATTCCCTTTAGTGCCTTATTTCCTGCCATATTCCTGGCACTGGGAAGACAGCAGTAAATGAGACAGAGGCAATCACACCTTCATAGGACTTGCAGTAAAGGATTGGAAAAAGGCATTAAACACGTGGTTGCTTAATTGCAGTTACAATAAGCGTGATGAAGGAAACAATAAGAGGCCAGAAGGGTACGGGTAGTAGGAGATAGATGAAGATTAAAGCTCTCTTGAAGAAACCACTCCTGAGCCCAGAATCAAAGGATTAATTGGAGGTTCCAGACAAGCAAGGAAGAACACTACAGGGAAGAGAATAGCAGATGCAAAGGCCTTAGGGCAGGAAGGAGCTTTGAGGGAACTGGAGAAACAGCCAGCACAGCTGAGGTTAAGTGAATGAGTAGAAAGTCAGTCACATTATTCAGGACCTTGTGGAAGATGTAAGAGTTAGAGTTTTATCCAAAAAAAAAAAATTGCATGGAAGCTCTTAGAGCAGAGGAGTGATGTGACTGGATTTGTGTTTTTGCAATCCCTTGATCTGTAAAGAATGGGCCAAAAAGAGGGGAAAATAATTGTAAGGAGGCCAGTTAAAAGTCTATTCAGAGGAGTCTGGATCAGAGATGATCAAACTAAGATCTTGTTTGGGAAGATCCCCTGAACGAGGGCATGGCAACCCACTCCAGTATTCTTGCCTGGAGAATCCCATGGACAGAGGAGCCTGGCAGGCTGTATGGTCCATGGGTTCACAAAGAGTCAGACAAGAAGGAAGTGACTTAGCGTGCATGTATGCAATGCATGTTATAAACGTAGCTCCAGAATTAGGCCAAATTCTAATTTAATTCTTTTTAAAGACTTTTGAACCAGGCGTATCTTTTCCAGGGAAACATTTCAAAGAGTTAGTATTCGGTCTGCACCAATTCATGTTGAAGTAAGAAGCTTTGGACACAAAGAAGCCTCTTGGGTGAGGCGCTGAGTTGCTGTGGTATCTTGGGCTCTGCACCTGGTGTCCTCTTCCCTTTGGAGTCTAATTTTTATAACTTTATGGTCTTATTCCTCTTTGTTATTTTTAAGATCTTTGAGCAGAAGTTTCCAATCTTTCCCATTACCAGTTACCACTTTTAATTTTCACCTGTAAATGATTTTATCTACCAATGAAAGGAAGTTTCCCTGTTTCCACTGGGTAACATAGAAAGACAGAAAAATATATGAATCAGCACTTCAGTGATAATTAGAAGATCGGTAGTTCTACTCTGACTTGGGGTGTGTGTTAAGTCACTTCAGTAGTGTCCAACTCTTTGCGACCCAATGAACTGTAGCCCACCAGGCTCCTCTGTCCATGGGATTCTCCAGGCAAGAATACTGGAGTGGGTTGCCATTTCCTCCTCCAGGGGATCTTCCCAACCCATAGATCGAACTAGACTTTCTGAAATTGAAATTTTTATCAGACAATTGAAGGGACTCCCTGGTCACTCAGGCAGTAAAGAATCTGCCTGCAATGCAGGAGACCCGGGTTCAATCCCTGGATCTATAAGATCCCCTGGAGAAGGAAATGGCAACCCACTCCAGTATTCTGGCCTGGAGAATTCCATGGACAGAGGAGCCTGGCAGGCTACAGTCCATGGGGTTGCAAAGAGTCGGACACAACTGAGCAACTAACACTTTTTCCTTTTCTGACAGTTGAAGATATTCATGGATTCTGAGGTATCCTGGGGTTAGAAGTTCTGTAGAGCGAAACTCCTTGTTATTGCTGGTCTTACCAAGAGAGGCACAGCCGGCCTTGCACAGGTCCAGATGCACTTAGGTCTTTTAATTCAGAATGATAAATGATGCTGACATTTTTATCCTAAAATGTAAATGTAAAAAACAACATTTACCATGGGACTTGAAAATAAAATAAATTTTATAGATGAGTGCTCTCAATTCCTGGTTTTGAATCTGTTCAACATTAGCCAGTTTCTAAGTAAAGTTCAACATTTCTAGGATGACTCTGGGCAATAATTTTTTAGGTAATTTTAGTTACTGAATAATGAGCTCAGAAGACATATCCACATGTGCATCAATAACTTCAGGTCTTTTAAGGCAGCCTCTGTTTGTTATGTGCCATCAATTAGCTGTCTGTGTGTGTGACTCTCTGTGTGTACACATATCTAGGTACATGGCCAGCTGAAAAGTGATAGTCTGATATTCCTTTTTTAGAATATGAATTATCACTTGAAAAGTAATGTTAAAGCTTATTACTTCAGATTTCATCAATCCAGAGTTTTATAGTGGTCAAAGTTTGTCTTTTTTTTTTTTTTTTTAGAAAGAAACAGGAACTAGTTTAAAATTTCATGTGAAATAAAGTAATCCAATGAAGATATATTAACATATTCCCTAAGTGGAATTCATAAACACTTGTTTATTCATTGTCTGCCAACACCTTCGAATCTGATGACAGTGTGCATAAGGCTTGGGAACAGCTGAGCCTGGCAAATATTCCCACTTGACAGGGTTATTGTTGCTATATGTTAGATTATTTTTAGAATTAACAACAATAGTATAAAAAGTTTTAATTGCTACATTCTTTAACCACATTTTTTTTGCAGATATTTTCCATTTCTTCCATCTTACATCAGATTATATTAACTTATAAATGAAACAAAGGGGCAGAATAGAGAGCTCCTTTCTAATAGAGTCCAGATTTCTGTAACTGGTTGTTTTTTTTCCTGCTTGGGATGTTTTTGGTTTTGAAAATAGAGCATGAATTCCTTGGATTGTTTGCTACCTTAATTGTACAATAATTTTATAGGATCCTTTCTGTTTTGAGTACTATGTTAGCTACGTTTCTGTTTTTAGTTTTTCTGTTGTGTACCTAGTTTCTGTTGTATCTGGCAAACAGTTTAAAACTTTTAAACTATTCAATAAGATTTTATTAATGAAATCTCAGTTGACATGCATATTTTAAAATTTGTCCTTGTACACAAATCAGTATGTATGGTGTTTGTGTGTATACATGCAGAAAAATATCTGTATTTTGTTGTCAGTTTGTAGAACTAAGGTGCTGATGAATAGTTTTACCAGTTTTGCAGAGAAAGAGCATTTTTAAACAGAATTAGTTTGTTAAGATGGTATAACCCAAAGAGGCAGTTTATCTTTATGAGATAAAGTTTATTTCAAGCTGACAGATAACCTGAAGAGTACCTTAATGATTTTAAGTGTTTTCTATGTGGTTTGGGTTTTGTTTTTGTTTTTTTTCTTTTTAGTAAGTTAGAAGTGCTTTGAAGGGGCTGCATATATATTTGTGCTGACTTGTGCCATCCAGGGGACAAATTCATTCACTGCAACTCTCACTAGATACTATGCGTGTCCTCGATACTAGATTACAAAAGATGTCTTATAATTTTTAATATTTTTAAATGTCTTTTATATTTAGTATACAATGTCTTATGTTATTTTAACATGTCTTATAATGTCTTTTAATATGTCTTATAATTCGTTTTTTAGTATATAGGCATTTAGGTGTGAAGAGGATTTGATTTATCCATAAGTAGTTTGTGGTCTATTCAACTGTATCACTTACTGCTTAGGCAACTGAGCCATGCCTACATTGTCTGTTTAAAAAAAAAATTGTTTTTTAATATTTCCATCTGAGAAAATTTCCCCTGAGCTCCTGTTGTGGACTCAGCTTCCATACATGGTGATGTATTAATAATCTTTCTAGGAGAAACATAAGACTTACTCTGCTCTCAGTATGTAAAAGGAGATTCGATGTAAAATACTACAGAAGTTATCTCCCACTTAGTAAATGTTGGTTTACTAATGTTAGACTCTCAATCACGATAAATTACATTTTATTATATATGTAAATTTCCCTGACACTACATTGCAGATGGTACAAATCAGTGCCAGGTTCCTATTGTGGAAACAAGGAATTATGCCCAAGGCCACGCAGTAATACCGACATGAGAATCAAGTAGAGAGATGAAGCTGTCCCTAGTCCTCTAGCTCTTGAATGAAGGGACTGTCTGTACACCTACAGTGCAAGGTTGCTGACAGTGAGAATTAGGAAGGCGTGGTGTCATGGCCCTTCAGGCTCTGGGGAGTTTGTTATTTAAAAGAATTTCAAGCAAATAAAGGAGGAAAATCTGTAGGTCTACATTGTCTTGCTTCATGTATTTTCTTGCTTCTGATAAATAAATATAATTAGTTATAGTGCTTTATGCTTTGTTGAAAGAAAAGTGGAAGTGTTAGTCAGTCATGTCCGACTCTTTGTGACCCCATGGACTACAGCCTGCCAGGCTCCTCTGTCCGTGGGATTTCCCAGGCAAGAATACTGGAGTGAGTTGCCATTTCCTACTCCATGCTTTCTTGAGTTAGAATAAATACAGGCACTCAAGCATCACTTCCCTCAGGAGTAAATGGCTTCAAGTGAACAAAACTTACACCCTGCAGCTAATATCGTTTGTGTTATACTCTTGTGAGAGATAACTAACACTGCTGCGAGTCGTTTTCAATATATTCAAGATCATAACAGTATTAATTGGAGGAAAATCTAAATCCCTTTCACAGTCTGTAGTCTCAGGAATAACCAGTGCTGTCAATCAAAAATATTTCTAAGTTAGTAACCAATATGCTGATATTTTTTATTGTATTTGAACTTATAAAATATTTATCATATTTTATAGTATTTTATGTGGATTAGCATTAGATGTCATTTTAAAAAATTATTTCATGAAATAATTATGAAGCTCCCAAGCCTATTCAGTTATTATGTATTGGAAAAAATTTTAATTGTAGTTTAAAGAAAGGCCTGTGCATAAGATATTAATTATGGCTCATAGTGATATTGCTAAGTCAGAGCTGTCTTAGAAAATCTGATGTTGATGTTTTCGTTAAGAAAACCCTGAATCTGTCATCCTATTATTGAATATTGGCTCACCTTTTAATTTTTTTTTAATTTTCTCATGCTCTTCCTCGCAGTCACATTATCCTCCCTTCAAAACCCCACTGACCCTTTCCTCCATGAAGCCTTCTGAGGTTAAGGAAGGCAGATGTTACAGCAGCTCTTCGTGTAGACATTATGATCACACTCACTTCGGGGTAAACGCTGCTGCTAAGACCAGTGTAGAGTCTGCCCTGTAGATACCACCCGTCCTTTGGGCCGTGCAAGGAAAGAGGGATTGGGTGCTGTGGGCTTTGGAAGAACCCCTGTGGCATGCTCCTTGCTACTGCTGCTACTCTGTTGTCCAGAGCACCAAGATGAAGTACGCCATATATTTGGTGTTTTGTGTAGTAATGTGTATGTTACAAATATTCTTTTGTATTTATTAAGGATTAAAATTACCAAAAAAATTTCCCATGCAGAAGCTCTTAGTGAACAGAGTGAATTATATACTGCTGTTCACTGTGAACAAACTACTGATTTTCTGGTGTTATCAGACGTGTTAAAGTGGATCCAGCATAATTGAGCTGACAATGAGTGCTTTATTGGTGCTTCTTCTTGCAGTTATCATTGCCTGTTATGTGTGTGTACTCAGTCGTGTGTGACTCTCTGTGACCCCATGGACACAAGAGATAGCTGGAGTAACAGTCATGTTTGGCCTTGGGGTACAAAATGAAGCAGGCAGAGGCTAGCAGAGTTTTGCCAGGAGAACGTATTGGTCACATCCAACACACTCGTCCAACAATACCAGAGACGACTCTACACATGGACGTCACCAGAAGGCCAATACCAAAATCAGATTGATTATATTGTTTGCAGCCAAAGTTGGAGAACCTCTACACAGTCAGCGAAAACAAGACCAGGAGCTGACTGGCTCAGATCATGAACTCCTTATTGCGAAATTCAGACTTAAATTGAAGAAATTTAGGGAAACCACTAGACCTTTCAGGTATGACCTAAATCAAATCCCTTATGACTATACAGTGAAAGTGACAAATAGATTGGGATTAGATCTGATAGAGTGCCTGAAGAACTATTGACGGAGGTTTGTGACATTGTATAGGAGGCAGTGATCAAGACCATTCCCGAGAGGAAGAAATGCAAAAAGGCGAAATGGTTGTCTGAGGAGGCCTTAGAAATAGCTGACAAAAGAAGAGAGGCGAAAGGCAGCGGGGAAAAGGAAAGATATACCCATCTGAATGCAGAGTTCCAAAGAATAGCAAGGAGAGATAAGAAAGCCTTCCTCAGTGAACAATGCAAAGAAATAGAAGAAAACAATAGAATGGGAAAGACTAGAGATCTCTTCAAGAAAATTAGAGATAACAAGGGAACATTTCATGCAAAGATGAGCACAATAAAGGACAGAAATGGTATGGACTTAATAGAAGCAGAAGATATTAAGAAGAGGTCTCAAGAACATACAGAGGAACTATACAAAAAAGATCTTCATGACCCAGGTAGCCATGATGGTGTGATCACTCACCCAGAGCCAGACATGCTGCAATGTGAAGTCAAGTAGGCCTTAGGAAGCAACACTACAAACAAAGCTAGAGGAGGTGATGGAATTCCAACTGAGCTATTTCAAGTTCTCAGAGATGATGCTGTGAAAGTGCTGCACTCAAAACTCAGTGGTGGCCACAGGACTGGAAAAGGTCAGGTTTCATTCCACTCCCAAAGAAAAACAATACCAAAGAATGTTCAAACTACTGCACAATTGTACTCATCTCACACGCTAGCAAAGTAATGCTCAAAATTCTCCAAGCTAGACATCAAAACACTACATGAACTGAGAACTTCCACATATTCAAGCTGGATTTAGAAAAGGCAGAGGGAAAAAAAAAAAAAAAGAAAGAAAAGGCAGAGGAACCAGAGATCAAATTGCCAACATCCGTTGGATTATAGAAAAAGCAAGAGAATTCCAGAAAAATATCTGCTTCTGCTTGATACGCCAAAGCCTTTGACTTCCACAACAAACTGTGGAAAATTCTTAAAGAGTTGGGAATACCAGACCACCTTACCTGCCTCCTAAGAAATCTGTATGCAGGTCAAGAAGCAACAGTCAGAACCAGACAGGGAACAAAAGGCTGGTTCCAAGTTGAAAAAGGAGTACATCAAGGCTGTATATTATCATCCTGCTTATTTAACATATGCAGAGTACATCATGCAAAATGCCAGGCTGGATGAAGCACAATTTGGAATCAAGATTGCCAGGAGAAATATCAATAACCTCAGAAATGCAGATGACACCACTCTTATGCCAGAAAGCAAAGAGTCACTAAAGCGCCTCTTGATGAAAGTGAAAGAGGAGAGTGAAAAAGCTGGCTTAAAACTCAACATTCAAAAAACAAAGATCATGACATCCAGTCCCATCACTATGGCAAATAGATGTGGAAACAGTGGTAGACTTTATTTTTTGGGCTCCAAAATCACTGCAGATGGTGACTGCAGCCATGAAATTAAAAGACACTTGCTCCTTGGAAGAAAAGCTATGACCAACTGAAACAGCATATTAAAAAGCAGAGACATTACTTTGCTGACAAAGGACCATCTAGTTAAAGCTATGGTTTTTCCAGTAGTCATGTATGGATGTGAGAGTTGGACCATATAGAAAGCTGAGCACCAAAGAACTGATACTTTTTTTTTAATTGATACTTTTGAACTGTGGTGTTGAAGAGGACTTGCGAGTCCCTTGGACTGCAAGGATCAAACCAGTCAGTCCTAAAGGAAATCAGTTCTGAATATTCATTGGAAGGACTGATGCTGAAGCTGAAGCTCCAGTACTTGGCCACCTGATGTGAAGAACTGACTCACTAGAAAAGACCCTGATGCTGGGAAAGATTGAAGGCAGGCGAGAAGGAGAGGACAGAGGATGAGATGGTTGGATGGCATCACTCAATGGACATGAGTTTGAGCAAGCTTCAAAAGTTGGTGATAGACAGGGAAGCCTGGTGTGCTGCAGTGTGTGGGGTCACTAAGAGTTGGATAATACTGAGGGACTGATTGTGCATGTGTGTTCAGTCATGTTGGTCTCTTTTGACCCCATGGAGTGTAGCCTGCCAGTCTCCTCTGTCCATGGGATTCTCCAGGCAAGAATACTGGAGTGGGTTGTCATTTCCTTCTCCAGGGATCTTCCCAACCCAGGGATGGAACCCACATCTTCTTGTATCTCTGGCATTGGCAGGTGGATTCTTTTACCACTTTGCCACCGGGAAAACCCACTGCCCATATGCTGTACTTGGAATGCATACTTTTAATTAGCACAGATCAGAAGCCTTCAAGTTATCTTTGACTCTGTCTCAAACCTCACATCCGTCAACCACCTCTCTGAATATATATGTACCTATTTATCAGAATCAGACCTTACTGTGATTTTTGTTTTTATATCCCTGATAGCTAATCATGTTGAATGTCTTTTAGCTAATCATGTTGAATGTCTTTTCAGGTGCTTATTGGCCTTTTGGTATATCTTCATTGGAAAAATGTCTATTCAGATCCTTTGATCCTTTTAAATTGAGATTTCTTTTTAATGTCTAGTTGTAACAATTCCTTGTGTATTCTAAATACTAGATTCTTACCAGATACATGATTTACAAATATTTTGTGTTATTCTTTGACTTATCTTTCTCTTTCAGGATAGCATTCTTTGAAGTGTAACAGTTTCAGATTTTGGTGAAATCATGAAATCAGTTTATTTGCTTATGCTTCTGGCGTCATGTCTAAGAATCCATTGCTTAAGGCAAAGTCAAGATCTATACCTATATCTCCTTCTAAGTATTTTATAGTTTGAAGTCTTGAATTTGACTCCACCTTGAGTTAACTTCTGTGTATGATCTGAAATAGGGGTTTAGTTTCCTTCTTTTGCATGTGGATATTCCAGTTGTCCTAGCACCGTTTGTTTAAGACTATTTTTGCCCCCATTAAGTTGTCTTGGCACCCTTGTTGGAATCAATTGACTGTAAATTTGAAGATTTATTTCTGGACCCTCAGTTCTGTTCCATTCATTATGATAACTTCCTTCATTGCTATGTGAAGTCTTTCCTGAGTCAGATGGTTTTCTTTGAGCTGTATTCATCTTGCCCAGGCTGTGTACTTATTAACTAGGAGCCTTAGAGTAATGGTGATTTTTTTCTGGAAGGCTATTTACTTGGGAAATGCTTTCTAGAAAAACACATTTTAAAACTTCTCAGTTCTCTGCTTAATTGATATTTCCTTTGCCTTTGTGGAGTTGTAAAGGTCAAAATCTCTAAATCATGACTTTCTTTCTCTGTCTGTTGTCTTCTTAACTCTCCTTATAAAGCTTTCTGTTTTTAATTCATGTTTTCCTCCTAGGAAGCTCTTTTGAGCCCGCAGGGCATTTGAGAGCAAGGTCACGTGAGTTACATTCATTCGAGCATAATCTGGACTTTCAGCACTTTGTGGACTTTTACTATAATAAAGCCCAGCTCTGATCAAGTATATCCATAGTAGACTAGTATTCTGGCATGTGGCCTGAAGGTAATAGGGCCAGCTGGCAGTCCTCTTGTGGCTTGAATACCATGCTGGACCACACAGCTACCTTTTCATCCCAGGCTATTAATCTTAGAAGTTCACTTTCTAATCTTAGAAGTTGGAAACTCTTTTGGTGGAGCAGGAAAGTGGAAAATAATTTCTTATTGAGGCTGTGTAAAGATTGCCTTGAATAGCTATAAAGTACAGGTAATTCAGTTTGTCTGCTTTTCCCAGTCAGTCAACCAGGTGGTCGTGAAACTCTAATCAGGCATGTATCCTCTCAAACTCCTTAAACACAGATTTAACTTAATTGTCATTCAAGTACCTGTGGTATGTAAATATTAATCCATGTACTCCCTCTCAAAATACCACTTTCCCGTTAGTTTAACAGTTATTACGCTCTAGTTCTTTCAAGACACATATCAGTTGGATAATAAATACATAATTTTCCTTCAGAATTGTAAAATAGAATACTTAGTTATTTTGTGCTTTCTACTGATTTAACAGATATCTGTGTCCCTTCATTGTGCTAGGAAGCATGTGAAGTGTTACTTCTGTCAGTGTTTTGGGTGGCCTCATCATTTATATTGTATGTGAAGTCTCACCTTTTTGATTGGCTTACGACCTTCTTCTAGGTTTTCCTCCTGTGGGTTAGTCTATGATTGGACTTAGCCAAACATGCTAGCAATCAAACTTTTATTTTTCCATTCAATAAATGTTGGTAGAAAGTCTCCTCTTAAAACTGTATGCTCTGATAGCTGCTGATGATACCAAGATAGAGACCAACAGCCTCAGTCTCTAGACATAAGATGATGTTGCTTCTAACTCTAGAATTGCAACAGACCATTCTTACATAAGACTGTGAGAATATATATAGTCATCCATTCATTAAACCAGAAAACCTGTAAGTGCCTACTATATGCTATCACAGTTGGACTTGAAAAGATCAGGAACAGCTTCTGAGAGGATGTGATGGTTGAGCTGAGCTCTAGAGAGGGTCAGCCAGGTGAAGGGATAGTGGGAAAGCCTTCCTGGCCAAGAGAGCACCGTGGCACAGAAAGAAGGCTCATATGGCAAGAAGGCAAGACGGGGACAAAACCAGACCTTGAGATGTTGTTCCTTGAGGTGGGACCTTGTGGGCCATGTTGAGAATTTTGCCCTCTGTCTTAAGAGCAGAAGGAAACCACTGAAGTGTTTGAACCAGAAGCCTCTTATACACAGCATGTGATTTAGTTCTTAATTGGACAAGGTTAGCTCTTACACAGATTTGATTTTGAGATAGAAAATGTTAAAACTTTTATGCTTCATCTTTTGCAGAGTGTGCTTTAGAATTACCTGCAGGACTTGTTAAAACAAATTTTGGGGCCCCACTCCCAGAGATTCTGTAGCTATGGATGGTGTTCAAGAATGTGAATTCCTAGTAACACCCCAGAAGATGCTGCTACTGCTGCTGGGCTACCCATGGACCAGATTTTGAATAGCAATTGTTTAGAGCCATGGAACTAACTCACCTCTCTTTTGTTACTGTTTTCCTTATGTGTAATCAGCAAAGAATCATTTTTAGTCATGTAATAACAAGAAACATTTTTTGTTTCATGAGCTGTATATTATAGAAGCTACTTCAGGGCTATAAATTATACTTTTTCTGTGTACCATCCATGTGTATGATATGTGATTGTATGAGGTGATGTGGCAGTATTTAGTACTGGTACTTAGCAGCAGCAGACATAGCCCCAGAAATCAGGATACTTAAAATCAGAAATAAGTCATAATTAACAAAAACTTTAAAAAAAGTAAAAGTACAACCTTGACAGCTGTTAAGATTTTGAAGTTTAAAACAACATGATTTGGATTTGGAAAAACAGTTGGTGTTTCTGCAAGAGTAAACCTAATTTTATTGAATCATTTTTGTTTGTTTGTTTTTCTAGACCTAATTACTTGTTTAGACACTGCATCCAAATTTTTGGAACCTGAGTTCAGGTATGACTGTATTTGTGACTTTGTTTTCTTAAATGTTACTGTCCATCTACTTTATCCTCATCTTATGCACTTGATTATAATGTACGTTGTATGATTCATAACCATTGTTCTAAAACATCAATAAATCAGAGCTTATTTAAAGCCACTCAATTGCCATGTTTAAATTTTGCTTTACTCATAGCATTTAAATCTTCTCCACAGTGGAAATATAATTTGGATATACTTTAAAAGTAGAACTAGTCACTCTTCAAAATCTAGTAAAAACTCCTTGGAAAGATAGAAGAGCTATTTATTTTTACTCAAAAAGAGTTAGGAAGACAGTTGAGGCTGTTAGAGAATTCCTCACTGTTCTCACCCCGGTGGCATTTTTACTATCATTTCCCTGCATTACACCCTTGACTCTTGCCTGGACTAGGATGAACTCATAACTGGTTTCCCATTTCTAACCTTTGCTGGCTTTTTTCTGCCATTCACATTCTGCCAAGTTGTTTTCTAAAGTCCGTGTTCTATCACTCCTCTGCTTTGAAATATTATTTCAAAACTTATTATGACAAAACACCATCACTATTCCTTAGCCTGGTTCTCAGGGTCCTTCGCAAATAGTCTGTAGGCCATTGAAACATCTCTGGATTATTTATACTGCTCCGAGCTCTCAGAACTTTTGTCTGGAATCACTTTACTCTTCTCTGCTTAGTAAATTCATTCTCATCTTCAAAGACCCATCTCACTTACTTCCCCCAACTTGCTACTACTCCCCAAAGAAACTTCATTTTATCTTCAAGAATGGTTTCATTTTATCTTCAAGAATGATTATCTCTGTGTGAGCTGGGGGTGCTCTTCAGCCCTCCAGGGAGATCCTGGTCAGCAGAGGTAATCCTGGTGTCAGTGTGTGTCACGCAGCCCTGCCAGAGGGTCAGCTGTCTTGAACCCCACCCTGCACCAGCTCCATCTTCACCACCCAAGTGCACACTGCCATCCTCTCTTGCGTGGCCTACCTAACAGTGTCTTATCCTCCACTCATGGTCCTTATAGTCTCTTTTCTTTCCAGGAGCCAGAAGAACTAAAAAAAAAAAGCAAATAAAACACAATGAATCAGGTTATGTGTAGACACCATCAAAATCCTTTAATGACTTCCTCTTTTAGAAATGTGCCCCCAAGTCTTCTCACCACAGACCCCCCAGCTTCTGTGTGATCTGTTCCCTGGCTCCTGTTCCAGGCTTCTTTCCGACCAGCCGCACCTTTCTCACCACGCTCGGCCTGCATGGCTTGTGCTTGGTCCAGACCCAGGCGAGCCACCCTGCCCCAGGGATAGGCTGTCCCTTCTGGTTGAGGCGCATGTCCCTGCTGTCTTCCAGTGGTGGTCTCTGGCTCCCTGCTGAGGCTTCGCTTCCTCAGAGCCCCATCCCCTGGCGGAGGCAGTTGCAGAGCCCCACATGTGAACACAGAAACGAGCCCAGCTGCCTCGGCACTGCTGTGTGACCTGGAAACACAGCTCCTCAGTCTCTTCATCTGTAAATGAGGACAATGATGGTACCTAGCACGTAGGGGCTTTACGTGGATGACCTGAGTGTAACTCAGAATGCTACTTGGCGCATAGCAGGTTTGCCAGATGTTCATCATACTTGTGTGAAGTTAGAGCCCTTCTGATTATTTCACAGAGTACCTTTTCTTTACAGCAGAAGCATAATCTCATTCTTTGGTTTCATGAAGTATTGGCTCAATACTTAATACTTCTCCTACCTGGGCATGTAAACCCAGGGAGGACCGCCACCATTTGTCTGGTTGACCTTCATGAGCCCCACCCCTTGCACAGCCCAGCACTTAACAGACAGAGTTACAGACACACATGTAAACGTGTGGAGTATGTAGGTGGATGAGTGAGTAAGTGAATGAATGCCAAACATTTTTTTTAAATCACCTTAAATTTGATCAGTAGAGGATGGGTGAAACAAATTACAGTTCATCCACAAAATGAAGTATTATGTAGCTACTAAGTATTGTGAATGCTTTTACAGTAGAAATATGTCTGCCATTCATTATGAAATTAAATAATCAAATCAACATGTAGAATATGAGGTGATTTTTGTATATATGTGGATGAAGACATGTAGATGGATGGAAGAAAGTCTTAAGGACCTTTTAGAAGTGGTGGTTCTCTCAGGGTGGTGAGATTATGGTATTTACAGTGAACTAAAAAATGGTAAGTGTTATTTTTTGGTATTTTTCCCCAGAAAGTACAGCAATGCGTACCATTTAACTTGTTTTTATTTCACAGCAAGTACTGCCCAGCTGGTTGCCTGCTCCCCTTTGCTGAGATATCAGGAGCCATCCCTCATGGATATAGAGATGTAAGTTGACTGTAGACTTAAGTTAAAGTGATGTCAAAACTTCTCATAGACAAATGTGTAACCTATTGTTTATCGTGACTTTTATTTTCTGACAATTACTTCTTTTTAGTAATATATAATGTTTTGTTCTTTTTCTTCTGCTAAAAATCTATTCTGTGTTATATTACCAGTCATCTACCCCATGTTTATTAAGAAAACTGCCCAGATCAAATGATTTCTAGAGGAAGTGTAACTGTCCTGTTTATGAATTATCAAAAGAAAATGTGGAACTCATCTTGTCTCTTTCCTTCCTGAAGTCCTCCCCGTTGTGCATGGCCGGTGTGCATGCAGGCGTCGTGTCAAACACTTTGGGTGGCCAGATCAGTGTCGTAATTAGCAAGGGCATCCCATACTATGAAAGCTCCCTGGCTAACAACGTAACGTCCGTGGTGTAAGTACCTGTGCTGTTTATAATAAACGTGCTGCATGGGGCGGGATAGGGCCAAATGAGGCCTGAGCAGTATCGCTGGTGATGGTGTTCATGAAATAATATTTGTGCGATAAGGACTCACGGGTATGTCCACGTCTGAGTGCACTGACGCACGCAGCCAAGGTTGTGCTCTCTTGGCTTGTTCTCCAGCTGAGAGGGTGGTAGTCACTTGGGGGAATGATTTCTTTCTTTCTGAGCATAGAAAGAGCCCAGAATGAGCGCAGAAGTTTATTGCCAAATCTTTACTTCATTTTAAAGATGAGAAGGCATAACTAACTACTCTGTTCCTTATGCCTGTGTGGCCCAAGATGGATTAAGATATTTGAAATACACTGAATAGAAGTCAAATTTTGACATAAATCAGAGATAGTACTATTATGAATCCCTGCCATCCCAAGAGAATATTGTAGGAATGTGTTTTCATTGTATTTATGATCTACTGTTTCACAAAACCTAAACGAGGTATCAAAGGTAGGAGGAGTTGAAACACTGAATAGAAGCATAGTATGGGTGATCTGTCCGTAAACCTTACATCTCAGACACGCCCGATCCTGCAGTGTAATTGAAACCAGCTTCTCTGTAGGTCCTGGGCCAGTTTCCTTCAGAAGTCCAGAGCTCCACACTCAGGACAGTGCAGAGTTTTACTGTAGAAAGCCAGCGTCTCTGTCACTTACTCTTTTTCGTTTTATTGACAACTTTTTAACCATGTAAAAACCATTCTAAGCTTTCTGACCACACAAAGCGGGCGACACCCGGACTGTCATTGGTCCATCTGTGCTATAGATAGAGTCAGCTACCTTTTCTCTTCTGGTTTCTTCTGGATAATTTTATGCAAATTGTTTCATTCCTTTCCTCTGTTCTACTTTCAGAAAGAATTTTTTTTTTCATGAGTTCTTTCATTTTTTTTTTTTTTTTTTTTTTTAATGAAGGACAAGTCACATCCACTTGTAATGGTTTGAATGTTGTGCTGAAGGCAGACGTATACACTGCTGATTTGGATGGTTTTATCCCTCTAAGTTCCTCAGGGCCCCTTGACCTGCCATGTGGTGAACTAATCACTTGTCCACCCATGTGCTCTCCCCAAGCACCTTCCTGCCAGTTACAAAACCCAAATGCAGTGCTACCTTGTAGCACTGAAACATTGATTTCCTGTAACAAATGCAGTCTCTTCTTAGTAGCCAGCTTTTCTTGTTTGCCCCTGGAAACTTGAGCCTCTTTCTCTGAGAAGGTCACCTTTTGTTTATAGTCCCAAAAAGCAATTGCTGTAGAAACATTTTAGGAATGTGTTAATCTCCTATGTTAATATGAGAAAGAAATAGAATAAGTACTTATTAAAGGTTGCATGGGTACACTTGCATAATCATGTATGAAACTAGGCACTAGACACTTGAAGACAAAATTATTTATGCTGATTTCAGTAGTTGTTCTGCTTAATTAGAAATGTGACTTCTTTTTTGCTAGGAACAATAGCAGTTGACTAATATATAGCCATAGATGATTCTTAGTAAAATAAAAACAAGAAAGTTTTGCTAAGACAAATATGAGGAAGTAATGTGTTGTATATGAATGTCACCAAAAAAACCTTTCTCTCTTTCAGGGGACACTTATCTACAAGTCTTTTTACATTTAAGACAAGTGGTAAGCCTCTCATGGACTTCATAACTATTATGATTTATATAATAGCCATTTTTTTTTTGAACACTGTATGTCAGGCATTTTGCCAATTTCTAGGTTTTGTTTTTTGTTGTGATGGGTTTTTTGTTTTTGGGGTTTTTTTTTTTTTTGCACTTCCTCATTTAGTTACCACAGATAACTCTAGGAGAGAAAATAGATTGTAGCTGTTGTTCAGTCACTCAGTTGTGCCCAACTCTTTGTGACCCCATGGACTGGAGCACACCAGGTTTGCCTGACCTTCACCATCTCCCACAGATTGCTCAAACTCATGTCCATTGAGTTGGGGGTGCCATCCAACCATCCCATCCTCTGTCACTCACTTCTCCTGCCTTCTGTCTCCTGCATCAGGGTCTTTTCCAGTGAGTCGATTCTCCACATCAGGTGGCCATATTATTGGAGCTTCAGCATCAGTCCTTCCAATGAACATTCAGGGTTGATTTCCTTTAGGATAAAATAGATAATAATTTAATGAATAGAATAAACTGGAGGTTTTATATTAATAGAGAAATGATCAAGTGACCGTGGAAGTTTCCTAAGAAAAAGAGATTTTTTTTTAAATATATCTGAAGTGATTAATCAACAGAAAATATTAAGTGCCTTTTTTCATTTGTCACCAGACACTCTTCTGGTGCTAGTGAAACAAAAGTGAGCAGAATTTACATTCTGGTAGTGAGATATGGACAATGAACAGTGGATAAGTAAATGAATGTTTATAATGTACTGTCTATAACATTATAGAAGATGTGGGAAATAAGGCAAGGAGAGAGGACAGGCAGTGCAGGAGGGACTGGTTGGAAGTTTGAAGTGGGTTGGCGCAGGCCTCATGGAGAAGGTGACATCTGAGCAACACCTGGAGAAGTAGGGGAGCCTGTTGCCCACTGAGGAAAGTGTCCCAGGGAGAGGGTAAGGTGGCACCAGTAACTAGTGGTTATTGCTGTGATTGGGCTTCTCAGGTGGCTCAGTGATAAATAATATGCCTGCCAATGCAGGAGATACAGGAGACACAGGTTTGATCCCTGGGTCAGGAAGAACCTCTGGAGGAGGAAATAGCAACCCACTCCAGTATTCTTGCCTGGAGAATTCCATGGACAGAGGAGCCTCGTGGGCTACAGTACATGGAGTAGCAAAGAGTCGGACATGACTGAGCACACTCACATGCATTGCTGTGAGTAAATACGTCTGTATGTTCTCTGATGAAACACAAAGACAGACCCAAGAAGCATTTGCCTGCTTTTGAAATCCTCTAGTATAGGCAGGCTATTGTCAGCATAGTGAATGTTAATTAAAGGTACAATTCAGAGTTTCCAATGAATAAGTATTTATAGCTTTTTGAGTTTATGTCTGGAAACCGAATTACTTTCTTCTTTGTTTCAGGTTGTTATGGAACACTGGGCATGGAATCTGGCGTGATCGCTGATGCTCAAATAACAGCATCATCTGTGTTGGAGTGGACGGACCACACAGGACAAGAGAACAGCTGGAAACCTGAAAAGGCCAGGCTGAAAAAACCTGGACCTCCTTGGGCTGCTTTTGCCACTGATGAATATCAGTGGTTGCAAGTAGATCTGAATAAGGAAAAGAAGATCACAGGTAAAAGAGACAGAATATTCTAGACAATTTATAATGCTGATTTCATTTGAAAACCTGGTGACATGTAAGAATTTCATGGAGAATTTGGTCACTGCAAATTTAATTATATGATTTTAAGTTTAGTTCTGGAGAGGGAAATGGCCACCCACTCCACTATTCTTGCCTGGAGAATGCCACAGACAGAGGAGCCTAGCAGGCTACAGTCCATGGGGTCGCAAGAGTCGCACACGACTTAGCGACTAAACCACCACCACCAAGTTTAGTTTCAGTCAGTCAGTTCAGTCGCTCAGTCATGTCCGACTCTTTGCGACCCCAGGAATCGCAGCACGCCAGGCCTCCCTGTCCATCACCAACTCCCGGAGTTCACTCAGACTCACGTCCATCGAGTCAGTGATGCCATCCAGCCATCTCATCCTCTGGCGTCCCCTTCTCCTCCTGCCCCTAATCCCTCCCAGCATCAGAGTCTTTTCCAGTGAGTCAACTCTTCGCGTGAGGTGGCCAAAGTACTGGAGTTTCAGCTTTAGCATCATTCCTTCCAAAGAACACCCAGGGCTGATCTCCTTTTACTGGTATTAATATGACCAAAGAAGGTTTTATAAAACATTGCAAAGGAGAGGAGTTGGTATTTGATTCTTATTAGTTTTTCTTTTCATTGTAGTAAGTTTTTTTTTAGGGTAGTGTTTGAGTAAAGGGATCTTGAGGCATCTGAAATAACCATCTCCTACAGTCATTAAGTGGAGAAGGGAATGGCAACCCACTTCAGTGTTCTTGCCTAGAGAATCCCACGGACAGAGGAGCCTGCAGGGCTACAATCGTGGGGTCACAAAGAGTCAGACACGACTTGGTGACTAAACAGCAACAACAGTCATTAAGAGAAGTTTGTGTTCAATGAGTCCATTTTAAGTGCTACAGATAATATCCCACATGTGCCAAGTATAAATTTAATTATTTACAGCAACTTAACAAAGAGTTGGACACGACTGAGCGACTGAACTGAACTGAACTGAACAAATGGTCAGAATATTTGGTTAGGATTGCTTTAGATAATTTTGTTAAAATTTATTTTGCTTTGGTACTAAAAATAATGCCAATAATCTTTATTCATTCCCAGGAAGTCATTCTTTTTCAGTAAGTGAGCAGTATTTTGCAGTGACATGAATACAGGCTGCCAAAATACAATAGTCCTTTCCTTATATGTGGTCATAATTCTTCCTGTCCCTCCAAGGGAACAAAGCCAAGGAATAGTTCCTATCAGGATGAAACCTTGCCCTTAGCTATGGTCCTGTGCCACAGACAGAACTGTTTGAACAGTACATTTTAGGTGTTAATGCTTCAGTGATGAACAAACTTCAAGGATCAGACTGTGAGCTCTAATGAATGACCTTCCTATTCCTAGGCATTGTGACTACTGGCTCCACCATGGTGGAGCACAATTACTACGTGTCAGCCTACAAGATTCTATACAGTGCTGATGGGCAGAGGTGGACTGTGTACAGAGAGCCTGGTGTGGACCAGGATAAGGTAAAATGATCACTAAAGTATTTCTAAAGAGCATTTTAAGAAGAGGGTGATGGGTAGGTGTGGCCTTTGCAATAAGCCACAGAAGCTCTTTCTTTGTGATACTAAAAATTAAATATCATTTGGTCTTACTCTGCCCTCTCCTGGTTATTTTAGGTAGTGTTGGTTACTGGGCTTCCCCTGGTGGCTCAGCTGGTCAAGAATCCACCTGCAATGTGGAAGACCTGAGTTTGGGAAGACCTGGTTGGGAATATCCCCTGGAGGAGGGCATAGGAATCCCCTCAGTAATCTTGCCTGGAGAATGGAGGGCTATAGTCCATAGGGTCACAAAGAGTTGGACACGATTGAGTGACTAAGCATAGCACAATTATTAGCCTTACCCTTCTAACATGGTTAGGACATTCTCAGGGCTTCTGGGTCCTTTTTGATGATTGTAAGGGTAAGTACTTCCTTGATTTCTTTTTCCAGTATTAATTAAATTGTTTAAATAACTTATTATTTCTTATAATTAATTAATTTCTTATCTTTAAAAAACTTTTCTTATCAATCCACAGAATGATGGCGATCCTAATTTGTTCCTAGATTTCTACTCTGTAGGCAAGGTGAAGGGGGTGCAGAGGATAAGGCAGAAGGGTGTTAAATTATACGATATAGAAAGGTCATTTCAAGATCTTACCAACATTTGTTGTAAAAAAGCAACTATTTTTTTTCTACCTGGAGAATTTCCTCATCTTATTTTTTAGTTAGCCAAAAATGGCAGTTCTGTAATGTGCCAGAACAGATGCTGAGGGGTAGAGAGAGAATAGCAGAGGTGGCTCTCAACTGGAGGTCAGTTTCTTTCACCTGGGCTCCCGGTCTTGATCCACCCACCGCAAGGGGTCCCTGTCCCCAGGGAAGGTGACTGCCTCTCATCTGGAATTGAATTACGAGCACATTTTTTCAATGAAACCTCCCCATGAGTTTTGTTTTGATTTTACGATACTGCCAGTTCTCTGTCATATATATGGTATGCTAACATGTTCACTCGCCACTTATCTCTCTGTTCAAAAAACTCCAGGGGTTCCTTTTAGTCTTTCATCTGGATCTAAACTCTTCAGCTGTTATTCAAGGCCTTCCCTCTTCTCTTCTACTTGATGTCACATGAACTTCACCTTTAGTGAGCCTCCACCCCTTGAAGCAAATAACAATATTGTCTCTGTATATAAAACTTATTTCTGCTTATTGCCCCCAAACTTGACAACTTTTTACTATTAGCACATCCATATTTATTTGTATGCTGCTGCTGCTGCTGCTAAGTCACTTCAGTTGTGTCCGACTCTGAGCGACCCCACAGACGGCAGCCCACCAGGCTCCCCCATCCCTGGGATTCTCCAGGCAAGAACACTGGAGTGGGTTGCCATTTCCTTCTCCAATGCATGAAAGTGAAAAGTGAAAGTGAAGTCACTCAGTCGTGTCTGACTCTTTGCGACCCCATGGACTGCAGCCTACTAGGCTCCTCCGTCCATGGGATTTCCCAGGCAAGAGTACTGGAGTGGGGTGCCATTGCCTTCTCCATTTATTTGTATAGTAATATTTGTTATACTTGTGAATTAATTTTTATAATCATAAGTATTATCAATGCTTATATTTTAAAAACGTCTTAACAAAGTTCTGAAAAAATATTTTTGGCTTCTTTTTTGAAAGATAATTTCACTGGGTTTAGAGTTCTAGGTTGGGACTTCCCACATGGCTCAGTGGTAAAGAAGCCACCTTCCAGTGCAAGAGACACAGGATACATCCGTTCAGTTCCTGGGTTGGGAAGATCCCTGTAGTAGGAAATGGCAGCCTACTCCAGTATTCTTGCCTGGGAAAGCCCATGGACAGAGGAACCTGGTGGGCTAAAGTCCATGGGGTGACAAAGAGTTGGACACGAATTAGCGACAAAACCACCTCCTATAGGTTCAGAGTTCTTACCTGTAAAGTGAGGAAGTGGTCTGGCTTATCAGTTCTGACCTGCTTTTCTGCTGTGACACACATAGCTATTCTGCGATGCAGTTAGGTTACTTGGAAATCATGTGATCTTTTCAAGGCTTACATTTTTGTGTTGTTAGGCAAGACCTGAGCAGCTTTAGTTCTCATCTTTCCCGACTACTGAGACAGTATAGTTCTAAGAACTCAACCCGGTATCCTTTGTCTGTGAGGTTTTCTCACTCTCCGCTGGCAGAGAAATGGGAACTGTGCTTATACAGTTTCTCCAGTAGGTGGAGATATATATCCCTTATGTGTTTACTAGTGTGTTCACTTTCAGTCAATTTATTGAGAGAAAAATTATGAAAAATACACAGTAAAGCATTTCCTCTAAGACCTCAAATGTTCAATTATTCTTTACTTTATAAATTTATTTAAATAGCTGATGATTCCACAGGAATTATTAATACAATATACTGTGCACTGCAATTAAAACCTCCTCAAATTGCCAAGTTGGAACTTTTGTTATGTTTTTAAATCATTTAAAATGATTTTTATATTCAGTATTTCCTTTTATGAAATTTTATGAAGAATGTGCAGCTTCTTAATAGTTTTTCCAAATTATGATTTATTTTCATACAAATTAATGCTTCTTGTCATACTTTGCAGAGCTCATTTAAGGCCCAGAGCAAAACTCAAAAACATGTTTCAGTGGAGCAGTTTAGCCCTGGCCTCTGTTGATGTAAAATACCAATTTTTTGTTGTTTTTTAAAGATATTTCAAGGAAACAAAGATTATCACCAGGATGTGCGTAATAACTTTTTGCCACCAATTATTGCACGTTTTATTAGAGTGAATCCTACCCAATGGCAGCAGAAAATTGCCATGAAAATGGAACTGCTTGGATGTCAATTTATTCCTAAAGGTAATTCAACAATATGTTTAAGGCATCTTGTTTTCATTGCATTAATTAAAAATGACTTCGCTGTTCTCTGAGAAACTAATAATAATGTACTTATCCTGTAGTTATCATATCTTCTTAAAGGGATTTTTAAAAAGAAATAGTTATCCCTATTAACTATCATATTAGATATCAAACTGGTTTCTAAAGTTACAGGTGGAAGAAGAAAGAGCATCATTGATGAGACAAAGCAAAGAGTTGGATTTCCAAATGTAGTCTCAACCTTAATCATTTATAATCAGGTCTCATGTAGTAGAATATTTCCATCATTTAAGCACTGATGATGGTAACAGTCATCTTAGCCTAAGTACATTTTACTTTTAATAAATTAAAAGTAGGAATAACTTCCATCGAAATTATATGATATTTTAATACTTTGTTTACTATTATATCCCCCCAAACTACCATAGTGCTGACACATAGTAGGCCCTCCATAAATATTTATTAAATGAGTTGAATGAATAGTAAGTATATATATTGTGACAACTTTTTTATAGCTTTATCCTTTCAACATTCTCTATCCTTTCAATATCATCTGGTATTCTCCTTCCTAAGAAGATTCTTTTTGGACAATTTGATTATTTAAAAAACTCAGAAATCAAAGTATATTTGTGCATTTACTGCAGAGTACATGTATCGTTCTGACATCTTTCTCTGAGATTTAAAGTTACTGTGCAAAACTAAGTACTGTGGGAAATATTAAAGACATTTAAAATTACTATTTTTTAACTATGATTTATGTAAGCAAAATGTAGAAACTTTTCTAAACCATTTTTCAAGGTCGTCCTCCAAAACTTACTCAACCTCCACCTCCTCGGAGCAGCAATGACCTCAGAAATACTACAACCCCTCCAAAAATAGCCAAAGGTATGCCTCCTTTAAAAGTGAGCATTCAGTATTCCCTAGTTTTGTGGTATAATTTTCCATAAATATGTTAAAAGCATTATAAAGTAACTATTTTAATCAAGTTGGTATAGATAAAAGAATAAAGAGTTTTTAAAATTTTTTTCAAGGTCGTGCCCCCAAATTTACTCAACCACTACAACCTCGAAGTAGCAATGAATTTCCTACACAGACAGAGCAGACAACTGCCACTCCTGAAATCAAAAACACTACCGTAACTCCAAATGTGACCAAAGGTATGCAAACCCGAAAATTAATACCTGTTTATAGGAGTGAATTTTTTTGTTTTTAACAAGTTTTCAGGAACATCTCCAGCTTTTAAACCTTCAAAGTTTTTTCCCCCTTGTTTTTGAAGTATTGCAAAAAGTTCAACTCCATACCTTATAGAAAAAACTGGCTGCATTGTTAAGTTCTGTTATCTGTTACAATGTAAAATGATTCTTTAAATATTTAGAGCTGGCTGCTGTATTCTAGGTTCTCAGCCTCAAGTTCTCAGCCACTACCCCCACCCATGACCATGTACCCCAAGAGGAATTTAGGATGGAGAAAAACAGAATACTGACTCTATAAACAGTTACTGCTGCTGCGTCACTTCAGTCGTGTCTGACTCTGTGTGACCCCATAGACAGCAGCCCACCAGGCTTCCCCGTCCCTGGGATTCTCCAGGCAAGAACACTGGAGTGGGTTGCCATTTCCTTCTCCATTGCATGAAAGTGAAAAGTGAAAGTGAAGTCGCTCAGTCGTGTCCAACTCTAGCGACCCCATGGACTGCAGCCTACCTGGCTCCTCCGTCCATGGGATTTTCCAGGCAAGAGTACTGGAGTGGGGTGCCATTGCCTTCTCCGCTAAACAGTTAAGATATATATTAATGAATAATTTCAGTGAGCTCAGACTCTTGCATCTTTCCCTACATAGAAAAGCATTACAATCATTAATTAGATGATAAAGTTATCATCTAAAATAATTAACTTTAGATGATAAAGGAATCATAAAATTCCTTTTGTGATTTTTTTCCCTTCTATAACTATAAATACATGGAGCCTCAGCCTTAGAAAGAAAATTTTTCTAAAAATAACTAAAACCATAACAAGAAGCAAACTTTTTTCTGATTGTATATTAATTTGTTAGATAGGGATTTGGTAGCAAAAAGGGAAGAAGAAAAATAACAAAAGGTTTGGTGAAAATTAATATACTTTTTTAAAAAAATATATAAAAGATACTGTTAACATTTATTTTAAAAATTTGGTCTCTGTTTTTTAAATACTTATAGTTACTTTTTAAGATGACAAATACTGTTTTCCAATTTACTTTCAAGCTTGTTGTTTATTATTGTTATATAAAATGTTAACATATATAAGCATACTAGTTTTTGATTTTACTAGTTGAAAACAAAATTTCAGTTGAGTTCAGGAAAAAAAACATCACATCAATGCCATTAAGGAATTGATTTCAGTGTTGACAGATAAAAAGCACCCTAATCTTCAGGACAATGCAGAGAAGAGAAAGCATCCATTCAGAGTAACTTAATACAATTTTAATCATTCTCATTTTCTGAAAATTTGTCTGTATTCAGATAGCTTTCTACAACTTTCCACATCAGTTTCCTTCGTATCTTCTAAAGTATTCCCAAAGAGACCTGTGTCTTTCTCGTGCTGCAGGGAGGCTAGTGTTGATTGAAAAAAAAAAAACAAAAAACTTACAACCTAAAAGTTGAGAATTGTGTTTTATGCAGGTTCTTACTGAGGACTGTAGTCTGGGATGCAGCCTCTCAGGTAGTTCTATGAAACTGTTCTAAAGACATAAAGGAGGAGCTGGGATATATAGGAATTTTTGCTGGGGAAAAAAAGATAAAAAAACAAGACATCTAAAGTTAATGGTTTTAATGCTTTTCTATGTAGGGGAAGATGCAAGAGTCTGAGCTCACTGAAATTACTCATTAATATGTATCTTAACTGTTTAGAGTCAGTATTCCAATTTTCTCCATCCTAAATTCCTCTGGGGGTACATGGTCATGGGTGGGGGGCAGTGGCTGAGAACATGAGGCAACACTCTGATTACTGAAATGGCGAGCAACATTTATTTTGTCCACTTTAGAAAGAAGCAAGAGTTGACAGAGACAAGAAATTTCAGCATCCCACAAAGAGCTTCAATTTACAGAAACCATGCGTTTGGGTGGAATCCCAGACCACATACCATATGGAAGAACAGTCATTTTTAAGTGTTGCTCATCTTAAAATCTGATTATAGAATTTTTAAATCTTAGGACTAAAATTGTTCTTAAAGCATTTTATTCTGGAACTAGGGTCCATGTAATCTTTAAAAGACTAACAAAGAGCATACTAATCAAAGAACATTTTTGATTGAAGACCTCCTGTCTCCTTTTCTTTGAAATAGTACTGTATAGAATTTATTATTTTTTGAACCTAAGCATATATTGTAATAATACTACCTCTGATTAAGTCAAACAGTATCCATCTGAGCCTGACTATTTTCTCTACAGTTTCACACATTTTGGGGATAAAGCACTTATGCTTTTCTAATGTCTTAGTCCTTTCTATCCTGAGTCATGATTTCTGTTGTATGCCCTTCTCCTTTCTCCATTTTTACATCCAGTCTAAGAGTGATGCTGGTGAAAATCACATCATGGTCAGATTTGTGCTGCTCTAACATCAGGGTCCTCCCTCAGTACCAGCTGGTGGTCTTTCTGTTTCCCTGGTTAGTTCTTCTGTCTGTTCCCAACAGTAGCTGTTAGAAACATTCTCTGTATCTTTCAAACCCTTGACCCAGAGATCCTCACTCACTCTCAGTTACATCTTCCACTTCACAAAGTAGAAGCCATTTGAAGGGCACTTCAGTGGAACCTTTTTCTGGAACCTGCATACTCATCCATTTCCCGTCCATCCTACTTCTCAGAGGCCTGGTGTTATGGATTATCTTCTCCCTTCCTGAATCTTCAGGCTCGCTCTTTCTTTGGGTTATGATGATATGGAGTAAAGGAGATGCAGGTCTGGAGCTTCCCACCCAGTAAATATCAGCAGTTGTTGCTGTCGTCACCCGCATGGCCAGGAGGAGGCTAAGGAGTGGAGAAAGCAACCAGCTTCCCAGATGACCTTTGCTGTTGTTCAGTCACTCAGTCATTTCTGACTCTTTGCGACCCCAAGGTCTACAACATGCCAGGCTTCCCTGTCCTTCATTGTCTCCCGGAGTTTGCTCAAACTCGTGTTTGCTGAGTTGGCAATGCTACCCAACCGTCTCATGCTCTGTTTGTCCCCTTCTCCTTCTGCCCTCAAACTTTCCCAACATCAGGGTCTTTTCCAGTGAGTTGGCTCTTCACATCAAGTGGTCAAAGTATTGGAGCTTCAGGTTCAGCATCAGTCCTTCCAATGAATAGTCAGGGTTGATTTCCTTTATGATTGACTGGTTTGATCTCCTTGATTCTTGATCTCCAAGGGACTCTCAAGAATTTTCTCTAGCACCACAATTCAAAAACATCAACTCTTCGGCGCTCAGCCTTCTTTATGGTCCAACTCTCAACATCCATACATGACTACTGGGAAAACCATAGCTTTGACTGTTGAACCTTTGTTAGGAAAGTGATGTTTCTGCTTTTTAATACACTGTTTAGTTTTGTCATAACTTTTCTTCCAAGGAGCAAGCATCTTTTAATTTTGTGGCTGCAGTCACTGTTCACAGTAATTTTGGAGCCCAAGAAATAAAATCTGCCACTGTTTCCATTGTTTCCCCATCTATTTGCCATGAAGTGATGGGATCAGATGCCTTGCCATCATCTTAATCGTTTTTTGAACATTGTTTTAAGCCAGATTTTTCACTCTCCTATTTCATCTTCATCAAGAGGCTCTTTAATTCCTTTTCACTTTCTGCCGTAAGGGTGGTATCATCTGCATATCTGAGGTTGTTGATATTTCTCCCGTTAATCTTGATTCCAGCTTGTGATTCATCCAACCCAGCGTTTTGCATGATGTACTCCGCGTACAGGTTAAGTAAGCAGGGTGACAATGCATAGCCTTGACGTACTCCTTTCCCAGTTTTGAACCAGATGACCTTGTTGTTCAGCCGCCCAGTCATGTCCAACTCTTTGTGACTCCATGGACTGCAGCACACCAGGCCTCTGTGTCCCTCACCATCTCCCAGAGTTTGCCCAAGTTCACGTCCACCATCTCATCCTCTGATGCCCTCTTCTCCTGCCCTCAATCTTTCCCAGCATCAGGAACTTTTCCAATGAGTCATGTGTTCACATCAGATGACCAATATACTGGAGCTTCAGCTTCAGTATCAGTCCTTCCAGTGACTATTCAAGGTTGATCTCTCTTAAGATTCACTGGTTTGATCTCCTTGCTGCCTGCAGGACTTTCAGGAGTCTTCTCCAGCACCACAGTTTGAAGACATCAATTCTTTGGTGCCCATGGGACTTTCAGGAGTCTTCTCCAACACCACAGTCTGAAGGCATCAATTCTTTGGCATTCTGCTTTCTTTACGGTTCTGCTCTCAAAACTGTACCTAACCACTGGGAAGGCCATAGCCTTGACTATATGGACCTTTGTTGGCAGAGTGATGTCTCTGCTTTTCAACACACTGTCTAGGTTTGTCATTACTTTCCTACCAAGAAGCAGTTGTCTTCTGATTTCATAGCTGGACTCACCATCTGCAGTGATTTTGGAGCCCAAGATGAGGAAATCTGTCACTGTTTCCACCTTTTCCCCTTCTGTTTGCCATGTAGTAATGGGGCCAGATGCCATGATCTTAGTTTTTTTTTTTAATATTTAGTCTTAAGCCAGCTCTTTCACTCTCCTCCTTCACCCTCATCAAGGGGCTCTTTAGTTCCTCTTCGCTTTTTGACATTAGAGTGGTATCATGTGCTTATCATGAGGTTGTTGATATTTTTCTCGCCTATTTTGGTTCCCACTTGTAACTCATCCAGCCTGGCATTTCTCATGATGTGCTCAGTGTATAGCTTAAACAAACAGGGCAACAGCAGACAGCCCTGTCTTACTCCTTTCTTGATCAGTTGTTCCATACAGATGACCTTAAGCAGACCATTTTCTACCCAGAATTCTTTATCTATAGAGTGAGATCACTTAATCCCCTTATTAAGTGATAAGTGATTAAGTGATCTCCAAGTTCCCGCAGGCTCCAGCATTGTGTTGGTTTCTGCCTTGTTCATACATGCATTTGGTTTCAATACTTAATACTATTTGCAGAATACATCATGTGAAATGCCAGTCTGGATGAATCACAAGCTGTAAAAGATTGCCAGGAGAAATATCAATAACCTCAGAAATGCAGATGACACCACCCTTATGGCAGAAAGCAAAGAGAAATTAAAAAGCCTCTTGAAGGTGAAAGAGGAGAGTAAAAAAGCTGGCTTAAAACTCAGCATTCAAAACATGAAGATCATGGCATCTGGTTGCATCACTTCATGGCAAATAGATGGGGAAACAATAGAAACAGTGATAGACTTTATTTTCTTGGGCCCCAAAATCACTGAGGATGGTGACTGCAGCCATGAAATTAAAAGATGTTTGCTCCTTGGAAGAAACACAATGACAAACCTAGACAGTGTATTAAAAAGCAGAGACATTACTTTGCCTACAAAGATATGTATTGTCAAAGCTATGGTTTTTCCAGTAGTCATGTACAGGTGTGAGAGCTGGACAGTAAAAGGCTGAGTGCCAAAGAATTGATGCTTTTAAACTGTGGTGTTGGAGAAAACTCTTGAGAGTCCCTTGGACAGCAAGGAAATCAAACCAGTCAACCCTAAAGGAAATGAACCCTGAATATTCATTGGAAAGACTGATACTGAAGCTCCAATACTTTGGCCATCTGATACAAAGAGCCAACTCATTGGAAAAGACCCTGATGCTGGGAAAGATTGGAGGCAAGAGGAGAAATGGGTAACAGAGGATGAGATGGTTGGATGGCATCACTGACTCAATGCACATGAGTTTGAACAAGCTCCAGGAGATGGTGAAGAACAGGGAAGCCTGGCGGCTACAGTCCCTGGGGTCCCAAAGAGTGGAACACAACTTAGCAACTGAACAACAACTTGGTACTATGTTGTTATCTTTTCACATCTGTAACTATTTTGCAGTCACTTCCAGTATCCAGGTAATATTTTATTATAAGGAGGATACAGTGATTTACTTCCTCCCCCTCATTGTTGAGCATTTGGATTACTTCCTGGTTTTCAGTCTTGTGCGGATACAATAGCAAAGATCTTTAAAGGTACATCTTTAAATGGCATCATAGTTTTCTCCTAAGAATAATTCTGCATAGAGAATTGTCAAGTAACACCTTTTTATAAATTTTGCCCCAAAATGCCGATCAGAATGATCTCAATAGGCATTGAGACTCTCTTCAGCAATTAGTTGTTCTTTTAAATATTTGCCAACTTGATAAGCAAAAATAGCATCTTATTCATGTCTGAGTTCTACTTCTCTGATTACTAGTGAGGTGAACATGTTTAATGCTCACTTTTTTTTTTTTTGCTTGTTCAATAAGTTTATTATTGTCTTTATCTGAAAAATTTTGATAGCAAATTGAGGTTTGGTTTATTAACTCTTGGCAGCCTGTTCCTGAAGTTGAAGGAAGCTGATCTTTCTTCTGAGCAAATGACATTTTGGGACAGTTCCACCTCACCTCTTCTTTTTAACTTCTTTCTTAGGCTTCTTCTCATATGCTGGATTTTCTCGTATTACAGCATGAGCTTTCTTATACATCTCCTCCATCATGTCTGTAGTTACGTTGTTCTTTATGTACTGAGAGAATTGTTTCTTGTAAGCATCCTCATATTCTTCAATCAGGTAACGCGTGTAATCTGCAGCATTGTGCTCCACGATATGCTTTCAGTGTACCTCAGCGTTGAATTCTTTGCTTCTTAATGCATTGCTTTTTTATCTCTGCTGACCTTTCTGTTTATTTTTTACTGTAAACTCTGTAGTAGATTAACTATTATTAACCTCTTATCACATATGCAGAAAATATTTCCTGGTTTATCATTTGTCTTTTAATCTGTCTTGGTGTTTTAAAAACATAGAATGGTGGAGCAAATAATGCAACAAATTTCCACGTATCTGTGAAATCTCTACAGTTACCACTTGTGCCCACTCATGGCATAAATTATGGGTTTTTTTTTTTTGAGCTAGAAAAACTTTGAATGTTGATACGGTTAATCTTGACTCTTCTCCTTAATGATTCTGTCTTTGGTGTTAATGTGTTTTTGTCTGCTGCTGTTTTGCAGATGTAGCCTTGGCCGCGGTCCTTGTCCCTGTGTTGGTCATGGTGCTCACCACTCTCATTCTCATACTGGTGTGTGCTTGGCATTGGAGGAACAGGTTAGTGCAAAACCAGTCCACCTGACTGGTCCTAGAGGGGATGTTTCCAAATATGAAATAGAACTAAATATAGAAGATGAACCCTTTTGAGAGGAAGAGTAAAGGTGGTCAGTAAAATAAAAATATGTACATATCTCCTTTATTCCCATAAAAAATGAGTAAGTTCAATCCTGTAATAAGTTATTGCGTGCCTTTATTATATCAAACTTTGTGTTACACATTGGGTTACACACTGGGTTACACACAGTAGTAAGGTATAATAGACACTGAGTAACATTTACTGAGAGAATGAAAAAACACCGTTCTTATCTCCAGATTGTCTGGCAGATTGACCACTATACTTTGGCTTGATGAGTTGTACATGAAGTACAGAGGAACACAGATGCAAGAACCTTGAGAGTTACCTGAAACCTTTTTTCCAGAAAAGAGTAATCCTCATATTTGACAAGTTTTCCCTTAAAGGAGGAGTTGATTTTAGCTAGATAGAGGAAGAGAGAATGGCCCAGAGTGAGGGCATGGCTTGGGAGAAGGCACGGAGATGTGGAATGTAGGCAGAATAGTGAGTTGTCTCGCAGGGGCTTGGCATGGGGGAGCACTGGGAGACTCATAGAAATGCAGCCTGGGTCTGGACCAGGAAGGCTTTCTGTAGATGGGGAAGACATTGACCAGTGTTCAGCGGGCAGGTGATACTCTCAGATGACTGTAGGAAAGTGGTGGCAGCAGTTGGTGAGGGTGGATTGAAGAGACAAGAGACTAGAAAAGACAGAGAGGTGAGTTAGGAATCTACTAAGGCCAGGCAAGAACATAACACAGCAGTTCTAGGACAGGGGGAGACATGAGGGGGAGAGTTTGCCAGTGGTGTGGGGGGGGGAGGGGCTTGATGGGCTGCTTGCCGGAGGAGGAGGAGGATCTAGGATTCACTCCAGTTTCTGGCTTGTGCAGTTAGACCAGTAGGGATAACGTAGCAGCGGGGACAGCTTGGGTGACTAACAGGTTTGGAGGGAGTTCATTTGTTTAGCCATTAAATATCTGCACTCTGACTCTGTACCAAATATTTGAGCCGTCTGGTGGGAATCCTCTGGTGAGCCCCAAAGTCTGTCCAGTGGGAGAGAATACATTGCAGATAACCATCCACCATGGAACCTGCTTGTCACAGGGCCGAGCTCTCAGGGCAGGTAGGAATCACAAGATTGGAGATAAAACAGTAGCCCGTGTTCAACAGGTCACTGGGTTTATTACACGTAATTAGCACACAACTCAGGTTGGGCAGAGTAGGGAAAGTGGGGTAACGAACCACTCCAAGGAGCAGTCTGGAAGGAGGCATCTCGGCATCAGCAGCAGCAGTCTCTGGTCCAACTGCAGGCCTTGGCCCCAGCAGGGCCACAGGCAACGTCCATGTGCATGGGGTCAGGGCCTCCAGCCAAGAGCCTTCAGGTCACTCAGCTCAGTGGTCTCCTCTTAAGGAGTAACTGTTACCCAGGGGAGGAGTCCTGACTCCTTTGGTCTCTCTGTCTGTTCCTGTGCTGTACATGGCCCATCAAACTTCTGATCTAAAGTAATGTTCTCAGTTTACCATGCTAAGACACTGGCAACCCTACAGCAGACGTTTCAAAACAACTCTTAGGAAAGTTCACCTTGGCCACTGGGAGTCCCATTTTGAACTAGGTAGCAAGTAGTACAGGCTTCCCTGGTAGCTCAGTTGGTAAAGAATCTGCCTGTAATGCAGGAGATCTGGGTTCAATTCCTAGATCGGGAAGATCCCCTGGAGGAGGGAATGGCAAGTCACTCCAGTATGCTTGCCTGGAGAATACCATGGACAGAGGAGCCTGCTGGGCTACAGTCTATGCAGTCGCAAAGAGCTGGATATAGCTGAGCAAATAACACACACACACACATCATAAATAGCTTAAATCCCGTAAGTTTCACACAAGAGGAGTAGGAATCATAACACAAAAGAAATCCCATCAAAACAGGACTGACTACCGTGTGTTCCATGGGAGGAAGGACCCTGTCTGCAGGACTGACAGCTTAGCATGGCGGGGCAGGGTGAGGAGGGGAAGGAGGGAACAGGGCTGTAGGAGAGTCCAGGAAGGGAAGTTCATGCTGCTCTCAGACAAGTGGACAGCAGCAGTAGTGGTGATGAGAACATCAATGGCAAATCTTTATACAAAATCAAATGAAATGCTGACTTTACACATTATTCTAAACGCCTTACATGTTTAACTCATTTAACCAGTTTGTAAAGCAGGTATTATTACAGATCCCATTTACAGAAAAGGAAAGTGAGACTGAGAGGGCACAAGTAACCTGCCGAGGTCACCTGGTCAGCACATGGCAGGGTGGGGATGTGGTCCAGGCCTCTGACAGTCAGCCGATCAGGTCTAATCATCTACGGTTAAAGCCCCGGGCCGGGGGGTGAGGAATGGCAAACAGAACTGTTGAGAGCCCCGAGACAAGTCCTGAGATGAGTTTGGGATGGTGTCTAGAGGACTCTGTGGATATTCAGACTCCACAGAGAGGTAGATGGAACATGAGCCTGTTCAGGACAGAAGGTCTGAGCTGCAGAATTAAGGTTACTTTTAAGAACTTAGTGAATGAAATTGCAGACAACTGGCTTTGTGACAAGGAGCAAAGAGGAACTGCCATTAAGGGGCTTATGGAAGGTAGCCAGGAGAAAAGTAATAATAAAAACAGCTGCCACTTACTGCCTCCCTGACCCATGCCGGACACTGTTCTAAGTACTTTACATGTCATGAATAAACAACCTGAAGCTTTTTCATTTGAGATCAAGAATATGCAATCCTATTTTATAGTACAGCCATTGGACAACTTCAGCACCTACCTTCTTATCCACAAATTTTACACTCTACTTCCTTGAAATAATGAAGTATTATATTTTAAATACAGCCATACTCTTGCCTGGCAAATCCCATGGACAGAGGAGCCTGGTAGGCTGCAGTCCATGGGGTCGCTAGGAGTCAGACATGACTGAGTGACTTCACTTTGACTTTTTATTTTCATGCATTGGAGAAGGAAATGGCAACCCACTCCAGTGTTCTTGCCTGAAGAATCCCAGGGACAGGGGGAGCCTGGTGGGCTGCTGTCTATGGGGTCGCACAGAGTCGGACACGACTGAAGTGACTTAGCAGCATACTTTTAAATGAGGAAGCTCTTAGTATCAATAATAAAAACACAGTCTTATACTGGAGAAGAATGTTTCCAAGTAGGAAAGGCACATCCCTTGGGCTTTTGAGGAAGCCTCATTTGTGATCATGAGCAAATCACATAACCCTCTGGAGCTCATTTATAACAATGGAACAGCTTCTTTCTCTTTAGCTTGCAGAGCATTATTTTAATTAGATTTACATTCTTGAGCCAGAAAATGTCCTTTCATGTGCTTGATATTTTTCTCTGTAGATAGCAGTTTTTAATGCCAGGGAGGGATGGAAGTTTCTCCAGGGAAAGATATTCTGAATTCTGAGGAGTGGGCTAAGGAGAACCTTCTCCACAGCCCGCGTGGCCCTCAGCTCTCTCCCTGTTAGTGATGGTGTGGCTTGTCCTGGGCAGGGTAGAGAAATCAGGTCTACGCAGTTAAGGGTATGTGTGACACTTTAAACTTCTCAGGGGCAAAGGACTGTAGGAAAAAAACAGTAAGTTGAGAAAATAATAACAATGGAGAAGAAAATGTGAGGGTTGTGTTATTCTTGTTGTCCTGTGAACTTGATGAATCAACAGATTTGTGAAATTTGTATTTGAAACCAAAATAAACCCAGCATGTCAGGGTTGGGTCTTTGGTTTGATTCAGCTTTTTTATCTACAGAATCAGTCTTTTTTTTTAATTAAAAAAAAAACAACTCTTTATCTGTTTTGAGTGGGAAGGAGTTGGTTAACAAAATACCTCTGTCAGCAGATAGTTGCTTAATATTTATTGCGAGTCCAGAATTCAACCATGGCAACTTTGAAAGTCAAATGAAAAAGAGGTCTCCCCCAGGTAGATCAGCAAGTAGCAGTGTGTACTCTTGACTAATTATTAACTTTGGAGTGTTTATCTTACTGTTTCAGAGCTTTCTTACTAGTGAATTCACTCTATTTGCTTTTTTTTTTTTTTTCCTGTATTTTTCCAGAAAGAAAAAAACTAAAGGCACCTATGACTTACCATACTGGGACCGGGCAGGTAATTTACGGCTTTGTATCTCTTCATGGGCAGAGGAACCTGGTAGGCTGCTGTCCATGAGTCGGACATGACTGAGCGACTTCATTTTCACTTTTCACTTTCATGCATTGGAGAAGGAAATGGCAGCCCACTGCAGTGTTCTTGCCTGGAGAATCCCAGGGACGGGGGAGCCTGGTGGGCTGCCGTCTATGGGGTCACACAGAGTCAGATACGACTGAAGCTATTTAGCAGCAGCAGAGGGAAGCCCTGCCCTGTAGGGGGCAACAGTAGAAGAGGAAAGCCATTTTCAGGCCCACATGACTGTTAGAAAAATGGCATTACTCTTCTGTTCTGAATTTTTTCTTTTCTGTAAAAATCTCCTGTAGTCGCTGAGTAATGAAGTGGAATTTCGTTATAAGAATTTCTCATAACACACGCTTTGCTCTTTTCCTTCTGGAAACGTGTCTGATTTGCCTCCACGTACGTCTCTGTCTTGAGACCAGCTTTCTGCGTGGTGTACGTGAACACTAGGCAAGGGGGGGTCTGTGGTTCTGGTGACAGCGTGGCTCGCTCTGCTGTGGCTGTTTGTCCCAGTGGAACTAGTCTGCCATCTCTGCCATGAGTTGTCGTTCCTTCTGATTCCTACTCTGTGTGGCAGGTGGCAGCTTGCTGCAGGTCACAGCAGGGCCCTTCTGCGGGTCTCCCTCTTCCCCAGCCTCACTGGAATGACTGTTCGGAGCCCAGCGAGTTCACTGTGACTAGGGCAGAAAAGAGCAGTGGTGGGGTCAGATCCTGTGCCGCTTCCCCCCACCCCCCGCCCAGGGTTACTCTTAGACTTCTTTGAACTTATTAATGTATTAAAACCCCTGCTAGAACAACGGTCTGGCTGCACTGAAACAGCAGTGGTTTGCTTCAGTATATTGCTTTTGATAGAGATTTGTACCATGTTCTGCTTTGCACTGGATCGTCTATCAAAGCAGAAAATAAGCTTGAACAAATTAAGGAACTAGAAAAAGAAGAACAAACTAAACCCAGAGCTACTGGGAAGAAGTAAATAAAGATTAGATGAAAGAAAATAGAGAATAGGGGAAAAACAGAAAATGGCAGGTATTGGCAAGGATGTGAAGAAACTGGAACCATTGTGCACTGTTGATGGGAATGTAAAATGGTACCGCTTCTTTGGAAAGTAGGTGTGTTTTTTTGGTCAGTTCCTCAAAGAGTTAAAAATACAATTACTGTATGATCCAGCAATTCCACTTCTAGGTGTATACCCAAAAGAATTGAAAACAGAGTCTTGAATAAATATTTCTACTTCCATGTTCATAGCAGTATTAAATAGTTAAAACAATGGAAGCAACCCAAGTATCAATCCACTAGTATATGGATAAGCAAAATGCAGTATACACATAAAATGAAATGTTAAGCCTTAAAAAAGGAAATTCTGTACTATATACTACAATGTGGATGAGCCTTGAGGACTTTATGCTAAGTGAAATAAGCCAGTCACAAAAAGAAAAATAACATGACTCCCTTTTTACGAGGTACTACTTATATATAGTATTCTAAAGAAAAAGTAGAGTGCTGCTTTCCAGGGACTGAGGGGAAGAGAGAATCAGAAACTATGGTTTCATGGATGTGAAACCTCAGTTTCACAAGACGGGGATAGCTGGAGTGAGGGTTGCCCAACAATGTAAACACATGTAATATCACTGAGCTGCTTAATTAGTGGTTCAGAAAGTTCCCTGGTGCCCAGTGGTCAGGATTCCAGGCTTTCGCTACTACTGGATTCAATCCCTGGTCAGGAAACAGAGATCCTGGAAGCCGTGTGGGTGCAGCCAAAAAAAAAAAAGGGGGGTAAGATAGAAAATTTTATGTTATGTGTATTTTACCACATTTTTTTTAAAAAAGTCTTGATCATCAAGGCTCATTTTATAGATCTTTGTTATAGAAATGGCTTAAATGCAGCAGAATTTCTTTCTTCGTATACTGTTAACATTTCAAACATAGCTTTCTCTTTAATGGTCTCTCTTGCTTATGGTCACAATGAAGGTTGGTGGAAAGGAATGAAGCAGTTTCTTCCTGCCAAATCAGTGGAGCATGAGGAAACCCCAGTTCGCTACAGTAGTAGCGAGGTGAACCACTTGAGTCCAAGAGAGGTCACCACCATGCTGCAGACGGACTCTGCAGGTAATTACAGCACAGCCCGGGCTCAAGGGGAAACTGCTGTGCTTGCTGCAAAGTGCTTCGGTATTTACAGTATCTTTTATCTTTTCCATGTGTAGGAGATGAGCTAGTTTCCAAATGTAGAACCACTTTTTAAAAAAGACCTCAAGAGAGTCATTTCTGTGTCTCAGATGTTCTATCCATAAAATTGGGGTATTCATTTCTTAAAAACTTTGGGTATTTTGTCTGCTTATCTGGAATTTCATTTGGTTTTATTGGGAGTTTGGGGGTATTGAAAGGAGAGCGGGAAAGACACAGTGGCTTCAGTATTTATCCTATTAACCCAGTGTATATTTTAAACATTTCCTAATATTTGAAAAAGAAAAACAAGACCAATACAGTAATGGACTATTTATTTTCGAATGAAATAGTTATCTGTAAATCTGAAGAACACATACACTCTTTATGCAGAATTCCATGAATGAAGCTTTCTGGCACATTGACATATTACCTTGAGATAGCATCTTTTTTAATTTTGAAGTTGATTCTTGCAGGAAAATCCATCCGTCTCCATGATAGCACAGGTGCCATAAAGATGTGTGTGTTTTCAGGGTAAGCCTGTGGCATTAATGAGAGAACTTTTCTGTTTGTGTTTTGTGACACCCAGAGTATGCGCAGCCACTTGTGGGAGGAATTGTGGGCTCCCTCCATCAGAGGTCTACCTTTAAACCAGAAGAAGGAAAAGAAGCAGGGTATGCTGACCTCGATCCCTACAGCTCCCCAGTGCAAGAAGTTTACCACGCCTATGCAGAACCACTGCCAGTGACCGGGCCTGAGTACGCAACACCAATCGTCATGGACATGTCCGGGCACCCCTCAGCTGCAGCTGGCCTGCCCTCAACTTCCACTTTCAAAGCTGCAGGGAACCAACCACCCCCCTCAGTGGGAACATACAACACTCTCCTCTCGAGGACCGACAGCTGCTCCTCGGCGCAGGCCCAGTATGATACCCCAAAAGGTGGGAAGCCGGGCCCAAGCACCCCGGACGAACTGGTGTACCAGGTGCCGCAGAGCACGCAGGAGGTGTCAGAAGCAGGGAGGGAGGGGGAATGTGACGTTTTTAAAGAAGTCCTTTGAAGGTGATGCTGCTTTTTACAAAGCGTCATTTTAAAGCACATGGCCTTTTTTGTTGTTGTTGTATTAGTGGTAGAACGTATTATATATCTGTCACGGATGTGGTGTTGTGGGGAAGTGTGATGACCGAGGTACAAAAAACTACTAATCTTACCATCTTGCTTTAAAAGGGTTACTGTGGCACAGTTACTGCTTGCCTATGAAATTTCAAACATCCTGTTTGTTACTACTGTAAAACACTATTTTATACAGAAAAGGCTCCCTACTATGCACTTCAAAGAAATTTAAAATCACTGAGTATTTATTACCGATGCTGCAGGTACATTGATGAACTCGAGATGGCTCTGTAAGCCTTTTTGGCAATAACGCAT
The DNA here is from genome assembly GCF_019923935.1 of Bubalus bubalis. Classification (NCBI taxonomy): domain Eukaryota; kingdom Metazoa; phylum Chordata; class Mammalia; order Artiodactyla; family Bovidae; genus Bubalus; species Bubalus bubalis. The sequence continues at coordinate 88,493,403 of NC_059157.1, read as the reverse complement.
GGTACTGTTCTTAAAATGTCTAATGGCTTGAAATTCAGCAATTTGTGAAAGGTGGGTACTATTGTGATTTCTTCCTCTTCTATTCCTGTATTGCTTTCTGAATTTAAAAAATATATATTGATATAATCATGGTTTTGATTGCAGCATTATATATTTATCCATCTTTCCTTAGGAAGAGCTGTAGCTGGGAAACTGACCTGTAGTGAGCAGAGTGATTTTTCACTTTCTGACACTCTAATGAACTTAAACATTTCATTGTACATGACCTGGTCTCATCCCTGGCTTGTTCCACCTGGGGCCCTCGGTGGCCTGCCCCATTCTCATGTTATAAATGCCTGAGTTTTTTCAGTGGGTGATGCTTGCTCTATCAGTCTCATTAATTTAGATCTCCTAGTGTCTTCATGCGGAAACAGGAACTTTATAAATAAAAAAGCTATAAAGGAGATCCTCTGCTCCAGACTTTATTTGCAATGGGATTCTTCCTAGGAGAGTGGGAAAAGTTAAGGACTTCTAAACGTGAACACTGTAAACAAGACCCACTTAATATGTCTCAACGTGAAAGGCAAAATTATTCCTCAGGAATCGTATAAATTACCTCCCCTCCACAAAAGTAACCAAATTGTTTTGGTTTTATATAAAGACTGTTCTTTGAATCTCAAGGTATTTATTGTTTTTAGTGAAATAAATAAATATTTTCCCACAGTAAGAAATGCAAACCCAGCATGTATTTTTCGGCTCTGTGTGATTACGCCATCCATGTGGTCGGGGGTGTGAGTAGTCTCGTGTATCACAGGGAACAGAGGGAACAAATGTTTTAGCATCCTAGCAAAGGAAAATTCCTGTCTTGTTTTTGATACCTCTGGGCAACTTCAGTCACCCAGAAGTAGTCTGAATGACTGAAATAGAAATCATCTGTAGTTTACTAGCCTTAGTGTAGAAACCATCTTTAGAAGTCTTTAGATTGGCAAGATGATATGAGAAGCTAGCCATATGATTAAAATATATCAATTTTACATCCCCTAGTTTAGTTTATAGTTAATATTGAAGTGTACTTCCCCAGCAGGTTCTAGTCTTTTCTTTTAGCCTGTACCGCCAGATGATGGCAGAATTTGCTAAATTTAACCAACTATGTACAGTGTTCATTTTGCTTGCTTCCATGAGTCTTTCAGTATTGTAAAACGTTGCTCCAAAACAGAACTGCCAAATTCTACAGCCTCTCTGCATTCTAGTTGTATGATTTTTTGTTGGTCTTATTTTCAGTTGCTTTTCCTTTTTCCAACAGACTTTTGAGGCATTTTATTCACTGAAAAACCAATACACATTTTGTTTCAAAATATTTGAAACAAAAAGCACAGATGTTGAACTTTTATTAAAACAGGTATGAATGTGTAAAGCACATAGTCATCCCCCTCCAGGTGGGAAGAGAGTAAACCAATTGCTTTATTTTTTTATTCATCCTTAGTATACAAAAATCTACTTTCTAAAATCATATGCCTATTTGAAGCTTTAAGAGAAATGAGTTCAGTAACTATTTCTTTTTTCCAAAGATGCTTGCTATTTTTAATTGTGCGTACCTGATTGTTTTCCCATAGAACTTTTTTTTTTTGAGAAGCAAATGTTTTCTTAAATAATGCATGTTTTAAGACTTGATTCATATGTTGCCACTGTGCTGTCCCTTGAACTACCAATAATTTTTATAAAATATCTAGTTTTTAACTACTATTATATATTTTACTTTCCAAATGAAGAGCTGAGCCTGATACAAAAGGTTGTTCTGGTTTGTACTTTTTAATTCGTTTTCATATTAGAATTTTTTTTTTAATGTTACTATGTCTGATACATATACAGCTTTGGAGACAATCAAGTAACAACTGAAAATGTGAAGGTAACCATTTTTTTACAAAATTCCCTTGATTTTTTTATTCTTTGCTTGAAACATGTTAAAAAAAAAAAAGTCACTGTGACTTACTGGGTTAAATTTTTTCCTGTTAATGCAGTTATAAAAATAGAATCAGATAGTGGTACAGGAAATGTGGCCCTTAAGGTTTCATAAAATTACACTGACTTCGCTGTTACTTGATCTTAGGAACCAGCACAGTTGAAGGTAAGATATTGTGAATGCTGATTTATATTGTATTAAAAGCTGTAAATCTAAATAGGTCCTATTGTGTATGCAGGGTCTAGCCCAGTTATTTAAGTTCACGTTTCGCTATTTGCACTTTGCATTGAACAATGGGTTTATTTGCTGTTGAAATGGTTCGAGTAGATTTATACCGTAATTGAAAATATGTTATGTATACATTTGCCCTTCTCCCTCCCATCCACAAGAGGGAGCAGAAAATGAGCTTATTTAAATATGAATGTGGCCATAATTCTGTGGAATGTAATAAAGCTTGAACCTCTTTCCCTGGGCTCCACATTGTTACCTGGAGAGCAAGAGGGTTATGGGAAAACACCATGTCAGATAATAGGATTAGAAAGAACAACTAGATTAGGTGGGACAATAAAAGCTTTTCAACCCTCTTAAGAGAAATCAGTGAAGTTCTGTTTATTTAAAAAAAAAAAAAATTACCTACTGGCTTTGCCTTTTGGTTCTGAACTTGAAATCCCTAAACTGCAATATCTAAGTAAGAGTTGGATATTTTTAGGTCAACTGTGGCACCAGTTCTCATATAATCCAACTTGTAACTAGTTTCTTCTTCTCATCTCCTCCTCTTCTTTTTTGGCACTGGGAAAGGTAGAAACAAAACATATATTGAAATACGTATTGGAAATAAAAATGGCTTTGAGTGTCAGTGATATTCTCCCAGAATGTACTTTTCTTACCTCGGCATGTACTGTAGTCACTCAATATTTGTATATGTTGCTAGAATTTGATTGTATAAATAGTGAGATTTTAATGTGTTCATGTGTTTTTAATAAATTGTATATATGTGTCTTGTTCCTTTTTTTTTTCTTAAACCTTGAGGTTTGTAACAATTCTCGTACTATACAAAATACCAGATTCCTCAATTTTAAGATCAGCCAGAAATATTATGGCCAGTGTTATATATAGTATTTACAGTAACATTTGAAAATGCCACCATTAGTGTTTGACTTCTTTCTGTAGCCAGCACCATCCTTTCTGAAGCCAGACGCGGCATCCACAGTCTAGCTGTGGCCCCTGGCTGTGTGGTATGAGGGAATGATCAGCTGTGCCTTTTCCACCTGAGTTATCAGAAGGATCAAGTGAGACGGTATGTGTGAACATATGCTGGGATTACCAGCACAGAGTCCATATTCAACATGTAGGTCTGAGTTCAACCAGCTACTAGTTTTCTCCCCCAACACCACTTGCAAGTATGTCATTTATTCCTGTTTCTGACCTAATATTGATACACCCTCTTTAGGGAGGCAGGTTGTCAGTGATAATTGCCACTGTCTCCCAGTGATACCAGTTCTTTCTACACGTACCTCTTCTGACAGCTTTTGATTCTAGCCATGTAACGTCTACTGCTCTCTTCACCCACTGTCCCCCTCCCTCCCCATAACCTTTGATTATAGTCATTCAAGTGAAAAGGGAGACTGGCTCACCACTTTAGTCCAACTGGCTTGTCTGCATCCCACAAGTCTTTTCTGGTGCACCCTAGGTAAGCTTTCCATTTGAAGATGTGACTGAATCATGTGGACAGCTGGTTTTGTCATGAAAGTGCCATTGAAATCCAGAAACAGCTTGACTCTTCTAAAGGTTTACTCGTTCTTGTCTTCTTTGTTTCTTGTCTTGTCTTTTTTACTTTACTTCAAATAAGCTTCGAAAATGTAATGAATTAATAAGCCAGGCAAAAAATACTGCTTACAAATTTTCTCCTTCTTGAGCTTGCCTACTTCAGCTTCTTTGTATAAACTTTATTTCTTTAAAATAATGAAGTCACCACGCTTTAAGAACTGCAGTCTTTGGTTATTTACTTATCCAGAGTTTCATGTTTATCCTGTTTCTTTTGACTTGAAAAAAAAAATCTTCATTCTACCAAACTACTGATCATAATCATGGTTTACTTAACTGCAGGAGAAAAATGCTTAATTCAGCCAGTATGATCTTAGATTTCCATAACCATCCACGCGTCAGGTCTGGTTTAAGATTCCAGTCCTGTTCCTCAGATATAACTAAAAGGAACTAGAGTTATACACTTGAAGTGGGTCCAGTACACTACATCAAGGAACTGCTGCACACCAGTTCCCTACCAATTTACAGTAGCCAGATGAACCTCTCAAAATGTCCTGTTACATTCAAAATTTGTTGTAGTAAACTAACCCCCCTTATTTACTAGGAAGTCAACGTCCCTTCAGAAGTCTAAGATGAACTAACTATAGTTAAAAACACCTCAGAAAACTAGCTTATTTTTAAACAAGGCAATGAAAAGTTCACTTTCCCTGATATCTTAACATCTTGGTTTCCATAAATTAAATATATTCACAGAAATTAAGCTGGTGGTTATGAATCACCAGGCAGCAACAGACTTAATACACATAATTTCTTGACAAGTACATCCAACATATTTAAAAATAAACTAAAAATTGCAGTATAAAAATAAAACTAATACTGTTAGCATTATCTTCTGAGTCTGTAGGGTTACTCTTGGGTCAAGTCGGTTACGAAGTTTTTTTCTATAATGTCCTTCAGAAAGAGCTGCTCCGCAGTCACATTGTGATATTCATTCTAAAGAAGAAAAACGAAAGTCACCGTCTATCCCAATCTGAAGATATTAACAGTGGCAGCAATGGAATATGCTATATAAAAAAAAAACTCAAGTAACAAGTGACATGGACTTGAACTTTTGTTGTCTATTGTTTTTCATTGCTCATTCTTTTGCCAGAGCCTTCCCTAAAAGCCCACTCTTTCCACTTAAACCATCACTTAAGAGGCTCCCTCACATCATCTTCTGATCTGCCGAAGTGAAGTCGCTGAGTCGTGTCCAACTCTTTGAGACCCCATGGACTGTAGCCCACCAGGCTCCTCCGTCCATGGGATTCTCCAGGCAAGAATACTGGAGTGGGTTGCCATTTCCTTCTCCAGGGAATCTTCCCGACCCAGGGATAGAACCCAGGTCTCCTGTGTTGCAGGCAGACGCTTTAACCTCTGAGCCAGTAAAGAACCCAACCCTGGTCTACTGAATTATGGTGTAAATCTAGAAACCAAATTGACAAGATCTAACCTGAATAATTCCATGTATTCAGCTTACATGGTATTTAGGGATGAGGATTTAAGGGCATTGGTTTCATTTCATGGGATATATCCATATACTTAACAATAAATCATTTATTGTTCAATGTTAAAATGTACATGTCATATTTTAACTCCTATCACTTGTGCCACTAATCTAAGTTATTAGGAAAATAGGAAATTCGTTCCCATTCACAGTAAAAATTTAAGGATCAAATCTACCATTATTAATCCCTATTCAAGAGAAAAATGATCTAGTATAAAAGTTTACTACTTTTCTGCCCATGATGATTCGTTCATGAGGTTAAAAAGTTATAGACCTTCCCATCTACTTAACTGAAAAACTCCATGAAAATAATTAGCATGATCATGGCCATGCTTTTAGGTGAATTTGTCATATCTCAAACAACAGGTTTCTGTCTTTTCAAACCGTGCATCAAATACAGCATCTAAGGTAAGGCTTGGTCCCTATGTCGGTTTGATGAGATTCTTCCAAGGGTCTGAGGCCAACAGGTTGGGAGCTGCTGCTGTAGTAAGAACTCTGGACCCCACTCCTAATTTCAGCACGTGCTATCTCTGTAAACCCTTATTAAGCCATCAACCTCTCAAAACCTGTTCCCTCAGTAAAATGACAGGGTGAAATGGCGGAATATACAAGCTTACCTCACTCATCAAAGACATGGTGGCGTTCCCATAGTAGTGCAAAGGGCTCTTGAGGTCAGAAAAGTTGTACTTAAAGCCAGCAAGATGAACTTCATGACATATGTGAAATGCCAATGTAATGGCAATAATGCCTGTGGTCGGGTGTTTGGGTTTCTGGGGGAGGAAATGAAAATTTAGGGGAAAAAGTCCACACAAGGTACTTGTTTCCAAAGCCTATGTGGGTGATCCATCTTACAGCATCTTCTGAGCATTTCATCGAGACAAAAACTTAAGTTCAACATTCATCATGCCCCAAGACTCAAGTGCCAAGTTAATATCCTGACTCTATAAAGTGTTGGTTGAAATCTTAGAAAGTCTTTCAAGTAAGACCTAACTGCAGTACTAGTCCAGAAGACAACTATCAGAGGAAGGCTTGAGGAAAATGATGCTACCGCCTTGTTTAAAAAACACATCAAGTCTGGCAACTTGTGGAAAAAGCAAAGCCTGAGCATATTAAACCCATGTATGAAATGTAAGAACCACTTAATTCACTGAAGTCGCTCAGTCGTGTCCGACTCTTTGCGACCCATGGACTGTAGCCTACCAGGCTCCTCCCTCCATGGGATTCTCCAGGCAAGAATACTGGAGTGGGTTGCCATTTCCTTCTCCAGGGGATCTTCCCGACCCAGGGATTGAACCCGGGTCTCCCGAATTCCAGGCAGACGCTTTAACCTCTGAGCCACCAGGGAAGCCCACAGAATCATGCTAAAAGGCTTCAAATCATTTAGCCAGAAAATAGTTCTGTTTCATAATGCTGATAATTCAGCTCTAGGGAAAGATGGCTTTAATCGAGTAACTTCAATAACAAACTGCCAAGGTGAGGATCTGACTAGAAAATGAAGATTCCAAATGTATATACATAGTAAAGTCACACTCAGTTTTGTTTCTAAATTGATAAATTTAAATTTTAACTAAAAGAAACCAAACATCCCCTTCACATGTACATATATCCTAAAAAGTACTATCATAGATGTTTGAAGGGTCTTGGCATTCTAAGCTTTAATTCTCGTAGGGTAGCCTTCAAAAGTGAAAACAAAATATATCTTAAGTTTTTTTTAACAACAAAAATTCAAGATTTTCTTTTGATTAAATGTTTCCTACAGATCCCATGGACATTATATATGATTAATTATGGTTTCGGAAAAATCAGAGCAGCATAGTAAAATCAGGTAAACTCCAGGAAGCAAATTTGTCTGAAAGCCTAACAGCCTTTCACCTAAGTTTTTCTTCACCCCTTACACCACTGTGACTCCACACAGCTTCTCCATCTGCTGTGAGAGGAAGCTAATGGTAGGGTTAAAAACCTAGGAGTCATCCCACCTCACTGATGCCATCACATTTCAAGTTCACTCTTTCCTTTCTTCACACCTTAGAGTTTCCATTCACCATTATAGTCATTCCCTTATGTAGGCCTTCAATTTCCTTTAGCACCCATCACCCACAGAACCTATATTGTCCCTGACAGAATCTTAACCCTGGTTAAGGTCAGAGAAAACGGCATACTTGACTGGCCACAGATTACATTTATGACCACCTCAAGTGGGCATTCAGTCATGTCCAACAATCCGGTTATACTCCCCCAGTAAACTTCTATTTCTACTCTGCAAGATGACAATCTCATACCTTTCTATCCAACAGCTCTACCTTCCTTCCTACTTTAAACTGCCAGTTTAATCCTCATTTTTCTTAGAAAACAGAATCGATCAGACAAGAGCTACATCATCTTCCCAATCCCAAATCTACCTTTGTCTTTACCCATATTTTCAGTGTTCACTCCTATGTGGATGAGCTGTCCCTGTTTCTACCTATAGCCAGCCTCTCCACTCATGTGCTCCATTTTACCCCATCTTTTTTCTCAACAATTTTGCTTCTACAAGTATCCCCTTTGTCTCATCATCAATATTTCCCTCTAATGAATCATCCCTTCAGCATACAAACATATCTATCTAAAAAGCCATAACAACAACAAAAAAAACCCTTCCTTGAGCCTATGTCTTCAGCCATTCCTCTGCTTTCTTTTCTAGCAAAACTCCATTGAAGATTTGCCTCCATTCACTCATGTCCCATGTTCTTTCTCTTTCACCCAGTTCAGTCAGACTTTCTTCCTCTTCCTACCCTTGTTCCCATCAGTGTGACCTCTGTGTTTCCAGGGCGGCATCTGACACAGTTGACCTCTGAAATACAGCTGTGCCCCTCACTTGGCTTCTTGGACACTGCCCTAGTGGAATTTCAGTGCACTTACAACTAGTTCTAGTACCATCTCTAAGTAAGACCAGAGGCTTCCTGTGCACTACCTAAAGCAAAAATCAAGGGATAAATCTGATCTTACCTCACTTAGGAAAGTAAGAGTTGAAAATTCACAAAATACACATTCAGCTGTCCTTTCCCCTCAAAATTAGCAAAACAGGGCTTAATATTTATGCTTTTTTGACTTCGGAAATCCATTTCCAGGTGTCTTTCCTACAGAAATCACACAAGTGTGCAGAAAATCCCTATAAGCACATGCATTTCTACATTACCTATAGAGGAAAAAAAGCTGGCTAGAAAACTAAAGGTCTGTAAATAGGGGAAGAGTTAGAGAGGAGAAACAGCAGAACTATATAGTATAATCACAAATTACACTCAACAACAAAAAAAGTGCTTGTGTTTGTAACTGCATAGACAAAAGTTGATGCAAACAATAAATGCTGGAGAGGATGCAGAGAAAAGGCAACCCTCCCACCTTTGGTGGAAATGTAAATTGATACAGCTACTGTGGAGAAGGAGTATGCAGATTACTTAAAAAACTAAAAACAGAACTACCATATAACCCAGCAATCTCACTCCTGGGTGTATACCCGGAGAAAACCATAGTTCAAAAAGATACATGCACCTCAATGTTCATTGCAGCACTATTTAAAATATCCAGGACATGGAAGCAGCCTAGATGTCCACTGACAGAAACGGATAAAGACGATGTGGTACATATACACAGTGGAATACTACTCAGCGGTAAAAAGGAATGAAATAGTGCCATTTGCAGACATGGATGGACCTAGAGACTGTCATACAGATGGAATTCAGAAAGAAAAATATTGCTTGTATGTAGACTCTGGGAAAATGGTATAGATGAACTTATATAGAAATAGAGACACAGATAAACTTACAGATGCCAAGGAGAGAGGAGGGATGGGATGAATTGCGAGATCGGGATTGACATACATACTCTAATGGCACTATGTATAGCAGAGATAACTAATGAGAACCTACTGTACAGCAAGGGAACTCTGCTCAGTGCTCTGTGGTGACCTAAATGAGAAGGAAGTCTAAGAAAGGGATATAGGCATATGTATAAGTGATTCACTTTGCTGTACAGCAGAAACTAACACAACATTATAAAACAACTATATCCAATAAAATTAACTTAAAAAAAAGTATTTGTGTTTGTAAATGCACAGACAAGAATCTAGAAGGATATAAAAAATGCAAAAGAGCTTGTGAGATAATCTGAATTATACAGAGAAAAAAAGGATGATTTCCTTTTTTAAAAAATATTCCTTTGTAAAAGCTGTTTAAGCATGTAATATTTCAAAAATTTTTATTGTGCTAATGAAAAAGAACAAAATACAAGTTTATTTCTTTGGATTTCCCCCAATTACAAAAAGGAAAGCCTTTCAGCTGAGATATCACATTACACATTTACTCAAGCTTCAAATGAAAAATACAGCCTGTCACTGTATGGATCTAAACTACTTTTTTCCTAGGGAATGTAGACAAACAGGGCTACAAGAGTCAAAGTCAATGAGATTCCTTGTAATTAAAAAGAATTAAAGAATCCTGCTGTCTGCACACAGCCTGGCCATCAGCGCTACACACCCCCTCCCCCTTCCCCCATCAATACTCTCCTCCCTGCAGAGCAGTGAAGAGGAGGCAATGAGAGGTGGGCCACTTGGACATCTAAAAGGAGACCCCAGAAGGGCCCTGCAAGGGCAGGAAAAACACTACACTTAAAAGGCTGTTTTCCTTGCAACCTGAACAACATACAGATAAAATCCACAGATAACCTAATCTCACTAACTCAGATGTGGCCCTCAGAAGTCACCTCATGAGTCGTGGTTCTCACCCAGTTTCTAAGACTCCCAGGGACCCTCTATTCCACCGCAGTAATGTCTTTAGTTTGAAACTGTGTGAAGGAAAATACATACCTGATTTTTGGGAAATACTTTCGGGAAATGAAGCAGTTCGTAAGCTGCCATTCTGGTGATGTAAGGATCTAATATTCTGATTTGATAAGGTTTATAGATCAGATTTAAGGCTGGCTCCTTCCAAAAACCATTAGGGCTCTGAAATAAAGTAAGAATATAGAAAATATAACTTCTTGTTGTCTTTTTTTTTAATATTAAAAAATGAAGGAAATCAGAAGACAGATCAATTTTGCCAACTTACTATTTTTCCACCTGTCAACAAGTCCCACAGCCACTTTAAATCAAGCGGCTTAAAAGCAGTGAGAATCACCGTAGTATTAGGGTCATTGTGATTAGGATCTGAAAAAACAGATTCTGGATAAAAAAGTCGGAAGGTAGTTCTTCTCCCAACTTCCTCTTCATGTCCTAAAACGGGACCATTATTCATTCTGTGGGTAGTAAACACACAAGACATGTAGACCAAGAGCAGTCAGGGTCATTTCCATCACAGTTCTCAGATTTCAGAGCCAGGCAAACATCGTCAGCCACGTAGCTGGGCTCTAAAGCCACGTGGCAATCCACCAAGTCTTTCACAGCCAAGGAAATAATTCCCCTTCCTGAAACAGCTGCTTGATCAAAGGCAGAAACATTCATTTGTGTTTGAAAATTAACTGTGGGGCCACCAATAGTTCATTCTTACCTCCAGAAAAACTGAAGACAAAATGAAACAAATGGGAACATAAAACCCCAGAGTACTCAAAACAGACCTTGGAGGACATCTCAATAAAACCCCTTGTGTTTGTAGATAAGGGCCCTGACATCCATAGAGATAAAGTTACGTGCCCAGGGTTACGCCATCATGGAGCACATGGATGTGTGCCTAAGTGATAACAGGCAAGAGTCACAGTGAAGGTGACTGGAAGACCCATCAAAATTGATGTGCTCTGAAGTAAAGGAACAATAAAACTGCTCTATTTATACCTAAGCATAACCAAAAGTAACTATTGCTGTGGTGAATGAAAGAACCACAAATGATCCAGTGTTGAATTTGCAGATGTTCAAAATAAGCCAAGGTTAGACATGCACTATTTATGCACACATCATGAAGGTGTGGTATGAAAAGGAATGCTTTGTTGCCAAAATAATGTCACATAGGAGACAAATACTGTTTGACCCTATGGCACTATGTAATATAAAGCAGCCTTAATAACACCTGAAATGACTTTCATAATGTCCTGCCAATGGCATTTTCCCACAAGGGCCTGATGTGGTTTTAGGCAACCAGATTTTACACAGTTACAAATAATTCTGTGAGTCCTTGAACATAGTTTTGTGGATAAATCTTCACAGCTTCCTCAAAATGGATAACCACCAGAAAATGAGGTGACCATACTATGCAGAAACCCTCGGCAACTTGTAACCCAGCAAAACGCCCAAGTACTGCCAGGTCATCCTAATGCATTGCCCAGCAGGAAGTTTTCCCACTCTTCAGAAGACTGTTCATAGCCATTCCCAACACATACACACTTAATGACCTTACTTCAACCTTTACTACAAGAAAACAGAGACGGAAATGTTCTCATTACCACACCACTAGGTCTATGGACTCTCGGTAGCTGTGACCACAACCCCAACTCTCCCTTCCACTGCAGAGATAACCACCCTGTGCTCTGGGACCCATGCCCTCTCTCATTACCATGCCTATCTCTTTATTCATTTCCATCAGTTTACTAATGTTTTAGAATCTCCTATCTATAAAAGGAAACAAAACAGAAAATCTCCTTTAAGAGTCCGGAATTATCTCCAGTGACCATCTTATGTCTCAACCCCACAGTGAAATTTCTCCAAAGAGTTGTTTATACTAGTTTACTAGTTTCTCTGCTTTCTCACCTGTCATTCCCTCAAACCACTCCACTTGGGCTTCTGCCCAGCACCACGCCTCCAAGTCTTCTGTCAAGAGTATCAGTGAGCTTCAACTTGGCAGTCCAATGTGAACTCTGTCCTCATCTTACAGGACCTCTCACCAGCATCTGTCATGGTTGAAACCTCCCTGTCTTAAAACACCGTGCTGGCTTGGTGTTTATGACCACCTTTTCCTGACTTTCTTCCTACTTCAGTGGCAAATCTTCTCCAGCTCCTTTACTCCTTTTGCAACCTTTAAGTTTTGAGTACTTCAAAGCTCAGTTCTGAGCCCTCTTTGGCTGGCTGGCATTTATGATCACCTAGCTTGGCATTTATGACCATCTTTTCCTGACTTTCTTCCTACTTCAGTGGCAGAGCCTCTCCAGCTCCTTTATTCCTTTCACAACCTTTGAGTACTTCAAAGCTCAGTCCTGAGCCCTCTTTGGCTGGCTGGCATTTATGATCACCTAGCTTGGCATTTATGACCATCTTTTCCTGACTTTCTTCCTACTTCAGTGGCAGAGCCTCTCCAGCTCCTTTATTCCTTTCACAGCCTTTGAGTACTTCAAAGCTCAGTCCTGAGCCCTCTTTGTCTGCTCCTGGGAAATCTCACCCAGTCCATGGTTTACATACTACTTATAAGATTTAACCTCTTTATCTAACTGCCTACTTGATGTATATACTATAAATCTAATAAGCATCTCAAACGTGGTATGTTCATACCAAAATCTTGATTCTCCCCTAAACCTGTTCCTACCCTAGTCTTCCCCAGTTCAATGAATGGTACCACTATCCAGCTAGTCTATTAAGCTGAAAACCTGGGAGTATCCTGCATTCCTTTATTCCCATCTCTGCTCACATTCAATAAAAAGCAAACCCTGATAACTGTAACTCTAATACATGCCTCAATCTAGTCCTTTGCTCTGTCCCCGCCATGACAATCCTATTGCAAGCCACCATTCTCTATCCAAATGCAGCAACCTAACTGGTCTTTTCATGTTCACCTTTGTCCTTCATGTTTTATTCTCCATGCCACCTTCAGGGTATTCTAAAGACAAAACCAGGGCTTCCCTGGTGGTCCAGTGGTTAAGAATCGGCCTGCCAATGCAGTGGACACAGGTTTGATCCCTGCTCTGGAAGATCCCACATGCCCTGAGGCAACTAAGCCCGTGCGTCCCAGCTGCTGAACCTGCACATTTTAGAGCCTGTGCTCCACAACAAGAGAAGCCATCTCAATGAGAAACCCATGCAGCGCAACTAGAGAGTAGGCCCTGCTCGCTGCAACTAGAAAAAGCCTGCGTGCAGCAACAAGGACCCAGTGCAGTCATAAATAAATACAATTAAAAAAAAAAAAAAAAGACATAACCAGATAGGGTTGCATTCTTGCTGAATGATTTTCCAAACTTTTCTGTTATACTTAAACACAAGCCCAAATCCGAGTTGACAAAATGCTACAAAGCCTACTCCTTAACTACATCTTCAGCTGCCGATTGCACCCCTCTCCCCAGTCTGCTGCCCTCCAACCTCACTGGTTTTCTTTTTGCTGCTCTCAAACCCAGCGTCATGCCTTCTGGAGGACCTTGAGTTAACATTTTCTCTGCCTGTATTGCTCTTCCCTAGTCTTCATATGGCCACTTAGGTCTAGTTTAAGATATCTCTGCCTCAGCATTGCCATCCATTCAAAACCAGCCATTCATTCATTCTTGATGATTTAACTGTTTTGATTGTTTACATGACATTTATTATATTTCTTTTCTTAATTACTGTTTTCTTCTTCCCATTAAAATGTAAGCTTCACAGGGAGGAAGAACATTATTCTTATTCACTGCAATAGCCCCCTGGGGCTAGACCTGTGCCCAGAATGTTCAGGGGATTTCATAAATATTTGCTAAATGAATGACCTGAAATCTAAGTCTACTCCAGCCAACAACTTGAGTAATATGCACTGTACTTAAGCATACTAAAGCAACTCCACTTCCTTTTAAAAATGGTTCTTTTAAAACAGTTCCATGTTAGCAAATAGAAAATATATTTACCTTATTATTACATCATAGGAGTCAATTTTTTCTCCTAATGTCTTATTCTTCAAAATTCCTCCATTACCAACCACCACACACTTCTTACATGGCACACTGTTGAACAAATAGACAAGTAAGAGCTTGAGACATCTTTTACAAAACTGGCTGATTCCAACAACCTGTTCATACTCTGAGGAACCCAGAAAAAGAATCAATTGTAACTCACAGGTCTGGGGATATAGTAAGACTCAAGAAATCATGTTCCATAGGAACTATATCATTGTTAGCAACTATTAATGCTTATCAGTTCATATACATCCCTTCATTATGCTTCTCATAACCACCCATGGAGATAAGTAAGACTGATATTTCCATTTTACAGAAGAAAAGATATTAAAAAAAGTGTTTAGGTAACATTTCAAAGTCATACTCCAAAGAGGTAGAATTAGGATTAAGTCCAGGCCTCTGGACTACAAAAAATATGCCTCAACATAAGATTCTCCATGTTAATATTGATACAAGTGTGTTCTATACTAGATGTGTATGTATTTTCCATCAGTGTTACCCATTCCCCTGAGATGCCAGCTTTGAATTATGGCTATGCATTATAAGTGTGGAGACAGACAGTACAGAATCTGGTGGGCAAAGTGCGACTTCTTTGTACCCGCCCATGCTCACTTCAGTTCCCCAAACAGGTACTGGTCCTTAAAGCTTAGCCAGTATACAAATGAAAAGTTTACTCTGTATTCCTGCCAAAGAGCTTTAAAGTAGGACATGTGGTGGAACTTCCTGTTGCTGGCAGGAATTAGCCTCAGCCAGTGGATTATCTACTGTTCAGCTCTCAGCCAACAGGACCTAACCTTCAACATAATAAAGGCCATATACGACAAACCCACAGCAAACATCATTCTCAATGGTAGAAAGAAAAAGCTGAAAGCACTTCCTCTAGGATCAGGAACAAGAAAAGAATGTCCACACAAAGCTATTAATATAGCTTTGGAAGTCCTAGCCACAGAAATCAGAGAAGAAAAAGAAATAAAAGGAATGTAAATTGAAAAAGAAGTAAAACTATCACTGCTTGCAGATGACATGATACTATACATAGGACATTCTAAAGATGCTACCAAAAAACTACTAGAGCTCATTAATGAATCTGATCAAGTTGAAAGATACAAAATTACCATGCAGAAATCTCTTGCAGTTCTATACACTAACAATGAAAGAACAGAAAAGAGAAATTAAGGGAAAAAAATCCCATTTACCATCACATCAAAAAGAATACATTACCTAGGAATAAACCTACCTAAAGAAATCAAGACCTGTGCCCAGAAAACTACAAGATTCTGATGAAGGAAACCAAAGATGACACACACAGATGGATATGCCATGTTCTTGGATTGGAAGAATCAATATTGTGAAAATGACTATACCGCCTACCCAAAGTAATCTACAGATTCAATGCAGTCCCTATCAAATTACCAATAGCATTTTTCACAGAATTAGAACAAAAATGTTTTACAATTTGTATGGAAACACAAAAGACCCTAAATAGCCAAAGCAATCTTTTTTAAAATATATATTTAATTGGAGGGTAATTACAATATTTTGATGGTTTTTGCCACATCAACATGAATCAGCCATGGATATACATGTGGCCGCTATCCTGAACTCCCCTCCCACCTCCCTCCTTACCCTATCCCTCTGGGTTGTCCCAGAGCACTGGCTTTGGGTGCCCTGCTTCATGCATCAAACTTGCCCTGGTCATCTATTTTACATATGTTAATATACATGTTTCAATGCTATTCTCTCAGGTCATCCCACTCTCACCTTCTCCCACAGAGTCCAAAAGTCTGTTCTTCACATCTGTGTCTCTTTTGCTGCCCTGCATGTAGGATCATCATCTTTCTAAATTCCATATATATGCATTAATATACAGTATTTGTTTTTCTCTTTCTAACTTACTTCACTCTGTATAATAGGCTCCAGTTTCATCCACCTTATTAGAACTGACTTAAATGCATTCCTTCTTACAGCTGAGTAATACTCCATGGTGTATATGCACCACAACTTCCTTATCCACTCATCTGCCAATGGACATCTAGGTTGCTTCCATGTGCCAGCTACAGTAAACAGTACTGCAATGAACATTGGAGTACATGTGTCTCTTTCAATTCTGGTTTCCCCGGGGTATATGTCCAGGGGTGGGTTTGCTGGGTCATGTGGCAGTTCTGTTCTCAGCTTTTTAAGGAATCTCCACACTGTTTTCCACAGTAGCTGTACCAGTTTGCATTCCCACCAACAGTGTAAGAATGTTCCCTTTTCTCCACATCCTCTCCAGCATTTATTGTTTGTAGACTTTTTGATGAAGGCCATTCTGACCAGCATGAGATGATAACACACTGTGGTTTTTATTTGCATTTCTCTAATAATGAGTGATGTTGAGCATCTTTTCACGTGCTTTTCATGTGGAGGTTGATTACTCCAGTTTCATTCTTTTTTCTCAAGATATCCAAAGCAATATTGAGAAAGAAAAATAGGAGCTGCAGAAATAAGGCTCCCTGACTTCAGACTATACTAAAAAGCTACAGTAACCAAAAAACCAAAACAGTATGGTATTGGCACAAAAACAGAAATATAGGCCTATGAAACAGTATAGAAGGCCCAGAGATAAACCCACGCACCTATAGTCAGCTAATCTATTACAAAGAAGAAATAAATGGTATAGAGAAAACAGGACAGCTACACATAAAATAATGAAATTAGAACATTTCCTAACACCATACATAAAAATAAATTCAAAATGGATTAAAGACCTAATTGTAAGACCCAGTACTATAAAATTTTTAGAGGAAAACATAGGCAAAGCACTCTTTGACATAAATCACAGCAATATCTTTTTTGATCCACCTCCTAAAGTAATGTAAACAAAAACACACAAACAGGACCTAATTAAAATCAAAAGTTTCTGTGCAGCAAAGAAACCATGAAGAAAACAAAAAGACAAGGATTAATCTCCAAAATATACAAACAGTTCATGCAGCCCAATATCAAAAAACAAACAAACAAACAAAAACCCAAACAATGGGCAAAAGACTTAAATAGACATTTCTCCAAAGAAGACATACAGAAGGCAAACAGGCACAGGAGACGATACTAAAGATCACTAATTAGTAGAGAAAGGTCAGAGCTACAGTGAGGTATCGCCTCACACCAGCCACAATGGCCATCATCAAAATATCTACAATGAATGCTGGAGAGGATATGGACAAAAGGGAACCCTCTTACTCTGTTGGTGGGCATATAAATTGGCACACACTATGGAGAACAGTATGGAGGTTTCTTAAAAAACTAAAAATAGAGCTACCGTTATGGTTCAGCAACCCCACTTTGGGGCATATATATAGAGAAAACCATAATTTGAAAAGATACATGCACCTCAATGTTCACTGCAGCGCTGTTTATAAGAGCCAGGATATGGAAGCAACCTAAATGTCCATCAACAACGAAATGGATAAAGACAATATGATGCATATATACAATGTAATTTTAGTCAACCAAAAAAAAGAAAAAAGGAAATAATTCCATTTGTGGCAACATGGATGGACCTAGAGATTGCCTACTGAGTGAAGTAAGTCAGTATAAGACAAATACCAGATGATAGCTCATATATATGGAATCTAAAGAAATGGTACAAATGAACCTATTTACAAAACAGAAATAGAGCCATAGATGCAGAAAACAAACTATGGAAAGAAGGGGGAAATATTGGGAGCAGGAGAGTCAGACATGACTTAGAGACTGAACAGCAACAATGTATAAGCAACAAGGGCCTACCGTATAGCACAGGGAACTCTACTCAACACTCTTCAATGGCCTATATGGGAACAGAATCTAAAAACAGAGGATATATGTAGAACTGATTCACGCTGCTGAACACCTGAAACTAACAACATTGTAAATCAACTACACTCCAATAAAAACTAATTAAAAACAAACTGACAAACAAAAAACCATGGCCTGGCCCATCCAGCTCCAAGCTCTCACCACCACTTGGCTAGGCCTAGAGAAATGACAAAAGAGAATGTCCTTTTCTCCAAGGGACAAAACTACAGAGGGTAAGGCTGTTGAGATTGTCCTTGCAGGGCCCTCATGACGTGGAACTATGAGGAAAAAACTGCTTCTCTGAAATCAGCAGACCAGATGAACTCCAGATCCTAAGGGCTTTAGGAAACTAGTAAGTAGCAAAGTTGCATAAACACTGTAGAATTCTTAAACACAGAGAACACAGCAGTACAGGAACTACTGAAAGGAGCCAGGCATTGGCCCTGTTGGGTTAAGAAGAGAAAGATACACATTCCTATACATGTAAATGTACCTTTTTAATTTAGAATTTGTTTAGTTCATCTATTTGTATTTGATGGTTTTACACCTTAAACTTTCTAGACGTGTTTCTTTTCTAAATCTGCTTGCCTTCAACTATTAAAATAACATTTCTAGTTGCTCTAATATACACATTTGACATAAACCCCAATCCCAGGAAACCACTCTGTTCACAGTGCTCTGCAGCTAGGTGGCCTGGAGAAGACGGGATTGCTCCCTGGTCGACCCTGTCCTCTCTGGGTCTGTGGCCATCTTCCCCAGCAGATCTAGCCCATGAGGGCTCCATGGCAGGGAGCAGCTCCTACACACACAGCTTGCATGGCTTTTCCTTCCGTAACCTCAGGGCCAGTAATGCAAGTGAGATGCTGAAACTCCAGACACTGGCTTCACCTTCCCATCAGAACACTAAGCAAGGCTGGGCACCGCGGAGGGAGTGGCTAGGAATGGACAGGATCGGAATAACCATTCCATTCCTATGAGGTTACCTGTGTGGAGGTGAAGGAAGAATATCTATAATTTATGGCATCTAGACCAACCCTCTTTCCTTCAAAGAAGGCTGCAGGCCACTCCCCTCCCCAGTCATTTCTTCTACCCAATCATCTCAGCCTCCTCCCACTTGGGAAAAATGGAAACAAATCATATGGACACTGCCTCGCCCAAGAGAACTCCAGTTCCAAAGACGCTTTATACTGCCAAGGTCACACATTTTAGAAATTTCACTGTTTTCTTCTCTGTTAGCTTTGCAGAGGGCAGGTAGAATGGGGGAAGGTCCTTCACCATGGGAATAGTTTACTGATGTCTTTAAAAGCAAACCTTATCAATGGAATTTTCCTTTTCCTCCTAGCAAGGGATACGGCAAAGATCCACACTTTTTTTTTTTTGTAATATCATATTAAATATAACACTAGAAACTTCATTAGGGATGTGCCTAAGACTTACTCTTTGGCAATAACATCTTCTCTGCAGCGGTGACTTACAATGCCCCTGTGACGCTAGGAAATGCACAATGGAACAGATACAGCCTGAACCACACACCTTGTTACTCCCTGTTTCCCTCTCTCCCCAGAAGGTACCCTTATGTTATCAAAGGAGTGATTCGCCCTCTCCATGGCTTCATCCCCTGGCCTGGGCTCCTGGCCTCCCTTGTTTCCGTGGCATGAATCAATAATTTACAGTGACCTTTGGGTGACTCTATTAACCTTATGCTATTTAATTAACACAGGCTTCCCAGGTTGTGTGAGTAGTTAAAAAATCCACCTGCCAATGCAGGAGATGCCAGAGATGGTGGGTCAATCCCTGGGTCAGGAAGATTCTGGAGGAAGAAATGGCAATGCACTCTCCAGTATTCTTGCCTGGAGAATTCCATGGCCAGAGAAGCCTGGCGGGCTGCAGTCCTTGGGGCTGCAGAGTTGGACACGACTGAGCACACCATGCAAACAGCTGCAGTGAACTGTGAATCCCTAAAGGGCAAGAATAGTATCATTTATATTTCTGCATCCTCTAATCTGAAATTTCCTGATTCACAAGTTGTACATTTTAGAAACTGCTTTGGTTGTCATTTTAAGCGTGACTTTGTATCTGGAGAAACAGATATCTGTTCTTCCTTCCTCTATCCTGGAAACAGAGAAATCCATATGCCTCAAAATGCTTACCCAGAAAACAAAATAATTCTGGACTTCCTGAACCTGTTAATGAAAAATCTAGAAAACTGCTGAGATAGTAATGGTAAGAGCTTACACTTCCTGTAGGTAAAAGACATATTTTTCAGTCAGGCAAATCCAGAAAAGTTACTAACTTATGCAGTGAAACATCAGCCATCAATATAAGGGAAGTAAATTTGAACTGTCCACTTCCAGTGATCTATGATCTGTCCTTTCTGAATGGTTTACAATATTCATTTGTCCCTTCAGCAGCATCATATACATTAAAATGTATCATTCCATCTTTAATGTAACAATCTTTGGCAGATCCCACTTGTCATCTTCCCATTACCCCTGTGCCTGCTGGCAGAACCTTGCTTTCACAAGCCTAACAGTGGTGAGTATATTCTTGTGCCAAGGTTGGTTTAGATGTGGCCATGTGACCCATCCCTGGGCAATCAGATATTAGGGAAATCTGCTGGATGTTCTGGGAAACCCTTTACCCTTAGGAAGAGAATGGTTTGAACAGAACACTTTCATTTTAGCTATCCCTTTTTTTCTCTTAGATACTGACACATGATGACAAGGCTAGAGCAGCCGTAGTAATCTCAAACCTGAGATAAAAAGATAGAGAGAACCACCAAGAAGCTGCCCTGACATCACTGAGCCACAAATTCAATCCTGGAACCAGAGCCAGTCCACACAGATGTAAGGTGGTACACAGTCCAAATACAAAGGTACCATCCAGACAACTACATGTGCACGTCGGCACCCCCGGGTTTGTGCAATCCAGTCTGTGCAGCCATATGTGGCTGCCCTATGAGCCGGATCCACCAATCTGTGGACCTGAACCCACACATCTTTAGATATGGGATATAATAAACATCTGCTGAGTTCAGATCACTCTTAGGAAGAGCGTCACTTGCAAGCCTGAAGATTCTAAAACCCTGTGCAATGGACCGCTCACTGTGAGCTCTGGCCCCTCAGTCAGCATCTCTGGGACCCGGGTCTTGTGATGGAACCTCTTGGGTCTCAGTATGCCCTTTTATGAAGTAAGGAAATCACTGAGGTCTGTGTGCGTGCTCAGTCTCTCAGTCAAGTCCAACTCTTTGTGACCCCATGGATGTAGTCCACCAGACTTCTCTATCCACGGAATTTTCCAGGCAAGAATACTGGAGTGGGTTGCCATTTCCTCCTCCAGGGGATCTTCCCTATCCAGGGACTGAACCCACATCTCCTGCACCTCCAGCATTGGTAGGCAGATTCTTTACCACTAGTGCACCAGGGAACCCCCTTACTGAGGTCTGGAATGTTGCTGATCTGTGTTGCATGGAGCCATTACCCCTAGCATGTATACCATGGTTTCTGTATCTCTCTCTATCCAACATCTGACCACAGTAGCTGCTATAAAACACACTTATGTTTCTCTTTGCCATGTATGGTTCACTTTGTTGAAGCAGAATATCAACCTCCCCTCAGTCTCAAGTCTTCCTCCTGGCTGAAAACGCTGCCATGTAAAGATACTGTGAGACTGGAAGATGTCCAGAGTAGTGAAGCAGACACTGATATTTCTTATAGAGCTTGTTTTTTTGTTTTTTGTTTTGTTTTTTTTTAAATAAATACACTGCTGACATCTTAAGCTGTCAAAGGCCATGCTCCTGTCCTGGCTGACCGCCAATCTAACCCAGCTCTGCTGATGCTGACATAATTCATTCTGCCTGACTGAGCAACTAGGCAACTTTCACAAATGCCCCATCCATCTAACAAGCAACTGACTTAACACAGTGCTTCCATTAAGTGAGATATTTATATTGAATTATTCTATAACCACCTGTGCAGGACTCAGGCACTCTTTGCAGAATCTGGCATGGTTGCAGAATGTGATGGTGATGGTTGGGAGTGGAGAGCTGGCTCATGATTTTAAGTGAGGGCTAAGATTCTGTAATTCAGCCACTGCTCTGGCTATGGAAGGAGGCACTCCCACTGAGGAAAAGGGAACAGCCCTCAGGGCCAGGGTTCAAGCGAGTGCTAAGGAGCTCCACAGACAGCCAGGAAGGGTCAGGACCTCATTACATGGGCACATTCTAAGTACTGCTTCTTTGTGATGTAATCCCCTTAAAATATCTTCAATTACTGACATTTATGAAAAAAAAAAATATATATATATACACATAGCCACCCTGCACACGCTGTGCTTTGAAGAATAATGAGGAACTTGAGTCCTGAGAAATCAGCAGTGACAACACAGGGCAAATACGGCAAGAGAACTAGAGGGTGTTATTCCTAAACATTTGTTCTAATTGGGGCCTCACTGTGCCCTCTGAACAAAGCAGCTGGACAGGAATCTAGAGGACCTCAACCATCCCCCCTTTTTAAAACTTTTTTAAATTGAAATATAATTCGCATGCCACAAAACTCACCCTTTTCGATAATAAAATTCAGCAGGTTTTTAGCATATTCACAAAGCTGTGCCACAACTATTATCCAACCCAGAGCATTTTCACCTCCCCACAAAGACACCCCATAGCCGGTAGGGGTCACTCACCCTCGTCAGTGGCTCAACTAATCTACTTTCTATCTACAATTGATTTGTTTATCCTGGCCATTTCCTGTACAGTAGACATGTTGACATGTCTTGAGCTCAGTCATGTCCAACTCTTTGCAACCCCATGGACTGTAGCCTGTCAGGCTCCTCTGTCCATGGAATTTTCCAGGCAAGAATACTGGAATGGGTTGCCATTTCCTATTCAGGGGATCTTCCCAATCCAGGGATCAAACCCTCATCTCTTTGCATCTTCTGTACTGGCAGGTGGATTACTTAACCACTGCACCACCTGGAAATGGTAGTCATGTACAGAAAATGCAGTCATACAAATATGTGATCTTTTGTGACTGATCTCCTTCACTGAACCGAGCAAAATGTTTTCAAGGTTCCTTCATGCTAGAGCATGAATCAGTACTACACTGCTTGTTACGACTGAATTATATTCCATCATGTGGATGTACATTTAATTTATCCATTCAGCAGAGGCTGGACATTTCGACTGTTTCCACTCTGGGGCTATTATGAATGGTGGTGCTGCTATGAACATTCATATACAAGTTTCAGGTGGTCATATGTTTTCAATTTAAGCTTTCTATTTTGAAATAATTCTAGACTCAGAGGAAGTTGCAAAAATAGTACTGAGAAGTCCTGCGTACCCTTCACCCAGTTTCTTCCAGCGGTTACACCGACTTAACTATTGCATAATGCTCACCCTCACTTAACGATTAACTAGCAAAACTGACTCTGGCATAATGTGCATATGCAGTTCTGCCTCCTCTTTTATAAGAAACCAAGGTTCAGAAATTCAAAAATTTGCCCAAGATCACAGGAAAGTTACAACTGACCTGCTGGCTCTAGCAATTTTTCACTATGCTGTCTCCTCTGTTTTAGATGGACCATGCCCATCACCTGCCCTCCTCGCTCCCTCACAAAAGAATAAAACAAACTGTTTCCTAACCTATCCTTTTCTGTCCTTATCATCACCTCTCTGCTGCTGAAGTTCTAGTCAGACAGCTAGTTTGAGTATTCCCATAAAAGGAGGAACATGAAAAATCAAAGCAAACACAAAAGATTACTCTAATAATTGTTTTAAAATGGTTTGTCTTTTTGGAACTAGCTAGAGGTGGTGGCTGCATAATATTGTGACTGTACAAAATGCCACTGAACTGTTCTCTTTAAAATGGTTCATTTATCTTATGTAAATTTCACCTTAAGGGAAAAAAAATGGTTTCTCAACATATTTCTTTGTTTTTCTTTCCCACATTTAGGATTCTCCAGCTGGAGGTGAAATTACAGAGAAGGCCAACTGATATAATTTCTGTGCATGATCTTCAGGATGACAGTTGAGAAAACTTTCTCAGTAGTATCTATTCAGAGAAGATTCTATCCAGATCATTTATCTTTAAGAGGAAAAAACTTGAATATAGTTCTATTTCAATTAATTTACACATGCAACATCAGTTCAGTTGCTCAGTTGTGTCCAACTCTTTGTGATACCATGGACTGCAGCACACCAGGCCTCCCTGTCCATCACCAACTCCCAGAGCTTGCTCAAACTCATGTCCATCAGGTCAGTGATGACATCCAATCATCTCATCCTCTGTCATCCCCTTCTCCTCCTGCCTTCAGTCTTTCCCAGCATCAGGGTCTTTTCCAAATAAATCAGTTCTTTGCATCAGGTGGCCAAAGTATTGGAGTTTCAGCTTCAGCATCAGTCCTTCCAATGAATATTAAGGACTGATTTCCTTTAGGATGGTCTGGTTGGATCTCCTTGCAGTCCAAGGGACTCTCAAGAACCTTCTCCAACACCACAATTCAAAAGCATCAATTCTTCAGCACTCAGCTTTCTTTATAGTCCAACTCTCACATCCACACATGACTAAGGGAAAGACCATAGCTTTGACTAGATGGACTTTTGTCAGCAAAGTAATATCTCTGCTTTTTAATATGCTGTCTAGGTTGGTCATAGCTTTTCTTCCAAGAAACAAGCATCTTTTAATTTCATGGCTGCAGTCACCATCTGCAGTGATTTTGGAGCCCAAAAAAGCAAAGTCTCTCACTGTTTCCATTGTTTCCCAATTTATTTACCATGAAGTGATGGGACCAGAGGCCATGATCTTCGTTTTCTGAATGTTGAATTTTAAGCTAGTTTTGTCACTCTCCTCTTTCACTTTTATCAAGAGGCTCTTTAGTTCTTCTTCACTTCCTGCATAACGCACTGGTCACAGCAAACACCCTCTTCCAACAATACAAGAGACTATTCTACACGTGAACATTACCAAATGGTCAATACCAAAATCAGATTGATTATATTCTTTGCAGCCAAATACGGAGAAGCTCCTTACAGTCAGCAAAAACAAGACAGGGAGCTGACTCTGGCTCAGATCATGAACTCTTTATTGCAAAATTCAGACTTAAATTGAAGAGAAAACCACTAGACCATTCAGGTATGATCTCAAACAAATCCCTTGCAATTATATATATATAACATAGAGATGTTTTAGTTTAACCCTATGAAAGTATTAAAAATGGTTTGAGGTCAGGACTTCCCTGGTGGTCCAGTGGTTAAGAATCTGCCTTGAAATGCAGGGGACCAGGTTCAATTCCCTGGTAAAGGAACTAAGATCCCACATGCCATGGAGCAACTAAGCCTGAATACTGTAATTACTAAGCCCACAATCTCTGGAGCCCTGTGAACTGCAACCAGAGAGCTTGCGCACCACAACAACAGATCCTGCATGATGCAAGAAGACCTCACATGCTGCAACTAAGACCCAATGCTGTCTTAAATATTTTTTTTTAATGGTTTGGGGTTAAGGATAAAGACAGAAGCCACATTAAATAATGGTGGGGGATTGCTTACAGCCCTGGAAATTCTAAAGAATGTATCAAACGGAATTAACAGTTACAGTGTTTTCTTTCCCTTACCTCTTCAGATGACGCTCAATCTAAGACACTAATTGTGGAGTCTTCTGTTTCTGCTCAGCTTGTTAAAATGCAGAGGGAGGAAATAGAGAGGAGTGCAACTCTAGAGACCTCCTAACCTCTGATGGACCTCAGTCCTCTCATCTTCATGATGAGGGAACTGGACTAGTGATCTCCATTCTTCCTGCCTCTGACCCACTCTGTGACTTTACCATGCTTTGGGGTCTGGCTCCCAGTCCACAGGCTTCCCAGGTGGCACTAGTGGTAAAGAACCCACTTGCCAATGCAGGAGATGCAAGAGACACAGGTTCAATCCCTGGGTGGGAAAGATCCCCTGGAAGAAGGCATGGCAACCCACTCCAGTATTCTTGCCTGGAGAATCCCCATGGATGGAGGAGCCTGGCAGGCTCCAGTCCATGGGGTTGCAAAGAGTCAGACAGGGCTGAAGCGACTTAGCGCAGCACAGACCCAGTCCACACAACTGAACAGGGACAGGGAGCTAGGTAACTGGGATTCTCAGGGAATGGTTCAGCAGCCTCAACTTTCACCTCATCCCAACGTGTTGGACCACTGCTCAGGAGAGAAACCCAGGAAGAATATAAAGGAAAAAGCCCAAGATTACTAACCTTCCATTAAAAACACATACCTCAAGGATACACATACCTCAAGGATCGAACCAAGAAGAAGATATAACAATTACAAATATTTATGCACCCAACATAGGAGCACCTCAATACACGTGGCAAATGCTAAGCTAATAAGCATAAAAGGAGACATCAACAGTTAACACAATAATAGTGAGGGACTTTAGCACCACCCTTACACCAACAGACAGATCATACATACAAAATAAATAAGGAAATACAAGCTTTAAGTGACTCAACAGACTGCTACTAAGTCACTTCAGTCGTGTCCGACTCTGTGCAACCCCATAGATGGCAGCCCACCAGGATCCCTGCCCCTGGGATTCTCCAGGCAATAAAACTGGAATGGGTTGCCATTTCCTTCTCCAATGCAGAAAAGTAAAAAGTGAAAGTGAAGTTGCTCAGTCGTGTCCAACCCTCAGTGACCCCATGGACTGCAGCCTTCCAGGCTCCTCCATCCATGGGATTTTCCAGTCAAGAGTACTGGAGTGGGGTGCCATTGCCTCAACAGACTAGATAGATTTAATTGATAATTTTGGACTTTCCACCTGAAAGCGGTGAATACACTTCTTCTCTAGTGCCATGGAACATTCTCCAGGATAGACTACATCTTGGGTCACAAATCAAGTCTCAGAAGATTTAATAAGACTGAAATAGTATCAAGCATCTTTTCTGACCACAATGCTATGAGATTATAAATTAATCAAAGGAACAAAACTATAAAAAACACAAAAACATGGAGGCTAAATAATGCACTGCTAAATAACCAAGTGATAACTACAGAAATTAAAGAGGAAATAAAAATACATAGAAATGAATGACAACAAAAACAATGACCAAAAACCTATGGGACACAGCAAAAACAGTTCTAATTTATAGCAATTCAATCCTCAAGAAACAAGAAAACTCTCACATAAACAATCTAATCTTACACCTAAACTGACTAGAGAAAGAACAAAGAAAACCCAAAGTCAATAAAAAGCAATGAAATCATAAAGATCATAGCAGAAATAAATGAAGTAGAAATGAAGAAAACAACAGCATCAATAAAAGTAAGAGTTGGTTCTTATGGAAAAAAAAATTGATAAACCTTAGCCGGACTCAAGAAAAAAAGGGAGAGGACTCAATAAAATTAGAAATGAAAAAGGTGAAATCACAACTGACACTGTAGAAATACAAAGGATCACAAGAGACTACCTCAAGCAACCATATGCCTATAAAATGGACAAACTGGAAGAAATGGACAGATTCTTAGAAAGGGACAACCTTCCAAGGCTGAACCAGGAAGAATTAGAAAATATAAACAGACCAATCGCAAGTAATGCAATTGAAACAAATGAAAAATCTTCCAACAAACAAAAGTCCAGAACCAGATGGCTTCACAGGTGAATTCTATCAAATATTTCAAGAAGAGCTAAAACCTATCCTTCTAAAACTTTCCCCAAAAATTGCAGAGGGAAGAACATTCCCAAATTTCTTCTATGAGACCACCACCCTGATACCTAAACCAGACAGAACTATCACAAAAAAGAAAATTATAGACCAATATCACTGACGAACAAAGATGCAAAAATCCTCAACAAAATACCAGCAAACATTTAAATGATCATACACTATGATCAAGTGGGATTTATCACAGTAATGCAAGGATTCTTCAAAATACACAAAATCAAATACACAAAATCATAATACACCATATTAACAAATTAAAGAATAAAAATTATATGATCATCTCAATAGATACAGAAAAAGCTTTTGACAAAATTCAACACCCATTTCTGATTTTAAAAACAATCTTCAGAAAATGGGCATATAGGGAACCTATATAATAAAGACAACATAATAAAGGCAACATATGACAAGCCCAGGGCTTCCCAGGTGGTGCTAGTGGTAAAGAATCTGCCTGCAATGCAGGAGACCAGGAGACCTGGGTTCAATCCCTATGTGGGGAAGATACCCTGGAGGAGGGCATGGCAATCCACTCCAGTATTCTTGCCTGGAGAATCCCCATGTGGCCCACGAGGAGCCTGGTGGGCCACAGTCCACAGGGTCACAAAGAGTTGGACATGACTGAAGCAACTTAGCACACACACTCTGTTTGCTGTGACAAACCCACAGCAAGCATCATTCTTAATGGTGAAAAACTGAGAGCATTTCCTCTAAGATCAGGGACAGGACAAGGATGTTCACCCTCTCCACTCCTACTCAACATAGTTTTGGAAGTCCTCACCGTGGCAATCAGAGGAGAAAAAGAAATACAAATTGGAAAAGAGAAAGTAAAACTCTCACTGTTTGCAGTGACACATTACCATACATAGAAAATCCTAAAGATTCCATCAGAAACCCTACTAGATTTAATCAATGAATTTAGTAAAGTTACAGGCCACAAAATTAATGCACAGAAATCTCTTGCATTCTTATATGCTAACAATGAAAGATCAGAAACAGAAATTAAGAAAAGAATCCATTTACCATCACAACAAAAAGAATAAAATATCAAGGAATAAATATACCTAAGAAAGCAAAAGACCCATATTCAGAAAACTATAAAACAGTGATGAAAGAAATCAAAGAGGATACAGATGGGAAAATATATCATATTCATGGATTGGAAGAATCAATATAGTGAAAATGAATACACCACCCAAAACAATCCACAGATTCAATGCAATCCATAACAAATTACCATAGCATTCATCATGGTATTAGAACAAAAAAATTTACAATTTGTATGGAAACACAAAAGACCCCAAATAACCAAAGTAATCTTGAGAAAGAAAAACAGAGCTGGAGGAATCAGGCTCCCTGACTTCAGACTATACGAAAAAGCTATAGTAATCAAAAGAGTATGGTACTCACACACACACACACACAACAGAAATACAGACCTATGAAATAGGTACAGAATAAAAAGCCCAGAGATAAACCCACACCTATGGCCACTTAATCTATGACAAAGAAGGAAAGAATATACAATGCAGAAAAGACTGTCTCTTCAATAAGTGATGCTGAGAAAACTAGACAGCTACATGTAAGACTGAAATTAGAATACTAACACCTTATACAAAAATAAACTCGAAATTTATTAAATATCTATATGTAAGGCTGGAAACTATAAAACTCTTAGAGAAAAACATAGGCAGAACACCCTGACATAAATTGCAGCAAGATCCTCTTTGACGCACTTCCTAGAGTCAACTAAGTCACTTCAGTCGTGTCTGACTCTGTGCGACCCCATAGACAGCAGCCCACCGGGCTCCCCTGTCCCTGGGATTCTCCAGGCAAGAACACTGGAGTGGGTTGCCATTTCCTTCTCCAATGCACGAAAGTAAAAAGTGAAAGTGAAGTCGCTCAGTCGTGTCCGACTCTTAGCGACCCCATGGACTGCAGCCTACCAGGCTCCTCCATCCATGGGATTTTCCAGGCAAGAGTACTGGAGTGGGGTGCCATTGCCTTCTCCAACTTCCTAGAGTAATGGAAATAAGAACAAAAAGTAAAAAATGGGACCTGATTAAACTTAAAAGCTTTTGCAGCATTAACAAGATGAACAGATAACCCTCAGAACGGGAGTGTGTGCAAGCGTAGTTGCTCAGTCATGTCTGACTCTTTGAAGCCTCATGGACTGTAACCCACTAGGCTCCTCTGTCCATGGGATTTCTCAGGCAAGAATACTGGAGGGGTTGCCATTTCCTTCTCCAGGGGAATCTTCTCGACCCAGGGATCAAACCCACTTCTCTTGCATCTCCTGCATTAGAAGGCATGGATTCTTTATCACCAGTGCCACCTGGGAAGCCCATGAGAATGGGAGAAATATTTGCAAATGAAGCAACAAAGGATTAATCTCCAAAATATACAAACAGCTTACGGAGCTCGATATCAAAAACCAAGCAATCCAATAAAAAAGGGGTGGAAGATCTAAATAGCTATCTCTCCAAATACGACATACAGATAGCCAAGAGGCGAATGAAAAGATACTCAACATCACTAATTATCAGAGAAATGCAAATCAAAAATACACTATGGTATCACCTCACACTGGCCAGAAAGGCCATCATCAAAAAAATTTACAAACAATAAATGCTGGAGAGGGTGTCAAGAAAAGGGAAACCTTTTACACTGTTGGTGGGAATGCAAATTGGTACAGCCACTGTGGAGAACAGTATTGAGGCTCTCTGAAAAACTAAACATAGAACCCAGCAATCCCACTACTGGGCATATACCCTAAGATAACCCCAACTCAAAATGACACATGTACCCCCAGTGTTCATTACAGCACTATTTACATGGAAGCAGCCTAGATGTCCGTCAACAGATGATGAATAAAGAAGATACAGTACACACACACACACACACACACACACACACAATGGAATATTACTCAGCCATAAAAAGGAATGAAGTTGAGTCAGTGGAAGTGATGTGGATGAACCTTGAGTCTGTCATACAGAGTGAATTAAGTCAGAAAGAGAAAACCAAACATCGTATATTAACACATATACATGGATTCTAGAAAAATGGTACTGATGAACACACTTGCAGGGCAGGAACAGACGTGCAGACGTAAAGAATGAATTTGTGGACGCAGCAAGGGGGTGGGGGTGGGACAGATTGACAGATAGTGTTGACATATATACAGTACTATGTATAAACTGAGAGCTAGTGGGAAGCTGCTGCATAACACAGGGAGCTCAGCTCGGTGCCCTGTGATGACCTAGACAGGCAGAATAGGGGAGAGGGTGGGAGGGAGACTCAAGAGGAAGGGGATATATGTATACATATAGCTGATTCACAATACTGTGTAGCAGAAACACAACATTGTAAAGCAATTATATTTCAATTAAAAAAAAAACACATACCAAAGAGATAAACAAATAAAATAAGAATGGGGGATGCAAATGGCCTATTGTGTGTTCTCATCTTTTCACAGGAAAAAACTGAGAAAAAACTGAGTCACAAAATCATGGAGAAAGGCAATTTTCTAGAATGAATATTTTTTCTAAAATGAATACTTCTCATATAACAAAAATATAACAGATGTAATTACAAGAGGAGAGGCCAATTATCACAATTTTTGCTAAGTGACCAAAAACTCTGAAACAGAACAGGTTGGTGGGGAGCAGTGTTGGTGGTGGGGGCAAAGAGGTTAGGGAAGCATGGAGGTAGAACAAAGAACAAGCATGGAATTGTTACAACTCCAAGGCTCTTCCACACAGAGTTATGGCCAAACACACACTCCTGTTCCCTCCCCTCTAATTCTGGCCCAAGTTCTTCATGGTACTAACTTCAGAAAAAGGCTGATCTGCCTCACTGAGTTACTTTACTCACGTTACCTACAAAGATGGCATAAAAAAGACCTCTGGAAGAAACTCCACCTCCGAATGATCTGCAACACCAACATTTTTCAACAGCTTTCATCTCCAAGAGACAAACCACAATTGGCTGCTTCCAGTGAGCTAGGTTGGTACAGTGTTACATAACTGACTTTAGAATCTTGAATATTTCCAGGCACAGAAACAGAAGATGGTAGACAACACTGACAAAGACTGTTACTGGCCACTCAATAATTATGTTTCATTAGGCGGGCACACAGCCACCTAGAATAGATGCTACACTTTCCAGTCCACCTCCCAGCGACGTGTGGCCCTGTGATTATACCTCTAGCCAGTGGGATATAATTGGTGGCTGCTAGCAAGTTTTTTTTTAACAATGAGTCCCCCTTGGGAGACAGGGAGATGATGGGGAGCCTAGATTCGTAGCATTGCCTTTTTCCATGGTATACATTCCCACCATGGCTAACTTCAATCTTCCACCTTGATGGCACTGAACACAGAGTTGGGAAGAGCAGCAGCTCTCACAAGTTGGTACCAACTGGCTCCAGCACATCACTGGATGTAATAATGGGCTGTATGTAATTTTTGGGGAATGGCCTTAAAGAAGGAGGCAAGTCTCAATGGCTAGGGGCATGCCCTTCCTCCTTTGTCCCCTCTACTGCTAGAATGTGACATATGACTGGTCAAAGTCCAACCATCAGAATGGACCATAGGGAGGAATATCAGTCACAATAGAGAAGCCTTGGTCACTGAGCTGGTCTGAGAATGCTTATATGCAGACTTCATTTACATGACAATTGTCAGAAAGAGGAAAATTTGTATCTTATAAATGGAACTGATATTTGGAGTTTTCTCATTCACAGTGTAATCTCTCCCAGGACGTCCCTAGGACAGTGCTTGCGCTGCAGAGGATGAACGTTCAATCCCTCCCTGGGGAACTAAAATCCTGCAAGCCAGGTAGAGCAGCCAAAAAAGCAAAACAGAAATCTACCCCAATTAAGAGATCATGCTTGCTACATGGGGTAAGTAAAGAATTCAGATCTGAAACAATGAAAAAATATCTGAAGCTTTCTGGGAGGACAGAGGGTGAATAGAAAAGCCAAAGAGGGAAGGGACTTGAAAAGGAGGTTCTTGCCTCTCTCCACCTGAGCCCCTCTCCTCTCTGACCCACAGAATCCTACAAAGAGTGCACCCACAGACCCCTCCTAATGCACGTGGGCCACAGCTCCCAGATCCACAGAGCAGGCTCCAGGAGGACTCCTCAACTAAGAGGGGGTCCAGGTCCTCAGCCTGAGAAGCCCAACTGTTCTCAGACCTCTTTCTTCTAGAGCATTTTCCCAGGCAAAGAGGAGAAATGAGAACCATATAAAGGTCACTCGGGGGACAGACTAAGGGGACTCTGAGGCAGCAGTTGGCAGTTTAGTGTATTCTGCTTTGCTGGAGTTTACTTAAAATATAAACTTGGGCATGGGCTGAGGCCTGCTATGATCTTTGGGTTGTACTGTAGGTTTCAGGCAAATGTAGAAGGACGTACTTAGAATGTAAGTAAGTGTTAGTCGCTCAGTCGTGCCCGACTCTTTGCAACCCCATGGACTGCAGCCCACCAGGCTCCTCTGTCCATGAGATTTTCCAGGCAAGGATACTGGAGTGGGTTGCCATTTCCTTCTCCAGGGGATCTTCCCAACCCAGGGATTGAACCCGGGTCTCCTGCACTGCAGGCAGATTCTCTACCAACTGAGCTACAAGGGAAGCCCATACTTAGAATGTAGGTCAAATTTATTATTACATGTGAGCTCCTCCTAAAAGTCAATATGTAAATGAAGATAATTTTGTCACAAGTGTATTCTTATTTACTTTCAAAACACTTTTTCTGACATCTCTAGGGACCAACTTTGGACGTGTCAAACAAGCAATTGAGCAGTGCTGAGTGTCCAGTGCATCACTGTCCTCGCTCTGGGAGGCCCCAACAGGGATATTCGCCATTCACTCCACACCTGAATGGTTTCTGTCTGTACACTGATGTGACTTCCATCACAAGTTCAGATCCAAGAACCCTTGTACCATCAGCATGACTTGCAGTCCTTTACCACCACCCACACCCGCCTCCCTCCCAGTGCTGGTGACACTAAGAACCTGATGTGGATTGATGGCGGGTGTGGGGGGCACTCCCTGTGAGAAAGGAGGAAGTGTGGGGAAGAGCCAGACCAAGTCAGTAAGAAAAGAGGAAGTAGCCTGGCTGAGGTACATACAGATGATGAACACTTGTGTAGAGAGTGGCTCTGAAAGCAACTAAATAAAGCATAGATAGTTTTAAGCTATGACAAACCTAGACAATGTATTAAAGAGCAGAGGCATCACTTTGCCAACAAAGGTCCGTCTAGTCAAAGCTATGGTTTTTCCAGTGGTCATGTATAGATGTGAGAGTTGGACTATAAAGAAGGCTGAGCACCAAAGAATTGGTGCTTTCAAACTGTGGTGTTGGAGAAGACTTTTGAGAGTCCCTTGGAAAGTAAGAAGATCAAACCAGTCAATCCTAAAGGAAATCAGCCCTGAATATTCATTGGAAGGACTGATGCTGAAGTTGAAGCACCAATACTTTGGCCACCTGATGAGAAGAGCCAACTCATTGGAAAAGACCCTGATGCTGGAAAAGATTGAAGACAAAAGGACAAGAGGGTGTCAGAGGATGAGATGGTTAGATACCATCCCCAACTCAATAAACATGAGTTCGAGCAAACTTCAGGAGCTAGTGAAGGACTGGGAAGCCTGGCATGCTGCAGTCCATGGGGTCACAAAGAGTCGGACATGACTGAGCAACTAAACAACAGTTCTGAGATAGAAACCAGGCCAGAACAAAACCTCCAGTCATGTTCCATCTATAATCCTGACAGTATCTCACATTTACAGGGACAAAGAACTTTTCAAAGATTTGCAGAGACTTGCTACAATTATTTAAGACATAACCACTATCACTCTTAAACATCCAGCCCTGGATAGACCATGACTGGAGGTTTTGTTCTGGCCTGGTTTCTATCTCAGAACTATATGGCTGCTGTGGATATGCAATAAAAATTGAAAGTGATTAGGTTGATGGAATGGTTTTAAATTATAAAAAGTATAATCTGAAATGAATCAACATTATTACATAAATTACACCTCAATAAAGCAGAGACATTACTTTGCCAACAAAGGTCCATCTGATCAAGGTTATGGTTTTTCCTGTGGTCATGTATGGATGTGAGAGTTGGACTGTGAAGAAGGCTGAGCACTAAAGAACTGATGCTTTTGAACTGTGGTGTTGGAGAAGATTCTTGAGAGTCCCTTGGACTGCAAGGAGATCCAACCAGTCCATTCTGAAGGAGATCAGCCCTGGGATTTCTCTGGAGAGAATGATGCTGAAGCTGAAACTCCACTACTTTGGCCACCTCATGCAAAGAGTTGACTCACTGGAAAAGACTCTGATGCTGGGAGGGATTGGGGGCAGGAGGAGAAGGGGACAACAGATGATGAGATGGCTGGATGGCATCACCGACTCGATGGACGTGAGTCTGAGTGAACTCCGGGAGTTGGTGATGGACAGGGAGGCCTGGCGTGCTGCGATTCATGGGATCACAAAGAGTCGGACATGACTGAGTGACTGAACTGAACTGAACCGAATCTGGGTCCCTGACAGAGAAAAATGAGATAAATTCAGACAAAATCTGGCACTGCTCCTCCAGTGCTGTCTTGCGAACTATCTCCAATTTCACACTTTTGTCCACTACCATCATTTCTGTATGTATCAAAAAGTGCCTCTATTCTCCTGGATAAGAAGGGAATTCTGCCCATTTTCCTTTTCAATAGAGGTCTCACATCTGCAGGTCACCCTTTTCATCCCACTGGACAACCAGCTAAATTCCAAAATTCAGTTTAAAACTGAGGAAAATAAGCCCATCTCTGTAAAATAAGTTGACTTGCTAAGAAGTCTGTCTTAGGCAACTCAGTTCCTAAGGCGTAACTGAACCCCCAAATTTTCCAAAAACTAAACTGCCTTTTGTTGCCAGAAAATGTGTGTCTAAGCACATCGTTCACTTCCCTCAAATATAATTCTGAATAAAAGGAAGAGAGCCGTTTCTGAAATCCAATATTCAAGCGAAACAGAAAAGATTCTCATGATTGAGCAATTTAGAGCATGTATGGGAATGTATGGGGACCATGGAGGGAGGCTGTGAGCTGATCAACAGGGAGTGTGAATTAATTCTTCAGTAACAACAACTTAGAAAAGATGACTGTGGGTTAAAAATGTCCTGACTTGGCACTAGCATGGTGTGTAATCAAGACTGTCTGCAATTTTGAGCCAACAATTATGCAATGTCTAAATTATATTTGTAGTTTGTTACTTCAAGTGCCACAGAAATAACTCCTAGGTATTTTAGTTATGCACAAAAGCTATGGAATCTTCCTGAGTGAATATATGTTACACTGAAGTACATATTTTGTACTAAAATTTAGCTAAAAGTAAAACAGAAGCAAGAAAACAAACTCACTTGTCAAACTCATCAAAGATATCACAATTCGGCAGTTTCCAAAGAGCAAGTCGAAAGTGTGTGGCTAGAAAACAAGTGGACTATTAGGAATAAAAGCCATCATGACTTCTTAGGCACATGGTAAACCACTTTATCCTCTGCCCTCCCCCAAATCCACTTCAAACTGGTATGATTATCTATGATTTATTCCCTGGTGAAAATTCATGATATAACTGCAACTAGTCAGCACTACTTAACAAGGGCACCTAAAATATAAACACTCTAAGGACACTGTGCAAAAATCTCAGAAAAATAATATGCTTAATCTGAAAATAATCATAACCAAAAATTACCATATCAGATGATTCCGAAAATGATATTGATATAGAACTCAATATTCTGCAAGTTTAAACTTATCAAACTCTCTACAACGTATTCTAAATACACACACAGGATCAGCTGAATAAGCAAAATCTAACTCAGGAAACTATAGACTTGTCACCTAAAAGGCTTTCAGGATTTCTCAAAAATCTAGAATGTAAAGCAAAGCAGTGGTCAGTAAGCAGAGGGAAAATTGTTTCATCATTAGTGGATGGAGCAATTCTCTCTAAATTTAGCAAAAACAAAATATCCTTTGATTAAATTAAAAGACTGACCAAGGACCTAGAGCTTGCTGATGACATAAAACACCTAGGTAAAGAGGCAAAGTGGGAGACAGAAGGAAGTTAATCCACAGAATTGTCTTCTTAATTCTCAACTGGAATAAATTAGTAAGGCATCGAACTCACGAATTACGGTGGTAAAACAAAAGTGGGAAAAACAGTTTCTCAACAACAACAACAAAAATCTACCTTTCTTCATTCTTTTATTCTACACTGACTCAAAAGGAATGGGGATTTACATATTAAAATATAATTCCTTTCACCCAATCTCAAAAATCACATCCTTAGGAATCACTATGAAACAAAAAGATTAAAAGACCTTAAAATTATATAAAAACATATGGTTCACATCAAACACCAGTCATAGTATTAGGGCAGGGTAAGAGTAATATTACTGACCTGATGCTTTCATCCCATAGGGCAAATCAAACTTATCGCTACCGTAGAAGGAAGCAGTATTTTTAAAATTAGCTGCACACAGAAAAGGGTGAAACTGATGATACCTGGAAGATAAGGATGAAGAATGACTTTCCCAAATGTGTATAATATTTGCAGGTTTTTAAAATCACAACTGTAAAAAACTGTAGTATGTCATTCCTATCGTTATATTGACTATAAAATGAGCATATAATTATTTTTAAGATTCTTTCAAAATCATCTTAAACACTATTTAAATGTTACATAGAATAGGACAGGCAATGGAACTACACACCCAGAATGGAAATGCTTTCCAGGTAGTAAAACCAAAATTATGTAACAGCTTGGGGGAGGGGACACAGAATTTAAATACAAGTGAACCCCAAAGACAGCCATCTACAGGAAGAAACAAAAGAACAAATGAGGGAAAATAAAAGTATAAATGCTGACCCACTCCCCAAAGAAAAAATACCATATATATAAAGCTGTTGTCAGCAGTGAAAATTAAAATACACTAAAAGCTAAAGGTAACTAGAACTGAACTCTCTCCTGATGTCATTCAATTAAAATATACTCAAGAATGACGGGAGTCTGATTGCTTCCCTGCCCCGCTGCTATACTTGGGTACTCTCTCAGACAAGAACGTTTCATGAGGCATCTCTGTTTTTTTAATGGTCCCTTCTTTCCACCTTTACCAGTTTTATTCTTCCTAAATAAATAAACTGCAGGCGGAGATCCGAGTGCCCCTGGGTTTTCAGAGGCCACATGACAAATGGAAATAAGAAGCACTAGAATAGGAATGAGGGCTTCCCCAATGGTTCAGTGGAAAAGAGTCCACCTTCAAGTGCAGGAGGCATGGGTTCAATCCCTGGGTTGGGAAGATGCTCCGGAGGAGGGCATGGCAACCCACTCCAGTATTCTTGCCTGGAGAATCTCATGGACAGAGAAGCCTGGTGGGCTACAGTCCACAGAGGTCACAAGAGTCCAACACAATTGAAGCGACTGAGCATGCGCGCATGCACAAATAAGGATGAATTAGCTTCAGCTTTATCCTGGTTTTGCTTCTCAGGAACTACTAACCTGGGCAAGTCAGAGGAGTTCAAGATCTCCAGAGCTGAACTGACAACTGACACCATATTCACACTAAGCAAAGAGCTGAGAGACCACACCCCTCTTCCTACTTGAGAAGAGTGTATATGTCAGATTCAGTTGTGACAAGTGTTAGCAGCCTGGGGAGAGGGATCCCAGCCAGTTTCAAAAGGTCATTATCTGTATCAGGGTTGATCTCTAAGCTTGGGATCTGCTCTGGGAAGATAAGTGTCAGGTCTCCTGACTTTAAATTTCTAAATGAAATAATTGTTCAACACTGTTGGCAAAGAATGTGGCCTGCCATTTCAGTAAACAAAGGATGATGAAGCCTTAAAGCCTTCAGCTACTCCATCTGAACCCCAACTGCACTCTGTCGGGAATTCAGGAAGAAAAACAAAAACAGGAACTGGCCCCAGATAGCTATGGTGCATATCCAAGGAGTAACTTCAAAAATCCAGTCTCTTGCATCTTCCCACACATAGAAAAGGGCTGAATTCATTATCTTGAGATGTCTGTCTGGTTTAATTAGCACTAATCTTTTGATGTTTGACTCCCTGATGTTGGTTTGTTGTTTTTGCAAAAACTCCTATAAATCCTGGCTTCTCCTATACATCTTTGGAACAGTCCCTCAGAGCTATCTGAGAGGCTGTATCCCCAGCTTAAGTCCTCAGTAACACCCCAAGTAAAACATAATGCTCAACTTATAGGTTGTGTGTTTTTTCTTTTTTTTTTTTTTTTCCAGTTGATAGTACCATGTCTCACACATAGTTGGGGCTCAATAAGTATCAGCCTTATCTATAATAATTATACATGACATTGTATTATATTACAGTGGGTTATATTACATTACAATAATCATATTACATAGCTGCTCTTGGTACTCCTACGAAAGCCCGGAAAGAAAAGTAAATTCTACTAGTCAATTTAGACTGTCGACAAAAAAGGTGACCTGCCATTTCAGTAAACAAAGGATGCTGAGGCCAGCAAGCCTTCAGCCACTACAGCTGCCCCAGAGGGAAATTCACAATGGAGAAAAACAGAATACTGGTCTTAGCGCCCTAGACAGTTATGGTGCATAACAAAAAGAATAATTTCAATAAGCCCAGACTCCTGCATCTTCCTATCTATAGAAACGCATGAAAATCAATAACTTGAGATGTCTGTTTTTGTGATTAGCAGTCATCTTTTAACGTTTGACAACATGTCTGTTTGTCTTTTTCAGTAAAAGCTACTCTGTATCCTGGCTCCTCCCTTGCCTCTTTGGAAGAATTCCTCAGAGCTATCTGACAGGCTGCCATCTCAGGCTCCAGTCCTTAGTGTTTGTGCTCTGCTCTATCGCTCAGTCGTGTCCAACTCTTTGTGACCCCATAGACTGTAGCCCACCAGGCTCCTCCGTCCATGGATTTTTTTTAAGCAAGAATACGGGAGTGGGCTGCCACTTCCTCCTCCAGGGGATCTTTCCGACCCAGGGATCGAACCCACATCTCCTGTGTCTGCTGCACTGCAGGTGGATTCTTTACCTGCTGAGCTATAGTAAGGTAATAAGGTTCCCAAGTAAAACATTCTCAACTTTTAGGTTGTGCTTTTTTTTTTTTTAATTCAGTTGACAAGATAAAGAAACAGAAGCTATAAAAAAGTGAAGTAACTATTATCTGGAGTTACTAACCCATTTGTTTCAGCTAACAAAGCTGAAACCACGCCTACCCTCAACACTAAGGAAAGGTGTCCAGTCCTAGCACATTAACCACAGGTTAACACTGCCAGGTTTCCCAGCAGAGCTTCTCCCAGTGGCTACTGGCAAAGGATAGCCCTGTCTCCAAGGAATACTAGTCAAAGGACAGGTGTGCAGACTTACACATCTGCTGAGCAGTCTTTCATAAATACTTTAACCCCTTTGGGTTTTCTCAGAAACGAAATACCTTTCTTCCCTAAAGCTAGAGATAAAAGAGTACCTTGATTCTAGAGAAGCATTCCAAACCTGCTGTCTGCAACCATTCGTGGCTCATGAAGTCAATTTTGCAAGTCAAGATCAGCTCATTTTTAAAAAGTGAATAGAACAGATTATAGGGTATCTGGAGTAGGAGAGGTAAACATTGTTTATTTTTTATTATAAATAAACTTAGTACAAACACTAAGTTCCAAGGCAAGATATACTTCTTACTATGGGTCATGGTAAACAAAAATTTTTTTAATCACTCTTCTAGTTTTGCAATGGTCCTAATCGGACACACATCCATGGATTGACTACAAGCAGCCATGGCACACCCATAGTTAGACATAAAAATATTTATGTTTCTAAAGCATTCCAGAGTTGGCTGATTTGAAAGGAATTGGTAGCCTCTAAAGATTAAGAACCAGTCACGGAAAGGTACTGAGAAATGGAATATTTCCTGCCATACCAGTAAATAATGTCTTAGTCATCAGTGATTGTAGCCACCACTGATGGTGAACTGGTGAGCCCTGAGGGAACTCAGGATGTGAAAACAGGACATTAGCCCCAGATAGCCAAGGTGCATGTCAAAGCAATGATTTCAGTGGGCCCAGACTCTTGCATCTTTCCATACATAGAAAAGCACTAAATTCCTTGAGAGATCTGGTTTTCCTTTAATTAACAATAATCTTTTAACATTCAGACTACCTGCTCTTTGTTGCAAAACTTCTATATAACCTAGCTTTCCCTCTTTGAAGCAGTTCTCTCAGGGTTACTTGAGATGCTGCCTCCTGGACTTGAAGTCCTAAAAATGCCCACCACATAAAGCATAACTCTCAACTTTTAGGCTGTGAATATTTTTTAAGTTGACAGGACAGTACAATAATATAAGGAAATAAGGAAAAAAGACAATGTGAATTTTAGATCCGTAACAGACAAAAATGCTGAAAAGCTTGTATGTGTTTACACAATTCAATATGCCCAGACCTGACTGTCATTTATTTCTGGAAGCATTTTGACCAGCACTCTATCAAAGCTGTGGTGATAAAAGAATATTTGTGGATGGAAGAGTAAATTCTTTTCAAGTCCTGACAACCATAATCAACAATCATTATTTACATTCTATGAAGTTCATTAAAAGTTTGTGAAAGGAAAATTTCTGCTGTAAACTTTAACCTAGAGGTAAGGCAGAGAAACCACAAAATAAAAAGGGCGGAAAATTAACATGGGAACGAGGGTGGGAAAATAAAACCCTAAAAGGACAGTGCACGCTTATGATCAAAGACAACCAGACCTCTCTAATCTCACCTGTGTAAAAAGAAAACTGGTCTGACTGAGTTCTTCAATGCCTTTTCTTAAAATATATGCAGAGTTCTGACTAAAAGCACAAAAAGACAGGACAGTCAAGCTCTTCCTTAAATGTAGGGTATCCATTTTACATTGTTAAGATTTGCACAGGAAAAAAAGCAAACAAGTGTGGAGAACAATTACAAACACATTTTTGAACATTTTGTGTGCCACCGTTTCTTTTGTATTTTTACCTCAGGAGAGAGGCAAAAGCTGGCTTTGATAAACAAGACCGGATCTTATTTCTCTGCTTCATTTCCATAGGTGTCACCCTAGGAGACAAAAAATAGCGTCAGTCAGAAAGTAGAACTGGGCAGTCAGCCCAAAGGGAAGCAAACGCCCTGGGAACCCAAGCGGTATCACCAGGGAGAGGCTTCTCAGACAGGGGATAGGAATCCTCACTGTAGCCCCTGAGGTAGGACAGAAACTTCTCCTAGTCCTGGACATGTCTGAGGATTCATGGATATAAAGCAAGAGAGAGCAGAAAAAAGGCTGAGGTGACAAGTGACCCAGAAGGGTCAGAGAGCAGCGACTCAAAGGACCCTTCGAGAAGAACTAGGAAAAAAATAAAGAAAGAAGAACTAGGACTCCCACAGTATGGAAGCCATGACCTGGCTCATATTTTAGAAGTTCCTGAACTCCTGAGAAATGCACACGGCTGTCAAGGTCCTCCATGCCACCTGCGTGGATACCTATGGGCAGTAAATGCCAGAGAGACGCTGCCCTGAGCAGGTTTCATAGCCCCTGCCTGTGACCTGGGGACTCCACCGTCCCCCTATTTGGCGTCACAGCGAACTCTCCTCTGTTCCTGGCACAGGTTAGGTGCTTGTGTGTCTCCTGAATGGAACACTTGTCTCCACCATGTGAAAGGGTATTGTGAAACAAGACAGAGCATGACAATGAAGCTAGATGAAGGGGACGGGGCAGCAGGATCCAGACGCAGCCAGGAAAGAGGAAAACAGCTTTACGTGAGAAACTAGGAATGATCATCAGTTGTACGGAGAATTAACCTAAAAAAGAAAACCAATCAGTTT
Source organism: Bubalus bubalis (assembly GCF_019923935.1). NCBI lineage: Eukaryota > Metazoa > Chordata > Mammalia > Artiodactyla > Bovidae > Bubalus > Bubalus bubalis. The sequence continues at coordinate 88,450,970 of NC_059157.1, read as the reverse complement.
TCTTCTATAATCATCAGATTCAAACAGAAATAGCCTAACCCCTTCAGGGATTGACTCAATTTTAAACTTTTTTAGTACAAAATTCTCAGTTAAAACTCTAGGTTTCTGTACTATAAGGCTAGTTGAAGAGACTCATCTTTGGTAAATACCCCAAATGGCAAAAACTTCTTGATTTACTTGTAAGGAAGATAAATAAATATGGTGGGATATGACACCAAGCCATGAAAGTCAAATTATAGTCAGAGGACTAAATAAAGTATAAAATATTACTTGGCTTCCAAGTCTATTAAAATAGAAAACAAACTATTTCAAGATATAGTGAAGCCAAACTTTGAGTGTTTTTTTTAAAGACAATAATTATTCATTATTGCTTAAGGAAGCAAGTTCACAGCATCTGAGGTAATTTCACAATATTTTCTGTGGAGTAATGTGTTAGTTTAGGAGTGACATGAACATGCCTCGAATTCTAATGACAAAAAAATGTGCTGAATTTGGACCCTTTTCATTGTCTTCTTTATCATTTCCCCTGTGAGCCAGAATATGATTTGTTGGGAATTAGCAATCTAGCCAACTTCGTGCTTTTTCTTCTGTTCTTATCTCCCATTACTAAGTGTGGAACAGAGACAGGAAGGGGCAAAGATACAGGGATAGATGCCTGTAGGAGCCTCACGTGGTGTAGGATCAGACTTCTAAGATCTCTGACTCATTGGTGGTGGTGGTTTAGTCACCAAGTCGAGTCCAACTGTTGCAACCCCATGGACTGTAGTCTGCCAGACTCCTCTGTCCATGGGGATTCTCCGGCAAGAATACTGGAGTGGGTTGCCATTTCCTTCTCCAGGGGATCTTCTCCACCCAGGGATCAAAGCCGGGTTGTCCAAAAACCTCAAAACTTACAGCCAAACCCATGCACCTGGCACTGGGTTTTTCCAGCGACCATAAAGAGCATTACAATGATTTGCCTAAGTTCCTTCCATAAAGAGCACTACAATGATTTTTCAACCAATCAGTAATGAAATCAAATGCAGAAGCACCATTTTTTTTTAATTTAGTAAAACAAAACCTAGAAACATGATCTAGCATCTACTATTCAAACACTGGCAAAAAATACTGAACTTTTGTCTAAGTGAAGGAGTTTTTTGTGGTTTATTTGATGTCATATAATACCACCCATTCAGAATTTAAAGGTCATTAAGACTTGATTCCTTGCCAAAGGACTGGCAATAGGAAGAAAGGATACCTCAAGACTAACAGACAGCTGTTCTCCAGAACTACATTATACATTTACAAGCTAAGTAATTGGGTTTTCCAACCTGCTGTCCACATCACAACTTTTCTGCTCTAGTCATTTGCAGAAGAGTTTTTTTTTTTTTAAACATTTATACTAAACGGTAGGCAATTTCTGATCAGAACTCTGGGAAACTCAAGCAAAGTAATTTCTGAATTCTGAGTTTTAAAGATATATTTTGAGGAGAAAAAGACATAATCTATTTTGAAGCTTTCATTTTAGCATTTTTGAATAACCCATCCTCAGTGTTAAAAAAAACCATTTCGTGTAACTGAGGATACTTTTGGTTCAAAACATGTAATTTTACATGGTTTGTTGAAAATATTGCAAAATAAAGCAATATGTATATTAACTTTTCTATTTATCTTTATTATAGAAAATATTTTAGAATGTTCTTGATAGACTAGCATGGTTATCAATGGTCTCAAACTCTTGGTGGGAATGGTAGTTAAGCAAAGTATAGCTCAAGAATTTGGAAAGTTAGGAAGAGAGAGCCTCTCTCCCCACCCCATCTAAATGTGAAATTTGGTAAATTAGAATACTTTATAAAAAACAAATTCATATTAATTACCATTATAAGAGGTGTTTGTTGTTAACTACATTGAAGATAATCGGGAAAGATTTTTTCCTTAACGTTTCTCCCTAGGGTAGCATCATAACAAAAACTTAATGCTAAGAAACATTTTATATGCTATAAAATGTTTAATACACAGTTTAAACTAGATTATCTGTTTCTTCTCTCACAATAACTAATCTGTTTTTAGTATCAGCAACATTTGGCAAGTTTATTTTTTAGATATAAACTGAGGTTCATCTGTTCAGTTTCAAGTTAAAAAAAAAAAAATCATTCCCAGGAGAAAAAGCAGAAAAAGCATCAATTAACAAGAAAGACAAGTGACTTCATTTGTTTCTAGAAAAAGAAATGATTAACTATCCTGTATTTGGACTTATTCAGGTGTTACGAAATTGAGGGAGGTATAAAAGGTTAAATGACAACAGTGCTCTTTTTTTAACCCAACAGCCCAGCCTTGACTGTGAACTTGAATCCCAGAAGGACAGTGGTCATAGAGTGACTCAGGGAAATGTCTGGTTGGCACTGATAAGCACCAGCAACAGTCATATGGAGAGACACACTTGCATGGTCAATTTAGTCTCTAATTCCAGTAAGTTCTTTGCTTTTAGGAGCACCTCCCTTTTTTTTTAAACACATCACAAGGAAAGTATAGACAGTTGCCCTACATCACATGCTCTGTGACTTATAGAAATCAGCACACTTTCAGATTAGACAGAATCATTTTTTTAATCTTTGGATTTGTTTTGCTTTAATTTGAAAAGTTGCACTGTCATTAATCAGCTCTAGCAAAATTTTGTATATAGTAGTATAGCGTTAATTTATCCTGTGACAATGCTGCTCTGAATTTTCTTCTGTTTTTTAAAAAAACAAAACCTGTTGCTTAGAGGCCATGAACCATTTTACTTTACTTCAACTTGTCAAAATTTCCTTGTTTTAAAAAATGATCATGTGGGTTCACTCATGAAATTCATGTCCGGAAGCTTGTATTTAAGTTGACTAGTTGTGATAGATCAGGAACTGCTGTTACTCCTTTTTCAAAGAAATATAATTGATTTTGAAGCTTTCTCAATTGTTACATGCTCTGTGACTAGTGCAAGGAAATCAAGTTCGGTGCTGTATTTGTTCCAGTCATTTCTATTCAGGTCACATATTGTAGTTAATTTTTATTTGTAATCTGTTTATTCAAACTAAGTAAATACTTTTCAAAATAGAAAAGGGAAAAGGATAAAAAGCTTAATATAGGAGTTTTCTCTGTAATAAAGCTATCTGTGCCTCTCCAAATTTTGTATGTAATATTTCAAGTCAAAGTCACTTCAAATTCTGCCTATATCACTATTCAGCAAATATTTTTAAACAAAGGAAACCATACGTAAGTGTCCACATTTATCAACAATCTTATCCCAGTATTTTAGACTCTTAGATCAGCCCTGGGATTTCTTTGGAAGGAATGATGCTAAAGCTGAAACTCCAGTACTTTGGCCACCTCATGCGAAGAGCTGACTCACTGGAAAAGACTCTGATGCTGGGAGGGATTGGGGGCAAGAGGAGAAGGGGACGACAGAGGATGAGATGGCTGGATGGCATCACTGACTCGATGGACGTGAGTCTGAGTGAACTCCGGGAGTTGGTGATGGACAGGGAGGCCTGGTGTGCTGTGATTCATGGGGTCGCAGAGAGTCGGACACGACTGAGTGACTGAACTGAAGACTCAAATGCCACCGAGTCTAAGAATTACTCCATCAATTCAAAAAGATGAATTATATAAAGCAGAATCCCAAAGATGGTCAAGAGCACTGCTTCACTGAAAAGTCCAAAAAAAAAACCAAAAAAACCCAATGTTGCTTACCAATATTTAAACGGTTATTTGTAATGAATAAGATACTAGGATGGTAAAACTCTAACTTATAATGGAAAAGCTAGAAAAGGCTCAAAATGTTACAGGGTTGGTTTGTTTGTTTTGTAATAGGTCCTTCTAATATCATTTGTGTGTCCATGTGAAAAACCCGGTTGGGGGGCGTTTTTAAGCAGCAAAAATAAGACTTACCCGTAGTCATTTGTTCGCCACAATATACAATGCAGCACATAATAGAGGAAGACAGCACTCAGGAAGATGGCCAAAAGGTACCCTCTCATGGCTGGCCCACCTGGAACACAGGGAATGAAGCCAAGATCATGACACAGATGATTTACACAATGACCTACCTACAAGCATTAGTGAATAAAGAAACATACAGAGGGAAGAACAGAAGAAACTGATGTCAGCCTGTTATTTTGGAAACACCCACTAAATATGCAGAAAGAGAATATTTTTTCCTGTCTCTCATCTTCTTTAAACAACACAACACGATTCATGTTTAGAACAATACTTTCCCATATTAAAGAAGTAAAATTCATTCAGAACAAAATTTTACACATCTATTTAATACCCATTTTTATTTTATTTTATTTTTTAAATTTTATTTTATTTTTAAACTTTACATAATTGTATTAGTTTTGCCAAATATCAAAATGAATCTGCCACAGGTATACATGTGTTCCCCATCCTGATATTTAATACCCATTTTAAAAAAAAATATCTATTTTCTCTCTCTCAAGAGAAAGTGAATATATACCTTAAGATGTAAAAAAAAAAAAAAAAAAAATTTTGTTTCATCAGTGCTCAAAATGACTTTTAAATGTTATATAAGCTAAAAGTCATTTCCTCACTTTAAAAGACTGGGAAAAAAACTACTAAAAAATATTTACCATAGCCTCAATTTTTACACACTTTTATATGCACCATGTCACAGCATAGGTAAATTTAGCACCTTTACAAAATAAATTTTTTTTAAGCCTAAAATATTTTCTTTAGTTTCCACTTCTGCTTCATAGGCAGATATGAATATGTTCTCACTTCTACATATAAGTAAATGTGAAAGACAAATTTAAAAATGTTTTTATTTCAGTGCATCTTTGCATCTCTTACCAGGTTTCCGGTCCATCTAGACTTGAATGTACCACTCCACTCACTCTTGTCCAAAGTGTGAAAGTGTTTAGTCACTCAGTCATGTCTAACTCTGGGATCCCATGGACTGTAGCCTGCCAGGCTCCTCTGTTCATGGGATTTTCCAGGCAAGAATATTGGAGTGGGTAGCCATTTCCTTCTAGAGAGGATCTGCCTGGCCCAGGGATCGAACCCAGGTCTCCTGCATTGGCAGGTGGATACTTTACCATCTGAGCCACCAAGAAAGCTAACCTCAATTAGGGCGATGCAGTGTAGAACATGTGAGTCTAGTTAGATTCTTTTTCCTTTTTGTAATTTTATTGAAATGTATGTGATTAGTTAGATTCTTAAAGAGCTCCATTGCCTTCATAGGTATAATCGACTACACATCAAAGAAACTGTTCTTGATAATGTGAGGTCATCATAACAAGTGTCATTAATTGTTCTGGGCACAATTAGAGTTGAGACTCTCAGGAGCTATTGAGGGAGCGGGGCCGTTTGGAAGTGATCCTCAACTGTAGTGATGATCCCATGGAGAGTGCTAGGCACGCCACCCTCGCCGTCAGCTGTTGCTTCTCACTGCAATGAATGCAGCCACCACCCCCACGTGCCACTATTATAAACTAATTAGAAGCGAAGGCTGTGTCAGGAGGAAGCAAATGAATGCCTTAAACAAGCAAACTTTAGTTTACACATACTTCCAGTTTAGCAACAAAATCCCCAATCAACACTGGTTGGAAATCAGAGGACAGAAATCATGGCCCAACTCCACATAATTCCTGGCCTGGGGGTGGGAGGGCCTTAGGTAAATTAGTCTTCCTCTTCCAGCCCGACTGTTTTCACATGTTGAGGGCTGACAGCACACAACCACCCTCTTTGGGCCAGTAGACACATTAGCCAAAAGGATGGGCATCTGGCATAATTGAGGACACGAAAGTGAGTGCTGAAGAAGCGTGTATATCTTACGGTTGTTTGTTTTCTAAAACTAAAGCCAGCTCTGAGTTTTGTTTCCTACACAGTGAAGTGCGTGGGTTTGAGAAAACCAAAGGGAGACTTGGCCACCCATTGGGCAGCCTGAGCAGTATTCCTATTGGACTGAAGGGAAGAGTCAACTGCGCCCAGCCATGGCACAAAGGCCACACCCTCTGCTGGCAGAGAGAGTAAAGCAAGGAAGGGCACAGATCTTCTTGGGCCCAGGCCTCCCTGTCCACTTTATTCTGTCTTCCTCATCCCTCTGTAATATATGTCTTGACATATTATGCATTATTTTAGAAATCATCTTAAGTTTTTGGTAAAAAGCAAGAAATAAATTGCATGATCATCCAGTGGGTAAAAAAAAAAAAAAAAAGTATGGTTCTTGGTTTCTTGAGAAATAATTGGCAAAAAAAAAAAAAAAATCCAAGGAATGGAGAAAACTCAGGTTTGGGATGATCAGAGTGAAAGCCCAAGAAAATGAGGCAGTGAAGATGGTGGATGCATCACTTACCTAGTTTATTGAGGTAACAAGGACAGCGAGACAGCGAGCCTGACCTTTAGGACATGTGCAGCAAATGCTGGCCCCACTTCTTCCCCTTCCTGTGTGAGAGAATAATGTGTGATCAGTCATGTCCAACTCTTTGCGACCCCGTGGACTGTAGCGTGCCAGGCTCCTCTGCCCATGGAATTTTCCAGGCAAGAATACTGGAGTGGGTTGCCATTTCCTTCTCCAGGGGGTTTTCCTGACCCTGGGATCAAACCCGTGTCTTTTGCGTCTCCCGCATTGGCAGGCAGATTCTTAACCACTAGCCCTACCTGGGAAGCCTATGTGATAAAAGTGATCATATTAAACACTTTAGCCAGAGGCCATGAGCCATGCTTCATGCTGACAGGATACAGGGAGCTGGCATGGATAGGCCTTGGCTCATGCCTCGGACTGAACTGGCCCTGGCAAATGTTTCTTTTTTCATGCGTCACACAAACATGAATGTAGGATAAATACAAAAAACTCCAAAGAACACTGAGGAACTCTTTTTATACCATGACTCATCTAAAAATACACCGCAACTAAGCCTTTTTTGTTGCATATCTGATGGTTTCAGTTATCAGGGATGTTTAGCAACTAAGTTCTAAAATGCACAAATTAGACTTGGACCAAGAAAGTTTTAGAAATTATGGATACCAGGCTTAAGACTGTCCTGGAAGGCATTTTACCATGGGCCAAAATAATCACCAAACAATTTGATTAAATACTCAAATATTTAAGACTCCATCCAAAGTAACATCAGTTATGCAAACACTCAACAAGGATACCACTTACCAGTAACAGCAGTTTTTTAAAAAACATATTTAAGGCTTCCCTGGTGGCTCAGTGGAAAAGAATCCTCCTGCCAACACAGGAGACACGAGGTTCGATCCCTGATCTGGGAAGATCCCATATGCTGCGGAGCGACTAAGCCCACGCGCCACAACTACTGAGCCTGTGTTCTGGCACCCAGGAGCCGCAACTACTGAAGTCCAAGCCAGCCCACCCTCCACAACAAAAGAAACCGCTGCAATCAGAGAGCTGAACACTGCAACTAGGGAGTAGCCTGCACGGCAGTGAAGACCCAGCACAGTCAAATATAATTAAAATTAATCAAAAAAAATTTGCATCTAAGGTAAAGCAGCACATTAAAGTCTAAAGGAAGAACTCAGTATTTTCAATTCAGTTTGCTTACCTCTCCCTCAAAATATATTCCTTGGAAATTTTACCTATTACTTTACAGAACAAGGAAGTATGAGTAAGTGAGATTGTTGTTTTTGCCTCACCAGTTCGTTGTTTAGTTGAAACCAAAGAAGGGTGAGAAACATTTTTTTCCCTTCAAAATGTAAAATGAATCTACTCAGGAAGGGTCACTGTGTACACCAACTCAGAAAAATTTTGGAAGCTTTTTCACTCTCTCATGTGTCATGGGCAACTCACAGCATCCATACTCAAGCTGCGAAGCAAACTGGGGACAGCCAGGATATCCGTGGGATAAGCATGTCGAGTTCTTCTGCTTGCTCACCGGAAAAAACTTGCAGAAATAAGTGAAGTCTTTAATTGTAAGTCTATAAATGACACAACCATTTTGCTTTGAGCCAAAGATTCAAAGCAACACCAGTTAGGATTTAACACAGTGTGCCTGGTTTACAGGGAAACAAAGCCCTTCAACATAGCTCCAATAACCAAAACAAGTTTCAAAATCCTGACATTAAACAATACATAGCAGCTTCTTGGCTGCAGATGCCACTATTAATAAGACCAGGGTCCCTAAAACACCCTTACAAAGTTTAAACCATAAATCAATTATTCACCTACAGTGTGAGTAGAGTTTCAAGGGACAGCAGGAATTGCTGCTGCTGCTGCTAAGTCGCTTCAGTCGTGTCCGACTCTGTGCAACCCCATAGATGGCAGCCCACCAGGGTCCCCCGTCCCTGGGATTCTTCCAGGCAAGAACACTGGAGTGGGTTGCCATTTCCTCCTCCAATGCATGAAAGTGAAAACTCAAAGTGAAGTCGCTCAGTCGTGTCCGACTCCTAGCGACCCCATGAACTGCAGCCTACCAGGCTCCTCCGTCCATGGGATTTTCCAGGCAAGAGTTCTGGAGTGAGGTGCCATTGCTGGCAGAGATCAAATGCTTATTTCTTCTCAAATCATGATACATAACTGAATGGATGAGTAATCTACATATGCCAGAGGCTTCCCTGGTGGCTCAATGGTAAAGTATCCACCTTCCAATACAGGAGACTGGGTTTCGATCCCTGGGTTGGGAAGATCCCTTAAGAGTAGGAAACAGCAACCCACTGCAGTATTCTTGCCTGGGAAATCCCATGGACAGAGGAGCCTGGTGGGCTAGAGTCCATGGGGTCGCAAAGAGTTAGACAGGACTGAGTGACTGAGCACACACTACATATACCAAAGTGGGCTCAATCTTGGCAACAGGTTTTCCTTCTTTTTAATAATTAAAGTATATTTTTTAAGTTCATAAAAAGCTTGTATGCCATCACTTCACTTAAGGCTCAAAACAAGCTTGATAAATGGATGTGCAGGTATCATTTCCTGGATGAATGAAGGAACTGAAAGTTTCTCGGGGTGAGTTGTCCCAGCTCACACGGTGTAAGAAACAGAAGCAGACTAAGTGTGGCCATTGCTTTTCACAGTTCTATGCCTATCTATCAAGATAAAATGCATGAGGGGAACCCAAATGAGAAAATTCAGACAGACAGCTTCCTAAGAGTGCTCCGTTGGTGGGCAGAGTTCCAAAATGCAAATTCAGACATAGTGGATGGGAGAGGGCTGCAGGGCAGGCTCCCCAAAGTGATATGGCAGGTTCAAGGGTCTGCACCAGCTGACAACTTGTTAACATGCACATTCCTCAGCCCCTACTACACATGAGTTTCTGGGGCTTGGGGACATGTATTCAAACAAGCGCCCTCCAGTCTGATTCTTATGCTGACCCAAATTAAAATTTGAGAATCATTGCTCTAGGATTCTCAAGGTAACCACGGAGGAAACAAATAACAAATATACTGATATACAGAGACCATAACAGACGTTACAATGATGACCCCACTAGATGGCAAGACCCATGAGAGCAGGACTTGCCCATCATTTTATTTCCATGTATGTATTTGCATCTAACAAAACATGTTACACAGAAGACGCTAAGTAGACAGTCATTGAATGGAGTTCCAGGTCTCATAACTAGATGTTCTGTATTAATTTTTTTTACCCAAAATGCCCAGCACATGGCCAATGCCCAGTGAATAATGGCTGATTAGAATCATTCAGATATATATGTATTATATATGTGTCAAGTCCCCTGATAAAATGCTTTTGCTATATTATCTAATGTAATCTTCACAATCACCTTGTGAGGGCTATAGTAAACTCGTAATTCCCATTTCACAAATAAGCATACTGAAGCTCAGAGAAACAGTAACTTTCCTGAGCTGATAAACTGCAGAACAGGTCTCAAACCCATATCAGACCAGAGTCTACACACTGTACTGTTGCTCTCCAGATATGAGCTTTTATGAATGGGTGCAGGTCTATCCTTCTGATACCAGACTAAGCATTACACAATGTCTAATCTGTCCATCCTGCCATCCCCCTAAGCAGTGACAATCCTAGGAACTGGTGAAATGGAGATCAAGTTCATAGTCAAAAGCTGTGCTGAAATAAAACTCTACTACTCACAACCTTGTTGTTCCCTACCCCATTCTTCTGGATTTCAGTAAACCTGTTATTTTTTCCTCCAAGTGTCCTAGAGCAGTGATTCTCAAACTTCAGTATGCTTAAGATTCAAACTGGAGAGTTCTTATTTCAAGGCGCTTCCTTGAGCCCCAGAGAACCATAACAGTGTTGCTTATAAAAACTAAACAAAAACCCTATAGAATGACTCTTGAAAATGTCAGAGTCTTCTTTTTTTTAGACTCTCCTAATGTTTTTTCGAATATAAAGGGGCTTGTTTTCCCAACCACCAGTTAGAAAAAAGCACATTCGGCAGCAATTCTGGACACATCATTCTATTCCCTAAGTACAAAAACCCCGTGGGTATCTCAATCAATATTATATGACTTCAGGGAAGAATCATGCTTCCCCATGTGGATGGACCCAGCCTGTCTGGCCTCTGTACACCCAGTGCCCTCTAGGCCCAGCTGCAGACACATCCCTGAGCCCATCTGAGGCTCAGCCCCACCCCAACCTCTGAGACTGATTCTGGCCCAAAGGACAGGGAACTTGAGAAGCCTTCAGCAGCAGCTCAACAGTTTGGTCAGGTTCTTACTAATCCCACGCTGACCTTGAACATGTCATTCACCAGGCCTGAGTTCCTACTGCCAGGCCCCTGAATTACACCTTAGTTTTCCAGGGTCTGCATTCTTATTTCTCTCACAACAAACTCAGGAGCCCAGCAACCAAACTTCCAATTTTAAGTAAGTAGCATCCTAAACCGTGTCCGCATCCACTCTCGTCCCCTGATAGCCTGTTTCGCCAGCGACCAATGTCTTGCGGTGCTGCTGCTCTGCCTCCTCTCTCACCCAGCATACTAGCGCTCAACAAAAACACTAAATAACTTGCATCCTTGTGCAAGTTAGAAAAGGACATCCCTTCCGACTCCACAGAACCCTGTGTGGACAGAATTTCAACCACAAGTTTCCTCTCAGCCGCCCGCCCCTGTTCAAGGCTTGTCTCGACAATCTTACCAACTGGCCCTGCTCTCAGCCTGTGTCTGTTCAACCCTGGGAGAGGTCCTTCTTCATTCAGGGCTCCACCAGACCACAGCTCAGGAAACACCCAAGACCGTCTCAACTCAGCAACAGATCTTACATCCTGCCTTCCTTCCTCTTTGTGTTTACTGCTTGCTCAGCCTGTAACTCCTCTGTGGTTACATGTCCCTATGAGCATGAGCAGCAGCTCCATCTCTGCACCGATGTCTAGGTCTCTGACTCCAGCCCCATGGGCCCCCAAAGCCTCCTAGATCCAGCCATCTCCACAGAGTCCAAGCCTTAAAGGAGACACACAGGACTCTGTAGTGATGGGTGGAAAGGCCTCAGTTCTCTTTAACTCATTTACTGCCCCTCTTTCAAGTAATGGTCCTTATTATGGGTGGCACAATCCAAATGTGTCCCTTCATTTATACACCAATAAGCTCCACCCTTTGGTGCTGATGATGGTATAAATAACAGCACACTTACTTCCCTGGTGGTTCAGATGGTAAAGAATCTCCCTACAATGCAGGAGACCTGGGTTCCATCCCTGGGTCAGGAAGATCCCCTGGAGAAGGGAATGGCTACTCACTCCATTCTTGCCTAGAGAATCCCATGGACAGAGGAGCCTGATGGATTCCTGTAGTCCATGGGGTTGCAAAGAGTCTGATGCAACTGACACTGTCACTTTTATTAAGTACTTAGAAAATGGCCAACCTTGCCCTACGCTCTTTCCACACACAATGATGAAAGCAGGGATGTTAGCATTCCCACTCAAGAGATCTTTCTATACATTATGGGAAACTTCTAAATTGTACATTCTGAAAAACTATAATTACTGTATTTTATAACTATAACAGCATGAACTTAATATAGTCACTTAACTTTTTAAGCAAGGGAATGATAAAGTATGCATCTATTAAAATATACTTAGAAATAATATAATATGAAAAACTGGTCAATTCACAAAGAGATAAATCTTAAGGAATTAGTAAATCTGGTTGATCAGATTTCTACTAGAAGGATCTGAAAATTTTCAATAGGCCATAATTTTAAAACAAAGAATAATACCTATAAAATTAAGTAGTAATATTATACCACCTTAAAAAGCTAAACTGAAATCTGAAGTTCTGAGCTACTGTTATTTAAAGCAAATTAAGGCGGGAAATCTTATATTACTGAGTAAATAAATAGAAAATTATAGTTTGATTTATGCACACTTCCCCCTACAAAAGATTTGTATAGTTTCAACAAATTGGACCAACTGTATACATTTGGCTGATTTCTAAACAGCATTTTGTTCATAGCAGAAGAGGAATATGTATCATTTTCTTTCTCCTCTTCCCCTCGGTTCTTCTGCTATACAATGCTATGCAGCTATTTCCTATATGCATACACATACCTCCTCTTTCAATCCTTCAAAAAAGCCAATGCTTTCCCCAGATTTCATCCTTAGGATGTATAGACATATCTTTTTACCCAATAAAAGCTAAGTCCTCAGTGCCAAAGCAGATGACCAAATCTTGCCCCCTAAACTGGGTATGCTCTCTGCAAAGAATGTAAAAAGAAATGACTTATCAGCAGAATTTTGGTGTTTTTAATAGTGTAACAGGACACACCAAAATCATTCAGCTAATAGTATACTATACTAGATGTTAAAAATAAATGAACTGAAGCTCCTGTTTTCAAGATTTCTCCTTTGAGACTCAGCTTTGTTGAAAATAAACAAAGAAGTTTTTAAGGGAACTTCTTATGTTCCTACTGTTCATTCATATTTTCTCCCAGAGACCCATTTCTTCCCCCAGAGTGGAAATTTTCTCTACTTCTTATATTAATGCTGCACTGATTAGGTAGACTCTATGAGTAAGAGGTACTGTTAACAGGTTAATGATGTGGCCAATTTTTAAGATTAACTGTGTAGAGGGAGAAAATTATAATAAAATCCACCACTTTTAAGTATACAATTTCATGAGCTTTGACAAACCTGTAAGGTCGTGTAACAATCACCAAAATCATACTAAACATTTCCATCAAGTCTGAAAGTTCTTGCGTCCCTCTTTGGAGGCAATTCTCTTCCCCCAGTTTCTGGCCCCTGATCTGTTTACCACTGTACTTTCACTTCTCTAAAAGGCCATATAAATGGAATCAGACAGTACATATCTTATTTCTGGCTTATGTATATTAGCATAATGCTTTTGAAAAAAATTGCCCATGTCATTATTTCTACCAGGAATTCCTTCCTTTTTCTTATTGTGAGGGAAAAAATGTTGCTTGCCATTCCAATAAACAACACGGTTGCCCACCATCAAACCATCGGCCACTGCAGCCACTGTCCCCACTCCCTCCATCACCCCTAAACCTCTGACAGCACACCCTGAGAGGAAGAAAAACAGGATATGGGTCCTCGACAGTTAAGATGTCTATCAAAGGAGTAATTTCAATGAGCCCAGACTTTGCATCTTCCCACACACAGAAAAGCACTAAAATCATTAACTTAAGATGTCCCTTTTGTGATTAGCAGTAATTTTCTGATGTCCACCTATGTTTGTTTGTTTGGTTAGCAAAGCAAGCATTAGTTGCTCAGTCATGTCTGACTCTTTGTGACCCCATGGACTATAGCCCACAGGACTCCTCTGTCCATGGAATTCTCCAGGCAAGGCCAGGGATCTTCCTGACCCAGGGATCAAACCTGGATCTCCTGCATGGCAGACAGATTCTTTACCATCTGAGCCACCAGGGAAGTCCTTTAATTTAGCAAAAACTCCTCTATATCCTAGCTCCTCCCTAACCTCTTTGGAACAGTTCCTCAGAGCTATCTGAGAGGCTGTCTCTCCAGTTACAGTCTTCAGAAAGGCCACCAAATAAAACATAATTCTCAACTTTTAGGTTGTATACTTTTTAAATTAGATGACATCGCTTCCATTTTATGTCTATACCATAATCACAGTTAATCAATTCACCAGTTAACAGACATTTAGTTACTATTATATAAATACAGCTACTGAAACCAAGCAGGACCCTGTGGGCTCGTGGGCACAGAGGCCTTCCTGTGTCCCCACCCCTTTCCTTGTTTGTACGGAACACCCTCCAGCCTCCGTGGCCTTCCCCGAGTTTTAAAGAGCAGACTCAAACAGTTGCTAATTAGGGAAGGAAGAGGATGCAGATACAAAGGAGACCCTGAGACCAGGTTAAAAAAGCGAAGGACCTGCACACATCTAGATCCTTATCAGCAACCATACGCTTGGACCACTGCTATAAAATTCTTCACCAAACCCTTCCAGGAGGGGATACACAGTTTTTCAGAGCACAAGACTGCTCTGTTCCCCTTTGCCTGGCAAAGTAATAAAGCTCTTCCTTTTAACTTCACCCAAAACTCTTTCTCTCAGATTCAATTTGACACTGGTGCACAGAGACCTCAGTTTTCAGAATCACTACACTAAAAATTGAGGATTTGGGTATATACATGTTATCATGGGTCACATAGTAAATGTATTTCTTAACTTATATGAAGATTACTCGCTTCAATCTCTCAGTTAAAAGGAAAATCCTGTATCTATAAACAATTCAAATTACTGATGCCACTGAACCATACAAATTACTGACATGGGTAAGAACAGATTACCCTATTACCCTACTAGTACTGAACACTTACTACTGATGTGTGCTCTACTTCAAGACATGGTGAACAGAGCTCCTGGTCTGGCGAGAGAAGTTACGTTGTTCCAAAAGGAGTATGATTATCTTCTGTGGTAAGCAGAATGAAACATTTTAGATCCCAGCTCCTCAGAGTGTGGTTCAAAAACCAGCAGGACCCCATGGGGCCCTCCCTGGTATAAATCCTTCCTGTGTCTCCCACTTTCTGTTTGTAGGAAACAGACCTTCCCTGAGTTTCAAAGGGCAAACAGTTGCTAATAAGGACAGAGAGGGGATGTAGAAACAAGGAGGAGCAGTCAAGAAACAACACTGCAGCCTTAGGGCAGTGTCCTGGCTCCTCCTCAAGGAATATACGTCATTATGCACGCTTGATGAGCTCTTTCAAATCCCAAAAGATGATGCTGTGAAAGTGCTGCACTCAATATGCCAACAAATTTGGAAAACTCAGCAGTGGCCACAGGACTGGAAAAGGTCAGTTTTCAGTCCAATCCCAAAGAAAGGCAATGCCAAAGAATGCTCAAACTACCGCACAAGTGCACTCATCTCACATGCTAGTAAAGTAATGCTCAAAATTCTCTAAGCCAGGCTTCACGGTATGTGAACCATGAACTTCCAGATGTTCAAGCTGGTTTTAGAAAAGGCAGAGGAACCAGAGATGAAACTGCCAACATCTGCTGGATCATTGAAAAACCAAGAGAGTTCCAGAAAAACATCATTTCCGCTTTATTGGCTATGCCAAAGCCTTTGACTGTGTGGATCACCACAAACTGTGAAAAATTCTTAAAGAGATGGCAATACCAAACCACCTGACCCGCCTCTTGACAAACCTGTTTGCAGTTCAGGAAGCAACAGTTAGAACTGGACATGGAACAACAGACTGGTTCCAAATAGGTAAAGGAGTACGTCAAAGCTATATATTGTCACCATGCTTATTTAATTTATATACAGAGTATATCATGAGAAACACTGGGCCGGATGAAGCACAAGCTGGAATCAAGATTGCTGGGAGAAACATCAATAACCTCAGGTATGCAGATGACACCACCCTTATGGCAGAAAGTGAAGAAGACCTAAAGAGCTTCTTGATCAAAGTGAAAGAGAAGAGTGAAAAAGTTGGCTTAAAGCTCAACATTAAAAAACTAAGATCATGGCATCTGGTCCCATCACTTCATGGCAAACAGATGTGGAAACAGTGGTAGACTTTATTTTTTGGGGGGGCTCCAAAATGACTGCAGATGGTGCTTGCACCATGAAATGAAAGACACTTGCTCCTTGGAAGAAAAGTTATGACCAACCTAGACAGCACATTAAAAAGCAGAGACATTGCTTTGCCAACAAAGGTCCATCTAGTCAAGGCTATGGTTTTTCCAGTAGTCATGTATAGATGTAAGAGTTGGACTATAAAGAAAGCTGAGAGCCGAAGAATTGATGCTTTTGAACTGTGGTGTTGGAGAAGACTCTTGAGAGTCCCTTGGACTGCAAGGAGAACCAACCAGTCCATCCTAAAAGAAATCAGCCCTGAATATTCATTGGAAGGACTGATACTGAGGCTAAAACTCCAATACCTTGGCCACTTGATGTGAAGAACTGACTCATTTGAAAAGACCCTGATGCTGGGAAAGACTGAAGGTGGGAGGAGAAGGGGAGGACAGAGGATGAGATGGTTGAATGGCATCACCAACTCAATGGACATGAATCTGAGTAGACTCCGGGAGTTGGTGATGGACAGGGAGGCCTGGCGTGCTGCGATTCATGGGGTCGCAAAGAGTCAGACATGACTGAGCGACTGAACTGAACTGAACTTTATTTCATTCCAGTCCTCTCTAGTCTCTACAGTTTTCAATCCCTAAAACGCCTCCCTTGGGTGGCACAGGGTCTCACTCCTGTAAAGAGTTGGACATGACTCAGCGACTGAACTGAACTGAACTGATGCATGTTTGAGTTCTTCTGCAGAAACCACAGCATCCCACCCAGGCATAAGATGGTAACTTCAGGCTCAGCACAAGATTCCTGGAACATACCCTGTTACCTCACCACCAACCAATCAGAACAAAGTCACACACCCTGCCTCTCTCATCCCATATTTTACCTATAAAAACTTCTCCCCCCAAATAAACTGAGAGGTCAGGGGTTTTGAGCACAAGCCACCCATTCTCTTGGCTTGGCCCTGCAATAAACCTTTCTCTGCTCCAAAATCTGACATTTAGTTATCTGGCCTCACTATATGCTCATGAACTTTCATTGGTTAACAGTTTCAGCATCACCTGGGAACCTGGTAGAGATGCAGAATCTCAGCTCCACTCCTTGATCCACAGAGTCAAATACACATTTTAACAAGATTCCCCAGTGATCTGCATGTTTGAGAAGCACTGCTGGAGAAGGTCCAAGGAAAAAGGAATTAGATCCCATGAAGAGGATCAGGGCTTCACAAAAAGCAGTCTGAGAGGAACTGGAAGCTCGTTCTAAGTTCCATACTACCACTTTTAAGAGTCCTTTGGGCTTGATCTTTGAAAATTTCTAATCAACAGAATTTTGTCTGAACAAACTAGTGGGACTCTCTGAAAATAAATGGCTTTGAGAAAAAGTTTGCTCACCATTCTAGGGGATGTTTGCAGTCCCTTTGTAAATTCCCAGACATTTTCTTTCCTATATTGTTTACAGTCTCAGAGAAAATATATAGGATTCCTCTCAGATCACACCTAAGGGACAGACACTTCATTCTTCATCACCTGCTTATTTACCTAAAAGGGCCAACTGAATTGCCAAACAATCACAACAACATTTCCAATGACTGCTATTCACAACTGGAACCCAAGTATTATAGATCTTGGAGCTAGAAAAACTGCAAGAGTTCAGGGCATTCAGGCAGAGTAAGGTCTTATGTCACCACATAACAAGAGAAGCAGACAGGATTTAGAAAAAAAGTAAAGACTTGCCAAAAGTGACCTCACTCATAAGTAGCAGAGTTGGCAGCTCAGGAGAACATTTTTATGTGGGTTTTCCTTCAGCCTGATTCCAGGCCCATGGTGGGTACACAGTAATAACCCTGCAGTCTTAGGAAAAGGAGTACGTCAAGGCTGTATATTGTCACCCTGCTTATTTAACTTCTATGCAGAGTACATCATGAGAAACACTGGGCTGGAAGAAGCACAAGCTGGAATCAAGATTGCCGGGAGAAATATCAGATATGCAGATGACACCACCCTTATGGCAGAAAGTGAAGAGAAACTAAAAAGCCTCTTGATGAAAGTGAAAGAGGAGAGTGAAAAAATTGGCTTAAAGCTCAACATTCAGAAAACTAAGATCATGGCATCTGGTCCCATCACTTCATGGCAAATAGATGGGGAAACAGTGGAAACAATGGTTGACTTTATTTTTTGGGCTCCAAAATCACTGCAGATGGTGACTGCAGCCATGAAATTAAAAGACGCTTGCTCCTTGGAAGAAAAGTTATGGCCAACCTAGATAGGATATTCAAAAGCAGAGACATTACTTTGCCAACAAAGCTCCATCTAGTCAAGACTATGGTTTTTCCAGTGGTCATGTATGGATGTGAGAGTTGGATTGTGAAGAAAGCTGAGCGCTGAAGAATCGATGCTTTTGAATTGTGGTGTTGGAGAAGACTCTTGAGAGTCCCTTGGACTGCAAGGAGATCCAACCAGTCCACTCTAAAGGAGATCACCCCTGGGTGTTCTTTGGAAGGAATGATGCTAAAGGTGAAACTCCAGTACTTTGGCCACCTCATGCGAAGAGTTGACTCATTGGAAAAGACTCTGATGCTGGGAGGGATTGGGGGCAGGAAGAAAAGGGGACGACAGAGGATAAGATGACTGGATGGCATCACCAACTTGATGGATGTGAGTCTGAGTGAATTCCAGGAGTTGGTGATGGACAGGGAGGCCTGGCGTGCTTCGATTCACGGGGTTGCAAAGAGTCGGACACGACTGAGCGACTGAACTGAACTGAACATCATTTCATTCCAGTCTTCTCCAGTCTTTACAGTTTTCAATCCCTAAAACGCCTCCCTTGGGCGGCACAGGGTCTCATTCCTGCTACCTGAGCTTCTAACTCCTTTTTCTTCTTCCTCACCACACCTAAATACAGGTGTTCT
Organism: Bubalus bubalis; assembly: GCF_019923935.1. Taxonomy (NCBI): domain Eukaryota; kingdom Metazoa; phylum Chordata; class Mammalia; order Artiodactyla; family Bovidae; genus Bubalus; species Bubalus bubalis. Next base: position 88,432,153 of record NC_059157.1, on the reverse strand, counting down.
TGAGCTCTTATCTCAATCCTGTTCCTAAACCCATGTTCTCATTACTTCTCAAACCACTAGCAATGATCTCTAAGCTATGTTCCCTTTAAACCAGCCCACGTGCTCGCTGGCATAAACTCCCCAAAGGCCAGCTCGCATTTTGTCACCTGCCCCACAGGAAAACCTTCAGTGGCATTCCATTGTCTGCCAAATACACATAAAATCGCTTAGCCTGGCATTTAAGAATCTTTAATTTGGTTCTTCCATCTTCCTTCTCATCTTCTTCATACAATTTAGTCTTCATAGGTAGCAGCACAATTGGGTGTTAAAGTTGCCTGTGTGGTGATCAGACCCCTGGGTTGAATTTCAGTTCTATCTCTGTCTAGTCATATGACCCTAGGAAGTTTCTAAATCTCTTTATACCTCATCTGTAAAATGGGAATAAAGATAGTACCTTATAGAGCTATGTAAGTTGTAAATATAAAGCACTTAGAAGAATGTCTGGCACATGATAAGGACTTTCCTAATCTTGTTTTTAATTCTTCTTTTAAAACTAATAAAGTATCAGCTGCCCATACACCAAGATGTCGCTAAAAAACTAACTTCATAACATCCTTGTAAATATACTACAGAACTCATGACATTGTACAACAAAAGCCAAAAAGAAAAAAAAAAATTAAGCTTCCATTACTGTATGCTAGCTATTATTTCTCTACATTCATTTAAACATTTCAAAGTATCTGTATTAGAAAGCCTTACTCATCTGCTTATAAAATAAAAAGGCATTTAAGATAATGTAAATCATTAGCAAAACTCAGACCATATTTCTGGCTATAGAAGCCATACCATTTTATGCTTTTCATAATAAAACTTCTCCGAGCACTAGTAAAACCAAACAACCTAGATTTGTAATCAGCTGCTGCTGCTACTGCTGCTAAGTCACTTCAGTCGTGTCCGACTCTGTGCGACCCCAAATTTATGTCTTGAAGCAAGAAATGAAATCAAGAGCTTTACAGATAATCTGACTTGGAAAATAGTTTTTATCTTACACTCTGATTTGGATCCATTACAATGCTGAGGATTCAAATACTATGTTCGAGGCTCAAAAGCAAATGCTGGGGTCAATCAGCAACACCTAACACCTTCATCCTAATAAGGTAAGGATGAAGAGCTGAATATCTGTCAGCCCTAGACTGGGAATGGAGAAAGAAGAAGAAACAACGCAACAGAGGGCAATAAAACTAAATGCTTTGGGTATATAACTCGCTTAATCCTCAAAACCACCCCTTAAGAAAGGCCACCCCTATCATAGACATGAAGACACTAAAGCACCGAGAAGTTATAATATGCCCACAGATGTTCAAGTGGTAAGTGGCAGTGCTGGAATTTGAACCCAGGCACACACCAGAATCTCTGCTCTTCACTGTTAGGCTATAAAGACTCAAAATAGTTCCATCTTCTTGATAGAAGGAGATATATAAGCAGACAGGAAAGGCAGTTCCACAAATCACCAAGAGATTACAGCCCAGCAATGGTGGTTTAGTTGCTAAGTCGTGTCTGACTCTTGAGGCCCCATGGACTGTAGCCTGCCAGGCTCCTCTGTCCACGGAATTCTCCCGACAAGAACACTGGAGTGGGTTGCCATTTCCTTTTCCAGGGGATCTTCCTGACTCAGTGATTGAACCCATGTCTCCTGCACTGCAGATGGATTCTTTACCACTGAGCCACAAGGGAAGCCCTTTAAAGCCCAGATTTCATTCAGTTAAGATGTTTCTGGGACTTTGCTGCTGGTCCAGTGGTTAAGAATCACCTGCCAGTGCAGGGGACACAGGTTCGATCCCTGTTCCAGGAAGACTCCACATGCTTTAAGACAATTAAGCCCATGAGGCACAACTACTTTGTGCTCGAGAGCCCATGCTCTAGAGAAACCATTGTAATGAGAAACCTAGAGAGTAGCCTCCGCTCAGTGTAACTACAGAAAGCCTGAATGCAGCAACGAAGACCCAACGTAGCCAAACATAAATATTCTGGCAGGAAGAAACTAAAGACCCAGCCCCACCTCCAGCCTATGCTCAAGAGTTCTGCAAGCCCAGTGGCTTGGGACACGAGGGATAGGCTTTGAATCCACTCATAATTTTGGTGTGAACAATGAAGATCTCAAGAAATTCCCAAGGACTAAATCCCCAAACCACTGTAAATGCCCAAACTCCCCAGTACCCAAAAAGGACAATGTTGTCAGTCAATAAGTGTCCTTCACAAAATGATTTGTAAACAAAGTGATGACAAATTTGCTAGATGAACAATAGTTCTCTGACAAATCTCAACGTATCAGAAAGATGATGGATTCATGGGTAAAACACAGAGCTAATTCCTAGTAGACATTTGAGCTCCGGAGCTTTCTCAGAATAAATTTATAAATTGGTGTATATTTGTACATGGGATTCTAGGAATGTAAGGAGAATATAACTATAAACTATATTAAAATACTTGAGCGAATATTATTAATTGTAGCATAAAGGCAGAGAGGGAACTAGAGTTCATTCTAACACAGCTGGTGAACAGCACTTGTGATGCATGTAATATTCTAGTTGTAACTTCAGTTTACTTACTCTTTCACTTTGATGTTGGTTTAGAACAGTCCCAAAGAAGGCCATTAAGATTGAGAATAAAAATAATAACTAAAGCTTTCATAGCTCAATTTTGGGATATGCTAGAGAACTGACTCATTTGAAAAGACCCTGATGCTGGGAAAGATTGGGAGGAGAAGGGGATGACAGGATGAGATGGTTGGATGGCATCACCAACTCAATGGACAGGAGTCTGAGTAAACTCGGGGAGGTGGTGATGGACAGGGAGGCCTGGAGTGCTACAGTCCGAGGAGAGGCAAAGGGTTGGACACGACTGAGCAACTGGACTGAACTGAACTGAAAGAGTCACTGGTTACATAATAACATAGTTTCAAAGGCCCTCTGGCTACATGTTAAACTAGTAAGAGATAAATTAATAGGTAGCTGTATACAGAGAAGGAGAGGGTATTTAAAGTCACCAGCCAGCATAAAACTGTTGTAAAGCACAGGGAGCTCAGCTTGGTGCTCAGTGCTGACCTGGAGGGGTGGGATAGAGGGTGGGGTAGAATGGAGAGTGGAGTGAGAGGGAGGTTCACAAAAAGCAGGATATATGTAGACATATGGCTGAAGAGTTGACTCATTGGAGAAAATTCTGATGCTGAGAGGGATTGGGGGCAGAAGGAGAAGGGGATGACAGAGGATGAGATGGCTGGATGGCATCACTGACTCGATGGACCTGAGTCTCAGTGAACTCCGGGAGTTGGTGATGGACAGGGAGGCCTGGTGTGCTGCGATTCATGGGGTCGTAAAGAGTCGGACACGACTGAGCGACTGATCTGATCTGATGGCTGGATCACTTTGTTATTAAAGCAGAAACTAACACAACATTGTAAAGCAATTATATACCAATAAAGTCAGTTTAAATGGTATAAGAATTGTATCAGAACATTTCAAGTGTTCAAACATCTAAGAAGTCTGAGATGACAGTCCTGGTGCTTTTGCTCACCTGCACTTTTAGGAATCTGTTTCCCAGAGGTCCTTTCTGTTCGTAAGGGTGTAGAATGTGGTAAGGGCACCGGAGGCCCAGAAGGCTGCTGCTATACTGTCCACTAGAAATTATCCAAGATAAGAGGTTGTGCTGCTTCTTCACTTCCAAGTGCTGAAACAAAACACAAATTCAGCATGCTTACAAGGATGGCTCAGCAACCCAAGAAAAATCTTAAGCCATTAAAAAGAAAAGTCTTAATGAAAACGCTACTTTAGTAAAGTCACTACAGGCCCCTCCCTAAATTCTCCACAGGATGACGTGATTACCAAAAACAAAGAAACCCAACAGCAAAACCGGCTGCATGTACTACATGACTGTAGCTCATGACTGGTTATCCACGGGATCCAGCTCAGTCTCCCTGAAAAAAATAACAGATCCAACTCAATCCGGAGCAACCTGGTAATGAAAGAACCATCTGTCTCCTTTTTCAGCTCCTCTCTACACATACACACAGCTTTATTGTTCAATGCAGAGGTGAGAGAAGGAGCTGCTGGAAAACTCGGAAGAGCAAGGGGAGGAAGGGAGACAGGAGGAGGAGGAGAGATCAAGAACAAAAATATCCAGAAGGAAGGGTGGGAAGTTAGTGAGAACAGCAACTGCTTTAACAATGTGTGGTAGGCTACTTTCTCCAAAAAACTTTGGAAGAAAAAAATCTCAAATTGCTCCTGCTACCGTTTTTCTTATACAAGACTAAAAACTCTGATACAGAAACAAATAAAACATAAAACCCTGCATGTTCTGTATTTCTTGTGTTAGTAGAAAGTGTTTTGTTTTTTTTTTTATAAAAACTCTTAGGAAACAAATATCAAAAACAAAACCACTAAAAATAGAGCAAATATTTATTTCAGAACTCATTTATGACTCTAATATCCTACAATAAGAAAATGATTATACCTAATTATGAAAATCATAGAGTAACATGAAAAATATTTAGATTCTACCAAATAAAGTTTTAAAAAGCTGAGTACATTTCCATATGTGAGATGTTATGTGTAGTGACTCATGACTGCAAAAGAGGGAAAAAAGAAAGCAGTTGATATGCTGAGTTGTGGACTGCATGGAATTTTTTTCTCTAAAGTTCAAAATTTATGGAGAAACAGAAAATGCTTATTTTCATATATTTCAATATACATTTCACTTGTGAAGTGCTAAGCAGTTTGTGCATTTAGAAATCAGAACAAAAGCAAAGTGGTGCTCTTTAGTGGCAATTATAATAGAAGACTTCTATTCTGTTCTATTAGGGAATTCCCTGGTAGCTCAGTTGGTAAAGAATATGCCTGCAGTGCAGGAGACCAGGGTTCAATCCCTGAGTGGGAAAGATCCCCTGGATCTCTTGCCTCCAGTACTCTTGCCTGGAAAATCCCATGGACAATGGAGACTGGCAGGCTACTGTCCATGGGTTGCAAGAGTCAGACACAACTTAGCAACTAAACAACCACCATTCTATTCTATCCTAATTCTATGATAATAGAAGTCTCCACCATGAGACAGAATTTTGAACCTAAGGAAATTGCAGATAATGATAAACTTGTGCCTCAGAATCATTCTCCCTAAATGTATAGAAAGCACAACTCCTGGGTTTCTATTGTCTTCAACCTATACTAGTTACTATCTACTAGAGTCAAGAAGCGATCAAAAATCTGAAGCTGGAAGGTTAGGCAAGAAACCTCAAACAATGTCACACCAGGAATAGCTAGAGGATGGGGATTTAGTTACACCTGGAGAAGCTTAAATCATGGAAGGCAAACAAGATGGCTATTCTCAAGTCTGAATGACCTTCATGAAAAAGAGGTATAGCCTTGTTCTGAAGGCTAGTGGGGGTTAATCCAAGGCCAGTGAGTGCAAAATTCAAGGAATTAACAACTTTGAAGTTGGCATGGAAGAACATGCTTAGGTTACCTAAAGATAATACAGGTTCCATTTCTGGGCAATGAGTCACTCGTTGCTAAAGATACTCTGTTTTAAAAAACTGCTTGGGATGGATTTGTATACTAGTCCTTAAAAACTTTAATGTCCATTATCATCACCTGAGCATCTTGTTAAACTGTTGGTTGCTGTCAGAAGGTCAGAGGGTCATGAGATTCTGCATTTCTTGCAAGCTCCAAGGTGATGTCCATGCTAATGCAGTGTGGTTACAAGTGTTAGAATGTTACTTAAACCAGTATTTCCCAAAGTTTTCTAACAACGTGACTTCAAAAGTACTCTCCAACCCTGATTTGGGGGCAGATGATTAATAAATTTTACCTATTAAGTAGTTATTACTGGAATTTTGCAGGCACACACCTTCAAATTAAAAATAAATAAATACATAAAGCTATGGGTTGGTATCTTCCAATATCTCCCCAGCTGATACTTTAAAGCAATAACCAATTTTGCCCAATTTTAAACAATACTTTTTTTTTTAACTTCCTTTAAAAAGAAAAAGAATTAAAAAATGACAATTTTACTCCAAGTTCAGCAAAGTAAGCGTGTCCCGGTGAATGAATGAAGGCATGCTCAGCATTTAAAACGCAGTTACTTATGATTTCCGTATACAACAGTTAACAGAGAAGTAGGATAAGATAAAACATAGCTATAACTTTTTTTCCTAGTGATTTGTATTAAAAATCATGTGTCTCCAAAGTGGGGGTATGCGGACAGAAGACTCCCAAGGCAACACTTGTAGTTTTCTTTTTCCATGTAGGGCTCTGCCCTGACATTTCACCTCTCCTCCACCCCATTTGGGTGGTAAAATCCCTTCAATGCTTCCTTCTTGCTCCGATTTTGCTTAGCTCTCTCCTTATCTAAGAAACTTGGGCTTTTAATCAGTTCAAAATCCTAAGTGACGTCTTTCCTGGAGAAATATACTAGTATCTGAACACACAGCCCTTCCTCAAATTTTAAATCCTTCTTAGGTTTCTCTCCCAAAATAAATAAGCCCACAGCTAAGACGGAACCAGCTTCCTGTCTTTCCTCCTACTCTGTAAGTCCCCTTTCCAAAGGGCTTATTGTTTTATAGTTTGCTTAAAAGTTGTAAGTAACATTTCATCTGATTTACAAAAGCCCTTTTTCTCAAGCTACTTATTACATCAGTATATTCTGAATGAATGTAAGCTTATTCTGCTCCCTGAGAAGCATCATTTCCTGTTTCATTCCCCTTTTGCTCTTTTTAAAAGGAAAAAAGTAAGTAAGCTTGAGGATAAACAATCAGAAGAGCATCTATCAAATCTTTAGGCTAAAGTGTTGGAAATGTTCCAGCTTACCATCCACCAGAGGATCCTCCAAAATCAAATTACAAATATGATGTTAATCTTAACTTGGGGTATCTTATAATTATTGTTACAAAGAAACCATCATACATGTGATATATATTTTTATTAAATCATATAATCCTAGATTTACTTCCGAATGCAAGCTAAATTAATTCTCTAGGCAAAGGGAGTCAACTCATTTCCTGGTTAAATTAACTATGGAAGTTTTCACCTCTACTATAACTTTGCTGATTTAGGCAATAACCAATTTCTGGGCTTCCCTGGTATTTCAGCGGTGAAGAATCTGCCTGCCAATGCAGGAGACACAGGTTGGATCCCTGATCCATAAAGATCCCACATGCCAAGGAGCAAATAAGCCCGTGAGTATTAACTGTTGAGCCTGTGCTCTCAAGACCAGGAGCTGCAACTGCTGAAGCCCACAGGCCCTGGAGCCTGTGCTCCATACCAAGAGGAGCCACCTCAGTGAGAAGCTCATGAAGAGCAATGAAGAGTAGCCCCCGCTCCCCACAACTGCAGAAAAGCCTGTGCAGCAACGAAGACCCAGCACAGCCAAAAATCAATTTTAAAAAGCAAAACAAAAAACAATTTCCCAATGCCAGACCCTGTTCCAGGCACCAAAGACACAGTAGTGAAGAAGAAAATTAGTTTACAATCCAGGAAGAGACAGAAAAAGTAACAAGCAGTTGTTATTACTATTAAGTAATATTATTTGGTGTTATTACTATGTAGTAATTATTAAATTTACAACTGTGATCTGACAAGGCACTAATCTAGGTAGGGGAGGACAGAGAGCCTCAGAGGAATTTGAGAAAATTCACAGAGAACTCCTCTGAGAAGTAAACAGATGAAATCAGGGTAAAAATGAAAAGCATTCCCGGCAAAGGAAATGGCATTTGTGACTGAGGCTGCTGCTAACAAAAGTGAGCATGAAAGTAAGAGCTAATCTTTGTTGCAGGCCTACCACATGCATGAACTCACAGAATCCTCACAACTGTGGTTGGATCCCAGAGAAAAAGAGGAGGGTAGGGAGAGGAACACAAATCTCCATTAAAAAAGAATCCCTGAGAAGATAATGGTTATTTTGGTTAATGGCTTTGTGAGCATTTGGTATATTAACATTTCGACTTCTGTGCTGAGTTGGCCCTGTTTTTCTAATTCTGTAAATGAGGAGACTGAGAGGCATAGAGAAGTTAACTTGTCCAGGGTGTCTCAAAGCTAGATGTCGAGCCAGGGTTTGGCGAGGTAATCTGCTGCTGGTCTATTTATTCTGAACCCATCAGCTACTCTATCTTTCAAGGAACCAGATCAACTTGAAGCCTTCCTCATCTTCAAGATTCATTATGCCAATTTTCATTTTTCACAGAATGACATACTGAAATATGGATGTACTGGAAAATCTTCATTCCCAGAGTTTTGATAAATGTAAGATTCCTAGGTTGAAACCTATTTCATTAGGAAATAGTACATGAAGTTTTTCCATTACAAAAGCACTAACAGAAGTCCAAATGTTAATATACCAAATGCTCACAAACCCATTAATGAAGATAACCATTATCTTCTCAGGGATTCTTTTTTACTGGAGATTTGTGCTCCTCTCCCTACCCTCCTCTTTTTCTCTGGGATCCAACCACAATCATGAATTTGCCTACTTTTTATTCACATACATGTACACACATACATGGTATATGATACTGTTTTAAGTAATGGTTTAACATTTACATACGAAATACAGAATGTTTTGAAATTTGAATTTTTTCACTCTACACTTCAGGCTCAGAGATCCATCCATACCAATGCATAAAGGTCTGATTCATTCAAATTCTGTACAGTATCCTATTAATCAATTGCACCACAAGTCTTTCCATTCCCTATCAGCAGATATTTAGGCTGTTTTCAGAGATCTAAATGTCATTTTGGAGCCAATTTTTTTTTTTTTTCCAATCTAAAAGAAAGCAGTTTACTAAGATAATCTTACCAACAACTCTTTGTGAACCCATGGAGGCCAGAATCCTGGAGTGGGTAGCCTTTCCCTTCTCCAGGGTATCTTCCCAACCCAGGAATGGAACAGGTATCTCCTGCATTGCAGGTGGTTTCTTTACCAACTGAGCTATCAGGGAATCCCTACAAACTGCTAGAAATACTTTAAAATTCAAATTTCATTTCCACATAGTCTTTTTTCTAAAGCATAAATTTTGATAACTCAAGCTGTTTAAAAATACCTAGATATTTAACATACCAGGTATGACTCTTTGACTATGACAAAGCCTTTGACTGTGTGGATCACCACAAACTGGAAAATTCTGAAAGACATGGGAATACCAGACCCCCTGACCTGTCGCTTGACAAATCTGTATGCAGATCAGGAAGCAACAGTTAGAACTAGACATGGAACAACAGACTGGTTCCAAATAGGAAAAGGAGTACATCAAGGCTGTATATTGTCACCCTGCTTATTTAACTTATATGCAGAGTACATCATGAGAAACGCTGGGCTGGAAGAAGCACAAGCTGGAATCAAGATTGCTGGGAGAAATAGCAATAACCTCAGATATACAGATGACACCACCCTTATGGCAGAAAGTGAAGAAGAACTAAAGAGCCTCTTGATGAAAGTGAAAGAGGAGAGTGAAAAAGTTGGTTTAAAGCTCAGCATTCAGAAAACTAAGATCATGGCATCTGGTCCCATCACTTCATGGGAAATAGATGGGGAAACAGCAGCAGACTTTATTTTGGGGGGGGCTCCAAAATCACTGCAGATGGTAACTGCAGCCACGGAATTAAGACGCTTGCTCCTTGGAAGAAAAGTTATGACCAACCTAGATAGCATATTAAAAAGCAGAGACACTGCTTTGCCAACCAAGGTCTGTATAGTCAAGGCTATGGTTTTTCCAGTAGTCATGTATGGATGTGAGAGTTGAACTGTGAAGAAAGCTGAGTGCCGAAGAATTGATGCTTTTGAACTGTGGTGCTGGAGAAGACTCTTGCAAGTCCCTTGGACTGCAAGGAGATCCAACCAGTCCATCCTAAAGGAAATCAGTCCTGAATATTCATTGGAAGGACTGATGTTGAAGCTGAAACTCCAATACTTTGGCCACCTGATGTGAAGAACTGACTCATCTGAAAAAACCCTGATGCTGGGAAAGATTGAAGGTGGGAGGAGAAGGGGATAACAGAGGGATGAGATGGTTGGATGGCATCACCAACTCAATGGACATGGGTTTGGGTGGACTCCGGAAGTTGGTGATGGACAGGGAGGCCTGGCATGCCGTGGTTCATGGGGTTGCAGAGTCGGACACGACTGAGCAAATGAACTGAACTGAACTGATGACTCTTTGAAAATGCAAAGTTAATAGTATTTTAAATGAGAAAATACATTTCTAGGTAAAGTAAATCTATAATCATTCTGTTGAAAACAAAACATATTGAAGAAAAAGCATATGCAGAAAATAGTCTTCTTATAACCACTTTCTTTTTTCTGATAACCACAGTGACTAGGCAGAAAACTCTGAGTGCTTGAGCAAGTAAACAAACCAAAGCTTTCCCTGGAATGCTTTGTTCAGTGTTTTAGGCAGAAAATAATCCAAGACACTACCCCACAGAAAGATAATCAAATTTCTCTTTAGAATCGAGCAATTAGGAGGTACTCCCATGTACCAGAGTAAGGATGGATAAAGTGGACAATGAAGCAAAGTAATAAAACACCAAGTCTTTCACCCTGAAGTCTTTAGACCCATAAACAGTGTGACCATACACAATGATCTATTTACATTAATGGAAATGTTTAGTTCAAGGATATTGTAACAAAGTTTATTATCCAGGCTAAACTGAAGTCAAGTCTACAAATAAGTGAAGACTTATCAATGGCATTCCTCTACCTTTAATATCACTTTATATAAAGAATCTGAGAAAACCTCCAAAGGTAGATGTTTTAAAATATGAATAAATGTTTACTAATGGCTGCAGTCTTTACACGCTAAAATAACCTAGTCTCAGGAGTTCCCTGGTGGCCCCAGTGGTTAGGACTCTGCACTTTGACTGCCATGGCCCAAGTTCAATCCTTGGGAACTAAGATTCCACAAGGCTAGGTGTAGATAAAAATAAACAAACTACCCTAGTCTAGAAGATGTAAAGGAAACTCAAAAAAGAGTATTTTCTCTGAAGAGAGGGGGGAGAAATGTTTCCTCTCTTAGCAGATTTCCAAGGAAGTGTTGAACATTCCTAAGAAGGTAAACAAAGCTGGGTTTCCAATGAAAGAAGTAACTCCAGTGCACTGGGGATTACCATGCAGTCAGCTCCATGGTCACAGTTAGCCAAAATGTTTTAGCACATTTCACAGGCCAGAGCCAAGGGGATATCACTTCTAGATTCCTGGTCTCCAGTCCAAGAAATCCCCCTGGGCTTAGGTAAACCTCCAGGCTTCAGGAGGCAGCTCAGAACTCAACTAAAATTCATCCTACCAGTAGTTCAGTGAAATAACTGGCCAAGCAAATGGAGAAGCTCAATTATCCATTTATCCATCCAACACAGATACCCTATTGCCCATCCTATCACATGGCACAAAATCTCAGGGGGGAAAAAAACTGTCTGAGAGCACAGATGCTCTAAAGGCAAGTCCACAAAAACACAGACATACCAAACATAACCTTTGCCCCACACTGACCTCTTAACTATAGCTTCGTGCTTAGTTGCTCAGTCGTGTCTGACTCTTAAGAGACCCCGTGGACTGCAGCTCGCCAGGCTCTTCTGCCCGTGAGATTTTTCAGGCAAGCATACAGGTGTGGGTTGCCATTTCCTTTTCCAAACTATAACTTCAAAGTGCCTTACTTTCTTGTTTTTCAATTAAGTAATATGTATCTTATAGAAAAAAAAATAGAAGCCTAAAACATGCAACTTTTTTGCATTCCCCCTCAAAGGGCAAAATATATTGTATGAACAGTAGAAACTAGTTATAAAGAGAATGAGAATCAGCAAGAGGCCAGAAACCAAAAGTAGAACTGCTTAAATTTTTCAAACTTCCCCACCTTTGTGATTTTTCTAAATGTCTGGTGGCTTCCCCTGGTGTTACTAGCAGTAAGCAGTGACTTCTGAACAGAAAGCAGGGGCCGTGACAGGCACATGCCCTCTGCAACCACGCTAGGCTGTGGACATGTAAGGTGAAGGGCGAGTCTGTGCCAAGAGCATTCCAGACAAATGTCCCCAGCAAATCTCTGGGTCCTGAAACAAGAGTACGAAAGAAGGGCAAAGCAAGTGGCCCAGGCATGTGAAGTCACCCTGGGGACTTCAAAACAGTATGGTTCTTACCATTCCCCTTACCCCATAAACTCAGCCCAGAATAAGAGAAGTTACTGTCAGGCAGTCTAAACCCAATCCTTTGCTGAAGAAAAAAGCACTCTGTCATCTGCTACCCTCTGCTTAGTCCCTTCTTACTAACTGAAGCCTAACTGTTGGACTGTTTTTTGATCTGAGGGCTTTTTTTTACTTTCTAAAATGAGAACTGGCCTTTGATATGTCAAAGTAGAGCAAAATGAAACCTTTATTTACAGCATGCTGTACTATTTGAAAAATAGAGATTTCATTTAAAGCATAAAGTTCTATTTTTTTTTTCCCCTATCAAAGATGATCGTGAATCAGAGTAACTGGGGACAACTGGACCGAGGAGGTGGCTCAGGCCAGGTCTGGGAGAACGGCTTAAGGACACCACAGCAGAGAGCCAGAGAGGCACTGGTGGGAAGTACAGAGAGATGACGTGCGAAGCTTGGTCTGGGATATCCCAAGAAACCAAACTGGTTCAGTCTGAAAACACTAGGGAAAAACAGTGTGGAGAAATAAAGAAAAAGCCATATCATTGCCATGAAACTCTGTCCTCCTATGGGCACATCACAGACATGCAGCAGCCAGGGGCAAGACAGGGAAAATTCCAGATCCAAGGCCTAGGGGGGATCTGGGGAATGGAGACAGGAGGGTTCAGGCACCAGGCCCACCACAGACACTCTGTGTTCATTTCCCAGGGCTGCAGCAACAAAGTACCACAAACGTGGTGGCTTACAATAACAGAGGTGTATTATCTCACAGTTCTGGAGGCTAGAAGTCCAAATGCCAAGTGCTGGCAGGGCCATGCTCCCTCTGAACCTGGTAGGGGGGAATACTTCCTTGCCTCATGCTAGTTTCTGGTGGTTTGCTGGCACTCCTTAGCACCCCGTGGCTGATAGATGCCATCACTCCAACCCCGTGTTTTCACACGGTGCTCTCCCTGTGTCTCTGTCCTCACACACATGCTTCTTATAAGGATACCACTCACACTGGACCAGAGGGCCACCCTACTCCAGCATGACTTCATCTTAACCACTACATCTCCATGACCCTATTTTCAAATGAGGTCACATTCTGAGGTACTGGGACTTATAACTTCACCATGTCTTTTTAGGGAGACACGACTCAACCCATAACACATCTCTTGATGCCCAGTCCTTCCTCTGAGCCAGAGGAACTCTGATTCTCTGCGTGCATGCTAAGTCGCTCAGTCATGGCTTACTCTCTGCAACCCTGTGGACTGTAGCCCACCAAGCTCCTCTGGCCATGGGATTCTCCAAGCATGAATACTGGAGTGGGTTGCCATGCCCTCCTCCAGGGGATCTTCCCAACCCAGAGATTCAATCTGTGTCTCTTAGGTCTTGTGCATTAGCAGGATTCTTTACCACTAGCATCACCTGGCAAGCCCTTCTGACATCCTAGAGTCACTCAGAACACATGGACGCCATTTAAAATTAAAGAGAAAGAGAAAAAAAAGATAGCCTATGGTGGTGAAAGTCAGAGTAGTGGTTACATGGTAGGAGGTGAGCAGTGATCAAGTTAGAGTGCTCCGTGCACTCCCGGAAGGCAGGCTATGTTCCGCCTCTTCACCTGGAGGCAGGTTACACAAGTGTGCTTCTTGGGAGGAAATGTATTGAACTATTTGTACATGGCCTTCCCTCATAGCTCAGCGGGTAAAGAATCTGCCTGCAATGCAGGAGTGCTTGGTTCAATCCCTGGGTTTGGAAGATCCTCTGGAGAAGGGAACGTCTACCCACTCCAATATTCTGGCCTGGAGAATTCCATGGACTGTATAGTCCATGGGGTCATCAAGAGTTGGACACAACTGAGTGACTATCAAATAGCTGTGAAAAAAAGAGAAGCGAAAAGCAAAAGAGAAACGGAAAGATATAAGCATCTGAATGCAGAGTTCCAAAGAATAGCAAGGATAGATAAGGAAGTCTTCCTTGGCAATCAATGCAAAGAAATAGAGGAAAATAACAGAATGGGAAAGACCAGAGATCTCTTCAAGAAAATCAGAGATACCAAGGGAACATTTCATGCAAAGATGGGCTCGATAAAGGACAGAAATGGTATGGACCTAACAGAAGCAGAAGATATTAAGAGGTGGCAAGAATACACAGAAGAACTGTACAAAAAAGATCTTCACAACCAAGATAATCACAATGGTGTAATCACTCACCTAGACCCAGACATCCTGGAATGTGAAGTCAAGTGGGCCTTAGGAAGCATCACTACGAGCAAAGCTAGTGGAGGTGATGGAATTCCAGTTGAGCTCTTTCAAATCCTGAAAGATGATGCTGTGAAAGTGCTGCACTCAATATGCCAGCAAAATTGGAAAACTCAGGAGTGGCCACAGGGCTGGAAAAGGTCAGTTTTCATTCCAATCCCAAGAAAGGCAATGCTGAAGAATGGTCAAACTACTGCACAATTGCACTCATCTCACACGCTAGTAAAGTAATGCTCAAAATTCTCTAAGCCAGGCTTCAGCAATATGTGAACCCTGAACTTCCAGATGTTCAAGCTGGTTTTAGAAAAGGCAGAGGAACCAGAGATGAAATTGCCAACATCCGCTGGATCATGGAAAAAACATGAGAGTTCCAGAAAAACATCTATTTCTGCTTTATTGACTATGCCAAAGCCTTTGACTGTGTGGATCACAATGAACTGTGGAAAATTCTGAAAGAGATGGGAATACCAGACCACCTGACCTGCCTCTTGAGAAACCTGTATGCAGGTCAGGAAGCAACAGTTAGAACTGGACATGGAACAACAGATTGGTTCCAAATAGGAAAAGGAGTACATCAAGGCTGTATATTGTTACCCTGCTTATTTAACTTATATGCAGAATACATCATGAAAAACGCTGGGCTGGAAGAAGCACAAGCTGGAATCAAGATTGCCGGGAGAAATATCAGTAACCTCAGATAGGCAGATAACACCACCCTTATGGCAGAAAGTGAAGAGGAACTGAAGAGCCTCTTGATGAAAGTGAAAGAGGAGAGTGAGAGAGTTGGCTTAAAGCTCAACATTCAGAAAACGAAGATCATGGCATCTGGTCCCATCACTTCATGGCAAATAGATGGGGTAACAGTGGAAACAGTGTCAGACTTTATATTTTGGGGCTCCAAAATCACTGCAGATGGTGACTGCAGCCATGAAATTAAAAGACGCTTACTCCTTGGAAGGAAAGTTATGACCAACCTAGATAGCATATTCAAAAGCAGAGACATTATTTTGCCAACAAAGGTTCGTCTAGTCAAGGCTATGGTTTTTCCAGTGGTCATGTATGGATGTGCGAGTTGGACTGTGAAGAAAGCTGAGCACCGAAGAATTGATGCTTTTGAACTGTGGTGTTGGAGAAGACTCTTGAGAGTCCCTTGGACTGCAAGGAGATCCAACCAGTCCATTCTAAAGAAGATCGGTCCTGGGTGTTTTTTGGAAGGAATGATGCTAAAGCTGAAACTCCAGTACTTTGGCCACCTCATGCAAAGAGCTGACTCATTGGAAAAGACTCTGATGCTGGGAGGGATTGGGGGCAGGAGGAGAAGGGGATGACAGAGGATGAGATGGCTGGATGGCATCACCGACTCAATGGACGTGAGTTTGAGTGAACTCCGGGAGTTGGTGATGGACAGGGAGGCCTGGAGTGCTGCAATTCATAGGGTCGCAGAGTCGGACACGACTGAGCAACTGAATTGAACTGAGCGACTTTCACTTTCGCTTCATATGTACATGGTTTGTATGCTCCTCTGCATGGATGATGAATTTCCATAAGAGCTTTACTTTTAGAGAACTTGGTGCTGTCCAAGACATAAAGGTGTTGACAGCCCAGGTGTAACTTCAGAAAGGAGCTTTACCTGGGAGAAGCCCCAACCCAAGAGTCAGCCCCTCAGCCCTGCTGGTTCAGACATTCTAGTGGTCAGTTTACCTGAGATGTTCAACTCCCAGGGGCTGGTGTATAAATGGAAATGTCAAAGTAACACACATATAATGAGAAAAATATAAGGGCCAAAGAGTAAATATATTTGAACTAAAAGATCGACGATTTCTAGAGGCAAATTTCTGGGTGACTTAAAAAAAGTTGTTTGAAAACCACAGACCCACAATAAGGGCACAGGCTTCCCAAAACAGTGCCAGAAATGAGCTACAACAGTTTTTGCTCTGCCCTGTTTTCCTAGCCTTCTTGGGGACCTCTGCCACACATTCCATTTTCAGGCTAATTACAGCTCAAGTATATTCCAGTGTTTTTTCTTTCACATCTAATTCTCCTCTGAGAATTTTAAACTCTTGTGGTTAGGGAGTTTTCTATCCTATTGCCTAATTTCTAAGCAAGAGAGATCAACACCAAAAGACAGAGTTAAAATACACCGGACCCCACTCAGACTTGGTAGAAAATATATTTATGCAGTAAAAATACATAGGATTTCCTAGAATTAAATATAAGTCAGACATTTAACATCAGATATTGCATAAGCTCAGTTGTGGAAGTGTCTGGTGATGGAAGTAAAATTTGATGCTGTAAAGAACAGTATTTCATAAGAACCTGGAATTCCATGAATCAAGGTAAATTGGACATGGTCATGCAGGAGATGACAAGAGTACATAAACATGGACATCTTAGGAAACAGTGAACTAAAATGGACAGGAATGGGTGAATTCAATTCAGATGACCCTTATACCTACTACTGTGGGCAAGAATCCCATAGAAGAAATGGAGTAGCCCTCAGAATCAACGAGAGAGTCTGAAATGCAATAGTTAGGTGCAACCTTAAAAATGACAGAATGATCTTGGTTTGTTTCCAAGGCAAACATCACAGTAATCCAAGTCTATGCCCCAACCACTGATGCCAAATAAGCTGAAGTTGACCAGTTCCATGAAGACCTAGAAGACCTTCTACAACTAACACCAAAAAAAGATGTCCCTTTCATCACAGGGGACTGGAATGCAAAAGTAGGAAGTCAAGAGATACCTGGAGTAACAGGCAAGTTTGGCCTTGGAGTACAAAATGAAGAGGGCAAAGGCCAACAGAATTCTACCAAGAGAACACACCAGTCATAGCAGACACCCTTTTTCAACAAAACAAGAGACAATTTTACACATGAACATCACCAGATGGTCAATACCGAAATCAGACTGATTATATTCTTTGCAGTCAAAGATGGAGAAGCTCTATACAGACAGCATAAACAAGACCTGGAGCTGACTGTGGCTCAAATCATCAGCTCCTCGTATTAAAATTCAGGCTGGCAGTGAGCGAAGAGGAAGTAAAGAGTATCTTGATGAGGGTGAAGGAGGAGAGTGAAAAAGCCAGCTTAAATCTCAATATTAAAAAAACGAAGATCATGGCATCCAGTCCCATCACTGCATGGCAAATAGAAGGGGAAAAGGTGGAAGCAGTGACAGATTTCCTCTTCTTGGCTCTAAAATCATTGGGGATGGTGACCATAGCCATGAAATTAGAAGACAACTGCTTCTTGGCAGGAAAGCAATGACAAACCTAGACAGTGTGTTAAAAAGCAGAGCCATCACTTTGCCAACAAAGTCCATATAGTCAAGGCTATGGTTTTTCCAGTAGTCATATACAGATGTGAGAGCTGGACCATAAAGAAGGCAGAGCACCAAAGAATTGATACTTTCAAACTGTTGTGCTGGAGAAGTCTCTTGAGACTCCCTTGGACTGCAAGGAGATTAAACCAGCCCATCCTAAAGGAAATCAGTTCTGAATATTTACTGGAAGGACTGATGCTGAAGCTCCAATACCTTGGCCACCTGATGCGAAGAGCTGACTCATTGGAAAAGATCCTGATGTTGGGAAAGACTGAAGGAGAAGAGGGTGACAGAGGATGCGATGGTTGGATGGCATCACCAATTCATTGGACATGAACTTGGGCAAACTCTGGGAGATGGTGAGGGGCCAGGAGGCCTGGCGTGCTGCAGTCCATGGGGTGGTGAAGAGTCAGACACAACTTGGTGACTGAACAACAATTGCAGAATCTCTGAATAATATATTGATGTGTTAAAAATTGAATGATGTCTTAAAAATGGGAGTGGGGAGGAGAAGAGAAGTAAGAAAGGGGAGCAGAGAGGAGGAAAGGAAGCCAAACTTTAACTGCAAAGGAAACAAAAATCACATCTTAATCAAATTGTACATAAAAATTATCAAGCACATAATTATAGAAGAGGAAGCTGTGCCTTTCTTGAGTGTGAAATGTAATAGGGAGGTACTGGAAGTTTCAAGGCTATGAATTTATAGTAGTCCTGTGGACTGTTTTCCTTGGATATCTCTGTCCTATTGAAGCCCCTCTCCACTCTCAAATTTCATATAGAAATCCAGGTTTCAGAAGTCTCAAATAATACTTCACATCTCCTTTTTCTTTTTTTTGGCTGTGCTATGTGTGACTTGCAGGATCTCAGTTCCCCAACCAGGGACTGAACCTGGGCGATGGCAGTGAAAGCCTGGAATCCTAACCACTAGGCCACCAGGGAACTCCCTCACATTTCTTTCAAACACTTAGGTTATTAAAAATGAGAGATCAAATATCAAATATATATTATGTTAAATAACGTTCATCATTTTCTCATGAAATGTTTTCATCATCTTCTCATGAAAACTGCCATAAATCGGAGGCAGCTTTTGGGATTCCGCTCTTCAAGAAAGTCTTCCTCTCTACCTCTACCCATGTTGAGATGAGGATAGAGAAGATTCTAAGAAAGAAAATATATGTAAAGTGTTTCAAGAACATATGTTTCAAGATATAACTATCATGTTTTTTTTTATTTTATTTTATTTTTAAACTTTACATAATTGTATTAGTTTTGCCAAATATCAACATGAATCCACCACAGGTATACATGTGTTCCCCATCCTGAACCCTCCTCCCTCCCCATACCATCCCTCTGGGTCGTCCCAGTGCACCAGCCCCAAGCATCCAGTATCGTGTATCGAACCTGGACTGGCAACTCATTTCATACATGATATTTTACATGTTTCAATGCCATTCTCCCAAATCTTCCCACCCTCTCCCTCTCCCACAGAGTCCACTATCATGTTTTTTAAACTACAGAAAAAGATGAACAGAAGTTCATTTTTTTAATGGACATCTGAACAGAGTAGTTTTTATTCTCAACCCTAGTTTATTCTGAAAAATCACAGTGCCACTCAATCAACAGATTTTGATCTCCCAACCTCACCTGAAGCATGCATGCATGCACACATGTGTACACACACACACTGCACACTGCATCCCTCCACTGTATGCCCATGGAGGTCTGTATTATAATTAGTACTGTGCCTGGCACATGAAAGGCAAAAAAAATGTCCAAATATTTATTACTGTTCAATGAAAACTAAAGAATATAACAACATGAGTAGATTAAATAGAGTCCAAAGTGAAGTCACAGGATGAGATGGTGGGATGGCATCACCGAGTCAATGGATATCAGTTTGAGTAAACTCAAGAGTTGGTGATGGACAGGGAGGCCTCGCGTGCTGCAGTCCAGGGGGTTGCAAAGAGTCGGGCACAACTGAGCAACTGAACTGAACTGAAAGTGAAGTCATGAACTGAAAGTGAAGTTAGGTTCTAAAAGGACTCAGACTGGTTAAAAAAAAAAAAAAATTAGAACCAGAGAAGGCCAAACAGAAAGACTTTCTGGAGAAAGTCAAATTTTAACTATCCAATGAACAAGAGTTATGATAATAGCTATAATAAGAGTTATAATAATAATAATGTAACAATATCGATTAAATGTTAGGTATTTGGCAGGCCCTATACTGAACTATTTGCATGTGCTTTCTTTTTTAATTATCATAACTGTGATGTGGGCATTATTCAAGTTTAGAGAAGAAGAAAGTGATCTTCACAGAAGTTAGGCAATGTGTTCAGAGTCAGGCAGTTTATCAGCCATGAAGCTGGAAAGGCAGGTTATCATCTAGTTTGGATGGGGTGGGTAGGGAGTGGAAGGAGAAGGGCACCAGTTCTAAAGGCCTTCACAACCTGCAGCACAGGGAGGCTTGCAGCGACTGCAGGAGCCAATGGAACAGTAAAAAAAAAAAAAAAAAAAATGAGCAACAGGAGAGAGCAGAAAACTTCAAAGACCTGTGGGAGGAATTCTCTGGATTTTTGACCAGAAAAAAATTTCTGTAATAAAAACCATGCTTGAGGAATGTTATTATAAAAGGTGCGTGGACGGGAATATTGGTGGTCATAGGTGGAGACCTTGGGTAGAAGCTCTGTAAGAAGAATATAATTGCATTATTTACAGTTAAAGCAGAGGAGGCCTACACACCAACTCTAAAAATAGAGGGAAGCTTTTCAGGTTTTTTTGCAGTAGATGGGCCAGTTTTGTCCTCGAAAAATATTCCAGGCCTGCAAAACATTTACAGATATTTCAATCATCAGAAATTCCACATATCCCTTAACATCCTGCTTAAGAAAAAAATCCAATTATTTCTAATCTAATTGTAGCATAGCTGGGATCAAACAAGAGTGATTAGCTAACTTACTCTGACATTTACTTGAGATATTGGCTTCAACTATCAAAAGGATCTTGACAGCAGTATTCTCTATCTCACCAAAATCATTCACAAAAAAAAAGTCCTATAACTTGCGGAGACTGTCAATTAAATAAAATTATGAATTAAATTACTTGCTGTTGCTGAAAAGCAGCTGGAAATCCATCTGGAACTGGATCAACTCATTGCTCTTGTCTAAATGCACCAAGATAACCCATTTCTCCATTTTAAGTGCAGTTTATAACTTTATTATACTATAATAATTATATATTACATGATCTAATCTTATACCAGCTTTATATTATCCATAAAAACAAACCAGGGAATTAAAAAAAAGAAACCTGATTTTTTAATTCTTTGGCTCTGTGCTGAACATAGAATATGCGCATATTCCCTATCTTTGCCTCTTCTATCCCTTAAGACATGAAGGATTCTTACACACTAAAGGGCTGCACAGATTTTAATAAAAGCATTTCATTTTATTACACTTTGTACTGTATTATTTTAATAAAAGCAGCACCTTCTATGGTGCTGGCCTAAATATTTGCAATAAAATATTTCCTAAGAAGAAAACTCCTCTAAGCTATCAGAAACACTGGGCTGATAACTTCTCTGAGGACTAAAATCTTATTGGGGAGGGAGACGCCATAAAATCAGCTCAAAGACAAGAAGACTTTGTTTATATTGTTGGTATTATAGCAGCATGTCCTTGAGGGACAGGGGGAAAAAAATCTAAAAGGTAGAACCTTTGAAATATGTATACAGAGTATCTCTATTAACCAGGAAGATGCCCTCTAAAGACGTCATTCTTTGTAAGAAACTTTGTCACTCTGAGTTTCAGCAAGAGTCCACAGTGGGCCCTTCTCAGTTCCCTTTGCCAGGCAGGGACTCACTCTCAGCTCTGGCCCTGATGAGAAGAGATGAGAAGAGCTTTTTATCCCCAGTGCATCTGTTTGTGTCTCCAGCTAGGTTAAATGATATCTAACAGAAACCTAAGACATATCATAATAAGCAATGGAATTCAAGCAGTGCTTACTAAAGGGCATGAAATCATAGATGTGAGATGCTAGGCTATTAAAGAGCAAAATGATTTTGTAATCTACTCTCTTGGCACACTTATTTCCTCACAAATGTAACTACAAACCCAACTCAAATTATCATAAATTATGAATTATGAAACTGAAAATTTGTTGTAATTCAGTCTCTAAGTTGCATCTGACTCTTTGCAACCCCATGGATTGTGGCACACCAGGCTCCCCTGTTCTTCACTACCTCCTGGAGGTGGTCAAATTCACGTTCATTGAGTCGGTGATGCTATCTAACCATCTATGAAAGTTTCAGTTCAGTTCAGTCGCTGAGTCGTGTCCGACTCTTTGTGACCCCATAAATCGCAGCACGCCAGGCCTCCCTGTCCATCACCAACTCCCGGAGTTCACTTAGACTCACGTCTGAAAGTTTACTGTACATGAAGACAAATTTGAGAATAGACATGTGATAATATTCATATACCAGTCTCTTACATGTCAACCTAATAATTTTCAAAAAAAGTTTCAAAGCCAGAAAAGTTTTAATTAATTTAGACAAACCCACAGGAATGAATGCACCTTTCACCTATTTCACTGATATTTCACCTATTCACTGATAATCCTAATAGTTACAAAGATGAAGCCTAAGAGTTATAAAGATGTTACAGCTGAGCTATTCACACTGTGTGTTAATCCATGGGCACGGATGGAGACACCTGGCAACCATCTGTTCTATTTATAACGTTCTGAACACCACACCAGGTGGAAGACACAGGGCAAACAAGACAAGACGTAATTGCTGCCTGCTTAAACTGAAACATGTTCCAGATTTTATGTCAGCACATCAGCCATAAAGAACAGATACCAAAAGCTGAAAGATAACTGATATATATATATATATATCAGTTAAGTATGTAAATTAATAAATGAGCAGGGCATCTGGCTAAATAATCTCAAAAGTAATTTTCTAAGAGTATACCAAGTTTCCCCAGAGAGTTGGATACTGGAGATGATGAGCTATCTTGGAATCAAAGGATACCTGATAAAATGCCTCTGTTCATTTCTGATAAACCAGTGCTACGAGGAAGTACTGTCTTGGTCATAAATTTTCATGATTTAAGTGTTACTCTAAGACTGAGATTATCTAT
The DNA here is from genome assembly GCF_019923935.1 of Bubalus bubalis. Taxonomy (NCBI): domain Eukaryota; kingdom Metazoa; phylum Chordata; class Mammalia; order Artiodactyla; family Bovidae; genus Bubalus; species Bubalus bubalis. The sequence continues at coordinate 88,409,309 of NC_059157.1, read as the reverse complement.
GATGAACGATAGAAACAAAATTTCTAAGGCATAGTATAGTCCCATGGCAACTATTACAAGAGTTCATTTCCACTGAAACTGTAACTCCCTGCATAGCCTGGGGGAAAGGGGGCTGGCATCAGGACAAGGGAAGAGTTTCCCATTATATAGAATATCCCCTCTTCAATCATTGTCCTTTTGGTTGGTGGCATCTGAAACTAGATGGGAAAAATTAAGTTAATCTACTCAAATCAATCACACTTGCAAACGATACCAACTGTGATCGATTTGAGTACATGATTAACTTAGTTTTTCATATCTAGTTTCAGATGCCACCAGCCAACCCAGAGACTTAGAGACAACTAGATATTCAGCCTAGAGAGAAGTTGAGCAATCAAAGGTAGTGATGGAGCGTTTCATGCTTGAGTGAGTACAAGGATTTATTTCAGTGAGTGAGAGGAACACTGTACACAGTCCTCTGAGAACCGCTTCTCAGTGTGGACATGCCTGTGCCCTGGCCTAGAGCAAGGAAGGGAAATCAGTGACGGCCAATTAATGGGGAGAAGAAAAATGTGAAGAATGAAAACGTGTGTGTGTGTGAGAGCGAGCGAGCGAGCGAGCAAGAAAAAGCCCAAGAGGAAAGTCCATCAACCACCAGGTAAAGACTGAATCTCTAAATCATCCTCCAGTGACATCTTATTCTAATTAAAACACAATTCAAACTCCTTCTTAAGACTTGAAGGTATCTCACAAGCAGTCTTCTGCTTACCTCACTGACTTCCTCTGCTCCTAGCTTGCCCTTTTGTACTCTTCTCCAAGTTCTTCAAACATCCACAATTCATTTATGCCTCCGGGCCTCTGCGGCCGCTGTTTCCTCTGCCTAGAATGCTCTTCACTTGACTGGCTTCTCATCACTCCTATCTTTCTTCATACACCACCCCCTCATGGCAGCTCTCTGACTGCCCTAAACCAGCTTCCCTCAGACCCTGTCTGGCACACCCCCACAATGAACTGTCTTCATAACACTCATTCTATCCGAAAAGTGTTTTCCCATATATTTATATCTGATTTATTGATTCCATTTCCCACAGAAACATAAACTCTGTAAGAGCAGAGAATGTGTTTTGTTCAATGCTGCACACCCTACCTAGAACATCTCCTGTACATGGTAAGGATGCAATAAATATTGGCTGAATTTCAAGTTCCACCATATAGATGACTGCAGAAAGTCACTCAAGAGCCACTGCAAAACCATTCTCTGCCCCTTTTGTTGCCCCATTAAAGCACATGGTCATGACCATGACCCACAACCACACCAATTCCAGGCCTGCTTCCACACGCCACGGGGGTGAGAATAACATTGCTTCCTTTAGAGAAATCGCCAGCTTCCTTGCCATTTCCTCTCCTGGAGGCCTTATTCTCTCATCTCCCACAGATCTTTGCATCCCCAATCACATAAAAAGTAAGTCAATGTTTAAAGAATTCTTCAAAAACCAACATTACTCTGTGCAACTGGATGAAATGATCCCCCTTGCACATTGCATCTCAGGTAAAAGGGGGAAGAAGAGAGAACACGGAAGAGACTCTTCACTCAGCTTTCTAGTGTTCATGATAAGAAACTTCCTAAAGGTTGGGTGCTTTCCTTCTCCTTTTTCCCAAAGGTCCAGGAAGACGAAAACCCTGATCAGATGCAGAAGGTTGTGGTAGTAAGTGGTAAGCTGCCCATTCCTCCTGGGATGACCAAAAGATCTCCAAAAAGAAAAAAAGAAATATGAACACGGGGAAGAGACTGAGATCCTACTGCTCCTCACTCTCTTTTATCATATCTTCACCCGCAAAATATCATTGCTTCTTAGCCTGACCGCCTGTCTGGCAGCCAAGTTCCTGACCAATTCAGTCACCATCAGGAGAAAAAATACCTGCTACCCCACTACAGTGAGAACTGTGCTTCTGACACCCTGACATGGAACCATAAATACAGCTTTCTACAAAAATACTGTTATGTTCAATGCACACATCCTGTTCTATACATCAAGTGCACTCCAAGTTAAACACTTTAACTCATCAGGGTTCAACTGGAAACTGTGGTGTATGCTGTTATCCACTGTAGTTAGGATAAGCAGGAGAGAGAGATTCAACAGTGATAGTGAGGAGGTAGCCCTGCGAAGATTTCTTCCAGGCAAAAAGGAACTTCCCTGAAAATATATTCAGAATGAAAAGAACATTCAGAACATAAGCTATTGGCAATAACAGGCCCTTGTAAACCTGGCCAGACACAACCCACCCAAGGGGCATGTCAAAGATGTGGAGAAGATAGAAGATAACTGTTGAAAGTCTGAAACTAACAAGAGGAAAGACAAAGTATGTAGAGCATCTGCTCAAGAAGCCAAGCCTGAGGCGTAATTAAGAAGGTGTGTTCAGATAGGAGAGGGGGATACAAGTGAGCGGGTGGAAGGCACAGGAGAAAGACAAGCAAATGAATGGAAGAACCTGTGAGGAACATCTGCTACAGAGGCTTCCTGGGACCCCTGCAAGGCAGAAGTGAAGCGACCCTCCTGTGATCCAATCTAAGTCACTTAACCTTGGGCAGTCTCAGGTTTTTGTTTTTTTTTAATTATAAAATAAGGTCAGGCATTCCTTTCTCCTAGGGTGGTTGTGAAGATTAAATAAACTAGCACAGGTGAACTCACTGGGGATCATACTGGGAACCACCTGAGTTTTGTGCTTTCCTCTCCTCCTTGATAAGCATCACCTAGAATGCACTTAAACAGGTCTCTGGCCCCCAATCTGAATGCAATCATAATGGAAAAAAGCCTATTGGTAATCTGCATGGTTAGCAGATGATGCTTATCAGAGAAACATGGGAAGCACAGCATTACTTCACTTTTCTCTCATAATATTCCATACGATATGGAACACAGAAATATCTCCCACAGAAGCAAACAGCTGCCACTATTATTTAAAATGAGAAAACTTGAAAATTACAATTTTCACAAAAGACTGATTTTTTTTAAATGCTACGTCTCTTAAAGTCATTCTTCTGCCAACACTATTTCTATTCCTTTTGAGCTCCAAAGATTTGTATTGATTTGGGGCATAAGAACAAATTGAATATCTCCAACAAATCTACTGAAACAATCAAACAGCAATCTCATTCTATTACACCATAATACGGAGACACGGTACAACCTGAAACTGTGGCAACCAGGGAGGGACTTGGTGAAAATATTGCTAAAGAGAAGGCCTGTGAGAAGGCCCTCCCCCTCCACGTTTAAGGACCGCTTGATGCCAGAACAGATACACAGTTTCGAGAAAAGTTCTCATAAACCAAAGTTGCCATTATCTAAAGTGCTTCCGAGCCAATCAGCCTCAATCGAAGACGACAAACTAGATCATCTAAGAGTAGCTCTTTACAGATTTTCGTACTAAAAGTCGGCGGTGAGACTAAAAGGAAGGGAAAACAAATCAATTTACAAATGTCAAATCATCATGTTTCAAATATAAAATAGCCTGGCAACCTGACCAGATCTTCCCAAATATATAACATCTCCATATAAGTCAAAAGATATAATTTCTCAGCCTGCAGCAGGGACACGAAGTTTTAACACTGTAAAGTCAAATATCAAAGCTAGCCTTGTAAGAGCAGCTATCAGAAACCACGAGACTAGCGTGAACATGGGGCCAGGGGGCAAGGAGCTTCTGGTAGATTCGCAGTATTCTTAACTATCTACCTAATTACAGTTCTCAGGTGGCGAACCTCTTAAAGCACGTGTGGCTTTTGGATTTAGAATCTGCGGCTTCTGTAGTTTCTGATACGTTGGCATTCAAGATGTCTCTTTCATCACCACTCCCAAGTACCGTTTTTAAAACATCTTCGAACAGCAACCCCACCCTCAATCCGGTCCCCAACCTCTCTCCCCGCCCTTCCACTGAAGACCTGCACCCCACCCCCACCCCCGCAAAGGTGCTTTGGGTTTGTTTTTACTTTCTGAAAACTGCCTTTTATAGATTCTCTTTCAAGCCCAAATAACACCACACAAGGAGCTGAGATCGCCAGGGAGCTCGGTAGCATTCGGCCTCAAAACCACTAGCTTCTTCTCCCCTTTCCCCCAAATTAACGGCAGGCCAAGTCCCTGCAATTTTCTCGTCCCCGTACTTCGCGCCAAATCGCCTCCGAGCTGGTTTCTTTAGGTCTAGTTCCACTGTGGCGGGAAGAAGGGTTTCTCGTAGATTTTTTCTAAGGTAAAATGAGAGAACTTTCCAGACCTCTCGCCCCGGCTCGCGTACATCCCCTTTTACAAAGAAACAATAGTGAGCGAGGAACCCGTCACCCCCGCCGGCCGCTCCAGTGCCCAGCGCCCCAGCCGCCCTTACCCGGGGAGCACCCGGGTCCGCGCGCCCCCCACTCCCTGAACCCGGGGCACCGGGCAAGCGCATGTAGGCTCCTGGGGGAGGGAGGGTGCATGGAGGCGCGCCCCCCGGACCCTGATCCTCAGCTTCAGAGGCAAAGCCCGCGGATCTCCCCGCACCCCCAACCTCCCTCCCCCACCCTCCCCCCGGCGATGCCAACCCGCAGCGAAGCGGGCCGGGGAGAGTTACCCGCCGAGGCCCAGGCGCGAAGACCGCAGAGGCGCGCGGGGCTCCGGGGCCGGGAGCTCGCCCGCAGCCGCTCTCTCCAGCCCGGTGCTGCCTCTCCCGCGGCAGCCGCAGCATCGAGCCAGCGGAAACCGGAGGACTGTAGCGCTGCTCAGCGGCGGCCCGGGAAGGAGGCAGTCTCCCTAGTCCCGGCGGGGGACCAGAGAGGAGTCCGAGGCGCCCGGCGGCGCGTGCGCTGCCCACCGCGCCCGGGGCCGGATCCTCGGCGACTGCGCCGAGCGCCTCCGGAGTCGCGGGGAAGCTCCTCCCGCGGCAGCGGCTGCGGCCGCCCCCGAGTGCGCAGAGGAAGGTGCGGGGCAGTGAGGTGCAGAGAGAGCCGCTGGGGCCCGGCGTCCCCGGGCGGGCGAGGCTGGAGCGCGGCCGAACCCCTACCTTTCTGGCTGGCGGGATTCCAGCCGCGCGCCCTCCCCGGGCGTCCCGGACAGGAAAATTACCAAGGGAAGGCCCGGGGAAAGCGGCGGGTGGCTTTGGACGAGGTAGGAGGATCAGGTTCCACAGCCAAGGAGACACTCCTTTCCCGCCCCGGTTTGTTTGGAAAGCTGCAGGGGCGAAAGAGAGGGGCAGCCGGCTAGGGAGCTTTCTCCTCCCCGCTGGGCTGGCAGGCGGCAGAAGTAAACACTTTTTGCTTGGCTCGGCGGGGACTTCTGTGACACGAGGCGGGGCAGACGGTTTGGTCCCCAGCAGAAAGGGCGGGAGTGTCCAGAGAGACCAGAATTTCTGGGCTCTGCCCTTCAAGGACAAATGTGTTAGTGCTTTTTGTCTTTTGGAGGAAACGATGCGTTAGGGGGAAGGAAGACGAAATGTGTATTTGCTTGTTAAAATAGGTCTCCCTTGAGATATGCGTGTACTATAGTGATGATACTTGGATAGCTGTATTTTTTAAATGTCAGTGTTTGTGAAATAAATCATATGCCCTGGGAGAAGAGCCACAGACTTGGGTGCAGTTCAGAGTGAGTAACGTGTCAGGCCCTGAAACAAAGTCCTTTGTGATGGACCTTCTGGTGTTGGTGTTAATTTTAACAACGGCCCTAGGAGGCAGCACTTGTTATTTTCCCAATTTTATCAAAGAATCGGACTCGGCTGAGCACACACACACACAATCAAAAAACCCAGAGAATTCAGGAATTCCCCAGCCGGTACCCTTTCTACAAATTGCCTTTGTAGTAACCTACAGAGATTTTATAACTACAAAGGTGGTACCTCAAACATCTGAGTGGTGGTGGTGGGTTAGTTTCTCAACTGTGTCTGACTCTTTGAGACCCCATGGACTGTAGACCTCCAGGCTCCTCTGTCCATGGAATTTCCAGGCAAGAATACTGAAGTGGGTTATTTCCTTCCCCCAAAGAATCTTCCTCACCTCACCCAGGAAATGAATCTGGGCCTCCTGCATTTTAGGTGGTTTTCTGCATTGCAGGCAAATTCTCTACTGACTGAACCACAAGGAAGAGGGTATTTGTCCAACTGGGCCCATTTTTCTTGAAGTTACTATGCTCTTTTAGGTTCTGCTGAGTTTATTACCCTTCTTACGTTCATCATCTTCAGAATTAAAGCAGTGATTTTACCTCCTACTCTCTAGCTTTCCTAGGACTTTTTTTTTTTTTAAGATGTGGACCATTTTTCTGTTAGTCTCTGTGGAATTTGTTACAATATTGCTTCTATTTTATGTTTTAGTGTTTCATTCCCAGGGCACATGAGACCTTGACTCCCTGACCAGGCATTGGAAGGTGAAGTCTTAACCAGTAGACTACCAGGGAAGTCCCTTTCCTAGGATTCTTGAATCTGCAAAGTCATGTGCTAAGGGAAGAGGCAGTCCATTATTCTTAGGTGACATTTGTGCTTCTTCATAATCAGTATTGGCCAAGAAGACACTACTCACCATGACCTAGTTCAAATTCCACTTCCTCCTCTGGCCTGTGTGACCTTGAACTAGTGACTTAACCTCAATGTGCTTCCTTTTGTGAAGTGAGAGAGTACAACCTCTCTTCACAGGTTGTGATGATTAAAATAGATGATGAAGTAGAGAGTTCTTGGCACAATGCTTATCACAAAAAAAATCAGGAAGTATGAATATTAACTACCAGTTCTTTCCTACCATGAGTCAGCTACCCTTCATGTATCATGTCTGTTCCTCCAATTCATCCCGCAAACCAGAATAATCTTATCCCAGAAATGACAAAGTGGAGTCAGGAGGTTATGTAATATGCCCATATATGGTCTTATGTAATAAGATCATACCAACCCATTTTGGAGCTGTGATTTGAATGAAAGTACCTTGAACCAAAATCAGCTCTCTTTCCAGAATGTTTTACCTGTTATGTAACTATCTGGGCAGGTGCTTTTGACATGTCAAAGATTTTTTTTTAATGCAGAATACATTATTGCATGGGCACATGATGGCAACTATGTAAAATTTTTGAATTCTTGTGGAAGTGGTAAAGAATTAAGCAGGGTAAATTTGTAGCATTCTCTGGACTACAATGTTTTCACAATGTAAAGATAATTAACTCAGCCTTTGTATAGAAGATTTATTCTAATAAAGTGGGAGGGGAAGGGCCAGGAAATAGAGAACTATTGGGACATGCAGGGTCTTTTAAAAGTCCTTGAAATCATAATATTTAGGCAGTGTACACATAGGGTTGGCCCAGTTTGCTAGGTTTGTTTTTTAATTATAGATGGTGTGATCTCTTTGAATTAAAATGACATTGTTTGATGGGATGTATCCCAGGGTATCCAGGGACCGGTGAAAGCCAGGTTCCCCACACCACCCTGGAGTGCCATTCAGCACTCTGGAGAATCACAGTCTAGAGTAAAGTTCAAGAAAGTAGTATTTCTTCCTGACCCCAATATATGATCTGCCTTCCAAATTCTCACACCCTAGACCAAGTGCAGGCTTTCTTGGCATGATTGACATAGGACTGTCTACTCTATGCAGAAGAGACCTACTTGTAGGGGCATACTCTCAGCAGATCACATCAGATCATAGTAGATGAATCCCAGGACTGGAGATACAAAGTGACAAGAGACCTCTTTCACACAATATCCTCTTTTAAGTTTATAGGGGGGAAAAAAATGTTTTCTTTAACATTCTCAATATGCCAGCAAATTTGGAAAACTCAGCAGGGGCCACAGGACTGGAAAAGGTCAGTTTTCATTCCAATCACAAAGAAAGGCAATGCCAAAGAATGCTCAAACTACTGCATAGTTGCACTTATCTCACATGCTAGCAAAGTAATGCTCAAAATTCTCCAAGCCAGGCTTCAACAGTACGTGAACCGTGAACTTCCAAATGTTCAAGCTGGATTTAGAAAAGGCAAAGGAACCAGAGATCAAATTGCCAACATCCATTGGATCATCAAAAAAGCAAGAGAGTTCCAGAAAAACATCTATTTCTGCTTTATTGACTATGCCAAAGCCTTTGACTGTGTGGATCACAATAAACTGTGGAAAATTCTGAAAGAAATGGGAATACCAGACCACCTGACCTGCCTCTTGAAAAACCTGTATGCAGGTCAGGAAGCAACAGTTAGAACTGGACATGGAACAACAGACTGGTTCCAAATAGGGAAAGGAGTACATCAAGGCTGTATATTGTCACCCTGCTTATTTAACTTATATGCAGAGTACATCGTGAGAAATGCTGGGCTGGATGAAGCACAAGCTGGAATCAAGATTGCTGGGAGAAATAGCAATAACCTCAGATATACAGATGACACCACCCTTATGGCAGAAAGTGAAGAAGAACTAAAGAGCCTCTTGATGAAAGCAAAAGAGGAGAGTGAAAAAGTTGGCTTAAACCTCAACACTCAGAAAACTAAGATCATGGCATCTGGTCCCATCACTTCATGGGAAATAGATGGGGAAACAATGGAAACAGTGTCAGACTTTATTTTTTTGGGCTCCAAAATCACTGCAGATGGTGACTGCAGCTATGAAATTAAAAGATGCTTGCTCCTTGGAAGAAAAGTTATGACCAACCTAGACAGCATATTAAAAAGCAGAGACATTGCTTTGCCAACAAAGGTCTGTCTAGTCATGGCTATGGTTTTTCCAGTGGTCATGTATGGATGTGAGGGTTGGACTCTAAGGAAAGCTGAGCACTGAAGAATTGATGCTTTTGAACTGTGTTGTTGGAGAAGACTTGAAAGTCCCTTGGACTGCAAGGAGATCCAACCAGTCCATCCTAAAGGAAATCAGTCCTGGGGAGTTGGTGATGGACAGGGAGGCCTGGTGTGCTGCAATCCATGGGGTTGCAAAGAGTAGGACACAACTGAGCAACTGAACTGAACTTAACATTCTCATGGCTTGGGGGATTCAGTTTTAAACAGTACCTGGCTCGAGACTGAACTTGACCAACATACAGTCCTTCCTCCAACTCTAGGTAAAGATCCTGCCAGATCTGTCTTCTGATTATCTTGTGGTTTTATCTCCTACAAGCAATTGTTTGTCACAGTGGTAAAAAAAAATCTGCCTACCAGTGCAGGAGATGTAAGAGACACAGGTTCCACCCCTGGATCCGGAAGATCCCCTGGAGCAGGTAATGGCACCCTACTCTAGTATTCTTGCCTGGAGACTTCCATGGACAGAGGAGCCTGGTGGACTACAGTCCATGGGGTCACAGAGTCAAAGCCGACCAAGTGACTGAGCACAGGGAACTAAGACCTATCACACTGCCTGGTGCAGCCAAAAAGATAAAGAATTCAAGGATATGTGGATCTGAAAAATAATAAACCAGTGTGTAAGGAGTGTAAATCTTAACTTAGAGCTATGACTCTGCCAGCAATGTAGAAAATGGCAGTTAGTACTCTCAAGCAGAACCCTAACTTCTCCAACATCTCTATTCCAGAGCAGGGTATCAGCTACATGTTTGCATACATAAATAAACATTGTATTGTTTTCCCCAGAATTGTGAGTGCATGAGAAAGGAATTCAAGTCTACCAGAAAGCTTATTTGCCACTTCATAAATGGTAGTGTCTTCTGACTGTGCTAGTCCTGTCAAGGTTTCAGAGGTCTTAGTGGCTCAGTAGTTATCAGGGACTGCATTTATTCTCCTTCAACAAGCTAGCAGAGGAGGGTGGAACTGGGGCTCAAAGTGTTTTAAGCACAGGAGCATGTCAGTATCTATATGATGGGAAGCACAATTAAGACAGCTGATGGAAAATGATTGCAATATTATTAAAAATGTTTAATATCCAGAATAAATTAAGAATTCCTATGGATCAAAAAAAAAAAAAAATAAGACAACCCATTTAAAAATAGAGCACAGAACATCAGCAAGCAATTCACTGAAGAAATACGAATTATCCAAAAACTTGCAAAAATTTGAGTGTCTTTTTTTTAATAATAAAACTATGTGAAAAAATCTAGACAGTAATGAGAAATCAGATAAGCAAAAAAAAAAAAAAAAAAAAGCGGGGGGTGGTGGTGAAAGAGTTAATGAGAGCTCCGCTAGCTATCCAGTGCTTAAGAATCTTCCTGCCAGTGCAGGGGACGTGGGTTTCACAACTATGCAGCCCAGATGCTGCAACTACTGGAACTCAACTGCTCCAGTCATGCTCCATGACAAGAGAAGCCACCACAAGGAGAAGCCTGAACACTGCAACAAAGACCCAGCACAGCCAAAAATAAAATAAGTGAATCTTTTTTAAAATAAGTGAGTTAATGAATTTCTGGCAAAGGTGGCAAGAAATCTATTCAAGTAAGTGTAAAGAACTACTTCCTTTTTAGAGGGCAATTTGGTGGTTGCTATCAGATCAGGAAAGGAGTACGTCAAGGCTGTATATTGTTACCCTGCTTATTTAACTTATATGCAGAGTACATCGTGAGAAATGCTGGGCTGGAAGAAGCACAAGCTGGAATCAAGATTGCCAGGAGAAATAGCAATAACCTCAGATATACAGATGACACCACCCTTATGGCAGAAAGTGAAGAGAAACTAAAAAGCCTCTTGATGAAAGTGAAAGAGGAGAGTGAAAAAGTTGGCTTAAAGCTCAACATTCAGAAAACGAAGATCATGGCATCTGGTCCCATCACTTCATGGCAAATAGATGGGGAACAGTGGAAACTGTGAGAGACTTTATTTTTTGAGCTCCAAAACCACTGCAGATGGTGATTGCAGCCATGAAATTAAAAGACGCTTGCTCCTTGGAAGAAAAGCTATGACCAACCTAGAGAGCTTATTAAAAAGTAGAGACATTACTATGCCAAAGGTCCATCTAGTCAAAGCTATGATTTTTCCAGTGGTCATGTATGGATGTGAGAGTTGGACTATAAAGCTGAGCTCCAAAAAATTAATGCTTTTGAACTCTGGTGTTGGAGAAGACTCTTTAGAACCCCTTGGACTGCAAAGAGATCCAACTAGTCCATCCTAAAGGAAATCAGTCCTGAATATTCATTGGAAGGACTGATGCTGAAGCTGAAACTTCGATACTTTGGCCACCTGATGGGAAGAATTGACTCATTTGAAAAGACCGTGATGCTGGGAAAGATTGAAGGCAGGAGGAGAAGGGGATGACAGAGGATGAGATGGTTGGATGGCATCACGGACTCAACGGACATGAGTTTGAGTAACCTCTGGGAGTTGGTGATGGATAGGGAGGCCTGGTGTGATGCAGTCCATGGGGTTGCAGAGTCAGACAGGACTGAATGACTGAACTGAACTGATCAGATGTAAAAAGTTGTTTGGGATTTGAATTTCAAAACCCTCATTAAAGTTCCTTGACTTTTCTCCCTGCAAGATAGTTCTAGCCTCAAGCCAAGTGGTTTAGGAATGAGGATCGGAAGGGAAAGGACCTGAAATCTCTCAACCAACTCCCAGTTACCCCATCAATGAAGAGGGTGGCCTTCCTGATTGCTGGGTAACTCCCTTCACAGCACCCCCTGATGGCAGGACAGCCCCTCCCCCAAGATAGTAGCCCCCCGCCCCCCACCCCAGAGTTGTGTGGGGCAGTGCACAAAGCTGCTGTATCTTAGAGCAACTTGCTCAGAGCTCTTATTCAATTCTGAGAAGCATTCAATGCCTGGATCACTGTCCTAGCAGATATGCCCCCTCCCCACCTATCTATGAAGATGCTCTGCTAATATCCAGTCCTGTGACTGATAATTCAAGCAAAATATACAGGTCACTTCACTCAGAGCTCTCAGACCATTAATGATAAAAATTATGACATTTTAAACTAACACCTTTGTCTCATAACTGGTTTACAGAGCTGAACTTTTGCTACTTCATTTCATGGGAGTGTTGCTATAGGATGGATCCCTAAAAGCGGAATTGCTGGGCAAAGTGTACATAAACCTACACTCAAATAATTAACTATATTTTTATGTTCAGAAATTTATACTTAAAAGAAAATATTTTCCATAGCACTCCTGAAGCAGAGTGCAAGGTGGAGTCATTACAGTGGGCTATGAGTGGCACAAAGGCTTCTCTGTGTTTCCCAAACTCTGCTGCTACTGCTGCTAAGTCGCTTCAGTCGTGTCCAACTCTGTGCGACCCCATAGATGGCAGCACACCAGGCTCCCCCGTCCCTGGGATTCTCCAGGCAAGAACACTGCAGTGGGTTGCCATTTCCTTCTCCAGTGCATGAAAGTGAAAAGTGAAAGTGAAGTAGCTCAGTCGTGTCCAACTCTTAGCGACCCCATGGACTGCAGCCCACCAGGCTCCTCTGCCCATGGGATTTTCCAGGCAAGAGTACTGGAGTGGGTTGCCATTGCCTTCTCCGTCCCAAACTCTAGTCTGCTGTAAATGCATGTTCCTTTCAAATCAGCAATTTCATGTTTTAGGACTCCATCCTGCAGAAATAATTACATAGGAACACAAAAATATGTATGGGGTTGGTCACAGAAGCATTACTTGTAATGTTTAAAAACAGGAAAATAATAGAATAGAAAGTGATTAATTATATTATGGTAGTATATCCTGGGTTTCTCTGATAGCTCCTTTGGTAAAGAATCCATGGGCAATGCAGGAAACCCCAGTTTGATTCCTGGGTTGGGAAGATCTGCTGGAGATGGGATAGGCTACCCACTCTAGTGTTCTTGGGGTTCCCTTGTGGCTCAGCTGGTAAAGAATCTGCCTGCAATGTGGGAGACCTGGATTCGATCCCTGGGTTGGGAAGATACCCTGGAGAAGGGAACAGTTACCCACTTCTGTATTCTGGCCTGGAAAAATGAATGCAACTATTGCAAAACTATTAGAAATCTGCATATACATACACTAATATGATGACAGCCATTATATTGGCTTTAGAAATTCTACATTCATAAAACATATTGTGCAATTCATTTATATCAAGCAGAAAAAACAAAGGATCACTGACATGTGTATATATTTGTGAGGACGTAAGAAAAGGTCCTAAAGACTACACGACAAAATGTTGACAGAAATTTCTTCTAGAATTACAGTGGCAGAGAAAGAAAGGGAAGGAGGATTTTTTGCTGTATACTCTAAATGTTTCTAACTTGTGATATTTATAATGTATATGAGTAATATTTGTAATTTTTAAAAAGACACTAACAAAGTTATTTGTGTTTGGGAAAGACAGTAAAAAAGTGTCAAATAAAAATGCATCCGTGTTTAGGTACAAATTTGAATTCTTTAACTTGGTGATTCCTTACCTGTATGCTCTTTATTCTATACAATGTGTTTTTCCAATCAATAGAGACCAGATAAAAATATCAGATGAAAACAAATATAAAACCCGTAAGCCCACATTGAAAGAACAAGAGGAAAATCTATGTTAATCTTGCTTTTATTTTGAAGTGGGAAAAACTAGGCATGAAAGAAGCTTGAAGAAAAAGGTTAATACATTTGACTTCACAAAAATGCAGTTTCTAAAGATAAAATACACCAAAAAATAAAAAGACAAGCTGGGAAAAAATACTTGCAGCACATATCAAATGGTTTCCTCTTCTTATTAGGTGAAGAGCTCTTAGGAGGCAAAAAAAAATCAAGAATTTAGTAGAAAAATAGGGAAACTACATGGAAAGAACAGCACTCTGAGGAGAAAAATAAACGTTACTTAATTAAACAAATATGTATGCCTGCTATGTGCCAGATACCATTCTAAACAGGTATATATTAATAGCAGTGAAGAAAACAGACAGTAATTTCTGGCTCTTTGGAGCTTACATTCTAGTAAATTTGAAGAGAGTCTTGACTTCACTAATCAAATTTAAAGTTATATATCATTTGCACTTATTGGTGAAAATCATGATTATTAAAACTTAATGTGAAGATAATTTCTCGTGCTTTTGGTGCAAATGCAAACTGGTGAGGTTTTTCCAAAGGATATTTTAGTAAAGTCAATTATCATTTTAAACATGAATACTTTACTGTAGAATATATACTTTATGTATACATTATGTATACTTTATGTATACAATGTATACTTTATTGTAGCAGTTCCACTGATAGAAACTTCTGTTTCAGATACCTTACATAGTTATGCAAAGTTGTGTTTAAGAATTGCCATTTAGATATTGCTTATTAATGGCAGCCCACTCCAGTACACTTGCCTGGAAAATCCCATGGACAGAGGAGCCTGGTAGGCTACAGTCCATGGGGTCGCAAAGAGTTGGACATGACTGAGTGACTTCACTTTCTTATTGCTTATCAAATATAATGAAGAGATACCAGAATGACTCAAACAACCATTGCTAAGGGATTGGAGTTGTAGGGATCACATATACAAGAGATTTCTGTGTAATCACTAAAACCATGAGCTAGTCCTGCATCTAATGACTTGGAATAATGTCTAATTATTAAATTTTAGCAGCAAGTTGCTAAACAGGTTGCCTAGTAGGATCCTGTTATTGTGAGATGTAAAAAAAAAAAAAGTAATAGAAATAATGATGGTTATAATAAAACTTATGTTAGAACACTAACAGAAGGTGTCTAAGGGGATACACACCAGCCATGAACATGAACCACCTCTGGAGGATGTATTCATGGAGGACTTTTCTTTCTAAATTATAAATTTCTGAATGTTTGATTTTCACAATAAGCACCTATTTATTTGTAACCAAAATTTCAAAACATGTTTTAGGATTTTTTACATGCAGTAGAAACTTGCTTAGAAGCATATCAAAATACTTAGAATACTTGACCCTCCTCCAGTAGTTTTTCTGAGAAGTGACAATAAAAACTCTGTTGTAAAGGGTGATTGTACACCATTTTCATCAGAACCCTGATAGTGATGGTGTTTTGGGGTTTCTATTATTCTCAATTTTTGAATTAAAAGGGACTCAGCTAGTGGAAGTGATGGAGTTCCACCAAAGCTATTTAAAATCCTAAAAGATGATGCTATTAAAGTGCTGCACTCAATATATTAGCAAATTTGGAAAACCCAGCAATGGCCACAGGACTGGAGAAGGTCAATTTTCATCCCAGTTCCCAAGAAGGACAGGACTATAGAATGTTCAAACTACCAGACACTTGTACTCACTTCCTCTGCTAGTAAGGTTACGCTCAAAATCCTTCAAGCTAGGCTCAGCAGTACTTGAATCAAGAACTTCCAGATATACAAACTGGGTTTAGAAAAGGCAGAGGAACCAGAGATTAAATTGCCAACATTTGCCGGGTCATAAAGAAAGCAAGGGAATTCCAGGAAACATCTGCTTCTGTTTCATTGACTATGCTAAAGCCTTTGACTGTATGAACCATAACAAACTGTGGAAAACTCTTAAAGAAATGGGACTATCAGAGCATCTTAACTGTTTCCTGAGAAACCTGTTTGCAGCTCAAGAAGCAACAGTTAGAACCTTACATGGAACAATTGACTGGTTCAAGACTGAGAAAGGAATAGGTCAAGGCTGTTTATTGTCACCCTGCTTATTTAACTTATATGCAGAGCACATCATGCAAAATGCCAGGCATGATGAGTTACAAGCTGGAACCAAGATTGCTAGGAGAAATATCAACAACCTCAGATATGCAGATGATATCACTTTAATAGCAGAAAGCAAAGAGGATCTAAAGAGCCTCTTGATGAAGGTGAAAAGGAGCGTGAAAAAGCTGGCTTAATACTCAATATTAAAAAAACTGAGATCACAGCATCCAGTCCCATCACTTAATGGCAAATAGAAGGGAGAAAGGTGGAAGCAGTGACAGATTTCCTCTCCTTGGGCTCTAAAATCACTATGGATGGTAACTGCAGTCATAAAATTAAAAGATGTTTGCTCCTTGGAAGGAAAACTATGACAAACATAGACAGAGGATTAAAAAGAAAAGACATCACTTTGACAACAAAGGTCCGTCTAGTTAAAACTATGGTTTTCCCAGTAATCATGTATGGATGTGAGAGTTGGACCATAAAGAAGGCAGAGCATGGAAGAATTGATGCTTTCAAACTGTGGTACTGGAGAAGACTCTTGAGAATCCCTTAGACTGCAAGGAGATCACACCAGTCAATTCTGATGCTGGGAAAGATTGAGGCCATGAAGAGAAGGGGTGGCAGAGGATAAGATGGTTTAGATGGCATCACTGACTCAGTGGATATGAGTTTGAGCAAACCCCAGGAGAAAGTGAAGGACAGGGAAGCCCGGCGTACTGTAGTTCATGGGGTTTGCAAAGAGTTGTACATGACAGCAAGTGAACATTCAAGGTTTCATTGATTTTGTCATTTATAGGTTTATCGAGAACCTACTGTATGCCCAGCACAATGACAATTGAGGCATTAAACATACAGAATCCTAGACACTGGAGTTCCTGCCTTGAGAAGTGATATGAGGGAAATAGGCTCATAAGTTTCAGACTACAAACACTTTCTGAGATTCTGTGTCATACATTGGCTAAGTTCAAAGAACACAGTGGTGAATGTCCAAAATTCCCAACTTGATGATGATTGCAAATGAGCATACTTGTAGACTAACACTGTTTATCAGGGTTTTGTAACTGCTGGAGATAAACAGCCTGGTGGAAACTAGAGGAAACAACTTCCTGGGAGAACTTGGAGAGATAACTTTGGAAATTGGCTTTATGCAAAAAATAATCTTCCTGGTCTATTTTTTCCTAAAGATTTTTCTTTTCTAGTGTTTGCTTAAAATGACATGCACTTACTTAGAATTTGCCAGAAGACAAACTTACCCAAGTTTCTTAGCCACTGAAATATGAATGACTTTTCCTAAAAGAGCTTTAGAGATCTTACACTCTGACCCTGTCCACCTAACATAGCTCAATAGCTTAATTATTGCTCCAGATTGTCACCCCCACCTCAGGGTTTCTAATTCTCTGGAACTAGAGTGTGGCCTGAGAATTTTTATTTCTAATAGGTTTCCAGAAGTAGCTGATGCCACTTCCAAAACGGTTTAGGGAATTAAATATACCAACTTCCCAAGTTAAAGACTTTATTAAAGGACTGTGAGACAGATGATATCTCCGATTCATAGGAGGAATAACAAGGTTCTTAACAAAACACAAATGTAGATAGGTAGGCAAGACACAATAATAAATATTTTCAGTTCAGTTCAGTCGCTTAGTCGCGTCTGACTCGTTGCAACCCCATGGACCGCAGCACGGCAGGCCTCCCTGTCCATCACCAACTCCTGGAGTTTACCCAAACTCATGTCCATTGAGTCATCCAATAAATATTTTGTATCCTATTTAATAAATGCAAGGATCTATTAGCTTGAGGTCAGAAATTTCATTCTATCACTGATTGTCAGGATTCAAAATACTTTAAAGGTGCTTTATGGTTTAACTTCACATAAATTTTCTTTTTCTCTCCCATACACAGATGTTTTAGAAATTTAGATTAAAAACAATTTCTAACTACATCCAAATGCATAATGTTAGGTTCTGTGATGAGAACACAGTCCCAAGGCTATGGGGGAATTTGTTTTTTCTTGTGAATGGGCCTCTTGGGAAACAGACTTCTAAGGTAGCAGCATCAGTGAGTGCAAACAACAGGCATAGGATGGTGGTGACAATCCAGAGGGTTTGAGCAACATGTGGGGGCAGATGCCAACTAAGAGCCTTTAAAAAATGAGAAGAGAGCATCTATATTTGTAGATTAATCTGTCTGTAGTCTGAAAACTCAACGTGCCAAACATCAAGAGGACGAGAAGAAGGCTAGCTGTCACTGAGTGAGTGATTTAGTCCTGTCTGACTCTTTGCTACCCCACGGACTGTGGCACAGCATTCACAGTTTCTGGGGATTAGGATTTAGACAGTTTTGGGAGGGAGCATTATCTGGCTTCCCACATGTGCCACTTATTTTGTTCTGGTCAAAAGCCATTTGGAGCAGTGTTTTCAATACCAGGCATCACATAATAAACGATATTCTACAGAAGAGAAAAATCGTCAGTCATTCATTTAGCATTTGTAAAGTGTTCACTATGTTCCAGTCACTTGGCAAGAAGAACTCTGGAGATAAGAGCATAGCAGGCTGTAGAATCTAATGCTCATGAGCCAGGACCCTGGAGTCTAATCATCTGGTTTTGAATCCGGGTCTCACCATTTATATACTGTGTGACCTCACAAATGACTTAACCTCTCTGTGTCTCAGTGTTGTCATTTATGAAACTGAGATAAAGTTTTAACTGTCCCATAGGGTTCCTGTGAAGGCTAAGTAAGACACTCGATGAAGCCTTTGGCATAATGACTGCATGTTGAGTTCAGTATATGTTGGTACTGAGGAGGCATGAGAGGACAACACCAGAGAAGGGGGTGCAGAATGACCACAAGGAATTTGAAAAGGCTTTCCAGAGGTAGGTTTTGAAAGTTGAGTTTCTCCTAGTTCATCAACAAGAAATAAAGAACGTGTAGTGAGAAGACATAGTGAAGGATTTGGAAACCATAAGGACTGGCTGAGCAGACTGAGGGATTTAAGCTTAGTAGCTTTGGGAATAGGGATCAGAGTCACATGAGAGCTGCATTTAAATCCTCTTGCAGTTAAAGCAACAGAAAGTAATTACTTATTTTACTTCTATCCAGAAAAATAGCCAAGCCTAAGTGAAAATGACAAAAGCAACATTCATCTCAGTATTTGGAAGAACTTGTGAATAATAAGGATTCCTTTTTATAATGGGGTGGGAGAAAGTGACAATCATTCAGTTGTGTCCAACTCTTTGCAACCCCATGGAATTCTCCAGGCCAGAATACTGGAGTGGGTAGCCGTTCCCTTCTCCAGGGGATCTTCCCAATCCAGGAATCAAATTGGGGTCTCCTGGATTGCAGGCGGATTCTTTACCAACTGAGCTATCAGGGAGAAGCTGATATAAATGGTGGGAGAAGGAGTGATACAAACCCTTCTTTGTGCCCCACTGACTGTCAGACACACTGCCTTCTTGAAGGAATGGTTGGTCTGAAATCCATTTTCCCCTGCTCTCAAAACCCAAGTATTTTGAGAACTCAATGGGCCATAAACTTTAAGGGAGATTGGACTTTTTCCAGCCCCAGGGGTGTAAATCAGGATTGGCTTGAACCAACCATGTAACCACTGTGGTTGAGGAGGTCAATAACAGGCATGCCTTTGGAAATTTTTTCTTATCTCTTCAGAAGGTAAACGAAAAAAATGAGTGTTCTCTCTGTCTTTCTTCCAGGAATGAGCCATCAAGTTAGCATCTGGAGATGGCAGAACAAGAAGACAGAAAGGATGGATCCTTCATGAGGTGGACCAGCTGCTAAATTATCCAATTCTGGAATTGTGGTACAGTTAATTTATCGAATTGTGTATGCCATTTATTATATTAATATGTAATATATTAAAATACACTTAAAGTCAGTCACATTTTTCATCTTACAGCCTGAAAAGCGTCTCGCAGTACAACTAGCACCCTAGTATGCTGACAATCCAGGCTCTTATCAGAAAATAACCATGGACCCTCTATGAGTGAGTGAGTGAGTGCAAGTCACTCAGTCGTGTCCGACTCTTTGCGACCCCATGAGTCCATGGAATTCTCTAAGCCAGAAAACTGGAGTGGGTAGCCTTTCCCTTCCTGGCCCCTCTATAGAGTTTATAAAAATGCAGGCTTTGAGAACTAATTTTAAATCAAGATTACTGCTTGATTTCCAGGTGGAAAATTCTGTTAGACATGTTTCTTAGTTCATTTTTTCTCTACTTATCTTTAATTTTATCTTTTGGACCAAACCATATCATTAAAGGGGCTTCCCAGGTGGCACTAGCGGTAAAGAACCCACCTGCCAATGCAGGAGATGTAAGAGACTGCAGATTCGATCCCTGGGTCAGGAAGATCCCCTGGAGAAGGGCATGGCAACCCACTCCAGTATTCCTGGCTGGAGAATCCCACAGATAGAGGAGCCTGGCGGACTACAGACCATGTGGTCGCAAAGAGTTGGACACAACTGAAGTGACTTAGCACACACGCATTTCTTTAAAGGGCAGTATACTTATCTAGCCATTCAAATTAATACCACATGGTTTCTAGTAATGGAATAACTTCACTGTATTAGCAATATAACTGTTTTCAGAATCAGTTTCTGCATATATATAGGATTAATTTTCTAATTCCTAAAATGTATATGTCTAAGAGTCTATGATATCAACATTTCTAAGTAATGCACTAAACCCACTATATATTGATAAACTGATTCTTCTGCTATTTTGAAAATTTAGCCAAAAGATACTCAGAAAAATATGCCAACAGCAGCAAAAGATGATTTCCCTCATGTGGAAGAGAGAATTGTCCCTTTAATTTCTGATAATTGTCCTTTTGGGACCATATATTCCTAAATACCAGAGAAGGCAATGGCACCCCACTCCAGTACTCTTGCCTGGAAAATCCCATGGACGGAGGAGCCTGGTGGGCTGCAGTCCATGGGGTTGCTAAGAGTCGGGCATGACTGAGCGACTTCACTTTCACTTTTCATTTTCATGCATTGGAGAAGGAAATGGCAACCCACTCCAGTGTTCTTGCCTGGAGAATCCCAGGAACGGGGGAGCCTGGTGGGCTGCCATCTATGGGGTCGCACAGAGTCGGACACGACTGAAGTGACTTAGCAGCAGCAGCAGCATTCCTAAATACCCTTACAAGCTCCTTAAGCCTCTCACTTCTCCATTTTCAGTTTTATCCCATCCATCTCATTCTCCTTTTCAATTGGGATGAGTTGAAACAGTTTGCTGGCCCAGTTTTAGGTTCCAGAAAGGATCAGCTCACCATGATAACAGTGCATATTTTCTCTTCTCACATAGCTTTTCTTCAACTACTTTACAAGTCTTAAGTCTGCATTTACAGCTGAATAGAGTAGTTTCATTCTGAGCCACATCCTTGCCAAACTTTACTAAGAATATCTGTAAAGTACAACACATTTACAAGAATCTTTTCTTTTAAAACTGGACAGAGCAAGAAAATTTGGTATGTCAACCCCAAGTCTAAGGAAGAATGTCAAGTCAAATTTTAATTAGAGTCTAAGACAATGGAAAAAGAAAAGGTGTTTCCATGTCTCTCAGCCACTCTTCCATTAGAAAGTGAAGATTTCCAGGAACCTGCACCTATGTTTCAGTCATCTTTTGGGAGTTTACAGGACTAAACAAAATACACTATATTTTTCTTATATTTTCTGTCTTTTGATGCTCTTGCATTTGGGGCCTCACTGACTAGGGTGACATTGTGACTTATAATAAGAAATATATATTTGGTCTCAGTACCCATTTCTGGCACAAATTTCCTAAGTGATTAGAGCGACAAAGGCATCTTTTGTTGTTAAGGAGGTGAATTTTGCGCCTAACCGAAGGACAGGGGCTGGTTGCCAGGGGAACGAACTCTGTGGTTCAGTTCAGTTCAGTAGCTCAGTCGAGTTCGACTCTGCGACCCCATGGACTGCAGCATGCCAGGCCTCCCTGTCCATCACCAACTACCAGAGTTTACCAAAATCCATGTCCATTGAGCCAATGATGCCATCCAACCCTCGCACCCTCTGTCGTCCCCTTCTCCCACCTTCAATCTTTCCCAGCATCAGGGTCTTTTCCAATGAGTTAGTTCTTCACATCAGGTGGACGAAATACTGGAGTTTCAGCTTCAACATCAGTCCTTCCAATGAATATTCAGGACTGATTTCCTTTAGGAAGGACTGGTTGGATCTCCTTGCTGTTCAAGGGACTCTAAAGAGTTTTCTCCAACACCACAGTTCAAAAGCACCATTCTTCGGTGCTCAGCTTTCATTATAATCCAACTCTCACATCCAAATATGACTATTGGAAAAACCATAGTGTTGATAACACGGACCTTTGTTGGCAAAGTAATGTCTCTGTTTTTTAATATGCTGTCTAGGTTGGTCATATGGAGAAGAAAATGGCAACCCACTCCAGTATTCTTGCCTGGAGAATTCTGTGGGCAGAGGAGCCTGGTGGGCTGCATCCATAGGCTCGCAGAGTTGGACACGACTGCAGCAACTTAGCAGCAGCAGCAGCAGCAGGTTGGTCATAACTTCCCTGCCAAGGAGAAAGCATCTTTTAATTTCATGGGTGCAATCATCATCTGCAATGATTTTCAGTACAGTTCAGTCACTCAGTCGTGTCTGAATCACAGCACACCAGGCCTCCCTGTCCATCACCAACTCCCGGAGTTCACCCAGAACCACGTCCATCGAGTCAGTGATGCCATCCAGCCATCTCATCCTCTGTCGTCCCCTTCTCCTCCTGCCCCCAATCCCTCCCAGCATCAGAGTCTTTTCCAATGAGTCAACTCTTCGCAATGATTTTGGAGCCCCCCAAAATAAAGTCTGTCACTGTTTCCACTGTTTCCCCATCTATTTGCCATGAAGTGATGGGACCAGATGCCATGATCTTAGTTTTCTGAATGTTGAGCTTTAAGCCAAATTTTTCACTCTCCTCTTTCACATTCATCAAGAGGCTCTTTAGTTCTTCAGTTCAGTTCAGTTCCTCAGTTGTGTCCAACTCTCTGCGACCCCATGAATTGCAGCACGCCAGGCCTCCCTGTCCATCACCAACTCCCAGAGTTCACTCAAACTCACGTCCATCAAGTTGGTGATGCCATCCAGCCATCTCATCCTCTGTCATCCCCTTCTCCTCCTGCCCTCAATCCCTCCCAGCATCAGAGTCTTTTCCAATGAGTCAACTCTTCGCATGAGGTGGCCAAAGTATTGGAGTTTCAGCTTTAGCATCAGTTCTTCCAATGAACACCCAGGACTAATCTCCTTTAGAATGGACTGGTTGATCTTGCAGTCCAAGGGACTCTCAAGAGTCTTCTCCAACACCACAATTCAAAAGCATCAATTCTTCGGTGCTCAGCTTTCTTCACAGTCCAATTCTCACATCCATACATGACCACTGGAAAAACCATAGCCTTGACTAGCCTGACCTTTGTTGGCAAAGTAATGTTTCTGCTTTTTAATAGGCTATCTAGGTTGGTCATAACTTTCCTTCCAAGGAGTAAGTGTCTTTTAATTTCATGGGTGCAATCAATATCTGCAGTGATTTTGGAGCCCCCCAAAATTAAGTCTGTCACTGTTTCCACTCTTACCCCATCTATTTGCCATGAAGTGATGGGACCAGATGCCATGATCTTAGTTTTCTGAATGTTGAGCTTTAAGCCAACTTTTTCACTCTTCTCTTTCACTTTCATCAAGAGGCTTTTTAGTTCCTCTTCACTTTCTGCCATAAGAGTGGTGTCATCTGCATATCTGAGGTTATTGATATTTCTCCCGGCAATCTTGATTCCAGTTTGTGCTTCTTCCAGCCCAGCATTTCTCATGATATACTCTGCATATAAGTTAAATAAGCAGGGTGACAATATACAGCCTTGACATACTCCTTTTCCTATTTGAAACCAGTCTGTTGTTCCATGTCTAGTTGTAACTGTTGCTTCCTGACCTGCATACAGATTTCTCAAGAGGCAGATCAGGTGGTCTGGTGTTCCCATTTCCTTAAGAATTTTCTGCAGTTTATTGTGATCCACACAGTCAAAGGCTTTGGCATAGTCAATAAAGGAGAAATAGATGTTTTTTTCTGGGACTCTCTTGCTTTTTCAATGATCCAGCAGATGTTGGCAGTTTCATCTCTGGTTCCTTTGCCTTTTCTAAATCCAGCTTGAACATCTGAAGTTCACAATTCATGTATTGTTGAAGCCTGGCTTGGAGAATTTTGAACATTACTTTCCTAGCATGTGAGATGGGTGCAATTGTGTGGTAGTTTGAGCATTCTTTGGCATTGTGTTTCTTAGGGATTGGAATGAAAACTGACCTTTTCCAGCCCTGTGGCCACTGCTGAGTTTTCCATATTTGCTGTCATATTGAGTGCAGCACTTTCACAGCATCATCTTTCAGGATTTGAAAGAGCTCAACTGGAATTCCATCACCTCAACTAGCTTTGTTTGTAATGATGCTTCCTAAGGCCCATTTGACTTTACATTCCAGGATGTCTGGCTCTAGGTGAGTGACCACACCATCATGATTATCTGAGTCATGAAGATCTTTTCCACACAGTTCTTCTGTGTATTCTTGCCACCTCTTCTTAATATCTTCTACTTCTGTTAGGTCCCTACCATTTCTGTCCTTTATTGAGCCCATTTTTGCATGAAATGTTCCCTTGGTATCTCTCATTTTCTTGATGAGATCTCTAGTTTTTCCCATTCTATTGTTTTCCTCTATTTCTTTGCACTGATCACTGAAAAAGGCTTTCTTATCTCTCCTCGCTACTCTTTGGAAGTCTCCATTCAACTGGGTATACCTTTCCTTTTCTCTTTTGCCTTTCACTTCTCATTTTTTCAACAGCTATTTTTAAGGCCTCCTCAGACAGCTATTTTGCTTTTTGCATTTCTTTTCTTGGGGATGGTCTTGATCCCTGTCTCCTGTACAACGTCACAAACCTCTGTCCATAGTTCATCAGGCAGTCTGTCTATCAGATCTAGTCCCTTAAATCTATTTCTCACTTCCACTGTGTAATCATAAGGGATTTGAATTAGGTCATACCTGAATGGTCCAGTGGTTTTCCCTACCTTCTTTAATTTAAGTCTGAATTTGGCAATAAGAAGTTCATGACCTAAGCCACAGTCAGCTCCTAGTCTTGTTTTTGCTGACTGTATAGAGTTTCTCCATCTTTGGTTGCAAAGAATATAATCAATCTGATTTCAGTGTTCACCATCTGGTGATGTCCATGTGTAGAGTTTTCTCTTGTGGTGTTGGAAGAGGGTGTTTGACTCTGTGGTTAGAGGCATGGAACTTTCAAATTCATTCCCAGACCTCCCCAAAGGGGAGAGAGACTGGAGGGTGAATTAAGTCACCATTGGCCAATCATTTAATCAATCGTGCCTACTATAAAAGCCCAACAAGATAGGGTTCAGAGAGCTTCCTGGTTGGTGAACACATGAAGATTTGGGGAGAGCAGTGTGCTCTTCAACATGGGACTGGATAATAATATCTGTCCAATTTATTTTAAAAATGTTTTGGAAGACAAATATATTAAATATATACCAGTGCCAGGTTAAAACCTTTAGAGACTCAAAGGCCCCACATGCTACAGAGCTCATTTTCAATAAATAATTCAATATAAAAATAATTCTAAGCCATAATATAAGTGGAAGAGACCAGCAAGAACCTTTTTTTTTTTTTCCTTTGGCACTTGACTTCTAAAGTTTAAAAATATAATTATATGCCAACCTCTATTAAAAAGAAAAATAGGGTACCTCTTCTCCTGGTGCCCTAAGAATGTACTTAATTTACCTCTGGATAATCTATCAAGAATTCTAAATGAACACTGACTATGCAAAATCCTGTGCTCCGCTCTACATGAAAATCGAGTGATACAACAGTGAATTAGTGGTGGGCTTCTGACTTAAATTCTTAAGATTATTATAAAAGGTTTTCTGAAGGGAACTTTTAAGTTGAAGCCCCAGTAATGAAGAGAACCCAGCTATGTAAAAATCAGCGGAGGGAGCAATTCAGGAAGAGGAAGTCAAAAACAAACAGTATCCTGGACATGAAGTAGCTCCCAGCTAGTCAGGGAGACAGAAATAAAACCAGCTAATTTTAACACACACCGTGGTTCCTGCTGTACTGTGCATGAGAGCCGTGTGCTCTGAGAAACCAGAGGGAGTGATTAATCAGAAGTGAGACATGTGATGCGGCTGTGCCAAGAAGGATATATAAAAACGGAGAAGCTCACTGGGAAGATTTAAACCCTGCCTTCATCAGAGATGTCTGTTGAAAACAGATTACTGGGCTTCACTCCACGTTTACTCAGTTAGTTAGGATCTCTGAGCTGGCTGCCTGGAAATCTCTGCTCCTGACAAGCACTCTGCTGATAGGAAGATATTTTGAAACCCTTTGGTTCAGATAGCAGACGCTGGAGTTAGAAAAGCAACTTGGACACAAGGCTCAAGTCTTGCTTTCCTCTTCAATGAAATGAGGATAATAATACAGTCTTCCTCACTGGGGAACTCTGAGGATTAAACGAGTATTTGTAAAGTGTCATCTGTCATCGCCATTGTAAGAAAAGCATAGCTTTGCTCATAAGAGAGCGAAGAACTGATTGAGTTGTACCAGAGCTCATACATGTATGCCAGGATGTCACCTTGCAGTGGAAATGACAGTGGGGAAGTCAGAGCTATTGGACAGGTGAGGGAGGCTGGAGAAGCAGCAGGCAAGGCCAGGGCGGAAGCCAGTTTCCACTGGTTCCAAAAGACAGTGAACAGCTGCAAGTTATCAAGGTTCTGTAGGAAACAGCTGCCTTTGCCACAACATTGGTTTTTTGTTTCTTTTTTTTGTTTTCACTTCCTCATTTCAAATGCAAATTTTTTCCTCCCTAAGACCCCAGCCTAGTCCTAGGCTAAATCAAAACAAAGACATCTTGTTAAAGAAGGAAAACCCCAAGGGAAATTAGAGTGTTAGCCAGAAAGAAGTTTGGCAGAGGGACGTCAGATCTGGAAAATAATGGATTGACTCAAATTCCTTCTACGGTTTCTACAGCCTGAAAATAACTGTCTGCAACTGACAAGCTCATTTCTTCCAACTGTCTGACGAGCCTGAGGAGGGGGTTTAACTCTAACCCTAACCCCTTAACTATAAAATTATTCATCCCTTCCTAAACCAACCACCCATAAACCAAACACAATTAAACAAAACCACTCACTTCCAGATAACCACCAAAGAATTATTTCTAGGAAATGGTTTACCAGGGTCGCTGTTATCTGCATATGTACAAAAAACCACCTGCCTTTCTAGATTCCAATTAGCTCCAAATATTCTTGAGATGGTGGAAATTTCTTTAGGGGGATGATTTCTTTTAAGCCTTCCCTTTCTTCTGTAGGTCTAGTAGAGCGACAAATTGGGCTACCTATATTGCATGAGAAGGGGAATAGGTTATAGGTTTTGTACTTTGTGGTAGGAGGGATGGCAGCTGGACATGTTAGAAGGATCATTCACACACTGCATCCTGCAATGGTAAAACGATCGTGGGCTTTAGGCGCAAGCTTTGAGGGCTTTAGTCATTCAGGCCTAGGTCCAAATTGCTGCTGGCCTCAGTACTAGCTGGGTCCTGATGAAGATACCTTCGATCTTTCTTATCTGTTTCATGACAAACACTCTTCTCTGATCTGGCAGCTGTAATAAATGATCATATTCTTGCCCTCAACATTTAACCAGTGATCTGTTATCAAGCCATCTAAACTACCGGAGGTCCAGATGGTTCTTTGTATTGTGAAAGCAAGTAAGGTTTCCTAACAACTGATGCTTTTAACTAAAGTATCTCTCAGTTCAAAGCAAAGAAACTTCTTCACTTTATCTGACTGGGAGATATATACTAATACATAGAGTGCTACTATATATTTTAAATGATAAGAAAATTTAAGTTTCAGCATTTAGTGAGTGCTCAAGGGCTGGTTCTAAAAAGAGAATATTTCCTATATTTTAAAGTGTGATTCTTTTGTAAGTGTACAGAATATTTTAGTGTAAAATAGCAAACAGGTTTCCCTGGTGGCTCAGTCAGTAAAGAATCCGCCTACAATGCAGGAGACCCATGTTCTATCCCTGGATTGAGAAGATCCCCTAGAGAAGGAAATGGCAACCCACTTCAGTATTCTGGCCTGGGAAATTTCATGGACAGAGGAGCCTGGCAGGCTACATGCATGGGGTTGCAAGGGTTGGGCATGACTTAGTGATTAAACCACCACAAAGTAGCACACACGTCAGAACAAAAAATCTCCAGACAAAGAAAGAAAAATATAACCTCCATAGGTTATGACTATCACTGAAGTAAGGGCACAGGGATTATGGCAAGATCAAATAGTGGCATTGATTGATGAATGATCCCAGTGGGAAGTGAGGGCCAGGAAATTTTCTAAAGAACACATCACGCTGACCAGGTGAGAGTTGTCCTCTCCAGCTAGGTGTGTAACGTGCACACACACAATCTTTTAGTAGGGGTGTGACCATCAGGGGCCACAAGAACAAAATAATTATAATAATAGTCACACTTCACTGAATTGTGTTACATTGTGTTACAATGTGTGTTACATTGTGTTACAATGGTAGGTACTTTATATATTTTCAATACACTACTTATTACTTTTCCAAAACTCTCACAGAACACAGATGCTGAAAGGTTAAATAATTTATGGCAGAAAGTGAAGAGGAACTAAAAAGCCTCTTGATGAAAGTGAAAGAGGAGAGTAAAAAAGTTGGCTTAAAGCTCAACATTCAGGAAACTAAGATCATGGCATCTGGTCCCATCACTTCATGGCAAATAGATGGGGAAACAGTGGAAACAGTGGGAAACTTTGTTTTTTTGGGGCTCCAAAATCACTGCAGATGGTGATTGCAGCCATGAAATTAAAAGACTCTTACTCCTTGGAAGGAAAGTTATGACCAACCTAGATAGCCTATTAAAGAACAGAGACATTACTTTGCCAACAAAGGTCCGTGTAGTCAAGGTTATGGTTTTTCCAGTGGTCATGTGTGGATGTGAGAGTTGGACTGTGAAGAAGGCTGAGCGCCGAAGAATTGATGCTTTTGAACTATGGTTTTGGAGAAGACTCTTGAGTCCCTTGGACTGCAAGGAGATCCAACCAGTCCATCCTAAAGAAGATTGGTCCTGGGTGTTCTTTGGAAGGACTGATGCTAAAGCTGAAACTCCAGTACTTTGGCCACCTCATGTGAAGAGTTGACTCATTGGAAAAGACTCTGATACTAGGAGGGATTGGGGGCAGGAGAAGGGGACAACAGAGGATGAGATGGCTGAATGGCATCACCGACTCGATGGATGTGAGTTTGAGTGAACTCCGGGAGTTGGTGATGGACAGGGAGGTCTGGCCTGCTGCAATTCATGGGGTCGTGAAGAGTCGGACATGACTGAGGGACTGAACTAAACTGAACTGAACTGAAGGGCCTATATCTAGCACACCAGAGAACAGATCCCAGGTTTCCCTCTTTCTATTAGACTAAGAAGATTTGGTTTGTTCGGAGATCAGCTCGACAAGCAGGGTTTCCGAAAGCGCGATTCGGTGAGAGAATGAGAAACGAGACGCAAGAATTCAGAGAAAAGCGAGGATCAGGGGCCCAACACCGCTCCAAAGTGAAGGTGTGGAAACTGAATCCAAGCCAGCTTTATTTTACTTTCAGTCATGAATCAAAGAATATGCGGAAATTAAACTAACTCATGTGGCCTTCAGGGCCGAAGAGCAAAGTGATCATTAATCATTGAGTAATCATATACTGTTTCATAGGAAACAGTAATCATAACAAATCAGTAATTAAGACTAATATTCTTATCTATAGATTTTCCACCAGATATGTAAAACATGTGACTCTGAGATGCCAGTCGAGAAACAGTCTGGGATCGGTTTTCCGACCCCAGGATCATATCTTGTTTTGAACTGTTCCCTCTGGACTTGTTCCAAGAGTCTCATTCACGCCTTATAGCATCCAGTTTATCAATAATTATACATTTCTTTTGCGGCCCTTGCCAGGGCCTGCTTGTCTTTTATTCTTCCTGTCTCCTACAGGTTTGGAAGGAATGTAGCATAGTGAAGTGGATTGGCCCGGCAAACAGTTTGCATCCAATAGTTCTACAGACCCACCCGTGTCACATCAGACCCTGCTCTTAGTGCAGGGGAAGCAAGGATGAAAAACAGATCTCTGCCATTACGGAGTTCATGCTCCAGACACACAAGCAAATTTAATAGAAATTCACGCTACAGAAGAGGCACAGATATCCTTCTCTACAAATACAAGAAGCAGAAGGGTGAATAACCATAACAGAAGGCAGGTTTCTGAGGTCATGGTATACTGAGGTGAGTATCATTCCCTGGTAGACAGCACTGGCTGGGAGTAAAGAAAAGAGAAGAAGACCTGAGTGTTGTGTGTCATTAGAAACAATGGTCAACCCCATGTGTGGCCCATGAGAGCAAGGGGAGAGTCCACAAAGGGAGATGAAAACAGATGATCACTTTCTCGGAATAATGAGGACCCATGAATAATGAATAGAGAATTTGGAGATTCTTGCTAAAATGGTAGTTTTAAAAGGTGTAAGTAAAGGAAACAGCTCATTCTGATCTGTTTTCAGTAACTTTATAAATGGCCTTTAGCTCATCGGGGAAGGTTATATATATTGAAGTTGTAAAATTGAATCAGGAAAGCCTCTAGCAACCCAATACAAGGCACTTCCCAGGAGATTATATATTGAGACGCTCAGGATAGAACCACACTTCATTTAGAGACTGTGACTGAAAGGCTGCCTTTACCAGTGAAAGAAAATTGTGAAGATCTGACCAGCACATAAATGAAACTCTTCTAGATTTTGTCTATTTTGACTCATTAACCAAGAAACCTTGAGTGAGGAAGGTTTTTTTCTTTTCTTTCTTTCTTTTTTTTTTTTTTTTGCTGTTATGAAATCCTTTATATAAAAATTTTTGAGGATTAAAATGCTAGTTTCTACATGCATGTTTAAGTGTGCAAGCATTTCCTTATTAAAATATGAACTTTTAGTTAATGACTTTGAACCAAAATGGAAAAAAAAAAAAAGTAAAATTTGTCTATATATTTTGTCTGGAGAAAATGAAAACCCTTCCCATTTATACTAGCCACTTTATCCCTAACTTGGATGAACAAAGAAATTGTATTATCCTTCTTATGTGACTACTATGTTTTGGATTTCTTGAATTATAGAAGACTGAAGTAAAATTTTCCCAGTTTGGGCCTCTAACAAACTCTGTGATCTTAGATAACTCATTTAGCTTGTCTAAAATCCCAGTTTTGGGAATTCCCTGGTGGCCCAGTAGTCAGTACAACAGTAGGAGCTTTCACTGCAGGTGGGGGGGGGGGGGGGGGGCGGCTAGTCTCAATCCCTAGGGAGGGAACTAAGCTCCTGCAAGCTGTGCAGAGCAGCTAAATTTAAAAAAAAAAAAAAAAAAAAAAAAAAAAAAAATCCCAATTTCCTTAGGTACAAAATGGAGTTGATGACATGTGCTGGATATAACCACTCATTTTTTAATATTTACTCTGTCCATATTAAGGGAAATAGCATTAGTGGGGATTGACAGCATAATGAATTCATCTTCTGGGTCTAATAGCTACTTGTTATGTGACCTCTGTGAGTTCTGAGAGGGAACTTGACTTTTGTGAAGCTTAGTTTCTCCATTTACAAAATGGAGATATGAATGCCTACCTTTATAAGACTGAGAATTAAATCTGGTGGTATCTGTAAAGAGCTTAGGACAGTGCCTGCTCCATATATTGAATACATATGTGTGAATGTGTGTGCGTTATACATCATGTTCTTGGATTGGAAGAATCAATCTTGTGAAAATGACACTACTACCCAAAGTGAAAGTGAAAGTCACTCAGTTGTGTCCGACTCTTTGCAACCCCATGGACTATACAGTTCTTGAAATTCTTCAGGCCAGAATATTGGAGTGGGTGGCCTTTCCCTTCTCCAGGGGATCTTCCCAACTCAGGGATCAAATCCAGGTCTTCCGCATTGCAGGCAGACTCTTTACCAGCTGAGCCACAAGGGAAACCCAAGAATACTGGAATGGGTAGCCTATCCCTTCTCCAGCGGATCTTCCCAACCCAGGAATCTAACTGGGGTCTCCTGCCTTGCAGGTGGATTTTTTACTAGCTGAGCTACCAGAAAAGTCACCAGAAGCAATCTACAAATTCAATGCAATTCCTATCAAATTACCAATGGCATTTTTCACAGAACTAGAATGAAAAATTTCACAATTTGTATGGAAACACAAAAGATCCTGAATAGCCAAAGCAATCTTGAGAAAGAAAAATGGAGCTGGAGGAATCAACCTTCCTGACTTCAGACTATACTACAAAGCTACAGTCATCAAGTATGGTACTGGCACAAAAATAGAAATATTGACCAATGGAACAAGATAGAAAGCCCAGAGATAAACCCTATAGTCACCTTATCTTTGACAAAGGAGTTAAGAATACACAATGGCAAAAAGACAGCCTCTTCAGTAAGTGGTGCTGGGAAAAGGACAGCTATGTGTAAGAGAATGTAATTAGGACACTTCCTAACACCATACACAAAAATAAATTCAAAATGGATTAAAGACTCAAATGTAAAGCCAGAAACTATTAAACAGAGGAAAACATAAGTAGAATACTGTTTGGCTTAAATCATAGCAAGATCCTCTTTGACCCACCTCCTATTGTAATGGAAATAAAAGCAAAAATAAACAAATAGGACCTAATTAAATTTAAAAGCTTCTGCACAGCAAAGCAAACTACAAACAAGACGAAAAGACAACTCTCAGAATTGGAGAAAATAATTGCAAACAAAGTAGCTGACAAAGGCTCAGTCTCCAAAATATACAAACAGCTTATGCAGAGCTACAGTCCATTGGGTTGCAAAGGGCTGGACACGACTGAGCGATTGAGCACACACACATACCAGTCTATGTATAGTCTTATTCATAAAAGTACAGATCAAATATTCATTAGGTGTAAAAATGGAGTTGGGTTTTAATTTTCATGCTTTTAGAAATGCATTAAGGCTGATTTTTTTAACCCTCCCCAGTAATAACTCTCTTACCTTTTTCCCACTTATCTGGTACCTGCACCATTCTAGCACTTTCCATTTACTCTAAATTTCCAAAATTGTTTTATCTCTTTATTTTGAAGATGATATCTTTTCTTTCTCCTCCCATAGTTCAGGTTCTACCTTTATTGCCACCTTTCAACATCAATTCCATAAACTGATTTGACAAGGACGGAGAAGATACTCCCTGGGTGGATGGATTCCTTGAGGAGATACACTGAGTAGTCCGAGGCATCACCCACTTCTGTGTGGGAAGGAAAATACCAGAATCTTGTATGTGCACTATTGCACACATGTTAGTTTGTGAGCTCCTTCCTGGTAAGAGCTAGCATGGAAGCAGGAGAATGAAAAAATCATAACAGTTGAGTCTTGATGAGATGTGAGGATGTTAAAAAGAAACTACACTCCGATAGGGTTCTACAGATTAGCTGTGCAGGATATAAGGCTGCCAGGGCTCAGTATTAGTTCCTGAGTACTTAGCAAAGGATAGAAGTGAAGGGTAAGGGCATTAAGGAGGAATACAATTTGCTGTTTCTTAGCTTTGGATAAAGCCAATATTATGTTCTCTTGGTTGCATCCTAACTTTAGCTCCTTTCTCCCCAACACTGAATCCCTTTCAACCCAGTCAGTTAATTTATCTTTGCTTCAAATGTTTTTGAAGTAACTACACACACCCACCATAAAAGCTTTTCTTTAGCTAAAGTGTTCTAAAACACAGGACAGAACTCTAAAAGGAAAATATGAAACTCTGAGGCTACTGCTGTAGTGGCAAATCCCTGTGGAGTTTAAAGGAGATGAAAAGATTTCTCGCCTGGAAGCAGTAGCCCTTAACAAAAAGAGACAGAAGCAGTACTGGGCTCTCACTCTGGCAACTTATGGGTCTGTTGCATTTCCTATATGTACAGTGTGCCCCAAAATAACCCTCATGATTCATATTTTGAATGCCATGAAATTAGAATCATTGTTAGTGGGTCCTCTGCACCTGCCTATACAGAGGGCTATCATAGACTGTCTTATATAAAGGACTTGAACATCTGCAGATCCGGTATCTTCTGGGCTCTTAGAGCCAATACCCCTCAGACAGCAAGGTACCACTGTACTTCACTTATAAAACCCACTTCTTCCGCTTAGGGCAGATGAAAGACTAGGAAGGAAACGACTTCAGACAAGGGCATCTATTTCTACTTATGGCTTTGAAATCAGCAGAAGGACTGAAGTCATTTTCATGTTTCAGGCTTATGGTGATGCAGCTCTTTCTTTTTCAGTAAATATAATTGTTGAAGAAACTTGCTTTGATTTTCCCAGAGGCAAATAACACCTTTCATTTGATTAAATCCAATTCAATAAGTTAAGAGTCTGTTTGTTAAATTCCTGAGTGGGTTGAATATGTTGGTGTTTCATTTTTAACATTTATTATAGAAATTATTCAGTCATCTCCATAGGCATAATTTCCCCACAGCAATCCTATTTTGAAAATGTTTAATCTTGTTTGAAAATGTTCTGGAAATATATTATCCCTTTAGGGTTTGTATTACTTTTCTGTTGCTGTTGTAACAAATAATCACCAACTTCATGGTTTAAAAAGTCACAGTTCTGGAGGTCAGAAATCTGAAGAGTCATCAAGGTAAACTCAAGATATCAGCAGGGCTACACTGCTTCTCTCTGTGTGAGAGAATCTGTTTTCTTGCCTCTTCCAGCTTTTAGAGGCCATAGACATTCCTTGAGTCGTAGCCCTTTACTCTGTTTTTGAAGTCAGCAGCATAGCATCTTCAAATCTCTTTCTGACTCCAACTTCTGTCTCCCTCTTCCACATTTAAAAGGCTCTGTGATTACACTGGATCCACTGGATAAGCTAGGATAATCTACCTTCAAGTAGGCTGATTAGCAATTTTAATTCCTGCTGCATCCTTCGTTCCCGTTTGCCATGTAACAATTTACTCACAGGTTTAGGAGATAGTGGCATGGACATCTTTGGAGGGCCATTATTTGCCCACAGGGCCTAGGCAATGCAGGGTGTGATCCAACTAAACTCTCAGTCTCAGAGGTCCCTGAGCATTGTTATCTGTTACCAGAATTAACCAGACATGAAAACTGAAACTCAAAGCCACCAGGGTTTCTGGAGATGGCCTCAGAAAAATGCTAGGTTTTGTTCTTGATTACCACTTAGGTTTTCCACTTTTACTTTCTGAAAGTCACTCAGGCGTGTCTGACTCTTTGTGACCCCATAGACTATACAGTCCATGAAATTTGCTAGGCCAGAATACTGGAGTGGGTAGCTTTTCCCTCCTCCAGGGGATCTTCCCAGCCCAGGAATAGAACCCAGGTCTCCTGCATTGCAGACGGATTCTTTACCAACTGAGCCACAAGGGAAGCCCAAGAATACTGGAGTGGGTAGCCTATCCCTTCTCTAGCAGATCTTCCCAACCCAGGAATCAAACCAGGGTCTCCTGCATTGTAGGTGGATTCTTTACCAACTGAGCTATCAGGGAAGCCCATTTTTACTTTTACTCTGATATTGGTTCTTATGGATACCTTAGTTTCCTTGACATCTCAGAGAAACATGAAATATATCTTATGCTTTATTTCATAAAGTTTAAATTGTTTTTCAAATATCATATATTAATTCATATATATGGAATCGAGAAAAATGGTACTGATGAACCTATTTGCAAGGCAGGAATAGAGATGCAGACATAGAGAACACACTTATGGACACAATAGGGGCAGGAGAGGGTGGGATGAATTGAGAGAGTAGCATTGAAATATACCCTTTACCATATGTAAAACAGATAGCTAATGGGAAGTTTCTGTATAAAACAAGGAGCTCAACGTGTTGCACTGTGACAATCTAGAGGGGTGGGATGGGGTGGAAGGTAGGAGGGAGGTTCAAGGAGGGGACATATGTATGGCTGATTCATGCTGATGTATGGCAGAAAGCAACATGACATTATAAAGCAATTTCCTCCAATTAAAATAAATAAAAATTTTTTAAAAGCTTACATTGTTTTTGTTTTAATCAAAGTATAGTTGATTTACAATATTGTATTAATTTGGAGTGTACAAAAAAGTGACTCAATTATATATACATATAGATTTTTCAGATTATTTTCCATTATAGGTTATTATAAGATATTGAATATAGTTCCTTGGGCTGTACAGTAAATCATAGTTGTTTACCTAAATGATATATCATAGTTTTTATCTATTAATCACACATTCCTAATTTTCCCCTTCCTCCTCCCTTTCTCCTTTGGTAACCATAAGTTTGTTTTCTATGTCTGTGAGTTTGTTTCTGTTTATATATAAATTCATTTGTATTATTTTTTAGATTACATGTAAGTAATATCATATATCTTTGTCTGACTTACTTCACTTCAATTCAGTTCAGTTCAGTCGCTCAGTCATGTCTGACTCTTCGCAACCCCATGAATCGCAGCACTCCAGGCCTCCCTGTCCATCATCATCTCCTGGAGTTCACCCAGACACATCCATCAAGTCAGTGATGCCATCCAGCCATCTCATCCTCTGTTGTCCCCTTCTCCTCCTGCCCCCAATCCCTCCCAGCATCAGAGTCTTTTCCAATGAGTCAACTCTTCACATGAGGTGGCCAAAGTACTGGAGTTTCAGCTTCAGCATCATTCTTTCCAAAGAAATCCCATAATAATCTCTAGGTCCATTCATGTTGCAACAAATGGCAATATTTCATTTCTTTTTATGGCTGAGTAATAGTCCATTGTGTGTGTGTGTGTGTGTGTGTGTATGTATCATATATATATATATATATATATATATATATCTCACATCTTCTTAAACTCGTTGTTTATTGATGGGCATTTGGGTTGTCTCCATGTCTCAGCTATTGTAAATAGTGTTGCTATGAACATCAGGGTGCATGTATCTTTTGAAATTAGTTTTCATCTTTTCCAGATACATGCCCAGAGTGTATGTCTTCTTTGGAGAAATGTCTATTTTGGCCATCTGCCCAATTTTTAACTTTGTTTTAAATTTCTTTGTTGTTGAGTTTTATGAGTTGTTTGTCTGTTTTAGATGTTAAGCCCTTGTTGGTCACATCATTTGCAAATATTTTCTCCTTTTCTGTAGGTTGTCTTTTCATTCTGTTTATGAAATGAAAGGTGCCTTATACTGGTGTGGTATCAATTTTGTTGCACCCGAATGGTGAAATAAGTCATAATATCTGTCTAGATTCAAAGGGTGGAAAAATAGACATCTCCTGGTGGAAGAAGCTACGATGTATTATAGCCACTTTTACAATCTACCAGTCTATCTTTCAGAAAAAATTACCATTTCATCCACGTGTAAGATCCCCCAAGTCTCGTCTCACTATGGCATCAGGCTAGTGTGGAATCTTGTGATCTAAATCAGATCAGATGAGGCTCCTCAGAGCTTGTGGCTTTCTAGATCATACATTGCTTGTCAGCACACCCAGTAATATACATGATTGGGCAGACAGAATCGAACAGGAAACACTGCTATCACAAAGGGGAGGTATCTGAAACACATAGCAGCCGTTGGTTTACAGCAATTCTGAGATCCAATAGGACATTTGTTACTAGGTCTGCCCATTCTGGGGGTGGGAAATATTTCTGGATTAAGTCTAGTTTCATCTCCCTACGTCATTGTCCTCCAAGTCTCTTAGCTCTATCTTCTAAGCTCTTGGCTGTCTTCTGAAACTTTGTTCCTTTACCATAAAGACTCATATTTTGTAATTTGAGCAATCTAATTTCTTTGACCCAAGTACGTGGTTCATTAGTACAACTCTTAAAACTTTGTGGTTTGTCTCTGAATCTGACTGGAGTCTATTCAGTGTAAGGAAAGCCACATCCACAATTCTTTAGAAGTCGAATTATGTGGGTGTGTCAGTGTGTTGTGGGATAGCAGCCTTAAAATTCTTAGATGCTCCCCCTCTCAACTTTTCACAGTTAAGAGGATCTACTAGATGCCTTCAAACTAGATTCTTTCAAATATCTTATGACAGCTTTAATGGTCACACTGTGATATGATCTTTGATCTCAGGTTTCTTTCACTTGGAGGATTTTACTGGTTAAAGTGATGAGAAACTCTTATTTCCTGTATATTCCCTCTAAATTCTTTCTTCAGCTCTTTTCTGTCTTCCTAGGCAGCTAAGGGAAATCAATCAACACTTTTAACATTTTGCCAGAAAATCATTTTACAAGGCCCATAAATTCATTAGCAATATGTATTTTAAAAAATCTTCCAAGTTTCTGCAGGCAACCACTGGGCCAGTTGTTTTTAAGTACATGATACATGTTGCCATTTTTCTGGACTGCTATAGCAATTTCCTCACTGTTTTTCCAGCGACCATTAATAGTTTGCTCATCCTTTCTTGTTTTGCTACCAGGTTCTTAATGTTCTTCAGTCTCTGCCCAATTCAGAGACCCAGGGCCACATGGTTTAGGTTTTCGTTACTATAGCAACCCTCTTTTAGGTACTAATTTCTCTATCAGTTGGTTTCATTTTACTATATAACTCACCATTCCAAAACTAATTTGCCTGAAATAGCAGTCTTTCATTTACCAACTCCTGATACTGTGGGTTAGCATTTTGGACTGGACTCAGCTGCAAAGTTCTGCTCCCGTCTCAGGTGGTCTTGCCTATGCTTTCCTGGTCAGCTGGCGGTCAGTGGCCTCACTCACATATCTGTCAGTTAGCTAGCTGTCCTATGGGGACTGGGCCACACCTCATCATCCACCAGGCTAACTTGGGCTTATTTACATGCAGGGGCCTCATGGTTCCAAAGAGCAGCAAGGGAACAATCCCCAGTGGACAACCACTTTTTAAGTCTCTCCTTGTGTAATTATTTCTGCAGTGTAGATTCAATGGATAGAATAGACTTTCCTTCTTCATGGGAGTAACTGTAGTCATATTGCAAAAGAACATGCATACAGAATGGATACAATTTGTGGCCACTTTTGCAATAAATTGATACAATGAAATAAAAATGAAATAGTTTAAAAATAGTAGTCCTTATGTTAACCATACAACATAATGCTAATCATACAACGTAATGCTAAACTGATATTTCAATATTTTTTGATAATGTGGCCGACAAGTTTGTTTTGCAAATAAGTGTCATCTCTACAGTTTTCTCATTGTTCATTTGTGCATGCATTATTCACCCTTTCACCTAGTTGCCAGGATATGTTTTTTTCAGTCATCTGTTCATTTTGTGAGTGTTAGTTTGAAATTAGAACCAGGATATATAAATCCACTGAACCAGGTACATGTGGTCTACAATACTCAGGAAACCAACAAAGAAGAGTGCCATTGTCAACCCCTTGGCCTTCTACACCTTTCACTCCTCCTTGCTGCTGCTGAGTTACTTCAGTCGTGTCCGACTCTGTGCGACCCCATAGACAGCAGCCCACCAGGCTCCCCCGTCCCTGGGATTCTCCAGGCAAGAACACTGGAGTGGGTTGCCATTTCCTTCTCCAATGCATGAAAGTGAAGAGTGAAAGTGAAGTCGCTCAGTCGTGTCCGACCCTCAGCGACCCCATGGACTGCAGCCCACCAGGCTCCTCCATCCATGGGATTTTCCAGGCAAGAGTACTGGAGTGGGGTGCCATTGCCTTCTCCTCACTCCTTCCTTAGGTCCCCTTTAATACTGTATGTGACAAATGATTGGTAGATTATCCCAAGGACAAATGTAGATATGACTATTGTTTAGATATTTATTTTAAACTAAAAACTATATACTCATTCTCATTAGAGATTTAATAGGTTCTGATATTTGCTACCTGTATCCCAGTGGACTGTCTGATATATCCCCTGCTTTAGATAATTTATCACCAGGGCTACCTATAACATTCTGGAAGAAATCACACCACTTTAATTTTAACTTGTTTAAATTTAATTTTAAATCACTGTGCATAACTTGTGTGTGTGTGTTTCAGGCAGGAGGTGGGGAGATATGGTTCTAGTCATTGTCCTTTTGGAAAACAAAGAAGTCTGAATGCTTTGTCCAAGTTTGCCCTATTTCCAGCTCAGACTTGGGTAGACTGTAGAGCCATTTCTAATTCTCTCAGATAGATGGAATACTTATATGCAGAAACACATCATTTTATTTGAAAATCTTGATGAATCTCTTTTTTTGTTGGGTTTACCCTCAGGTTTTAGGAGGAAGAGGCTGATTGCAAGCAAAGCTATTAATAATAGTCAAGATTTATTTATGATACCAACTTTTCAGTTATGTTCAGTGGTCAGTACAGAATTTGGCCCAATACCTTGTATATATTTAGCCCTTAAGCAGGAACTTCAAATATTCCAACTCATGATCCCCAAGGTACCATCAAAATATCTTCTATCTTTTATGAAAAAGTATATATGTAACAATGGGCCAACTTCATGTCAACTTGTGTAGGCCATGGTGCCCAGATATGTAGGTGTAGGCAGACATTAATCTGGATGTTTTTGTGAGGGTGTCTTTCAATCAGATTAACATTTAAAGTGGCTGACTTTGAGTAAGACAGATTGCCATCTGTAGTGTGAGTGGGCCTCATGCAATCAGCTAAAGGCCTGAAAAGAAAAGACTGAACTCCTCAGATCTAGACGGGGTTCTACCAGCCTTAGAAGGCCTTTGTTCTTGAACTGGTACATGGGTTCTTTTCTGGGTCTTCAGCCTGCCAGTTTCAACCTATAGGTTTTGGATTTACCAGCCTGAGTAATTATGTGAACCAATTCTTTAAATAAAGGAATTTTATTTTACGTTTTTTTTTTTTTTTTTTCACCAGCTCTTTGACGTTGGGTAAGTGAATTCATCTCTCTCACTTCATTTTTTTCATCTTCAAAATGAAGACACTTATATCTACCTCATAAGTCTGTTGTAAGGATTAAATGAGTTAATTATAAAATGTTTTGAACAGTGTCTGACACATAGTAGAGGAAGAATATGTAAATTCTTTTATTTTTCTCTTTAATTTTGACTGAGCTTATTTGTTTATTATCCAGATATTTTCAGTCTTTCTGTATACTTATTACTTTGTCTGATTCTTGAGAGGAAAAGCATCATAAAATCCCTTAGTATATGGCAAAAGAATTGGCCAGAGAGAGACAGAAGAATAGTTTCCATAGAGATGGTAAATAACACCCTGGATTTGAATTAGATAGCCAAGAAGGAACATGATTCATGAGTCATTTGAAAATACTTTAAAAATTGCAAATGTGTTTCATCAACTGCTTCTAAAGGTAAGACACAAGATGGAAAGTCTAGGTTTGAAGTTTTTCCTATGGAGTTTTGATTCCATGCGGAATTTCAGATGGGGAATTTGTATTTTCAAGTCATTCTTGGTATTTGATACAGTATCTATCTCTTTGATAAGCAGGAGCAGGAAGGAGGTTGGGAATTCTTACTTATGTCATACATTTTTGATGGTTCTTTTATTGAATGTGAATAAGCCTGGGAAAATTTGCCCATGTGAAATACTTTTGTAATCATCATGATAGGTACAAAGTGGCAACAAAGTGTTAGGGATTTATAAGAGAGTTTTATGGACAGGTTAATTCTAATATGAGCTCTTAAAAGAATTTTTGTTTTTGAAAGAGAGTTTGGACTAGTTCTCAGAGGATTAGTAGGACTTTGTCTGGAACACCCCTAAAAGTGTCATCAGGTATATGTTAGTCATTTTTTAAATAGAAAAATATAAATTATTATTTTTACATAATTAACCTCATGCCAGATCTATTTCTTACTCCCCAGAATACCTAGAAAATTCTAGGAGAAGGCCTAACAGAAAACCCTAGTCCATTTTTACTTCATTTTTTTCTTAACAATCATATTTTTATAACCAGAAATACACAATCACGTAATCAAATTATGAGCCTGTAACATTCTTTTATTGTTCTATGTGAACTAGCATTAAAGTCCCCAACTAATTTATAAACTTTTTGAGGGTTTTATGCTCAAAATGCATTTGTTTTAATGCTGCAATGCATTTGTTTATTATTTCAAAAACTTAAAAAAAAACTATATTCTCTTGGGGATGATTGGTTAAAGAGAGAGGAAAGTGAACTAGTATTTCTGCTTGATCACTCTATGTCTTACACTTCATAGACATACTTTCTTATCAAACATAACATCTCTCTGAGGTAGGAACCATAACCTTCATTTCAATGATGAAGAAATTGAATGATGCTTGAAGGAGTTAGCCAACTAGTCCTAAGCCACTCTGCTAGGACATATAGAAGGCGGAATGAAAACCAGATCTGTATTTATCAAAAGTCTATCTTTTAATAAATTTATAAAATTTACTTATTAATCAATATGCATATCAATAAGATATATTTTTCATGTCTTCATTCACTCATCATTTTTTCCTCTCAAGTAATGCTAAATCTGTAGCACTAGATTATTAACAAGATACTAAGTAACCACACTGGTAATCTAGAATGAAGAAAAGATTAAACCAACACTTTTCTTGGTTAGTTACATAGATCAAACCACAGCAAATTCTTGAATTTCTTTCTCCCTCCCAGAGGCTTACACTCAGTTCAGTTCAGTTCAGTCGCTCAGTCGTGTCCGACTCTTTGCGACCCCAGGAATCGCAGCACGCCAGGCCTCCCTGTCCATCACCAACTCCCGGAGTTCACTCAGACTCACGTCCATCAAGTCAGTGATGCCATCCAGCCATCTCATCCTCTGTCGTCCCCTTCTCCTCCTGCCCCCAATCCCTCCCAGCATCAGAGTCTTTTCCAGTAAGTCAACTCTTCGCATGAAGTGGCCAAAGTACTGGAGTTTCAGCTTTAGCATCATTCCTTCCATAGAAATCCCACTAGGATAGAGCAAAAAAACCACCAGGAAGCCTAATTCAATACGTTATCAGACAAACTGAGAAGAACTTTTTGATTCACTCACCCTAAAGCAGCCTGGGGAACTAGGCCAGAGGGCAAAGCAGGGTGGCTGGGTGGATCTGTGAGTTCCTCTAAGGGACTGCGTTCCCATCTGCTAGTCAGCACTTTTCAGTGTCTGGCCTCACAGGTGAAGCTGCCAGTATCATTTCCTATTGGCTCTGCTGTGTGGAGTCCAGAAGAAACTTGTTTCTGTCAACTTTGTCCTGGAACCACCCTCACCAAAAGCCAAAATGGCAAATGGGGAGGGGAAGCACGTGGAGGCAGGGCCTGAACACTGAAAGGCGGTGGTATATGGGAAAGCCCCTGGTGTATGTCCTAGGAGGGAGTAGGGAAATAAGTCAAATCATGCAAAGTGCCTGAAACTGCACAGGGAGTATGTTGTGAAGCAGAGTTCAAGTGCCTGGATGGGAGGGGAGGAGGGTGTATACTCAGAGAAGGTAAACTGTGGTGATGCAATCAGTGACAAAGTTGAATTTGGGTTAATCTCTGCTTGTCCTATTGGTTGGCCAGAAACATTTGCCCTGTGCTGTTTTCCAGTCTGCTCTAGAATTCTTTGTCACGGCAAAATTGGCAATAATTATAGCAATGTCCGCTTTTCCCTTCCGTTGAATCCCAGGGACGGCAGGGCCTGGTGGGCTGCC
The DNA here is from genome assembly GCF_019923935.1 of Bubalus bubalis. Lineage (NCBI taxonomy): Eukaryota > Metazoa > Chordata > Mammalia > Artiodactyla > Bovidae > Bubalus > Bubalus bubalis. The sequence goes on along the minus strand of NC_059157.1, from coordinate 88,366,185 downwards.
GTCTTTTGGGTCACATGGAGTCGGACACGACTGAAGCGACTTAGCAGCAGCAGCAGCAGCCCTATATATACATTTCTTCCTTCTTTCCCCACTCCTTATTTTTCCTTTTTTATTCAGGTATTCCCTTTAAATGACGGACACCTCCAGATACTGTTTATAGTGTTTTCAGAAGAAAAACACTGTCACCTGTTTGAGGATATGGACCAAGCCTTTTATAGGAAGTACCCACATATATAGATGTATTAATATAAACTTTACTTGTTAATCTTACTTTACATACTTTTGTCTATATCTCTCTACAAGTATCTGCATATCTTGTTCACAGAATTGTATATTGGATAAGGAAATTTATTTTGCTAAACAGAATCAAACCAGGAAATTTTATTATTGGTACTATAAGAGACTGAACTTAACTTGAAGAATGTTGAAGAATATGACTAATTGTATGTGCTAGATGTACTGTCAGGGCAACTGTAGGAAGTACTGTCAAACAATTACGAAGGATGAAATGTCAGAGTAAGCCTTACCAAGAATTGTGAAACACAGGATGTCAGAGGAAGTTCAGTGTAACTACCCACACAAATTGAATAACTGCTGATGGTTTACTAAAAGCAAGATGATATACACTGTAGCTTTAATTCTATTTAAATAGAGCTGAATAGCCTTTGTCCAGTAAGTTTTAATCTCTGAGTTAGTTTCCTGTTTTGGAATGATGATAACTTCCTTGCAGGATTGTTCTAAGGATTAGAGGTACTTGTGTAAATCTTCTGGTATATAGTGCTTTTTACCCAGTATGATTTCCAAAAATAAAAAGAATGCTGCTTATTATTAGTTAGTTAGGATGTACTCTTTTTGCATGGAATATCATGTCATCATTTAAAATAAATCTCCAAAGACTATTACTGTGGAACAAATGTTTATGGTAAAATATAAAGACAGGTTACAAAACCTGATATTCAATATGATTTAAACAAAGTAGATTAAAACTCCACAAGAAAGAAATGCTTGGGAGGACACATACCAGCACGGAAGAGTGAGTGTGTATTGCCTTTTGCACTGGAAAAGGCAGGTGCTGCTTTGCAAGGAAAACCCCTTGCATCTGGGGAGCTAGTAGGAGATTCATTTCTGGCCAGTGGAAAATAAGGAGTCTAGGGAAGAATTTCCTCTGTAAAAAAAATAAAAATAAAAAAGACATATGGGAGAAATAATCGTTTTGGGGTCCAAATATTGTCATATTGACCTGTGATGCCTGGAACATGGGAGGCCATTATGTAAGCATGAAGGCATTGAGCCAATGACCAAGGCTGGTGGTTGGAGAGTTTGCCACTTAATGCAATTGTTGAGCTGCTTTAAGAAATCTGGGAACATTTCCCTTCAGACTTCTTGAATGTAAAGCAACAAATTTCTATTTTTAAGCCACTTTAAGTAGTGTATGTATTGCTTGAAGCCAAATACACACTAAGTGATTTGAAAAATATAGCTACTTACAATTGTAATTGTAGCTACTTACAATTGTAATTCTCAAGGTTTCCACTTTTGAAGATTTTGAAATCTTTCAACTGAGAAAAAGTATCATAAATAGTAAGCTATACAATCTTAATGTTGTGATTTATTAGTGCAATTTGACCTTAATTGAGGATGGCTTCCAAGGGCTATTGAGTAATTATTTCCCCTCTTCCTCCATGCCCCTGTGACACTCTCTAACTGGGTGTCAACACTCTGATTGCTACTATGTATATCAGTAAAATGCATGCAATTATCTCAGTTTTGACCAAACCATTGGCTGTGGCATATCTTAATCAAATTATTACAAAATGATAAAGGTGAATGGCATTCACCAAACTGGTATTAGCATTCACTAAATTGGTGGCTTATTATTTTTTTTTAGGTTTAGCATTATCACCTACCAGTAATATGTCTTAATTTTTTCTTCCAGTTTTATTGAACTATAATTAACACATAGTGCTCTATGAGTCTAAGGCGTACAGCATGATGATCTGATTTACATACATTGTGAAATTACTATCATTAGTTTAGTGAGCATCTATTATATCACATATGAAATGTGGTGGCTGGATGGCATTGCTGATGCAATAGACATAAACTTGGGCAAATTTCAGGAGATGGTGAGGGATAGGGAGGCCTGGTGTGCTGCAATACATGGGGTTGCAAAGAGTCGGAACATGACTGGGCAACTGAAAAACAACATTAGATCACATAGACACAAAATTAAAGAAATAGAAAAAATTTTTCTTTGTGATAAGAACTTTTAGGATTTACTCTCAGCTTGCATACTTAACACAGCAGTTACTTATATTGATTATACTGTATGTTACATCCTTAGCACTTATTTAAAACCAGAAGTTCTGACTGCCTTTATCCAAACTTCCCCATCCCCTGTAACCAAAACTATGATCTTTTTTCTGTTTGTCTATTTTTGAAGTATAATTGACCTACAATATGATGTTAGTTCCTGATATATAATCAGTTCCTAATTCAATAATTCTACACATTTTAAAATGATCACCTTGATGAGACTAGTTCTCTTTGTCACCATACAAAGTTATTACATAATTATTGACGGTATTTCCCACATTGCACAATTCATACCTGTGACTCATTTATTTTGCAACTGGAAGTTTGTACATATTAATCTCCCTCATCTATTTCTTAACTTCGCATATCTCCACTACCCTCTGGCAATCACCTCTTACTCCTCTAATCTATTACTCTGTTTCTATTTTGTTATGTTTGTTCATTTGCTTTGTTTTTAGGTTCAACATGTAAGTGAAATCATGAGGATTCTGTCTGGCTTATTTCACTTAGCATAATTCCCTCTAGGTCCAACCATGTTTCTGCAAACAGCAAGGTTTCATTCTTCTTATGGTTTAATACTATTATTTTTTGTGTGTGTATATATATACACCACATCTTCTTGATTCATTTATCCATTTGGTTACATATCTTGGCTATTGCAAATAATGCTGCAATGAGCACAGGGGTACATATATCTTCTTGAGTTACTGTTTTTCTTTTCTTTGGATAAATACTGAGGAGTAGACTTGCTTGATCATATGGTACTTCTCCTTTTAATTTTTTGAGGAATCCCCCCATATTGTTTTACATAGTAGCTGCACCAATTTATATTCTCAGCAACAGTGTATGGGGATTCTCTTTTCTCCATATCCTTGCCAACACTTGTTATTTGGTGAATCTTTGATAATGGCCATTCTAACAGGTCTGAGGTGATCTCTCACAGCGCTTTTGATTTACATTTCCCTAATCATTAGTCAGTGTGAGCATCTTTTCCTGTGTCCATTGGCCACCTGTATGTCTTCTTTGTAAATATGTCTATTCAGATCCTCCTATTTTTGAATCATGTTTCTTTTTTTTATGTTGAGTTGTATCACTTCTTTGTATATTTTGGATATATTAAACCCTTCTCAGATAGACTGTTTGCAAATATCCTCTCTTATTCAGCAGGTGGCTTTTTTGTTTTATTGATAGCTTCCTTCACTGTGCAAGAGCTTTTTAGTGTGATGTGGTATCATTTGTCTATTTCTGCTTTTGTTTCCCATCCCTGAAGAGACATTTCCAAAAAAAATATCATTAAGACCAGTGTCCAAGAGTGTAGTGCCTCTGTTTTCTTCATTTATGTGCATTCAGTCACTCAGTCATGTCCGACTCTTTTCAACCCCATGGACTGTAGCCTGCCAGGCTTGTCTGTCCATGGAATCTTCCAGGCAATAATATTGGAGTAGGTTGCCATTTCCTCCTTCAGGGGATCTTCCTGACCCAGGGGCCAAACCCACATCTCCTGCATTATAGGCAGATTCTTTACCACTGAGCCACCAGGGAAGTCCTTCTTCATTTATGGCACCAAATAGAAGTCAACAGTCATGATTAAATACATGAAAAAAATGTTAACAAAGTATTAGAGACATTAAAATATTAGTTTCTGAGTTCTTCTTATTCTAATTCTAATCACAAGAGAGCTCCCTGCCTTTTTTTTTTTTTTAACAAGCTAAACATTCATAGGATTTTCCCAAACATATTGCTTAACCTTTATTTTACAGAACAGAAAACTAAGACCTTTGGGCTTCCCTGGTGGCTAGGTGGTAAAGAATCCATCTGCCAATGCAGGAGACACGGGTTTGATCCCTGATCTGGGAAGATCCCAGTCTTGGATGACCACAATGGTGTGGTCACTCACCTAGAGCCAGACATCCTGGAGTGCAAAGTCAAGTGGGCCTTAGGAAGCATTATTACAAACAAAGGTAGTGATGGAATTTGAGCTGAGCTATTTACAATTCTAAAAGATAATGCTGTGAAAGTGCTGCACTCAATATGCCAGCAAATTTGGAAAACTCAGCAGTGGCCACAGGACTGGGAAAGGCCCGTTTTCATTCTAATCCCCCAAAAAGGGCAATGCCAAAGAATGTTCAAACTAGTGTATAATTGTGCTCATTTCACAAGCTAGCAAGGTAATGCTCAAAAATCCTTCAAACTAGGCTTCAGCAGAATGTGAATTGAGAACTTCTAGATGTACAAGCTGGGCTTACAAAAAGCAGAAGAACCAGAGATCAAATTGCCAACATTCACTGGATCATGGAGAAAGCAAAAGAATTCCAGGAAACATCTACTTCTGCTTCATTGACTATGCTAAAGCCTTTGACTGTGTTGATCACAACAAACTGAAAAATTCTCAGAGGTGGAATATGAGACCACCTTACCTGTCTCCTGAGAAACCTATATTTGGGTCAAGAAACAACAGTTGGAATTGGACATGGAACAATAGACTGGTTCCAAATTGGGAAAGGAGTATGTCAAGGCTGTAGACTGTCACCTTGCTTATTTAATTTCTGTGCAGAGTACATCATGTGAACAACGACCAGGAGGCTCCCACGTGCTGCAGAGCAACTGAGCCTGTGCACCGCGATTACTGCGCCTGTGCGGTCGAGTCTGACGCCAGTGTGCTCTAGAGCCCGTGCTTTACAAGCGAAGCCATCACACTGAGAAGCCCACGCACCACAAGAGAGGAGCCTCCCCTTGCTGCAAGTATAGGAAAAACCCTTGTATCAGTGAAGACCCAGGACAGCCAAAAATAAATACATACATACAGTTATACAGAAAAAGAAAACTAAGACCCTGAGAAGTTAGGGACTAGGTCAAAGATTGCACGACTGACAGGGCACAAGCTATAACCTACATCTGGACTCTCTGTCAATCCAGAACCCTTTTATCCAAATATTGAGGGAAGTATAAAACTTAACATCAGACAGTTTTCCCATTCAGCTGTTAATAGGAAATCTCCTTATTAAGTGAGCAGCAATATAGAGGTCTGGCCTTTATGGCGACAACATTAGAATTCTGGGGCCAAAACATAATTTTGCTTTATTTGATGCTTTTCAAAAAAGTATTCTATGATTTTCTCTTTATGCTTTAGTAAAATTTTATGTATAATAAATTTGAAAATATTATACAATGTCTTAGAATTAATGACAAATTATAGTTGGGAAAATAGGAACATGATATTATTGTTAGATCTTGCCATGTCTCCTCATATTAAATTATTGAAAGCCTTATTAAGCCTACTTGATTTAGAGGATTATAGAAAATAATGTCAATATAGAAGATGTAAAACAAACAGCAGGTATTCTGCTCATTTATTTTATAATATGGGAAGATGGGACATCACACCCTAAGAAGATAAATCAGGCTAAAGTGAGGCTCAAAGAGATAGGATATATCTCATGAAAAAGATGTAATATTTTATCTGGGGGGGAAATCACTTAAACCCTGAAAATCTCAGTTTTCTCATCTGTTAAATTGTTGTTGTTGTTGTTTTTGTTGTTTAGTCTCTAAGTCATGCCTCACTCTTTGTGACCCCCTGGCCTGCAGCCCACCGGCTCCTCTGCCCATGGAATTTCCCAGATAAGAATATTGGAGTGGGTTACCATTTCCTCTTCCATGGGATCTTCCCTACCCAGGGGTCAAACCCACATCTTCTGCACTGGCATGTGGGTTCTTTATACTGAGCCACCCAAGAAGCCCCATCTGTTAAATATGGACAATAGAATACCAATTTCAGAGGGCTGATGTAAAAACTAAATGAGATAGTTCTGGTAAAACACTTAGCAGGAGGCCTGGCATGTGTAGAAATAGTTGGTCTTCGTAGATGTCACGCTTCCAATTATTTGCTTCATCATTCCTTTTCTCTTTCCTCCAGTTAAGCTCTATAATATTCTCTCTTTCCTCTCCTTTCCATTCCTTCCCTCTTTTTCCTCTTTTATGCTTCTCTTGCTCATCATTTTTCTTTCCAAATAATTTTTCATTCTTTTCTACCCAGATTATAACCTTAGCTAATGAGGGGCAGCATCCATAGCTAAAGAGTTATTGACTTCGAATCCCTTACAATCCTCTGCTTAGTAGTCATTATAAGTCTTTTTGCTCTGTTTCAGTTATATATCATATTAAAAAAGGAGGCAAGCACTTTTAGTAAATTATGTGGTTCCTTTAATAGATCATATACTCTTTTAAGACCCTTGCCTTTGAATATAGATTTTTTATTTGTACTTTTTGTAAACAAAATTACTTTTATTTAGCATTTACTTTTTAAAATTCTGAACTAAGTTGATTAGTCAGTTTTGATACTCTAGTGCTTACTTGATCACAGATTACTGAATGTTCTCCTGCTTCTCTCACTGGTTTATGTTAAAATTTAAATGACAGGGACTTCCCTGGTGGTCTAGGGGTTTAGAATCAAGCTGTCAATGCAGAGAACACAGGTTCAATCCCTGGTCCAGTAAGTTTCCACATGGTGTGGAGCAACTAAGCCTTTGTGCCACAACCACTGAGCCCAAGCTCTGGAGCCCATGAGCCACAACTATAGATGCCTGCACGCTAGAACCCATGCTTCGCAGCAAGAGAAGTCACTGCAATAAGAAGTATGTGCATTGTACTAGAGAGTAGCCCCCACACAGCAATGAAGACCCAGCATAGCCAAAAAATAATAAATTAATGAATAAAATTTTTTTAAATTGAATGATATCATGACTGAAAAGGTATTTTTAAAACCTTAACTGTAAATTTTGGAGGGCTTCCCAGGTGGCGTTAGTGGTAAAGGATCCACCTGCCAATGCAGGAGACACAGAGAGGTGGGTTTGATCCCTGGGTAGGAAGATCCCCTGAAGAAGGAAATGGCAACCCACTCCAGTATTCTTGCCTGGAGAATCCCTTGGACAGAGGAGCCTGGTGGGATAGGGTCGCAAAGAATCGAACATGACTGAAGCAACTTAGCATGCAGCACATAGATATTTTAAAATTGCAGTTAACAAAAAAGCTGAATTTAACTTCCTGTGTAGTATACACAATAACTAATCTTTATTGAGAACAGACTATGTGCTAAGTCTCCTGTTCTATGCATTTCATGTCTATTTTTGACTTATTGCCTAGAATAGCATAGGATGTGTATTTTACCTGGGAGAACACAACATGTGGCAAAAGCAGTTTTTTTTAAGCTTTTTGAAAAAAATTATATGCCCAGTAAATAAAATGATGACAGCACAGATAAGCACAAAAAATTAGCTCATGCCCATAATTCTATGATTCATAATTGGTTAACACTTTAGTGTATATCATCATACATGCATATATATTTTATAGACACACATATCATGTAATTGAGATCATATTGCACACAGTTTTTTAATTGCATACACAATTTTGTGATAAAATATTTCTTGATGTTGTGATGGGGCCTATACAGCAGGGAATTACAGCTATGCATGTTCCCTTCATTGAAGAAAAGTCCTCTTATCTTTGGAAAAATCACTGTTTCCCATTGGTCACAAACGTTCAAATTGCTGGGGCAAGGATGACCCATGGTGGAGACAAATGACAGATTGGGAGGAAGTAGAGAAAGGTTATTATCCTAAAATGTTCATAGAAAACTTGCTTTTTTTTTTTTTTGCAGAAAGCTAATGAAACATTTTTGGATATCCATGACTTGTATCATTAAGCATGCATCTATTACCATTCTCCAAAGGGTGGTATTTTCTAAAGAGAGGCATCTAAGACACTCTGAGAAGAAAACAAGTAGAAGAGAAGACCTTTATTTAACATTCCTGATAGAGCTCCTTACACTACACTTCCTGTTTTCCATATTACATAAAAGTATAGAAAGATACAACAGTAAATTTCTGTAAGAAGGTTTCATTAGGAACCAAAATCTTTGGTCTAACTTTGACAAGGCTAAAAATTTCAGGGTTCATATATGTCAGCAGTGTTTCAGAACAACTGGTGAGGAAATTCTAAAATTCTTTTTTTTTTTTAAGTCTTTATTTAATTTGTTACAATATTGCTTCTGTTTTATGTTTTGGTTTTTTTGTCCAGGAATCATATAGGATCTTAGCTCCCCCAACAGGGATCAAATCTCTCCCCCGGCATTGAAGGACAGTCTTAACCATTAGACTGCCAGGGAAGTCCCTGAAATTTTTAGAGTATGTCATAAGGAGTTGAATCATACACTGTAGGTAAGATCAGAGATAAGTCTGAAAAAGGAAGGAAAGATAAATGTTAGTGTGAGCTGAGTTATTGCAGCAGTAAAATTAACACAGAGTAAATATGTAACACAGAGTAAATATGTAACAAACACAGAGTAAATATATAGCAAACCACTTGTGAACCCTCAGCTTTGGAAATGATGCGATTTGGCATATTGTGTACCCTTCTCTTATGGCCTCGCCCAAGGTTAGTGCTTTAGTGAGGATGGGAATTTCCATTAAATGAGTAATATAGTCTGTGACTAATCTGAGGACACCCGGGTAAGATGACTTTGAAAACATCAGCTGAATTTACCTGAGAAATCAATACAGAGATAAGGGGTGATTTACATCTAACAGATGAGAACCTGGCTTCTTGGTGTCCCACAGGTTTTACTCTGAGGCTAAAGTCAACTCACTTTTTAGCCATATTTGGGTATCAGTTGTGCCTGTAGTTAACATTATTAAGATCTTTAAAGGACCCATGATAGTGCTCAGTCATGTCTAACTCTTTGGACTGCAGCCCACCAGGCTCTTCTGTCCACTTAATTTTCCAGGCAAGAATACTGGAGTGGAATGCCATTTCCTCCTCCAGGGAATCTTCCCAACTCAGGGATCAAACCCATGTCTCCTGTGTCTCCTGCGTTGCAGGTGGATTCTTTACCCATTGAGCTATCTGGAAAGCCACTTTTAAAAGATAGCAGTGAGGTTTTTTTTTTTTTCCCCTAATAATGTAGAGTAGTTGGTTACAGACTAAACCTTCCCCTGACAATCAGAAATTCTGGACAATACATAAAAACATTGCTAAAAGACATTTGAAAACTATGATACCACCAAGGGCTTTGAGAGAACAAGATTTCTAGGAGAAGGTGCATTGGATAAGTTGAGGAAACCTCCTTAAATCTTCAAGGTCCTATCTGTTCCCCAGGTCCTCAAACTTACCATGGACATGAAGTCACAACTATTTCATCCACAGGCTTTGCAGGGTGCTTCTGTTTCCTCCAAGGTGAGTGCTAGTCTCCAGCGCAGATTGCATTGCTCCTGAAAAGGGAAGAGCTGCTGCAGCTATGGCACCAGGTCCCACCATAATCATAAGGATCTGATTTCTTTCATTAGTTCTGGAGTTAGAGGAGTAACATGTTGTAGGGTATGGGATTCTGTTTCCTTGTTGGGTCTGAAGTGGTCAGTTGAAACATCAGGAATGCATAGATGTTAATGTCTTATAGGGTAAAGGTTGACCAATAAAAGTTAAGTCAATCAACAGAGGGAGCCATTGAATAAATTCCTGTCTTTTTCTTCCTCTAACAGACTGTTCCAAGACAAAGTGCTTCTACACAGTGAGCTTCTCTGCATGAAGCTGTGGTCATCTGCAGACTAATCTGTATCTCCTTTTCCTCCTCTTCTACCAGCTTTATTTTCCTTTTCCTTTTACTATCTCAGAGTTATTTAGTTCAATTCAGTTTAGTTGCTCAGTTGTGTCCAACTCTTTGTGACCCCATGGACTGCAGCACGCCAGGCTTTCCTGGCCATCACCAGCTCCCAGAGCTTACTCAAATTCATGTCCATTGAGTCAGTGAGGCCATCCAACCATCTCATTCTCTGTCGTCCCCTTCTCCTCCTGCCTTCAATCTTTCCCAGCATCAGGGTCTTTTCAAATGAGTCAGTTCTTCACATCAGGTGGCCAAAGTATTGGAGTTTCAGCTTCAACATCAGTCCTTTCAGTGAATATTCAGGACTCATTTCCTTTAGGATGGACAGGCTGGATCTTCTTGCAGTCCAAAGGGCTCTCAAGAGTCTTCTCCAACACTATAGTTCAAAAGCATCAATTCTTTGGCACTCAGCTTTCTTCATAGTCCAACTCTCACATCCATACATGACTACTGGATAAACCATAGCCTTGACTAGATGGATCTTTGTTGGTAAAGCAATGTCTCTGCTTTTGAATATGCTGACTAGGTTGGTCATAACTTTTCTTCCAAGGAGTAAGCAGCTTTTAATTTCATGGCTGCAATCACCATCTGCAGTGATTTGGGAGCCTAAAAAGATAAAGTCTGTCACTGCTTCCATTGTTTCCCCATCTACTTGCCATGAAGTGATGGGACCAGATGCCACGATCTTAGTTTTCTGAATGTTGAGTTTTAAGCCGCCTTTTTCACTCTCTTCTTTCACTTTCATCAAGAGGCTCTTTAGTTCTTCTTTGCTTTCTGCTGTAAGTGTGGTGTTATCTGCATTTCTGAGGTTATTGATATTTCTCCTGGCAATCTTGATTCCAGCTTGTGCTTCATCCAGCCTGGCATTTCTCATGATGTGCTCTGCATATAAGTTAAATAAGCAGGGTGACAATATACAGCCTTGACGTACTCCTTTCCCTATTTGGAACCAGTCTGTTGTTCCATGTCCAGTTCTAACTGTTGCTTCCTGACCTGCATACAGATTTCTCAGGAGGCAGGTTAAGTGATCTGGTATTCCCATCTCTTTAAGTATTTTCCACAGTTTATTATGATCCACACAATTGAAGGCTTTGGCATAGTCAATAAAGGAGAAATAGATGTTTTTCTGGAACTCTCTTGCTTTTTTGATGATCCAGCAGATGTTGGCAATTTGATCTCTGGTTCCTCTGCCTTTTCTAAGTCCAGCTTGAACACCTGGAAGTTCATGGTTCATGTATTGTTGAAGACTGTCTTCGAGAATTTTGAACATTACTTTGCTAGCATGTGAGATGAGTGCAATTGTGCTATAGTTTGAGCATTCTTTGGCATTGTCTTTCTTTGTGATTGGAATAAAAACTGACCTTTTCCAGTCCTGTGGCCACTGCTGAGTTTTCCAAATTTTCTGGCATATTGAGTGTAGCACTTTCACAGCATCATCTTTCAGGATTGGAAATAGCTCAACTGGAATTCCATCACCTCCACTAGCTTGGGTCATAGTGCTATTTCCTAAGGCCCACTTGACTTCGAGTTTCAGGATGCTTGGCTCTAGGTGAGTGATCACACCATTGTGATTATCTGGGTCATGAAGATCTTTTTTGTATACTTCTTCTGCATATTCTTTCCACCTCTTCTTAATATCTTTTGCTTCTGTTAGGTCCATACCATTTCTGTCCTTTATTGTGCCCATCTTTGCATGAAATGTTCCCTTGGTATCTCTAATTTTCTTGAAAAGATTTCTAGTCTCCCCCATTCTGTTGTCCTCTATTTCTTTGCATTGAGCACTGAGGAAGGCTTTCTTATCTTTCCTTGCTACTCTCTGGAACTCTGCATTCAACTGGATATATCTTTCCTTTTTTCCTTTGCCTTTCACTTCTCTTCTTTTCAACAGCTATTTGTAAGGCCTCCTCAGACAACCATTTTGCCTTTTTGCATTTCTTTTTCTTGGGGATGATCTTGATCACTGCCTCCTGTACAATGTCATGAACCTCCATCCATAGTTCTTCAGGTACTCTGATTATCAGATCTAATCCCTTGAATCTATTTCTCACTTCTACTGTATAATCATAAGGGATTTGATTTAGGTCATACCTGAATGGTCTAATGGTTTTCCCCATCTTCTTCAATTTATATCTGAATTTGGCAATAAGGAGTTCATGACCCGAGCCACAGTCAGCTCCCAGTCTTGTTTTTGCTGATTGTACAGACCTTCTCCATCTTTGGCTGCAAAGAATATAATCAATCTGATTCTGGTTTTGACCATCTGGTGATGTCCATGTGTAGAGCCTTCTCTTGTGTTGTAGTGTTGTGTATACTTCCTAGTGAAAAATTAACACTTAACCTTTACCCCAGCATCTGTTTTCTAAGGAACTTAGGCTAAGATAGAATGAAAATTTAGAGAAGTGAGCCCAGTTTGACCCTAATGTCTCACTTTAGCCATTTGTTTGTTTATGAGTAGAAGCCAGGAGGCTGAGAAGCTGAGCAGAGTTTCCAACATTCTTACAGTGCTTGTGGTCAAAAATGAAGACTTCAGGCTGACCAAGGAGAGACTCAGGCCAACACTCCAGTTTTAACTTACAACTCCACAAGGGCTAGACAGTAAATCAACTAAATCCTTGATTTAACGAAACGTAATCTTCCTTTAGCTAACTGCTAAACTGCCAAGCAAAAAATGAATGCTCTCTGTAAGGTATTACCTAGAATTTTAAAATATCTCTACAATTTATCATATATAAAATTATCATATATATTGCACATAAACAGTTATCATATATATTGTCTAGCTGCCAGCCAGAAACTACCAGTTATACCAGGAGGTGAGAGCACCTGACTGAAAAACAAGAGGAGATTATAGAAATATACTCATTGGAGATCCAAATATGGGAATTATTATATGTGATCTTTAAGATAACATATTAATATGTTCCAGAAATATGATGACAAAATGGAAAAGCTTAGTATAAAACTAAAAAGTATAAAATTCTTCAAATGGAAATTATAGAAATGAAAAAAATAAAATTAAAAGGCAATAGGAGTAGATTAGGAGCAATTTAGGAGAGAGGGAGAGAGAAAGAGAAGGAGGTAGGGAGAAGGGTTGGTGAGCATATGAAGCAACTAGAACTCATACAGAAGGAATATAAAATGGTATAATCAATTTGGAAAACAGTTTGGTAGTTATTTATTAAATACCATTTCACTTAGCAATTTCACTCTGACCAAGAGGAATGGAAACATATGTGCATAGAAAGACATATATGCATATGTATTTACAAATATTTGTATACACTTTACTCAAAATTGCCCCAAGCCTGGGAAATCCAAATGCCAGCAACAGGTGAATGGATTAAAGATGTGGTATCCATACAGTAGAATTACTAAAACAAAATAAAAAGATTAACAGTAAAACAGACAACCCAATTTTAAAAATGCTCAATAAAACTTTTAAACAAGGCCTTCACAAAAGAGGATAACCAAGTAAGTAGCAAATTCATGAAAAAGCTTTTCAACCTCATTAGTTATCAGGGGCATCTAAATCAAACCACAGTGAGATAACCTATCCTGAGAAGAAAGTCTACATCAAAAAAGAAAAGACTGTCAGTACCAGGTACAGAGATTAAAAAACAGGAACTCTCATACTCCTTGTGAGAGAGAAAATTGGCACAGCCACTTGAGAAAATTGTTTGGCAGTATACATGAAAGCTGTTTGTATACATACCATATGACATAGCAATTTGGCCCTTATACATATTCCTAACAGAAATGCATACACACGAGTGAAAATTGTCACACGAGTGAAAATTGTCACAGCACTACTCATAAAAGTCCTAATCTGGAAACAACACAAATGCTCACTCACATAAGAATGGATATACATAGTGTGGTGTATTCAAACAATGGAAGAATTCTTCAGCAATGATCATGAATAAATTCCTGTTTAATGCAAAGTATGAATGAATTTCATCAATATGGTAAGTTAAAGAAGCCAGATACCAACTGATATGTACTGCATGATTCAATATGTGTTAAGTTTAAAAATCATCCAAGCTTAATAATGATATTAATCAACAGGCATAAAGCGTCAGTTAAATAAGATGAAAAAGCTCTAGAGATCTGCTGTACAACATTGGACCTGTCATCAACAACAATGTACACTTAAAGTTTAAGAGAATATATCTCATGTGGTATCCTTATCACAAAAAAAAATGTTAAAAGAAAAATACAACTCCCCAAACTAAATGATGGTGTTAGAAGTCAGGATAGTGGTTACATCAGTGGGGGATATAAAGGGGGTAACAAATGGGAGAGAAGGAGGGGCTTCCTTGACTTGGTTATGTTCTATTTCTTGACCTCATGGTAACCATAAAGGTGTATTCTTGCTGTGATAATTCATGAAACTCTATGCTTTTGGTGTACTGTTCTGTATGTTACATACTAATAAAGTTTATTTAAAAATAAAGGAGATCAGGGTTTCCTGGTGGTCTAGTGGTTATGAATCTACCTGCCAGTGCAGGGGAAACATGCTCTAGAGCCTGTGAGTTGCAGCTGCTGAAGCCCGTGCACCTAGAGCCTGTGCTCTGCAACGAGAGAAGCCACTGCGATAAGAAGGCCGTGCACCAACAAGAGAAAGCCCAAAAGCAGCAAGGAAGACCCTGCACAGCCAAAAATAGATAAATCTTTTAAAAAATAAAATAAAGGAGATCAAAAGAAGCCAACTGTGGTTATAATGGAAAATAAAATGAGCATTTATTGAAGGATTTGTGCTGTTGAATATGTATTCATTTTCTTCCTCACTATAACTTGTTGGAAAATATACTTATTGTATCTTTATCTTACAGATGAAAATACCAAGCCTAAGAGGAAGTAGGCAAATTGCCCAAGTTCTTACAGCATGTTTTTCTGTCTCTAAAACTTTTGGTTTTTGCACAGTATTTATCTTCTCTTGTAGTTTCCTTCCAAATTCACAAATTGCCTTGTCCGACAATACCTCATTTAAATAATCTAGGTGGTTGAATCTAATCATGTAAGTTAAATTCCAAAGAATAATAATCTATCACATATAAATATATAAATCTGTTTTTGCTTTGCAGATAATCTCTTGTGAATACAACTTCTCAAGGTAACAGAGAATTTCTCAACAATAAGCCTAAGAATACTTGCCAAAGCCCTTCCAGTTAAATGCAGCCAAAGTGGGAGAGTAACCAACACGATATATCCCACTCATTCAAAATGAAAGAAATGTAACTTTTTTCCCCTAAATCAAATCAATCTGTCTCCCCATACACTTCCAACCAGCTTGGAAGACAATCTAGTTTTTATCTGGCAGAAAACTTAATTTTATTCATGGAGTGGATGGGTGAAACCCTTTTCCTATCTCACAATTCTATAAGGAATTCTGGGGCTTATTGGAAATTTGAGATGGAACCTTGACTTTGACTCTGATTGTCACAATCAAAACTGTTTACTGTTTAAGTTAAATAGTGTATTCCACCCCCAACTACACTGCCAGGAACCTCACTGTCATGCAGTCAGGCAGGTATGAGAAGTGGGCAGCCCCCCGCCCCGTGTCAGTCTTTCCCACCACCCCAGTCCCTCAAGTCTAGGCCTCTCCACTCTATTTCCATCTTGGAACCCTGATCTTTTCAGACAACTGACCTCAGAAACTCTGCTCCAGGTTTTTGAAAACAAAGCCTTTTAAACTTCTTTCCTGGCAAAAGTGAAGCTCAGGCTCTCATAATACAAAACCTTCTTACCCTCTTTAGGAAGCAATCTTTCTGAGCCCATATGTAAGAACACACACATATATACAGAATTACAAGAATGCTGTTGAAAGAACCCGAGGGATCTATAACCAAAATATTTTGGGCAGCACTTTGGGCACATCTCAAAAATATTTGGATCACAGTTTAAGCAGGTTTGTATCTGTATAGGTACAGAATATTCTTGCAAATAGGTTTGTGAGGCTGCTGCCAACATAGCAGAACTTTCAGTTAATTTTACAGTCAAAGGCTAATATGACTGGGTTATTCCTCTGATAAGACCATCCTTTGGAATTTCCCCAAACCTACAGTTGGGAGTAAAGCAGAGCCACATATCTGAATGAGTGGATGGCCCTTTGGGGGCAGGTTATGAGTGCAGGAGGAAGATTAGTGCTGGAGGTATTGTAGCTACCGAACAGTTCCGTGGATATTCATGCACACACATGCAGAAGAACAGGGTGGCTGGTCTCCCCCCACATAGCCTGAGTGTTGGTGCAAAGGAGCACCCCAGGAAATGGGAGAGGTGCTGAAGAATTCCTTAGGAGCAACTCACGTCCTTAATTGGTTTACTCATGGTTGGTCAATCTGAGAAACAAGACTTGTTTGTGGTTATTTCGGTCTATACTAACATAATAGGAGGAATAATGGTAGTAATTATACCAGTGAGTGAACCTCACCAGCATTCCAGCTACTCTGTTGTTTTGTATCCATCATGTCATTTACCACCCTGAAAGAAAATACCATTATCCCCATTCTGCAGATGAAGTAACCGGGCAAGTGAGGCCAAGATTAGATGATAACCAGCAGGACTGTTTATAAACAGAAAGTCTAAATTCAAAGCCTAACATGTTTACCACATTTATTCCTGAGAATAAAGCCTCATATCAGTGCAGAATGCACTAGAGACTGGTGTCCCTGTATTTGACAGTAGACGAGGTAGATTTAAACTTGCAAGGACCAGACTACACAAACCTTATGTAAGCTGAAAAATAAAGAGGTAATTTACTGTCAGCAGTATATTTGGATTTTTAAGAAAGTCTTATTGGATTGCCTGGACATCTATTTAGATAGTAAGTGGAAATTATATTCATTGCCTGGGTATAGCAGCAACAAGTTTTCAAAAGATCTTAAACAAATAGATCTTAAATTAAAATGTGACTCCTCTTTCTTTGTCCCAGGCAATTAGATCTACTGATCTCATCTTTAAAAAAAAAAGAAAGGAAAAGTTTAATAATTCTAAAAAATAAGCACTCTATAAATATATTTAAAACCCTTGAATGGTAAACTTTAAACAGATGACTCTTATGGTATATTTACTATATTGGGTTGGCCAAACAGCTTGTTCGAGTTTTTCCACAAGACGTTATGGAAAAACCCCTGAATAAACTTTTTGGCCAACCCAGTATCTCTCTAAACCCTTTAATATAAAAAAAAGTATGCTTTCATACGGGAGAGCTATTTATGTCTTTGCACCACTTCTTCTGTTACATGTATGCATACTTTAATTTCACCTAATTATAGTTACTTTGTTTGCACTTAAAAGCTTTGCATTCACGTTTCTGCAGCTGTCTATTTGTATTGTTAGTGGTTGCACAGATTCCCTCATTGTTCAATTAGCCATTGTGTAGCTGCTGCACAAGTAAATTGTTTTTAGCACTCTGTTTTTGCAAATACTGTTTTACAAAGGTATGTACACATAACTTTTATTCTTTAATATATATTCCCAATAGTGGGATTACAGGTCAAAAGCCCTGACTCTTTTATGTAACAACTTGGTTTTCACACACATCTTATTATTCTTTCTAGCCTCTTTCTTTATTTAAGTATTTGATTAGTTAACATCATAATGTATTCTATAATTTTGGAAAAACTCAAATAGTATTCTTTCTCAACTGCATTCAAAGAGGATTCTGCAAGTAAGAAAAAAAAAAAAAAATTGGGAGGGTGGGGATGGTTGTGCTGCATGGCTTCCAGGATTTTAGTTCCCTGACCAGGGATCAAACCCAGTCCCTGGGCAGTGGAAGTACTGAGTCCTAACTACTGGACTGCAAGTGAATTCCCTGCAAGTAAATATTTTAAAGATGAAGCAATACTAACTGTCAGTTAAACCAAATGAAACATATTTTTAATATTTTTTCCTAAAATTGAAAAAATAATAAATTGCTTCCCTAGCTTTTCTTTCATCCTTTCTTCTCTTTGTGTAGTACAATTCTCTCTTCCCTTATTTAAAGCTACTTGTTGATTCTCCAAGCAATTGTGACAATATTGAAGACTTTCAAATTATGCACATCCATTTCCTAAATGAGGTCACAAATTTTGTAGAATGTTGGTGCAAATGTGGGACTTCCCTAGTAATGTGCAGTGGATAAGAATCTACCTGCCAATGCAGGGGACACAGGTTTGATCCCTGGTCCAAAGAGTCCACATGCTGCAGAGAAACTAAGCCTGTGCACTGAAAACACTGAGCCCAAGGCCTAGGGCCCATTAACCGAACTACTGAGCCTGTGGGCTTCCTTTGTGGCTCAGCTGGTAAAGAATCCGTCTGCAATGCAGGAGACCTGGGTTCCATCTCTGGGTTGGGAAAATCCCCTGGAGAAGGGAAAGGCTACCCACTCCAGTGTTCTGGCATGGAAAATTCCATGGACTGTATAGTCCATGGGGTTGCAAAGAGTCAGACACAACTGAGTAACCCCAACTACAACTAAGTGATTTTCACTCTCACTGAGCCTGTGGGCCTGAGCTACTCAAGTCTGTGTGCCTAAAGCCTATGTTCCACAACAGGAAAGGCCACAGCAATGAGTAGCCCACGCACTGCAACAAAGTTTAGCCCCCGCTTGCTGCAACTAAAGAAAGCCTGTGCAAAGCAGTGTAGACCCAGTACAGCCAAAAAAACTTTTTTTAGAAATGTCCAACGGTGTTTGTTATTTAGCTATTGCTTTTATTCTCTGTATTTTAATAAGAATTAGCTATAAAAGAAAAGTTAGCTTGAAACTCAACATTCAAAAACTCAGATCATGGCATTTCATCCCATCACTTCATGGCAAATAGATGGCGGGAAAAGTGGAAGCAGGAACAGACTTTATTTTCTTGGGCTCCAAAGTCACTGTGGACAGTGACTGTGGCCATGAAATTAGAAGGTGCTTGCTCCTTGGAAGCAAGGAAGCTATGACAAACCTAGACACTGTATTAAAAAGGAGAACATCACTTTGCCAAAAAAGGTCTGTATAGTCAGAGCTATGGCTTTTCCACTAGCCATGTATGGATGTGAGAGTTGAACCATAAAGAAGGCAGAGCACTGAAGAATTGAGGCTTTTGAATTGTGGTGCTGGAGAAGACTCGAGAGTCCCTTGGACAGCAAGGGGATCAAACCAGTAAATTCTGAATCAACCCTGAATATTCATTGGAAGGACTGATGCTGAAGTTTCAATACTTTGGCCACTTGATTTGAAGAGCCGATTCATTGGAAAAAAACCCTGATGATGGGAAAGATTGAAGGAAAAAGGAGAAGGGGGTGGCAGAAGATGAGATAGTTAATACTATCACTGACTCAATGGACGAGAATTTGAGCAAACTCTGGAAGATAGTGGAGAACAGAGGAGCCTGGCATGCTGCAGTCCATGGGGTTGAAAGGAGTCAGACATAACTTAGTGACTGAACAACAAAAAAGAAAAAAAGGAAGGGGAAATTAATGTAACTTTTGCATTAGGCACTGAGGAGTTTAAGATTCCAGAGTAAATTATGGCAATCATATTATGAGAAAATTGAAAGCAAAACAGTATCTCATTCTTATCCTGAATTTTTCAAAATACTTAGTAGTTAACAGGCACTTCTTAAATTAGATTGAATTTTCAGTTTTGAGCAAATTTCCATGACTCTAGTCAGTAGGAAGAAATTTCAGATATGTCATGAAGACTGATTTTATCTATGAATACATAAAATCTATAAACAGTTAAATAGACTGATTTTATCTATGAAGAATAAGCATTTGTCCTCATCCAACAATATATTAGTCATTGAGAAGTTACTCACTTCTCTTGTATTTACTATAATTGTTAGAGATACAGCTGATTGTCAGTGATTACATGGGATGAACCTGAAATTTCAGAAGTCAGGTGACTTGCCTGACATCATACAGTGAGCCTCAGAATTAGGATCAAGGTCTTTTGCTCCAAATCTTGATTCTCATCATCATATCCAAGCTAGGGTATTATTAACAAGTTCAAGATTTTGGAGGAAGTATATATGGGCACCTTTAAAGGGAATATCCTCCTTAGAGGCAAAGGAAGACAAATTTTAGGAGAGCCAGTCCTGAACTACAGATTTCTACTTTTCTTTTACCCCTTCAAGTCAGAGCTGCAGGTTACTGGCAAGGCCTGAGAGCAATCAGGGGTAGGCAGATAGGCAGCTAATGGCAAAAAGCAGAGGGAAATTATTTTATTTTGCTCCAGGGCTAATTTGAAAAAACATAGCCATGTAATATGAAATCTTGCTTTACTTTATATCTGCTAGATTTTTAAGTCAGTGAAGTGCTGTAGAGATATGTTAAGATTTGTCTTTTTTTCTTGAAACTATTTGTAAATTTTAAAATAAGTTAGAGAAATAGGGATTTCTCTGGTGATCCACTGGCTAAGACTCCCTGTTCTCAATGCAGGGGGCCTGGGTTCAATCCCTAGTCAGGGAACTAGATCCCACATGCCGGCATGAAGATGGAAGATCCTACAAGCCACAGCTAAGACCTGGTGCAGTCAAATAAATAAATAAAAATACTTAAACAGTAAAAAAATAAAATAAGATAAACAAAGTTTGAAAAATTCACAAGTAAAATTTATTTTAAAATGATCAGGCTTAGATTTCCTGATAGGTTTCAAAACCAAATTACTCTCTCTATATAAAGTGGTTAGATAAATTACCTACCAATGTCACTTCCCTTGCTCAGGTATAATTTGAAAAATTTAGCCATTATGACTTTTGTTGTTGTTCCAATCCAAAAGACAAGTAAAAATTCAGATTGGACTTACTACTACTACTACTACTAAGTCGTTTCAGTCGTGTCCGACTCTGTGTGACCCCACAGACGGCAGCCCACCAGGCTCTGCTGTCCCTGGGATTCTCCAGGCAAGAACACTGGAATGGGTTGCCATTTCCTTCTCCAATGCATGAAAGTGAAAAGTGAAAGTGAAGTCGCTCAGTCGTGCCCAACTCTTTGCGACCCCATGGACTGCAGCCTTCCAGGCTCCTCCGTCCATGGGATTTTCCAGGCAAGAGTACTGGAGTGGGTTGCCATTGCCTTCTCCGAGATTGGACTTAATTTTATTCTAATCTAGATACACATACACACATACATATGAGAAGGAAATGGCAAGCCACTCCAGTATTCTCGCCTGGGAAATCCTATGGACAGAGGAGCCTGATGGGCTACAGTCCATGGGGTCACAAAGAGTTAGACAAGACTGAGCAACTCACACACACACACACACACACACAAATATATATATATATCCCCTTGCAAACTGTGGGACTTTTCAGTTTTCCTAATCAAATGAGTCAGTTTATCAAAGAAAGTCTTAAAAAAATATATAGCTGATATCAGATATACCATATATATATGATTATTTGTTGCTTCTCAGTTTCTAAGTCGTGTCTGACTCTCTGTGACCCCATGGACTGCAGCACACAGGCTTCCCTGTCCTTCCCTATTTCCTGGAGTTTGCTTAAATTCATGTCCATTGAGTTGGTGATGCTATCTAACCATCTCATCCTTTGCTGCCCCTTCTCCTCTTGCCCTCAATCTTTCCCAGCATCAGGGTCTTTTCCAATGATTCCTCTCTTCGCATCAGGTGGCCAAAGTATTGGAGCATATATATCTGATATCAGATATATCTGCAGGCTGAAGATGCACGGGAGCTGGTGGTGTGGTTCAGTCTAAGTCCAAAGACCCGAGTTCCAGGAGAACTGATGGTAGTCTTTCTGAGGGCAATAGAAGACCACTGTTCAGCTCAAGTAGTCAGGCAGAAAAGGTGAATTCTCCCTTCTTCTGCCTTTTATGTTATTCAGGCCTTCAGTGAATTGGATGAGGAAGGCAATCTGCTTTACTGAGTCCACATTAAGGAAGCTTTACTAAGTCCACTGATTCAAATGCTAATGTAATCCTGAAACATCCTCACAGACAAATTCAGAAAAAAAAATGTTAGCTAAATATCTGGACACTGTATGACTCCATCAAGCTGACACACAAAATTAACCATAAGTCCAGCACTTATTAACTTGGCACCCATACCATCTCCTTCAACCATGCTTAATCTCAAAATAAAGACAATGACAAGACCATTCCTAACATGATACAACTATTCTGTATATAATCAAACACACACTTGAGACTTCCCTGGAGGTCTAGCAGAAAAGACTCCACACTTTCACTGCAGGGGGTTTGGGTTTGATCCCTGCTTGGGGAACAAAGATCCCACATTTCTCATGGTGTAGCCAAGGGGGTAAAAAAAAGCACTAACCCTTTCCCCAGAAGAAAAGGTAAAGTCCTTGAGTGATGCTTACTCTTTTCCTTAAAATCCTATAACTTAAATACTATTATGTTAAATTAATATTTATATGTAATCAATAAAAAGTGACCATGATACAAAGTCAATACATCTATGTTACATGGTAAGGGAATAAAAGAGGAAAGAAAACAAAGATACACAGTTGACCCTTGAACAACAGGGGGGTTAAGGGCATTGGCCCTCCTTGCAGTTGAAAATCTGTCTGCAACTTATAGTTGACTCTCCATATCCGCAGCCCCCCGTATCTTCAGTTCTGCATCAGTGGATTCAACCAACCATGGATCATGTAGTTCTGTAGGATTTACTACTGAAAAAAATTCACGTATGAGGGGACCCATGCAGTTCAAACCCGAGTTGTTCAAGGGTCAACTATTTATATATCAACATATATAAACAAATCTATTCATAATAAAATAGGAAGAAATGCTCCTTATTAATATTCCTTAATAATAAGGAGTAAATGCTCATAGCCAGTATAGTCCTCACTTCTGACTGGTCATGTGATTGTAGCTGGTATTTATAACTACCTTATTTTCTACCCACTATGTATTCATTGGAAAAGACTCTGATGCTGGGAGGGATTGGGGGCAGGAGGAGAAGGGGACGACAGAGGATGAGATGGCTGGATGGCATCACTGACTTGATGGGCGTGAGTCTGAGTGAACTCTGGGAGTTGGTGATGGACAGGGAGGCCTGGCATGCTGCGATTCATGGGGTGGCAAAGAGTCGGACACGACTGAGCGACTGAACTGAACTGATGTATTCTTTTTGTCTTCAGCAAGCACCTCAGTTAGTTATAGTTAGTCATAGTTCCTTGTTTGGTGGGTGACCCAAATCTTCATTCCTGAAGGGTAGAGGCTCTTAGTAATCCTGCCTGGACTGGGTTGTTGTAGTTGTCCATTTCCTTGTTTTTGGAATAGAAGACATCATAATTTATTCCAATTTTCAATACTTCTTATTGTGGCCAATATTTTTTTCCAGTTGTATTGAAATATAATTAAAATAGAACTATATAATTTTAGGGTTTTGGGCAAAATGTTTTGATTTAAAATACATCATGAAATTATTATCCAAAAATTTAGTGACCATCCATCATTTCACACAGACACAAAATTGAAGAAATAGTAAAAAATAATTTGTGTGATGAAAACTTTTGGAATTTACTCTCACCATATAGCCATGTTTATTATAGCTACCATATTGTATGCTATATCCCTAGTATTTATTTATCTTGTAACTGGAAATTTGTATCTTTTGACTGCCTTCACCCAATTCCTCCTCCCTGCATGCCCCGCCCCCCCACCTCTGATACCCACAAATTTGATCTTTTTCTGAGTGTGATTGCACTCAATTTTGAAGTATAATTACCTACACTACCTTGATTCCTGTTACAAAACATAGTGATTTTTTTCCCCATACATTTCAAAATGATCATCATGGTAAGTCTATTTATAATATATCACCATACAAAGCTATTACATAATTATTGACTATCTTTCCTACACTATACACTTACTGGAAGTCTGTCCCTCATAATCTCTCTCATCTATTTCTTTCTTCCCCCTACCTCCCTCTACTCTGGCAACCACCTTTTGGTCCCTGTATCTGTAACTGTTTCTGGTTTTTTAATGTTTGTACATTTTCATTTGTTTTGTTTTTTGGATCCCACATATAAGTAAAATCATGCAGTATTTGTCTTTCTGTAACTTACTTCACATAGCATAATACCCCTTAGAATGTTGTCCCAAATGTAAGATTTCATTCTTTAAAAAAAAAAATTCTATCACATGTATCATTTTTATTCTTTTAGTGTTCTGTGACATCTGCCTTTATCATTGGTGGAAGTTAATCCTTCCAGCTGACCACAAGTATCATAAGATTTTATGGAGTGCCTACAGAATAAAAACTTCAGCTCATCTATGCTTTGTGAAGGCATAAGTATAGTGAATAAATAGCATTGAATCCCAGGCTGATACATATACATTCCAAGTAAATCAATAGCTCCAAATGTTACATATACTCTTAATACTTGTTACTCCACTAAAAGGAAATAAAATTCATTTGCTGGATTCTAATATTTAAATTTACTTTTATTTATTTATTTGGCTGCAAGAAGCTTAGTTGTGGCGTGTGAACTCTTAGTTGTGGCATGTGGGATCTATTTCCCTAACCAGGGATTGAACCCAAGACCTCTGCATTGGGGGCACAGTCCTAGTCGCTGGACCACCAGGGAAGTCCCCATTTGCTGGATTCTTATTTTGGCTCCCAGATTGCTACATTATAGATCCTCACAGTATTTTAAAACAAAACCCAAATATTCAGTTCAACCTAGCACCTTATTTAGGAGTTGTCCCTCTGGGTCTAAGTGGAGGAGAAGAAGACAAAAGCAGCAATCTAAGAAAACTTGGTGGGTGGGGCACATGACCTGGACATCTCCTCCCTGTCCCTGAAACTCTGGGAACATCCCTGAACCCCGCGGGGAATGACACAGCCAGTTCTGCTTCCTGCTGTGGCTGTGTGGCATCTTCATTATTGTCCCTTTCTTTCCTCATGGAGCTCTCCTGCTGCTCATTTTCCAGGGAGATACTTACACAAAGGATCTTAAGTCCTATGCATTAGTTTCCTGAATGTCTTACTTAGCTCTCTCCAGGAGGTGACACAGTACTCTTAAGTGAGAGACTACATGAACTGTCAGAGTCAGGCACTGCAGCTGGGTCTCAGCTGTCTTTATCAAAATTCCCATGCACAGAGCACAGGGCCAGCTGCAAAGGAAAGTGTGGCCTGTCTTTTATACATGAGAGCAATAACCCAGAAGAAAAACAACACCAATTCATGTGTGTGTGTGTGTGTGTGTGTGTGTGTACATGCTATGTTGGTTCAGTCGTGTCTGGTCCTGCAACCCTGTGGACTGTAGCCCACCAGGTTCCTCTGTCCATGGGATTCTGCAGACAAAAATACTGCAGTGGGTTGCCATGCCCTCCTCCAGGGGATCTTCCTGATCCAGGGATCTAACCCACATCTCTTATGTCTACCTGCATTGGCAGGTGGATTCTTTACCACTGAGCCACTGGGGAAGCCCCCACCAATTGATAACAACTATTAAATGAATTATTATCTATGAAATACTGAGAACAGTACCTGCCATAGAGTAAGTATTTGATAAAAGTAGAACAAATCAATTTAGAGGCAATAAGTAGGGGTGTTATGGTGTCAGTTGCAAAGACGCTTTATAGATGTTTTGGTGGGTTGGATGATGCCCCCTAAATTTATATCTATGCAGAAACTCAAAACGTGATCTTATTTGCAATAAGAGTTTTTTCAGATATAATTAGAATAAGGATCAAAATGAAATCATGCTGAGTTAGGGTGAGCCCTAAATCCAATGCAAAGTCCTTATAGGAGACAGGAGAGGGGAAATGCAGGGAGAAGGCAATGTGAAGAGAGAGGTTGCAGTGATGCTTCCACAAGCCAAGGAATGCCAGGAGTTGCCAGCAACCACCAGAAGTTAGGAGAGAGGCATGAAACATTTTCTCCCTTAGAGTCTCAAGGAGGAACCAACCATGCTAACACCTTGATTTTTGACCTGGGCCTACAGGACTGTGGGAAAATGAATTTCTTATAAGCCACCTAGTTTGTTGTGGTGGCTCCAGAGAGCTAACCCAGATTTCTGCTGTACGTCTATACAGATTCTGTATTTGTCAGGCCATGGAAGAATACAAACAATCATTGCTCTGGAACGGGCTGAAAGAGTGTGTCTGTCTAAAAACATTCTTGTGACTTTAATCCAAATAGACTTGTACATGCAAAAGATACCAATTCAGTGAACACATTACACCAGTATAATATATTTATAGTATATGACCTTGTTTTACTCCTATAGCCACTGCCTTTGTCCCCAGGGACAAGGGAACCCTGACTCCTAAGGCTAATTGAAGTCTTTCTCACAGTACTTTGGAATTGAAATTCAAAGCTAGTGGTCAGTTTTTGCTGGTTGCTTAAATGAAGGACATACCAAGTTGAGAGGACTCAGCTTGACTATGAGCTAACAACATAGAGAAACTGGAAAACGGAAAAGAAAGATGCAGGTGCACATATAGAGACAGGACAAAACATGATATAGCTCTAGAGAACAAGGAACCAAGAGATTACCTGCCTTTGTTTCTAATTCAGATCACTTAGGATCCTCATAACAGTCACTACCATGGAGCAAGGCTTCCCTGATGGTTCAACGGGTGAAGAATCTGCCTGCAATGCAGAAAACACAGGAGACTTGGGTTCAATCTCGGTGTCAGGAAGATCTTCTAGAGGAGGAAAATGGCAACCCACTCCAGCATTCTTGCCTGAAAAATCCATGGAGAGAAGAGCTTGGTGAGCTGCAGTCCAAAGGGTCACAGAGTTGGACGTAACTGAGCAGGCAATGACCACTGGCTTAAGAGTAACTCACCAGACTGACTTGCTGATTTCTTAGCCTCTCAGTTTCCTCACTATAGTTGGAACTAATATCAGTACTTCCTGCAAAGAGTGTTCCTTGCATTAACTCTAAAGAACCATTTAGGATGATTAAGGTAATCAAGTGCACCAATGTGAAGCATTTAGAAGTATAACATCACATGCCCTCGGGAAATACTGACTTTTACTGTCATCACCCCAACTCCAGAAGGTAGTTTTTAAAATGTGTCATGCTTCTACATCATTTTATGCTTATTAGTAAGTAGCACATTTAAACTGATTTTTCATGTATGTTTATAATTTCAGCTTCATAATGGGTCAGCTTACCACAAACAAAAGCAAAATTTAGTCACAGTACAGGAAGGTCATTTTTCCCATTCCAGACAATATTTTAAGATAATACACATCGTAAAACACAAAGTAAAGAGTAAAAATCTACATAGTTTCTGGGTATATTTATTGTGGGTATATTTGCTCCCAACTAGATGTTCTTTTTCTGTGTGCATAATTGATCATCTTTTTTTTTTTTCTTTCAATGTGTAAGGAAAGTCATAGTGCCTACTGTAGTTTAAGGAGAAATATTGTGAAAGGAAAAGAGAAAAACTTAATTGTAAAAGCTTGTTATCCTGGAAGGTAAGCACCAGTTGGAGCTTGTTAGCTTGGAGGAAAGCAGAATTCCTGTTGGAGAGACAGCTTCCATTTGTTCAGTAAAATGCGTGAGCAGATTTTGGCCCTCTGGGTCAGTTCAGACAAAGAAGAGTTTAGGGCTTTCATATTAATGAAGGAATAATTTTTAGATTCTTCACTGGTCCATGATGGAGATCCAAATGCTGAGATGTTGGAGAAAGCCTAGAACAGAGAGGTGTGGACCCACAATATTCTGATTGATTCTGAAAAGAAGATGGCTAGAGATGGCAGGATGGCCGAGAGGCTTTGGGGCAGTGAAACAGCTAGTATTCTATTTACGTGTTGCCTTTTTTATGCTTTGTGTAATTTTCACTTATTACTTCTAACTCCTCAGGAAAATCTGCAATGCACTCATATGCAGGCATAAGATGAAGCTAGTGAGAACTCAATCATCATAGCAGGTACATGGACTACACACAAGGAGCCCACCTGAGAAGATATTAAGTGAGACCCTTTTGATTTGGTGTGAAAGTCAGGGACATCAAGGACAAAATGGTTTGGAGGCCATTTTTGGAAACCCTTCTGTTCTAAAGAAAAACTAGGCAGAAAAGAGCACTCTTAGAATAGTCCAGTAATTTACTGGTGGCAATGTGCACTGTGCTTTATTCAAGAAAACAGGAAACCTTGGGCCCAGTGATAACTGTAGCAACTTGAAAAAGACTACATGACTAGTTCTCCAAACTCTGACCTCTTTGAGACTTCCCTGATGGTCTAGCAGTTAGGAATCCCTCTGCCAGTGCAAGGGACATGGGTTCCATCCCTGGCCAGGGAGGACCCTACTTGCCTGGGAGCAACTAAGCTTGTGCCCCACAACTACTGAGCCTGAGCACTAGAGCCTGTCTCCTCAACAAAGAAGCTACCGCACCACAAGGAAGAGAAGCCCGCATTCGTGGCAACTAGGGAAAGCCACGCAGCACCGAAGACCCAGCACAGTTATAAATAAATAAATTAATAAAAATTTAAAAGACCTCTCTGTAAAGCACAACAAGGTGAACATTAATGTAAAGATGATTACAGACAGCTCTGTGAAGGAAAGATGGACACCTGGGCAAAAAATTCAGGGTGCCAGTATCAGCACCTAGAGATTGTGGTGAATTGACCTTCCCCTGTTCTGAATCAGATATTAAAGAGATAAAATTGCCCTTCAAAAGCAACTTTAAAAAGTTATTTTTGAAAAGTATACAGTATAGTGTAATAAACCCCCAAGGATCCCATTACCCAGTTTCAACAATAACCAATCTTGCTTCATCTTTACCCCATTCTCCTTTCTCCCTTTAAAATTTCATCATTTCATTTATAAATATTTTAATTTATATTTCTAAAATGTAAATGTAAAGATTCTTATTTTATACATAACCATAATATAATGATCATACTGAAAATAATTGATAATGGTTCCTTAATATCAAATTATCAATGTTCACATTTTACCGGTTGTCTCATAAAGTTTATGAGACAAAATTCTTTAAAGTTTTAGAAATTTGATTTAATCAGGATCAAAGGCCACACGCCTCTTTTCTCCTTTTTTCCCCCATATAATTTGTTGGAGAACTTGTGACATTTGTTCAATAGTTTCTCACATTATGGATTTTGTTGATTGCATTTCTGTTGTTCTTCACTAGACACTTCTTTCCCATATTTCCTAAAGGGGCAAGTGAAACCTTGAGGCTTGATATGATGTAGTTTCACCTTTTCTTTTCAAAATGACTTTATAAGTAGTAGTCTGTGATTTTGTTAGCGTGCACAAAATGCCTGATTCATTTTCCTTCTGTTAATAGCCATTGATGATCATTGCCTAGTTATTTTTAAAGACTGGCAAAAGGGTAAATTTCACACTGTATTATTTTCTAGAATGAAAAACTTTCCCTTATAACAATTCGGTTATTCTAAGTTAGTTCATGTAGGAAAGACAGGTTAAAATAAATCTTTGATTCTTTCTTTTACCAGTTTTCAGTTCAGTTCAGTCACTCAGTCATGTCTGACTCTTTGTGATCCCATGAACCGCAACACGGCCTCCCTGTCCATCACCAACTCCCAGAGTTCACCCAGACTCATGTCCATTGACTCAGTGATGCCATCCAGCCATCTCACCCTGTCGTCCCCTTCTCCTCCTGCCCTCAATCACTCCCAGCATCAGAGTCTTGTCAAATGAGACAGCTCTTCGCATCAGGTGGCCAGAGTATTGGAGTTTCAGCTTCAACATCAGTCCTTCCAGTGAACACCCAGGATTGATCTCCTTTAGGATGGACTGGTTGGATCTCCTTGCAGTCCAAGGGACTTTCAAGAGTCTTCTCCAACACCACGATTCAAAAGCATCAGTTCTTTGGCACTCAGCTTTCTTTATAGTCCAACTCACATCCATACATGACCACTGGAAAAACCATAGCC
This sequence comes from Bubalus bubalis, assembly GCF_019923935.1. Lineage (NCBI taxonomy): Eukaryota > Metazoa > Chordata > Mammalia > Artiodactyla > Bovidae > Bubalus > Bubalus bubalis. The sequence continues at coordinate 88,336,381 of NC_059157.1, read as the reverse complement.
GTGACTAGACGGACCTCTGTTGACAAAGTAATGTCTCTGCTTTTTAATATGCTGTCTAGGTTGGTCATAACACTCCTTCCAAGGAGTAAGCGTCTTTTAATTTCATGGCTGCAATCACCATCTGCAGTGATTTTGGCGCCCCAAAAAATAAAGTCAACCATTGTTTCCACTGTTTCCCCATCTATTTGCCATGAAGTGATGGGGCCAGATGCCATGATCTTAGTTTTCTGAATGTTGAGCTTTAAGCCAACTTTTTCACTGTCCTCTTTCACTTTCATCAAGAGGCTCTTTAGTTCTTCTTCACTTTCTGCCAGAAGGGTGGTGTCATCTGCATATCTGAGGTTATTGATATTTCTCCTGGCAATCTTGATTCCAGCTTGTGCTTCCTCCAGCCCAGTGTTTCTCATGATGTACTCTGCATAGAAGTTAAATAAGCGGGGTGACGATATACAGTTTTCAGTTAGGTCTCTACTATCCTCCAAAGGTGACTATTTTTTAGTATCATTTATTATAATTATTAAATAGTAACAATTATTAATACTTTATTATTATTTAATATTTTATTCATAAATTCAAGCATCTGGTATGTCTTAGTCCACTACTTCCCAGGTGGCGCTAGTGGTAAAGACTCCGCCTGCCATACAGGAGATATAAGACACATGGGTTTGATCTCTGGGTTGAGAAGATCCCCTGGAGGAAGGTATGGCAACCCACTCCAGTACGCCTGGAGAATCCCCATGGACAGAGGAGCCTGACAGGCTACAGTCCATAAGGTTGGGTTGCAAAAAGTTGGACATAACTGAAGTGACTTAGCACGCATGTAATCCACTGCAGTTATTTTTTCTCAAAGTGGCTAACCTTACCCAAAGGAAGCCTCTTCAAGTTTGCTTTCTTTGTTTTACAATTAAAATTTTTTAAATATAATTTTTAAAGATTACACTCCATTTACAGTTATTACAAATACTGGCTATATTCCCCGTGTTGTACAACACATCCTTGTAGCCTATCTTACACTAGATACTTTGTACCTCCTGCTCCCCCACTTAGTCTATATTGCCCCTCTTCACTGGTGACCACTAGTTTGCTCTGTTCTGACTTCTTTTTGATAGCTTTGATTTCTTATATGATAACATATTTCAGGATTATTTAATATATTTCCTGACTCAGAACTACAAGCAGCCATTTCTCAAATGAGCCCTTGTTCCTTTTAGTGACAAAAGGTATTTAGAGACCAAAATGAGGTTGTCGGGGTGCCCCTTGCTACTTGTTTCTAAGTCTTTTCAGTGGACAGTTAAGAATTTTCCTTAAAAGATAACTATATCACGAGCTCATTCTGATCTTTACAATTAAATATCTATAGGAGTTTTACTTAATCTCATTGATCCTACACTTTCATTTCACACAGAAAATCTCAGTTCTCAAAAACACCAACATAAATAGTTATTTATTTTATCACATAATACAGACAGACAGTGATGTCAGAATAAAAAGAACACACCATCAGCTACTGTGCTACCATGGTTATTGTTCTAAACTGCAAAACTGATCAAGTCATAAACTGACCAAGTTTATCAAGGCATAAACTTTGTCTAAACTACTTGTTTCATTCCCACCCTCTGAAGAAAAAAATTAAGGGATGTTAACATGCTGCAAAACACTTGAGGATCTGAACTTATACCACTGGCTAAGCCTGAAGTTTCTATTCTGCTTCCCCATCCCACTGAACTCTGAGTCATCCACCCAGGTCCACATCAGATGCTTTTTTTAGGCTGCATCCTCCTTGGTGTTGCTGCTGCTGTTTAGTCACTAAGTCATGTCCAACTCTTGTGACCTCATGAACTATATATAGCCTGCCAGTCGCCTCTGTCCATGGGATTTCCTAAGCACGAATACCTGAGTGGGTTGCTATTTCCTTCTCCAGGGGATTTTCCTGATCCAGGGATCAAACCTGATTCTCCTGCTTGGCAGGCAGATTCTTTACCATTGAGCCACCTGGGAAGCCCTGTATTCCCCTTACATTGACACAAATGGTCACTCTCTGTTTTCTACTCTGCCTCATATAGGCCTTTATTGGTGCATTTACCACACTGAATTCTAATTATTTACAGAACTATGCATCCTTTACTAGATAGTGCACATCTTGATGGCAAAGCTCATTCAATTTTGTATTCCTAGCATCTGAGTAAAGTCCATGATAAATAGAAGGTACTCTACAGGTACTTGTTTAATTGAGCTGATTTATTATGACTGAAGAGATACAAAATCTAGCAGTTTTGTTTTCTAATGTTTAAGAAGAGTTCTCTGCAGTGTTTTTAAGAAGAAAAAATTTTTTCTACTGGTAACATCACATTGCTAGGAATTAAAGACGCATGGATAAATTATTTGCACAGGCATAATTGCTCTTTCATCTTTCAGGATTCAAGTAAACAAAACAGGACTTCCCTGGTGGTCCAGTGGTTAAGAATCTGCCTGTCAGTGCAAGAGACACAGTTTCAACCCCAATTCCAGGAAGATCCCACATACCGCAGGGAAACTAAGCCCCTGTGCCACAAATACTGAGTTCTCATGCTCTAGAGCCTGAGAGCCATAACTACTGAGCCCGCTTGCTGCTGCTGCTGAAGCCTGCACGCCATAGAACCCTAGCTCCATGACAAGCGATGCCACTGCAATAGAAGCCTGTGCACCACAACTAGAGAGGGCCCACACACAGCAACAAAGACCCATCACAGCCAAAAATAAATGAATAAACAAAAAATAAAAATAGGCATAACAATATTGGTAATAATAGTATCTGTGAGCATCAGCAAACCTCCATGCAGTGACCCAGTATTCATACCTCTAATGCTAACAGGCAGGGTCCTAGAGAGCCTTCAGTGTCTGTATGTTGCCATTCTAGCAGACTGCATTTGTAATATTCCTCTTAATCAGACTCAGTTCTGCTCCTTCAAAGAACCAGGGCAGAAGGCTAAGTTATTCTCCAATATTATTTTGTAACAGTTTTAAACATTTGCTTTTCATAGTCATCAGGGAAACGCAAATGAAAACTACAATAGGATGCACTGTATACCCACTAGAATAGCTAAAATTAAAATGTTTGGGGCGTGGTCCTAAGATGGCAGAAGAATAGGACCACTTTCTCCCCCACAAATTCATCAAAAGACCGTCTAAATGCTGAGTAAATTCCACAAAACCACTTCTGAATGCTGGTGAGGACATCAGGCACCCAGAAAAGCAGCCCATTGTCTTCGAAAGGAGATAGGAAAAAATACAAAAGACAAAAAAAGAGACAAAAGAGGTAGGGATGGAGATCTGTCTGGGAAGGGAGTCTTAAAAAAGAGAGAAGTTTCCAAACACCAGGAAATACTCTCACTGACCAGTCTGTGGCGAGCCTTGGAACCTCAGAGGGCAACAGAACTGGGAGGAAAAATAAATAAATAATTAAAACCCACAGATTACGTGCCCAATGGTAACTCCCAGCCAAGAAGCAGCACAGATGCCCGCATCCGCCACCAGCAAGCGGGGGCTGGTCAGGGAGGGACAGGCTGCATTGCTTAGGGTAAGGATCAGGCCTGAATGCCCCCAGGGCAATCTGAGGGAACTAACTTGAGATAGCAAACCAGACTGTGGGATAGCTATCCTGCCAAAAACAGGATAGCTAACCTAACCTAAGACATCGCCAGGCCCGCTCACAGAACAAAGGACTGAGCAGAGCTAGCAGGCTGTGGACTGGCCCATCCCCTGCCGGAGTCAGGCAGGCGAGGGCAGCCAGAGCTGGAAGGGGGCAATCGAGGCCCCAGAGAGGCAACAACTACCACACTGCAAGCAGGCTTCATTGCTAACCAAGACTTCTTGGGATTCTGGACAGTCAACATCCGCCAGGAGGGTCGCAGCCAGAGATCAGGTCCCCAGAAGAGACACACAGCACAGCTGAGAAGGTGCACGGGTTGTACACCCAGAACCGATCCGCAGGGATGGGGGAGATAAGTCACAGTGACCGCGCTTGCCAAGCACCTGGTCACCTGAGCTGCTCAGACCTGGGAAGGGCACAAAATGCAGGCCCAACCGAGTCTGTGCCTTTGTGGAGTACCTGAGTACCTGAACCTGAGCGGCGTGGACCTGGGAAGTGCATACAACCCAGGGCCGGCCTCAGACAGTCCCGGCAGAGCAACCTAGAGCCTGAGCAGTGTAAACAGGGAAAGCACACGCGCGGTGATGGGGGCAAACCCAGTGTGGCCGAGACACTGCTAGCACACGCCAGTGTTACTTGTTTGCAGTGTTCTTCCCTCTCCACAGCACGACTGAACAAATGAGCCTAAAAAAGTGTCCACCACCGCCCCCTTGTGTCAGGGTGGAAATTAGACACTGAAGAGACCAACAAACAGAAGAAGCTAAAACAGAGGGAACCGCCTTGGAAGTGACAGGTGCAATAGATTAAAACCCTGTAGTTAGCACCAACTACATAGGAAGGGGCCTATAGATCTTGCGGAGAAGGCAATGGCACCCCACTCCAGTACTCTTGTCTGGAAAATCCCATGGAAGGAGGAGCCTGGTAGGCTGCAGCCCATGGGGTCGCTAAGAGTTGAACACGACTGAGCGACTTCACTTTCACTTTTCACTTTCATGCATTGGAGAAGGAAATGGCAAGCCACTTCAGTGTTCTTGCCTGGAGAATCCCAGGGACGGGGGAGTCTGGTAGGCTACCGTCTATGGGGTCACACAGAGTCGGACACGACTGAAGTGACTTAGCATAGCATAGCATCGATCTTGAGAAGTATAAGCTGGATCAAGGAACTATCTGAAAATGAACTGACCCCACACTGTCCACAACATCACCAGAGAAAGTCCTAGATATATTTTTACTATTATCATTTTTTAAATTAAAAATTTTTTTTATTTTTAAGTCCTCTATTACTCCTTTAATTTTCATTTTTATAACCTACTATTACTTTGCAAAAATAAAGACCCTATTTTTTAAAGCAAACTTCATATATATATTTTATAACTTTTGTGACTTTTTTTTTCTTTACTACTGTATTTTTGAAAATCTAACCTCTACTCTAGATTTTTAATCTTTACTTTTTGGTATTTGTTATCAATTCTGTACCTTTAAGAACCCAATCTTCAGTACCCATTTTCACTTGGGAGCGAGATTACTAGCTTGACTGCTCTCTCCCACTTTGGACTCTCTTTTTTCCTCCACCAGGTCGCCTCTATCTCCTCCCTCCCTCTTCTCTTCTCTACCCAACTCTGTGAATCTCTTTGTGTGTTCTGGACTGTGAGAACACTTAGGGAACTGATTGCTGGCTGGATCTGTCTCTCTCCTTTTGATTCCCCCTTTATCCTCCTGGCTACCTCTGTCTCCTTCCTCCCTCTTCTCTTCTCTGTATAACTCCATGAACTTCTCTGAGTGGTCCAGACTGTGGAGAGCACATAGGGAATTGATTACTGTCTAGCTTGCTCTCTCCCCTTGAGCCCCCTCTTCTTCCCCTGGCCAACTCTATCTCCCTCCTCCTTATTCTCTTCTCCATCTAACTTGGTGAACCTCTCTGGGTGTCCCTCACTGTGGAGAAGCTTTTCATCTTTAGACTAGATGTTTTCTCATCGGTGCTGTACAGATAGAGAAGTCTTGAGGCTACTCTAAAAATAAGACTGAAAACCAGAGGCAGGAGGCTTAAGTCCAAATCCTGAGAACACCACAGAACTCCTGACTCCAGGGAACACTAATTGATAGGAGCTCATCAAACACCTCCATACCTACACTGAAACCAAGTACCACCCAAGGGCCAACAAGTTCCAGGCAAGACATACCACTCAAATTCTCCAGCAACATAGGAACATAGCCCTGAGCTTCAATATACAGGTTGCCCAAAGTCACACCAAATCCATTGACATCTCATAACTCATTATGCAAATCAAAACCACAATGAAGTACCATTTCATGCCAATCAGAATGGCTGCTACCCAAAAGTCTACAAGCAATAAATGCTGGAGAGGGTGTGGAGAAAAGGGAACCCTCTTACACTGTTGATGGGAATGCAAACTAGTACAGCCACTATGGAGAACAGTGTGGAGATTCCTTAAAAAACTGGAAATAGAACTGCCAAATGACCCAGCAATCCCACTGCTGGGCATACACACAGAGGAAACCAGAATTGAAAGAGATACTTGTACCCCAGTCTTCATCGCAGCACTGTTTATAATAGCAACCTAGATGTCCATCAGCAGATGAATGGATAAGCAAGCTGTGGTACACATACACAATGGAGTATCACTCAGCCATTAAAAAGAATACATTTGAACCAGTTCTAATGAGGTGGGTGATACTGGAGCCTATTATACGGAGTGAAGTAAGCCAGAAAGAAAAACACCAATACAGTATACTAATGCATATATATATGGAATTTAGAAAGATGGTAACGATAACCCTGTGTGCGAGACAGCAAAAGAGACACAGATGTATAGAACAGTCTTTTGGACTCTGTGGGAGAGGGTGAGGGTGGGATGACTTGGGAGAATGGCATTGAAACATGTATATTATCATATGTGAAACAAATTGCCAGTCCCGCTTCAATGCATGAGACAGGGTGCTCGGGGCTGGTGCACTGGGATGACCCAGAGAGATGGGATGGGGAGGGAGGTGGGAGGGGGGTTCAGGATGGGGAACACATGTACACCCATGGTGTATTCATGTCAGTGTATGGCAAAACCCATACAATATTGTAAAGTCATTAGCCTCCAATTAAAATAAATTTATATTTAAAAAAAAGAAAAACAAAACACAATAAAAGGCAGTAAGAAAGTCACTAAAGGCATACAGAAAACAATGTATAATGGCAATAGAAAGCCCTTCCCCATCAGTAATTTACATGTAATTTAATTAGGCAATGGCACCCCACTCCAGTACTCTTACCTGGAAAATCCCATGGATGGAGGAGCCTGGAAGGCTGCGGTCCATGAGGTCGCTGAGGGTCGGACACGACTAAGTGACTTCACTTTCACTTTTCACTTTCATGCATTGGAGAAGGAAATGGCAACCCACTCAGTGTTCTTGCCTGGAGAATCCCAGGGATGGGGGAGCCTGGTGGACTGCCATCTATGGGGTTGCACAGAGTCAGACACGACTGAAGTGATTTAGCAGCAAATGGGTTAAACTCCCAGTCAAAACATATTGAGTGGCTGCTGAATAAACAAACAAGATCCAAGTAAATAAATAAATAAAATATTTGTTCACAGTTTGCAACTATTCCATATCAAAGTAGTCCTCATATGTTAATAAACTATGGTTTATTTCCCTTCCTTTTTCTCTAATAGCATCTACATATCAGTTCCCCACCAAGCCCTTTCTTCTTTTGTATTGATCATTGTTACTTGAGATGGGGATTTCTAAATCATTCATTTTTAAGAATTTCCTGTAGGTGAGAAATGACCAGGATAGCCATCTAGGCTAAGTGATTTTGATACTTTTTTCTAAAGCAGTATCTCTTTTCTGTAGTCACAAAATTAACTGGCTTCCTCCAATCTGGGTTGCCTTCATGATTCTTTATGAGGGCTTGCCTTTTTGCATTTATGTACCTTAAGTTTCCAAAAGGACCTTCTGTTAGCATAGCCCTATTACTGAAACCTCATTAGCAGGTAAATGATATAATTTTTGCACTCAAGAAGTATTCCTCACTTTTAGGAAGTAAACATTTTAGTGTGTGTGCTTTATGACACACACTCTATTATTAATGGATTTTTTCCTCCTCATTCTCTTCCTTTAAGTATCCCAGGTGATAACTGTTTGGAGCATCTGAAGTCATAGGCTTTAGTTCAGAAAGCCACAACAGTACTGCAGGTGTTTCTGAGAATAGGATTTGCAAAAGTGGCAGGTGTCAGAAATCAATAGTAAATATTCACTCCCAAAAGGATGAGGTCCCATTATCAGTGAGAACTTCTATGATCAAAGAGGGTTAGTGCAACAAGAGGGTTGGAGTTAGAAGTAGAATACGTTTGGATGAGGAGTCACACAGAGGTGGCAGATTCAAGAAAATAGAACTAATGGAATTTTTCATAAGACTATAATAACTTTAAATTTTGTATGGAAACATAAAAGACCCCAAATAGTCAAAACAGTCTATAGAAAGAAGAACAGAGCTGGAAGAATCATACTCCCTGCCTTCAGACTATACCACAAAGCCACAGTAATCAAAATAGTGTGGAACTGGCACAAAAACAGATATATAAATCAATGGAACAGGAAAGAAAGCCCAGAAATAAACCCATGTACTGATGATTAATTAATCTATGACAAAGGGGGCAAGAATATACAATGGAGAAAAGATAATCTCTTCAATAAGTGGTGCTGGAAAAACTAGACAGACACATATAAAAGAGTGAAATGAAAGTATTCTCTAACACCATATGCAAAAATTAACTCAAAATGGATTAAAGACCTAACTGTAAGAGCAGATACTATAAAACTCCTTGAGGAATATATAGGCAGAACACTCTTTGACAGAAATTGTAGCAATATTTTTTTGGATCCCTTTCCCAAAGCAAAGGAAACAAAAGAACAAATAAACAAGTGGGACCTAATTAAACTTAAAAGCTTTTGCACAGCAAAGGGAACCATCAACAAAACAAAAAGAGAGTCTACTGAATGGGAGAAAATATTTGCAAATGATATGACTAATAAGGGGTTAATATTCAACATATATAAATAACTCATACAACTCAACATCAAAAAAACAATCCATTTAAAAGATGGACAGAAGAACTGAATACGTATTTTTCAAAGAGGAAATGCAGATGGTCAAAAGGCACATGAAAAGATGCTCAACATTACTAATCTTCAAAGAAATGCAAATCAAAACCACAATGTGATTATCGCCTCATAGTGGTCAGAATGGTTATCATCAAAAAGAACACAAATAGGAGACTTCCTTGGCAGTCTGTTGGTTAAGATTCCGTACTTCCAATTCAGGGGCCTCAGGCTTCATCTTTGGTGGGGGAACTAAGATCCTACATGCCATGAAGTGGAACATAAATAAATATAAAAAGAACAATCCAAAGTCACATTTTAAAAAAAGAGCAGAAATAAATGTTGGTGAGGATGTGGAGAAAAGGGAACCCTCCTAAAGTGTTGGTGGGAATGTAAATTGGTGCATCCACTGTGGAAAGCAGTATGGAGGCTTCCCAAAAAACTAAAAATAGACATACCACATGGCCCAGCAATTTCATTGCTAGGTAAATTTTGAAAAGAACAAAAACACTAATTCAGAAAGATACATGTACCCCAACATTCGTAGCAGCATTAGTTACAATTGCCAAAGTATGGAAGCAACCTATGAATCCATCAACAGATGAATGGATAAAGAAGATGTAATATGTATATACAATAGAATATTGCTTAGCCACAAAAGAGAATGACATTTTTGTTACAACTGGAGAAGGCTCTATCTAGTAGTTAGAGGCCAGGGATGCTCCTTAACACCTTACAATGGGAAGGATTACTCCCTATAACAATGAGTTATTAGCCTCAAAATATTAATAGTACTGAGATTGAGGGCTTCTTTGGTGGCTCAGTGGTAAGGAATCTGCCTGCCAATGCAGGAGACATGGGTTCAATCCCTTTTCCAGGAGGATCCCACATGCCATGGAGCAACTAAGCCCTTGTACCACAACTATTGATCCTGTTCTAGAGCCTGGCACTCGAAACTACGAAGCCCGTGTGCCTTAGAGCCTGTGTTCCACAAGAGAAAGCACCACAGTGAGAAGCTTGTGCACCACAACCAGAGAGTAGCCCCCCCACTCGCCACAACTAGAGAAAAGCCTGCTCAGCAATGAGGACCCAGCACTCCCAAAAATAAATAAAATTATAAAAAAAATTAATCACAGGGATGTAATATATAGAATGGGGAATATAAAAAAAATAGTACTGAGGTTCAGAAATGCTGTTTGAGAACATTCAGAACACAATAATTAGTGCTGAGGATAATGTGGTCTTATTCTCAATTTAATGTGAATTTCTATCATTCACTAATAAGTATAAAATTAATATAAATTAGTAATTGTAAAAGTGAGAACTTTATTCAAGAGTGCTTTGTACACTAGTATTTCTCCAGTGGTGACAAGCTTGCCATGGCAATGATTTTCAAGATGTGTGACTTGTAGAAAAGGTAGGAAAAATCCATGATGTCGTTGACTGTTCCCTCAGGGCATACCCTTTCCCATTAGAATTGCTCAAGCATAGCACACTTATATTAATATCAGTAGGTTATTTTAAATCTGCCCGTAGAAGCCCATGCCCTTACATTTTGCTATTGAAACAGTGATATTGTTCACAGTAAAGGTCTTTGGCTTAAAAGCTTCTGATAAATTTAGTGTATACCTGAATTGGTCTATTCTATCCTGCTGCTGCTACTGCTGCTACTGCTAAGGCGCTTCGGTCGTGTCCGACTCTGTGCAACCCCATAGACGGCAGCCCACCAGGCTCCCCCGTCCCTGGGATTCTCCAGGCAAGAACACTGGAGTGGGTTGCCATTTCCTTCTCCAATGCATGAAAGTGAAAAGTGAGAGTGAAGTCGCTCAGTAGTGTCTGACTCTTCGTGACCCCATGGACTGCAGCCCACCAGGCTCCTCCATCCATGGGATTTTCCAGGCAAGAGTACTGGAGTGGGGTGCCATCGCCTTCTCTGCTATTCTATCCTAGGTCTGTTAATTTCCCCCTCCAGTGTTTGGAAGATTTTTCTTATTTCTGCTTTTAATATTGGTGAAAAAGCTGTTATTAATACATCAGTTTTCCTTAAATGGTGACTTAATGGCAAACTTTTTCATCCTTGATGCTTTAAAATTTCACTATGATAGATCTCTTGATTTCTTTCCTCTTGGAACTCTAATTAGATCTTTTGTTGCAACTCCATGTTTTAACTTTTGAAGACCATTTCTTTTGCCAGAGAACTTCTTAGCTTACTTCCAGATCACTTGTTTGATTAGCTATGCTTATTTGAATATTCAGCCCATTTGTTAACTTCAGTTTTTCCAAGATATATAGTTGGTTCTTTCTCATGATCACTTATCCTTGTTTAAAACAAGATTATTTTAAGATTAAATGTATTAAGATTCTGGCTTAATTTCAGTGATTTGTTTTCTTGCTGTCAGTGCTTCTGTTATGTACTGGCTTTCCACATGTTTAAGCAGTGGCACTATTTATTGTACAAATAACAGAATACATAATCTGAGCAGACACTGTGTTTAGATACTTTATATAATCCTTAATCCTTTTATTTGGACTAACCAACTAAGCACAACACAGCACAATCCTTTTATTAACTTTATGAACTAAGTAATAGTAATCCCACTTTACAGATGATTAAACTGCATCAATGCCTAAGGCAAATACAAACTTATTCAAAGCCATTGAGTTAGTTTTCAAGCCAGGACACAATCCTATAGTGCAGTGGTCTCCAATATTCTGGCACCAGTGACCGGTTTTAAGTAAGATATTTCTACCGACCAGGGGTTGGGGATGGTTTCAGGATGACTCAAGTACATTTATTGCACACTTTATTTCTATTATTATTACACTAACTCCACCTCAGATCATCAGACATTAGATCCCAGAGTTTTCAATTCAGTTCAGTTCAGTCACTCAGTCGTGTCCGACTCTTTGCAACCCCATGAATCGAAGCACGCCAGGCCTCCCTGTCCATCACCAACTCCCGAAGTTCACTGAGACTCACGTCCATCGAGTCAGTGATGCCATCCAGCCATCTCATCCTCTGTCGTCCCCTTCTCCTCCTGCCCCCAATCCCTCCCAGCATCAGAGTCTTTTCCAATGAGTCAACTCTTCGCATGAGGTGGCCAAAGTACTGGAGTTTCAGCTTCAGCATTATTCCCTCCAAAGAAATCCCAGGGCTGATCTCCTTCAGAATGGACTGGTTGGATCTCCTTGCAGTCCAAGGGACTCTCAAGAGTCTTCTCCAACACCACAGTTCAAAAGCATCAATTCTGCGGTGCTCAGCCTTCTTCACAGTCCAACTCTCACATCCATACATGACCACAGAAAAAACCATAGCCTTGACTAGACGGACCTTTGTTGGCAGTAATGTCTCTGCTTTTGAATATGCTATCTAGGTTGGTCATAACTTTCCTTCCAAGGAGTAAGCGTCTTTTAATTTCATGTCTGCAGTCACCATCTGCAGTGATTTTGGAGCCCCCCCCAAAAAAAGTCTGACACTGTTTCCACTGTTTAGGCACCCATTATAGACCCCTCTTTTACCTAGGTGCTACTAGGCACCTGAGGCCCTTGGGTGTGATCCAAGATTGCATGCTCATTCTTTGCTCCTAAAAGCAATTTCCCCAGTAGCTGCTGGCTAGCCCACAGCAGAGAGGGTAGGGCCATCCTAACACTTGTCTGTCGTGTCTTAGTTACCTGTGTACCCATTCTCTATGCCTGCGTCCAGCACTGGGAGGGCACCTGGGTTGCAGCTGCCTATTCACTGTATACCTTTCAAGTGAAGTCATCTTTTCTAGACCAAGAGCTCTTGTTTAAGTTTAACTTTGCATTTATTAGAAAACCCTACTATTTTGTAAACTTAATATATTAAGTGGAGAAAGAAATGGCAAACCACTCCAGTATTCTTGCCTAGAGAATCCTGTGGACAGAGGAGACTGGTGGGCTGCTGTCCATAGGGTCACACAGAGTCAGACACAACTGAAGCGACTTAGCAGCAGCAATAGCAGCAATATATTAAGTTGTGGGGAGGAGAATTAGCAAGACATTAGGTTATGCTACTTAATTTCATCTGTATCCACTTGGACTAACTGAATTTACTAGAACCTGACTCTACATCTGGGTGTTGAGGGAATTTTTTTTTTTTTTTTTTTTTTTAAGTCTAATGCATCCATGGTACCTCAGGGAGCTTTCAAACTCCCATTTATGAACCTAACCTTTCCTGTGCTCCAATAGCAATCTCTCTACACATAATCATAATGCAAAACACATTTATTTGCATGTACAACAGGAGGATTAGGATCTGAGATGAAAAGAGAAGCATACTTCTGTCAAATGGAGATCAGGATTCTTAAGGAGCTGACTTTGGGACCTTCTGGGCAGGAGGACTTGGAGAGTTGCCTGCAGATTCTGTCTCTTGACCTGCTGCTGCAGATGTTCCAGCGGCATTTTCAGGCTGTCCTTCACTCTGGGTTGACATTTCCAACTCCTTCTGATAGTTAAGCTGGTATTCCAGATAGCTTATGTTCCTGGTCTGTTCATCCAGGAACTTTTTCATGAAGCGTAAGAGCTACAGAAATAAAAACAAGAAAAAACTCATTAAGGACGTTGTCTGCAGCAGGAGGCAATCTAATCTGCTACCCAAATTATAGCTCATGGATCAGCAGTTCTAGGAGCTTGTCAGAAATGCTGAATCTTGAATCTCTTCCACTCCTACTAAATCAAAATCTATGTTTTAAGAAGGGACTAGATGATTTACATGCATAATGAAGTTCAAAGGCATTGATCTCTGACATTCAAGACCTCCAGATGAACACAAACATCCACTTTTTAAAAAAGTTATTAGAGTATAGTTGGTTTACAATGTTATCTTTTCTTAAAATTGTTTATTTTAATTGGAGGATAATTACTTTGCAATATTGCGATGGTTCTTGCCATACATCAACATGACTTGGCCATAGGTATGTGTCTCCCCCCCTCATCCTGAACCCCCCTCCCACCAAACATCCACTTTCAACGAGTATGAGTATTAAAGCATCTCATCAAAAGCACAAATTTAATAAGCTATACTGTAATGGATTTTCACCCTATTTGAATCATAGGTAAGTGTCAAGTAGGTTCCCAGACCTCATTCCCAAGCACTGAAATTTTAGGGTCCTGGTGTAAGGCTCAGGTATTTGATAGTTTTCAGGGTTCTACAGTGAGTCCAATAGCAGCAAGGTTGATAGCTTTTCTACTCGATTATTTTCTTCAATTTCCAGAGAAACTAAGAAGTTTGGTGAGAAATGTTATCACTGCAATTGAGTGTTCACCATTAACCAAAGAACACTTCAGAGACGTCTATAGAATAGGTCACCATTGACATTCACTTTTGTGGGGGTAGTCTAGGATAGCGGTTCTCAAGATGGGTTTATTTAAATATCAAGAGTGCAGATTATTCCTGAAAAGTCTTCTCCATCTTGTACTGAGTTGCATTCCTCCTTACCAGGGCCACTGCTCCTCCCACCTCCCAACTATTCTAAGAAATAAGTTCATATACTTCCTTCAGAGGAAATAAACACATTAGATGATCCATTGCCTTGGGTTCATTTCCTAAAAGCAAGCCATCATCTAGAAGTGAAATGACCCATTTACTACTTACATTGGTTTCTCTATTCCTAGAAGCTGAGGCCTTCAGGTCTTGCAGGAGCTTGTTTAACTCATTCTCCAACTGCAGAGCAGACAGTAGAGCTTGTTTACCAGTTCCCCAGTTATCTATATCAGGCCTCTGCTGGAGAGAAACAGGGAGTCACTCTGCTAGCTAAGGCACAGCTTAGTCACACCCTGCTTCCTGGGTAGATTTATAGGCTTGCAAAGGCCAGTAGTTTCCATGCTTTGTGGCATGATGGAATCAGTGGAGCCCCTTAAATATTGGTGTCTGGCTTTCAGCTGCAGACATTCTGACTTAATTGGTACTGAGGCGCAGGGCTTTTAAAAGTTCTCCAGGTGACTTTAATGTTCTGCAAAGCACGGCTACCACTAGCACAGTTATGTGCATCTTCATTAGCTTTGGAATTTCTTTAGCTTTGGAGAGTAGTTCAGTTCAATTATCACCAGACATTTAGTTGTCTTTAGAGACCTGGAGTTAAAAGAACCCCTCAGATAAGGAGGCACATTTCCACACGTAATAGCGTCAACTAAGGTTTAGATCGTTTCTTTAGAGTATATCAAAAACATTAGGAGTAAATCAATTTTAGATTGTCGCTTTTTTCTGTTTCTTGGTTTTAGAACATAAATATGTATGTTTGTGTTAGTTGCTCAGTTGTGTCCGACTCTTTGAGACCCCATGGACTGTAGCCCACCAAGCTCCTGTATCCATTGGATTCTCCAGGCAAGAATACTGGAATGGGTTGCCAGTCCCTCCAGAGGATCTTCCCGACCCAGGGATCAAACCCAGGTCTCCTACATTGCAGGCAGATTCTTTACCATCTGAGCCACGGGGGAAGCCCTTTTAGAACATAAATACCTATTCTCTATCATTTGGGTGTGTCCCTATTCATAATGTTTAAGTTGGTAATAGTAATCATTCCTAAGAAAGAGGAAATAAGAGACAAGTATGTAGCAATAGGGCTTCCCTGGTGGCTCAGCGTTAAAGAATCTGCCTGCAATGCAGGACACCCAGGTTCAATCCTTGGATTGGGAAGATCCCCTGGAGGAGAGCATGGCAACCCACTCTTTTACTCTTGCCTAGAGAATCCCAGAAGGCAATGGCACCCCACTCCAGTATTCTTGCCTGGAGAATCCCAGGGATGGGGGAGCCTGGTGGGCTGCCATCTATGGGGTTGCACAGAGTCGGACACAACTGAAGAGACTTAGCAGCAGCAGCAGAGAATCCCATGGACAGAGGAGCCTGGCAGGCTGCAGTCCATAGGGTCGCACAGAGTCAACACAACTGAGGCAACTAAGCGGCAGCAGCAGCATGTGGCAAATAGAATGTACAACTCTACAAATGTAGAGTCTGTTCCAGTGGAAAAAAAGTTTGTTTTATTAAATACATTGAAGAGGCAGCTGTATTAAATACCTGAGGGTGTATCTGAATTAAAGAGCTAACATAAGATACAAACCACTCTAGAAGAGAACAGTAGATCTTCTCAAACTATACAGAGGATTAGAATCATCTGGAGAGCTTATTAAGCTCTTTAGCTCCTTGGGCCCCACTCTTAGAGAGGGGGGCTCAGTTTCTTCGAGTGGGGCCCATGAATTTGCATTTCTAATAAGATCCCAGGTGATGCTGGTCCAGAGGTCACACTTTGTATCACTTTCAGAAAAGAAAAGCTAAGATTTAGTGACTGAAATTTACTCAAAATGATATGAAGAGGTTACAAACAAGATACATGCTTACCCTCAGTCAGCTTCTATAATCCCATGTAGGAACATGAGTAATGGAACAAGTCAGATAACAACTAATAACTTAGTTATCCAGACCCAGCAAAGGCCCTATAGAGATCATCATAACAAAGCGACATCGTCACCTTAATCACCGGAAGGCAGATTTTACACTTATATTTTCTTAGATATTTTATGAACTGCTTTGCATGCTCCCTCTTCACATCAGCTTGGTCTTGGAAGAATGTATGAAAAGTAGGCGCTTCTGGATCTTCAATGTAATAACAGGCCTGGAGCAGGGATAAGAATGGGGAGAGACTGCAGGTGAGAGGAGTCAATGTTTAGGACCGGAATCTCACACAAACTCACTTTGTTTTCTCTGTGGCTGTCCAAAAGAGGCCTTCTTTGTTCAGTCCAGGGTTCTCAGTTTGCTCTTTGACTTCCAGAAGGCCCCAACTGCCTTCTCAAACCCAGGATACCTCAAAGAGAAGCGACCCTGGTTTTAACACGCTGGTGCCTAGCATTTGGCCATTAGGCCTCTAAGGGTCAGGCTTATGAACCCTATATGCTAGCACTATAACCAGTA
Source organism: Bubalus bubalis (assembly GCF_019923935.1). Classification (NCBI taxonomy): domain Eukaryota; kingdom Metazoa; phylum Chordata; class Mammalia; order Artiodactyla; family Bovidae; genus Bubalus; species Bubalus bubalis. The sequence continues at coordinate 88,319,717 of NC_059157.1, read as the reverse complement.
TTTATGTTGACAACTGGCAGAAGTCCAGCATAAAGTCAGTGACACTCAAAAGTCAATCTTGGGACTTCTCTGGTGGTCCTGTGTTTAAGAATCCGCCCACCAATGCAAAGGAAACTGGTTTGATCCCTAGTCCAGGAAGGTCCCACATACCGCGGGGCAACTAAGCCCACGTGCCCTAGAGCCTGAGCTGTGCAATAAGAGAAGCCACCGTAATGAGAAGCCCATGCACAACTAGAGTAGTTCCCACTCACCGTAACAAGAGAAAGCACACACAATAGCAACGAAGACCCAGTGCAGCCAATAAGTAAATAAACTTAAGAAAATGTTTAAGACCATTGAACTCTACAAAAGTCAAACTATTTCATTAACCCTACCATATCAACACTAGCTCTAAACTAGCAGATAGATGAAAAATTATTTATAGCAGTGTCTGATGCCCACACAAGTTTTGGGAATACTCTGGAAAAGAATTATTCTCCCAACTATTCACCCACAGTTTGCAATCACAGCTCTAAATCACTGGGCCTCAGAGCAGCAAAATCCCAGCCACTAAACTGTTCCCTCTAGTATCAAACAAGAAACATGGCTGCAACAAAAATGAGTAAGGCTTTGTAAGATATATTATCCAGACCAGATCTGAAACCTCCCTAACAGTGATTCCAGGGCACATACTAACCATAGATAAATAAGCATCACTGACATGCAGCTCGTAAGATGCTACTTGATTAAGAGCATCCCTGCATTCTTCAGAAAGAAGGCCCTTTGCCTGGGATGCCATCTCAGCTTTAGGAAAAACCAGGCATAAAAAGTGCTACCTGCCAAGATAAGAGACTTCTTAAATACTAACAGGCTTAAATATATATATATATATAGATATAGCCAGCCCACTTCTATTCAGCTGAAAACAAGATGAAATGCTATTCAGCTGAGATTAACAGCTACTAACCTAAGGAAATGGCAACACACTCCAGTGTTATTGCCTGGAGAATCCCAGGGATGGGGGAGCCTGGTGGGCTGCTGTCTTGGGGTCACACAGAGTCGGACATGACTGAAGTGACTTAGCAGCAGCAACCTACCAATGAGGACACTGTTTTGCATGAAAGAACCAATCTGATAGAGAAAAAGTTGGGAAAAAATGGAATCCTCCTAACTATCCCAGCCAGTGTTTTGTATTTGCCCCCATTTCTCTGATTATGATTTGAGAAGGCTGATTTAAACACTTCCTGAATGGGGAAGCATTAACAGAATAGACTCATTACCTTTAATTGTTTCCTTTTTTTCAAAAAGTAGTTACGGCATATCATGTTAGGTCCTACGGAGAATCTAAGAACAGTGACTAAAACACACTTTTTGCCTATAAGGGACATATTCCCTTCTCACAAGGCCTCAACATACACAATCTTAAAGCAGGATATGATGGGAGTTCTGACTTATCAGAGCTTCCCAGGTGGCTCAAGTGGTAAAGAATCTGCTTGCCAACTCAGGCGATGCAAGAGACGCGGTTCGATCCCTAGGTTGGGAAGATCCCCTGGAGGAGAAAATGGCAACCCATTCCAGCATTCTTGCCTGGAAAACTCCATGGATAGAGAACCTGGTGAGCTACAGTCCACAGAGTTGCAAAGAGTCAGACATGACTGAACACACAGAAGCTTCTGAATTGTTAAAGCATATTTATAGGAGGGAATTACATGACTGAGTGACTGAACTGAACTGAACATTGATAAACTGGCATTTGAAATTGGCCTTGGAGCGTGGGTAAGAATGTAGAGAAATGAACTGGAAGAGGGGGTTTCACCTGAAGAAAGGGCACAGACACACTGTAGGGTCAAGATATAAGGCTGGTTTCTCCAACCTACAGTAAGACTCTTCCACGTGGGAACCTTTTGGTTCTTTCTCCATTAGGAAATGATAGCTGCTGAATCAATATTTGTTACAAAAAAAAATTATTTTACATGTGTAGTGGTATAAGATCTCCCATAGTGTGGTGGATTCTTAGTTTGAGCCTAAGCCACGTCTGGTTGCACTGAAATAGAAGTGACAGTCATCAAAAGCCTCTCTCGGTGAGGCAGTGAGGAGCGAGGGGCTCCTGAGGGAGAGTGCATCCTAAGAGCAGGGGCCACGTAGCCTACGTTTGGCCCAGTCACAAAGACAAGGTCTTCAAAGAGAAGGAATCATTATAAAAGGGCCTATTATTTGCTACTTTTGTTTTCTGACCCAACACTGCTCTTGTCCCAAATGAATTCTTATCGTAGCCTCAGAGTGTGTCTTGAGTAGGTGTTCCTCAGACCATCACTTGTATACGAATCACCTGGGACTCGTCTTAAAAGGAAGATTCTGATACACAGGACCTGAGAGCCTGCATTTCTAACAATTCTGCCCAATGATGCTGGTCCATGGGCCACATTTTGGGTAGAAAGTGTCCCAGGACATGGGACACAAATGGTGTGTTGGGGAACCTCCAATAGGAGAGGAGAAGGGGACATTCTGTGCTTGCTTTTGTTTAAAAAAAATTATTTATATTATTTTAAAAGTTTCTTTTTAATTGACTGATGATTGCTTTATAATATTGGTTTGGTTTCTGTCATACATCAACATAAATACATCTGAGTTGAGGCACTGGGGATCTTCATTGTGCTGCTCAGGGCTTAGTCACCCTGCAGCATGTGGGATCTTACTTCCCTGACCTGGCACCGAACCCATGTTCCCTGCATTGGAAGGCAGATTATCAACCACCAGGGAAGTGCAGTCTATGCTTCTGCACACACCACAGGACAGCTTTGGCATTTCCAGGACACCTGTGGCAGCATCCTAGGGAAGGCAGCATCACCAGGAAACTCAGCAACATCTAGCCCATGATGGTTAGAGCTGAGAAGAGGAAAGAAAAAAGGAGGTGACTAGACAGGTAACTGGTTTTACTTATAGCACAAGTGAAACATTATCTGAAGTCCCAGAAAAATTTGGGGGACCTTTTCATGACATTAGGTTCAGTTCAGTCGCACAGTCCAACTCTTTGCGACCTCATGGACTGCAGCACGCCAGGCCTCCCTGTCTGTCACCAATTCCTGGAGCTTACTCAAACTCATATCCATTGAGTCAGTGATGCCATGCAACCATCTCATCCTCTGTTGTCCCCTTCTCCTCCCTTCAATCTTTCCCAGCATCAGGGTCTTTTCAAATGAGTCAGTTCTTCAAATCAGGTGGCCAAGTATTGGAGTTTAAGCTTCAGCATCAGTCGTTCCAATGAATATTCAGGACTGATTTCCTTTAGGATGGACTGGTTGGATCTCCTTGCTGTCCAAGGGACTCTCAAGAGTCTTCTCCAACACCACAGTTCAAAAGCATCAATTCTTCTGCGCTCAGCTTTCTTTATAGTCCAACTCTCACATCCATACATGACTACTGGAAAAACCATAGCTTTGACTAGACAGAACATTTTTTGCAAAGTGATGTCTCTGCTTTTTTAATATGCTATCTAGGTTGGTCATAGCTTTTCTTCCAAGGAGCAAGTGTTTTTTAATTTCATGGCTGTAGTCACCATCTGCAAGTGATTTGGGAGTCCCCCAAAATAAAGTTTCTCACTATTCCCACTGTTTCTATTTGCCGTGAAGTGATGGGACCAGATGCCATGATCTTAGTTTTCTGAATGTTGAGTTTTAAGTCACCTTTTTCACCCTCCTGTTTCACTTCCATCAAGAGGCTCTTTAGTTCTTCACTTTCTGCCATAAGGGTGGTGTCATCTGCATATCTGAGGTTATTGATATTTCTCCCAGCAATCTTGATTCCAGCTTGTGCTTCTTCCAGCCTAGTGTTTCTCATGATGTACTCTGCATAGAAGTTAAATAAGCAAGGTGACAATATACAGCCTTGACATACTCCTTTCCCTATTTGGAACCAGTCTGTTGTTCCATGTCCAATTCTAACTGTTGCTTCCTGACCTGCATACAAATTTCTCAGGAGGCAGGTAAGGTAGTCTGGTATTCCCATCTCTTTCAGAATTTTCCACAATTTCTTGTGATCCACACAGTCAAGGGTTTGGCATAGTCGATAAAGCAGAACTAGATGTTTTTCTGGAACTCTCTTGCTTTTTTGATGATCCAACGGATGTTGGCAATTGACCTCTGATTCCTCTGCCTTTTCTAAATCCTGCTTGAACATCTGGAAGTTCATAGTTCATGTACTGTTGAAACCTGACTTGGAGAATTTTGAGCATTACTTTGTTAACATGTGAGATGAAAGCAATTGTGTGGTAGTTCGAGCTTTCTTTGGCATTGCCATTCTTTGAGACTGAAATGAAAACTGACCTTTTCCAGTGCTGTGGCCACTGCTGAGTTTTCCAAATTTGCTGGCATATTGAGTGCAGCACTTTCACAGCATCGTCTTTTAGGATTTGAAATAGCTCAACTGGAATTTCATAACCTCTACTAGCTTTGTTCACAGTGATGCTTCCTAAGGCCCACTTGACTTCACATTCCAGGGTGTCTGGCTCTAGGTGAGTGATCACTCCATCCTGGTTATCTGGGTCATAAAGATCTTTTTGATATAGTTCTTCTGTGTATTCTTGCCACCTCTTCTTAATATCTTCTGCTTCTGTTAGGTCCATACCATTTCTGTCCTTTATTGTGCCCATCTTTGCATGAAATATTCCCTTGGTATCTCTAATTTTCTTGAAGGGATCTCTAGTCTTTCCCATTCTATCCTTTTCCTCTATTTCTTTGCACTGATCACTGAGGAAGTCTTTCTTATCTCTCCTTGCTATGCTTTGGAATTCTGTATTCAAATGGGTATATCTTTCCTTTTCTCTTTTGCTTTTTGCTTCCCTTCTTTTCACAGCTATTTATAAGGCCTCCCCAGACAGCCATTTTGCTTTTTTGCTTTTTTTTTTTCTTGAGGATGGTCCTGATCCCTGCCTCCTGTACAATGTCATTAACCTCTCTTCATGACAAATGTCAATAAAATCTGGATTATTACTGTTAATATGACTCCATCTACAAAGTAGTAAATCTGGAAGATAATGGTTTTACCTAGTGGGAGATGATAATGAGACTTTGAATATTTCAGAATAATCTATAAGATATTTTCATGTAAATATTCCATGATTCTACCTTTCCATCTGGGCCAAAAACACAGAACTGTGTATATGTGAAGAAAATGTTCCTATTCCTGTGGGTTAAATATTATTAAGAAATATTGCTCTCTCAATCCCAAATTCCCAATTTATCCTTCACCACACCTCATTTCCCCTCTGGCAACCATAGGTTTGTTTTCTAAATCTGTGAACCTATTTCTGTTTTGTAAATACAAGTTCATTTGTATTATTTTGTTTAGATTCTGCATAAAAGTGGTATCATATGATATTTGTCTTTCTCTGACTTACTTCACTTAGTATGATAATCTCTAAGTCTATCCATGTTGCTGCAAATAGCATGATTTCATTCTTTTTAATGGCTGAGTAATATTCCATCATATATATATACACCACATCTTATTTATCCATTATTCTATTGATGAACATTTAGGTTGCTTACATGTATTGGCTGTTGTAAACAGCACTGCAACAAATATTGGTGTGACATTCTACTATATTTAAAATAGACAGCCAACAAGGACCCACTGTATAGCACAGTGACTCCACTAAATATTCTGTAATAAACTAAATGGGAAAAGAATTTGAAAAAAGAATAAATACATGTATAGCTGGTAAATAATCAGCCTGCAATGCAGGAGACCATGGTTTGATTCCTGGATCAGGAAGATCCACTAGAGAAGGGATAGGCTACCCACTCCAATATTCTTGGGCTTCTCTGGTGCCTCAGCTGGTAAAGAATTTGCCTACAATGCGGGAGAACTAGGTTCAATCCCTGGAGGATTGGAATCCCTGGAACTAGGAAGATCCCTGGAGAAGGGAAATGCTACCCATTCCAGTATTCTGGCCTGGAGAATTCCATGGACTGTATAGTCCATGGGGTCACAAAGAGTCAGATATGACTGAGTGATTTTCACGTTCATATATGTATATATAACTGAATCACTTTGCTGTACACTTGAAACTAACACAACATTGTTAATCAACTATACTCCAATATAAAATAAAAATAAATAAATAAAATATGACACAAATGAACCTATCTATAAACAGAAGCAGACTCACAGGACATAGAGAACAGATTCGTGATTGCCAAAAAGGAGGAGGGCTGGGGAGGAATGCACTGGGAGTTTGGGATAAACAAATGCAAACTAGTATATACATGTATAACTGAATTATTTGCTCTATATCAGAAACTAACACAACATTGTAAGTCAGCCATACTTCAATAAGACAAATTAAAATTTTAAAATGAACTGTTGCTATATAATCACTTAAAAACAACCTCATCAATGTATTAAAAAAACAAGAGGAGAAAAACACATCATAGAAAACAACTGAGTTAGTGTAGTAGCTTTATAGTAATTTTTTTCTTTTTTCCATATTTTTTCAACTTTTATAATCATATATATATACATAGGTTTCATTTTGAAAAAGGAAGCTAACAGATACCTTTCTGGAGAATTAGCACAATGTATTTTCCTAATTGGGCCTCCTAGGTGGTGCGAGTGGTGAAGAACCCACCTGCCAATGCAAGAGACATAAGAGGTGAATGTTCAATCTGGGTCAGGAAGATCCCCTGGAGTAGGAAATGGTAACCCATTCCAGTATTTCTTGTCTGGAAAATTCCATGGACAGAGGAGTTGCAAAGAGTCAGACATGACTGAAGCGACTTAGCGCACACATTCATTTTCCTAATTGAAGCTCCATATATGTATTTATGAATATATTTTTTTCTAATTAAAAAAGTAACACATTATCATTACTAAGAAGTATTCCAAAATTACAGAAATACATAATGTAGAATGTGAAAGCCCAAGGGTAACACTGAAATTCTAATACCTATTTTAAAATCTAATTTGATCCATAATACCACTATTAAATTTTGTTAATCTAATGAACTGACTTCTGAATTATTGGATACAATCAGACTGGTACAGGTACCCTTTCCTCTGGGATGTATTGAAAACAAAAATAGTTTTAAAAATATTACACAATGCCTCTCAAAAATGTTTTGACTTGATCTAGACTTTCTGTCCTAATCTTATCAACTCTAATGATTCAGGAAAAAAACAAGAAATGCTCTTCTGAATTTAATTAAAACAAAGAAATTCTAATCTTTAAACATAAAATATCTTTAGTAGAGTATCTATTATTGTCTATATCCTGTTCTTTGTACACCTTTCCCTTATTAGTTTATAAGCTTCATGAGGAAGCTTAGTCATCATTGTATATCTCCCAGAGCTCTTAGTATGGCACCTTGTCCATAGAAAGCACTCAATAAATTACACTGAGCAATTTCAAAGTAAAAAGGAAACTAAAAATTTAAAGTCATTTGTTGTTGAGGAAGAAACAGTAGCAAGAGCCAAATGAGTACTTTGCATTTTGGAAAAGCAGGTTAAAAGTTCCCCCAAATTATGGGGGAGGGTGAAAGCAGGGAATTCCTTGAGTCTTTAAAATGAGTCTTAGGGACTTGCCTGGTGGTCTAGTAGCTAAGACTTCATGCTTCCAATGGAGGTTCGATCCCTGGTCAAGGAAATAGATTCCACAAGCCACAACTAAAAAAGGTTCTGTGTGAATCAACAAAAATCGAAGAACCCATGTGCTGCAGCTAAGATGAGATAAATAAATAAAAATAAATATTAAGCAATGAGCCTCAAAAAGAAAAGACCACACTTATTGTGGTACTGGTACTGAGCGGGTCCTTAAAAATTTTTATTAATGAAAGAGTGAGAAGTAATTTATCAAGATAGCTCAGTAGTAAACCTTAAAAGTTAAGATGTCACAAGTGATTCTGATGAAAAAAAAGAGATGACATCTCCAGAAATCTGTGTGCCTGCACATATGTCCTGTAGCCTCTACTTCTGGCCTTAGAATGGCTATCTTATCTTCCAGAACATGTTTTCTGACTTTCACAGTCTGGGTTTGGTATCCCCACCTTTGTGCTCCTTGGTTATAGTCATTCTTTCCACATCTTTGTAACTTCTTGCTTATCTGTATGATTTCTCTACTAGTTCATGAGCTCTTTGAAGGTGCTTTCTGGGTCATGACTTGGTATTACCATCGTCTAGCGTAGACCTGGACATTGCAGGTCATCAATAGATATTCATCCACTAAGAGTGAATAAGTAAATGGTCAAACACTGGGAGGGCAAAAGCAGAAACATGGAAGACAAATATATGGGGGGAATGAAAATGTAAAAGAAATATCAGGCAATATATACTTTCATATGTTTCAAGCTAACAGCAACAAAGGTTTGAGGCAAGAAGTACATGGCAGGATTAGGAGATGGAGATGTTTTTGGCCAAAAAGAACAAAGTAGAGAAATTCCCTGGTGGTCCAGTGGTTAAAAGTCTGCCTGCCAGTTCAGGGGACATGGCTTTGATGCCTGGTGCAAGAAGATTCCACAAGCCTCAGGACAACTAAGCCGGTGCACCCCAACTACTGAAGCCTGTGCACCTGGAGCCCATGCTCTGAAACGAGAGAAGCCACCGCAATGAGAAGTCCAAGCTCCGCAACTAGAGAGTAGCCCCCACCTGCTGAAACTAGAGAAAGTCTGCACACGATAATGAAGACCCAGAACAGCCAAAAATAAATACAATTAAATGAAAAAAAAGAACAAAGCAGAGAGAAAGAGACACACTAATGGGACAAAAATTGAAGTTAGACAAAGACAGAGAAAGCAGAATAACTGAAGTGGTATATAAAAGAGAAACATGTAAATAAACCAAACCTCAAATATTAATAAAGAAATATGAGTAGTAGGGAAGTAGGAAGTAGTGTGTGTGTGTGTGTGTTAGTCACTTGGCTGTGTCTGACTCTTTGCGACCCCATATACTATAGCCCACCAGACTCCTCTGTCCATGGGATTCTCCAGGCAAGAATACTGAAGTCAATCCATTCCTTTCTCTGGGGAATCTTCCCGACCCAGGGATCAAACCCAAGTCTCCCACATTGCAGGCAGATTATTTTTTTACTGTCTGAGCCACCCAAGAAGACTGAAGGAAGTCCAGATAGAGTAGTAGGGAATAAGGGTAACTAGATAATTTAAATCTAGGTAGAACACGTCCAGGTCTAGATGAACTTTATTCTTTGGTTGGAATAATGACTTCTGTAAGAGACTATAGGAAGCACTTTGGTAATGTTTAAAAAATATTGAAGAGAAATGCCAGAATACAACTAAAGACTTTTATATCTTTGTGGAAAAGATGTAGAAATATGTACCAGATGATAATACGTGTAGTTACACTAGCAGGCATCTGAAAATCAAAGATAGCCATTTGTTGGATTGGGAACACCTTAGCACAAGGCTCTGGTGACATGTTACAAGGCATTACTGTCTACTTTATCTTTTTTTTATTTATATTTCTTAAGTCAATAATTTGAATGAATAGAGTTTTATTGTTCATTGTCGCTGTTCAGTCACTCAGTCTTGTCTGACTCTTTGCAACCCCATGGACTGTAGCACATCAGGCTTCCCTGTCCTTTGCTATATTCCAGAGTTTGCTCAAATTCACGTCCATTGAGTCAGTTATGCTATCTAGCCACATCTTTCTCCTGTTGCCTTTGATCTTTCCTAGCATCAGAGTCTTTTCCAGTGAGTTGGCTCTTCCCATCAGGTGGCCAAAGTATTGGAGCTTCAGCTTCAGCATCAGTCCTTTCAATGAATGTTCAGGGTTGATTTTCTTTAGGATTCATTGGTTTGAGCTCCTTTCAATCCAAGGGACTCTCAAGAGTCTTCTCCAGCACCACAATTCCAAAGCATCAGTTCTTTGGTGCTCACCCTTATGATCCAACTCTCACATCTGTACACAACAGTGGAAAACCATCGCTTTGACTAGATAGACCTTTGTTAGCAAAGTGATGTCTCTGCTTTTTAACATGTTGCCTAGGGTTGTCGTCGCTTTCCTTCCGAGGAAAAACTGTCTTTTAATTACATGGCTACAGTCACTGTCTGCAGTGAATTTTGAGTTCAAGAAAGTAAAATCTGTCACTGCTTCTAGTTTTCCCCTTTTTATTTGCCATGAAGTGATAGGACTGGATGCCATGATCTTAGTTTTTAAAAATGTTTTTTATGACTGAATAAAAAAAAAATGCTGTATATGAACCTTTAGGGAAAATAGAAATCATGTATTTTAATAGGCTCAAGGAAATAATAATAAACAGGCATTATGATTTGATAGGAAATAGGAAAATTTCCTATCAAATAGGAAAAGGAGTACATCAAGGCTGTATATTGTCACCCTGTTTATTTAACTTATATATAGAGTACATCATGAGAAACGCTGGACTAGAAGAAACACAAGTTGGAATCAAGATTGCCGGGAGAAATATCAATAACCTCAGATATGCAGATGACACCACCCTTATGGCAGAAAGTGAAGAGGAACTAAAAAGCCTCTTGATGAAGGTGAAAGTGGAGAGTGAAAAAGTTGGCTTAAAGCTCAACATTCAGAAAACGAAGATCATGGCATCCGGTCCCATCACTTCATGGGAAATAGATGGGGAAACAGTGGAAACAGTTTCAGATTTTATTTTTCAGGGCTCCAAAATCACTACAGATGGTGACTGCAGAAAAAGACCCTTAGTCTTTGTAAAGCAAGTTATGACCAACCTAGATAGCATATTGAAAAGCAGAGACATTACTTTGCCAACAAAGGTTCGTCTAGTCAAGGCTATGGTTTTTCCTGTGGTCATGTATGGATGTGAGAGTTGGACTGTGAAGAAAGCTGAGCCCCGAAGAATTGATGCTTTTGAACTGTGGTGTTGGAGAAGACTCTTGAGAGTCCCTTGGACTGCAAGGAGATCCAACCAGTCCATTCTGAAGGAGATCAGCCCTGGGATTTCTTTGGAAGGAATGATGCTAAAGCTGAAACTCCAGTACTTTGGCCTCCTCATGCAAAGAGTTGACTCATTGGAAAAGACTCTGATGCTGGGAGGGATTGGGGGCAGGAGGAGAAGGGGACGACAGAGGATGAGATGGCTGGATGGCATCACTGACTCGATGGACGTGAGTCTGAGTGAACTCCAGGAGTTGGTGATGGACAGGGAGGCCTGGCGTGCTGTGATTCATGGGGTCGCAAAGAGTCGGACACGACTGAGCAACTGATCTGATCTGATGATTTGATATGAAAATGGATATGCACATAAATATAGTTCATAGAAAGTAAAATGTACAAAGAGTAGTGATATATTATTATTTTAGGCTGCATAGTTTCTTTGGAGACATTATCATAAGCACCAAAACCTTGGGAGTGTGGGATGGACATGTACACACTGCTATATTTAAAATGGATAACCAACAAGGACCTACTGTATAGCACAGAGAACTCTACTCAATATTTTGTAACAACCTGAATGGGAAAAGAATTTGAAAAATAATATATATATATGTATAAGTTAATCACCTTACTATATACTTGAAACTAACAAGACATTGTTGACCTACACCAATATAAAAAAAAATAATAAAGTCATTGTAACAGTCACTTCCATGGCTTCAATTGACCAATGCTGATTTATCGTTCATTTAAATGCCCATTTCATTAAAAAAAAAAAAGAATACTACTTTTCAATATTTCTCTTGACCACCAAAAACATCATCCAACAGAAGAAAAATTGTGATCTCTCAGAAGAGACTATATTGTACAAAATTATACTGAAATTATTTTTTCTTAAAATGGGAGCACATTGTTGCATGAACTTTTCTACACTGGTTTTAAACACACACACACACACACACATCATCGCCACCGGCAGCAACGAAAATTTTCCAAGCAATGATCTGTAGTCTGGACAATTCTTGGTTAATATCTTAAAGTTGTGTGCTAGGACGCCTGAACTGCTGGGGGGGGAGAATGTTTGGTATTTAGCGTGAAAGTCCTGGCTGTTTCTTAGAGGAACATGTGTTTGGTTTTGATTTCAGTTTAATTTGATTCAGTGGCTAGAAACACAACTGCTGAACCAACAGTCAATGCGAACATGTCTTTCAGTTGAGAGAGGGTTGGGATTAGGCTCAGGTCTTGGGAAAAGGGTTAAGAGGTGGCTTTCCATGATCTGGGAAGTTCATTGGCAAGGGCTAAAATGCTGGCTGGCAAAGACGGGAATATGATCTTAAACAAACCTGTGGGGAAGAAAAGTATTTGAAAACATTCTTCTGGCCTTTGGTTTCTCCCATCCCCCTTTCTTCTAAGAAATCTAGATGAATGGATTTTAAATTGTATCTTTATTTTTAAATGTATCTTTATTTTTTAAATAAAAACTTATTTTTAAAATTAAAAAATAATTTTAATTTTTCTGTGCTTTTATTATCTTCATTCTTACACCCTGGATCTGAATAGGAGATTTTAAGTGAATAACATTATGAGCTGTTCTGTGTCATGGTTAAGAATGCAAGATTTGCCAAAGGCAGCAAGGCTGTGAATCTTATTTTGCCACTTTATTCAATGAAGAGGCACTTTTCCAGGCAGTGGGAATGTAGCAGTCAACAAAACAGACAACAATCCCTACCATCACAAACCGTGCCTAGTAGCTTTAGGACATTAACTACACTGTGACTCAGTGTCCTTCCCCAGGGATTACAAAGGCATCTTGCTTGCTTGCTAAGTCGCTTCAGTCACGTCTGACTCTTTTGTGACCCCATGGACTGTAGCCTGCCAGGCTCCTCTGTCCGTGGGATTTTCTAGGCAAGAATACTGGAGTGGGTTGCCATGCCCTTCTCCAGGGGATCTTCCCGACCCAGGGATTGAACTTGGGTCTCCTGCATTGCAGGCAGATTCTTTACCGTCTAAGCCCCCAGGGAAGCCCATAAAGGCACCTACTTCTGGGTATGTCTGAGGTGTTAACTGAGTTGATTTGCATAAAATGCTTAGAACAGAGTTTAGCACATAGAAAGCATTGAATAAATGTTAGCTACTACATTTAAGACTTTTGTTTTTATTGATGTTAACTTGTTTTATTGTGAAGCCTAACACACACGATGGATCCCTGGAAGCTCCTGTACCAAGCCTTTTTCTCAGGTTCTGCTTTCAGGGGAACCCAAACTTTGACACAGCTGTTCATTGATGATGTGTATTGCCCGTATCTTCTCCCACTCTGTGGCTTGCATTTTCATTATTTTTAGGAGATTTTGATGAAAAATTCTTAACTTTAATCTAGATCAGTTTCTCAATCTTAGGTGTTTTTTTGTTGTTGTTCTGGTCATGAAATCCTTCACTACCCCAATATCATGAAAACATTTTTCTATATTTTCTTCCAAAAGTTTAATTTTTCAAACTCTCACATGTAGAGTTATGGCCCATCTGGAATTGATTTTGTATTTGATGAGTGGTGAAGGAAGTTTTCTTATTTTTTACAAAGAGTATCTAGTTGACTGTGGTAGGCAGAATGAGGACCCCACAAAGATGTCCTGGTCCTGATCCCTGGAGCCTCATAATATGTTACCTTCTGCTGCAAAGAGAACCTTGCAGATGTGACTCTGGAATGACCAGTTTATCCTGTATTATCTGACTGAGCCCAACCCAACCAAATAGAGCTCTAAAATAGAATCTTTCCAGGCTGCGGTCAAAGGGAAATTTAATTAGGGAAGAACAAGCCAGAGAGATGCAACACTGTCGATCTTGAAGATTGAGGAAAGGGGCCACAAGCCAATGTAGAATAGGGAATGTGGGTGGTTTTGCTGCTGCTGCTGCTAAGTCACTTCAGTCGCGTCCGACTCTTAGCGACCCCATGGACTGCAGCCTACCAGGCTCCCCCGTCCCTGGGATTCTCCAGTGGTTTTAGAAATCTGGAAATGGCAAGGAAATTAATTCCCTCCTAGAGCCTCCAGAAAAGAACATTTCTGCCAATCGTTTATTTTATCTTAGTGAGGTTTATGTTGGAACTCTGACTTAAATAACGGTAAGATAATAAATGTGTTGCTTTAAGCCATTAAGTTTGTGGTTATTTGTTATGGCAGCTACAGAAAATTTACACATCGATCCAGCACTATTTATTGAAAAGGCTGTCTTTTACCCACTTCTCTGTAGCTCCACTTTTGTCATGATTGTGTATCCATCTATTCACTGCCTGTGTCTACATGTTCTCTTCTGTTTTAGTGGGCTTTTGGTCCATTTTTTGTGCCAGTATTGCACAAAATTTGTATTCATTGGGACAGACCCTGATGCTAGGAAAGATTGAGGGTAGCAGGAGAAGTGGGCAACAGAGGACAAGATGGTTGAATAGCATCACCGACTCAATGGGTGTGAGTTTGAGCAAACTCCAGGAGATAGTGAAGGACAAGGGAGCCTGGCATGCTGTAGTCCATGGCGTTGCGACTAAGAGTCAGATATGACTTAGCAACTGAACAACAACAAATTGTACTCCTTTAACTTCTATAAGATTTTAATATTTTAAGTAGTTCTGTTAGCTAATTCTCAGAGCGAAATTTCCCATGATTTAAAAAAATTAATTTATTTGGCTACACTGGGTCTCAGTTGTGGCACAAGAGATCTTCTTTGTGGCAGGTTCTTTTTTTCAATTGTGGCGTGTGAACTTAGTTGCAGATGTGGCATCTAGTTCGGGACAAAGGATCAAACTTGGGCTGCCTGCTTTGGAAGTGTGACGCCTTAGCCTCTGGATGACCAGGGAAGTCCTTCCCATGATGTTCTTTAACATCAGTTTGTCTTTCCTTACCTCTACATTTCACTATAAATTACAAAACCACTTGTCAATTTCAGAAAAGGCAATAACAAAAATTCATTGGGATTTTGATCAGTATTGCACCTGCTCCATAGATTAACTTAGGAACTTGACCACTTTATAATACGGGCATTTAAAACATCTGTGGTATACGACAGAGGATGAGATGGTTGGATGGCATCACTGACTCGATGGACATGAGTTTGAGTAAACTCCTGGAGATGGTGAAGGATAGGGAAGCTTGGCATGCTTCAGCCCATAGGATCACAAAGAGTTGGACATAACTGAATGACTGAACAACAATTTTTCCTAATAATCCTAATAGTTTTCTGCAAAGATGCCTTGCATATCTTTTGGTAGATTTATTCATATGTTTAATTTTATTTTAAATGTCATATTTTAAATATTTTGGGGTTCTTTTGGCTAACGTTACAATTGATTTTTGAATACTATAACACAGTCTTGTACATTGACTTTTCCTGTAGCTTTGCTAATATACTCATTGATTCTGAAATTTAACTGTACTTCCTTTTGGAATTTTACATATGCAGCCATATGACCTGTGACTAATAGTAATTTTAGTTCTTTTCCTGCCCTTATAACTTAGATTTATTTATTTATTTTTTTGCATTATTCTGTAGCTGGAACCTTTAATACAGTGCTGAATAAAAATGGGGGAAAGCAGGCATTTATCTTGTTCTTAATATTCAAGAAAAGCTTTCAATATTTTCCCCAAAATTATGTTTGTTATATGCTTTTTAGAACTACTGTTGATCAGAATTGGAAGTTCTCACCTATTACTAGATTTTTAGGAGAAGTTTCTTCAATTAAACTTTTCTTTTGAGGTAATTTGTAGATTAACACACAGTTGTAAGAAATAATACTGAGAAAGTCTGTACCATCTACTCAGTTTCTTCCCATGGTACCATCTTGCAGAGGTATAGTGTAATGTTACAATCAGGACCTTGACATTACAATCCCACGATCTTATTCAGACTTCTCCCATTTTACTAATAGTGAAAGTGAAGTCGCTCAGTCACTCAGTCGTGTCCGACTCTTTGCCACCCCGTGGACTGTAGCCCACCAGGCTCCTCCATCCATGGGATTCTTCAGGCAAGAGCTCTGGAGTGGGTTGCCATTTCCTTCTCCATTTTACTTATACACTCATGTGTATTTAGTTCTATGTGATTCCATCACATGTAAGTTGACCATAGTCAAAATACAGAACATTTTCATCACCACAAAGATTGCTCATGTGGCCCTTTTGTATGCACATCTCTTTCCCTAACTCCTATGAAGCACTAATCTGTTCTTAATTTCTAAAATTTCATCTTTAAACATTTTATACAAATCAAATAAATCATGTAGTATGCAATCTTCAGGAACAGTTGTTTTTTTTTTTCACTGAGTATAATTCCGTGGAGATTCATCCAAGTTGTTTCACAGATAAGGAGTTCATTCTTTTTTACTGCTTTCCTTAGTATGGATATATCACACTTTGTGCAAACATTCACCCATTGAAAGACATCTGGGTTGTTTCAGTTTGGGGCTATACAAATAAAGCAGCTCTGGAAATCTATGTATAGATTTTTGTGTGAATGTAAGTTTTCACTTCTCCGGGATAAATGTCCATGAGTGCAAATTGCTGTGTTGTATGGTGGTTTCATGTTCAGTTTTATAAGGAAGTGCTGAACTGTTTCCCAGTGTGGCTATACCACAGAGGTTTTTAAACCACGAATAAATGGTGAAGTTTATCAAATGCCTTTATCATCGCCTGTTTAGTTCTATGTTTTTTGGTTTTTTTTTTCTTCTCTTTATTCTGTTACAATGGTGAACTACATCGGTTAACTTTTGATTTAAAGGAAACATTCTCAACTGAGTTTTGTTTGTCCTCTTTTTTCTAGTCCCTTCAGGTGTATGTTTAGATTGTTTGAGATTTTTATTTCCTTAGGGAAGGGTTGTATTGCTATCACCTTCCCTCCTGGCACTGCTTTGCTGCATCCCACAGATTTTTGGATCATTGTTTTCATTTTCATGTCTCTAGGTGTTTTTTTTTTTTTTAATTTCCTCTTTGATTTCTGCATTGATCCATTGGTTGGTTGTGTGTTCTCAGTCGTTCAGTAGCATCTGACTCTGTGACCCTGTGAATCAGTTTTCATGCCCACCAGTTTTCTCTGTCCATGGAATTTTTTCAGGCAAAAATACTGGAGTAGCTTGCCATTGCCTTCTCCAGGGGATCTTTCTGATCCAGGGATTGAACCCATGTCTCCTGAGTCTCCTGCATTGGCAGGCAGATTCTTTACCTCTACATCATATGGGAAGCCCCAATGGTTATGTAGTAGCATATTATTTGGCCTCTGTGTGTTTGTGGTTTTCCACATTTTTTTTCCCTTGTAGTTGATTTCTAGTCCTATATTGTTGTTGGAAAAGATGCTTGATATAGTTTCAGTCTTCTTAAATTCACTGAGATGGGTTTTGTGGTCGAACATACCACATATATGTATATAAAACCCCCCCACCGGCCTTCCAAGCCAACTGTTTTGGTGGCTTATCCTCCCAGTGTAGGATTCTTTAGGCCTAGAGCTCTGTATTGGGCTCAGACTCCTAGCTCCTTGGGGAGAATGTCTTAAATTATCTGTTTGTGAGTCATCTACCTGGGAACGTGGGTCTCACGTATCTCACATCTCTGCCCCTCTTACCCGTCTTTATTGTAGTGTTCTTCTTCATATCTTCAGCTGTAGAAGATCTTCTCAGCTAGTCTTCACGTCCTTCTCATTAATAGTTGCTCTGTAAATAGTTGTAATTTTGCTATGCCTGTGGGAGGTGAGCTTAGGCTCCTCCTACTCCACAATCTCAGCTGCCTAACTGTATATTTTAAATGGTGAATTGCATAATATGTGAATTATAGCTCAATAAAGCTACTATTTATATATAAAAAATACAAGTTATGAAGTATGTCATGGGCTTTCCTAGTGGCTCAGCAGTAAACAATCCACCTGTCAATGCAAGACATGTGGATTCAGTCCCTGGGTCAGGAAGATCCTCTGGAGAAGGAAATGGCAACCCACTCCAGTATTCTTGCCTGGGAAATCCCATGGACAGAGGAGCCTGGCGGGCTACAGTCCATGAGGTCTCAAAGAGCCAGACATGACTGAGCATGCATGCATGTATGGGATACACTCATTTCCTGGATAAATTTTTGAGTATTCTGATTTTCTCACAGTCTCAAACATTTGGTTATAACTTTAGGGTTAAATTTTTCTCTTAGTAAGCTTTAGGGAGAATCAGTTTGTTCCAAAAATTTTCATATGGTTAATGGCAAATTCACTTCCTTTACCTTTTAAAATATGATGTGAAAATTAAGGGGCTGAATAAAAAATAATATCCACTGATAAATGCTCAAGTTGTATTTAATATATCTGTGCACCTACATCATCATCCATCAAGAAAACATTATTTTTTTCACAAATGTTTCTTAGCAAATGACTACTCTGGGGAGCCCTCATAAAACCAAATAGCTATGAACTCTCTGGGACTCATTTTTGTCCTCTGTAAAATGGAAGAACTTGTTTAATCATGACTTTCAGACTTTGCTCCTTTAACTCCTGGGTGTTCAAAGAATTAATTCACAAAATAGGGTGTTGGAGATGTGACAAAAATAGAGGCATTGCCCAGCCAGAAAAAATCCCTTTCGATAAAAGCAGCTCTGCTTTCTGTTCACATATTATTTGAACTTCTTCACCGGATTTCATCTGAAGGGATCAGATACTAAAACGAACTTGAAAACCATTGGATTAGATTCTTTCTAGCTCTAAGCAGTCTACGATTGATTCTGCAGTCTTAACGGAGGGAAGAGTTGTTTTATCTTTTTATATTTCGCGTGTTTTCAGAGACTCAGAAACAGATATGTTTCTAAGGAACTAAGTGACTAGGTACATGGGTGATACATGAGACTTGGCTGAGGGAGCAAGTAGGAATTGATCCTGTTAGATGGGGCCCCAGGGATAGATTCTTTTCTCATAAAATCATTCATAGCCACTCCTCAGCAACTAGAGAAAAGACTCATGTATTGTAGCTATTTCCCCAAGCACTGTTGCCTCCGCTAATTTGATAACAGCAGAGCAGTGTTGGTGAATTCAAGGCAAAGCCAATGAGGAGACTGTGACTTCAATTTCCCCCTCCTCCTCCACCGCTTTCTCCTGCCCCCTCTGGCAGCTCCTCCCATTTTGGCTGGGGTGTGATAGAGCAGAACTGAAGTTTATTTTAATCTCTCTTAGGTCAGACACTTCAAAGCTGCCACAGTTCCTGGAAATCTACCCCAACCTCGACAGGCTCACCATTTGAGATACAGAATGTGGTCCTTTCACAGCCTCTGGTATGGTGGAAAGCAGTCCAGTTTTTCCTTGATGACTGCATAGCTAATGAGCTTTCACTGCAGGACTGGCTGCCTCAAAACTTAGGGAGGATGCCTGCCAGGTTCTGTGTGCTCTATACTGTGTATAAAACATCGGGTAGGGTTGGCACAGAGTGCTTCATTACAAACTCCACTCTATTTTCACCTAAGAAGAAAAGATTTATAAGGTTCAAATTGTTAATACTAGAATCACTAATGTGGATAATTGCAATGCTTTCTGGAGACCGTTCTCTGGGCTGGAAAAGGAGAAGCCTTGCATCTACCCGAGTTCCCTCACCCATCTGCCTCCAGTGTAACCCATCACATTCCAACCCCCACTCTGCTTGCAGAGTAATCCATCTCAAATATAGACCTGATCATGCCATCTTCTGCCTCAATGCCTGAGATGACTTTCCATTGACTTCTGAATAAAGTAAAAACTGTTTGGCAGAACATACCAACACCAGCTTTATCCTGTACCTTTGGTTCTTTCCATTCTGTGGTCACTCTAGCTGGGGGTCAGAACCTGAAGTTTTAGCCCAGCTGGGTAGAATGTTGAGAATATCTTCTTTTTTCTTTTAAAAATAGTCTTGTGTTGCTCAAGAGTAGTTCTCAAGTCTTCTTGCAACAATATCAATGTGCATCTTTATTAAAAAAAAAAACAAAACTTCTAAGCACCTAAACCTGAAAACTGCTGTTTCTTGTTTAGTCACTAAGTCGTGTCTGACTTTTTCACAATCCCAGGGACTGTAGCCCACCAGACTCCTCTGTCCATGGGATTTCCCAGGCAAGGATACTAGACATGGGTTGCCATTTCCTTTTCCAGGGGATCTTCCTGACCCAGGGATCCAATTTGAGTCTCCAGCATTGGCAGGTGGATTCTTTATCACTGAGCCACCAAGGAAGCCTGCTGTTCCTTATAGCTATAGTTTAAACAGAGGTGCTAGTACCAAGTGGATTTCATTGCCTTTGGGAGGCTCTGGCCTTGCCCCTCAAAATGAATTTGAAGGTTCTACAGCTCTGGTAGCCAGTGCCTGCTGCGGACACATGCTGTGGCCATTGGATCCCTGAGTGCCTTCTTCCCCTACACGTGATGGGAGGTTTGGGGGAATGTACACATGTACCGTGCCCTCACTCAATCCCTACAGACAGACATGTGGGTGCCTGAGCACAGTGATGGAGAAGGCAATGGCACCCCACTCCAGTACTCTTGCCTGGAAAATCCCATGGACGGAGGAGCCTGGTAGGCTGCAGACCATGGGGTCGGGAAGAGTTGGACATGACTGAGTGACTTCACTTTCACTTTTCACTTTCATGCATTGGAGAAGGAAATGGCAACTCACTCCAGTGTTCTTGCCTGGAGAATCCCAGGGACAGGGGAGCCTGGTGGGCCGCCGTCTATGGGGTTGCACAGAGTCGGACACTACTGAAGCAACTTAGCAGCAGCAGCAGCAGAGCACACTGAACACAGATCATGAAGGTGGAGGAGACCACAGTCAGTATAAGTGCCGCTGACCAGGAGTCAAGCAGTTTCACTACTCCAAGATCAACTTCGCACTGCCCCATCAGGTCCTGTGTTGCTAGCACAAGCCACGCTTCACCAGCAAGAGGCCCAACACCATATTTTATGTGCAGTCCCTCCCAGTCCCCAGGGTTGCCCAAATAAAACTCTTTGGGTAAACAAAAAACCAAAACAATAAACAAGCAAACAAAAAACTTTTAATAATAGAGTGAATATTTACTGCCAGGCATTATATTGTATGTTCTAGGTTAACTCTCTAATCTTTTCAACAACCTAAGACATAGGTGCTATTCCTGACTCCATCTGGCAGATAAGGAAACTTAGGTAAGATCAGATCATATCAGATCAGTCGCTCAGTCGTGTCCGACTCTTTGCGACCCCATGAATCGCAGCACGTCAGGCCTCCCTGTCCAGCACCAACTCCCGTAGTTCACTCAGACTCATGTCCATCGAGTTAATGATGCCATCCAGCCATCTTATCCTCTGTCGACCCCTTCTCCTCTTGCCCCCAATCCCTCCCAGCATCAGAGTCTTTTCCAATGAGTCAACTCTTTGCATGAGGTGGCCAAAGAAGAGAGATTAAATAATTACCCAAGTTCACAAGTGTCAAAGCCAGGTTTCAAATCCTGGCAGTCAAGCTTCACAAGTCATCCTCTTAACCATGCTCGCTTATAATAAGCTCTTACTAAAAATGCAGATTCACAGGGTTCCTTTACAGTCTAAGAGTCTACATTTTAAACAAGATTCTAAGGTAATTCTTCAATAGGCTTGTTTGAAACCATTTTGCTCAACTAGAAAACAGTAGGTGAGTGCCCTCTAGTGCATATACGCAAGTGTTACACATTGAATTGACTTGAAATTGCGACTCCATGGACTAACGAATACGGTCCATGGAACTCTCCAGGCCAGAATACTGGAGTGGGTAGTCTTTTCCTTCTCCAGGGGATTTTCGCAACCTAGGAATCGAACCCAGGTCTCCTGCATTGCAGGCAGATTCTTTACCAGCTGAGGCACAAATCAGATTAAAAATCAGATCTTTTTAATCTGTTGCTTACTGAAGAGCCACATTTCATGATGCACAAATTTTAAGAACTGCATTAGGATAAAGTATTTCCATGTCAATGACTTAACTGGTTAACACTATATTAAATTTATTTTGCCACAAAAATTATGTAATTATTCCAGTAACTGTCTCTCATCAGATTTTAGCAGCTCCTGGAAATTTAATTACTGGAAGCCTCCATCCCAGCATGTCTGGTGACTAGAAATAGAGGCTCGTAGCCTTAGTGCACAGTAACTGCTAAATGTGAAACATTAAATGCACATTTCAGAGTAGCAGATCTTACTCATCCTGTCTGTGGTGGCTTCATGATGTCATTAATTGTCTTCAACAGGTTCTGCTCAATTTATTTTCTCAGAAGGGGATTATACTTAGAACCTTGTTTTTTCTTATCCTCTTTAAGTTAGAGCTGGAAGGGAAGAGAATCAATTAACTCTTTAGTGTGATATAAATATATGTAAATCCCCTGTATTACTATGTTACAGTATTACGTATTCCCACACAGGAAACCATCCATTAGTTAGAATTAAATGTCTATAACGAGAAGATCCCAAAATGTAGTGGC
Organism: Bubalus bubalis; assembly: GCF_019923935.1. Classification (NCBI taxonomy): domain Eukaryota; kingdom Metazoa; phylum Chordata; class Mammalia; order Artiodactyla; family Bovidae; genus Bubalus; species Bubalus bubalis. Next base: position 88,297,416 of record NC_059157.1, on the reverse strand, counting down.
TAAAGCAAGACTGATGTTTATTCCCTCTAATATAACTATTTAGAGATAGTAGCTCTGATATCTACATTCAACATACAGATTCCATTTGGGGTTCAGAATAGCTGATCCACTTCCATCTGTATCCTAACCAATGGAAAAATGGCCAGGGAAAACACATCCTTTCCATTTAATGACAAACCCAGAAGTGGCATGCAACAATTTTGTTCACATCCCATAGGCCAGAATTTGGCCATAATCTTCAAGGGAGGGTGGGAATGTAGTCTTTAGTGAGAAAGCTATATGGCCCAATAAAACTTTGACTTTCACAATTCAAGGAAGAATTGGAGAACGGATTTTCAGTAGACAAATAGTTGTCTGTACCACAAACCACCTTCTATATTTGAACATTTTTATGTGATTTTCTAAGCAGCCAGCTATTCACAGATAATAGGCAAGAAAGCAAGTATCCGGTATTTCAAGGATAACAGTTAATAAAATGATACAACTTTTACATAGGTGCTGCTGATTCAGTTGAGAACCGGTTTTCTTATCCATCACAGTTGTTCTTCAGTTGCTAAGTTGTGTATGACTCTTTGAGACCCCATGGACTGAAGCATGCCAGGCTTCCCTGTCCTTTACTATCTCCTAGAGTTTGCTCAAACTCATGTCCATTGAGTTGGTGATGCCATCCAACCATCTAATCCTCTGTTTCCCCCTTCTCCTGCCCTCAAGTTTTATCAGGGTCTTTTCCAATGGGTCAGCTTTTGAATCAGGTGGCCACAATATTGGAGCTTCAGCTTCAGCATCAGTCCTTCCAATGAATATTCAGGGTTGATTTTCTTTAGGATTGACTGGTTTGATCTCTTTGCTGTTCAAGGGACTGTCCTTCATAGTAGAGATTTTTGGACCTAGACAATTAGTTCAAAAGTAAATAGAAGCAGTCCTTGCATTGCATGGCTTCAATATGCATACATTTAATTAGTTACTGTGGTTTAGTTAAATATTACTGGTTGCCCAACCACACAGTTTAAATGCCAGTTACTACACACACACACACACACGTGGTAGACAGAGATAGAGATGGATATATAAAGTACAAACTTGGTGCTAGCTCTTCAGTCCACAGATCACTACATAGATAAGAGATGCACAGGCTATTCACTTACCAATCACATTATTTTTTTTTGAAAGTCTATTGGTGGCAACCTAAATGTCCATTGACAGAGGAATGGATAAAAAAGATGTAGTACATATATACAGTGGAATATTACTTAGCCATAAAACATGAAATAATGTCATTTGCAGTGACATGCATGGACCTAGAGATTATCATACTAAGTGAAATATGTCAGACAAAGACAAATGCTATATGATATCACTTATATATGGAATTTAAAAAATGATACAAATGAACTTATTTTCAAAATAGAAACAGACTCACAGATTTCAAAAACAAACTTATGGTTACCAAAGAGGAAATGGGGCTGGGGTGGGGGATAAATTAGGAGGTTAGGATTAACATATATATACTACTATATACAAAATAAATAATTAGGACTTTCCTGGTGGCACAATGGGTGGAGATCTGCCTGCCAATGCAGGAGACACGGGTTTGATCCCTGGTCCAGGAAGATCCCACGTGTCACAGAGCAATTGAGCCCATGCACCAAAACTACTGAGCCCAAGTGTTGCAACTACTGAAGTCTGTGTGCCTAGAGCTTATGCTCTGCAACAAGAGAAGCCATCGTGATAAGAAACCCATGCATTGCAATGAAGAGTAGCCCCTGCTCACTGCAACTAGAGAAAGCCTGCATGCGGCAATGAAGATCCAGTGCAGCCAAAAATAAATAAGATGGATTATTTTTAAAAACAGGTAATCAATGAGGACCTAATGTGCAGCTCTGGGAATTCTACTCAATATTCTTTAATAACCTATATGGGAAGAGAACTTGAAAATTCAGGGGATAATATATGTATACATATCAATGTAACTGAATCACTTTGCTGTGCACCTGAAACTAACACAACATTGTCAATCAACTGTACTCCAATATAAAATAAAAATTAAAAAAAGAAAGGTCTGTGGTGACTGGCCACTGCACATCTGCTACTCAGTTTACATACAGAGAGCAAAGTGTGTAGCTATGTTGCTTCTTTGTCTACCAGTGATAAACCCTACAGTGATAAAAAAAAATGTGACATTTTACAAAAATGATAACTGGACAGTAGAGATGAAAGTGGAGTAAAGAAACAAAAAGTGAAATTCTAATTGAATATAAATGGAATTAGAAAAAGCTGATCAAGGAAATGTCATCATTGCCACTGTTTGAGACACAGATGCTTAGCTAGAGGAATTGTTAGTCCATGTTCTCCAGAGAAACAGAGTCAATAGAACATATATTACATATATATATATACACATACACATAGTGAGAGATGTATTTTAAAGAGTTGGCTCACATGACTTTGGAGGCCAACAAGTGAAAATGTGCAGAGTGAACCAGTGTACTGGAGACCTAGGTGAAAGCTGATGGTGCAATTCAAGATGTGACTAAATATCTGGACACAATGGCCCAACCAAGTTGACACATAACATTAAGCATCAAAGGAACTTCGTGAAGGTTAACTTATTGACATAGATGAAAAAAGTGGTTATGACAAGCCAGATAAAGATGTCCCAGAGGAAGTGTTGGTGGTAAACAAAGAAACAAACAGGAAATCTTCAGATTGCAGAACTCTTGGAATATTTGACACCACCAAAAGTACAAGGATAAAATATTAGAAGCTAATACAAACTTAGAAAGAAGACTGACAATTCACCAAGGAATAGAAAAGATGCTTGTTTCATATTGCAAGATATACAACAGAAAAGGCAGTTTTTTTGCCACACCTCGCTGCTTGCAATATCTTAGTTTCCCGACCAGGGACTGAACCCATTTGCTTGCAGTGAAAGCACAGAGTCCTAACCACTGGATAGCCAGGCAATTCCCAAAACTATTCTTGATAAGTACAAAGAAATAAAACACTTTACTTCTGAATGTTCCTAATGTTTTAAATGGAAGGGAACTAAGTAAATATCAGTTTGATATTTTTTAATTTATAACTTACAGTAACCAAATCTTTAGTGTTTTGACAAAATATTTTAAAGATTACAGAACAGTTGGTTCTTTTTTTACATTGATTATTGAGATTGATTTGTTTGGCTTCTGTTTGCATGGTCATTTTTATGATCCCAAAGTACCATGCAAAATGGTACTGATTGTGTGATATTTCATTTAAGGAGATTGTCTGGTGGCTCAAATGGAATTTCTTTCTAGGCGAGTGGGAGAGGGTGTTAGCTCCTTTGTGTACTCTGAAGTTTCTAGCAAGATGTAGGGATTTAGAAAATATTGGTCTCATTGTTTTCGTAGAATGGCTCTGAATCAGATAGTAAAGTAATGTTAAAACAACATTAGAAACAAACTCCACGCTTGCTCTATGTCTAAACCTAAGCTTCAGTTTCTTGATCCATCATGTGAGGGTAGCAACAATGGTTCTTTCTTTTATGGGGTTGTTTTCAATGTAGCACATAAAAGGTGCTAAATAAATGTCTAGAGGAAGAATGAATGACCAGGACTCAGTATGACTGAGAATAGTTATCCCACAAAGTTCTCATAACCTCTTGATTAAAGTGGAGACTAGGACAGACTGCCTCAGAACTAGTTAGAATGAGGGTGAGAGGGGGGTCAAATACTTAGAGCAAGAAAGCCTGATCCCTTGAAGCTACATATATTAAGATCAAAAGTATTTAATATTTTCCCTCAGTCCTCATTCCTATTCCCCTTGACCTTTGTGTTCTCTTACTGGAGGTTGAATGGTTCAATTTGGGAAAAGGATCAAAGGAATTAAACCTTGGGTCTGGCCTCGGGGTCTCCTAATGGTGCCTATTCTTGCATTTTTAGTTCTCTCTGTTGCCTCACTCTTCTCAGCAAAAAACAAAAACATGCTCAAGTCTTCCAACTTAGACAAAAGATCAGTCTTATAAGTGCCTACCCAAGCTACTATTGTTCTATGCATTCTTTTAAATTACCTGCCCTCTCCTCTGGTTTTCTGAAGCTCTTGTCACAAAGGCATCTAGTGATTTCATAATTTCTAGTATCCAGTACTTAGCACTAAGCTCTCCAATCAGAAAGTTCAACTTTCTATCCACTGGCCACACTTTCCTCCTTGGATCCCCATCGCATGCTTCTGGGACATAAGACTTCTAGTTTCTTTTGTCCCTAAATATGTCTGGTGCCCTGTCTTCTAACTTTGAATCCTTCATCCCTTTGTTTCAAAGTTATTCTGTGAACTTTTAATCATTTCAGCTATGGGTATCTCATAAATCTACCCTTTCAGTCCTTATGCCTCTCTAGACCCACATTTCAGTTTACACAGACCACCAGGATATTAAGTTCAATATGTCTGTAATGAGGGAATTGTTTCAAATGTGCTTCTCTCTCCCTCTACATTCATTCAACCCCATCACTTCTAGAAGCAACTCCTGGTCCTAGCTAAACAGATAGGGGAGAAAAGGTCACTCTAGATAGATGCAGAGAACAAAGGAAACTAATTCTTGACTCCTAAACTTACTAAAATGTTTGGGTTTATGGGTTTACATTAAAAGGCTTTAAATGTATATTTTTTTGAAAGATTGCTGCTGAGCCATGAAAGATGCCTGGATTCTTGGCCTCCAGAGGACAGGAATTCGATCCAGGGCCAGTGACAAGGCTTGATCACTCAGAGTTTTTGTGTAATAAAGTTTTATTAAAGTGTAAAAGAGAGAAAGCATGTGACACAGACATCAGAGGGGGCAGAAAGAGTGCCCCATTGCTAGTTTTTAGCAGAAAGAGTGCCCCATTGCTAGTTTTTAGCAAGAAGTTATATACCTATCAGCAGGCTGCTAATTAGAGAAAGGAAATGTCTCAAAACTCAGAGAGTAGCACCAGGCCCCTCACCCACAACATTCATATTGAGATAACACTGGCACAAGGTGGGTCATCCTGGGCCATAAAACGATTGACATGAATCTTGAAGAAAGTCAGGTTTCCAAGCCAATACATAGCCTCATTAACATAGCTTGAGAGAACATTTCCATGGGTAAAACGCACTGGGTTGTTGAGCCATTATAGGTTCTGAGTCTTAGGCAGAACCGACTTGAAGCAAGGCAGAGTCTAAGGTAAATACATAATTCATTAACATAGCTTAAGAAGAATATTTCCATAAGAAAAACACATTGGTTAGCTCAAGGTTTGAGAAAAGTTAAGTTCAGGTGGAACTAGGTACCCTCATGGCAACACAGAATTCTAAAAGAAACCTCCTTTTAAATTTGTATAGCGAGGGAAAAAAATCTGACACTTGTAGCTTTTTCCCTCCTGCCACTTAAGAGAGAGATAAAAATCATCTGACACTTGCACCCTAGTTCCTCTGTTTGGGGCCCCCTAGCCTTCCTGCCTGTTACCTTCTCCTTTTCCAAGACAGCATTATAGTCCATCCACCATCTGAGATGAATTCTCCATGACATGAACTGGAGAAGCAGCTTTCATCTCTTATGCAAAAACCACCAGTTGCAAGTGTCATGAAGTCATCATGGAGGCAGGTACCCAGGAGCAATGTTATTATTCTTATTTCTGTCTTCTCATTAAGATTCAGTTCAATTCAGTTCAGTTCAGTTGCTCAGTCGTGTCCGACTCTTTGCGACCCCATGAATCACAGCACGCCAGGCCTCCCTGTCCATCACCAACTCCCGGAGTTCACTCAGACTCTCATCCATCGAGTCAGTGATGCCATCCAGCCATCTCATCCTCTGTCGTCCCCTTCTCCTACTGCCCCCAATCCCTCCCAGCATCAGAGTCTTTTCCAATGAGTCAACTCTTCACATGAGGTGGCCAAAGTACTGGAGTTTCAGCTTTAGCATCACTCCTTCCAAAGAAATCCCAGGGCTGATCTCCTTCAGAATGGACTGGTTGGATCTCCTTGCAGTCCAAGGGACTCTCAAGAGTCTTCTCCAACACCACAGTTCAAAAGCATCAATTCTTCGGGGCTCAGCTTTCTTCACAGTCCAACTCTCATATCCATACTTGGCCACTGGAAAAACCATAGCCTTGACTAGACAGACCTTTGTTGGCAAAGTAATGTCTCTGCTTTTCAATATGCTATCTAGGTTGGTCATAACTTTCCTTCCAAGGAGTAAGCGTCTTTTAATTTCATGGCTGCAGTCACCATCTGCAGTGATTTTGGAGCCCTAAAAAATAAATCCTGACACTGTTTCCACTGTTTCCCCATCTATTTCCCATGAAGTGATGGGACCAGATGCCATGATCTTCATTTTCTGAATGTTGAGTTTTAAGCCAACTTTTTCACTCATTAAGATTACTCAGTAGCAATCTAATGCCCATTGTTCCTTGACTGCCTAACAGAAAGGACACTTGCATATATCACACTTTTTCCCTAACATTTTCCAAAATGACTCCCCCGACCCCTCTTTTCAGTTGACCCATGATATCTTTAAGCCCCCTAGAATGGATGTTGAGAACATAGGATAGTGAAGGGGTAGGTAGAAAGAAGTGGAACTCCTGCATTCACATGAATGAACATCTGGAGAGCTTCGGCCAAGCTGGTGGAAACAACTCTTTCAATAACTGTCTGCATCAAAGTGATTACCTCCTATCTCCTCTCTTTCTGAATTTCATATTTTTGTTAATTTTAGATCCACACTGGCTCAATAGCTGGAATCATCTTCAAAAACTTCTCTCTAAAGTAGGCATTTACAATATCATTTGCTTATCATATTTTCCCTTTTCTAGAAATGACATCCCACACTCACCACTCATTCTCTCCAACACTAATTATAGAGGGAGTTTCCCTGTGTCTTAACATGATCCTATCTCCTACCCTTAGCTATTGTTGATTGCTTCCAGGGTGGGCATCTGAGCGAAGGAGGAATAATTAGAGTATTAGAAAGACTTAAGCTGCAAGTAAAACAAAATCTGACAATTAGTACCTTATTTATTTTTTCCTATATAACAACAACTACAAAGGTAGACAGCCCAGGGCTGGTGCATTTGCTCGAGAATGTCATCAGGAGCCAGGCTCCTTCAATATTACTGCTCTGTAATATTGAAGGAGAAATATATTTCTCATAGGACTTTCTTAATCTTGGTCACTAAATGGCTGCTGCAACTCCACATATCACATACATATTACTATAGGGAAGAATTACAGAGGAGCTAAAGACGGAACTTGAAAGACTTAAGGCGCTGGCACCATGGTTTTCTTTATTTTATAAAAATTTTCTAGAATACTTGGTAGTATCTATACCTTTATGAAAAACGAATTTCGAAATTATTTCAGTAAAGAAAAAGAACAAGTCAGCAACACTGAATTGGATATTTAGCTTATATTTAGCTTTAAAAATCATTTTAGTGATTCATGTAAATATTTGCCTCTAAAGACCTAAAAGTTTAGAGTGCAAATTCTCAGTCAAAAATAGAGTAACAGTCTCAAAAATTCCACTTCTTTGATAATCTCACTGCTATCAATCCATGTTTGTGCGTACTAACCTGCTTTAGTCATGTCTGATTCTGTGCAACCACATGGATTGTAGCCCGCCAGGTTCCTCTGTCCATGGGATTCTCCAGGCAAGAATACCGGAGTGGGTTGCCATGCCCTCTTCCAGGGGATCTTCCTGACCCAGGGATAGAACCCGAGTCTCTTATGTCTCCTGCACTGGCAGATGGGTTCTTTACCACTAGCAATATCTGAGAAGCCTTATAAACCAACAACCACCCCCATTAGAATTTCTGATAAATTGGTCTAAGTAAGCCAAGGCAAACATATCTGTTTTGCAATACAGTACTTTGCTAACAATTAGCCTGACTTTCTGTAGCTAGCTGAAAGTAATCAAACTGAGTCACTTGAATAATACATTTCTTAAGTTTGGCTCTCCAAACTTGGGAATTGGTAAAAATAGTAGAATTTAGTAAATGCAGTGGAGTTATGACTGTGTGTGTTGTTAGAAGGCAGGAAAGTTACCAGAGGGATGTCAGGCTCTCTTCTAATTCTCTCTACAAAAGGGCAGGCTCATATATTATTGGCAGGCTTGAAGTCAGTTATGTTCAACAGCGCTTTGATAAATGGGATATTTCCTGTCGTATCAGTAAACAAAGGCTATCACAACCATCAGAGATTGCAGCCACCCCTGGACAGTGAGCCAGTGAGCCCTGAGGGAACTCAGGTTGTGAAAACACAGGATACTGGCCTGTGAGGTGAGGTGCATATCGAAGGAATGATTTCAGTGAGCCTAGGCTCTTCCACCTTCTCATGCATAGAAAAAGCACTAAATTCCTTAACTTGAGCTATCTGGTTTTCTTTATTGTTAATAACCTTTGACTTCAGACTACCTGCCCTTTGTTGCAAATTTTCTATATATCCTGACTCCCCACATCCACCCTTCACCTTCTCAAAACAGTTCTCTCAGGATTACTTGAGATGCTGTCTCCTAAAAATTATCATCAAATGAAATATAACTCTTAACATTAGGTTGTGAAATGTTTTTTAGTTGACAACTTTAGGGCATAGAGGAGGGGAAGTCCATAAGAATTCTGGGAAGAATGTGGATTTGAAAACTGATAATGTACCTATACTTTGTGACCTGGAATAAGGCTAGTCAGTATCTTTTGGCTGGTAGGGTCACGTGGAACAGTGCAGGCAACTGGGTTCGAAAAGCATGAGAACCTCTACCTTACACCTTAAGTCTTACTACTTACTGTAAACTTGCAAGATTTTATCCCTGTCAACTTTCTGATGCTTGAACTTGCTTGATTAGGGCTTGTCTTTTACTCTACACTGACAAATGAAACTTACATACTAGTGTCTTCCTTGGAGACAATTTGAATCCCTAGGAATGTGGTTTAAATCCACACTGATCAGGCTGTTAAGGCCTTTTTCAAGCATAGCTGCCGGGGTCCAGCCCCGGCTGATCCAGGGAGTTCGAAGGGGAGACTAATACTCTTTAATCAAAGATATAAAGAGTAATAGAATGAGGATAGCTCAGGAGGAAAATTTAGTGGAGAAAAGAGGCTGAGTAACTTGGTTTAGGTGGAAAATCAATATAACCTGTGACATCAGGTTAGCTCTGACCACGGAGGCCGCAGGCGCCCTCTCGAATAGCGGAAGGTGCCCCACCTTAGGCACCTTCTCAAGTGGGTCTTAGAAGCCCAGGCAAATAAGTGGTCACAGAGGACCTCCACGCTCCAGATGGGTATTCAGCCAGAATGTGAAAGAAAGAATGACATGGGGAGACCAAACTTCGGTGAGCAAGGCCCGAAGCTTTATTTTCAACAGGGGCTTTTATACCATAAGTTGCACATAGAGGATAATAGGGGGTGGGAAATCATGCAAAGTCAGCAGTCTTTGATCCTTATCAAAACCAGGGTTTCTTTTCTGCAAACTTATCGTATACAAATGGTTTAGGTGATTTACATCATCTTCTGGCCAGAAGGCCTATTAACATTTTATGACTCTGACAAAGGTTTGTCAACCATAAGACTTATTTTCTCTAAGAGTAATTATTTTAAGGTTTGACACCATCCTCCGAAGGTGTTAGATAAAGTTGCATTCCTATAGGGCAGAGGTGCAGTGGGTTTACAACAAAGGAAAGAATTTATTACCTTAAGGGTCTAAAGTTGCTAACACCAAGGCCACTACTTATTTTTTCTACATACCAACTATATAAATTAATACACATTCAAGGATACAATACAGGGGATGTGGAAACTTGGCAGCAAGCATGGGCTCATCAATGAAATCTTCTACTAGTTTTATTCTGACAGTTTCTAACTCTCTGAGAGGCTCTAAGCTATTTGAATATCTTAAGCTTCCCATGCCTCTCGCGGCTGGGAGACTGTAAACAATCATATGCATAGCTGTAGGAGTCCGGGTAAACTTGTCAGGCGAGTTAGAGAGCTATCTGAGGGGTTTGGATTTAAACACTCCTATTATGCCCAGGAACTTTATTAACTGGAGCTGTAAGTTAACTCTTTTTCAGAGAGAGCGAGATGGTGATGGGGGACAGCCCCCCGTAAAGTCAGAGGTGAGAGCACATAACAGTAAAGTAGGCAGACTCTGGTTTTGGGGGTAGATGCTCGAGAATATCCAGGGGGACTCCTGAAGCTAGATCCCGCCTTTGCGTATGCCGAGCCTCCTTCCTCATGACCTTTGCCACGGGCGGAGTGCCTCACGCTGGCTCCCGGAACATAGCATAACAAGGTGAGGATAGGGAAGGTACTGGAAACCAGAAGAAGAAATGAGAGAGGCCCCGGGCATAGAAAAGCTAAGGATGAGGAGGGGTGGAAATCTGGAAACTAGCAGACAGTTGGGCTCAAGACCAGCCTATCTGCCTGAACAAATGTTCAAAATAGCCTGTGCCTGCTTATCTTTTACTAACTTTATGGGTATTCCCAGAATTAAGGCACTAATGGGCCAGAGAGTTTCCTTTTTATTAATGAGTTTCATTCATCACAACCAGGCTCAGTCAAATTCCATCACAGGCATCTGGAAAAGGCAAATAAACCCTTTCTTGAGTGACAATTCTTTTTCTGTGTTTTTTTTTTTTTTTTTAAATTAAGGTATAATTGACCTATAATATTAAATTGATTTTAGGTGTACAACATAATGATTTTATAAACATGTATCTATTGCAGAATGATGGTTGCAATAAGCTAGTTAACATCTATCACCATACAGAGTTAACATTTTTTTCTTGTGATAAGATCTTTTAAGACCTATTCCTTTAGCAACTTTCAAATATACAATATCGTATTGTTAACTGTCAGAGAAGGCAATGGCAACCCACTCCAGTACTCTTGCCTGGCAAATCCCATGGAAGGAGGAGCCTGGTGGGCTGCAGTCCATGGGGTCGCTGAATCAGACATGACAGCGACTTCACATTCACTTTTCACTTTCATGGAGAAGGAAATGGCAACCCACTCCAGTGTTCTTGCCTGGAACGGGGGAGCCTGGTGGGGTCGCACAGAGTTGGACACGACTAAGGCGACTTAGCAGTAGCAGCAGCATTGTTAACTATAGTCATCATGCTGTAGCTTACAGCCCCAGGGCTTATTTTATAACTGAAAGTTTGTATCTTTTAACTCCCTTCATTCATTTTGTCCCCCCAGCCCCATTCACTGTCTCACAACACTCTTCTTGATTCCTTTGGAACAAGAAGGAATCCTGTCTAGTCTCCCTCTAGTCTGTTTCTCCTGTCTAGTCTGCCCTCTGTTCATTCATTCTATAAACATTCAGGGCCAACTATATTCCAGGCACTGTGGTAGGTGCTGAGGATACAAAGACCCTGCTCTAATGAAGCTCACAGTCTGGTAGGGTAAACAGACATTGTTGTCTATAGGACAAGTATTAGGTAGACGTGAGCATAGGGGCCGAGGGGAGGAGAAGATGCCGTCCAAGTCAACCTTCAAGTGTCAGGGATGGCATTATGGGAGGTGAGGCCAGAGCCCAGTTCTTAAAGGGACACAAGGGTTGGTCAGGTTAAGGGTGCGGGGGTGGGGGAGGGGAGGGGTTGCTGGCAGGAATGGGATTAGCAGTGATTAGTGACTGTGGGCTGGTACACTGACCTGGAATCCAGGATGCAGCAAGAGTATCCCTGATGGGGTTGAGGTACCAGACTGCCCAGTGGATCTTTCTTCTCTGAACATAGACACCATCTGCCCTTCATCTCCTCTCTTATATCTTGAGGTATTCTTTCCAATGGTCTAGACCACTGAAGAAGGGTAGCTGCTGCTAAGTTGCTTCAGTCGTGTCCGACTCTGTGTGACCCCATAGACTGCAGCCCACCAGGCTCTCCTGTCCTTGGGATTCTCCAGGCAAGAACACTGGAGTGGGTTGGCATTTCCTTCTCCGATGTATGAAAGTGAAAAGTGAAAGCGAAGTCACTCACTCGTGTCCGACTCATAGCGTTCGCATGGACTGCAGCCTACCAGGCTCCTCCGTCCATGAGATTTTCCCAGCAAGAGTATTGGAGTGGGGTGCCATTGCCTTCTCCGCAAGAAGTGTTAATACCCAACTAACATTGCTTTTGTGCTTCCCTGGTGGCTCAGTGGTAAAGACTCTGCCTGCCAATGCAGGAGACACAGGTTCCATCCCTGGGTTGGGAAGATCCCCTGGAGAAGAAAATTGCAACCCACTCCAGTATTCTGGCTGGGAAAACCCAATGGACAGAGGAGCCTGGTGGGCTACAGTCCATGGGGTCACAAACAGATGGACAGGACTAAGCAACTAAGTAGACTTTGGCAACAACATTTCTTTATCCTCACCCAAGGCCCCTAGACTCTCCCTGTCCCTGCTGAGGGCCAAACCGCCTTAAGGTTCTTCAGCTTTGGTGTCTCTTCTGCCAAAAGACCTACCAGGCTTCCAGGTTGGACTTGGTCCCCTCCTGGTGCTCACTCAGCCCCCATGTTCCCTGCAGTGGGTCACGTTATACAGGGATAGTTATCTTTCTTTTCCTTTGCCAACTCAGCCTCCCAGCAAGTTATATTGTGGCTAAAACTTTGCCTAATGTAGTTTATTCACTTCTTAATCCAAGCATTTAACGCTCATTGAATCTGCTAGGAAGTCAAGCACACCCAACCAGCCAAGAATGTTCTCTGTATGAGAGCCACTGGATGTAGTTATCTGTGGATGATAAAATATCTGCCTTGAACAACTAGTTTGACCTGTAGCCATGGAAGTTCCATTGCTGCATCTAGCCACAAAGAAAAAACGTAGAAACCACCACCAATGGCTTAATTATCTACTACTAGAAATTAAAATCATCTTGGAGATTTAAAGGACAAATTAGCCCATAACAGTCCTTCTTACAGTTTTCTTTTTCTTTTGGCTTTATGGCCTGGCTGCAGGACCTTAGTTTCCCCCCTGAGATCCAACTGGGGCCCACAGCAGTGAAAGGGCAGCCTCTAACCACTGGACTGCCAGGGAAATTCCTCCTTCTTACACTTCCAGACATAATGGAACTGTGACATGGATACAGGAACAAAAATAATCTATCAAATCTTTTAGCTTCTTTCCTTATTTCTCTAAAGAGAGAGAGAGAGAGAGAGTGTGTGTGTGTGTGTGTGTGTGTGTGTGTTGAGGGGGTAGGTGAATGTCCTGCCTAGTTAACAGGAGTTATTCGAAGCATGAAAAATATTTGGCAGCATCCTACAAATGTATGATGAGTATTTTTTAAATCTCCATTCCTTGATCACTCAAACACACCAGGTCATGAGTTTTATGCAGTTTAGTTCTATTAGGTAGTTAGAATAGGAAAAAGGAGTCCAGAATGGCGGTGGCTAAAAGACAAGGAAGGGAAAAACCCATGAAAATAAAACAAAGCAAGGTCAGAGGACCAGAGTGAGGACCTCAGGTAAAACAGCACTCCTGGCTAGCCTAACTTATATAGGGCAGGCCCAGGGGGAGGAAAAAACATAAAAAGAGGAGCCAAAATTGGGCTGGGGGCCTCTCTTCAGGTCTTCTGAGTCGGCATGTCCTCAAGGCTTGAGGATGCATTTTCCTTTACTTTCTAAATAAAACTCAGCTGCAAAACAGAGCTGTAACACTAGTCCAACCCAGGGCTGTTACACTGATCTGTCCATGGGCTGTAAAGCTGGTCTATCGGCTGCTTCAAATTTTTGTTGTGAGGCGACAAAACCGGAGGAAATGACAAACTCCCTCAACAGTACAATACTTTGCTTTTCTTATTCCTAAAATAATTGAGTGGGCACTGTATAGGCAAGGCCTGGGAAGATTTTAATGCTAGGCCTGTGCTATGTAGTTGACTCCAGAAATTCTTTTCTCAGAATTCTCCTATGGGCCCGATTATAGCTTTTCTTACTCCCTTTAAAAACTAGTTCATCGAATCTGGAGCTGATAATACAGAGTGAAGTAAGCCAGAAAGAAAAACACCAATACAGTATACTAACACATATATGGAATTTAGAAAGATGGTAATGATAACCTTGTATGCAAGACAGCAAAAGAGACACAGATGTATAGAACAGTCTTTTGGACTCTGTGGGAGAGGGAGGGGGAGAGGGTGGGATGATTTGACAAAATGGCATTGAAACATGTATAATATCATATAAGAAACCAATCACCAGTCCAGGTTTGATGCAGGATACAGGATGCTTGGGGCTGGTGCACTGGGATGACCCAGAGGGATGGTATGGGGAGGAAGGTGGGAGGGGGGTTCAGGATTGGGAACACGTGTACACCCGTGGTGGATTCATGTTGATGTATGGCAAAACCAATACAATATTGTAAAACAAAACAAAACAAAGTAAGGAGTTTTCATCGGTAAGGAGTTTCCCAGGCTCCCCCCACAATCGTCCAAGCTCTAGAAGCCTTAGAGGACTAGAACTGGGGACAAAGGGAAACACAAGAGTCAGGATTTGCAACTCGGTTTAAAAATAAAAGTCGGGGCAGGGGTCTCTGGCCATATTTTTGCTCTGTATAGCCCCTGGCGCGGCCAGCCCTATTTTGCCTTCTCCTTGTGATTGGTTGAACAGACAGAGGTTGTACGTGACAAGAAGACCTCTTTTATCTCTGCCTTCGCTTCCCCTGCCCTCTCCTACCCAGCACCCCAGCTCTCCTCCCATGGGATCCGCCCTTCTGGGGACGCTGGATTCTTTTATCTCCCCGGCGCGCCCCTGCAGGCTGCGATAGGAGCCGGGACTACAGATCCCGGCATCCCTCACTTCCCGCCCGCCGCCGCCGCCGCCTCCGCCGCCGCGGGGGATCGACCCGGTAGTATCTCTTCTCCAGCAAAGGTTCCCAGTACCGGCGCCACTTGCCACCGGGGATCTCGGGGGACTCGGGGGCCGGCCTGCAGGAGGCGGGCACTGCTCAGGGTGACAGCGCGAGAGCATGGCCATGAATCTGCGCTGGTTGAGCGCGGGTCCCTGCTGGCGCGCGGTGCGGGGCGCTTGCGGGGAGCTGCGCGCCTACGGGGAGCTGCGCGCTTGGTCCCCGCGCTGCGCAGCCGGACGCCTGTGCCGCCTCCCTGGTACCGCTTGCGGCGAGCAGAGCCGCGGCCTGGGGTACGGACCTCCCGTGGGAGGCGGCTCCCGGCTGAGAACTCGGCTAGCCGCGGGGCTCGCGGGGCTGGTGGGACTGGCCGCCGTCGCCTTCGGGCACGTGGAACGGGCCGAGATGGTGCGCAAGAGCTCCGGGGCGCAGAGCGCATCTCTCGGCAGGCCAGAGGAGGAGGACGATGAGCTGGCCCGCCGCTGCCGCTGCTTCATGGCCCCGCCGGTGACCGACCTGCGCGAGCTGCGGAGGAGGCCGGACGACATGAAGACCAAGATGGAGCTGCTGATACTGGAGACCCAGGCCCAGGTGTGCCAGGCGCTGGCACAGGTGGACGGGGGCGCCCGCTTCTCTGTGGACCGGTGGGAGAGGAAGGAAGGTGAGGAGGTCGGCCCCTAGCGGAGGGTGGAGATGGGGGAAAGAGGTCGGGTTTTAGTTTGCGGGGAGAAAATGACTCAGAATAAGGAATGGGAGTAAGGAAGGGGTACCTACACAGCGGCTGCCAGGTTAAAAGGTTCACCTTTAAAACGGTTGACACTGACAGGGTCATCAGCCCTCAGCTTGCAGGTGTGGACCCAAACCTGCTGTCACTCTAGTACTGGACATTTCAAAAATCTGCAATTTTATATGGCACTTCTCAAGGAAGTCTTAAGGTCAGTTTTAACCCACAGGCAAGGATGCCCAAGGTTGTAATTGAGCATAGATTTGTCTCTACATTTTATCCCTTTTTCTGGGTTCGTTTACCCATTCTCCTTCTCTGGAGATGGAAAGAGAAAGTCTCTTCCTTACTGTCAGCTAGACTCCTCCTGCTGAGGGTGTTGTGTCATTGTGTCTTTTACCCAGGTTTCGCAAGAAATGGCTAGCAGTTCAGCCAAGTGCACCCGTCACGTTTCCTGCTAGAAGAATCTTTACCTCAGTTGGCAAAATACTGAAGTATTAAAGCCCAGCTCTTATAGAGTCATATATTCATGTTATTACCTATACAGTGAAACCCTGTATCTTGGTTATAAACTTAAAGGATTTTTGATCCTTCTTACCTGGAAATACTACAGCAACTTCTTATTAGCTGGTTTTGGATTGTGATATTGACACATTTATTTTAAATGAAACTAAATCTGGTTTTCTTAGTGTTTTCCATCTTGTAGCTTTTTTTTGAAGCCTTCTTTTTTTTTTTCCTGGCCTTGCCTCGTGGCTTGTGGGACCTTAGTTCCCTGACCAGGTTCTGAACCTTGGCCCTCAGCAGTTACGGTTCAGAGTCCTAACCACTGGACTGCCAGGAAATTCCCTATCTTGTAATGTTTATAAGTGAAGACTGTTGATTCAGGAGACAACCTGGACTGGCTGTGTGACCTTCGAAAGTTACTTTTTGTGCCTCTGTTTCCTCATCTATGAAATGAAATTTTATATGAGGCTATTGTAATGGTAAAATAACATGAATATATATGAACTGCTGCAGATACTGTTTGATGCTTAGAAAGCACTTAGACAAATTGTTTGGGCCATTTGCTAGTTGTGTGTTTCTGGAGATGGTGTTTTGCTTTCAGGGCCTCAGTTTTCTCATTTAAAATATACAAGGATTGTACTGGATCCCATCCAGCTCTAAAAATTCTTAGAAATAAAACAAGCCAAACATGAAGCTTCAGGAAACAATTAATTCTAGTGTCCTAAAAAACAAACATACCAGCTACTGGGAGTAAAGCTCATACTGACTCTTTGCAACCCTAGGGGCTGTAGCCCCCCAGACTCCTCTGTCCAAGGAATTCTTCAGGCAAGAATATTGGAGTGGATTGCCATTTCCTTCTCCAGGGTATCTTCCCCACAAAGGGATCGAATCCGTTTCTCTTACATTTGCTGCATTGGCAGGCGGGTTCTTTACCACTGGCACCACCTGAGAAGCCTTAAAGGTCATATACCTAAATGTTAATATGTATCTCACTCAGTTTAAGCCTCCGAATCCCTTAAGCATTCAAATATCTACTGTTTTTTAATTACCTGTAAACAAAATGAAAAGGCAAACAGCACACTTGAGAGAAAAACAATTGAAACAATATGGAGCTCTTAAATTTGGTAGTAATAGAACATTCTTCAAATATATTCATTCCAGTTTTTAATCTTCGTTTTCTCACATCCCATAACAAATAGATGCCATTCTGAATGGTCTTATTTGAAGGGAAACTATTTCAGTAATTTAGAGGATGATGTAAGGATGAAGGGGCTTCCCAGGTGGCTCAGTGGCAAAGAATCTACCTGCTAATGCAGGAGATATGGGTTCCAAGCCTGGGTTGGGAAAATCCCCTAGAAAAGGACATGGCAACCCACTCCAGGATTCTTGCCTGGAAAGTCCCATGAACAGAGAAGCTTGGCGGGCTACAGTGCATGGGGTTGCAGAGAGTCAGACAGGACTTAGCAACTAAACAACAACAAACAATGACATAGAAGAAATGGTGATGTGGAGAGTTAAAATATTTGCTAATAGTCAATAGAAAATATCATAGTGCTAAGCTGGTTATCTAATTTTATTGTACTTAACAATTATAAATATACTGATATTATGGAAGATTTGGAAAGCAGAGAAGGAAAATAACTCCTAATCCCACCATCTTCTTGCAGCAGTAGTTTTCAGCGTTGCACATACCCTTACATTCTCTCCTCATTTTACATTTCTGTTCACAGGAGGTGGTGGCATCAGCTGTGTTCTTCAAGACGGGCATGTTTTTGAAAAGGCCGGGGTTAGCATTTCTGTCGTTCATGGAAATCTTTCTGAGGAAGCAGCAAAACAAATGAGAAGCAGAGGGAAACTACTGAAGACAAAAGATGGTAAATCAGACAGTCTCAGTTGAGTTGAGTCGCTGAGTCGTGTCCGACTCTTCAGGACCCCATGGACCACAGCACACCAAGCCTTCCTGTCCATCACCAACTCCCGGAGTCTACTCAAACTTATCTCCATTGAGTCGGTGATGCCATCCAACCATCTCATCCTCTGTCATTCCCTTCTCCTCCTGCCTTCAATCTTTCCCAGTATCAGGGTCTTTTCAAATGAGTCAGCTCTTTGCATTAGGTTGTCAAAGTATTGGAGTTTAAGCTTCAACATCAGTCCTTCCAATGAACACCCAGGACTGATCTCCTTTAGGATGGACAGGTTGGATCTCCTTGCAGTCCAAGGGACTCTCAAGAGTCTTCTCCAACACCACAGTTCAAAAGCATCAATTCTTCAGTGCTCAGCTTTCTTTATAGTCCAACTCTTACATTCATATATGACTACTGGAAAAACCATAGCCTTGATGAGACAAACCTTTGTTGGCAAAGTAATGTCTCTGCTTTTTAATATGCAGACAATCTCAGCAGCCTTTAATAGTTCCTGCAGACCTTTTCTCTCTATAAGTTTTATTTGTAAAATTAACATTGATTCTGTAAAATTCCATTCAGGTGCATATACCAGATGAGCCTGTTCACAGTTACTCTTTTTTAATGACAACCCACTCCAGTATTCTTGCTTGAGGAATTCCATTGACAGATGAACCTTGCGGGCAACAGTCCATGGGGTCACAAAGAGTCGGACATGACTGAGCAACTAAGCATACACACAAACATGTAGGTATGTATATACACACACACATTTGCACCTAGGCACATATGCTAAAATGTTAACAGTTGTCTCTTTGTTCGTTTTTTGGCTTTGAGGTATGTGGGATCTTAGTTCCCTGACCAGGGATTGAACCACAGGCTTTTGGCAGTCAGAGCGAGGAGTCTTAAGCTCTGGACCACCTGGGGATTCCTCACAATTATTTTTTAAAAATTATGTTTTAAGAGATAAATTAAAAAACAACCTTTGAAAATTGATTCAAAAGCCATGTTGGAGTTAATTTGTATCAAGCCAGGTGTTCAAGTGCAGTTCTCTGTATTCCTTTCCAGGTAAATTGCCGTTTTCTGCCATGGGCGTGAGCTCTGTCATTCACCCCAAGAATCCTCATACTCCTACTATCCATTTCAACTACAGATACTTCGAGGTGGAAGAAGCGGACGGTAAGCGTTTCAAGCTGTGAAAAGTAGTATTGTGCAAAATGAGTATTTTAAAACAGGTTACTAGGCATAACATCTAAAGTCAAGAAAAATTAAGTACAGTCTTAATTGTTTCAGGAGGCACGTGAAGGCTTACTCCTTGGCAGGTGCAATGGATTGTATGCACTAGACGTGAAAAGTGAAAGCGGTATTGGCTGGACTCATGTCCCCATGTTTCCTCCAACACAAGGAATGGTGTAATGCACCTGAACCAAAAGCGCACATAGGGGTCTTTGCAAATAGCAATTTATTATGAACAAAGGGAAGCTTCACGTGCCATGTTAAGTTGCCATTGAGAACTTGCTTTTGGAAATTATTTTCCATATACGTAGCTTTGCCAGTCCCCAGTGCATTATCAGTGGCTTTAAGATGGGGTACAGTTGATCATGCCTCATGATATAAATATAGTTCCAGACTATGTGTGCCATTAGTTGGGCTATTACCCTGTCCAAGCTCCTGAGCAGTGCCTGCCACTGCTGTGCGTGCCTCTGCAGGTGATGGCATTTAAAGCAACATATCTAACTCTTCCTTTTGAGCAGCATCCACTTGAATCACATGTCTTGATTTCCTAGGTAACACCCTGTGGTGGTTTGGTGGTGGATGTGACCTTACCCCAACATACTTGAACCAAGAGGATGCGGTCCATTTTCACAGGACTCTCAAGGAGGCATGTGACCAGCATGGTCCAGATCTCTATCCCAAATTTAAAAAGTGGTAGGTAAAGTTATTGAACTTCTCATGATCCCTACGTGTTTACCATTCCTTCTGTAGCTCCTGAAGGCACTACTGTGTCACTACATACCTTTTGCAGCTTGTGAAGGTTGAACTGTTTTCTTTGCCCAGCAGAAGTGAGATACCAGTTTTACATGGTTTTAATGTTAAACCGGAGGATTAGTATATAAACTTGAAGGTGATCTATGCCTGAGAATCAGAGGTTTTTAATCCTAAGTTGGGATGCAGTAAGTCCCCTACAAATAAACAAGTTCCATTCCAAGAGTGTGTTCATAAGTCCAACAAAGTATTGTATTGTATTACCCAGATAATACAGTCGGTCATATAGTCTTGTACTGGAATAGATTTATAATGTTTTTCACACAAAGAATACATAAATAGACAAACAGACAGGAAATAAAGAAAACATTTTTAATCTTAAAGTACAGTAACTTGAAAAGTACAGCATAGTACCAGCTACAGACTGCCGTTTTTGTGCTTGCTTCTGAGCATCCTGGGCTTGAAATAAGGATTCTGAACACTGTAGTACTGTACTGTAAAGTGTACAGAAGCACATGTACAGAGGGTGCAGAGGATGCATGCATGACAGTGTACACCAGACATGGGACTAACTTAGAAGATCGGGCATGCACAAGTGTAGAATCTTTGGAAATTTGCAACTTGAAGGTTCGTATGTAAGGGACTTACTGTATTAAATTCTCACCCCACATGAGGATTATCATCTCATTGTTGCCATAGAAATGTGTTAGAGGATGGGGAGAGTTGGAGAACTATTAGGAGAGGTGCAAATGTACTGGAGATTTGGGACAAGCGGAACACTGGGATTGGAAACTTTGTGAAAGAAACTCTAATGATAAAGAAAAGAGTTACCCTGGGTATTTGATAGATATGAAATGGAATCTCTGCATAAGTTATCTGGAATAAGAATAAAGTTCTCATCACTGCTTAGAACTAAATGCCATTCTAGAAAAAGGAGGAACAGAAAGGGTTTGGGGTGGGTTGTTTTTTGCTTTGTTTTTAGTGCTAATATTTGTAGAATCTTGCTGTTATTTATGTAAGAATATGGAGTTCAGTTTTAAAATCCTCAGAAAAGATAAGACATTTACATAACCTCTTTTTGATTTGACATTACCACTGAACACTGCACAGCCATGGACTCAGAGGTGTAAGAATTGTTTTTTTGTTACATATTAGCTTCCTTCCAGCAGGAGGATGGGATATTCTCTTTTTTTTTTTGGTTTGCTTTTATCCCTGTTACTGAAGAACTTTATCTGAGTCGTATTAAGAAAATATCTCAGAAACAGGCTAGTTAAAAAGTTTTTAGTGTATTAAGTTAAATCTCTTAATTTCATAATCCATGAAGAGAGATGTGGAAATAATATGATTTCATTAAACCTGGCTTTACAGCCTTGCTCCGGCTGTTCTTTAACTCTGTTAATAAAATGTATGTGTGAAAAAAAGTCAAGAAGTTGCAGTCAAGGTGAATTATACCAGTGCATCAGTCCTAGGGATTTGTATCTTCTACCCCCTCCCCCCAACGTTTTTAAAAATTTTAAACTATTAAGGCTATTTTCACAATAACCTTCTCAGTAGTTTTTAGTTTTTGTTTGTACAATTTTTCCTGTTTACAGACCCTTTTATATCGAGATAATGGAAAGAAGTCAATTATTTCCATGAAGTCAGCTGTACCACAGATTTAGCAATTAGGAAGTGACTTAGGAAATCTGCTCTAGTAGGCACAGATGGAAGGCAATGGCACCCCACTCCAGTACTCTTGCCTGGAAAATCCCATGGACGGAGGAGCCTGGTAGGCTGCAGTCCATGGGGTCGCTAAGAGTCGGACACAACTGAGCGACTCTACTTTCTCTTTTCACTTTTCATGCATTGGAGAAAGAAATGGCACCCCACTCCAGTGTTCTTGCCTGGAGAATCCCAGGGACGGGGGAGCCTGGTGGGCTGCCGTCTTTGGGGTCACACAGAGTTGGACACGACTGAAGTGACTTAGCATAGCATAGGCACAGATGGGGAAGACTGGAGAACAAATTGATAGTCTCATGTGCTGGCTCACAAGGGCAACCTTTAACATTCTGAGGACTCTTATTTTCTGAATGTTTCCTTCCACCAACCCTCCCCTGAAGTCACACATACTATAGAGTCATCACGTTTTATTGCTGAGAGAGACCTTAGAGGTAATTTACTGATTACCTCTAAGAACTGAATTCAGAGAACTGATTCAGAGAGCTTAGGGGTTAGCACCTGCTCATGGACTTGGTTGGTGTCATTGTTGGAGGGTTCCTGCCTCCTGCAAAAGCAGCAATGCTTCCGAGGGCAGCAGCATCACTTGTTTTAAGAAATACGAGTATTAAGAGTAGACTCTTTGTTTTTCTTTTCAGTCAGGGTCTTACAATGCCACATTAAATAGACATGTATTCACTTGCCTACTTGATTTGTAGGTAAAAGTGTAAGCGTTTTCTACATTGGTAATAACTGCAGGAAATCTGTCTAAGACTCTAGTTTCATTTCAGATGTGGACAAAAAGAAAGGGCACTGTGCTGGCATTAGTCAGGGATGGTGCCGTAAGCTGAAATGCTCACACTGATTTTCACGCACGTCTCTTTTTCCTTCTGTGGTCTTGCTGTGTTTTCCAGGTGTGACGATTACTTTTTTATAGCCCATCGTGGGGAGCGGAGGGGTATCGGGGGTATCTTTTTTGATGACCTCGACTCTCCATCCAAGGAGGAGGTGTTTCGCTTTGTGCAGAGCTGTACCCAGGCGATCATTCCTTCTTACGTCCCCCTTGTGAAGAAGCACTGTAATGACTCCTTCACTCCCCAGGAGAAGTTGTGGCAGCAGCTCCGAAGAGGGCGGTGAGTGAGCGACGGGAGCATGAAGCCTCTCATGTCATAAGAGGTGGGAGTGGGAGGGTGGAGTGGGGCAACTGTGATAACAGTGGCCGATGGTCATCTTGGGCAGTACTTTGTCAGAGCTGTGTTAATGCTCACCCTGATTTCTTTTCATAACTAGATAAATAACAAAGTGAATTAAAAAAACACTGTGAAATAGTATTATAAAAAGAGCAAAGTTTGTTTCATCTGTCTGTACATTAGAGACTCATATTAGGCTTATAGTAAGTGTTGAATTTAATTCAGCTGATTTCTTTTAGTTTGTCTTCGAACAATACCTTCCAACCTTCTGCCAAGGTAGGCGAGAATCATTTAATGTTTTTGCTGCTTTGTAAATTCTGAATCATACCTTTTTTTGTTTAACTTCAGGTTTTCATGGAAGTTATTATAGTGAAAATGATTGTTTTAGAAATGGTTAGTTAGGGAACTCTAATGATATTTGTTTGTTATGGAACTGTTCATATGTGCTGGCCAGTATATTAGGCAGTTTGCATCTAATTTTCATCACAAACCTGTGGAATTGGTATAACTATCATCATTTTACAGATGATAAAACTTAGTGAAGTAAGTCCTTTGCCCAAGTTTACACAGCTGGGAAATCAAAGATCCCAGATGTGGAACCAGGTCATTGTGCCTTCAAAACTTTCAGACCTTCTTCCATGTGAATGGTTAAGCAGTTAGTGTTTCCAGCCACGATGCTCACTTTGGCCACCCTGCTTTGTGCGCTGAGTGGGTGAGCTCAGTTGGATGACCCGCGTGAGGGCATCTTCAGCTGGGGTGTGATTGTGGATCTGCTGCAGATTAGCCACTGTTTCTCATTACCATCTTAATCGCATGTGTTCTACTGTTCCATGCCTACAAAAATGGATTTTCTCATTTATATTAATTCTGTCTTGGGCATATGAAGCTTTGGGAACTTAAGGAGATAAGGCTAATGCCCTGAAAACGTTCACTTAGATACTGTTCCAAGTCTAAAGATAAATGTTTGTTGTTTACACTTTCTTAGAACTGCCTGTGCCTGCCTGCTCCCTGTGTATAAAACTTGGGAAAATGAGAATTGATTGTGTTCTCGTCAGACATTTATTAAACAGGGGCATTTTTTTTTTAGGACGGGTGTGTTTTTTGGTCCTATGATTTCCCCAATACACCCTTATTCCTCCTTCCCTTTCTCTTGGCATTTATCGTATGCCCCCATGGCTAGGGCCCATGCTGGGCAGAGATGTTCACAGTTTAGTGGGGAAGACCATCCCAAGAGGGTAAATTAAAACTCTGGAAGAAATGAAAACAAAACATAAGTAAAACAAAACAACAAAAAAGAGAAACTAAAAATTAATAAATAAATAAACCAAACTCTGTGGAAAGTGCAATGTTCTAGTTTTACATGAGATTTCTTATGCAAAGCCAGCAGGGTTTGTGACTACTTATGAGGTGAAGCCTTTAAAACTTTTTGGATGTAGGAATTATGTCTTATTCTGTTTATTATTGTCATTAATTGACAGCGTATTTTGAGAGTTCCATTTGTGTGTATCATTGCATATCGTGTTTTTTGAATTTGGCAGAAGCGTGGAGTGTTAGGTTAATTTTCTGTGGTGTGGTGGGTGACGATACTTTCAAAGAGAGGCCCCTTCTACTGTCCTTATCTCTGGGCCTTAAAATGGCAGTCAACTCTGGGACTTAAGATAACCCCAGCTCTTTTTTTGTGGTTATGAGCCCTGATGTCACTTTCTTACATGACGTTCATAACCCATTATCTGTATTACTTTTCCCCACTTCCTGTCGCCCCAAATACAGCTTTCCCCTGTGGTGGTCAGGCTGCTTATCTTTTGACTTGACAGCCTCTTTGGCAATCTCATTTAGTCTTGTGGTGCACTGGTAATGAACGTGCCTGCCAATGCACGAGACGTGGGTTGGGTCCCTGGGTCGGGAAGACCCCCTGGAGGAGGAAGTGGAAGCCCACTCCATTATTCTTGACTGGGAAATCCCATGGACAGAGAAGTCTGGCAGGCTACAGTCCATGGGGTCGCAAAGAGTCAGACACAATTGAACACACGTGCCTGCCCTCAGTTACTTCTGTTCTCTCCCCAGACCTTGAACCTCTAGTCTTGGAAGGTGCTTTTCTAGTTTCTTTTTCAGAGAAACTAAACACCTGTAACTTGTTTTGTTGTATTTTGGGACAGGGAAACAGGATACAAGGTAGATATCAGTTATATTAAAGGGAATGGTTGAGGTTCATAGTTTACAGATATCTCGGAGAGGATAAATGTATGGAAAGGATCGGAAAGATCAGATCTAAGCAAAACCTGGTGAAAGTCAGGCTAATACACAGGAAGGAACATTGTTCACTCAAACAGGAAAGCAGCACAAGGATTCGCTCATGAGCACAAGAGGCTCATTTGGTAGCTCCTTACAGGGGTCTCTGAACAAGACATCAGTACAAATAGAGAATCACAGCCATTCCTTAAATATCACGTTTCAGAAAGATAACATCAGGGGTGAGAAAGGGAGTTGAGAGACTGATGTTTTTTTTCCTGTGGTCTTAGGAAGAAGTTAAGAAGATTCACTTAAGTTATCTTTTGAAACAGACTAAAGAAGGTATTAGTTATTAGTGCACAAAACTTAGTCGGTGATAAATGATGAGAAGTAGAAAGGGGTCCATGAATGTAACTTATTTAAATTTTCTCAGAGCCATTGGCAGGTTTCCATAGTGAAGGGTGCTTTCTAAAAATTGAAGCGCTGTTGGAATCTAGAGAATATATATATATATTTTTTAGTTGTGATTAAATTACAGTAACCAGTGCATTAATGATAATAATGTCTGAGGGAAGTTTGGACCAAGAGAGTAGTTTTTGAAGGAGTTGAGAAATGATTTGAAGGGGGAACTGTTTATTGAAATTTTCAGCTTTATGAGTCATTTTCAATTCTTTTGGCTAGTAGAAATGATCTTTTTGAAATATCTCCTAGAAGTTGGAGACAAAAGACCCTTTTATAAAGAATCTTTTGATGTTAAAGGAAATCACAGATTTTTAAGCTAGACAGAGTTTAGATATGACTCTGTGTCTGTTAATGGAAGACTTATATCCTGAACCAGGTTTTAGTTGATGTGAAGGATATTTTTCTAAGAAAATAAAGCTAAGCACTGCAACTCAAATCACTACTACCTTTCATTATGACTTTTGTCATCAATCTGCAGCAAGACAGAATTATATGACTGCTTATTAATGCTGTTAACTACTTTAAGGAAAGGAAATATCTGGGATATGTTAGTAACTATAGGTGATAGAGTTCTGTTAACTGTTCTTGGCTTTTCAGTTACAAGAACTTTACACTGTCTTAGTTCATGTGAGTTATTAGCAGTAGAATAAAGTCTTCGACTCAAACATCTCAGACTCTATGGGAGACCCAGAGAGAGCTGCTCTATCCTGATAAAGGGTGCCATTTGCTTTTCTTGTTTTTGTGCCTTCAAGTTCTAAGCTTTGTGTTCACCCTGTTTATTTATTGGAAAACATAACCTTATTGTTTTGTAACTGCTGTGTGCTGGGGCTGAATCTATATCCTCTTGTTTGCTGGGTAGAATACCCTTTTCTTTACGCCTGTCCGGATGGAGAAAAGTCAGCTGATGAGACTGGTGTTTCCTGTGCCAGTTACAGCTGATGGGGTGGGGGTGGTGGGAAGGTGCCCACCAACCCCCACACACACGGCCCCCAACCCATCTGCCCCCATGAAGTATAAGACTATACTCACCAGCTCTTAATCTTTTTTGATGTCTTCATCTCAGGTATGTAGAATTTAACCTGCTGTATGATCGGGGTACAAAGTTTGGCCTCTTCACTCCGGGATCCAGGATCGAAAGCATCTTGATGTCTTTACCTCTCACTGCCCGGTAAGCATAACTCATGAGAATGATAGTTACTCCCCACCCCCCCCAGTCCTCTGACCCCTACAAAGCATGAACATTGATACCACAAATAGCTTTCCTAAAGACTTCCTTGGTTTTGACTTTGCTGTCTTTATAAAAAAATCACAGGCAAAAAAGGAATAGGCAACAGCTTGCAATATGTATGTGACCCCAAGAGCCCAAGATATTTATTATTCAACCCTTTTCAGGGAAAGTTTGCTAGTTGTTTTAGTTGCTAAGTCGAGTCTGACTCTGCGACCCCATAGACTGTAGCCCGCCAGGCTCCTCAGTCCGTGGGATTTCCCAGGCAAGAATACTGGAGTAGGGTGCCATTTCCTTCTTCAGGGGATCTTCCCGATCTAGGGATTGAACCCGAGTCTCCTTCCATCAGTGAAGCCCAAAGTTTGCCAGCCCCTGGTCTAAACTAGTGTTTACCAGTGTTCATACTACAGTTTAGCCATTGTTTATATATTTGTATATAATCTGGCATATTATTTACTAAAATTTTACACTCATATTTTTCAGAGAGAAAATTAAAGGCAAACCAACATTTTTGTCATGAATAGAAATGAACACATTAAAAGAAAAAGTACTAAGCTAAAAAAAAAGTTCGCCCATGGATCATCTGAGGTTCTATACTTCACAAAACCCTAGATTGTAGTAAAAGTGTGTTTTGGCTCTGGAATATTAATATTAGCTAGACTATGCTCCAAGAATTATTAAGAAACTTTGTTTCTTTAGCAGCAAATATTTTTTAAAAGCTTAGTGGAGACAAAGAGTTAGAGCACTTTTTATTACCCTTAGAATTTTATTTAGTTTCAATAAAGAGGTGTGTGTTGTTATTTATTTTTTATTGCTATTACATGTGTTTGCTTCTGTTTTGAACCTTCATAGATGGGAGTACATGCATTCACCCTCAGAGAACTCCAAAGAAGCTGAAATTCTGGAAGTTTTGCGCCACCCGAGGGACTGGGTGCCTTGATGCAGACAGAGCAGCCTTCCCAGGGCTGGGGGACACTCAGGGCACCTCCTATCCACTGGCCGACACCACCCCCACGGTGTGGCACGTAGTTACCTGGGTCTTAGAGCTCAAGTCTTATTTCTCTACCCTGGAGTCTGCCTCCTTGACAGGTGGTGAAATGTGTGTTAAGCACCGGAAGCTTCCGCCAGATGCTGTTGGTGATGGGTGGTGAGGTGGAAGCTTGTCAACTGGTTGATGTAAAAACTCATTTGTACTTTAGAATCATTTTACATGACAAGTTTACAAAGACATCATATTTCCAAGAATTGGTTAAGGGGATCTAACTACTATAATTTGTTTCAGGAAACTTTTCATGTTACTTTTACTTCATGTATTTTTTAAAGATTTAGTTTCTGCCACAAAAATCTGGGGATAAATTTTATTTTCATTAATTCAATAAGATTTAGAATGGTAATTTTAGAAAGCTGCTGGAAATGAAGGTAAAAATTTTACTTTGTCATTGCTGAAGTTTCTTAGATCATAATCTTTATATCTTTAGAGACCATAATTTGGTAAAATATTCATTTTTATAATGATAGATATTTAGAAACACTGGAAATTTTCTTAATTTCTGCATGTGTTACAATTCAGTGATTACCTACAGTTAACTGTAAAGTAACATCACTGTTATTTAAACAAGAAATATCTAAGTGGCAGTTTTGATTTTTGTCGATTTTGAAAGTCTAGGCACTTTTCAGCGTGAAAGCTTATATCCTTGAATTCTGATATTTGCACACTTCTATTCCAGACACTTCTATACAGAGATTTAGACTAAGAACAATCCGGGGGATTTGTGAATTTAGGGAATGTTTCTCATTTAGGAAGTGAGAAACATTTTCCTTCTCTAATTAGAGCAGACAACTAATATAAGAAGCATGTAGGCATTTTATAAACATATTTCTTAGAAGATGGACGAATTGAAATCACCCTCTTTTTAAATTAGAGATTCTGCAAGTCTTACCTTTGCTCCTAAGAGAAAATCACAACAGAGTTTCTGAGACTTCTTTGTTCAAATAATAATATGAATGTATTTTATTCATAATATATTGTAGTTTATAAGGAATGGTATCTCCCTACACGTTATTAAGCATTATTTTGGAATATGTTGAATGTATGGTTGCGTGTGACTCTTCAGAGCTTGAAGATGTATGACTTCTTCAGTTCTCTTCCCACAAGAATGCTGATAAATTTTGTTATGAAGTATAACTAAGGAAGGTTTGTATTTTTCATTTTTTCTAGGATAGTTGATTTAGGAAAGATGAATATTTTTTAGTACTAAAACCATAATTCCTCATTCCTGAATATTTTAGCCAAGAAAAATGTAAGTTTTGTATTTGAGTTTTCATAGCAGGTTTATTCTCAATAGCCATTTGGAAATAGCACAAATGCCCGTCAGCAGGTAAATGGATAACCAGGTTATAAGATATCCTTATGTTAAAGTACTCAACAGTGACAGGAAACATCTACTGATAAATGCAGCAACATGGGTGAATATCAAAAAATGGTTATGCTAAGTAAAAGAAACCAGACACAAAAGAACACACTCGCTGTATGACTGCATTATATGAAAACCTAGAAAAGTCAAAACTCTTAACAAGAGAAAGCATAAAACAAGTGACTGCCAGGGGCTGGGTAGGGAAATTCACTGTGAAAGGGAACAGAAGAATGTTTTGAAGTGATGCAGATATTCGGTGTATTGATTGTGGCACTGATACCAGACTGTATATATTTATCAGAGCTCATTGAGCTGGACACTTAAAATCATGGAATTTTATTTTGTTTATGACTTATAATTCAACAAAGTCAGACAAATGAAAAAAAAATTATTAGGCATATAGGAGCAAATGTTCAGTATACTTCGGTTTGCCTTTTACAATAAAAAGTCCCTATCGTATAGATCTGCCAACCTTGTGTTTGGGGTTATTGGGGTCTGGGCATGGGAATAAGATAAATTTCATAAATTTTCGGTACATGTCAGTTTTTTTATACTCTTCAGTAATCTTTTTCTTATAGATGAGACTATAGGGGAAAAAATAGCAGAATTGCATAACTATTGGAAAATCATTCTGCTGTTATTCAAAGTGAATTTTTGTTTCAAATGTGTATTGATAAGAGTCTGCTAGAGGCCCAGGGTACACCTCTAAATGCCTTGGACACCTAACTGCTGCTGTCTTACACATTATATTGATGGTCATAAAGGGTGGAAATTTGGGGGAGGGATATAAATGCTTTGGAGCAAATTTCTAACCTCTACTTTATGACTGTATTCTGCTTACCCACCTGTTCAACTGAGTAATTAATGAGATTAAAAACTTCTGCATGCTAAAGAGTATCAGATTAGAAGACCAAATAATCTTTTTTTTTTTTTTTTAAATGCTTTATCTTTCCACGAGTCATTTGCTGTTACAATTCATCACAGCTAGAATCGTGTTCGAGTTTGTTTTACTCGCGTCTGTGCCTGGTTAGGCTGACTCAGAGGATAGGCTCAGCTCCAATGGTGAATCTAGTGTCTGCAGGTGGCTCAGAGCACACGTTCCGCCCAGCAAGGCAGAGGCGGTGCCTTCTGATCTCACCCCAGAGGCTGTGCAACGTCACTTCTTCACCTTCTTTTAGTTACAAGTGAGTCAGTAAGAATGGCTCCTGATCCACAGGGGCAGGAACTGTACCCCAGCTCTCAGTGGGAGGTGTGCGATTGTGTGATTCTCAAAATCACAGAATAGATTTGGCACCCCTCCCTCACTGCCCTAGTCAAATCCTGTTGCATCCCCCTTTGAAGTGTTTCTTTTCCCCACCTCTGTTCACTGCTATCACTGCTTTGGTCCCACGTTCCCTCCCACCTGAATGTTTGCAATCCACCACCTGCCCTTGGTCACTCTGACCTCCATCCTCTCCCTATAATACTTCACTGAACCCCATAATTATGCCCGCAAATGTACTGAGCAGCCTCCCTTCTCCTACAGAGAAGTTTTTAAGCTCAGTCTGATAGTGAAAGCCATCCACCATCTTTCCCCAAATCTCTCAGCCTAAACTGTTTCCACCCTCCCCTGTGTGGCATTCTCAGACTCATGTCACCACCCCACGTTTTTCTGAGCATTTCATAAATTTCTACCATCCGACCTGTGCTCAGGCTGCTGCTATTTGCTTGGAGTCTGTCTCCTTCAGCACAGTTTACTCATCACAGTCTGTATTCATATAATCACTCAGTGTACACTATACTTATTTCAAAATATTTAAGATGAGTCTATCCATGGGGTCACACAGCAGAGCATCCTCATTTATAACATCTACCTTTGGAATGACGTGTTGACCTTTTCCTTTCAGCATTGTTTTACAACATTATACTGTGGCATTGATAGCTTACGGTGAATGAGGTTGGATTCGTGATCTCTGAAGAAGTTTTAGCGTTGGGACCAGGGATCAGGCTTGATGACTCAAGAGCTTTTGTGTAGCAGTTTTATAAAAGTGTAAAGAAGGACAGAGAGAGCTTATGACATAGACATCAGAAGGGCAACAGAAAATGCCCCACTCTCTAGTCTTAGCAAGGCCTTATATACTTTTATCAGACCCACTCCCCCAACATGCATCTTAAATTAACAAGCTTAGAGTTGACAACAGAAAGGTCTCACCAGGCGGGCTCCCACAGTATACAAGTTTTAAGAATAAGATTAGTCAGAAGGTTCTTGTTATGGAGAAACATCCTTGAGCAAGATACATTGTTATATTAACTAAGACAAAGCAATGTAGAAAAAAAAGTTTGTCCTTTTCTCCTTGAGAGCCTCAGACCCCTCTCTCCTCCTTGAGACCCTGGACTTAACCTACCTAGGAATTTTGGCTTCCTTTATAACTGTCTCATTCCTGGTCTGTGAAGACAGAAGTTCCCAGTATACATCTTTTAAGAACCCATTTAGAAATTGTTTTCAAGAGTGTGTGTATTGTTCCTGTCAAATATTAACTATGTATTTGAAATCCCACATTTATAGAAAGTTGCTTCTTTCCAAAGAAACATATAAATTCTACTTTCATAATAGACTTAAATTAGCATATTCAAGTTAGTGAAGCTTAGACATTTACAATATGGCTTGACTGATTATCTTTGTGTTATGACCTGAAACTGGCATGAGTTGCACAAAGTAAACCTCTCAGACCTGTTTCTATAGGTGGTTTTACTCTATACACACCCCAGCATCCACTGGCAGAGCAAGGTGATTAAACTGCCATCTTCTAATCGGTACACTTGATTTTGATTCTAGAACTTAAACGTATTAGTATTTTAAAGTATCCTTCACTTACTAATTCCTGTTCACATTTCAAAACATGTTTGAAGGTAACACTTGACATACTCTAATCCACCATAGTTTCAATCAGTTGACACAAATTCAGTCACTTAGTAATGCAAGTTGACTTTGTGGTCATGTAAGAGTTGCTGCATCAACTCGGTCATGAATGTATTTTCTTATGAGATGGTTAGGGAGGTTCCAAACTAAAGTTCACAATTAAGTTGTACTAGTTGAGAATTGATGCTTTTGAACTGTGGTGTTGAAGAAGACTCTTGAGAGTCCCTTGGACTGCAAGAAGATCCAACCAGTCCATTCTGAAGGAGATCAGCCCTGGGATTTCTTTGGAGGGAATGATGCTAAAGCTGAAACTCCAGTCCTTTGGCCACCTCATGTGAAGAGTTGACTCATTGGAAAAGACTCTGATGCTGGGAGGCATTGGGGGCTGGAGGAGAAGGGGACGACAGAGGATGAGAAGGCTGGATGGCATCACTGACTCAATGGACGTGAGTCTGGGTGAACTCTGGGAGTTGGTGATGGACAGGGAGGCCTGGCATGCTGTGATTCATGGGGTCGCAAAGAGTGGGACACGACTGAGTGACTGAACTGAACTGAGTTGAAGTCTCTGTTATTTAACAGCAAGTGAATAATGGATTTTAGAGTAAAAGTCTTCCTAGTAGTTTATCTATGCTTGCATGTGTGTGTGCATACTAAGTCACTTCAGTCGTGTCTGATTCTGTTCGACCTTATGGACTGTAGTCTGCCAGGCTCTGTCCACAGGCAAGAGTACTGGAGTGGTTTGTCATGTCCTCCTCTAGGGGATCTTCCCAACCCAGGGATTGAACCCATGTCTCTTATGTCTCCTGCATTGGCAGGTGGGTTCTTTAGCACTAGCACCACTTGGGAAGCCCTTATCTTATGCTTATGTATGATAAACTGTGCTTCTGTTTTTTGATTTGATGAAGCATCCTGAGGCTTTTAGAATACTCCATGCCTGCTGCTTGACATCTTTCTAACCATGCGTATAATATGCAAAATTTCAACCCAATTTATCCATTTCTTTTAGTTTAAGTTGTAGTTTAACTGTGAAAAATAATTTGGTAGATATTCTCAATATTTAATATTGTCAACTGAAAAAAGTACACAAGTAAACGTTGAGAGTCATGTTTTATTTGGTGACCTTACTGAACATTATAGCCCAGGATGGCAACCTCTTAGCTAGCTCTGAGAAATAGTTACAAAGAGGGAAGGGGGCAGCCAGGATATAGGGGAGTTTTTGTTGGAAAAAAAGTAGTCAAACATCCATAGATTACTGTAATCACAAATAATCCCAGATATCTTAAGGTAGTGATTTTATGTAGTGACTTGATGTATGAGGAGATGCAAGAGTCTGGGCTCACTGAAATTATTCCATTGACATACATCTTAACTAAGGCCAGGATTTGTTTTTTTTTCCATCCTGAATTCCCTTCAGAGTGCACTGTTGGGGGTGGCTGCAGGGGCTGATAGCTTTATGGCCAAAACAATTCTTTGTTCACAGAAATGTAGGTTACATTGTCCATAGTATGAATACAAATTGACTTACTAACTTATGCTGAGTAACTTTTAATTCTTTAGTGTGTACTTGATCTTAGGCTATTAAACAAGAGGATGGCTTTAAAATACTGTGAATATATCTCAAGGAAACAACACACACTTCCTTTTCATCTTCACCTCCCTCTTATTTGATGAAGTGAGGAAGATATGGTATCTCTCTTGTAATAGCAAAAGGTGGTCTGCTCAGCTCCACCTAGCTTTGTTTTCTGTGCTCCCTCGGACAGAATTCCTGATTCTCAGAATCTGTGAGCAGAAGAGCATGGTTGCTGCTTCATGTCACTACATTTGAGGTGGCTTGTTAAACAGCAGTGGATAGCTAGAAGAAGTTGTGTGCTAAGTCATTCAGTCGTGCTCGACTCTTTGCAACCTGATGGACTCTAGCCCACCAGGCTCCTCTGTCCATGGAATTCTCCAAGCAAGAATACTGGAGTGGGTAGTCCTTCCCTACTCTAGAGAACAGGTTGGATGTCATTTAAAAAATGAGAAGAGTGAATTTGGTGAGCTTGGCATGCCTGCGAGGCACCTACACCTATATTTGGAGATGTGAGTCTAAAACTCAAGAGAGAGAAGTTAAGTCTAGAAATATATATTTACCAATTGTTTGTGTGAAGGTCTTAATTGAAAAAATAGGTGAGCCATCTGGAGAAGCAAGTGTAATGTAATAAGAAAGAGTCAAAGACTGAACTGGGGGCAGAGAAATGAGCAGGGAGAAAGGTGTCAAGAAAGGGTCCTGAGAGTAGCTCCCTGAACAAATTGAATAGGGAGGAAGGGAATCAAAAAGGACAAGTTAGGTGTGATTGTAATTAAGGGTTAAAATGTTATTATGTTTCTACATAGACTATATTAAAATAATACATGCTACAATAAACATGTTTGATAACTTAGGAATTAAGTTCAGATTTTTAGAAATGATCTTAGTCTATAAATTACCAAGGTTTTCTCAGGTACTAAAATATGGTAGGTAATAAAATTATTTTCATTGCCATATATTGGATAGTGTCTTTAGTTTCTCAGTGTATGTTAGTTGCACAGTTCAGTTCAGTCACTCAGTCATGTCCCACTGTTTGCAACCCCATGAATCTCAGCACGCCAGGCCTCCCTGTCCATCACCAACTCCGGGAGTTCACTCAAACTCACGTCCATCGAGTCAGTGATGCCATCCAGCCATCTCATCCTCTGTCGTCCCCTTTTCCTCCTGCCCCCAATCCTTCCCAGCATCAGAGTCTTTTCCAATGAGTCAACTCTTTGCATGAGGTGGCCAAAGTACTGGAGTTTCAGCTTTAGCATCATTCCTGCCAAAGAACACCCAGGACTGATCTCTTTCAGAATGGATTGGTTGGATCTCCTTGCAGTCCAAGGGACTCTCAAGAGTCTTCTCCAACACCACAGTTCAAAAGCATCAATTCTTCAGCGCTCAGCTTTCTTCACAGTCCAACTCACATCCATACATGACTACTGGAAAAACCATAGTCTTGACTAGACAGACCTTTGTTGGCAAAGTAATGTTTCTGTTTTTGAATATGCTATCTAGGTTGGTCATAACTTTCCTTCCAAGGAGTAAGCGTCTTTTAATTTCATGGCTGCAATCACTATCTGCAGTGATTTTGG
Source organism: Bubalus bubalis (assembly GCF_019923935.1). Lineage (NCBI taxonomy): Eukaryota > Metazoa > Chordata > Mammalia > Artiodactyla > Bovidae > Bubalus > Bubalus bubalis. The sequence continues at coordinate 88,262,250 of NC_059157.1, read as the reverse complement.
AGCCCCCCAAAATAAAATCTGACGATGTTTCCACTGTTTCCCCATCTATTTGCCATGAAGTGATGGGACCAGATGCCATGATCTTAGTTTTCTGAATGTTGAGATTTAAGCCAACTTTTTCACTCTCCTCTTTCACTTTCATCAAGAGGCTTTTTAGTTCCTCTTCACTTTCTGCCATAAGGGTGGTGTCATCTACATATCTGAGCTTATTGATATTTTTCCTGGCAATCTTGATTCCAGCTTGTGCTTCTTCAAGCCCAGTGTTTCTCATGATGTACTCTGCTGCTGCTGCTGCTGCTAAGTCTCTTCAGTTGTGTCCAACTCTGTGCGACCCCATAGACGGCAGCCCACCAGCCTCAACCGTCCCTGGGATTCTCCAGGCAAGAACACTGGAGTGGGTTGCCATTTCCTTCTCTCTGCATATAAGTTAAATAAGCAGAGTGACAATATACAGCCTTGATGTACTACTTTTCCTATTTGGAACCAGTCTGTTGTTCCATGTCTGTCGAGTCCAACTGTTTGTGACCCTATGGACTGTAGCCCACGAGGTTCCTCTGTCCATGGAATTCTCCAAGCAAGAGTACTGGAGTGGATAGTCATTCCTTTCTACAGGGGATCTTTCTGACTCAGGGATCGAACTCAGGTCTCCTTCATTGCAGGTGGGTTCTTTACCATCTGAACCACCAGGGAAGCCCAGTTTCTCAAGTTTGTGTTTAAATATGAAATTCCTTAGGGCGTCCCTGATAGTTCACTTGGTAAAGAATCCGCCTGCAATGCTGGAGACCTGGGCTTTATCCCTGGGTTGGGAAGATCCCCTGGAGAAGGGAAAAGGCTTCCCACTCTAGTATTCTGGCCTGGAGAATTCCATGGACTGTATAGTCTGAGGGGTCGCAAAGAGTTGCACATGACTGAGCGACTTTCACTCACATGAAATTCCTGAAGGAACCAGTAGGTGGAGCCCGTTTGCTCAAGAAAATCTAACCCTGTGTTGAGTTTTGTTTTTGTTTTGCTGTTTTGGTGGGTGTTGAGAAATGGAAGAGAAAGGGAGCAGGGTAATGAGAGAGACAGAACAGGACAGCAAAAGAGGAGAGGGAGGCAGGAAAAGGGAGGAGATGAGAGAGAATGCAGATCTCTCCTTCGCTGAACTGTGGTATAGTCGGCGAGACTATCTAAAGGAGTTATCACATATTTAATCAAGCACAGTTAATTCCACTATGATGTTTCTGTCTTATCTAATGGCTCCACCCTGTTTCACTTCTCTCTTAAAGACAGATTCTAAAGTTGGCAATGTCTATAATCTGAATAATTATGAATGTCTAAAGCATGGTCTTTATCTTGAGTTCCTACTGAATTTCTGAAGTGTGAGTTGTCTGAAATCATGAGAAGATATGTGCCTTTTTCTTTGAGTTCCTGATGTTAACTTGACTCAAAAGGATACATAATCCTGAAAAGATGGAGCAGCACTCATCTGAATCGAGAGGGTGTCTATGCTCGGGGGAGGGAGTGAGGGGTGGACATGTGATAGTTCTGTGAGGAAAAATAAGAAAACACCCTCTTTTCAAAAGTTCTATTTTTATGTGTAATGTAATTATTTGTCCATAATAAATTAGTACATTAATGCATATATTCACAAATAAAGATATTGGGGGAGTATTAAAATTAATGACATCAAAAATTTCAAAGCTTTCTGGTAAAAATAGTACTGTAGTAAAAAATAAGTACATTTAGTAAAAAAAAAAAAAGTACATTTTTGTACTTTTGAAGGACTAAAAATGAAGTTGGAGAATTCAGAAAGCAGAATATCTTGAAAAATCAAAGGAAGAAAAAGATAACAATAAAGTTTGTTTTCTTACCCCAGGCTGGAGTCACAGGGGAGGAAATGAAAATATGCTAATATCTCATCAGTTTTTAGAGGGACTAATGGATACTGTCTAAAAGAAATGGAGACTGTAGATGTTAAATAAAGATGTTATAGTAGAGATGTTCATTGGAATAAAAATATAAACTAGGATTATCCATAAAACTCACAAACATAATATGAGGTGAAAAAAGCAACCTGTAGAATAAAACGTGCAGTTTGATTCCATTTGTATAAAATTCAGAAGATGCAAAGCTAGGCCATAAACTGTATTTAGGTGAAAAAACTAAGGAAAAGCCAAGGACAAATACATTTCTGGTGAGTGGGGAAAAGGACTGAGGCAAAGCTTCCAAGAGCTTCAAAATTAGCAGTGTTCTATTTCTTAGCTGGATTCTTGTATGCAAGCAGCCATTTCAGTATACCAGGGGGATTTTCCTTAATATCCTCATTTTCTAAATATTAAAAAACAGTAAATGTTTAATTATACCCTTTAAGCTAGGGCAGAAAGATTTTTACTTTGATACTAGCATGTATCTACTTCTGTGAGTTTTCCTTTTGGCATCCTGATATGTGTTTCTTTAAAAATCAAGTATTTTTCCCTAATATTTAAATCAGTGTCAATACTTTATGGAAATTTTGGAAAACAGCTGTATCAAAAGGAAATAATCGTCACATTTTGTACCACTGTTCAGAAATAACTATAACCATAACCACTTAATATTCTGGTGTAGTTCTTCCTAGCTACCTCATGTAAATTTGAATTTAGTCAAGTCATACTGTATATACAATTTTGCATACTAATTTCCCCCCTTAACTTTATATCTTAAACACTTCCCTCTGTTATTTAAAATCTTCAAAAATACATGACAGGCTGGCACCGCAATAGGGGTTTTCTTGAAAAGTGACCTCCTGACTGAGGACTTTTCCCTCAAGGGAATTTCACCTGCAGCTGGGCAGGAAATTCAAGAGCTCTTTTCTAGAAAACTATCTCATAGAATAGTTCTAGACACACACACAAAAAAAGCTTTACCCCTAGGAGGGATCTTTGGCATTTTCACCATGCACAACTCTTTTCGTATCCTGTACCCTCATAACCCCCAACATCTAGCGTTTTCAGTCCAATTTTTGTTGCCTTTTTAAGATCATAGATCATCAGATATTTGAGGAAAACTTCCAAATATAAGAGAGAGAAGCAGAGAAAACAGACATCTCTAATTAATATTCTCAGAAAAGAGATTGAGCTGATCATTTATATAGAAGTTAACAGAAGATAGATCTAAAAGTTTTAAAACAAGTTGCTTTTGTAGATCAGGACTACGGATAGATGACCAGGGGACAGAGAATTGCTACATTTCATTATAAACCTTTATTCCTATTTGATTTTTTAAAATTTATTTTATTTTATTTTTTAACTTTACAATATTGTATTGGTTTTGCCATATATCAACATGAATCTGCCACAGGTATACATGTGTTCCCCATCCTATTTGATTTTTTAACTGCTAACATTTATCAGATTAATTTAAAAGTAAAGGCCATGAATTTTTTTAAGATCTCACATTTTATTTAAGATCTCAAAACACTTATCATTCTGTATACTTTTCCATCATATAGTTGTTTCTTTCTTTTTTTTTTTTGAAGTTTGAGAAGATTTATTTTATTAAATTTTTTTTTCTTTTTTTTTAAATTTATTTTAATTGGAGGCTAATTACTTTACAATATTGTGGTGGTTTTTACCATACATTCACATGAATCAGCCATGGGTTTACATGTGTTCCCCATCTTGACCCTCCCTCCCACCTCCCTCCCCATCCCATCCCTCTGGGTCATCCCAGTGCACCAGCCCTGAGCACCCTGTATCATGCATTGAACCTGGACTGGGGATCTATTTCACATATGATAATATACATGTTTCAGTGCTATTTTCTCAAATCATCCCACCCTTGCCTTCTCCCACAGAGTCCAAAAGACTGTTCTTCATATCTGTGTCTCTTTTGCTGTCTCGCATATAGGGTCATCATTACCATCTTTCTAAATTCCATATATATGGGTTAATATACCGTATTGGTGTTTTTCTTTCTAATATACTTCACTCTGTATAATAGGCTCTAGTTTCATCTACCTCATTAGAACTGATTCAAATGCATTCTTTTTAATAGTTGAGTAATATTCCATATTCAAAAGCAGAGACATTACTTTGCCAACAAAGGTCCATCTAGTCAAGGCTATGGTTTTCCCAGTAGTCATGTATGGATGTGAGAGTTGGACTGTGAAGAAAGCTGAGCGCTGAAGAATTGATGCTTTTGAACTGTGGTATTGGAGAAGACTCTTGAGAGTCCCTTGGACTGCAAGGAGATCCAACCAGTCCATTCTGAAGGAGATCAGTTCTGGGTATTCTTTGGAAGGAATGATGCTAAAGCTGAAACTCCAGTACTTTGGCCACCTCATGTGAAGAGTTGACTCATTGGAAAAGACTCTGATGCTGGGAGGGATTGGGGGCAGGAGGAAAAGGGGACGACAGAGGATGAGATGGCTGGATGGCATCACTGACTCTATGGACGTGAGTTTGAGTGAACTTCGGGAGATGGTGATGGACGGGGAGGCCTGGCGTGCTGCAATTCATGGGGTCGAAAAGAGTCGGACACGACTGAGCGACTGAACTGAACTGAACTGAATATTCCATTGTGTATATGTACCACAGCTTTCTTATACATTTGTCTGCCAATGGACATCTAGATTGCTTCCATGTCCTGGCTATTGTAAACAGTGGTGCGATGAACATTGGGGTACATGTGTCTCTTTCAATTCTGGTTTCCTTGGTATTGATTTTTTTTATCGTGAGTTGCCATTACCTTATCAGTGTTTTAAAGACCTCTTCCTGTTTTTAACTTCATGTTAAGATTCATTAAATGCACGGAATCTTCTAACTAGTTGAAGAGTCAGATATGCTAGGAAAGAATTATTTAACAGGTTCTAATACTCAAGATCCATAGAACTTTCAGTGTGGTACTAAAGTGTCTTTTCTGTCTATACTAATAAGTAAAACTATTTGTCATAAAATAAAAAATCACAGATTTCATACATACCAATGTATATAGAGAAGGCATTTCAAAGGGTGGGTGCTAGACAATGTCCCAGATGTGTGACTTCTTTAAAGGTTCTGCTTGGGAGATTAGAAGTTATATTGAAATCAGTGGCCATCTAACAACTTGACCACTGTTTCTGGGGTTGTATTTTTTAAACATAGCAGCCCTTTGGCTTAACCACAGAAGCATCTCATGAGTTATAGAGGAACTTGAGCAGAGTTGTATTTGTAAAGAAAGAAACCTAAGAAAAACAATAAACATTTCCGTTTTTATAGATCTACTTTGTTTTCTTCAAATTATGTTTTAGTGACAACTTGAAGGACTTGCTACCAGTGGCTGAAAACCTCAACATGGTTTCCTTGGCAATCAGTAGAATATGAAATGGAAATGAAAGGAAAGTTACCTAATGAAAAGCTCATGACTCCTGACTGCTCCTCCTTGATCCCCTCCAGATTAGAGGAAATTCAGTGGAAATAATGAGCCAGCGTGGGACTTGGAACAAGTAATCTGGCCTCCTCCCTGGACTGTCGATCAAACGGTCTATGTGCTGCCGCTATAGTGTTATTAATTCATGGTTGGATCGGTGTGAGATACACCACAGGAGAGCAAGGAAATCAGACTGAAAGATGTTTTCTCTTTAGGAAAGATGAGTTGTTAGATGGGGAATGCTTCTTCCTGAAGTCTGTGGGCTTACTCTCAATGTTTCACCCAGGCCAGATCCTCGCGTGGGCAGGTGTGATTCCTACTCTTCTTTTGTGGTATGACATTCTGAGTTCACTGTTGTTTGTTCCTCATGATTTCTAGTGTCTTTCTGTAATCACAGATAGTCAGAAAAGCCCTAAAGTCCTCTTATTGACATAGCATGAAATTTTATCTGCATTTTTTAAATTTAGAAAAATATTTTAGAATAAGAAGCATACACATTTTGAAAAGCATATGTATGAAGACAACATAGCAATGTTTTCATTACTTGTATCATATCCTTGAACCCTTTAATTTTTCTCACACCAGAAAATATTTTTAATTATATAATTTTTATAAAAATTTAGGTAGGCCTACTAACAACTCATTTCCCTTTTGTTACTCATCTTTTTTTTTTTTTTAAATATAGAGTTTTTGGTTCTTGCTCCCATATCTGTGGTTTGACGTTTATCCTCTGAATTAATTTCAATTCTTTCTGTTCTTTTACCAAAATACTTTCCTTTGTACATGCACTTGGAATTCTGTATCTCCTCATCATTTTGTTCTTCAGTTAGTTCAGTTCAATTCAGTTGCTCAGTCGTGTCTGACTCTTTGAGACCCCATGAACTGCAGCACGCCAGGCCTCCCTGTCCATTACCAACTCCTGGAGTTTACTCAAACTTCTGTCAATTGAGTCAGTGATGCCATCCAACCATCTCATCCTCTGTCGTCCCCTTCTCCTCCCACCTTCAGTCTTTCCCAGCATTGGGGTCTTTTCCAATGAGTCAGCTCTTCGCATCAGCTGGCTAAAGTATTGGAGTTTCAGCTTCAACATTAGTCCTTCCAATGAATATTCAGGACTGATTTCCTTTAGGATAGACTGGTTGGATCTTCAACCAACGGATTCTCAAGAGTCTTCTCCAACACCACAGTTCAAAAGCATCAATTCTTCAGTGCTCAGTTTTCTTTATAGTCCAACTCTTACATCCATCCTTGACTACTGGAAAAACCATAGCTTTGACTAGACAGACCTTTGTTGGCAAAGTAATGTCTCTGCTTTTTAATATGCTGTCTAGGTTGGTCATAACACTCCTTCCAAGGAGTAAGTGTCTTTTAATTTCATGGCTGCAATCACCATCTGCAGTGATTTTGGAGCCCCCCAAAATAAAGTCTGTCACTGTTTCCACTGTTTCCCCATCTATTTGCCATGAAGTGGTGGCACCAGATGCCATGGTCTTAGTTTTCTGAATGTTAATCTTTAAGCCAACTTTTTCACTGTCCTCTTTCACTTTCATCAAGAGGCTCTTTAGTTCTTCTTTACTTTCTGCCATAAGGGTGATATCATCTGCATATCTAAGGTTATTGATATTTCTCCTGGCAATCTTGATTCCAGCTTGTGCTTTAGCAAACCCAGCATTTCTCATGATTACTCTGCATATAAGTTAAATAAGCAGGGTGAGAATATACAGTCTTGATGTACTCCTTTCTTCCTTATAGGTAGTAATCTAAATCTAACCTTAAATCATGGTTTCAAATGATGAGGATCTATTAACTTATTTATACTTCTAACATCCTAAAAAGGAATTAAGGGGATTTATAATAACATGAAGTATAATAGGATGTATTCAATTAAAAGTAAGAAAAGTTGGCAAGGAAAAACTAATGTTGGAAAATTAAGAAGCCAAAGGTGAGATCAGTATACAAATACTTGCCAATTAGAGTCACACCTGGCTTGGTGCACAATCCTTGGTTTTTGTTCACCAATTTTAAATCCCCTCCTTGTAGGCTGAGGACTATAACCCACCTGTATGAGGGCTTTCCAGAGAAACTGCTGCTGCTACTGCTGCTAAGTCGCTTCAGTCATGTCCGACTCTGTGCGACCCCATAGACGGCAGCCCACCAGGCTCCCCCGTCCCTGGGATTCTCCAGGCAAGAACACTGGAGTGGGTTGCCATCTCCTTCTCCAATGAATGAAAGTGAAAAGTGAAATTGAAGTTGCTCAGTCATGTCCGACTCTTAGCAACCCCATGGGCTACAGCCTACCAGGCTCCTCCATCCATGGGATTTTCCAGGCAAGAGTACTGGAGTGGGGTGCCATTGCCTAGGAGATACATATCTTTCTATCTCTTAAGAAACTTAATGAATAGGCTCCATAAGGCCATTATGGAGGCTGAGAAATCTAAGCAGTTTAAGTTTTAATGCCATCAGCCTGCAGACCCAGGGAAGAGACAGTGCTGTAGTTCAAGTCAAATGAAAGCCAAGACTTCCCTGGTGGTCCTGTGGCTAAGACTCCATGCTCCCAGTGCAGGAGGCCCTGGTTCTATCCCTGGTCAGGGAACTAGAGTCCACATGCCTTAACTGAGACCTGGTGAAACTAAATAAATAAAGAACAATGAAGGCCATTTGCTGGCAGAATTTCCTCTTGCTCAGGAAGGTCAGGCTTTTGTTCTGTTTAGGCTTTCAGCTGATTGGAAGTGGCCTACCCACATTATGGAGAGCAATCTGCTTTACTCAAGCTCCACTCATTTAAATGTTAGTCTCATTTGAAAAACACACTTATGGAAACATCTAGAATAATATTTGACTACATGACTGGGCACCATGGCCCTGCCAAGTTGATACATAAAATTAACTATCATACCACTGAAATCTTCTCCTTCCTTGCCTTTACCATCCACTTGCCTTTTTAAGGGGTTACTTTTCCTCTCCCATTTTCCCCTAAACCATAAAGTTTCTCTTCATCCGCTCTTCTTACTCCTTCCACTCATGAGACTCAGAAGTCCATAGTTCATCAGGCCATGAGTTCCTATTTCCAGGATTGGGTGAACATTCTTTCTGGTGGCCAAAAATTGCTTATGAATAGGCTCCTAAGTTATCTTGGGCTTCCTGCTAATCTCTCCTCCAACAGCCCTGGTGCCCAGCCCTTTGTAAAAACTCCTTACATTGTTGCAAGTCTATTGTCATGAGCCACCACTTATGCTAAAGGGTTGTACAGTAGGAAGCAGCTTTGCCAGCCTTGGCCACATTTTCTGGGGCCAGTGACGCCAATACACAGGCCTGCAGCTTTAACAATTTACTTTCATCCCTAATGAGGATAAAAAGTGAAGTGAAAGTCGCTCAGTTGTGTCCGACTCTTTGCAATCCCATGGACTATACAGTTCATGGAATTCTCCAGGCCAGAATACTGGAGTGGGTAGCCTTTCCCTTCTCCGGGGGATCTTCCTAACCCAGGGATCAAACCCAGGTCTCCCACATTGCAAGCAGATTCTTTACCAGCTGAGCCACAAGGGAAGCTATAAAGGATATGAGGATAAAGCTATACGGATAAACAATAGGACAATTCCTGGGAAGATTTCCAAGGGCCCAGCAGTCCAGTGTGTCTCTGCTTGATTCCCCTTCTTACTCACCTGAAGAATAGAGACCAGACCACAGTCAGGAGTTGCAGGAATTAGTTGCTAATTCTGGCAGGCTTCGGAAGCTTGTGAGGAAAAATAACTTTCAATAGGGAAAGCAAAAAAAAAAAAAAAAAAAAAAGAAAGTAAGACAAATAAATAACAACACAAAAAATTTATAGACAGAGACTCAAATATAAGTCTGTACTGTGCTCCCCTTTTCTTTTTTTAACCAGTCAACTGACGACGACCCTTCAAGGCATAGCAATCATTTCTGAAACTTTTGCTAATATTCCCATACCACCTGAGCTGAGATCTCAGACCAGTCAAAGCTGTGGGATCCAGGGAAAGTCACATAGACTCTACTCTTGTTACCACATCTGTAAAACAGAATGAGTAACGTGTTCCTCTCAAAATTACTGTGAGAGGTAACTGATAGAGTACATGGGAAAGAGTTCTGTAAACTGTCAAGTGTATCCAGACAGCACGTATCTAGTAAATCTGTTAAGGTGTGCTGAAGGCATTAAAACAAGTCAGATAGTTCATAAAAAGAAAACAAAGTAAATGATTAGTTATCATTTTAAAAGTCAGAAGAAGAGTAGATGAGATGAGTCAGGAAGAAGAGTTTAGTCATTTGCAGGTTACTTACTCCCCTCCCAGTAAAAAATATAGATGTGCATGTGTTTAGATTATACAGACAGATGCCTCAGTCAGTTGCTTTTCACTTTGTCAGGTCAACATTTAAAATAATAATTATTTTTAAAGCTAAGAAATTTGAGTAATCTGATGGAGTAATTTAGCTGGAAGAGTGAAAAACTATTCAGTGGTAGGTATTTATTAACATGGATATCAAAATATCAATATTAAGCACATATTTTTATATGTACATATATTTTATTTGGGAAGGAAATAACATGTTATTTCTTAGTGCATTTTAATTCTTTTGTGTATCATTGTTTTCCACCTATTGTTTAACTTTTTAATTCTCTTCTATTTTTTTTTTTTTTCTTTGTGGTCAAGTGTTATATCATAGACCACCTTAGATTAGCTGAGAAAATTTTACTTGTGACAGAATTTGAAAGTATGCCACATCAAAGGTGGGCAAAAGAATCCGTTTCTTGGCTCTCCTCTCCTCGCCTTGAGAGTCTGCCCCAGTGGCCCCTACCACTCCCACCGGTAACCATCTCACTCCACTTTGAACCCAGGTGTATTTAGTATCTGTAACTCTCATCTGATTCTCACATGCCACTCAGTAACATAACATCTCTTTGCAAGTTTAGATTTACACTTAAATGTTCCATTTCCCCTCACACCAGCTAATGTTAATAGCTAACGCTAATTGAGGATTTTCTATGTGCCTATATGCCAGGCAGAGTTCTAAAATTACACAAGTTAACTTATTCAATTTTTGAAAGGATCCTCTGAGAGAGGTACTATTATTTCTATTGCATATGTTAGAAAACTGAAGGGTGAATGAAGTATTTGCTCAACACCCTAGAGCCAAGTGTTCTGGTTCTTCCGACCTCAGGCCTCCAGAGGTCTGGTTTTGAGGCTGAACTGAATTACTGAGTTGCTGGAAGCTCCGAGATGTCAGCCAAGACCTTGCCTTTCATTGCCGGTACCACCAGCACCTCACTGTGATTTGCATTCAATAAGGGACAGTAAACGTCTTATGGTTGTTGCTCTATGAAAAGAAATCCTATTGTTATGGAAAAAATAAAGAAACAAAAGGTAGGAAACTTATGTTCTACTAATGCTATTTTCATTGTTTTCTCCTTATCTTCCTTTTCCCATACTAAACTAAAAATTTTAGATTAAGCTGATCTGTGCTGAGTTCAGAATCAAGGAATGTTAATGATATCGAGGGTTTTCTCGCACTGATTTTTTTTCTTGGTATCAGTCTGTGGTTTGGTGGTGTAACTATAGAAACATGGATAGAAACTCCCTATTATGCAACAAACCACTTCCTGTGTCTGTTTATTCATTTATCTGCAGTGTCTTAGCTAAACCTTCTCTACCTGAAGGGTCTTGTAATTGCAACAATCTCACTACGCAGAGCATAAACATTGCGGAGTGCTGAAGAGCATGGACTTGGTACCCAGAATTTGAGGTTAGAATCTTTAGGTAAATCTTATGTACATAACATGTACCTCACTAGGGTGTTATGAAGGATTACCTGTGTTAATCTATGTAAAGCACTTTAAACAATGCCACGCATATAATAAGTACTTAAGTGTTTGCTATCATTTTTAAAACCTTACAATCTCAAGAAATATACTCTATCCGGCCTTGTGCAATTAGAAGCTTCAATTCAATTCAACCCAAAGCATAACAAAGTGAAGCCTTTATTCTCATAGAAACATTGGAACTTAGATTTGAAATAGAAGCCAATGGTATGCTGCTCACATTTCTCTGTATTATACCTAACAGGTAGTAACTGTGATTCTGCTTAAACATTCCCAGTGATGGAGAGCTTACCACCTCTCAGGAAAATAGATTGACTAGTTTAATTCTGAATAAGCTTATGCTTTATACCGAACAGAAATCTCCCCTTCTGTGAATTCCACTGATGGTTTCCAGTCATGGGTTAACTAGCAGCATTCTTCTATTTCCTTGGGCAGAAGTGCTTCATGAATTCTTAAAATGTTTGATTCCATGTTTTTTTTTTTTAAGTACATTTTTGAATTATTTGCCAAACCAAAATTCAAAAAAAAAAAGTGCATAATATCCTTGGGAAGTTTGTTTTGTTGTTGTTCAGTCACCCAGTTGTATCCAACTCTGTGACCCCACGGACTGCAGAACGTCAGGCCTTCCTGTCCCTCACCATCTCCCGAAGTTTTCCCAAGTTCATGTCCATTGCATTGGTGATGCCATCCAGCCATCTCATCCTCTGGTGCCCTCTTCTCCTTCTGTCCTCAATCTTTCCCAGCATCAGGGACTTTTCCAATGAATCAGCTGTTGGCTGACTTACTAATCAGTATTATTCCCTTACTAATCATATTCATTTTCCAAGTTAAAAAGTTGAGAACTGGAGAGGCTAACCAACTTTCCCAAGTATGTTATAGACCTTATTTGTCAAACCGAAATTCAAAAAAAGGGTGCATAATATCTTTGGGAGGTTTGCTTAGCCTCTCCAGTTCTCAGCTTTTTAACTTGGAAAATGGATATGACTAGTAAGTGAATAACCACTTAATAAACGTCTGATCTGGAGAAGGGAATAGCAACCCATGCCAGTATTCTTGTCTGGAGAATTTCATGGACAGAGGGGACTGGCAGGCTACAGTCCATGGGGTTGCAAAGAGTCGGACATGACTGAGCGGCTAACACCACCCCCCCCAACCCCAACCACCACACAAATGTCAGATGCACCTTTAATAATTATTATCATTGTATTATTGGCATTTGATATAAGCTTTTAGGAGGCTCCCTTAAAACCTTGTGACTCCATTTTTCTCATGTTGCTGTAGACAATTTTCAGCTATCTTCTTTCTCACCCCAGTGGAGGACGTCTTCCAGGCTTCAAACCCCAAACTTGGCCTTATAATAAACTGAGCATGGGCTTTCCTGGGCTTCAACCCATTCAAGATAATCCAGCAGGAGTGATCACTCAACTTCCAGCAGCTGAAAATCTTCCAGGACAGGTGTTCACATGCCCCAGCAGTAGCAGATACTTTGGAAATCCACTGGAGCCAAGGTTTGCTAACATCAAGGTGTTAAGAGGCATTCCGGGGTGGTGTGACCCTGTGTCTCTGCTGCCTACTGCAAACCCTACCATTTCTGCACATCTCAGCTGCCAGACGCGCCAAAGGCCCCTGTGGCCTCAGATAGGAAGCCATCCACCACAGAACACATTTCTACTTTGGGGACAGTTCCTGTCTCCTGTTAATCCAGCTTTGCAGAGGCTGGAGACTGGAAGACTTGGAAGACTGGCAGTACTCAGTCCTCAGCTCAGTAAACCATCTTATGTTTTCCCTGCTTATCTACACAGCTCTTCCAAGCAGGAGCTAGAATCTGAAGGAAGTCTGCCTAAGCTTGGGTAAAATAATGTCCCCCTTTGGCTGTCTGTCCTGTAATATCTGTGGAGTATATTGTTAGCTAGTTTTAAAAATTATAAATGTGATATATGTGCACAGTTAGATTTTTTTTCAAACATTTCTATTATAAGTTCAGAGCATACAATAAAAAGCTATATATGCCTAACCTCTATCACCCCAGTTCCACTGCCCACTGATAGCTCTCCTTGTAAACTGTTGCAGATATTTCATGCTCCTATGCATGTAATTGTACATATATGCCTATTTTTATAAGAATATCAAGGGAATCTTATTATAAAAGTATAGATATGTGCTTTACATACTTTATATTTTGGGCATTTTTCCATCACAGCAGAGATAGGTTGTTTCCTTCTTTTCAATGGTTCTATAACATTTTATTAAGTTAAAATCTTAACCAGTATTTTATTAATGAATATTGAGATTCTTTTTTATTTTATTTTTCTTGTTAGTCCAAATGGTGTAAAGTAGCTTCACAAGATGGCCTCCAATGAGCCTTTCTTCCTGGTCTTTGTGCCGTCTTGTATACAGTTCCCTAACTGAATTGGGTTGACCTGTGTAACTAGGATATTGTGGAAGTGGTCAGGTGTGACTTCCAGGACTAGATCCTACGAAGCACTGTGGCTTCTGCTTGCTCTTTTCCAGATCGGTCACTCTGATGGAAGCCAGCTGTCCTGTGCTGGGGACACTGCAACAGTCCTACTGAGAGGTCTTTGGGGTGATGGACTAAGGTCTCCTACAACTTGTCAGCCATGAATGTGAGTCACATTGGAACTGGATCTTCCAGCCCCAGTCAATCTGCAGATGACAGCAGCCTCCACCCATACCATGACTACAACCTCGTGAGATACCCACCCAGCTAAGCTGCTCTCCAGCTCCTGACACACAGACACTGCATGAAATAAATGGTATGATGTTAAGCTTTTAAGTTTCAGGGTAATTTCTTAGGCTGTGATACATAACTTTTATCCAAACAGTCATAACAATCATCCCTGTCTTACTTTTGTGAGTCTATGAAAGTCTTTAAGACCAATTCCTAGAAGTAGAATTATTAAATTAAAACAAATGTGAATTTTAAATTTCACTTAACAATATAAAATTTAATTTAATCATATCTCACAGTGAATGAATAAGCTTCCCCGTATCTACCCTCATCATCACAACCCACACTAAATTTTGGTCATTGTATAGGTTTAAAATTTTTTTCAATTTGGATTTTTTAATTAGGCATGAGGTTGAGCAGTTTTTTCATGTATTTATTGGACAGTTTTATATTTCTGTTAACTGTCAATTGATGTCTTTCAATCATCTTTACATTGAATTACTCTTTTCCCTATTAATTTGTTAGCACTCTTTGTGTATTAAGAAAATTAGCCCTGTTTTATCTGTGTACATATTTTCACCCATTTTGACATTTTAACTTTGGTATTACTTACAGAAGTTTTTCAGAGTAGAAGGTTTTACTTTTTGTAGTAAACTGTATTTTGGATTTTTGTAAAAAGGTTTCTCTACCATTTTTAAAATTATTAAGAGAAAAATACTCACATTATCTTCTGGTTCATATCTTACGTTTTTTTTTTTAACCTCCCAGAACTGGTGACTGGAAAATTGAATCTCAAGGAACAAAAAGAAAAGCACTGATTTGTAATATTTGCCAATTTCTGAAGTGTAAACACCCCACCATGATCAATTACAAGCTATCTATGTAAATTTACTTAACACAGAGTTAGAAAAAGATGTGCACAGTTGCCTCTTGTCAGCTGGCTGTATGCCAGTTCCAGTGCATCCCTGCACCAGAAATGAATTTTGACAGAAGGAATGTTCAAGTTGATCATATTCATGTCTTCTATATGTATTTGGGTCTATTTCTATACCCTGTGGCCTCTTTCATTGATTATCTGTTCCACCACACAGTTAATTACTAGAGGTTTATCATATTTTTTAGTACTTGGCAAGGCTAGCTCTTTTAAATAGTCTTCTTTCCCAGAGTTTTCCCTGGCTCTGTTCATATACAGTTCTTACAGATGTACCCTTGGCTTAGAAAGGTTTATAGCTTTGCCCTAGTCATTTAAAAATTTAAGTCTATGACTATGCACAACTAAGAGTACACCATAATAATACTTAAGTGATCATGTTCCTGGAAAAACTCAGGAATGCTTTTTGGTGAATTCTTTCCTTAAGGACTAGTACTGCTGCTACTGCTAAGTCACTTCAGTCGTGTCCGACTCTGTGCGACACCACAGACGGCAGCCTACCAGGGTCCCCTGTGCAATACAATACAATTGGATAAAAGCAGATGAACACATAACTTGGTCATATTTTGATAATATTTTGACATAAATGCTGTTAATACTGACTGTACATTTTTAGGCGTGTCTTAGACTTTTATGTTTATACTAAAAAATGCAAACAAGTTGTGAGCGCTGTTCCAAACTTCTGACTCAGTTTAATGGAAGTAGTCCTAGACTTCAGTGTGAATTCCTTTAAAGAACCATTTGCAAATATTTGTTACTATGAATTGGATTTTAATCTCAATACCATTAAACTAAATCGAAATTTTAAAAATAGACTGGATGCTGTCAGCTGAGGTAGATGCTGGGGTGCATGTAAGACTATAACTTTCATTAAAATAGCTGAATGTGCATGCTAACATATATCAATTACATTCTTATTATATTATGTATAAAAATATACGCTTTTATTTCAACATAGGTTTTCACTGTTAAAACTGTTTCAAATCCACTGAGCTGAGTCTTCAGCAAGATGTGAGGATGGGTGGGGTAGCGAAAGGTGTGTCTAACTTACTTATAAAGTTGCTTGAGTTTCTGTCTAGGTCTTCAGTTTCCCCACTCATATCAACCTGTGTACCTTGAGTCTAAATGCTCTTGTCTTCTGTATTTGATTGTTCACTTGTTTTAGTCTTCATTCCCCCCTCCCATCAAAAACTTATTTCACAGTATAAAGATCAGTGGTTGCCAAAGGCTAGGGTAAAGGAAGGGGAATAGGCAGAGAACAGAGGATTTTTAGGGCAGTGAGACCTCACTGGAGGATACTATAATGGTGGATATATGTCATTATACATTGTCCAGACCTACAAAATACATAGCACCAAGGGTGAACTCTAATGTAAACTGTGGTTTGGGGTGATAACAGTGTGTTAATTTACGTTCATCAATTGTAACGAATGTTCCACTCTGGTAGGGGATGTTGAAAACATAACATGGGTGGGGGACGGGGTACATGGGAAATCTCTGGACCTTCCATTCAGTTTTGCTGTGAACCTGAAAATACCCTAAGAAATAAGTCTATTAAAGACAAACTGGTCTCAGTCCCTTTGTCATACTAAAGTGCAAATGATGGATGAAAGATTAAAGTGCTGTCTCTCGTAAGGACCTTTGGCTTTCAACAGGGAGACAAGCTGTAAAATTGATGGGCTGAAGCTTCAGTTCTGGCTGCAAGTGGATGTGAAAGTTTAAGAACATCACAGCCCTCTCATGAATCATAAGGAGAGGAGGGGAGCAGAGATGAAAGGCAAAGGGAAAGATTGAAAAAGCAGAAGAATTGAGGGCACAGGATTTATGCTCTGATTTTGGCTCTATAATTTCCAGGATGAGTGATCTTGAGAACACCCTGAGACTCGTTTTTCTCACCTGAGAGAACATCCTATCGGTGCTTTAATGAAGATAAATTCAGTTACTATAGGAAGACATGCTTCAGTAATTGAATTAATAAAAATATGTTGGTTATTAGTCACAAAGAAGGCAGATGTGCTTTTGAAACATTTAGTCTCCAGATTGACAATGGGAGTCAGTCTGCCTATTTTTCTCTCCTTTTCCATTAACTATGCATCTGAACTTTATCATCTTTAAAATTGAGATAATATTTACTTCCCCAGGATATTTTAAAGATTAAAAATATATGTCTGTAAAGTGTCTGTCTGTCTCCACTCCTATCCCAAGAAGTATTCCACAAATGTTTTGGTCATTTCTTTTCCAGGGCTTCCCCTTCCCTGGTGGCTCAGTGGTAAAGAACCCATCTGCCAATGCAGGAGATATGGGTTCAATCCCTGGGTCCGGAAGATTGCCTGGAGAAGGAAATGGCAACTCCCTACAGCATTCTTGCCTGGGAAATCTCATGGTGGGCTACAGTCCATAGGGCTGAAAAGAATCAGACATGACTTAGCATCTAAAGAACAGCAAGAATTATCAGAAGTCAAGCCCCATTGACTCTGGAAAGAAGAATCCCTGACTTTCCCATGACTTCTTTTAGGGCATTTACTACTTTTTATCTCCCCCTGCTCATTGTTCCCATTGCTCACTCCTCGGTCCTATGAGTGGGTTTGTGGCTTTTGCCCCCACCGTTCTATTAAAAGTGCACCTATTTTAGAGGAAGTAAACTATGAAGGTTCTAAGGACAGTTAAAAGTGAAGTGATGCATTTATAAAGGGAGAGAATTTTTAAAACACAGAGCAACGATCAATTCTATTTTAAATTGCACTATTTACAGTTAAGAGCATAGGGTGTAAATGAGAAGTAGAATAATTCTGATTGTTACTGCGGTATATATTTCTGAAAAACATATTTATTCTTCTTCATGTTTGTATTCTCAGTTACCACCTGTCTGCTTGTATAGAATCTACTCCCTTTCTACCAAGCTGCTGGGTTTCCCAGGGAGTGGGGAGCTTCTGAGCCTCGCGTGTGATCGCTTCCCTCGGTTTGGTAAAGAGATCAGTCACCAAGTCACCCTTTGCTCTCCAGTGATAGTTGCCACCTCTCGTTTTCACAAGAAATGATAAAACAAATGAGTCAGCCCCAAGGACCCTTCAAGAATGGCACGCGATGCTCAGGCTAGCTTCAGCTTTAGCTAGAGCTGAAAAGGTTTCAAAAAAATAAAATAACACCTTTCAGAAACCCTTCTTTCAGACATACAGGCAGGCATCTGGATTCTTTGCTCTCTTTCTCTGCCTTGTATCTGTCTTTCTGAATTTCACTTAACTTAAAAAAAACACACAAAGATATGATTTTTACTTTGAACAAAAAAGCAGTGATATAGTAGCCTGTGATCTTCCTCTTTAAGGTAAGATGCTGCATAATTATGTATAAAGAGAAGGTATTTGGAATAGTAGAAGAAGGCAGGCATGTTTATGCTCCTGATTTTCAGTCATTTCCTCATCAACAAGTATAATTCTAGAAAGACATTTTTGCTTATGCTGCATTGTTGGTTTCCTTTTCTTCTCGAGATAAATTTTGTTTCAATGACTTTTTCTTCACCCACCGGTTTCTCCTCTGTTGTTTTTCTAACTGTTTTTTTAAAAATCATAATTTCTTGTTTTAAGTACTGGGAATGGTGTATACATTAAAATAATTGTCAAATGAAAATAGGTGAAAGACAAAATATGCAGCTGAGAAATTCTAAATGAAACTCATATCTAAACTACTTTTTTGAACAGCTTTGTACATGATCACTTGTATGAAAAGGAGGTGTTAACTTATGTGGTGAAAGGGAGAAGGATTTTAGTTCCTTTGAAATTGCATTACTGTTTATGTATACTCTAGAAAGAAAACAAACCAATAGCATTTTGAAATTATTTAGTCACTTATCATAGTATCCCACAAGCATTCTTTCTTGTTTGCAGGAGTTCAGTGTCTTGTCATCAGACTGGGTAAAGTGAAGTTGTGGGGACAAGAACTTTGGGCAACAGGACAGTGGATCAAGTTGGTGGAAAAGGAAGCTTTGATATTAGAGAAACTGGTTTAGCCCAGCACAGAGCATAGACAAAGCCAACTATGTATTTTTCCAAAGCATTTGCCTTAAAAAAAAAAATGGAATTTTAGTCAGGTAAAGAAGTAGGACTTCAGTTTGAGTGTTTATTTTTGTCTATTTATACATTCTTTGTAATAACTCAGATCAAAGGGTTTGTATTAGGTACATTATGCTTATATAATTGAAGAAATCAATATCCACAATAAAAATGCTATTAAATTATGGCAAATCTATGATCCACCCATCTGATTCAGACTGATTCAGGGTTAGTGTGTGCAATGACCTGGTGATTGCCCTCCAGACAACTTCTGAAGTTTAGGAAGAGCCTGTAAACAATGCCGGTAACAGTGCCTGGCAAATATTTGGCTTGGGAGTACTTAATATTTGCTGAACAAATGAATGAGCCATGAAGTCAACCAGCACGTAGTTATCTATGCTCCTTTGGAGCTAATCTTAGTTTATGTTACCAATTGTACATGACAAGTTCTTTGTTTTAACTTTGTTTCCTATTATCTTAAAAATTACCTCTTTTTAACATCAAGAAAGGTTCCCGGCCGCTCCACCCCCACTCCACCCCCAGCTTTGGTATTCCAGGATTTGATTTGATTGGTCTTGAACAGAGGAGCCTGGCATGCTGCAGTCCAAGGGGTTGCAAAGAGTAGGACTGAGCAACAACAAAGCGTAAGACACAGAGGAGTGCTATATCCCCCTAGGCGATGCTCTCCCTGCCTCAGTTGGCCCTTTTCAGTTAGAAGTGGAAGAATTCTGCCTTTGTTTATAAACAAGGTTCCCGTAAGAAAACACACTGATTACCACAGTGTTTACAGCATACACTACCTGAAGGATAAATGTTAATTAGTTGTGACTAGTCCTTAACACCAGGGATATTACAAGATTAAGAGAAGCAGATGAGAAAGAGAAGCATGATATATAAGTAAGCTGGCAGAAGGTGATTACAGGGAGTGAGCTATTATTATGGTAATGGTTTATCGAAATAGGTCCTAACAAGGCTTTTATAGTACATATTCATATCACTTTGAAAATTCTGTTTCCTAAGGGTGGAAACAGAAGCAGAATTTGTTGACAGAGACACTCAGTACCTTATTTTACAGTTTCCAGGAATGAGAAACGGTCGATTAGCCACATCAGTTGAGCGTATATGAGTGAAGAATGGAAGCGTTTTGCTATCCTAGGTTAGATATGGAGTAATTTTGCTATTCTTTTGGGTAGAAATACAACTAAGAGAATTGATCCAACTGGGATTTTAAGATAAGCATACCAGATAAAGCAGGACACAGTGAAAGATTCTCAGATTAAAGAAGACCTGTGGTAAGACTGTAGAAGTTTGACCCTGGTGGCCTCCTGAAGCAATGCTGGCTATTTGTGAGAGAATGAATTCTAGAGTGAATTCCCCCAGTTTTTTGTTTTTGCTTTTTCAAATTTTTGGCTGTACTGGGCCTTTACCACTGCACGCGAGCTTTCTCTAGTTGCTGGGGCTACTCTTAGTGGTAGAGCATGGGCTTCTCGTTGCGGAGCATGGCTTCTAGGGTGCATGGGCTCAGTAACTGTGTCGTATGGGCTTAGTTGCCCTGCAGCTTGTGGGATCTTCCCAGAGCAGGAATTGAACCTGTTTCCTCTGGGTTGGCAGGCGAATTCTTAACCACCGGACAACCAGGGAAGTCCTCACCCCCCAGTTTTAAGTCTAGACGTTTGGTCACGGGTTAAGTATTAATATAATCACAGAGTGTATCCAAAGAAAAACCAGTCTTTCATGTATTTAATTACAAAGACTAACAAGTAGCAAACTTTTAGAACTTTTTATTTTTTACCAACTCTTCCATCTCTGGTGGAGGAACAATGGGGAGTTCTGGGGTTAAGGAATCATGTTAGATACTTATACCTCAGTTCAGTTCAGTTCAGTCGCTCAGTCGTGTCTGACGCTTTGCGACCCCATGAATCGCAGCATGCCAGGTCTCCCTGTCCATCACCAGCTCCCGGAGTCTACCCAAACTCATGTCTATTGAGTCAGTGATGCCATCTAGCCATCTCATCTTCTGTCATCCCCTTCTCATACTTATACCTATCCCACACCAAAAAATTTGCATTGCGTCACTGACTCGATGAACATGAATTTGAGCAAGTTTCAGGAGTTGGTGATGGACAGGGAAGCCTGGTGTGCTATCCTCCATGGGATTGCAAAGAGTTGGACATGACAGAGCGATTGAACTGAACTGAATGGATAAGCTCTGTTGTTACCAATCCCAGGCTACTGCCCTACACCTTGTGATCTTTCTTTATTAAGCCCCTCTTAAATTATCTTAATTTGAAGTTACCATCTTTTTCCTCCTGGAATCCTGATATATTACTTAAGCTCATGAAAGAATATGAGTCATTCTCAGTGTGAGGTGAGAGTTTTGTAAGTAAGAGCAATCTGGGAAAGACAGGGAGAGACAGAGACACAGAGAGAGAGAGTTCACTGGTGGATCACCCAACGCGTGATGATCCCTGCCCGCCCAGTGGGACCCACTCCCTGGGAATGGCTTGGTCTGCTGCAGCTGGAAGTCTTACTTCTCTATTTCCAGGTAGGATCATTTAATACTGTAGCACTTTCCTTGGGAATCTACCACTGCTGCTAAGCTGCTAAGTCACTTCAGTCATGTCTGACTCTGTGCGACCCCATAGACGGCAGCCCACCAGGTTCCCCCATCCCTGGGATTCTCCAGGCAAGAACACTGGAGTGGGTTGCCATTTCCTTCTCCAATGCATGAAAGTGAAAAGTGAAAGTGAAGTCGCTCAGTCGTGTCTGACTCTTAGCGACCCCATGGACTGCAGCCTACCAGGCTCCTCCGTCCATGGGATTTTCCAGGCAAGAGTACTGGAGTGGGGTGCCATTGCCTTCTACGGGAATCTACCACAAACCCCTCTAACTTTCCTTTGGTAACATCACCGTCTCTTCGGTCAGGGTTCTTTTTCTTCTTAAAATTAGCCTAAGTTGTGAGGTCATTGCATCATTGTAGCACCCATGCCCTGCTCCCTTGTGAGTTTAGAATCAAAGTCATAGGATACTTGTCTGACCTTATTAGTTATCTATTTTATATATATATAAAAAAAATATATATTTTAGTTATATATATATAAATTTATATATATATATATTTAGTTATATATATATATTAGTTATCTATTTTATATATATAGTAGTGTGTATATGTCAGTCCCAATTTCCCAATATATTCCTTCCCCCTTTTGCCCTCTGATAACCACAAGTTTGTTTTTTACATCTGTGACTCTATTTCTGTTTTGTAAATAAGTTCATTTGTATCATTTGTTTAGAGTCCACTTTTTGGATTCCATTTTTAGATATCCATATAAGTGATATCATATGTTATCTGTTGTACAGCACAGGGAACTCCACTCAGTACTCTGTAATGACATATATAGGAAAAGAAACGTAAAAAGATTCATACATGTATATGTATAACTGATTCACTTAGCTGTACAGCAGAAACTAACACAACGTTGGAAGTCAGCCACGTGTGTGTGTGTGCTTAGTCGCTCAGTTGTGTCCGACTCTTCCCAACCTCATGGGCTACAGCCTGCCAGGCTCCTCTGTCCATGGGATTCTCCAGGAAAAATCCTGGACTGGGTAGCCATTCCTTTCTCCAGAGGATCTTCCCAACCCAAAGATTGAACTCAGGTCTCCTGCATTGCAGACTGATTCCACAGTCTGAGGCACCAGGGAAGCTAAATCAACTATATGTCTATAAAGATTAAAACAAACAAAAAAAGAATCAAAGTCAAAGGGTTTTTAAGCTGTAAGAGTTATTTGAAGCCATGTAGTACAACTTCCTCATTTCACACATAAGAATCTGAGGTTTCTGTAGCCAATGCGGAAGGGGCTCGTGCAAAGCCCCACCACAGCTTGTGGTTATCCCAGTCTTAGAAACCTGAAGTCCTGTTTTCCCTGGTCTAATTTCTCTGTCCAGACACTTTGGGCTTAACAGATGATGCTATTCAGATTAGAGGTCTGAGGGACAAAGACCTCCATGGGGAGTTTTGCAGAACAAGTAGGGAGAAGAGAAAAATACAAAACAGGGAAACTGTTTTAACTCCTGTGAGAATTTTCTCAGGTATGCTTTGAGGACTGTGCTTTTCCAGGAATCCTACCACAATCCAGCCAACAAAACTTCTTGCTATTTTTTCCAATAGTGTGGATGTTTTCAGGGTTATACATGAGGCAGGGAGCTTAAGAAAGCTGTTCACTTCCTCCCCTGCTTTGCTGTAGTCACGCCTAGTAAATGAGGGCTCCAGGGGAACTCAGAGGCCGTGTGTGCAAGGCTGAGCTGGACTTAAGCTCTGACCTGCTAGTTACTGGAAATAATCCTCTGAGTGGAGCCAATAAATGTTTAAGAATTGCTATCAATCCTTGGATCCCAGGGTTATTCATTATAATTAAAATTTATTCTTAATGTAATATACCTGGTCTCTAACACTAATATTTTACTTTTAAATGTGGCAGTCTGGGGACTTTCCTGGTGGTCCAGTGGTTATGACTCTATGCTTCCACTGCACGGGGCACAGGTTTGAGCCCTGCTTGGGAAAGTAATACCCTATCTGCCCCCAAATAAATAAAGAGTGAAGAGTACTTTTTTTTAAATCTAGCAATCTCAGAGGCAGAATATGCGTGTGACCCCCTTCAGTAAAAGAGATGCTTAACCATTTGAATAAAAATTAGAAATACTGAAATGGCATTCTTTCATTTTATCTCCCTTGTATCATCATTTTGTAGGGTTCTTTTGTGTATACATTTCTACTAACTTCAAAGGGCAGAACCTGAGATTTGACGAGCTGTCAAAAGCTGGCAGAAAAAAGTATAGAACAGCTACTTTTAGTAATTTGGATGTTTGGAAGGACAAACTTTCATACGCTGTATTGGTTTCCTAGGTCTAGCATGACAAAGTACTGGGTGGCTTAGAGAAACAGAAAATTGTGGTTTCATAGATCTGGAGACCTGAAGTTTGAAAGCAAGGTGTCAGCAGGGCCATGGTCCTTCCGAAGGGTCTAGGAAAGTGTCTGTTTGGGGGTTTCTCTCCTAGCTTCTGGCATTCCTTGGCTTGTAGATGACCATTTTCTCTTTGAGTCACTTCACATCATAGTCCATCTGCACGCTCAGTCACTTCAGTTGTGTCCGACTCTTTGTGTCCTCATGGACTGTAGCCTGCCAGGTTCCTCTGTCCATGGGATTCTTTAGGCAAGAATACTGGAGTGGGTTGCCATGCCCTCCTCCAGGGGATCTTCCTGAACCAGAGCTCAAACCTGTATCTTCTGCATTACAGGCAGGTTCTTTCCTGCTGTGCCACTGGGGAAGCCCTCTGGGTCTGTGTCCAAATTTCCTCCTTTTATACCGACATCAGTCACACTGGAATAAAGCCTATCCTAATTACCCTATTTTAATTTGATTATAAAGACCTTCTCTTTAAATAAGGTCACATTCTAAGGTGCTGGGGGTTAAGACTGCTGGGGGTTAAGACACATCTTTTTTGAGGGGACACAGCTCATACCATGACAAGATAGTCTGTTGAAGTTGAATGGAATTGCTTCTCAAGATTGCTGAACTACTCAAACCCAATCGTTCTGATGGGGATTTTTCACCAGCTCATCTAGAGCCCACCTTTCCTTGGTGCGCTGCTTATGGCAAATTAGGATACAACTGTGTGTTTAAAATTAGTGATCTTGAGGCATATGCTGGTGGGGCTTGCTGTTTTTCTTTCTGCCCTTTCTGGGTTGCATGTGAAACTGAGACATTGCTTAAAAATTAATGACAGCAGGGTGCTTATCTTGTGATCCAAGTCATAAGATTGTGGCTTCAGGCAGAGCTGCAAAAGTTGAAAAATCACAAAATAAAAATGCACTTTTTTGGAAATTTGGTTAGAAGATAGACAATGTTGTGTTTTGTAATGATTATATTTTTATCCAAAGTTGCTAATAATATTTGTTTCTTTTGGATTAAGCACCCTCTTGTCTTTAAAAGAGAATGGGGCTTTCCTGGTGACTCAGATGGTAAAGTATCTGCCTGCGATGCGGGAGACCTGGGTTTGATCCTTGGGTACAGAAGATTCCCCTGGAGAAAGGAATGGTTACCCACTCCTGTATTCTTGCCTGGAGAAACCCATGGTCAGAAGAGCTTGGTGGGCTATAGTCCATGGGGTCGCAAAGAGTTGGACATGACTGAGTGACTAACACTTTACCTCACTTTATTTAAAAATAAAAGATACAAAATAATTCCTAATTATGTATCTTCTAACTATGTGAAAATGTCTATATTTCAAAAAAGATTTTACATGGCTAAAATATTGGGTTGGCCAAAAAGTTTGATTTCAGTTTTTTTTAAGATGTTATGGAAAGACCAAGATGAACTTTTTGGTCAACTCAATACAAGAGGATACGAAAATTATAGTATTATTTAAGGACTCTACAGGCATTTTGATTCACTAAGCCATACTCAAATGTATGGAAACATTTGCTTTTTTAGACCAGTAAAATCAGAAACACATGAATTTGCAAAATGACACGTCTCAATGTAATCGAAACTCAGTTTGCCATTTTTTAATTGTCACCTAGGCAACCCCAGTACTACTGCTTATACTGCTACTAATGCTGATACTCCTACTATTAATATCAGTTGATGTTTACTGAGCACATATTCTGTGTCAGGCACTGTTCCAAGTGCTTTGCCACTTTGGAGGCCAGGCTGTGTAGGGCCAAAGATGTATGGGGACAAATCTATATCTGGTGTGGACAAATCTATATCTCCCAGCTGATGGACTAGGGGACGTAGACATCCTGAGGGAATGAGGAGTATCACTCAAGTCTTGAGTATTGATGCTGGGGAGATTCCGCTATGAAGAAATATTTAAAGAACCCGAATGTTGGCTCATATGAGTCATCTTCACCAACCCCCATGCCCAAAGAACATAGTCATTCAGCAAAGAACTATAACTCCCCTTGCCTTTTCTCCTTGCTTTTACTTACCATTCCTAGAAAAAAATCAAGATCTTCAGTTAAATTTGAATTTCAGGTATCCAATGAACACTTTTAATTATAAATATAAGTATATCCCATGCAATATTTGGAACATGTTTATATTAAAAAAATATATGTCATTTGTCTGAATTTCAAATATTACTAGGCATCTCATATTTTAATCTATTAAATCTGGTAACTTACCCCACCCCAACTTTCCCCAAAGAGCTGGCTATTAAGTGAATGGTGAGAAGAAAAGAACAAAGTTATTTTGTTTTCTGAATTAATGTTGTGATTTGAGATTTTAAAGTCTTCCCCCCAAAATAAGTAGAAAAGTCAATAAATCTCCCAAGGTCTTCAGGCAAGGGGC
Organism: Bubalus bubalis; assembly: GCF_019923935.1. Classification (NCBI taxonomy): domain Eukaryota; kingdom Metazoa; phylum Chordata; class Mammalia; order Artiodactyla; family Bovidae; genus Bubalus; species Bubalus bubalis. The sequence goes on along the minus strand of NC_059157.1, from coordinate 88,236,025 downwards.
AATTACTGTAATGAATACATTTGAAATAGATTAGGTAAGAATAAAAAATAAAAGTTATATTTTGAGTACACCACAAATCTTCTTTGTGAGATGATCCAGGTCTATTTTAGTTGACTTTATTGAGCTGTTCCTCTCCAGGACCATAATAACTATTAACTTCTCTTACAGTTCATGTTCTTTGGAACACATTTTGGGAAATTCTGTTTTGTTTTATAACTTTGTGATATATTTAACTTAAGTGCTGTACTGAAGAATTCTCGCAAAACTGCTGGAGGAACTTTGAGGTCTTTTGAGGTTTGAAATAAAACTCAACTCAAACGGGCTTAAACAACAAGAGAAAACAACCAACAGAGTGAAGTTCAGGTGACTGGAAAGTCCAGATGTAGGGAGGACCTAGGTTCATTGAACTAGCAGCTCAGCCATGCCAGTAAAAACTCAGTTTTAAAAGTTTGTTTTGTGTTGCTTTGTTTTTCTGTCTTCTCTCTTAACTGTTAACCACGTTAATTTTATTCTGACTGGCCCCCCTGCTGTTAATAAGGTGGTTGCAAGTTTCCATGCAGCCCAGCTGGGGAGATAGCAATGCTGACCCGACACTCTGAACTGCCTAGTTAAGTGGTCACATGCTCAGCCTGTGGTGGCTGTGGCCGAGGTGTGGAAGCAACCGAGGAGCTGAAGTCTATTAAGGCTTTTCTATGGGCCTGAGAGTGGGTTCAGCTTTTACCAAAACACATGAGCTGGGTGGGAAGGAGCAGATGACTGCCTGAGGGTGGGGGTAAAGCATCGGAATGGATGCTGGCTCAATTGACAGGTGTCCGATGCAGCTGGGAATTTTAAGTTTCTGTCATTGACTGCAGGCAGAGGTGATGCTCACAACTGTTTAACAGCCTGCATCTTCATGGGCACCACTTCAGGAGGAACCTGTCTCCCAAGGGCCTCCTGCTTTCACAGGGTTAACCCTTTAGGTGGTTGATGTTGAAGGGCCCAGGAGCTCCTAGCAAAGATGACTGAAGGCCAGGAGAGGTGAGCACTTCGAGTACTCAGGGGTGGCTACTTACCACCAGCAACAGAAATGTATCACTATCTTAACAACGTTTATAATAGTACCCATGTGTATCAGCTTAATGATTTTTTTAAATAACTCAAAGGACTTTTGCTTCTGAATAAGACTCTACACTTAGTTTCTTCATTTGAAAAATGAGTGGGTTGAGGTAGATGATTTTACAAGTCCTTTTGACAGAAATGTTTGTGTTGTATTCTATACAAATTGCATAAATAAGGCTTTAACTCTGTCATGCACATAGTGATATGTCTGTATTATACAGAATATTATAAACAGTTGTTATACATTTTAAAATGCAGAGAACCACATTTCCATTTGAAATTTGGCACAATAAATCTAACAATTTGGATCTGAATTTAACTAGATTTTTACATTGAAAATTTCGAATACATTATTTAAGGCCATGAGGATTCTCTTATTGTGTCTCACTCTGTGTTTTATAGTAAAGCAAGGGGGAAAAACAATCATTTATCATATTAAAAACTCATGTTTTTTTTTTAACATGTTAAGACTCCTTGAGGAAAACATAGGCAGATTTATGTCTTTGACATAAATCACAGCAATACGTTTTTTGGATCCTTCTCCTAAAGCAAAGGAAATAAAAGCAAAAATAAACAAATAGGACCTAATTAAGATTCAAAGATTTTGCACAGCAAAGGAGACCATTAACAAAACAGAAAGACAATCTACTTAATAGGAGAGGCTATGGAAGAAAATTTTTGCAAATGATATGACAAATAAGGGGTTAATATTAAATGCATATACATAGCTCATACAAAAAGAAATTTTTTTAAAAAATTGAAAAATGGGATACTTACCTGGCATGGGAGTTACCATGATCACGAATGTGGTTTGCCCCAGGTGAGACTTACCCATTGCACTCGGGGTGTGCTGACCCCTCTGATTTCTCCAAACATGGGAAACTCAGCTGCATAACTTGTGGTAGAGGGGACTGCATTCACACTTTCCCCGAAGGGGAAACAATGGGCAGAAGAAGTGGATGTATATTTTTCCAAAGAGGAAATGCAGATGGCCAACAGGCACTTGAAAAGGGCTAATCATCAGGGAAGTGCAAGTCAAAATCACAGTGAGCTGCCACTGCACATCTGTCAGACTGGCTATTAACAAAATGAAGACAAATGACAAATGTCAAGGATGTGGAGAAAAGGAAACACTTGTACACTGTTGGGGGGAATGTAAATTGGTGTAGCCACTATGGAAACCATAATGGAGGTTTCTCGAAAAATTAAAAATAGAACTACCATATGATCCAGCAATTCCACTTCTGGGTACATATCTGAAAAACACAGAAACACTAATTCGAAAAGATCATGCAACCCAATGTTCTTAACAGGATTGTTTACAATTGCCAAGGTATGGAAACAATGTCCATCGACAGATGAATGGATTAAAGAAGATTCAATTGTATGTATATATACACATACATACAATTGAATACACATACACACACACACACACACGTGATAGAATATTATTCAGCCATAGAAAAGAATGAAATTTTGCCATTTGAAGCTACGTGGATGGAAGTGGAGGGCATTACACTAGGAGAAATATGTCAGACAAAGAAAAATACAATGTATCACATGCTGCTAAGTCTCTTCAGTCGTGTCCTACTCTGTGCGACCCCATAGACGGCAGCCCACCGAGCTCTCCAGTCCTTGGGATTTTCCAGGCAAGAACACTGGAGTGGGTTGCCATTTCCTTCTCCAATGCATGAAAGTGAAAGAAAGTGAAGTCGCTCAGTCATGTCCGACTCTTAGCAACCCCATGGACCGCGGCCCACCAGGGTCCTCTGTCCATGGGATTTTCCAGGCAAGAGTACTGGAGTGGGGTGCCATTGCCTTCTCTGAATGTATCACATATGTGGATCTAAAAAATATAACAAACTAGTGAATAAAACAAAAGAAGCAGACTCACCCAGAGAAAGAACAAACCAGTGGTTACCAGTGGGGAGAGGGAAAGGGGAGTGGCAATATAGGGTAGGAGAAAACAAACAAACAAACAACATTATTATGGGATTATATGAAATCATGTGTGTGAAACTTTTGCAAATTGTAAAGCCTTCATAGAATTTAAAGCATCTTTGATTTAGTTAAAAAATTAGTGCTGTTTTTACTTTAACAGAAAGTGGAGCAGCACAAAAACAGAAATAATTAAAGAAAAATTGAAGATGGAAGTCATGCATTCATGTGAAGATGGTTCAGTGGCTGAAGTAAGCCAATCATGGCAGGCTTATCCAATGGTGGAGGATATGGAGGAGTTAATGACTCTGAGGTCATTCCCCTCTCCCACTGGGTCAGTGTCCTTACAGGGTAGAGCTGGAGAAGGCAATGGCACCCCACTCCAGTACTCTTGCCTGGAAAATCCCATGGATGGAGGAGCCTGGTAGGCTGTAGTCCATGGGGCCGCAAAGAGTCGGACACGACTGAGCGACTTCACTTTGACTTTTCACTTTCATGCATTGGAGGAGGAAATGGCAACCCACTCCAGTGTTCTTGCCTGGAGAATCCCATGGACAGAGGAGCCTGGTGGGCTGCCGTCTATGGGGTTGCACAGAGTCAGACACGACTGAAGTGACTTAGCAGCAGCAGCAGCAGAAGTGCAGTTGGAGAAGGTGAATTTTTCTCCTAGGCTCCACCTGTCTGTTCTCACTCTCCCTGAGAAGCCTTCCCAACACTGTACATTCTAAGCTGGCTAGTCATCTTAGATATAAAAAACCACAGAGGAGGAACTTTTTCCTAAAATAAATGGAAAATCAGCAACAATGATGATGCTGTTCCCTATCTTCCACTCCCTTACTTGTCCCTCTGCCAACCACACCCCCTAACCCGAAACAGAGTTGTTTCTCCCAGAGGGCAATGTTGTTAAGCACCACAATTATAGGCAAATAGGAAGAATACTATATTTCTTATTTTCTCTACATAAAGACATAAATAAAATGTATGTGATATTTTAATCTTTGTTTGATGAAGTATTTTAAACATTTGCAGATCTACAGTTGTAGGTTTTTCTGCACTTTAACTCATCAAAAATGTCAAAGCCAAGACAGGCTTTGACTTTCACAGAGAGAACTTCTTGCCTGTAGCTAGTACTTTCTTCTATCTTCAGAGCAAAACCGTGGCTTCGTAAACCCTTAAGTTCCTCCTTCCCTCTTTATATATAATTTCTGATAGAGTTATAGATATACATGCACAACTGTGTTAACTAACGCAGCTGAAAAACCTTACTTAGAGAGACTTCTAAGGAAAGACATCTATGTCTGATCCTCTTCTTGCTTTAAAGATATTTTCTGTTATACCACTAGCAAGAACAAAATAATAAATGCATTATAATGCTTTGAATAAAAATAGTTCTCAAACATAGTTGATAAAATTTGTGGCCCAAGAACTAAAATAAATTTACTAGCTGTGAATGAGGATGCTGGTTTTTTGGGTCTGCCTGTTTAGGTATGTATATATTATGACTAATATATAATGGTACATGACATTTATATGCACTTCAACAACTTGATACATTTTAAGTCCTCACAATTAAATTACTAAAAATTAAAATTTGTTAAAATATATATTTTTATGTTCATGCATATAGGATCAATAAATAATATAAAAACAAAATAGACTTTATTTGTGTGACCTATCTCAACAACTCCATGGAAAACAGTGTTATCCTCATTTAACAGGTAAAAACTTGAGGCAGAGAATGTTAATAGCTTGTCCAAGTTCATACTGATGTTACTAGTGGTCTGTTGTTATGGTTTCTAACTCAAATTTTCTGATTTTAAAGCCCTTATGTTTCCAACTATATTACATTACACTTTTGTAGTTATGCCATTATTTTAAGGCATTCTTCTTTTGAATTTTCCAGGGAAGTGGGAGAAAGGTGCAAGAAAACTCCAATAATAGCTACAGTATTACTTATCATTATAGCACTAAGACTTATTCCCTATTACTTAAGGTGTCATTGAGGACTTTCCTTAAGCCAGATAATCCAGATACTTATCAGAGGCACACTTTTATAATTCTCTGCTTTATGTATGATTTTATATATGAAGTATGAAAATGCATAAAATGCTTGTTATTCCATTGTATAGCATACTCTATTTTGACATGTTGGTAAGGAAAGCACTTCCCCAAAGAATTCTTGAACCTTCAGAAAATTTTATTCTCTCAGGAAAAAAAAAAAGTTTTCTTCCTATGTTAGCTCTAGTTTGCAGAGAAGCAGACCTCAAGACAAGAATAGGCAAGAGATTTATTGGAGATGGAGCTCGAGAAGGTAGGGAGAGACCTTTGGACTGAGATGGAGGGTCTGATTGCTATGAGAAAAGAGGGGAAGGGAGGAGGGTGGCGTGGATTAAATTAAGTGTGTTAATACATGTGAAGCACTTTATAGATCGTTGGGAGTTGTAGATATTTATTATGAGTCATCTTCCCTGCGCGTTTTTCTTGGTAATAGAGCTGTACTGTTACAATGGAAAATTGATGTTAGGCCAGTGGTTCTTTCTTGAGAGCTTAGTAAACAATATTCAGATGTCAACGATGCTACAATACTTTGTAGGTAAATCCGAGTGAAGTAGAAAAATGCTAGGAGTCACCATTCATTCTCGTATGACTGCTCAAATAAAAAGTTCATTACTTGTATTTCAGAAAGTTTTCACTTGGAAATATTTTCACTTTTTCCAGAAATATCATATTATTTGCAAATGTTCTGAAAGAGAGCATTTGAAATTAATTGGCAAGGCCTATAGTCAACTATCATTCTGTTGAACCATTTCTAATTTACACTTAATTGAAAAGTTAAAATACGTAAAAAATAATGTAAAAACTGCACCTATGTACTCCAACTAGGCTGACATTTAACTTAATGGGCAAGTCAATTTAGGAAAGGAAATTGGAATCTTTGACCCAAATAATTACTTGCTGCGTTTGATATGAGAACAAATACAACTTGGCTGAGCTTTAATTTGGTAAGACTTTGTCCAGAGTTAAATCATCCCAAAGTTATGAATATGGAATTTAAAATTGAACATGACATTTAAAAAATCCCTATTTTTGACTTCAGAGGAAGACGCAAAGTTGTACCGAAATATTAATGTGTATTTTATGCCACCTGTGACATTTTATTCCAGCATCTTTTATTTTAAAGTTTAAAAAAGAAAATACATATTCATTATAGGAAATATAGAATATTCATAAAATGTAAAGAAAAATAAATTAAAATTAAAAGTGAATCTGTCCTTGGTTCTACTATATAAAAAAACCATTATTAACATTTTAATATATTCCCTAAATAAAGCAAGCTGAAGTAATTATTCTTTGCTGTTAAAAATAAATAGCAGGTTTAATACTTGAGTACCATGCTCTCTTATGCTTAAAAATTATATTTTCTTTTTCCTTAATTGTGGGCCAGTAATTATTAACCTTATTATCATTTTACTTTGTAACATTCTTAATTCCCCTTCCTAAAAATGCTGCATGGTAAATATTGTTTCTTATTTATTGTAAATTTAAATCAAGTTTTTACCTTATGTTTGGGGTAGTTTATAATGTTTATAAGTTTACAATGTTTATAAGAAGGCTGAGCACTGAAGAATTGATGCTTTCGAATTGTGGTGCTGGAGAAAACTCTTGAGAGTCCCTTGGACAGCAAGGAGATAAAACCAGTCAATCCTAAAGGAAACCAGCCCTGAATATTCACTGAAAGGATTGATGCTGAAGCTAAAGCTCTAATACTTTGGCCTCCTGATGTGAAGAGCTGACTCACTGGAAAAGACCCTGATGCTGGGAAGATTGAGGGCAGGAGGAGAAGGGGGTAACAGAAGATGAGATGGTTGGATGACACCACCTATTCAATGGACATGAGTTTGAACAAACTCTGGGAGATAGTGAAGGACCAAGAAGACTGGCATGCTATACAGTTCATGGGGTTGCAAAGAGTCAGACATGACTTAGTGACTGAACAACAACAATAATGTTCCTAATCTGAGAAACTTCTGTGTTTCTCAAATCTGCATTGGAGAGTCCCTACTGAAATCAGGAAGCCATTTATATAAATGTGCCTTCTGAAAAGTGTAAACAAAGTTGCTGAAAGACAGGAGCACTGGCTACTGAATGTCTTCTGCACAGGGATCAGGGCAGCTTCTTGGCATAATGAATAGCACTTAATAAGAAAGATGGTAAAACTTCAATTTCTGAACCAGTTTAGGCTGCATTGCCCACACTGTTTATAGCGTGAGCTTTGGCATTAGATTTACTTTTTCTTCTTGCTATGGGTCAGTCGCTCAGTTGTATCCGACTCTGCGACCCCATGAATCGCAGCAGGCCAGGCCTCCCTGTCCATCACCAACGCCCGGAGTTCACTCAGACTCTTGCTATGGGTATATTCTCAGAAATCTGGGACTAGAAACATTTGAGGGATAAAGAAAATGAAACTATGATTCTTACTTAGTACCTATTAACGCTTAAAAAAAATGTTTTCCTGTGAAAGCCTCTGTCATAATGCTACTATCCTTTAGTGTGGGGTTGGGTGGGAGGGGGAGTAAAATAGATAATTGTCCATTTCTTACATGCAGCCTGTATCTGTTTTTCTAGATAAGAATTTTTAGTGACTGTTGGATGGAAGATGCTGTTTCTGAAACGTCATAATTAAGAGATCATGGGAAACATGTTACAAGAAAATGTTTTTCTTTTGAAAAAAAAAAAAACAAAACAAAACACAAACTTTCAGTAAAATGAACTTCCTTCTCCCTCAGGCAATGTTAGTCAAGAACAGACAAAGGGTTTGGTGATTTGAGAGATTTGCATTGGAAAAAATAATAAATAAGTGAAGGTTTTTAACAGTCTATTAAAGAGTAAGGGAATCAGAGGAAAAAAATATGGCATCGTGGAAAAAGCAGGAGCTTTGAAATTGCATAGGCTTCAATTTGACTGAAATCAGGTTTCATTTTTTTATTCAGTTCATTAAGAATTATGTGAAACTTGATTTCTTTGAATTCTGTTTTCTTCATCTGTAATCTAAGATGGAGTTATTTATCAACTATTATTTATCAAGCTCTTAATATGTACCAGTCTCTTTTGCAAACAGTGCTGCAATAAAAATGCATGAATGTATATCTTTGCATGTTGCCATAATTACATTGCGTGGTAAAATCCTAGAAGTGAAATTTCTTTTCATAGATTTTCTAAATCCTGTAGAAAGCTTAATCAAGTTATACTCAATCAATAGCCCAAGAAGTCTTGCCCACACTCCACACCTTTAATTCTGGTAAGCCTCAGTATTTAATGTTTAAATATTTGCTAACCTAATAGGTAAAATTATATTTTTTATTTTAATTTGGTCATCTTTGATTATCATGCTAAATATTTTCATAAGTTTACTGGCAGTACTTTGAATTATATAAATGAAACTACTGTAATTTAAAATCCTAAAGTCTGTGTAAGTTATGCTCTGCATTGACTTCATTTTTCAATTCTTTACTAATTTAAACTATTTTTATTAATGCATACAAGTCAGATCTGCATTGCATGAACATCTTTTTCACTAGAAATAGAGTTGCCATTTCCATCTACCTTCAGCTCCTCTGAATCTGTTTTTTTTTTTTTGCTTTAAACATGAAACCACGGGGGAAGTTTCGTTTCTCATTTACCACTTCTCCACCTGAGTTGTCAGTTTTGTTTTTGGTCTAAACAGAGGGTAAGAGAGAGGGCATCTCATTAAATCACGGTCTTTGGGCAAGGTTAGAGTAGATTTATCTACTTTACATACCTTTTAAAATTTGTTTGAAAATAAATTGAAACCAGAGGCGCTCTTATGTTTAAAATAAACTTTTACACCTAAAAATCTTTAAGATCAACAAAAGTATCTTCATTGGGGGATGCCAGTGATGGGGATGCACATTTCTTTAAGGAAATATGGATGATATTTAGGAAATAACCATATCAAAATGGCAGTTACATGAAGAAACTTGTGTATGGACAAATATGGGTTTTCCCCTAAACATTGGAAAAGATTAAATAAAGTGATTTGACTTGTTATTTTCTCTGCATATATCAAGTTCTTGTTGGATGGCAATACTCCATTCTTTGATTTAAAATATAACTGGAGGCTTGTAAACTCCATGAGGAAATAAATTTTACCTCTATCTCTTTACATTCTACAGAGTCTAGTAGTGCCACATATATATTAGATGACTGTGAGAATGAGCTACTGGTTCAATTTTAACAGGAAATTTTAATTCATTTGTGTTTTTATTGTATTATTACAATATCAATTGTGTTATTACAATATAATATTATGTTATTTTATTGTATTATTTGATATGTTTATTTTTTATATATGACATTTTCTTTTGTATTTTATGTTTACTATATTTTTTCTTTGCCTTATTTTTCCCTTTCTTGCATTCTATCAAGTACTTTAGACTGAATATTAGCAACAGAAGTCAGTGGGTATTTATCAGCTGTATTTGTACATCATGTATTTGTATATTTGCGTGTGTGTGAGACAGAGAAAGAGAGAGAGAGATGGAGATGTGGGGTTGAGGGGAGGGGAGAGAGAGAGAGGTTTTGTGAGTGGATGACTGCAGTACGCCTGCTTCAGAATCCATAAATTATAATAAGGGACCCATCAGTTAGATTAACAAATTTCTGGCTGTCATAATGCATTGTGTACAATAGACACTTTGCACTCACAGTTTGATGTTTGAGATATTGACTATTTTCCAAGAAACTCCACTGGTCTAGGCATGAAAGTATAAAATGAAACCACTGACCTATGATGGGATGAGTAATGACTTAATTAGTAGTTTAGGCTAAACACTTAGAATTGAGATCTCAATTTTGCTTTATTTTCTACACATCATACAGTATCTCTGAAGAGCTTAAACTTTACAAAATTTGTATGGAGCATTTTATATGCTATACTGGAATTTTCAGATTTAAGAATTTGTGAGCATTTTACAACAGACAGTTCTTACACACTGTCTATATGGAAAAAAAGCAGAATTGTCTGCTAAAGACTCTGCCACAGAAACTTTTTAAAAAAATTTAAAAGTCTTTACTCACACAATTATTGATGAAAAAATTTTATTTGATCTAAGAACATCACAAGAATATCTATAGCTTCTGCAAATATAGACAAAGTATTCTAGCAAAAAGTACCTTTTATATTTCATTTAAACTAATAGTAATAAGGAAATAAAATCTTTCTAATCATAATTGATAGAGGCTGCTGCTGCTGCTGCTAAATCACCTCAGTCATGTCTGACTCTGTGCGACCCCATAGACGGCAGCCCACCAGGCTCCCCTGTCCCTGGGATTCTCCAGGCAAGAACACTGGAGTGGGTTGCCATTTCCTTCTCCAATGCATGCACGCATGCTAAGTCGCATCAGTCATGTCCGACTCTGTTGATAGAGGCTAGCAGATAAAAACACTAAATTTTCCATCAATATTGACAAATATGAAGTACTCATAGAGGAAGCCTAACTCTTGTTAATATGGAAGTGATAGTAAACTAGCTAATTATTAAATCCTCTTAATTAGAAAAGAAAAAAAATCACTGAATAATGTCAGATTGATGATATCTTAGGGCTTCGCTGATAGCTCAGTTGGTAAAGAATCCTCCTGCAATGGAGACCTTGGGTCGGGAAGATCCACTGGAGAAGGGATAGGCTACCCACTCCAGTATTCTTGGGCTTCTCTTGTGGCTCAGCTGGTAAAGAATCTTCCTGCAATGATATCTTCACTCGGTCTGCAGAGCATTACAAAAATAATATGAACACTGTATCATATGAATCCTTCAAATGGGCCACTTGCCTAAAACAATGACAATTCAACTTAGTTATATGTGCCCAACTCAGAAAAGGTTCCACTGTAATTTTAAAGTGCCATTGAATCTTAGAAATTTGGTACTCACATACATAAACCAAGAACTTTTTAGGTTAATAATGCTTGTCAAGTAACAGAATATCTCCTTCCACTTTTAGATTAATAAATGAACATTTCAGGTGAGTTTATATACTATGGTATTTCAACTTGTCATAAGAACTTTCACTTTGCTAATAGTTTGACACATTGGATATTTAAAGAAAGTTTGTTTTAATGTTGAAGTTTAATCAATCTGAGGATGAAATTTCCACTTATCAGATACATTTTGCTAATGTAGTTCTGTTAAGAAACTGACAAAGATAAGAGACAAGAGGCACTCATCTGCAATTAAAAGTCAGAGCTGGAGTAGTTTTTCTCTGTCTACTGACATGTAAAGTCTAGTCGTAACTGCTTACTCGCAGAATCGATAAAAGCAAAGAATGTTGACTCAAAGAAAAGAACGGAAAATAAGAACAGGCATTTGCAAGGGATAATCCAACCTACAAGCTCTGTGGAAAGCAGTTGAATCCAGTACCGTTTACAAGTTAGAATTATCCTTCTGCTTTTCCTCTGGATGGCACTGCTCTCTCTCCCGGTGGAGGCATCATCTTGATAGCAGGCTCCATCAGGGGCTCTTTGAGAAACAAATTTGTAATTCTTTACTATTGTTTGACTTTTGTGAATGAGCTGTGCAGGAAAACTGAGGCTCACTTTTCTCTGTGGCATGCACATTTGATAAGTCATTTCTCACTTCTGATATCTCTTGGGGGGGATAGAGAATGATTTGAGGAGTCGAGATGAATCAGAGGAAGATTTCTTTTACTCAGCTTCCCATCATACTGTGTATTTCTGCGTCTATTTAAAAATTAACTTGTGACCCCTAGTAACTTATGTCTCCTTTCAGTCACGCACATAGCTTCCTTCAAGACTGTTCTTACTTAGTGTTGTTCTCACTCTGGGGTAATTTTGACTTGTTAGAGAGGACGAACTGTGGGACTCCCAGGAATGTCAGGTTAGTTTTCATCTTTCTATATGGCCCAAATGGACTAAATGTGTGTTTGTGACTGTGTGTGCCTTAATTTTTAAATTAATTATAAGTTATCAGACAACTTCTTATCCAGGCTTTAATGGAGAGCTTTTCTGCGGTAAGTTTTCATAGTGACTTATTAATTACATTTATACTTTTTTCTATCAGTTATGCTATCTGTAGAATTATGCCTATATTCCTTCCATCACTGGTACCTTATGAATATAAAATATGCTAAGATTTTTATAAGGCACACAGCATATCCACTTAAAATATTTAAAAGTACAATACTATATTTTCTTTAGTGTTAAAATGGAAAAATAAAAGGGATGATACAGAAGTAAGATAGACTCTAATATTTGTTAAATGAAAATGATTAAGAGTCATTTAATAATCTAGTTTGGAAATTTTTATGTAACATTCAATAATTAATGATAGATACAATCATTTTACATAACTTTTTAATATTTAAGGAACTTTTTACTTGTATTTATTAGTCTTAAACTTAAGGATATTATGGGCATGGATATTACCAATGACATTTAGATATGAAAGATTAAAATGATTTGTTCAATGTCCCAACATTAAAGGTGAAGTTAAACCAAGTAACCCAGGTTTTTTCATTTCCTAACAAATACTGCAGCTGATTGGGCTGTTTTCTAAAGGTAGCATTTCTCAAAGGCATTGATTAGTTACAGTGCTTTTGTTGATTTGTTTCTGAAAAGTAAATATCTTGTATTTTGTTTTTACTTAATGCTTGGCAATCTATTTAATTATGTTGAATTCACTTTTGAAGTTTTCCAAGAAAATTTATTTCTTACGATTTACAGTCTTTTTATTTCTATATCTATGATAATTTGTTAAAACACTGTTAGGGTATCAGTGTTAATTGATATGTTAATAGCAATTAATACAACATAGATGAACACTTTTATAATGAAATTATATTTTTATTTAATAAAAGTTTAAGAGAAATTAATAAATTAACCAATTTATCAAACCCAAAACTTCTAGACAGACTATAAGAAGATGCCCAATATTTGAGATTTCTCTTAATATTAAGGTACATAGGATGATCCTGAATTATGTCATCTCTGAAAAGATTTGAAGCTTTCTCTGATTTTCAAACCTAACATTTAAAACTAAAATAGTAATTCATTTGTGTCAACAGTGGAGGTAAAAAAACTACTTTATCTTGAATCAAAAGGTATTTACAATAGTAGGCTTGCTGCTGCAAAGTCTTTTGTGGTTGCTGCTAATTACATTTTAACTTCAAAGTTTTGAAAGGAATATAGGTATGAATTGGCTCAGTAAATATTTATCAGTTGAAGGAGTTCTCGAAGGTTTTTGAGTTTAAAAAAACTACATGTAAAATATCAGTAACATTTTTGTTACAGATTTTTCCCTTCACCTGAATACTGAGCATCCTGTCTTCCTGTATTATCGGATCAAATTGTGAAATTACATATACCAAGCAAATGATGCTCTAGGGAATGTGCAGCATTAACATTTTAATTAAAATACAAAATGATAATCTGCATGAGGGTGTAGCTAAGCATTAGATGACCTCCAATTATAGTAGTAGTAACATTTTTATTTGATAACTAGATAACTAGGTAATTAAAAACATGTAATTAAAACAAAGTCATATCCTAATTTATAAAGGCTAAAAGGAAAACAAGAGCACAGTAAAACCTCATTGAAAAGTAGTTATTATACCATTATAATGAGATACATTTTAACCAATATATCTTATAAGGAAAACAAAAGTCCAAGCTTATCCTATGTCAAAATATTCTTGAAGACTAAGTGGTAAAGTAAGTCCTAAATCATAAACACAATACAGAATGATTTTTTCCCCATGAGGTTTCACCAGCCCAAAGTCACTGTGAATGGTATAGGGTGAAAGACAAGGTTGGAAGGTGGTATGGAATCACCAAATTAAGGGTGATCAAAGATTAAGGCCAGAACCTGACTTCATTACTCAGGAACAAGTAATTACTGAGCACAGGTATATTACAGTTTTTTACTATCTGCATTGTCACCATATTTCTCACCAGTTACAACTGGGTGGAATCCTTTACATGCAGTCCACTCTGGAGCCCAGTATGAAGGGTGGTGGGGATCAAGTTTCCTGAGAGAGGAAAAGGCTGGAATGTGCATTAACACCCATGAAGAAAGGAACTGGTCCAAGCAGGAGCCTTATCTCAGAGTTCAAGACTTAGAAGAGTTGTATTTTGCCCAGTGAACTTGACTGGCAAGGGTCAAATAAGGCTATTCAGCTCAAACCAAAAAAAAAAACAAAAACAAAAAACAAAAAACAGCATATAACCTAATTATATCCATGAACACCGAGGCTTTCTAGATGTCTCTTTAAAAATGAACACTTCTTTGTATTCATAAGCAATATGAATACTATTAGCAATACTTTTCTTCTTTCTTTGTCGTGGGCATAAATGAACCCTTCAACCCCATCAACAGAGCTTGAAATGTCACTGTCCTTTTCAGAGTGACACAGACCTCTTCCTCTTTCTGGCAAAATCCTCTGCGTGAATAAAGTTGGAGAGAGCTTTCGTGAGGTCTGATGTCTCGGTGCTGCTCCCAAAGTCATAGTTCTTCAGGCAAGGGCACAAGCAGCGCACGATGGCCCGGCGGATGTAGCCGTCAAAGATATAGTAAATGAAGGGGTTGACGCAGCTGTTGGCAAATGCCAGGGGCCCGCACACCTCCATCCCCCGCTGGAGAAAAGCTGAGGACAGGTAGAGCTCTTGCTGCAACCCAGAGACAATAGCCAGGAGCTTGAAAGTATTGAAGGGCAGCCAGGAGAGAACAAAGGCTGCCACAACGATAAAGATGATCTTTATGGATTTCCTCAGCTTTTTGTTATGCTTTCCCGACTGCTGGTAATGGACACACAGCTTCCTTGTGATGCAACAGTAGCAGGACACAATGCTCACCAAAGGCGCAAAAAATGTAAAAATTAAGGCCACCAGGGCCCAAGTCAGTTTGATGGGAGTGGCCCTCTCCTCTGCACAGTATGGTTTACCATCAATCGGGGTAAGCTCCCTGGACAGAAGGGTAGGCAACCCCAGAAGGCAGGAGACAAACCAGACACTGGCACAGACTGCATAGGCACAGTCTCTCCTCCTGACTTTCCTGGATATGGCCGGACACACGATGGCCAGGTAGCGGTCCACACTCATACAGGCGAGCAAGAAGACATTGCAGTGCATGTTGACTGAGATCACGTAGGAGCTTCCTTTGCATAGGAAAGAGCCTGTCCTCCACAGTCCCAGAGATGCTTCTTTATCCACCCAGAGAGGCAAAGTGATGACGAAGATGAAGTCGGAGGCAGCCAGGTTGATGATAAAGATGTCAATCAGTCTTCTGCTGCCCCGTTTGAAATGCAGTGCACTCATGAGAATGAGGTTCCCAGACACTCCAATCAGGAACACAGCTGTGTAGAAGACCGGAAGGAAGACTGATGTATAAGGAACATGGGAGTGGGTCTCTTCAATTTCAGGATTGTGACTTGTAACAAAGAGATATTCCAAATAAACCGTGGTTGCTTCTGGGTCCATCACTGGGTCCATCAGCTGCCAAATCTGGTAAGTTTCCTAACCTAGGAAGTTTTTGTGTGTGTTTTAGAATATTCTCAAGGCAGCTTCTTTTATACAGCGTCTGCCTCTTCCCCCTGCCCCACCCCCTTCCTTAAAAGATCTTGGGACAAGCATAAAAACAGAGATTAAAAAACACAGTTTCTACCAATCCTCAGAAAGGGCCCACAAGGAACACCACCCTGATAGGTGCTGGGTAGGTTGTGGTTATGGTTTTCTTTATTTGCATTTGCCCAGGAGGTGGCTCAGATGGTGAAGAATCTGCCTGCAGTGCAGAAGACCCAGGTTCAATACCTGGGTTAGGAATATCTCCTGGAGGAGCGCGTGGCAACCACTCCAGGGATTCTCTTGCCTGGAGAATTCCATGGGCAGAGGAGCCTGGTGGGCTACAGCCCATGGGGTTGGCAAAGAGCCAGGCACGACTGAGCGACTAACACACACACATACATACACAGAAAACTGAGGTGCTCTTTGGCTTTTTTCTTCAAGGTATTCAATTTATTTCTTTAAATTCAGAAGTTGGGAGATGAATTAACTTTTTTTCTCCTACCTACTTAAATTTAAAGACATCTTTGCTTTTCTAACATTGAGAATCCTTTTGATCTAGCCTCCTGTTTCACATACGAGATCCTGTTTTACTTTTAGAATTTTAAGTTGGTGATGCTCAAGGTACTCTTTTCAATCATATCATTGGTGGAATATGAAGACTTTTCAATAGTCTTCCATTGCATGGAGAGTAAACTGAAATTTTCCCAAATCATACCAGTCTGCATCTATGGCAAACATTATGATTCCAATTAGTTTCTTCTCATTTATTTGGCTCTTTCAGTTCATGCATAACAGATCCTGTCTTGTTCAGTGAGTTTTAAAAAATACCCAAAATGCTGGGACCACGTCTTGTGTTTTTATTATTATTTAAAATGTTTTTCACTGCAATTAGCATAGTACCTTGCACCTAGTAGGTGTTTTGGAAATGTTACTTTGATCCAGTATAATTTAGCAAGGATGAATTCATTGGGGTTTAATTGCAGGCACTGTTGTTATTTATGCAGCTTACAAACACAGGTTTGAAAGGCACAAACTGCTATTTTTCCATTGTTTTCTGTTACTGTAATTCAACAAACGTGGTTTCCTTTTGTTAGCATTAATATCCTTGAATAATATCCTTGAAGGAATTCTCCTTATGAACCCTCAAATAACTATCCTCCACCAGTCTCTAGATTCCCTCTGATCTACTCTTTTTTACACTTCACTTTGATAGGACTGGTTTTTTAGCTTCTGAACTCTGACTTTTCAATAAGTGCCTCCACACATCAGTGAACTTCCCTTTTGGAATGACTGACTTGGCAACAGACAACCATATATTAGTTGACACTACGATGCAGTGGCCAGTATAAAAGGAAAGCCCTACAAAAGGAAGATTTGAGGTTCATTCAAAACACTTGAGGGACAGCCTAGTAGCAGAAGGATTCTATCATATTTTTCTCTCACCTGTTCCCTTTTATTTAGGAAGACCATAGTAAAACATGACAAATTCTGAAGCTGACTCCTGTTTCAATTCTTTACTGGCTGAAGTAGCTCAAGGCTCCCTCACACTCTTGTGTCCTTCTCACTGTCCCTCCACCTCATGTCACCCTCAAACTTACAGTTTTGGGTTGATATTACTATTGCGTAGAAGAAAATATAATTGCTAAACATTCGAAGTCCTTTCCACTGAATTTTTGTTTTTTCCATAATTAATTAACACATTGTAGAGAACGATCCTGCCTGCTGGGTTCCCCCCTGCCATGTTCTATTGCCATGTTCTATTCAGTTTCAGGACTGTAGTCTGGGTCAGGGAAGGGGGAGGGCTCCCCTGATCTGGGGCAGCTCCAGAAAGTCACTAGGGAGTTGATTTATGGGCCTCAATCTGTCTTCTTTTGTGTCCTAGGCTGCTCTGTGTTGTCCCTGAGGGAGTGTGGGAGGCCATATCCTTCCCTAAGTATAGGCTGCAGAGGAGATATAGCTAATTAACTTTTTGACATTTCTGGGATAGAAATCTTTCCCACTGGGCAAGCCTTAAATATTTAATAGAATAACTCAGTCTGTTAGTTTGAAGTAGGACAGTGTTTACTTGAAAAGGATTGATGAAGTAAACATAAAATATTCAAGTATTTAAACACTGTGTGTGTTTGCATTAAAGAAGCAATTATATGTATATATATATATATTAAAGTTTACTTGTAAATGTATGTTAATTGTACTATTAGAATTTCACATTCTTCAGCCAGAAGTTCTGCTATTTAAAGAGATAATGTTGATTGTAGGCCTAAAATATTAAACAAATTTTAGATATATCTCAGGAATTCTGCATACAATTATAACAATGGAAAAGAGTTTAGGCTCATACTCCAGAGGATCACATCTGACTGTACTTTTATTCTTCAGGCCTTAAATTTTCTTTCAGCATTCCAAATTTGTTGGCCTGCTGATGTCAATTATCTCAAATAAGGCTGACTTCCTCAGTAAACTTTGAAGCACCTGTAGGCAAAATGATTTGCTTTATCATATAGTCACTTTGGATTATGGAAATTAGTGGTAGAATGCTGCAGTATGAGAATACCCACCACAGATCAACAGTATCTTGGAACCTGAGTCAGAAAATTGTTTTGAGCCAAAAAAAGGGAACAAATTGCATACTGTGAGCGTGCATGCTAAGTTGCTTCAGTCATGTCCAACTGTGACCCTAAGGACTCCTCTGTCAGGTTCCTCTGTCCTTGGGATTCTCCAGACAAAAATACTGGATTGGGTTGCCATGCCCTCATCCAGGGGATCTTCCAGACTCAGAGAGATCTAACTGAGTCTCCTGCAGCTCCGGCAATACAGGCAAATTCTTTACTGCTGAGCCACCAGGGAAGCCCAAACAGCACAGTACTGGTCTTTTAATAACTCAAAGAGTATAAAGCTGTTATAAGACAGAACCCAAGATAAAAGCTGACTACATAGAGTAGGGGAGGTCATAGTTCTAAATAAGTTCTGAATGATGATTATTTTTAACCTTGAATGCCCTTTGAAATAAACGTGAAGAAACCAAATAGACCAAAACTCAAAAACAACACTGGACACCGTAAGCATATGAAAAGGCAGTATGAACAGGCGATGACCAGAAATAAAAAAGAGTAAGCTATAAATATCAGTAACTGAATTACAGCACACATGTCACTTCTTAAGAATTATTTTTCCAGAAAAGAAATACTCCCTCCCTCATCCTTTCTGATAACAGAGATTATTGCCTACACCTTTGTATGTTCTAAGACCTTTCACAATGCTACTTGTAAACTACTTATTACCTTATCTCACATGGTAAGTTTTTTGGTGTCTGACCTCCTGAGCTGATCATGAGCAACTTAAAGGCAGAGACCATCTGATATCATTCCACTAGCCTCAAGGTTATAGTAGTTATCCAACTGTAGTCTTTTTTTTGGCCCCTTAAAGTCATTGTTTTGAATTTGTGGATGCTAGACCATATTACCCATGTCAGAGTCCCCTGGGATACCTACTAAACTGTAGCTTTCTGAACCTGGTCCCAGAGCTATTGAATCAGAGTCGTTAGGAGTGGCTCGGAGAAGGCAATGGCAACCCACTCCAGTACTCTTGCCTGGAAAATCCCATGGACGGAGGAGCCTGGTAGGCAACAGTCCATGGGGTCGTGAAGAGTCAGACATGACTGAGCGACTTCACTTTCTCTTTTCACTTTCCTGCATTGGAGAAGGAAATGGTAACCCACTCCAGTGTTCTTGCCTGGAGAATCCCAGGGACGGGGGAGCCTGGTGGGCTGCCGTCTATGGAGTCGCACAGAGTTGGACATGACTGAAGCGACTTAGCAGCAGCAGCAGCAGTGATTCTTAAATATACTAAAGTTTAGGGCCACTGTTGTAATTCACAGATCTTAACCATCTTTATACATTATGTTTGTTATTATTTTGGCTAATTTTTAAAAAAAGTTTAAAAATCACCTCTTAGTTTGAACTTCTTAGAAGTCTTCTGGCCTGGATCTCAGAAATTTTTAGGAATTAATTTAGACTTCTAAACCCTCCCTTACTCTGTGTCCTAATTCCTGAGATATGTTCAGAACTGACTTAAATGTTAAAAATGGAGACAGAGTAAGTTTTTGTCACTGAGGCATCTGCCCGAGTGGATCTACTATCATCATTCAGCCATACCTGTGACTTACAGCCTCTGCTTCACGGGTGGATTGGAGGTTTTGTGTGAATACAGCCACTCCAACTGGCACTGTGATATATTACTTCTGTTTCTTCTCTATCAACCATTCTGACCCCCATATTAGTTAGGATTCACTAGATTACGTAGCAGATGGTCCAGCAGAAAGAAATCTCTTCATATATGCTGTACCGATTTGTCCCAGGGTAAATGGCAAAGATCATGAAGCAAACTATTTGTTTTTCATAAATCTTATCAGATAAAGTGATTGTACATTCATTTGTTAGAAACACTTGCTTGTCCACTTCTTATTTGAGTATCATAACATGTATGACCATTTAAATAGTCCAGTTTAAAATCTCTGTTTATACTGAGTTATTTATTTTTTTATTCTGACAGGAGAGTTTAGTGCAATATAATGTACTATATCATGCCAAATTAAGTGGCACCTATTTGCTATTATCCCCAACTTCATTTGTTGGATTTTTTTCTCTCTTGGTATCTCATATTTACCTAAACAGTAGTGACCTTAGTATTCTAGGCACCTACACTTCAGGCTTCTTCATCATTGTTGATTTAATCTGGGTTTAGGCTGTGTACAGCAAAAACTGTATTTATTTACACTGGTGTCTCTGGTACCCAGCATATTGTCTGGCATACAATTGATGGTCAATATGTGTTTGTAGAACTGGACTGAATTAGCTTGAGTTTTGAATCATCTGCTATGAATAAGTATTTTTCACAAACTTCTCCAACAGTTTCCATTTTCCATGATTACTGATTTTGTTGAAACAGCAAAAGGTCTGAACTGCTGTATCTTTTCTAATCAGCATGCATGCAGCTTTCATCCTTTTTCTTTGTCCATCTACATTTCCCACTCTCTGTCTTGTATTTTACTTTAGCTGGAGGTATAGAATACATGCATTTTCCAGTGAAACTGCAATTCTGTGGACCTATAGCAACCATTTTCTTCTAGCAGAATTATGATTCATAAAATTGTACAGCTTTAAGTGACATTAGTGATCATCTAGTACAACCATTTAACTAATGAGGACACTGGGGCCCAGAAAGAGGTTATCTATCAAAGATTCACATTGATGATTTTAAAATAAAGGACAAATTAAACTTCTCATTTACACATGGTCCATTCTCTGTCCTTCAGAAACATGGATATCT
Organism: Bubalus bubalis; assembly: GCF_019923935.1. Taxonomy (NCBI): domain Eukaryota; kingdom Metazoa; phylum Chordata; class Mammalia; order Artiodactyla; family Bovidae; genus Bubalus; species Bubalus bubalis. Next base: position 88,215,063 of record NC_059157.1, on the reverse strand, counting down.
GAACAGCTATAGTTTGTTTTGTTCTTCTGTGTAACATCTGGCAGGAATTACTAAAAGGAAAGAGCTATTTTGGACACACTTTTTATTTGCCTTGTCCTTGATTAACTTTGCATTGTTCTATAGTGAACTGGTACAAAGAAATTCAAAGATTGATACATCTGTTTGAGGATCATTATTGATTAGAGCCCAGAACTTGATATTTTTCTATTTTCCTTCTTTCTGCACTCCAAAGTTCATAATGAAAACAATCAGGATAAAACTATGTGAGAAAAATATAAGGAATATATATTTTGCTTAATGTAGTTTTTAATTCCTTAAAAAAGTACAATTAAAAGTAATATTTAAGTGTATTAGGGAGTTTTGTATTGGAGGGAATTCTCACATAAAGAGTTGTTTTTGTAAGCACATAATAAAAACAAGTTATAATATCTACATAACTAGATTTTTGGTTTATTTAAAGTAGAGTGTAATTACAATATCTTCTTGCTGAAACTAGAACCATCCTTAACAAATTAAGCCAGAGGACTAGCTCAACTTTGCTTTTAAATCTAAATTTCATAATCTGTACTTGGTTGCACTAAATCATCTTTATGTGAAAATACATCAGGCAAGCTATCGTTTTCCAAACAGTGCAGTATGAAATGAAAACAAATTTAACTGCATGAATTTATTAAGTATTTATTTTGCTTATCCACATGAGCAGCAAGCACAGATAGAAGACAGAAACCCCAAGATGTAAAGATAGACCAGAAACATGGTTGTGTGCTTGGTGGTACTGGGTGTGATGGAGTGGTTCAAGTCCTCTGGGCTGAGTGGGCAGGAAGGTCACAACCTCAAGTGTGCAGACACTCCCAGGTCCATGCTAAACTGCTGACTGAAATGTGTTGTGTTTTCTAGGCATTCTGCAGATTTGATAGATGAAAGCGTCATCCTCCTTTGAAGGTCTCTCCAGATACATCCATCTCCTGAATCATGAGGACCTTCATATGCCATGAGCCCAGCCTGGGAATCTCCTGAGTGAAGCTGAGCGAGGATGCCTAAAATCTGGTCCTGGCATCCTTCTTAGCCATTTGGAAGTTGGTCCAGAGGTTGGAAATGGTCTTGCCTGGGAAATCCCATGGACACAGGAGCTGGTGGGCTAGGGTCACAAAGAGTCAGACACGACTGAGCAACTAAACAACAAACAACAACAATGTTCCTAAACCTTCTGAAGTGAGCAGGGACCAACACAAACGGCTTACTTCCAGCCTCCAGGGGGAATTGAGAGCTTTAAAGAGGTGTTTATATTGCCCCTATTCAAAGATTATAGGTGTTGAACAAATATTTGCAAATACTAATAGTTTAGCAATTGTCTAGTATGCCCCAGGCTCTAGACTGGGTATTTTATATGTATTTTCTCATTTAATTCTCACAATGATCACATGGAATAGGTGCTATTGTCAACATCATAATTTAGATAAAAATAAACTGAGACTTAAAGAGGTTAAGTAAATTCTCTAATGTCACAAAACTAGTCAGCTCACCCCAGTATTCAAGCTTGAAGTCAGTTATTCCCTGGGCTCAGTTTCCTTGTTTGTGAACTGAGGCAGTGTCTTCCTTTTCCTTTTTCAAACTTCTCTTTGACCTGGTTTTATTTACCATGTAACTTCTCTAGAGAGATAGTTCCACTTCACTGGAGAAAGAAGGTAGGGAATTTCTAATGAAACCAGTGGATGAAAACATTTCCTGGTGAAAAAATGCATTGAGGGGTTTTATTATGCATTAACAATTTGCCTGAGCACCTCCACCATTTTCTCTAGTTGGTACCTCTAACAAACTTCTCCTTTGATCCGATATCCTACATGAAAATATGGTAATTTTGAATATTATATTTGGCTATTACCTTATTTTAATTATGTACTGGATGTGAATACCAGTTCACCAATTCTGGCAAAAGAAATAAGGCTACAAATAGAAAAACAAATGATACACCTTCAGTCTATCAGGGTGGTAGAAATTTAGTATCAGATTGGGGTTCCTACCTTTTCCCTGTGCTGTGGCCAAATTCAAAGGGATTTGGGGGATGAGGAAGTGTTTGAGAGTCCTGCTGGTCCTTGAGTTGGCTGTTTCTGTAGGTTGTTGTTTGGTCCATAGGTTGAGTCTGACTCTTTTGAGACCCCATGATCTGTAGCTTGTCAGGCTCCTCTGTCCATGAGGTTTCCCAGGTATGAATACTGGAGTGGACTGCCATTTTCTTCTCTAGGGGATGTTCCCAACCCAGGGATTGAACCTACATTTCCTGCGTTGCATGCAGATTCTTTCCCATTGAGCCACCTGGCAAGCCCAGTCTCTGTAGGTATCTGTTGAGAAATCTGACATTTGCTGTTCTCAGAGCACATTCTTGGGTCCACATGGGTCACTAAAGAGACGTCGCTGTTTCTTGTTTGTGGATTTCTATGCAGTACTTGAAGGCTTAGAATCCTTTCGTTGCCTCTGTTCCCTACTTCTTGTTGTTCAGTCGCTTAAGTTGTGTCCAACTCTTTGCGACTCAATGGACTTCAGCACCAGGCTTCCCTGTTTTTCACTATCTCTCCCAGTTTGCTCAAATTCATGTCCATTGAGCAGATGATGCCAACCAATCACCTCATCCTCTGCTGCCCCTTGCGGTAAAGTCACCTGCAATCTCTGAGGTCATTCATGACCTTATCCGCTTAATGCAATGTTCTCCAAAATTCAGTCTTTTTCATACTAAATTAAAAAAGTATTCACTTTTTTGACATATCTGAGATGCTTAGTATTAATATTTTAACCAATTTATTTAAAAAGGAAGCTTTACTACAATAAAGAGAAAACATCATTTGCCTTTAAGAGAAAGCAGCCAAAAATCATATGAAACCTGAAAAATGTCATTACATTCTATTTGGATACCTTCTGTCAGGTTCAGTTCAGTTTAGTCTGTCAGTTATGTCAGACTCTTTGCGACCCCCATGGACTGCAGGGTGCCAGGCCTCCCTGTCCATCACCAATTCCCTGCTGCTGCTGCTGCTGCTGCTAAGTCACTTCAGTAGTGTCCGACTCTGTGTGACCCCACAGACAGCAGCCTACCAGGCTGCTCCGTCCATGGGATTTTCCAGGCAAGAGTACTGGAGTGGGGTGCCATTGCACCAACTCCCTGAGTTTACTCAAACTCATGCCCATTGAGTCAGTGATGCCATCCAACCATCTCATCCTCTGTCTTCCCCTTTTCCTCCCGCCTTCAATATTTCCCAGCATCAGGGTCTTTGGAAATGAGTCAGTTCTTCACATCAGGTGGCTAAAGTATTGGAGATTCAAGCTCGGCAGCAGTCCTTCCAAAGAATATTCAGGATTGATTTCCTTTAGGATTGACTGGTTGGATGGATCTCCTTGCAGTCCAAGGGACTCTGTCAGGTTACATCCTTCTTAGTCTAAACTTAAGCCATAAAACCAGAAAGTACCTGGTGCAATGGGAATGAGCCTGTAGGAGAGTTTTAAAATTATTGGGTTAATATTTTAAAAGGATAATCGCATTGTTATTTCACAATTAGGGTGGTGGTAGGGAAAGCACAACTGGAAAAATCTGAGTCACATTAGTCACAATTAATGATCCGTAGTGACCCGAAACACCTCGCCTTAGTCGGTGGACCTTCGTAGTAAAATATAAGAAACAATCAGCTCAGACCTCCCTTCTGCGCACCTCGGAAGCTGAACTACATCTCCCACAATGCGCCGCGCCCAGAGCCAGGAATGCCGTCTGCCGCCCCCCCGCAGCTTTTCCTCTGTCCCTCCTACAACTCCCACAAGTCCCCTCGGCTCCGGGGCCAGGCCCGGCCCGGGGTGGAGGCGGAGGCGGAGGCGCGGGAGTTATGGAGGGGGCGGGCTCTGCAGGGAAGTGCGTCAGAGGAGGCGCGGAGAGAGTAGGGTGCTGTGGTTTGAGCTTGAGGGCGAAGCTGGCGGAGCAGGAGGATGGGCGGTGAGTGAGCGGGGCCGACGTCGCTGGGCGGGGGTCGTGTAGCCGTTCGAGGTTTCCAGCAGTTTGAAGAGGGGGCCCCCTCCCTGGGCGCGGCCCGGACCGTGTGGGTCCTGAGTGGGGGGGTTATCGCCGGGCTTTTCCCTTGGCTGATTGTTCCGGGGAGGGGCCTTCTCGGGTATCTGGGGCCCCTGGCCGGGGACAGCTCAGGGCTGCCCCGCCCCAGAGCCCGCCCGCTCGTCTCGACCACCCCCAGCCCCAGGGTGCGACCCGCGAGGTGACAGCTCCAGGCGTCCGGCCTGGGAGAACCGCCGCTCCTGGTGCTCGGGACCTTTTAAGGTCATTTGAGAGCATCAGGATGAAAAAGAATTAAAAAGAATAAAAATACAAACCCAACTTCTGGAGTTATCATCGTTAACGATTGTGATTGCTCTGATCTCTCCTGAGTCACTTGCCATTTTCCAAACTCAGCAACCCCAGTTTGCGAGCTTGTTTTCGAGCTCCTTTTTAAGGTGTTTGGCGCGGTTCATGGTATATATTTGCAGTATTTGACTCAGCTTGATCCGCCTTGAGTCATTGTACTGCGGCCATTTACTCTTGCCATTCAGCCCAGTCCACGCCTTTGGAGTGTTAATATTTGCCTAATTCAGAGTTTTCCTTCCGGCTGAGGATCTTTTAGTTTGCAGATAAGAAGGTTCAAAAGTATAAGGAACTGGGCGAGTAGGTAGGAAGGAGTGAAGACTTTGACAGCGGAAGGGAGCTTGGCTTAGCTTTAATGGATTAGGGGCAGATTGGTATCTAGCATTACTGCATATTATTATTCTCTTTGCTCCTCCGTGCGCCTGAAACAACCTTTCTCTCTGGGCTAACATTTTCAGCTGTCTTCTAAATAGTTCCTTACTCTTTCTTTACCTTGTTTTAAAAGGTTTCCCTGTTCAGAGGAAACTGGGAGGAGCCGATTTCCTCTGCTTCCTTTTCCTATGCCTTTTTCACACTCAGACCCAGAACGCTTAATGCTCTGCAGTCTGTCATTAAAAATGTATGCAAGGTACATTGCTGACTTTGGGCATGTCTGCTGTTTGTATCTGTAATGTGTATGTCCATTTCAGTGTTGTCTGTTTTAGTGTGCAGGTGATAGACTAGAGAACAAGACTTCTGTCTCCGTAGCATCCTGGGTATGTGAGCATTCAATAAGTACTTTCATGATAATGAGTTTTGTTTTGAACTTAATTTAAAACATGCTTGCTTCTTTTTTTAAAAAAAATTCATTAATGATTATACATTAAAGAGCCATGGGATGGGGAATAGGGTAAAGGGTGATTTTGACGTAATTCCTTTCAAAATCTGTACTTGTCCTTGAAGTCTAACTTTTCTTCTTTTTCAACTTCTAAACAGAGCAGTCTGAATGCCAGAATGGATAACCGTTTTGCTACAGCGTTTGTAATTGCTTGTGTACTTAGCCTCATTTCTACCATCTACATGGCAGCCTCAATTGGCACAGACTTCTGGTATGAGTATCGGAGTCCAGTTCAAGAAAATTCCAGCGATTTGAACAAAAGCATCTGGAATGACTTTGCTAGTGATGAGGCAGATGAAAAGACTTACAGTGATGCACTTTTCCGATATAATGGCACAGTGGGATTGTGGAGACGGTGTATCACTATACCCCAAAACACGTACTGGTATAGCCCGCCAGAAAGGACAGGTATTTGTCTTATTTTAACTTTTTGTCTCCTTTGTGTGTGTGTGTGTTTGCGTGTGCACGCATACACACTGCATCGTGGGCGACTCTTTGTGACCCCGTGGACTGTAGCCCGCCATGCTCCTCTCTCCATAGTATTTTCTAGGCAAGAATACTGGAGGGGGTTCCCATTTCCTACTCTAGGTGTTCTTCGCCACCCAGGAATTGAGCTCACATCTTTTGCGTCTTCTGCAATGGCTACTCAATAATAGAGAAAGTGATACGATGATGGCCAGTTATGTACAAGAATGTCTGTGGGTTCTTTCTCTTCCCAAAGAAATAAATCTTATGTATTCTTTTTCCCTATCACCATCTCTCCTCAGTTTCCATTAATTAATTACCATTGTACTCATTAATATTGGTTGAATGAGTAACTTTCCTTATCTTGGAGAAAGCCATTTTAAATCTTTGTACTTATTTAGCCACACATTGAAATAGTTGTATTAATCTTACACATGTCATGAGAATATAATTAGTAAAGTACTTTGGAAGATTTTAAATACTTGGTAATTGTTAAAGTACTAGTATCCAAAATCAAGTCAACACATATGAATTAATAGTCATTTATATGTAGTTGTGTTTTAGTAGATATTATCATTTGCCCTCTAAATCTTGAGGATATAATTTGGCCAACTCTATGTTTAAATCTCCTTGTTTAAGACCTTTTTACAACAATCTTGATGGAGTTTTTAGGTTAAAAATATGCATTACGAGAATAAAAAAAATTAAGAAACTACCTCTCAGGTTTATTTTGTAAGCATTCTTAGCATTGAAAATTTTTAATTTCTAGTTGTTAAGATGGAAGCTTTAGAGTTCTTTGCAAGTAACAGCTTTATAAATTTGTTTCCATTTATGACTAGTTGGCCTCTTGGTCGGGAGCATTGTATTCAAATCACAGCACAACAGGCTCGAAATACTGTACATCAGAAGGATGATAGTGTGATTTTATACAAAAAAGAAAGTGATCGGAAAGAGGTGAAAGTTGGCTGAATTTTATTTAAAATGTTCAGTTCTATTTATGAGAGCATAGGAACACTTGATACTTGAATCTTAGCAATCATTTATTATTCAGTCAACAAATATTTATTGCACACTTTCATGTTCAGGGCCTAGGAGCTAGGTGTACGTTAGGGAAAAAAACAAAAATCCCTAGTCCTGGGGAGCTAACATTCTAATAAGGGCTGACTGGCAATAAACAACAAATAGGTATAACAGTATCAACAGAATAAATAATTATGTAGTAGAAGGTGATGTGCTATGAAAAATAGAGTAAAATAAAGGGGATTTGAAAGTACATAGGGAAGGGGATGTTGGTGGGCATATAAGTTATGTTCTTCAATAGTAAAGGCAGGATAGGCTGCAGCAGGAAAACACCACTTGAGTAAAGACTTGATAAAGGTGAAGGAGTTGACCCTGTGGGTAATTGTGGAAATAAGAAGACTCATTTAGAATGGACGGAATGACTCTAAGGGCCCTGTGGTGGGAGCATGCCTGAAATACTCAAGAACCAGCAAGGAATTCCCTAGGCTGGAAGGGAGGGGGCTGGGGAGAGTTGGGTAGACTGTCAGAGATGTATTCTGGGAGTGGGAGTAGGGCAAATCAGGCAGGATTCTGTAGGTGTGATGAGGACTTTGGATATTACTCTGAGTGTGATGGAGCCATTGTGGGGCTTTGTGCAGAGGAAAGATAATCTGGTCACCTAGGCAGATGTGTTGAAAACAGACAGGTGGCTGGGCAAGACGGAAGCCAGGAGACTTAAGAGGCTGTTGAACCAGTTCATGTGAAAGATGGTTACGCCTCAGATCAGGGTGGTAGTACTGAGCGCAGTGCCTGATCCTAGATAAATGTTGAAGGTAGAGCCTGTGGGATTTCCTGATGAAATGCTTATGGGCAAGAATGACTCTATAAAGTTTCTGGTCTGAGGAATGAGAAGGATGAAATTATCGTTTACCTGAGATGGGGAACAAGACTGATGGAATAGGTTTGGGGGAGAAGGATCAAAGTTTCTATTTTAGTCTTTGTCCCCTCCTCCTTCATAGTCATCTTACTGTCTATTCTCATTCATTTTACTCCTTTTTTTTTTTTTTTTTTTTTTGCCTTCCTGTACCTATGTCACACCTGCTGCTGAGAACTATTGGTCTCTTGGGCATTAGTCTGTCCTGTGTGTCACTCAGGGCCAAAGAGGGTGCTCTCCTGAGAACATTTTTCCACATCACCTTTTATTTCAGAGAATAATTACAGATTTTTGTTAAATGTTTAAAATTAAAACAAACCAAAACACAACAAGCAATCGTTGTTTTTCTTATTCCAGAATCATTTGATATGGTCACAAAATGTATGAGTTTCACACTAAATGAGCAGTTCATGGAGAAATTTGTTGAGCCTGGAAACCACAATAGTGGGATTGATCTGCTTCGGACCTGTGAGTACTTTGTTGGGAAAAAAAGGAAAATAACTTTATATGTCTTTTGTTGAACTCAGTTTTTGGAACAAGATGACATTGTACATTGTGTCAACTTGAAATAAGATCTTTAATGTTATCCCAACAAACTCTGTCCTCTTGATAATATATTTTAGAAGTTAGATATGTACTTAACAAATTGCAGATATGAAGTTGAGCAGCTAATACATTGGGTGACAGAATCTATACTCACCAAAAGATGTTATTAATAGGCCTGTTTAAAGAGGAAATTTATAGGAATAAATAATAAATGTCTATATTTAAGTTAAACACTTCATTTTTCTGTGTTCAGCTAGGGATATGTGAAAAAAGTTGACTGCAAGCTTTACATGAGTCAACTTAAGTGTCAGGCCTCCCAAAACTATTGCTCTAGTCTTAGGTGGTGGTATCAAAAGTGTAGATGTCAAAAATGAAAGTCCTTATTAAGAGCATTCTGTTCCTTGATGGTCAGGCTGCCTGGGAAATATTATCTTCAGATTTGGACCTAGTCTCTAGGCTATTAGAGTTACTGGAACCTGCCCGGAAGAATGACCGTTTCATGAGAGGGGATGTTGAATAAATGGCAAGTATTCAATTTTGCATTGTCAATGCATAGGAAGTTTGTTACTAACAGAGTTTGAAGGGAAGTTCGAAAAAAGACATTGATGTAGTTCCAGAAAGTAAAAACTAGCCCTAACAGGTAAAATTTGGTTCAGAGTTGATGTTCCTACATTGATAATAATTAACATAGTTTGAAAAGGGAACGGGGTGCTTTGGAAAGTCATCAGCTTTTTTCCCAATGTTGTTGAGGGACTTTATGATAATTAAAGCTGCCATTTTTTGAGTGCCTGGTATATACTAGATCCTCTGCTTTGTGCTTTGTGTATATTCTTTTAACAGGTCTTTTATAATCACTATTCATTTACTTGTTATTCCTGCCTTGAGATCCTATAGGGACTTAAATATGTATGTAGAACCAGAAGGTTTTGCTTCCAGTCTGGTTCTTCCACTTACTGTGTTACTTTTTACAAGTTATCTTCTTTCAGTTTCCTCATTTATAAAATGGAGGTAATAGTACCTTCTTCATAGGGATGTTGGGAGGTTTAATACACAAAGCATGTATAGAACGGTGCCTGATACATAGGAAGCCCTCAGTAATAGTTAACTATTAGTGTCTTTTTGCTTTTGTCAGAAGAAAGTTAGCACTGTTTTGAACAATGTGCTTTAGGAAAAAAGCCTCAATATCAAAGTACCCCATTCTCACTTTTTGAGAAAAGTTCTAACAGAATATGAAAGAAATTGCCATTGTGAGAAAACTGAAATGGTAACATTTCATTTCTCTCTCTCTCTCTCTTTTGAAATCAGATCTTTGGCGTTGCCAGTTCCTTTTACCTTTTGTTAGTCTAGGTTTGATGTGCTTTGGGGCTTTGATTGGACTTTGTGCTTGTATCTGCCGAAGCTTGTATCCCACCATCGCCACAGGCATTCTCCATCTCCTTGCAGGTGGGTCTCTTCTTCAAACTTAGTTACCTCTTTGTCGCCTTAGGGACCACATGTCGCTGCCTTTTATCATGCTCTTATCTAGCTATGTTGTTTTTTTCCCCCTAAATTTTCCTCCAAGGTCTGTGTACACTGGGCTCAGTGAGTTGTTACGTTGCTGGAATTGAACTACTCCACCAGAAACTGGAGCTGCCTGAGAATGTGTCTGGTGAATTTGGATGGTCCTTCTGCCTGGCTTGCGTGTCAGCTCCCTTACAGTTCATGGCTTCTGCTCTCTTCATCTGGGCTGCTCATACCAACCGGAAAGAGTACACCTTAATGAAGGCATATCGTGTGGCATGAGTGGGAAGCTGCCTGCTTTACAGTTGCCATTTTTATGATTTTTTTTTATATTAATATTGTCTGTTACCTCCCCCGAATTGTTTTTAATTTAACTTTTTTTGTGTGGATATACCATTTTATCCTGAAAATCCATTTTATTTATTCATGCAGACAGTTGTTTCTCAACACAACTAAAATTTAAATGGAACCTGGGTGATTCCATCTTTTAGTCAAACTAATCTAGGTTCAGAATCCAGACAGAGAAAAATGGGTAGAGTCTTGGCACAAATTTGTGAGGAAAATTGGTAGTAGGAGGTTGACCCATACCAAGTTCTGCTGACGTCTATTAGACTTTTCAGTAATGTAACTGTATCTGTGTAACTGGAACTTACAGTTTCTTTGGGAAACCTCTTATCATTGTCAAAACTTATATTCGCTTTGCTATTGTAGACAGCCAGTCAGCCAGAGATACAGTGCTGTCTTCAAGGACTTAGGCTATCTAAAATAAGCAAATCATCTAAGATCCTTTTCCCTAAATATTGGCATATAGTTTCATCTGAAGTGAAATACTGCAGTTTTTTTATCTGTACACTGTCTGTTTAAAAGAAAGGGAGTGTTTACGTGGAATTTTAACTTTGTTAACTACAAAAATTCCAGTTCAGCCAGTCAAGACGATTAACCTTATTTTACTTTTTTTTAAAAAATCTTTAATATGTCAATAGGATTTCCAGTATCAGCAAACCTTTTTGGATTTTTGTTCCTTCCCTCCTCACACACCAGACATATTACAAGAGTGCTTTCTTTTAAATAATACATTGAGGTCACCAAGTAAAATTTTCCAACTGCTGTTTATTTCAGCTAAGTACCATAAAGAAGGTTCCACCGTAATGACCCTCCAGAGCTAGGAAAACTACCACAAGACCTAAAGCTTTGGCTGGTCATTAACTTCCGACTGGTCTTTATCTCTTGTGGTGGAATGATGTGCCTTTCCTTGCCTAAACCCCTCCTGGTGTGTCAGCATTATTTAATGTCTGCTAATTCAGTCATTTTTTTATAAATATGTCTATAAACATTGAACTTAAAAAAAATCTTATTTATTTATTCCATTACTGTAGTACTTGACAGATTAAAAAAAATGTAACAGTAATTTCTTACGAAATCCTAAATCTGTCTTTTTTAAAAAATAAAAAATGAGAAGAGACTCAGAGTTGTGTATAGTGTCTGAGTTGATTAAATTTCAGTACCTTAGGATAAAAAGCACTACAGGATTCTGAATGAGGATTACTGTGATTTTCTGAGGGAAGTGCATTGTTGCTCTGAAGGCCTTTCTTTATGTCTATTGTTTGGGTCTTTTTTTTTCTTCTAGAAAATGTGGGATGCCCCCACTAGAAAATAAGAGACAATTTTTTAATGTTTCAGTTTTAAGACCTGTTTTCAAAGTATCATGTGTTATGATACATATCATGTATTATGATAATATTATGTATCATTGCTAACATGGCTAGTTTTTTGTTCCTGTTTTTTATCTTTTGGCAGTGCCACATGGCATGTGGGATCTTAGTTCCCCTGCTAGGGATTGAACCCCTTCCCCGTGGATTGGCTGCTTGAAGTCAGCCAGTGGACTTCCACTGGACACCAGGGAAGCCTCAACATGGCTAGTTTTCGTAAAGTCGTTTAATGGCTGTGGATGTTTATGTTCTATATAAAATAATTAAGTTAGCTTCTGACTTAAAGCCAATGTTACTCTTCAGTAGATTATTGCCTGTGAGATGGCTGATTACTCAGTTTTCTGCCTCTTCCTAACTCTTGAAGTTTCACTGCCTTTCAGCACGTTTTGTGGAAGGTACAAAAGCTAGGTGAACAAGCGCAGCGTTCTTTGGGGAATGGGATTTTTAAATTAATGACCAACATGACATTTTTGGATTTTTATTTTAAACAATATCTTTGCTTCTTGTTACCCCAGAGTTATCTAACTGCTACTCTAACACCCATCTTTCACGTGCACTGAGGAAGCTCAGTCAGAACCCAACTCCTGAGCCTCACCCGTAGATTGCTTCCTCAGTGAACCCCGGTGCTGAATATGTGTTGTAGTTTTAGTGTATTTCAGAGTAGCTAAGGTCATTCTCTCCTTCGAAGGCTTTTTTCTTTGGAATACAAAGGCTTGGATTGTTTCACTTGATGTATAAATATTACAGGTTTTCAGCTATCTAATGAGAAGGAAATGGCAACCCACTCCAGTATCCTTGCCTAGAGAATCCTGTGGACAGAGGAGCCTGAGGGCTGCTGTCCATAGGGTTGCACAGAGTTGGGCATGACTGAAGTGTCTTAGCATGCATGCATGCATTGGAGAAGGAAATAGCAACCCACTCCAGTATTCTTGCCTGGAGAATCCCAGGGACAGAGGAGCCTGGTGGGCTGCCGTCTATAGGGTCACACGGTCGGACACGACTGAAGCGACTTAGCAGCTGCAGCAGCAGAAGCAGCAGCTATCTAATGATTCTAATCAGGTGGAACTATATGAAATTACTGATATTTAACTGTTTTTGATTAATACATAAAATCAGTTGCAAAGAATGTGCTGCTGCTGCTGCTAAGTCGCTTCAGTCGTGTCCGACTCTGTGCGACCCCATAGATGGCAGCCCACTAGGCTCCCCTGTCCCTGGGATTCTCCAGGCAAGAACACTGGAGTGGGTTGCCATTTCCTTCTCCAGTGCACTAGAGTGAAAAGTGAAAGTGAAGTTGCTCGGTCATGTCCGACTCTTAGCGACTCCATGGACTGCTGCCTACCAGGCTCCTCCGTCCATGGGATTTTCCAGGCAAGAGTACTGGAATGGGGTGCCATTGCCTTCTCCAAAGAATGTGCTATTAATCTCTTTTCAGCTAATCTTTGAAAGCAATCCCCAAGCAAAATAATTTTCAGATTTTTCAGAATGTGAGTTTTATGGCAACTTAAGAATTAAGAAACATGTTTTAAGATCTTAATTTTATGGTTCCTAACCTTATTTCATGATATGAATAATGTCTTCTATATCCTTTTCAGCAAAAACTCATTTTAGAAAAACTTTTAAGGATAGACATAAACACAGTTAAAAGTTGATGCAATAAAAAGGGCAGAAGTTATTTGTTCAATTAACATTTGTGCCTGCTGTCTAGGTCATTATACATTAAGGTCTCGAGAATTTAACTGTAATGTGTTCAAGTTTTACCAGACCTAAGTATTAGTTGTGTGTGTGTGTGTGTATGGGGCTGGGGGTTGCACAGGGAGGATGGATGGAGTTAAGTCACAGGTGAACTGACTGGTGACCCCAGTGAAAACGAGATGACTATACACCAAATAAATAGAGTTTGTTTTTCTTTATCCCAGAGATATCGCTAAATTGCAGGCTAGCACTGTTGAAACATATATAATATAGATCCAACCATTTTCAATTACTGTAAAATAATGTGAGGGCATTTTAAAATTTAACCCTCATGAAGGGGCTTCCCTGGTGGCTCAGTGGTAAAGAATCTGCCTGCCAGTGTAACAGACATGGGTTCAGTCCCTAGGTTGGGAAGATCCCCTGGAGAAGGAAATGGCAACCCACTCTGGTATTCTTGCCTGGAAAATTCCTTGAACAGAGGAGCCTGGCAGGCTAAAGTCCATGGGGTCACGAAGAATCAGACAACTGAGTGATGGAACAACAAGCTTTCACCAGAAATGAAAACAACCTGTTGTCTTAAGCTGATTTTGCCAGCTGCAACACTTTGAAAAGTTTCCCAACAGCTAAAGGAGTAGGTAATGGGTACAGTTCTGAAGATGAAAATTATTATTTCACAAACTCCGCCCACCTCTGTCCTGGCACACATAGGTGGAGTCTCTTGTCCTCCTTTCAGCCCTCTTCTCATAAAGGAGTGATGATTCATACTTTGAAAAGAGAAATAAAACAAGAAAACACATTTATGTATAGGAATTCTTTTTCTTTTGCTCATCAGGTGTTCCAACACACTGTTGTAATAAGATTTATTTTTCCCTTGGTTCAAATTATGTGAAAACTCTAAATTGCATAAAGAATTAGAATAATTATTTGCTCTCTTCAAGAAGTCATTCAAATCCTTTTTAGTGTTAAAATTTCTGTTAGCAAAATTAAAACAGTGACATTAATGTTTGCACACTTTCAGCAAACTTGTAAGATCCAATTTATATTATTTTCTATCTTTGCAACGTTTTAAAAATATGAACTAAGGAGAGAATTCTCTTTTGTCTTTGATTTAGTATAGGTTTAATTCTCTCAGGGCCTATGGCCCTAGTCCCTTCTGATATGATTAGGCCCAGATATCTAACTGATTGTTGACAAAGCTGAGCCTTTTCTCTTGATGCCTTGTAACCGCAGTCTGCCAGAAAGTTTAAGAAACCTTTTGAGGCTTGTGAACAAGCTTCCTCTGTCTCAGCACAGAGCAAAATATCATCTACATGTTGTAATGCCACCGCTTTACAGCTATTAAAAGTTTTGTAGATCCCATGATAAACTTTGTCTAAATAAGTGAGGACTGTCACGAAATCCCTGGGGCAAAACTGTCCAAGTTAACGGAGAAGCTGGCTGTGTAGGGTCTTCAAAGGCAAATAGAAATTGACTTTCCTCCGCCAAAGGCACTGAATAGAAGGCATCTTTTAAATCAAGTACTGAGAAATATTTGGCTCATTCAGGAATTTCAGACAATAGAGTATAAGGATTAGGCACCATGGGGTGTAAAGGAACTACAGCCTCATTTATTATTTGGAAATCTTGAACTAGTCCCCATTTGCCATTTGATTTCTTTATACCCAAAATAGGAGTGTTGCAGGGACTGTTTCAGGAAATTAATAGTCCCTGCTCCTTTAAATTTTCGATGATGTGTTTTAACCCTTCCTTAACCTCAGGTTTTAGTGGATACTGTTTCTTATGTGGAAATACGTGCGGGTCTTTGAGCTTAACAACTACAGGAATAGCATTTTGTGGTCGACCCACAGATTTTCCATCAGCCCATACTCTAGGATTTACATTTTGTTCAACTAGAGGGAGAGAAAGGGAGGGCTCCATATTTATGAAAACAGAGGCATGGACCTTGCTCAGTATATCCCTTCCCAAAAGGGGTGAGGGAGATTCTGGCACGATCAGAAACTCATGTGAAAATAGCACAGAATCCCAGTTGCAAGATAAAGAATAACTGAAATAATACCTCTTGGCTCATCAGACAGTCCCATTATGGAAGCAGATCGGGAAGAAAGTGAGCCAGGGGCTTCAGTAAGCACAGAGTAAGTTGCTCCAGTATCTAAAAGGAAATCGACGGATTGGCCCCCCACAATTATTAATACCCGGGGTTCCTCAGGTGTAATTAGGATGAGAGCTTGTGTGGGGACCCCCCGGCGCCTTCAGTCCTGATTGTTTTGAGAGTCTGACCCTGGAGACCTGCGCCTCTGGGGGCAGTCTCTCTTGCAGTGTGGTCCGTTGCAGACTGGACATGGAGCCGGGGAGGCTTAGATGCCTAAGGGCAATCTCGCTTGAGGTGTCCCTCCTTTCCACAGTAATAGCAAGCCCATCTCTTTTCACCTGGATCCCTCTGGGCATATTTTTCAGGCTGTTTTTCATAGCCATTGCCAAGGCTTCCTCCTTTTTCTTTGTCTTTTTCTGCCTTTCTTTCTTTTTCTCATATTCCCTACCATAATAGACTGTGAGCCAGTTGTAACAGTGTCTAAAGGCTGATTTGGTCCATACGCCCATTTTAATAGCTTACGGCGGATATCTGGAGCTGACTGAGTGAGAAATCTATCCTTTAAGATAACTTTTCCCTTGTTCCTTACAGAACCGGTCTAATTGTAGAACAGTATTATACTTAAGAGACCCTCCAACTGGCCACCGTTCGCCGTCCTCCAATGGATACCGTGGCCATGCAGTATCACATAGGAAGACCAGGTGTGTCTTCTTTAAGCCCTGGGGATCAAATCTATCCCAGTTTTTCAAGATACAGTTCAAAGGAGTGAGGCTAGAATTGTTAGCTCTCTTCTATAAGAGAGAAAAAAAGCGACCAGTGCCATCTTTCTACCGGAGGTGTCCCTCCCTGCTCTAGATGGGGGTGTAGAGAGACTACACCAAAAGCTTTTCCTTCCTGGTCGGACTTAGTCTGTCCCTTACCGACGCAGGCGCCATCCTTGTCCCTCCCGGTTCTACCACCGAGACGGGGTGGGGATGTACCAGGGGTATATCTGATAGCATCCCTACCTGATGTCCAGCTCTTCACCATTAACCTTGCTTGCCTCTGATGCCACCCAGGGTGCAATCAGAGTAACCTTCCGGAATGCCTCCCAAGTTAAGACCGCTGGGGGAAACATTCATCACCTGAGTGCCTGTGCATGACCCTGAGTATATTCCTGACCACAGTAAGACTGATACGAACATAAAACTGAGATGTTCCTTCCAAGCATCACCACACCAGTATAAGAGCCTCCTCTGGTCCACCAAGAGCCAGCGTTACCAAAGGAAAAAACCATTGCAGTCCCAATCTGAGTAACCCTTAACCTCAGAGATGTTTTTGGAGCTAGAGCTCTATCTAGCTTTTGAACTTTTGATTCCTAGTGAGGCTAGGCACTTTTCTGATTACCAATCCAAGTTTGGGACCTAAGCCACAGTACACAGTAACAGTATAGATCACAAGTCCCTTGAAAGCCTATGATCCAATAGATTAGGTTAGTACTCCTAATTTCCAAGGAGTTATGAAATGGTCAAAGAGACCAAAAAGCTTGACCAAGAAAGGAGAGTTTGGTCTACACACTTTGCCCATTTCTGGTCGGTTCCCGAAGGAGACATTGGGTGCCTCTTGGGATTGGCAGGTCAGTATAAATCCCCAACAGGTTTTTGTCATAAGCCGTATGAGATCACCGTGCAACTGCAGAGCAGGGCTCTTCACTTGTTTAGCGCAGGGCATGTCATTTATTCACACAAGCACACCATAGGGTTAGTAAAGCACAGCAGAAAATGTGTTCGCTAAGAGAACAAAGAACTAGAGCTCCAAGCATCCTTACCTTGTCCTGAAGGATCTCAGATGAGCCCCCAAGATGAAAGGTTGTTGTTGAATGAAAAAAGACGCCAGGATTCTTGGCCCTCGGAGGAGAAGAATTTAATCCGGGGCCAGAGACGAGGCTTGATCGCTCAGAGCTCTTGTGTAATAAAGTTTTATTAAAGTATAAAGGAGATAGAGAAAGCTGCTGACATAGGCATCAGAAGGGGACAGAAAGAGTACCCCCCTGCTAGTCTTCAGCTGGATGTTATATAGTCATTAGCAGTCTGTTAATAAAAGAAAGGAATGTCTTAAAACTCAGAATGGCACCAGGCCTCTTACCCATAAGATGTGTTTTGGGATAATCTTGGCACCAAATGGTTCATCCTGGGCCATAAAATGATTAACTTGAATCTTGTAGAAGGGCAGATCACCATACAAATAGTTTTATTTACATAGATTAGGGGAACAATATCTGAGTATAACACTGGTTTGTCAAGTGGGTTCTGAGCCATGAGCTGGAACTGACTTGAAGACAAAGTTTGGGGTAAATCATAGCACATTAGCATAGCTTAAGGCAAACATTTCCATAAGAAAAATGCATTGTTTATCTCAAGGTTTGAAAATAGTTAACTTCAGGTGAAACCAGGTGTCATTATGGCAACACAGTATTTTAAGAGATACCTCCTTTTAAATTTGTATAGAGAAGGAAAAAAATATCACTAGTTTGTTTCCTCCTGCTGCTTAAGAGAGACAAAAATGTCAGACACTTGCAGGCTATTTCCTCCATTTGGAGACCCCTGGCCTTTCTGCCTGTTACCCTCTCATCTTCACCTTTTAAAATATTTGAGTTATGGGGTGCTGTATCACCTTCCATCCTCAGACTCTGTCTCAGATGTGAACTTTATCTCACTTCTACAGTGTTTCAGCCTCTCCCAGTCTTCCTGCCTCTGTTCTTGTTTATCTCTGATCAGCTTGTATTGTCATTGTGATATACACAAGCAGCTTTGAGTCTCTTGTTTGCATAATCTCCCATGGCACCTTCATAGTTCTTTCTTTTATGTCCACAGCAGAACTATGCCATCCAGTTTTCTTAGTCTCAATATACCAAGGAGGGCTGCTCAAAACTATTAAGCTGATTCTGTTTTTAAAAATTGCCATTTGACCTTTGTTGCTGGCTGTTTATTTATTGCCCATAACACATGTTTTTCAAATCTCTACAAATGTTAGTTTTTGGAAACCTGTACTCTTCCTCTTCAACTTTGTTCTCTTTATGGAGAGCATATTAGAACAAACCCTTTTGATTTCTCCAACACTTGCATACTTCTCTCTACAAAAGAAAAACAAACAAAAAATGTATTCTCTGATTAGAGTGATTGCTGGAAGCATGATAGCAACAAAGTATATGATGTTTAAATATCCAGCTTAGAAGTGCTGGTGGTTTAGGCACCAAGTCTGACTGTTGTGACCCTGTGAGCTGTAGCCCTCCAGGCTCCTCTGTCCCTGGGATTCCTCAGGCAAGAATACTAGAGTGGGTTGACATTTCTTTCTCCCAGGGATCTTCCCGACCCAGGGTTCGAACCTGGAATTCCTGCCTTGCAGGTGGATTCTTTACTGCTGAGCTGTCAGGGAATCCTATCCAGCTCAGAATTCAATATACTAAAATGTCATCCCAGGTCTGTCACTTAGCCTTTCCAAGTCCCACTTGTCCCATCTGTGAAATGCTATGGTTATCATACCTACCTCCTAGAGTTGTAATGAGGATTATGTAAATTTCCCAGCATAAATAAGTCACTCAAAAATGCTTACGACTGGCTGCATTGATTGGATGGGTTTGCCAGTAATGACCTGGCCAACCCAGGGAGTGGTTCTCAGCCTAGGCTGCATATTGAAATTGCCTAGAGAACTTTAGAAAATAGAGATTTGTTCTCTAGAGGTTCTGATTCAGTTGATCTGGGATGTGGCCAGGTCACTATAATTTTTTTTAAACCTTACCAAGTGATTCCAGTGAGTAGCTATGTTTGAAAACTGTGTTTGAAAGCCATATTTAAAAGCAAGATATAAGATTCTCTTCTTGGCAGATTGTTAAAAGGAGACAGTGGGCTCTGTAAACAGACCTGGCATGGTGCCTGCCTTCTAGAAGCTATTTCTTTCCTGTGCTTTCAGGCACTCTCTTCTGCTGATAACCGGGCTCTTTGAGATGGGCCCCCATCCATCATACTACTGCTGCTTAAGGATGTATGAAGGGTTTGCCTGCTGGCCCAAGACACTCCAGTTCAGACCTCCAGGACCTCCAGTCCAGGTCCTAAGGTTCAGATTTGGCTGGAGGTAACAGGTAGCCTCATTTCTTTTGGCTTCATTCTAAATTAGTTTCTTTAATTGAGTACTTTCACCACCCCCACCTACAACCCTCCACCCCACCCCACACCCCACTCCCACCCCCAGTAGTAGTACTGTAGGGTGATTGTGCGGTCCTGTACTAAGTCGCTCAGTCGTGTCCAACAGTTTGCGATCCCATGGACTATAGCCCGCCAGGCTTCTCTGTCCATGGGGATGCTCCAGGCAAGAATACTCCAGTGGGTTGCCATGTCTTCCTCCAGGGGATCTTCCACCCCAGGGATCGAACCAAGGTCTCCCGCATTTCAGGTGGATTCCTTATCGTCTGAGCCACCAGGGAAGCCCAAGAATACTAGAGTGGGTAGCCTATCCCTTCTCCAGGGGATCTTCTGGATCCCAGAATCAAACCAGTGTCTCCCGCATTGCAGGTGGATTCTTCACCAGCTGAGCTACCTGGGAAGCCCATAGGGTGTTAGGCCTCCATAGAGAAAATGAGTACTTTGATCCTTGTCTGCTTGTCAGTTCACTGCATTCCTTCTCTTTTGATTAGAACCAGAAAGTACAGAGATATGAGACTGACGTTAACCTCTACACAA
The DNA here is from genome assembly GCF_019923935.1 of Bubalus bubalis. Classification (NCBI taxonomy): domain Eukaryota; kingdom Metazoa; phylum Chordata; class Mammalia; order Artiodactyla; family Bovidae; genus Bubalus; species Bubalus bubalis. The sequence goes on along the minus strand of NC_059157.1, from coordinate 88,195,150 downwards.
GCCAGAAATGCTTGACGGTGAAAGATGAGAATAGACAGTTGTGCAGGTTAAATATTAATAAGTAGGTACATAGCTCCCAAAGCATAAGAGCTCAGACACTATGAGGTTTTGTTTGGAAACAAGGCCGCCCACGGGGAGGAGGCAGCCTCTGCTCGGCCTGTGGGGTTAGGCTCCAGTCTGGGCAGGAGTGGAGCTGTCATGGCTTGTCCTGTGGCTGCATGCCAGCAGGGATGAGGGCCGGGGCTACGTCATCAGGGCAAGTCTGGTTTCCAGTTAAGTTTATTTCAATACACAGCGCTTCATTATAGACCATTCTTGCATCTCAAAATGGAAGAATTTCTAAAAAGTTGTGTTTTTATGCTTTTTCCCAAATAAGTCTGCACCACTGAGGGTTTTTTTTTTTTTCCTTTTTGTCTTTCAATGATTTTGCTAAACATCAGTTGTTGGTTTAAGATTGCTGCTAAGTCACTTCAGTCGTGTCTGACTCTGTGACCCCATAGACGGCAGCCCACTAGGCTCCTCTGTCCCTGGGATTCTCCAGGCAAGAACACTGGAGTGGGTTGCCATTTCCTTCTCCAATGCATGAAAGTGAAAAGTGAAAATGAAGTCGCTCAGTCATGCTGGACTCTTAGCGACACCATGGACTGCAGCCTACCAGGCTCCTCCGTCCATGGGATTTTTCTAGGCAAGAGTACTGAAGTGGGGTGCCATTTTAAGATTAGCTGCCTCAAAAAAATCTGACTTTATCTCGTTTAAAGTGGATCCAGGTCCTTTGAGAGAACAGGAGGAACTTGGGTTCCTGTGGCTTTTCCTCTGGCTCCTGAAATGAACTGCTACCACATGCAATACAATTTGGTTTGGACGGTTCATTTTAAGTACTGAGGGTGGCAGTGGATTTCAGGGACACACACCATAGGGCCAGTCATGAGTGTTTTTCATGAACACTTAAAATAAGTTGTAGAGTGGCATTTTTCTTGCTCAAGAATTAAAGGCACATTCAAAGATACGAACGATAGGAATTTACCTAAAAAACAACTAGAAAGGGTTCAAACACTTGGGATTAGTACTTCTTCCAGGACCAGTTTAGGGGCAGCAGAATCCAATTTTATTATCATAACTATAAACCAACCTCCATGGCAGGGGTGCCCCTCCCTTCCCATTTGCAGTAAGAAGATGCCTGGAAGCAGGAAGGGGAGGGAAAGGCCTTGAGTCTTTGAGTAGAAGGTGCTGTGATCTCTCTCTCCTTCCACCACAGAAGGTGGGTAGGAATTCCCCACCCCAGGTACTGGAGAACCTTTTAGATAAACAAGCAGAGCTTGTTGTTTAGTTGCTAAGTTATGTGGGACTCTTTTGTGACCCCATGTACTATAGCCCACCAGGCTCCTCTGTCCCTGGGATTTCCCAGGCAAGAATACTGGAATGGGATGCCATTTTCTTTTCCAGGAGATCTTCCAGACCCAGGGATGAAACCCAAGTCTCCTGCATTGCAGGCAGATTCTTTACTTCTGAGCCACCAGGGAAGCCCCTAGCAGAGCTACTCTCTAGTTAACTCATGACTTTCACATCTGAATCATGTGCTTTGGATTTAGACATTTGCTTATAACCCCAGTTCTTCTTTTTACTGCTTGAGAAATTTTGGGAAAGTTATAGCAATTCTTAGGTCTCAGTGGGTTCACTTTTTATGTTTGTTGTGAGGCTTAAGTAAGATAACACATGTAAAGCACTTAGCATGGTGTTTAGAACATCTGAAACTTTCAGTAAATGGTAACCATTATTAGCTATGGATGGTGACTGCAACCACGAAACCAAAAGACGCTTGCTCCTTGGAAGAAAAGCTATGACAAACCTAGACAAAACCAGAGACATCTTATTAAAAACCAGAGATAACACTTTGTCAACAAACGACTGTATACTCAAAGCTATGGTTTTTCTAGTAGTCACATACGGATATGAGAGTTGGACCATAAAGAAAGTTGAGCACCAAAGAATTGATGCTTTTGAACTGTGGTGTTGGAGAAGACTCTTGAGAATCCCTTGGACTGCAAAGAGATCAAACCAGCCAATCCTAAAGGAAATCAGTTCTGAATATTCATTGGAAGGACTGATGTTGAAACAGAAGCTCTAATACTTTGGCCACCTGATATGAAGAGCCAACTCACTGGAAAAACCCTGATGCTGGGAAAGGTTCAAGGCAAGAGGAGAAGGACATGCCAGAGGATAAGATGGTTGGATGGCATCATCGACTTGATGGACATCAGTTTGAGTGAACTCCAGGAGATAGTGAAGGACAGGGAAGCCTGGTGTGCTGCAGTCCATGGGCTCTCAGAGTTGGACACAACTGAGCGACTAAACAACAACAACATAATTAACCAGCAGATGATTTCAGATCCTCAGTCTTGCCTTCTGTCCTGTGCCTTAGGTCTAAATTTCTAACTGTCTTCAAAGTAGCTCCATTTGAATATTTTCATGCTATCTAAAACTTAATATATCCAGATTGGAGCTCATCTTCTCATCATTTCTCCAGTTCCCATTTTCTTCATGTTTTCCCCATCTGCTGGACTTTTGGTGGTGACATCATCTTTGATTCTTCCTGTTCCCTTGCCTTAACCAAAGCTTTCTGATTCTACATAATGTCTGTCTCACTGGAAGCCTGCTGGCCTCCCCTGGTTCAGGCTGCTGGATGGTGACAGTAGCCTTTCTGCCAGCTCTCTCTCCTGTAATCCATTTTACACATTCTGCTGGTCTGATTTGCAAAAGCATAGACTTGATCACATCAACCTTTTACTAAAAACATTAAGTGACTCCTCTAGAAGCAATCTGGTGTTGTCTAGTTTTAGTCTCACCTCCAAACTCTAGCATTAGCTAGTTCCATCTTTGAAACATTTTCTGTTCCATTCTTTTACTTTAATCAGACTCACTGTTAACTGTATCCAGTTTGCACTTTCTTAGATCCGTGCTTCTTGTTATGTTGTATTTCTGGAATAATATTCTCCACTTATTCAAAGCTTGCTGAAGTTATATCATTTCAAAAATCATGACCATTTATTTGCCAAATAGAATAAAGTTCACCTCAAATGTATTATTCTTTTGAACATTTATATCACTCTGAGTAGCCCCCTTCTGTGGCTTCTGTCACTTTCTACCTTGTTTAACATTGATTACTATACATAGTATCTTCCCTCCTGATTTTATTGCCTGCTTAATCTTTGCATCTCCCAACATCTCCCACATAGCCTTGCAAAGAGCAGTCCCTCAGAAAGCAAGAGGGAAGTTTTTGATTGGATAACCCTTAAAATTATTAGAAAACCCTACTTTACAGTGTATATATGAAATTAGATTATCTATGCAAGAAATTGAACTGATAGATAAGAGCTCAAATTCAATACTTTGGAGAGAAAGCTCTGTAAGGAATCCTTCAGGATAACTTTGAGACTTACCCCCGCTGAGCTAACAGAGTCGGACAGGACTGAGTGACTTCACTTTCACTTTTCACTTACATGCATTGGAGAAGGAAATGGCAACCCATTCCAGTGTTCTTGCCTGGAGAAACCCAGGGACAGGGGAGCCTGGTGGGCTGCCGTCTATGGGGTCGCACAGAGTTGGACACGACTGAAGTGATTTAGCAGCAGCAGCAGAACTAACAGAGGAAGAGGGTGCAGTTTTTTTTTTTTTTGGTCAACTTAATCACTTAGGCTTTTGTGATTTTTGCACATTTCATGGGAAGTGCTGTACTAGAAAATGCTTAAAATTTTTTGTTGCCTTGGTTAGAAGAATTCCTATTTGTTTTTCTAATCAAAATTTACTTAATATTTATTTCTTCAGCGAAGTTTTTCCTGACCATCTATCATGGGCTAATCCTCTCTCTTATGTTTTCACAGCGCTCTGAATTTCTTCAATGAGGGAGGCAGTAAAGTCCAAGTTTGAGAGTGACTATTTATCATCGCTCTGTTTAAGCTCCACTGATCCATTCTTCCCACACATCAATTAAGTCTAGGGTAGGTTTTTGGGTTACCAGATGACACTAGTGGTAAAGAATCCACCTGCCAATGCGGGAGACGCATGAGACATGGGTTCGATCCCTTGGAATAGGAAATGGCAACCCACTCCAGTATTCTTGCCTGGAGAATCCAATGGACAGAGGAGCCTGGTGTGTTGCAGCAGTCCATGGGGCGCAAAGAGTCGGACACAATTAATTAAGCACCTGAGCACATACAAATAATTAATGAAGTAGTTCTTTTTGACAGCAACCCAAAAAAGTTCAGTCCAGTCTGATAATCAGTCTAATCCGTGAAATATTAAAACTGAAGCACCATTCCGAGTGGAAACTCCGTGCTCTGCTGGTTTAGTCTTGCCTCTGGCTGGGAGGAGACTTGACCGGCCTCTTCTCTCTGCCCTCAGTCACTTTTCCTCCTCAGTCACTCCTCTGTGGTCAAACCGTGGGAAGAGTAGACTAGGAATAAGTACAGTTTTGTGTGGCTGCCTCAGGTGTCCTCTGACCTTGGGGCTATGGAGGCCCACACACAGGGCTGCTCTTTCTCTTTTAAGGGCCGCTGTGGGAGTTTCTCAGACACCGCCCTCCACAGACTTTTCTAGTGTGGTTCCTTTAGCGTGAGAAGTCAGTGTCTCTCCTTCAGCTGTCTTGTTCACCGCTCTCCCTTCAGTGCCTGGCTTCCTGGTAGGCTGGTTCCTCCCTGTTGGGGTCCTGGTGCTCTCAGGTTGTTTAGGAGTTCTCTTTTATTGGGACCACAGGTCAGCTCCGTCTGTGGGGAAAGACATTCAGTCAAGTAACGGGAACGGCTAATGGATACCTTGACAGTGGAAATGCAGGTCTCTCCCAACTCAACCTGACTTTTCGCTGCTTCGCTGCCTCAGCCTCATCTAGCCAAGTCCTTACAGCTTTTAACTTTTCAAAGGTGGATTGGATATTCTTCCATAGGTTCCTCAAGCTTCAGGGGGCACGTGTCCCTTCTCAAGGGACTAAGCAGAGTGAGGGGGAGGCAAGCCCCTCCTTACCACAGTGGGTGGGACGGGGGAAAGTCCAGAGCCTTCAGCTTAGCTCCCCAGAGATGTCTGTTTCCTATTTCTCCATACTCTGATGACTCCCCAAGGCACTTATAGATCTTTGACGGGACTGATGAGCTAAATGCTACAAGAATCTGTTTTTAGACTGCCCCCTGCAGATCCTGCTCAGGGGTCTAACATCTCAATAGGGAACATGGAGCTTCTGATAAAACGAGACTGAAGTAATAGAATACATTACATTTAAATCCTGTTAACATTATTAAACAGTAATAATTTTGTTTAACATTTTCCTTCCTTGGATTACTTAAAACCTAAGAGAGCAGAAGTCTTGTTTGACTTAACTCATAGTACACAGTGCTTGGCACAGTGTCTAGTATATAAAAAAATGCTTAACAAATATTTATTGAATGATGCATGAATCAATCAATAAATGTCTTATCTTTCTTGAAATATTTGAACTAACCTTGTAAGTCTGGTTAACCACAATACTCATTTTTTCAGATGTGAGTACATAGAAGGACACATAATTATTAAATTTCCTCTCGTTTCCTCTCATCAGTCCTCAAATAAGACTTATTTTTTTAGTGAGTATTTCCTCAGGAAGAGAGTAATAAATCTATTTCAAAAATTAGTTCTGTCTAAGTAGGGGCTACATATTTAAATATGTTTAGTTAAATAGAAGAAAAAATTGAGAGGGAAAAGTATTATGAAGAATGAAGTCCTATTTAGTTTAAAGTGAAGTCTCTCAGTCATGTCCGACTCTTTGCGACCCCATGGACTGTATGTAGCCTAATGGGCTCCTCCATCCATGGGATTTTCCAGGCAGGAGTACTGGAGTGGGTTGCCATTTCCTTCTCCAGAGGATCCTCCCAACCCAGGGATCGAACCTGGGTCTCCCACATTGTAGGCAGACGCTTTACCATTTGAACCACCAGGAAAATCTATTTAGAAAGTCTATTATTAAACTATTTAGTTTAATATTAGTCAATTACATTAGCCAATTAATATGAGTTAATTATGGGCTTCCCAGGTGGCACTAGTGGTAAATACCCCACCTGTTAATGCAGGAGATGTAAGAGACATGCGGTTCAATGCTTGGGTTGGGAAGATTCCCCTGGAGGAGGGCATGGCAACCCACTCCAGTATTCTTGTCTGGAGAATCCCATGACTAGAGAAGCCTGGCAGGCTACGTGCCATGGGGTTGCACAGGGTTGGACACGACTGAAACAACTTAGCACAGCACTCATGCACATTAGTTAATTTTATTCAATTTATATACTGTAAATAGCTTATACCATTTTCTTTCCTTTTTTAATGTCCTGGCTGGCTTAGTCGCTAAGTTGTGTTGGACTCTTGTGACCCCAAGGTCTGTAGCCCGCCAGGCTCCTCTGTCCATGGAATTCTCCAGGCAAGAATACTGGAGTGGGTTGCCATTTCCTTCTCCATTTTAATGAACTTCATTAGGTAAATTTGTGAGGAGCAGAGATTGCACCTGTGTGTTTCTTTTCACTGTGTGTCACTCTATATGATTTCCCACACTAAGAGAATGTTAAACTCAGTACATGCCTTCCTGATGATGACAGGAAGAGAGAGGACACACTTTACAGGAAGAGATGAAGAGGAGACAGTGGAAAGTGTAACAGCCCTCAGGTTGCTGAGGAAATTATGCAAAAAACATCATCTTGTTGGTGCTCATAACTTGGCCCTGCAAGACTTCTTATCATGATAAATTTCAGCCTTATGTTTTTTCTTGTGACAGCGTGAGATTCTTAAGAGAGTGCTCAGGTGATGCACTCTTTGGGTAGTCACATTCTGTGTTCAGCCAGCACAGAGCTAAGATAACTGCATTCAGGGCCCTGCTCCCTGCCATATCCAGCTCTGATTCTTCCTGTGCAGCCTGGCATCCTCAGGCTTCCCCAGTCTTCCAGGTATCATACTTAGGGCACAGTCTTGCCTTGGTGTGTGGGACTGACCACTTCCTAGAATTGTGCCTCATTCCTCCACTCTGGGCTGTTTCCTTCTGAATAGCTGGTAAAATAGAGATTGAGTTGATTTTATGCTACTGAGAAAATGAGTCACACTTTCTGAGGAAGTTATTTCCATTTTAACACCTGGACTTTCAAGGCTGTAATCCTAATTTTTTGCTTCTTGTCTTTCTCCCTTCCTGCCTGCCTTTCTTCATATACTGTTTGAGCACCTCAGCTGGTGCTAGGCATTGCGGGAGGCCCTGGGGATGCAGACTGCACCCCTACTTTCATGGAAGTCATGTGGAACATGGGCTGCCTCTAAACTAGGGGAGAATAACACATTTCATTTTTGAATCCCTGAACAGCATCCCTAATCGTTCAGTCATGCTCTTACTTGCTCACTTGTCAGGAAAGATAAAATCTATTCACCATGTTTGTCTCAACATTCTAATGGTGGAATATGTCGTTGCTATGGAGATGAAGAAATATTTTGACTAGGAGAATTGTTTAGAGCCCCTCAAATTACATTTCTTTGCCTATTCATAGAGCTAATCTCTATACAGCTAATCTTTATCCAGAGATGGATAAACCAATTTGTCCTGTCGTCCCTAACTGTGATAACCTCAAGCAACTCTTTTAGTCTACTTGTTATGGATTTATTATAATAATTTATTATATTAATTTATTAAAGATTTATTATAATAATCTCCAGATTTATTGCAAACATGCTAAATATAGCTCCAGCTTCCCCCTTTGTTGGGGCTTCCCTGGTGGCTTACAAGGTAAAGCATCTGCCAGCAATGCAGGAGACCTGGGTTCAATCCCTGGGTCAGGAAGTTCCCCTGGAGAAGGAAATGGCAACCCACTCCAGTATTCTTGCATGGAAAATCCCATGGACGGAGGAGCCTGGTAGGCTACAGTCCATGGGGTCCCGAAGAGTCAGACATGACTGAGCAACTTCACTTCACTTCCACCTTTGTAGATGACATAAATACCTGTGCTTAGATGCCCTAAGATGCCCATCAGTGTTGCAGGGTGTGTTACCTCTCATTTTCCATCTCTGGTTTTGTGAAGAACTAGTTTCACACAGATGCATATCTCTCCATGAAATCATAGTTTAAAAAACTCCCAGTAATTTTTTCTCTTAATAAAAAGGTTTGGATTTTTATTTCAAATTTTCTATATGACACACATATTCTTCTATCTTTATTTTCTAAAGAAAATCTTTCAAAATATATCTGTAAGTCATATCAGCATGCAATGACTCATATCTCCAAAATTAGCATACTAATTTGATAATACACTCTTCCCCACATAAACATTTGGCTTTCTTTCTTTTGTAAAATAGAATTTACTTTCTTGTTGACACGTTAAACAGGATTAACTAGTTTTGTTTCTTTAGTTCCTCGGCATTGATATAGATTCACCAGCAAAAACAACACGTGTAAAATTATTTAAAAAGCATGAAAATAATTTAAGTGAAACAGTATGTTCATATTTAATAAAAGGATAACATACACTTGCTTAAAATGAATTATGTTGACTATTGTCCCATCATATTTCTATCAAGTTCATACCTAAAATCCTGCCCAATAAAACTCTTTTTTAAAAAAAGGACTTACAGCTCAGTAGTCATCTACTGTGTAAGATTTTCTTTTTTAAAATGGAATTAATATATTTAACTTGTTTATTGTTGGTTATTTTGCCTTTAAAAAAAAACACTATATATAATTATATATTAGCTAATAAATTACCCCTTCTGGGCATTTTTGCTCATTTTTTTCCTTTTTAACATTTTCACTATAAAAGGTGAACTGAGACAGTCAGAAATTGTTCAAATCAATATAGTTTATAGTAGCAAGTTGGTGAATGTTTTCACTGCAAAATTGAAATAATGAAGTATGATGAAAAGCACTATTTTGTAATGTAAGTTACATGTTCAGATGTTCAAAGACACCAGGCAGGTGGCATAAAAAGAAATAATTATTGCCAGATCTCCCAGTTTTTCAAAGTTACATTTTGCTTTCATAAATACTCTCCTGATTTTTAAATCTTGGAGAGTAAATAAAAAGTACCATGCTGTTCTGCACTGCATGGGTTGAACTATTCAGTGCAGCCCTCAGGATGATCTTTCATCAGACATCTTCATCAGATCTTTCATGTGACTTCTTACATGATAGGTGAGATGCAGGTTTTGCAGTTAGCCTGGAATTCAGAACACAAATTCTACTCTGGGACCCTGAGCAAGTGACTCAGCCATACTGGGCTTCATTTTCTTATTTGTCACAGGGTGATGATAACTGTACCTCTTTTGTAGTATTTTGGCTTATTGGGACCATGGGAGTTAAGGGACATCTGAGAAGCTCCATATCTGAAAAGCTGAATTCATTTGGTGTTCCCTGCTTTGTTTTTTGTTTCACAAGAGTCCTCTTTATCCAAGGAAGAACAAATTTTACAAAGAATAAGTGACTAAGCAGTCCTTAACGTTTTCCCTTCAAACTAGCCTTTGATATCCTTCTCAACTCTTCCTCAACTCTTGTGGTGGTGGTGGTGGTTTAGTCGCTAAGTCATGTCCGACTCTTTGCAACCCCATGGAACTATAACCTGCCAGGCTCCTCTGTCCATGGGATTCTCCAGGCAAGAATACTGGAGTGGGTTGCCATTTCCTTCTCCAGGGGATCTTCCCAACCCAGGAATCAAACCCAGGTCTCCTGCATTGCAGGCAGATTCTTTACCAACTGAGCTGTGAGGGAAGCTCTTGTAAACTGTATAAATTGTGAAGGCCAACACAGTATATCTCATTCCACAAGAACATCTTATAGAGTGGCATTGACACTCTGTCCCCTTTCCTTAAATGAGTAAAATGTACTGATTGTCTCAAAGATTGCTTTTATGTGACTTCCCAAGCTGGGCCTTCAATGTCATGCAATCCTGCCCTCCTCTCGGTATATTCTTGGAACCCAGTAGCCATGCTGTCAGGAAACCCAAGTGTATTGTTTTCTAGCACTGCCATAACAAAGTACCACAGAAAGGTGGCTTAAAACAGCAGAATTGTGTCATCTGGCGGATCTGGAGGCTAGAAGTTTGAAATTAAGGTGTTGGCAGGGCCACACTCCCTCTGCAACCTATGAAAAGAATCATTCGCTGCCTCCTCCCATCTTCTGGGGGTTTGTTAGCACTCCTTGTTGTTCCTTGACTTAGGTGCATGACTCCAATTCTCCACCTTCGTAAGGCATTCTCCTGTCCCTCTGCACTGTTTTCCCTCTGCATATCTGTCTCTGTGTCCCCTTTTTCTAAAGGACACTAGTCATATAGGTTTAGGGCTCATCCTAATGACCTCATTTTAACTTGATTACGTCTGTAAGGATCCTATTGCCAAAAATTCAACCCTTAACGCTGATCACAAGGAGAGGCCATGTGTTGGCTTAGATCCCATCTGACAGCTAGCATCAATGGCCAGTCATACAACTGAAGAAGCTTTTGAGATGACTGTAGCCCCAGCCACTGTTTGACTACAACTGCATGATAAATACTAAATAAGAACTTGCCTGGGTGAGCACAGTCAACCCCAAACCATGGGAGATATAATATAGTGATTGTTGTTGTTTTAAGTCATCAAGTTTTGGGATCATGCAGCAATAAGTAATTGGACTGTAAGTCGTGGTGAGATGGTAAAGAAGTTTTATTCCCACAGGAGCCCAGCATAGCCCAAAGTTGCAAATATCTCAGAATCTGTGGCTGCATCAGGCCAGTTCTGCTTCTTGTCTAGGCCTGCCCCAGCAGTTTTTAAAGTCTTACCCTAATTAGATGCCTAAAGACTCATTTTTTACCTTTGGCCAAAAATTCTTTCATTCTTTATATGCAGCATTTAATATGTACCTTTCCTTTAGGTCCTCTCTTGGCATTTATGATGCAAATTCTCTTGCCACTTTTTGTAATAATATACTTTTCCCAGGAGTTTCTGTTAATTTTTTAAAAATTTATTTTATTGAAATAAAGCTGATTTACAGTATTGTGTTCACTTCTGCTGTAGAGCATAATGATTCCATTATACATATCCATACATTCTTTTACTATTCTTTTCCATAATGCTTTATCACAGGATATTGGATACAATTTCTGTGCTGTACAGTAGGATCCTGTTTATCCATTCTGTATATAATAGTTTACATTCCTAACCCCAAACTCCCAATCCATGCCTCCCCCACACCCCTTCTTTGGCAACCAGAAGACTGTGCTCTATATCTGTGAATCTGCTTTTGCTTCATAAATAAGTTCATTTGTGTCATATTTTAGATTCCATGTGTAAGTGATACCACATGGTATTTGTCTTTCTTTCTCTGACTTACTTCTCTTCCTCTAGTTCCATCCATGTTGCTGCAAATTTCTGAGGAACACAGAGACCAAAAAAAGCTTGGAATTTCAAATGTTTGGAACATACCTTTCTTCAAAAATGCTAATTTAATTTTCTGTCATAAACATTGGACGTGGAAAGGAGCAAAAGACTCAAGTTTAAAATAATGTTACCAATGTTTTAAAATTCTTCTTTTATTTTTATAAAAATAATTTGCAGCATTTCAAATATCAGATAATTTTAAATAGCCTTATAATAAAGGCTTATAATAAAAGCCTTTATAATTAAAAAAATAGCATCTATACCTTCACCCTAATTTTGCCCTCCTCAACCCTCAACCAGTTTCAACTCTCCTAAATTTTTTCTAGACTCATTTTTGTATTTCTATGTGATATGCTTATACTGCTTTTTATAGTTTCTTATAGATATTTCTGTAGAGAAAGATAATAGCTCTCTCACTATACCACAGCCCTCCTCAGAGAATACTCTTTCATTCCCTTTACCCTCTCAATACAGTTAAATCACCACTTTGGTTAAATCAGTAGTCATTATTTTTATTATTTTGAATATATATTTGTTGCTGATATCTATGCCATGTAATATATTATGATATCACTTTTCTCTTATTAAAAAAAATTCTCCTTTAGTTAATAAGGCCTTTTTTCTTACTGTTATGACACAAAATTATTTTCTAGAAGTTTAATTATTTAAAAATTTTTATTGAATAAATTTGACATGTAACTTTGTATAAGTGTGTACTTCAATATTTATATATTGTGATGTGATTGCTATTGTTATTTATCACATTCCATAATTATAGTACAATGTTATTGTCTATATTCATTATATCATGCATAGGTCTCTATGTGCATTAGATCCCTAACTGTTGCAAGTTTGTAGCCTTAAGCACTACCACTGTGCCCTCCCCATGCTAATCCCCTGGTAACCATCATTTTACTCTTTTTATAGGATTGACTTTTTTGGATTCTATGTATAAGTGATAACATACAGTATTTCTCTTTCTTTGTCTGACTTATCTCAGCGTAATGTGTTCAAGTGAAGTTGCTCAGTCATGTCCGACTATTTGCGATCCCATGGACTGTAGCCTACAAGGCTCCTCTGTCCATGGGATTTTCCAGGTAAAAGTACGGGAGTGGATTGCCATTTCCTTCTCCAGGGTATCTTCCCAACCCAGGGATCGAACCCAGGTCTCCCGCATTGCAGGCAGACGCTTTACCATCTGAGCTACCAAGGAAGCCCAGTGTGTTCAAGGTCAATCCATATTGTTGCAAATGACAATCTTTTTTCTTAGGATCAAATAATCCATTGTGTGTATGTAACACATCTCTCTTTACTCATTCATCCATTGATGAGCACTGGTTGTTTCCATATGTTGACTATTGTGAATAAAGCTGTAATAAACATTACACTGTAGTGTAGCTATTTCATTAAAATCCTGTTTTTATTCTCTTTGGATATATATGCAGAAATGGAATTGCTGGATTAGTAAATCTATTTTTAGTTTTTTGAGGAACTTCCATGTGTTTTCCACAGTGGTTGGACCAGTTTGCATTTCCACCACCAGTGTGAAAGAGATGCCTTTTCAATACCATCCATGCCAGCACCTGTTGTCTTTTGTGTTCTTGATGATAAGACTCCAACAGATGTGAGGTAATACCATCGCTGTGGTTTCAATTTGCATTTCCCTGATGATCAGTGATGTTGAGTGTCTTTTCAAAAGCTTCAGCACACAAGAGAAACAATTAGCAAAATGAAAAGACAACCTATACAATGAGAGAACATTTTTGCAAACTATGTATCTAGTAAAGGGTTAGTATCTAAAATATATGAAAAACTCATAAAACAAAAAACAATCTGATTTTAAAACACCCTGAAGAACTAAATAGGTATTTTTTTCCAAAGATGACATAAAAATGGCCAATGCTGCTGCTGCTAAGTCGCTTCAGTCGTGTCCGACTCTGTACGACCCCATAGACTGCAGCCCACCAGGCTCCCCCATCCCTGGGATTCTCCAGGCAAGAACACTGGAGTGGGTTGCCATTTCCTCCAATGCATGAAAGTGAAAAGTGAAAGTGAAGTCGCTCAGGCATGTCTGACTCTTCGCGACCCCATCCATGGACTGCAGCCTACCAGGCTCCTCCATCCATGGGATTTTCCAGACAAGAGTACTGGAGTGGGGTGCCATTGCCTTCTCCGAAATGGCCAATAGGAACATTAAATATTTAAATTGAACACTTCTTGGTAGCTCTCTGTCACTTTAGTCTGGTTTTAATCCTTGTTTTCTTTTGTCTCATCATTTCACTTCACAATCATCCTGTGTATTCTTCTTGTATTTATTAATATGTAAGTATTTCCCAAGTAGTATTTATTTTTTCCTATTATTTGATAAGATGATGACAATTCCTATTATATAAACTCCTTATCTTTTTGCTTTAATCTTCAATCCTTTTTTTCTACTTTCTAAAATATTAGGTCAGCTTAATCTTTTAACTCAAATTGACTTTAAAAAATTTCTGCCATCGTAATTTAAAATTTTCAAGATCCTTTTGTATTTCCTTTTCCTGTTTCATTGCATTAGCTAGCATTCCAGTACAATGTTGAAAAGCTACGGTGTTTTTGCTTGCTTTGCTTCTGATCAAGTGGGAAAGTTTCAAGTTTCTCACCATAAGTTTGATGTTAACTATAATTTTATGTAGATATTATTTATTGAGTTGAGGACATCTTTCCCCATTTTTAGTTTACTGAGAATTTCTATCATGAGTGGTTGTTAAATTTTATCAAATACTCTTTATGCATCTATTAAGGTGATTATGTAATTTTTCTTCTTTAACTAGCTGATGTAATAGACTACATTAATTGCTTTTTAAAATATTGAACCAGCCTTGCATACCTGAAATAAATTCCACTTGGTCATGGTATATAACTTTTAATATATTGTTAAATTCACTTTGCTAATATTTTGCTGAAAATTTTTCATCTATGTTTATGAGAAATATTAATCTATAGTTTTCTTGTATTGTCTTTGTCTGGTTTTGGTTTTGGAGTGATATTGGCTTCATAGAATGAGTTAGAAAATATTCCCACTGTCCACAATGTTTGGAAAGAAATTGTAGGAAATTGGTACAATTTCTTCCTTAAATGTTTTGTAGAAATTATTAATTGAACCTCTCTGGGCCTGGTGCTTTTTGTTTTGGAAAGTTAATTAATTATTGATTCAACTTCTGTAATAGATATAAACTCATTCAGATTTTCTATTTCTTTTTGTATGAGTTTTGACAGATTGTATCTTTCAAGGAATTGGTCCATTTCATCTAGGTTATCAAATTTATGGGCATAGAATTATTCATAATATTCCTTTATTATCCTTTTAATGTCCAAGAGATATTTGGTTTTTAAGGATTTGAAGAGTTAACCACTAAGTAGTTCTGTAAGAAATCTTTTAAAACATATTGTCTGGTCGTTATAGAGTCATAAAGAAGATTGTTGCATATATTTTAAATTTCTTTAGTTTCTTTAAATTTTTATTTTACCTTTAAGTATAGTTATGTTACATACATTTTAAAATTATCTTTATAATTCAATTTTCTGAAGTTTTGCAAATTGTTTATCTATTAACTACAAGATCCATAGAATATTAGTGAATTTTTGCTGAAACAGTACAATGTAAATGTTTGTAGCAAAATATAACCTTTGTACTTGTGAGCTATAGGAGATTAAACTAAGTTAAGACTGTACCGAGTAAGTATTTACACTTGAAATATTTTTGAATAAAGTTACTATGCAATGCTATATTGTATATTTATGTTGTTTTTGTATCACAGCATACTTCCTCTCCTACCTCATATACCCAGTGTAAACTACAGATACCTTAAAATTTTTGTTTTGATCATGCCATGAACAGAAGGGATCCTAGTTCCCCAACCAGGGATTGAACCTGCAATCCAGTGGTGGAAGTGCAGTGTCTTAACCACTGGACCACCAGGGAAGTTCCTAAACATTTTTTCAAGTAATAAATGAGCCTAACCCCATTAGCAAGTTTACCCTCTTTGGAAAAAAAATGAGATAGTCATGTCTTTATTTAGTTAAAACTGTATTTTAGTAAAAAATTAATGAAAACTTCAAATTAATAGAAATAATTTATAACATTAATTTTAAATTTCTGAAAGACATATAGGACTCAGGAACATTTAAGGTTGCCATGAGGTCTTTTATTTTCTCTGATGTAGGAACAATTGTCTAATAAAACACATTATTTCTCCCTTATACATAGTCCAAATATAGTCCCATTTTAACAGATTAAAACTATAACCTGAGATTTATGATATTAACCTGAAGACATAAAGTTCTAACATTTAGTATGATTTATAGAGGTGAATGGACTATAGAGGCATAAGTTCTGCCTCCCTGATGCTTCATCAGCATCAGTTATGATCCAGTATTTGAAACCAGGTAGTGAATTGGCTCACTGATAAAACAGATCTGCATCAGCAAGCAATGCCAACTTCAGAGCAATTTTGCAGGGGCAAAAAATGGGTAGGAGGATTGAAACAACAAAGGAAATCTTGAAATGTCTCCATTTTCAATCTTGAAATATTTGCTTACATGGGATGAGCTGAATTAGATTTTTATGGAAATTACAAATATAAACTAAGTAGTTATAGTTTTGTATTCATGAGTTAGAGAATTAGAAATATTGTACTTGCATGCCTGCCACTTTCTCTAAATACACTCAACATGTTGATTTTCCATGTGAAGTCGGTCTTGGGTGGCTAGCTAGGCTGGGCCATAGCTACAACATGACCTGGTAATTTAGATGTGACCTCAGAGCATCAGGAGAAAAGGTGGAAGGGGGGGATTTCTTTTACTTGATAAGAGTCCTTCTTGGAAGAAGTTAATCATTAAAGTTATGGCAATGTTCTGTTATTTAAAAAGATGGAAAACCTGGTATTTTGGTAGCTAGTTATCCCAGCACTTAAAGCAGTGCTTCTTCATAGCAGGTTCTCTATAGATCTATGTTGAATAAATAACTGGAAAGAAATTCTTTCATTATGTCACATGAAGGTCATGCAATTCTACCTACCTTCCAGAACTTCAGGTTTTACAGCAGGAAAAGAAAAAAATAGTTTCAGATAAGCCCTAGCCACAGTTCAAGAAGCATACTTTTCTTCATGTTTCCATATAGTGTAGTAAGTGTCCTCATTGTTGAACCCCTTCCTCATGTCTCAAGAAGGTGGATAGAGAAATTTAGCCTAACTCACTGGCAACACACTCTTCAAGTCCTAAATGAGGTTTTGCCTGGAACTTTATGTGATAGCATTATTATGCATATTTATATGGGGGTAAATAAATGTCTGTGAAGATAACTACTCTTGAAAATTGACATTCCATCTTTCATTACACAAGTTGATAGGAAAGTCAACTTGGAAATTTAGTATTCACTTTTATATCACACCTTTATTTCCTAACTACCTCTAGTCTAACTACAATGTGCTATTAAAAGTGATTCCACAAAATTCACTCGCCTCAACTTTGTCACAAATGGTTGTAAGTGATTTCATGGGTTGAAGCTTCACATGCCCTTAAACCCTTTTAGCTTAACTGGAGTGTTCACATGCCAAATTATTAATGTACACTTGCTATTAAGGTTTAATAGAACTATCTTTTATATTTGTAAGTGCGAAATTTGTTTTTATTCTTCCTTTTGTCTGACAATTTAAAAACTTTTTTTTCAGTTTTATTATGATATAATTGCTGTTTTTCTTTTGTTTGCTGATAATCCCTGATGCTAAAACAATCCATGATCTTGGAAATGTATGTGTGGTTTTTTTTTAAGATTTTTTTGATGTGGGCCATTTTTTAAGGTCTTTATTGAATTTGTTACAATACTGATTCTGTTTTCTGTTTTTATTTTTATTTTTTAATTTTTTTTGGCTGCAAGGCATATGGAATCTTAATTCTACAACCAGGAATTGAACCCACACACCTTCCACTGAAAGGTGAAGTGCTAACCACTGGACCACCAGGGAAGTCTTGTGTTATTTCTTGAATTAATTCAAAATTTGGTTTTGGGTTTTGTCATTTTGAAGTAAGACATTCCTACCTTACATGTTTCTGTGTAAGTTGATTGTATTATGATATATTTTAATATTTTACATGAAATTTGTACATTTTCTCTGTGTAATTTCACTTGAACAGTATGAAAAGGCAAAAAGATAGGACACTGAAAGATGAACTCCCCAGGTTGGTAGGTGCCCAACATGCTACTGGAGATTAGTGGAGAAATAACTCCAGAAAGTATGAAGGGATGGAGCCAAAGCAAAAACAACACTCAGTTGTGGATGTGACTGGTGATAGAAGCAAGGTCCAATGCTATAAAGAGCAATATTGCATAGGAACCAGGAATGTTAGGTCCACGAATCAAGGCAAATTGGAAGTGGTCAAACAGGAGATGGCAAGAGTTAACGTCAACATTCTAGGAATCAGCGAACTAAGATGGACTGGAATGGGTGAATTTAACTCAGATGACCATTATATCTACTACTGTGGGCAGGACTCCCTTAGAAGAAATGGAGTAGCCATCATAGTCAACAAAAGAGTCCGAAATGTGGTACTTGGATGCAATCTCAAAAATGACAGAATGATCTCTGTTTGTTTTCAAGGCAAACCATTCAATATCACAGTAATCCAAGTCTATGCCTTGACCAGTAACACTGAAGAGGCTGAACGGTTCTATGAAGACCTACAAGACCTTTTAGAACTAACACCCAAAAAAGATATCCTTTTCATTATAGGGGACTGGAATGCAAAAGTTGGAAGTCAAGAAACACCTGGAGTAACAGGCAAATTTGGCCTTGGAGTATAGAATGAAGCAGGGCAAAGGCTAATAGAGATTTGCTAAGAGAAGGCACTGGTCATAGCAAACACCCTCTTCCAACAACATAAGAGAAGACTCTACACATGAACATCACCAGATGGCCAACACGAAATTAGATTGATTATATTCTTTGCAGCCAAAGATGGAGAAGTTCTATACAGTCAGCAAAAGCAAGACCGGCAGCTGACTGTGGCTCAGATCATGAACTCCTTATTACCAAATTCAGACTTAAATTGAAGAAAGTAGGGAAAACCACTAGAACATTCAGGTATGACATAAATCAAATCCCTTATAACTATACAGTGGAATTGAGAAATAGATTTAAGGGACTAGATCTGATAGACAGAGTACGTGATGAACTATGGATGGAGGTTCATGACGTCATACAGGAGACAGGGATCAAGACCATCCCCAAGAAAAAGAAATGCAAAAAGGCAAAATGGCTGTCTGAGGAGGCCTTACAAATAGCTGTGAAAAGAAGAGAAGTGAAAAGCAAAGGAGAAAAGGAAAGATATAAGCATCTGAATGCAGAGTTCTAAAGAATAGCAAGGAGAGATAAGAAAGCCTTCTTTGGTGATCAGTGCAAAGAAATAGAGGAAAACAATAGAATGGGAAAGACTAGAGATCATGGCACCCCACTCCAGTACTCTTGCCTGGCAAATCCCATGAATGGAGGAGCCTGGTAGGCTGCAGTCCATGGGGTCACTAAGAGTCGGGCACGACTGAGTGACTTCACTTTCACTTTTCACTTTCATGCGTTGGAGAAGGAAATGGCAACCCACTCCAGTATTCTTGCCTGGAGAATCCCAGGGACAGAGGAGCCTAGTGGGTTGCCGTCTATGGGGTCGCACAGAGTCAGACACAACTAAAGCGACTTAGCAGCAGCAGCAACAGCAGCAGCAGCAGAGATCTCTTCAAGAAAATTAGAGATACTAAGGGAACATTTCATGCAAAGATGGGCTCAATAAAGGACAGAAATAGTAGGGACATGACAGAAGCAGAAGATATTAAGAAGTGGCAAGAATACACAGAAGAACTGTACAAAAAAGATCTTCATGACCCAGATAATCACGATAGTGTGATCACTCACCTAGAGCCAGACATCCTGGAATGTGAAATCAAGTGGCCTTAGGAAGCATCACTATGAACAAAGCTAGTGGAGGTGATGGAATTCCAGTTGAGCTATTTAAAATCCTAAAAGATGATGCTGTGAAAGTGCTGCACTCAATATGCCAGCAAATTTGTAAAACTCAGCAGTGGCCACAGGACTGGAAAAGGTCAGTTTTCATTCCAATCCCAAAGAAAGGCAATGCCAAAGAATGCTCAAACTACTGCACAATTGCACTCATCTCACATGCTAGTAAAGTAATGCTCAAAATTCTCCAAGCCAGGCTTCAGCAATACATGAACCATGAACTTCCAGATGTTCAAGCTGGTTTTAGAAAAGGCAGAGGAACCAGAGATCAAATTGCCAACATCACTGGATCATTGAAAAAGCAAGAGAAGTTCCAGAAAAACATCTATTTCTGCTTTATTGACTATGCCAAAGCCTTTGACTGTGTGGATCACATTAACTGTGGAAAATTCTTAAATAGATGGGAATACCAGACCACCTGACCTGCCTTTTGAGAAACCCGTATGCAGGTCAGGAAGCAACAGTTAGAACTGGACATGGAACAACAGACTGGTTCCAAATAGGAAAAGGAGTACGTCAAGGCTGTATATTGTCACCCTGCTTATATAACTTATATGCAGAGTACATCATGAGAAACGCTGGGCTGGAGGAAGCACAAGCTGGAATCAAGATTGCCGGGAGAAATATCAATCACCTCAGATATGCAGATGACACTACCCTTATGGCAGAAAGTGAAGAAGAACTAAAGAGCCTCTTGATGAAGGTGAAAGAGGAGAGCGAAAAAGTTGGCTTAAAGCTCAACATTCAGAAAATAAAGATCATGGCATCTGTTCCCATCACTTCACTGCAAATAGATGGGGAAACAGTGGAAACAGTGGTTGATTTTATTTTTGGGGGCTCCAAAATCACTGCAGATGGTGACTGCAGCCATGAAATTAAAAGACGCTTACTCCTTGGAAAGAAAGTTATGACCAACCTAGACAGCATATTCAAAAGCAGAGACATTACTTTGTCAGCAATGTTCCATCTAATCAAAGCTATGGTTTTTCCAGTAGTCATGTATGGATGTGAGAGTTGGACTGTAAAGAAAGCTGAGTGCTGAAGAATTGATGCTTTTGAAGTGTGGTGTTGGAGAAGACTCTTGAGAGTGCCTTGGACTGCAAGGAGATCCAATTAGTCCATCTTAAAGGAGATCAGTCCTGGGTGTTCATTGGAAGGACTGATGTTGAAGCTTAAACTTCAATACTTTGTCCACCTGATGTGAAGTGCTGACTCATTTGAAAAGACCTTGATGCTGGGAAAGATTTAGGGCAGGAGGAGAAGGGGATGACAGATGGTTGGAGGGTATCACCAACTCAATGCACATGAGTTTGGGTGAACTCCAGGAGTTGGTGATGCCTGGCATGCTATGGTTCATGGGGTCAAAAAGAGTCAGACACAAACAAGCAACTGAACTGAACTGAACTAAATTTTACTTGGAATTTTTTTCTGCATTTAAACAATTAATGTATAGTAGACATCATTTGTTTTAAACTTTTTTGAGATTTTTCTTTCTTCAGAATTTTTCTCAAGATAGTTATTACTTCCTTATTTCTTAGGCTATAAATAAAAGGATTAAGTAAAGGAACGACTTCCGTAAACAAAATAGCAGCTGGTATATCTTTATCCCCTTCTTCAAGCAAATTTGGTCTAATGTACATGAAAAAAAGAGATCCATAGAATAATGAAACTGACAAAAAGTGGGATGCACAGGTAGAAAAAGCTTTGACCCTCCCATTTTTGGATTTCATTTTGAAAATACTTAACAGAATGTAGAGATAAGATATTAAGACACTACCTATTGTGAAGACTTGAATTGAACCTGAGAAGATAAATAGTACCAGTTCATTGACATAAGGGTCAACACAGGAGAGCCTGTATAAAGGAAGAATATCACAGTAAAAGTGGTTGACGTGATTTGATCCACAGAAATTTAACCTAAATAGAAGACCTACATGAATCATGGAATGCAGGTTTCCAGCTATGTATGCCCCTGTGGTCATCTGAATGCAGAGTTTCTTTGACATCATGGTGTGGTACTGCAGTGGTTTGCAGATGGCCACATAGCGGTCATAGGCCATTGCTGCCAGGAGAAAGCAATCTGCAGTCTCAACAGTACAAAGAAAATAAAATTGTGCCATGCATGCATAGAAGGAAATCATTCTGTTTTTAGAAAAGAAGTTCCTTAACATCTTAGGAGTCACAGCACAGGCACAGCAAGAATCCACAAGAGCGAGGTTTCCCAGAAAGATATACATCGGTGTGTGAAGATGATGTTCTTTTGAAATCAGTATCACCAGGCCAAGGTTGCCCACCATGGTGATCAGAAAGACGGTAAGAAACACAACAAACAGAAGAGTCTTCAGCTCTGGGTGATCTGTAAATCCTGTGAGGATAAACTCATTTTTTATGGTATGATTTTCTTTAGCCATTTCTGACTCCTCTGTTGAGGGAAAGAAAAAAAGAAAAAGTTGTGGAGAAATGAGGTAGTAATCTATAGTATGCTCAATTCAACTCTTGAGCTCTCTTGTCCAAAAGGGCAAGGAGCTTCTTCCACAATACTTTCACAAGTTATGTGGTTTTGGATGCATACGCTTATCTGGCGGAGTATCAATCTCCCGGAGCTGTTACCTTTTAAGCTAGTTATTTAACATTTTCCCAGCATATTTTCAAGAAAAATGTCAAGTTAGATGGACAGAGATGGCTTTTGAGGTCTTGAGAGGAAGATTCAGTGCAAAAGTTTTCTCTGTGTGGTTTAGGTAAAGGTGAGTAATTTAGGTGTCACCAATAGCTGGGAGGGATTGGGGGCAGGAGGAGAAGGGGAAGACAGAGGATGAGATGGCTGGATGGCATCACTGATTTGATGGACGTGAGTCTCAGTGAACTCCAGGAGCTGGTGATGGACAGGGAGGCCTGGCGTGCTGCGATTCATGGGGTCGCAAAGAGTCGGACACAACTGAGCGACTGATCTGATCTGATCTGAATAGGTATCAAATGGGCTTCCCTGGTGGCTCAGCTGGTAAAGAATCAGCCCTCAATGTGGAAGACCTGGGTTCCATCCTTGGGTCGGGAAGATCCCCTGGATAAGGGAACGGCTACCCACTCCAGTATTATTGTCTGGAGAACTTAATGGACAGAGAATCCTGGCAGGCTACATACAATCCATAGGGTCTCAAAGAGTTGGACACGACTGAGTGACTAACACTTTTACACCACTTTCAGTTGCTGTCAGTGTTCTCAAACTATTTCAGTGACTGTATCTGCATGGATTAACATTGTTGTTTGAAAGACCATTTTTGTACTCTCAGTTCATAGAATTTTATTCTGGATAGCCACAGGTGCAAACAACCCAACTGTCCACTGCTGGATGAATGGATAACAAAATGTGGTATAGACAAAAAGTGGAATATTATTCAGCCTTAAAAAGGAATGAAATTCTGATACATGTTAAAACATGAATGAAATTTGATAACATTTCACCAAGTGAAATAAGCTAGGCACAAACAGACAAATATTGTGTGATGCTACTTACAGGGATTAAAGGTTGTCTGGGTAGGGAAGCCATGGGGAATTATTGTTTAATGGGTAGATTTTCAGTTTGGGTAGATGAAACGTTCTGGAGTTGGATGGTGATGATAGATGCACAACAATATAAATTTAATGCCACTGAACTATAGATACTTAAATATAGTTAAAATGATAAGTTTTATGTTATATATATTTTTTCTATTATAAAATGTTTTTTAAAACTATTTTCCTGGTCTTTATGGTATTTAAAATATCATTTAGGCATACAGTATAAAGTTGCTCCTGTGTCCATGTGCATATTAAAACGTAAAGAAATTTAAATGCTATTAAAAAAACTGAAGCATTCCTAAGGGTTAGAAATTGATAAATTCAATTATATAGCTATCTGTGAAAAACATCACGAATAACATCAAATGTCAGACACAAACTAGGAAATTGTTTCAATAAATAGAATACCATTTCTATTGTTTTATTTCATAAAGAGCTTCTATCAGTCAATAGGAATGTGAAGTGAGTGAAAGTTGCTCAGACATGTCCGACTCTTTGCAACTCCATGGACTCTACAGTCCATGGATTTCTCCAGGGTAGAATACTGGAGTGGGTAGCCTTTCCCTTCTCCAGGGGATCTTCCCAACCCAGGGATCAAAGCCAGGTCTCCTGCACTGCAGGCAGATTCTTTACAAATTGAGCCACAAGGGAAGCCCAATTAATAGTAATAATCACTAGAAAATAGATAAAAGACAGAGAAATAAAAATATCAAAAGAAATAAAATTTTTAACAAATTGAAAATGTTTGACTAATCAGAAAAACATAATTTGAAATAATTACAAGGGGATAATTATTTTGCCTATCAAAATAACCATATTTAAAAAATGATACTATATATAGTGTTGTTTAAAGTACAGTAAAATGGGAACCTAACTGTATTTCTGGCAAAAGTATAAACTGGTACAATTATTGGAAAATAATTTGTTTATAGGTGAAGGAAACTAATGTTCAGATCTGTGACCAGTAATCATGAATCTAGAAGAAAGAAATATTTAGAACCTCACACAGAGATTTATATATAATTATGCCCACCAGAGCATTATTTATAATAGTGAAGAATTCTAATTGTAAACATTTGGTCAGTATAATTAAGTTAATGTGAATCATCCATACAATGGTATATTGTGCAATACTTTAAAACAATATTTATTTAGAATATTTAAAGTAATGATAAAACATACATAATAAAACATTATGTGAAAAACAGAATACAAAGTTTTGTGCATATAATAATTCTAGTTTTCCGAATAAATACTCACAGATGAATGAAAAGGGCAGGCAGAAACACAAAAAATTTTTCACACTAGCTTTCCCTGTGCAGTGGAAATTATAAATCTTTTTTGTCTGTTTTTTCCTTCTATTTCAAATTCTCTACAATAAATATTACTTTTATAATCAGAAAGCATATTTTTAATTAAATAAATAAAATGACATGCTCTTAAATCTAATCCAACTAATGTTTTCTGCACTTTATAATTCTGTAGTGGCTAAATCACAATGAAAACGTTGAGCAAGTGTCTGCTCCATTCCAATGATAATAAAATTCATGGTTTAAGTAAGAATTTGCCAACAGTCTTACACACATTTCAGATCATTTAGGAATATATTCATGTCTTGTGGTAATGCATTCCTGAAACCACTTACCTTTATTAAAGCACTAACGCTTCAGTGTCAAGTTCTACTAACATCAAATGTTTTCACAATATTCTGGGATTCTATAATCCTCATATTTATTAAATTTCAGTGTGTCTTGAAACTTCAATTATCTATCTCTCATATTTTTCCTTATAGCCCAACAGTTCTAATCTATTGGTGAATGCTTTATTTCAATCTACCTTCATTTGTTTTAGTCAATTCATAGATTTGTTATTTACTAAATGCCTGCTCTGTGATGTCTACCCTCTTAGAAGATTAGTAGACTCTCCTGGACATTTGCACATTGATAATTTGCTGAATAGTCATTAACCATAAATATACTCTATATTTTAGAGAGAAGATCTCTTCTTTTGGCTTCCTGAAACTGTTTACTAACTTTTAAATTCAGACTATTTGTAACTAATTCCTTTAGAAACAATATTAGAAATGGATATTTGAAATCTATATAATTTGAATTAATATTTTTTCATTAAATGCCTTACTCTTGATAACCTGAAGTCTAAAAAACCAAAAATTTTAAATCTATATAATTTGAATAAGTTCATTAAATGGCTTATACTTGCCAACTTGAAGTACATAACATCAGCTTCCTTCATTTTCCCCAGTTGATGATAATTAATCAGACAGAAATGATATTTTAAAATACATTGATATTTTATTTCTCTAAAAATTAAAAGATAAACTGAAAAGCTTCTTAAAATTATATCAGGAGTTTAAAAGCATGATTTAAATATATATTCCTTCCTTATATTGTTTATTTAATACATAGGGAATGTCTGACACAAAAATTTTAAACACCATTTCCTTGTAGAGGCTAATGTTACATTTTTCCTGTTGAGTTGTAAGTTATATGGCAAACCACATTTTTAAAAGAAGTTCCAAAAATGTTGCTAATGTTTTCTGTAATTACTAGAAAAGTATGTTTTTACTTATTTATTTTTGGGTAAATTTAGGCTTCTTTTAAATTCAGAAATGATGCAGATAAATTATAGTCATTCATCCATTTCTTATACAGTGGACCTTTAGGGTAGACAAAAGACTTCAAGGAACTTTAAACATTTTCAAATAAAAATTGTAAGGAGAAAACCTTAAAGAACTTAAATAAATGTTTCTGGAGGTTAATATTTCTACCCTCAAATTAAACATTTTCTCACCTGGATTTCCCCAATAAGAGCTTAAGAAAGGCTATTTGGTTGCCTGATGATGGTTCTTAAAGTAGATCCAGAAATAAAATTCTATCTTCTTGATTGTTTAGAACATTTCTACCAACAAATCAACAATAATATTTATGTCGTTGGTAGAGAATGGCTCAAATATTTTAAATAATTCTAGAGGGATTTACTTGGCATTGACATCAGAGTTTCGCCTGAGAGATTTAATTTCCTAAACTTTACAAGAATACTAAATTGGAATAATTACTTGTATCCTTTGAGACCTAAAGAGTAGGGCAAATGCCCATTTCTAAGCAAATATTAAAGGCCATGTTTGATTTTAATTTACCCTTGTTACCAATATGAATATAAAGTTGTAGGTGGGAAGAAAAAATTCCCTCTGGCTTGTTCAGGAAAGGCTTCATAAAAGAAGTGGGAACTGAAACAGGGTTTATTGACTCAGAGGAAAGATTGTGTGAGCAGAGGTCTTAAAGTAGCACTTTTCCCACCTCTTTTTAAGGTTGCTTAAATGAACTGTACAAAAGACTTACTTTAAGGTGGCTCAGTGGTGAAGAATTGGCCTGCCAAGCAGGAGACACAGGGGACATGGGTTTGGACTCTGGGTTGGAAAGAACCTCTAGAGAAGGGAATAGCAATCCACTCCAGTCTTCTGGTACTCTCTGGTTTAGATTAGGCCAGATTATCTAATATCCAAAATGCCTGGCGGGAATAGAATACAGTGATGGAGAAATTACAGGAAGTGTCCTAAAAAAGATGAGGTCAGAATGCCAAATCAAAGAGCTTGAATACTATTTAGTAGGACCTGAATAAATTTGTCAAGGGACTGACTCTATCAAAGCTGAGTTTCAGAAAAAGAATTCTGTGTGTGATTCATTTCTTTATTCTGTGTGCGATATTTTCCATGTGGACACGGCATAAATTAACAAATAATTGTTTGGGTGCCCCTAGGTATCATGATAAGATTAAGGCTGTGAACTAAAGATGCCTTTAAGATTGTTATTTAAAAAAACAAAACGAAACGAAAACCCAAGACAACAAAAAAGGACCCCAGATTTAATGTGATGAATATTGATTTGTTCTTCTGGTCTTGTTTGGCCCCTTGTTCAAGAGTTGACAGTTGGGGAATTCCCTGGTGGTCCAGAGTTTAAGATTCTGAGCTTTCACTGCTGAGGTCCCCAGTCTGGCCCTGGTCAGGGAAATAAGATCAGTGTGACACAGCCAAGAAATAAAAGAAAGCAAAGAGCTAACAGTGCTTATTATGCTTATTCCAATGCTAAGCACAGTGAATAAGCAATAGTAATTCAAAGCTGTGTAAGATTCAATCCTTGTTTACAGTAAATTCTCAATGTACTAAGGAGGCAGTGATGTAAACAAATACTTAGAATGCAAGGTGGTAGAATCTATAGTATAATCATATGTTTGGAACTATGGGAGAACAGATGGGAGCAAATTAATTTGTCTCGGGGTGTTGAAAAAGCTTTCTGGAAGAAATCTGTCTTTTTCATAATAGAATAACATTCTAGTTTGGCAGTAGAGTGCCAGTTCCCATGTGTGAGGGGCAAAATTCATCCTCCAAACCTTTTCCCAGATTCTCATGTATCTGAATTCTCATGAGATTCTCACAAATTCTCATGAGAATTCCCAGATTCGCATCCCTGGAGAAGTAGTCACTATTGCTGCCAAGACCATGGTGACCCAAAAAAGCATTGCTCTCTCAATCACTCTGGCCCATCAGACTTAAACATACTTTGGGAAACAAAATTTAGCAATATGCAACAAGAGGAGTAATTCTCAAACCTTTTCCCCACTGAGAAAGCAAGTTGGCAGATGATGTTGATTGAGTGATATGCGCCTATGGGCTTTGTCAGGTAATGAATAATTGCCCACTGGCTAGCTATGATCTCTCTGTATTTCTTCCACTCAAGGTACTATATTGTAAAGAAATGAGGAAGGTATTACTGAGATAATATGGAATCCTTTTTAGTTCATGTGTATGTGTATGTGTATATATTATATGTATAAAACCATATTAAAGTATGATAGCTTATTATTCAGTTCAGTCACTCAGTTGTGTCTGACTCTTTGCGACCCCATGGACTGCAGCACACCAGGCCTCTCTGTCCATCACCAACTCTCAAAGTTTACTCAAACTCACGTCCATTGAGTCGGTGATGCCATCCAACCATCTCATCCTCTGTCGTCCCCTTCTCCTCCCACCTTCAATCTTTCCCAGCATCAGGGTCGTTTCCAATAAGTCAGTTCTTCGCATCAGGTGGCCAAAGTATTGAAGTTTCAGCTTCAGCATCAGTCCTTCCAATGAATACTCAGGACTGATTTCCTTTAGGATGGGCTGGTTGGATCTCCTTGCAGTCCAAGGGACTCTCAAGAGTCTTGTCCAACATCACAGTTCAAAAGCATCAATTCTTTAGTGTTCAGCTTTATTTGTAGTCCAACTCTCACATCAGTACATGACAACTGGAAAAACCATAGCCTTGACTAGATGGACCTTTGTTGACAAAGTAATGTCTCTGCTTTTTAATATGCTGTCTCGGTTTGTCATAGCTTTTCTTTTAATTTCATGGCTGCAGTCACCATCTGCAGTGATTTTGGAGCCCAAGAAAATAAAGTGTCTCACTGTTTCAATTGTTTTCCCATCTATTTGCCATGAAGCTTATTATTAGAAACAGAATAATTGTGATGCATATCATGACTGATTGTGACACACCAGGGCATTCAAAATGTCTGAATGCTGCTGATCTTGATAATCTGGTTTATACAGGTGAGTCAGTCATCTTGTCCTTTTGGTTTCCTATGGCAAGGCCTCCTTACCAGTCTCCAATCCTACCCCTCATGGGCAGATGCTGTTTCTTCCCAGTTGTCTGGAAGTTTAGGCATGGCTCAACTCCATTAGAGCTATTTCTAAGAATGTGAGAGACAGGAGAGTGGGCAGGAGCTCCCCTTATGTTGTTTTGTCTGAGGACTTAGCTCTTTTGCTTGAGATTGCCACTAAGAATTCCCAACCCTTGAGGGAAGCTTCCAATCTAAACCACACGAACAGAGCCATATCCATAACAGAGGAGTCATATTAAAATATCCCACAATTAGGCCCAATATCTCAATTAGAATTATACTCACACACACATATAGACACACATCAAAAAACAACTCAGTTCAGTTCAGTTCAGTCACTCAGTTGTGTCCGACTCTTTGCGACCCCATGAATCGCAGCACGCCAGGCCTCCCTGCCCATCACCAACTCCTGGAGTTCACTGAGACTAACATCCATCGAGTCAGTGATGCCATCCAGCCATCTCATCCTCTGTCGTCCCCTTCTCCTCCTGCCTCCAATCCCTCCCAGCATCAGAGTCTTTTCCAATGAGTCAACTCTTCACATGAGGTGGCCAAAGTACTGAAGTTTCAGCTTTAGCATCATTCCTTCCAAAGAAATCCCAGGGCTGATCTCCTTCAGAATGGAGTGGTTGGATCTCCTTGCAGTCCAAGGGACTCTCAAGAGTCTTCTCCAACACCACAGTTCAAAAGCATCAATTCTTCGGCGCTCAGCCTTCCTCACAGTCCAACTCTCACATCCATACATGACCACAGGAAAAACCATAGCCTTGACTAGACAGACCTTTGTTGGCAAAGTAATGGCTCTGCTTTTCAATATGCTATCTAGGTTGGTCATAACTTTCCTTCCAAGGAGTAAGTGTCTTTTAATTTCATGGCTGCAGTCACCATCTGCAGTGATTTTGGAGCCCAAAAAAGTAAAGTCTGCCACTGTTTCCACTGTTTCCCCATCTATTTCCTATGAAGTGATGGGACCAGATGCCGTGATCTTCGTTTTCTGAATGTTGAGCTTTAAGCCAACTTTTTCACTCTCCATTTTCACTTCATCAAGAGGCTTTTGAGTTCCTCTTCACTTTCTGCCATAAGGGTGGTGTCATCTGCATATCTGAGGTTATTGATATTTCTCCCGGCAATCTTGATTCCAGCTTGTGCTTCTTCCAGCCTAGTGTTTCTCATGATGTACTCTGCATATAAGTTAAATAATCAGGGTGACAATATACAGCCTTGACGAACTCCTTTTCCTATTTGGAACCAGTCTGTTGTTCCATGTCCAGTTCTAACTGTTGCTTCCTGACCTGCATACAAATTTCTCAAGAGGCAGATCAGGTGGTCTGGTATTCCCATCTCTTTCAGAATTTCCCACAGTTTATTGTGATCCACACAGTCAAAGGCTTTGGCATCATCAATAAAGCAGAAATAGATGTTTTTCTGGAACTCTCTTGCTTTTTCCATGATCCAGTGATGTTGGCAATTTGATCTCTGGTTCCTCTGCCTTTTCTAAAACCAGCTTGAACATCTGGAAGTTCACGGTTCACATATTGCTGAAGCCTGGTTTGGAGAATTTTGAGCATTACTTTACTAGCGTGTGAGATGAGTACAATTGTGCGGTAGTTTGAGCATTCTTTGGCATTGCCTTTCTTTGGGATTGGAATGAAAACTGACCTTTTCCAGTCCTGTGGCCACTGCTGAGTTTTCCAAATTTGCTGGCATATTGAGTGCAGCACTTTCACAGCATCATCTTTCAGGATTTTAAATAGCGCCACTGGAATTCCATCACCTCCACTAGCTTTGTTCGTAGTGATGCTTTCTAAGGCCCACTTGACTTCACATTCCAGGATGTCTGGCTCTAGGTCAGTGATCACACCATCATGATTGTCTGGGTCATGAAGATCTTTTTTGTACAGTTCTTCTGTGTATTCTTGCCACCTCTTCCTAATATCTTCTGCTTCTGTTAGGTCCATACCATTTCTGTCCTTTATCGAGCCCATCTTTGCATGAAATGTTCCCTTGGTATCTCATTTTCTTGAAGAGATCTCTGTTCTTTCCCATTTTGTTGTTTTCCTCTGTTTCTTTGCATTGATCGCTGAGGAAGGCTTTCTTATTTCTTCTTGCTATTCTTTGGAACTCTGCATTCAGATGCTTATATCTTTCCTTTTCTCCTTTGCTTTTCACTTCTCTTCTTTTCACAGCTATTTGTAAGGGCTCCCCAGACAGCCATTTTGCTTTTTTGCATTTCTTTTCCATGGGGATGGTCTTGATCCCTGTCTCCTGTACAATGTCACAAACCTCATTCCATAGCTCATCAGGCATTCTATCTATCAGGTCTAGGCCCTTAAATCTATTTCTCACTTCCACTGTATAATCATAAGGGATTTGATGTAGGTCATACCTGAATGGTCTAGTGGTTTTCCCTACTTTCTTCAATTTAAGTCTGAATTTGGTAATAAGGAGTTCATGATCTGAGCCACAGTCAGATCCTGGTCTTGTTTTTGCTGACTGTATAGAGCTTCTCCATCTTTGGCTGCAAAGAATAGAATCAATCTGATTTCGGTGTTGACCATCTGGTGATGTCCATGTGTAGAGTCTTCTGTTGTGTTGTTGGAAGACGGTGTTTGTTATGACCAGTGCATTTTCTTGGCAAAACTCTATTAGTCTTTGCCCTGCTTCATTCCATAATCCAAGGCCAAATTTGCCTGTTAGTCCAGGTGTTTCTTGACTTCCTACTTTTGCATTCCAGTCCCCTATAATGAAAAGGACATCTTTTTTGGGTGTTAGTTCTAAAAGGTCTTGTAGGTCTTCATAGAACCGTTCAACTTCAGCTTCTTCAGCATTACTGGTTGGGGCATAGACTTGGATTACTGTGATATTGAATGGTTTGCCTTGGAAACGAACAGAGATCATTCTGTCGTTTTTGAGATTGCATCCAAGTACTGCATTTCAGACTCTTTTGTTGACCATGATGGCTACTCCATTTCTTCTGAGGGATTCCTGCCCACAGTAGTAGCTACAATGGTCATCTGAGTTAAATTCACCCATTCCAGTCCATTTTAGTTCACTGATTCCTAGACTGTTGACGTTCACTCTTGTCATCTCTTGTTTGACCATTTCCAATTTACCTTGATTCATGGACCTGACATTCCAGGTTCCTATGTAATATTGCTCTCTACAGCATTGGACCTTGCTTCTATCACCAGTCACATCCACAGCTGAGTATTGTTTTTGCTTTGGCTCCATCCCTTCATTCTTTCTGGAGTTATTTCTCCACTGATGTCCAGTAGCATATTGGGCCCCTATTGACCTGGGGAGTTCCTCTTTCAGTATCGTATCATTTTGCCTTTTCATACTGTTCATGGGGTTCTCAAGGCAAGAATACTGAAGTGGTTTGCCATTCCCTTCTCCAGTGGACCACATTCTGTCAGATCTCTCCACCATGACCCGCCCATCTTGGGTTGCCCCACGGGCATGGCTTAGTTTCATTGAGTTAAAGGAGGCCGTGGTCCTAGTGTGATTGGATTGACTAGTTTTCTGTGAGTATGGTTTCAGTGTGTCTACCCTCTGATGCCCTCTTGCAACACCTACTATCTTACTTGGGTTTCTCTTACCTTGGGCGTGGGGTATCTCTTCACAGCTGCTCAGGAAAGCGCAGCCGCTGCTCCTTACCTTGGACGGGGGCTATGTCCTCACTGCTGCCCTTCCTAACCTTCAACGTGGGCTCTAGGGCTTAACCGGAGGTCTTCTGGAATCTGAGACTGGGCCGCATGAGCTTTCTGCTGAGTTCGTTTTTCGCTGTCCTGGTTTCCAGCACGATGGGCCTTCCCCTGCGCTGGGTTTCTTCGCCTTCCACTTCTAGCACAGAAGCTTCCCTGAGTTGGGCTCCTGCTGTGCTTGGCCTCTTCCTCACAGAGGTTGTTTCAGTCAGGTTAAACCCGAGTCACAGCACCATAGGTGTCACACGATTGTATGTTCCTCAGCTCTTTGTCTCATCACAACAAAGATTTGGACATGAAAGCTCTCAGCGCGTCACTGCTCTTGGGTCTTGGACAAACCGTGTTATAGCTCTTAGGCAAATCAGTGTTACAGCTCTATTTTATTTAGAAGATAGCAGGAGAATCCATCCTTGAAGAGTGAGGGCATGCCAACCCAAAGACTTGAAGAGAAGAGAGTGGAGGAATAGCTAATGCCTATCCTTCTAAAACTCTTTCAAAAAATTGCAGAGGAAGGTACACTTGGAAACTCATTCTATGAAGTCACCATAACCCTGATACCAAAACCAGACAAAAACAACACCAAAAAAGAAAACTAGAGGCCAATATCACTGATGAACATAGTTGCAAAAGTCCTCAACAAAATTTTAGCAAACAGAGTTCAGCAACACATCTAAAAGCTCATACACCATGATCAATTTGCATTTATTCCAGGAATGCAAGGATTCTTCGATATATGCAAGTCAATCCATGTGATAAACCATATTAATAAATTGAAAGATAAAAAACATATGATAGTCTCAATAGATGCAGAAAAAGTCTTTGACAAAATTCAGCACCCATTTATTGTCAGGAAGCATTTAACAGGAGGCTTCCTGTGTGCTGTTTTGGATCTGTCAGGAATCCTCTATTCCTTATTAATTCCTGAATATTCAGGATCTAAGAGGAGAGGCAAGCCTCTCCTGGGGCTGAGGAATCCAGGCATTTCATTCGTTAGTTTTTCAATACGGTGGTAAATACCCTCTTCCTTCTTATGAACCATATGGTAAAAGTGATTGTTTACAACTCTCTCTCTTTAATATGGGTTGCCTATGTTTTGTACGTCTGGAATTTTAATCTTTATATTTGCTGAGAATAACTACCTTGTAAGACAGTATATATGCCCACACCATGTTGATTAAAACACCTTTGCTCCATCAGAGCTTTGGTCCTTGTGTCTTGCTTTCCTTCTCTCTCTCTCTCAAGCTAATTCTTTTGGAGTGCAGAGACCTGTCATGCTCATTCTCCTGCCCAGGCTTCTAAAACCCTCTGGTGGAGGCGCACTGTGCCTTCACCCCCTAAAGAGGGCGCCAGGTGCCTTCATGAGTGACACAAGCCCTGTGTCAAAGGGCTTTATTGGTTTTCTGCGTAAACCAAGGAATATCAGCCTCTTTCTCTCTCTCTTTTACTTTCTTAGCATCGATTCCAGACCACCAGGTTCCGGTCCATTAAAGGACCTCAACAATTTATGATTAAAACTCTTCAAAAAATGGGCATAGAAGAAAACTACCTCAACATATTAAAGGCCATATATGATAAGTCTAAAGCAAATATTATTCTAAAATGGTGAGAAACTGAAAGTATTCCACCTAAGATTGGGAACAAGACAAGGGTGTCCACTTTCACCACTATTATTCAACATACTTCTGGAAGTCCTAGCTACAGCAATCAGAGAAGAAAAAGAAATAAAAGGAATCCAGATCAGAAAAGAAGAAGTAAAGCTCTCACTGTTTGCAGATGACATGATACTGTACACAGAAAATCCTAAAGGTAGCATCAGAAAATTACTAGAGCTAATCAGTGAATTTAGCAAAGTTGCAGGATACAAAATTAATACACAGAAATCACTTGCATTTCTGTATACTAACAATGAAAAATCAGAAAGAGAAATTAAGGAATCAATCCCATTCACCATTGCAACAAAAAGAGTTAAATATCTAGGAATAACTTACCTAAGGAGACAAAAGAACTGTACTCAGAAAATTATAAGACACTGATGAAAGAAATCAAAGATGATATAAACAGATGAAGAGATAGTCCATGTTCCTGTGTAGGGAGAATCAATATTGTGAAAATGACTATATTACCAAATGCAATCTACAGATTCAATGCAATACCTATCAAATTACCAATGGCATTTTTCACAGAACTAGAAAAAAGTTTCACAATTCATATGGAAACACAAAAGACCCTGAATAGCTGAAGCAGTCTTGAGAAAGAAGAATGGAGCTGGAGGAATCAACCTCCTGGCTCAGGTTATACTACAAAGCTACAGTCATCAAGACAGTATGGTACTGGCACAAAAACAGAAATATAGACCAATGGAACAAGATAGAAAGCCCAGAAATAAACCCATGCACCTACGGGTACCTTATTTTTGACAAAGGGGACAAGAATATACAATGGTGCAAAGACAGCCTCTTCAATAAGTGGTGCTAGGAAAGCTGGACAGCTACATATAAAAGAATTAAATTAGAACACTTCCTAACACCATACACAAAGATAAACTCAAAATGGATTAAAGATCTAAATGTGAGACCAGAAAGTATAAAACTCTTAGAGGAAAACATAGACAGAACACTCGATGACATAAATCAAAGTAAGATCCTCTATGACCCACCTCCCGGAGTAATGGAAATAAAAACAAAAGTAAGTGAGTGGGACCTGATTAAACTTAAAAGCTTTTGCACAGCAAAGGAAACTATAAGCAAGGTGAAAAGACAACTCTTGGAATGGGAGAAAATAATAGCAAATGAAACAACTGACAAAGGGTTAATTTCCAAAATATGCAAGCAGAGCATGCAACTCAGTACCAGGAAAACAAATGACCCATTCAAAAAGTAGGAAAAAGACCTAAACAGACATTTCTCCAAAGAAGACATACAGATGGCCAACAAACACATGAAAAAATGCTCAGCATCACTCATTATTAGAGAAATGCAAATAAAAAACACAATGAGATCACTTCACACTGGTCCGAATGGCCATCATCAAAAAGTTGACAAACAGTAAATGCTGGAGAGGGTGTGGAGAAAAGGGAACTCTCTTGCTCTGTTGGTGGGAATGTAAATTGATACAGCCACTATAGAAGATGGTACGCTGCTGCTGCTGCTAAGTCGCTTCAGTCGTGTCCGAAGATGGTATGGCGATTCCTTAAAAAACTAAGAATAAAACCACCATATGACCCAGAAATCCCACTCCTAGGCAGGTACCCTGAGGAAACCAGGGTTGAAAAAGACACATGTATCCCCATTGTTCATTGCAGCACTATTTACAATAGCTAGAACATGGAAGCCCATTGACAGATGAATGGATAAAGAAGTTGTGGTGCATATACACAATGGAATATTCAGTTCAGTTCAGTTCAGTCGCTCAGTTGTGTCCGACTCTTTGTGACCCCATGAATTGCAGCACACCAGGCCTACCTGTCGATCACCAACTTCTGGAGTTTACCCAAACTCATGTCCTTCGAGTTAGTGATGCCATCCAGCCATCTCATCCTCTGTCATTCCCGTCTCCTCCTGCCCCCAATCCCTCCTAGCATCAGAGTCTTTTCCAATGAGTCAACTCTTCGCATGAGGTGGGCAAAGTACTGGAGTTTCAGCTTCAACATCAGTCCTTCAAAGAACACCCAAGACTGATCTCCTTTAGAATGGACTGATTGGATCTCCTTGCATTCCAAGGGACTCTCAAGAGTCTTCTGCAACACCACAGTTCAAAAGCATCAATTCTTCGGGGCTCAGCTTTCTTCACAGTCCAACTCTCACATCCATACATGACCACAGGAAAAACCATAGCCTTGACTAGACGGACCTTTGTTGGCAAAGTAATGGCTCTGCTTTTCAATATGCTATCTAGGTTGGTCATAACTTTCCTTCCAAGGAGTAAGCTTCTTTTAATTTCATGGCTGCAGTCACCATCTGCAGTGATTTTGGAGCCCCCCAAAATAAAGTCTGCCACTGTTTCCACTATTTCCCCATCTATTTCCCATGAAGTGATGGGACCAGATGCCATGATCTTCGTTTTCTGAATGTTGAGCTTTAAGCCAACTTTTTCATTATCCTCTTTCACTTTAATCAAGAGGCTTTTTAGTTCCTCTTCACTTTCTGCCATAAGGATGGTGTCATCTGCATAGCTGAGGTTATTGATATTTCTCCCAGCAAATATTACTCAGCCATAAAAGGAATGCATTTGAGTCAGTTTTGATGAGGTGGATGAACCTAGAATCTATTACACAGAGTGGAGTGAGTCAGAAAGAGAAAGAAAAATATCATATTCTAATGCACATATACAGAATCTAGAAAAATGGTTCTGAAGAATTTATCTACAGGGCAACAATGGAGAAACAGACAGATTATAGACTTATGGACATAGGGTGAGGGGAGAAGAGTGTGAGATGTATCGAAAGAGTAACATGGAAACTTATATTACCATATGTAAAATAGATAGCCAACAGGGGCTCTGTATCAACTTAGAAGAGTGGGATGGGGAGGCAGATGGGAGGGGGGTTCAAAAGGGAGGGAATATATGTATACTATGGCTGATCATGTTGAGGTGTGACAGAAAACAA
This sequence comes from Bubalus bubalis, assembly GCF_019923935.1. Taxonomy (NCBI): domain Eukaryota; kingdom Metazoa; phylum Chordata; class Mammalia; order Artiodactyla; family Bovidae; genus Bubalus; species Bubalus bubalis. The sequence continues at coordinate 88,158,173 of NC_059157.1, read as the reverse complement.
CAAAGTTCTGTAAAGCAATTATCCTTCAATAAAAAAATAAATAAAAAAAAATAGACACACTGTATAAAGGGCAAGCAAGAAAAGCTTCTGAACTTTATGCAAACATTAGGAAACTTTATTATACTAGAGTAGTAATTTTATTGTAATTACTGCTATCTTGTTTAATGCTTTTGTGTCTTTTCTTTCTTTCTTTCTTTCTTTTTTTTTTAGTATGCTGTTAAAATTATTTAGGGCTCTGTATGATTTGGTTAATTTTAACTTTAGTTAGATGGGGGGAAATTGCATGAATGGATAATATCTAGTGAAATATTTAGCAAACCTGAATGTCCTCACTGGAGACTTTATTTAAAGTTTGGTTATTAGAGACTGGGAATTGGATAAATTCCATAGCTGCAAATGAATTTCGCTTCATTTGCAGGCAATGCACAGTGGACATTATTAGGAAACAGGGATTTCCAGTAAAGATATGACAGAATAAGAAAAGAGTTTGTACTGAGGTAGCCCTTTGGGCCAGAGACATCATTAGCAAGGAGGGCTGAATCTATCTTTCAAGAATCACAATTTCATTACATGACACAAAGAGCCCTAGAAAATCTCCAGCAGTCTGATAATCAATCCTTTCATTAAAAAACAAAACAAAACAAGAATCCAGTCTCAGGTGAATCACTCTAGGGCCCTGTCCCCAGATAGTATACATCAGAGGTTTACTTCATAAGGAATCTCTACACTCTTCAGCTTTAAAATGGAAATGACTTCTCTAGTGAAGGACCTTGAATTCCTAAGGGCTTGAATGCCTCCTCGTATCATCAAACCACAGTAGTTCAACAAATATTTCTTGCCGTTCTTTTGTAAAATGTTGCGAGGACTTCCAACTACAAAAGAACTCAGTAACAATAACAATGTCTGTTCTTATTGAGAACTTAAGCCTTTTATAAATATGATTTAGTACCACCAACAAAACCTCAAGACAAAGTTTCACCTTCAATGAGACATAAATGATTTTCAATGAATGTAATTTCTTTATCCAAGAGGATCTTCAGTATTTTCTAGTCTGGAGCTTAAAAAAAAAAAAAAAATAGCATCTTTAAATTGTGTTGTTTTGGAGCCCTATATCAGAATTTAATTTGTGTGTGTGTGAAGTTGCTCAGTCATGTCTGATTCTTTGCGACCCTGTGGACTGTAGCCTGCCAGGCTCCTCTGTCCAGGGGATTCTCCTGGCAAGAATACTGGAGTGGGTTGCCATTTCCTTCTCCAGGGGATCTTCCCAACCCAGTGATCGAACCCGGGTCTCCTGCATTGCAGGCAGATGCTTTATCCTCTGAGCCACCAGGGAAGCTACAGAATTTAATTTATATTGATATAAACATCAATATTTGGATATATCTATATAATTGATATATATATATATAAACATCAATTATTACTTACATAAATATAAATATCAATGGGGCTTCCCAGGTGGCGTTTGTGGTAAAGAACCAGCCTGCCTATGCAGGAGTCATAAAAGATGCTGGTATGGCAAAAACCACGGCAATATTGTAAAGTAATTAGTCTCCAATTAAAATAAATAAACTAATCAAAAAAAAAAAAGATGCTTGTTATAAAGAAGGCTGAGTGCCAAAGAATTGATGCTTTCGAATTGTGGTGCTGGAGAAGACTTTTGAAAGTCCTTTGGACAGCAAGGAGATCAAACCAGTCAATCCTAAAGGAAATGAACCCTGAATAGTCATTGGAAGGACTGATGCTGAAACTGAAGCTCCAATACTTGGGTCACCTGATGCAAAGTGCTGACTCCTTGGAAAAGACTCTGATACTGGGAAAGATTGAGGGCCTGAGGAGAAGGGGACGACAGAGGATGAAATGGTTGGATGGCATCACCTACTCAAGGGACATGAGCTTGAGCAAACTCTGGTGATAACGAAGGACAGGGAAGCCTGATGTGCTGCAGTCCACAGGGTTGCAAAGAGTCACACACAACTTAGCAACTCAATAACAACAAAATATCAGTGATTGATGATATCATTTATATTGATATATGTTGTTGTTGAGTTGTTAAGTTGTGTCCAACTCTTTTGTGACCCCATGAACTGTAGCCTACCAGGTTCTTCTGTTCATAGAATTTCCCAGGCAAGAATACTGGTGAGGGTTGCTATTTCCTTCTCCAGGGGATGCTCCCCACCCAGGGATCAAACTCGCCTTTACTCACTGCAGGCAGATTCTTTACGCTGAGCAAACCCGCATTTATTGTATTGCAGGCAGATTCTTTATGCTGAGCCATCAGGGAAAACATATTGGTATCAGTTCAGTTCAGTTGCTCAATCGTGTCCGACTCTTTGCGACCCCATGAATTGCAGCCAGGCCTCCCTGTCCATCACCAACTCCCGGAGTTCACTCAGACTCACGTCCATTGAGTCGGTGATGCCAGCCAGCCATCTCATCCTCTGTCGTCCCCTTCTCCTCTTGCCCCCAATCCCTCCCAGCATCAGAGTCTTTTCCAATGAGTCAACTCTTCGCATGAGGTGGCCAAAGTACTGGAATTTCAGCTTTAGCATCATTCCTTCCAAAGAACGCCCAGGGCTGATCTCCTTTAGGATGGACCGGTTGGATCTCCTTGCAGTCCAAGGGACTCTCAAGAGTCTTCTCCAACACCACAGTTCAAAAACATCAATTCTTTGGCACTCAGCTTTCTTCACAGTCCAACTCTCATATCCATACATGACCACTGGAAAAACCATAGCCTTGACTAGACGGACCTTTGTTGGCAAAGTAATGTCTCTGCTTTTCAATATGCTATCTAGGTTGGTCATAACTTTTCTTCCAAGGAGTAAGCGTCTTTTAATTTCATGGCTGCGATCACCATCTGCAGTGATTTTGGAGCCCCCCCCAAATAAAGTCTGACACTGTTTTCACTGTTTCCCCCTCTATCAGGTAATTTATATTTATAATCTTGATGATTAATGTATCAATCAAGCTTAAATTGAAAGAAAGAAAAAGAATTGCCATTTGGTACTTCTTTCTGGAAAACTATATATTTTTTTTCTTCTGGTTTTTGGTTTTACTTTGCTCCCTATTAATATGAATGGATTCTCCTTGACTTCTTCCCTCAATTAACAGGGACCTTTCAGCCCTCAGAATCTGAGCTCAGCATTGGAGCTTGATGTATTTTTAAGAATTAAAATACATGCTGTAGTCCATGGGGTTGAAAAGAGTCAGACATCACTGGGCAACTGAACAACAACAACATGTAATACAGTATAAAATCTTATGTGAATAGTCCAATGAAGTTTTACATATTTGTATATCCATGTAATGTAATCGCCACTGAGATCAACCTTGGCGTTATTCCATTTCTCCTAACTGAGTGACATGAACGCTGGAATCCCTTCTCCAGCCCTTTCCCTCGTTTCGTGTATTCTGTCGCACTTTTCTATTTCTCCTGTTTCCATCTCTGTCTATATCTATTGCTGCCCACTTCCCCATCTTCTCCACACCTCTCTTAGAACAGCTCTCTCTAGGGTTCTGTACTCCCCTTGGTTCTCCCACCTAGTCTCACTCTCACTTGTATAAGTGTTTGTGCATATTCCTGGGCTCTTTAAGTTGCCTCTCAACCTCATCAATCGCTAGTCTAGATTCTGCTGGCAGCTCTGAAAGGGCCCAGAATCAAAGCCTTCCGGGGAGGGTGAAGTGGGGTGACTGTGACCGGCTCCTTCAGGGCCTCTGTATTTGGGAGAAAGAGAGTGGTTCTTTCAGTGACTGAACCACATACTAACTCCATCACACTGACTGAATCTGGTTTTCAAACTGAAGGGCAAGTGCTGAATCAAGTTGACCAGATACGTCACTTTGACACTGGCATAAAAACAGTAAGAGAAGGTAACTTCATAGACAGAAAACACGACAGAATCCACCAGTCTTTGTGAATTTACATTTATCAAAATGAAATGCTTTTATTATAAATCATTATAAAATGATTACTTTTATACATCCTTATGTATAGGAAAAATGAACAGACATAAAAATCAGGTATGTAAAAAGAGAAACTGAGATTTAAAAAACTATACATGAATCTTTGGTGGCTACCTAAAAGAACCCACTATCAGTTGAATGTATATTCTTCCGGAACTATTTACCATATTCCTTTAAGAAAGTGGAATCACGGAACACATGTATACCTGTGGCGGATTCATTTTGATATTTGGCAAAACTAATACAATTATGTAAAGTTTAAAAATAAAATAAAATTAAAAAAATAATAAAAATAAAAACAGGAAAAAAAATAAAAATAATTTTATTTATTTATTTATAGCTGTGCTGGGTCTTTGTTGCTGTGCAGGTTTTTCTCTAGTTGTGGTGAACCGGGGCTACTTTCTACTTGCCTATGAGAGCTTCTCATTGCAGTGGCTTCTCTTGCTGCATCAGCTTCAGTAATTAGAGATCAGGCTCAGTGGTTGTGGAACGTGGCCTGTGGGATCTTCCCAGGCTAGGGATTGAACCTATGTCTCCTGCATTGGCAGGCAGATTCTTTACCACTGAGCCACCAGGGACGCCCCAGAAAGAGCGTCTTAAGTTTAAAAATATTAAAAGGAAACAAATCTATATCAATAAACAAAAATATACCTCAAAATTAAATGTCTGGGGTGAAAAATACCTGGGTGCCCCCTCAGACTCGTGTGTAAGTGATCTGGTACACACAACCTATTTTAAGCAAATCCCAATCTTCCCTGAAGCCTCCTCTAATGCTCAAGGCAGAGCCACAGTGCGGCGGCCCCTCATCCCCGAAGCCCCACCAGGTGTGGGGAACTAAAGACTGTGCTCAGGCCAAAGTCTGTGGCTGTGCGACGCCCCAGGCCAGCACGGGGCAGTGAACTGCGCACACGCAAGGGAACGATCTTCCAGGCGGTGGAAGGTCCGGGGCGAACCATGCCCGCTTCTGTCTGAGCATTAGACCAGGCTTTCAGGTAGGCCAAAGTCGTTGGTCACAGGAACGCGAACACCCTGGTCCACTGCATACCTTCAGGGCCAGTTTCTTCTGACAAAAGTGGCGTGTCTAGAATTTATCTTGGGAGGCGGTTGCTCCCTGTTCCTCCAGCTTTTCCCCTGAAGAACCATCTCAGGCGCATTCATAATGGTAAGTACCTTTTTTTTTTGCTTGCTTCTTGAGATGTATTTGGTATACAACATTGTATAAATGTAAGCACTATAATGTGATGATTTTATACAGATATCTGTTGTGAAGTGATTGAGACATAAGGTTAGTTACCTCCATTACCTCACATAATTACCCTTCTTCGGTGTTGATGTGAACTTTTAATATTTACTCCTTCAAGAAAATTTCAAGTATGTAAAACAGTATTGTTAACTATCGCAGTATAGTTATATTGTCATCTCATAACTGGAAGTTTGTTCCCTTTGACAGCGTTGTGCCGTTTCCCCCGTCCTTAGCCCTTGACAACCAGCATTCTATTCTCTGTTTCTCCGAGTTTGATTTTTTCTGATTTAGTATGATAGTGCCTTCAAGGTCCATTCATATTGTTTGAAATGGCAAGATTAACTTCTTTTTTTATGACTTTAATACCATTCCATTGTGTGTGTGTGTCTGTGTCACATTTTCTTTATTCATCCCAGAATGGATGCTTAGGTTGTTTTGTTTGTATTGTGGATAAATAATGCTGCAGTGAACTTGAGGGAGCAGATCTCTCTTCAAGATAGTAATTTCAGTTTCTTTGACATATAAACAGAAATCAAATTACTGGATTATATGATATTCTATTTTTAATTTTTTGAAGACCTTCACACTGCTTTTCATAGTGGCTGTACCAATTTACATTCTCACTGATAGTACACAAGTGTTCCCTTTTCTCTCTACACCCTTGGCAACACTTGTTATCGCTTGTCTCCTTGATGACAGCTATTTTAACAGGTATGAGGTGATATCTCATTATGGTTTTGACTAGCATTTCCTAGATGATTAGTAGTGCTGAGCATTTTTTGTAAACCTTGTATTTTTTTTTTGAAATTGTCTAGTGAGTTTTTCTGCCCATTTTTAATAGAATTATTATTACTGTTGAGTTGTATGAATTTCTTATATGATTGAATGTTAACTGCTTATCAGAAATATGTATTGTCAATATTTTGTCCCAGTCCTTAGGTTGCTTTTTCATTTTTCTTGGTGGTTTCCTCTGCTGTGCAGATTTTTAGTTTGCTATGGTCCCATTTATTTATTTTTGCTTCTGTTGCCTTGGCTTTGAGTGTCAAGTTCAAAAAAATTATTGCCAGTATCAGTGTCAAGCGGCTTTCCCCCCATGTTTTCCTCTAAGAGTTTTATGAATTTATATTTAAGTCATAAATGGCACCCCACTCCAGTACTCCTGCCTGGAAAATCCCATGGATGGAGGAGCCTGGTAGGCTGCAGTCCATGGGGTTGCTGAGGGTCGGACATGACTGAGCGACTTCACTTTCACTTTTCACTTTCATGCATTGGAGAAGGAAATGGCAACCCACTCCAGTGTTCTTGCCTGGAGAATCCCAGGGACGGGAGAGCCTGGTGGGCTGCCGTCTATGGGGTCGCACAGAGTCGGACACGACTGAAGCGACTTAGCAGCAGCAGTGTAAGATCAGTGTTCAGCTTCATTCTCTTGCGTATGAATATCCAGTTTTCCCAACACCATTTATAGACTTATCTTTTCCCCATTGTGCATTCTTGCTGCTTGTGTCAAAAATTAGCTGACCATACATGTATGGGTTTATTTCCAAGCTCTCTGTTCTGTACCATTGGTCTATGTGCCTGTTTTTATGCCAGTTTATAGTGATTTTTTCCTGCAGTTTTATTGAGCTATAATTGACATACTGTACTGTATGAGCTTAAGGTGTACAGCATAATAATTTGACTTACATATATCATGAAGTGATCACCACAATAAGTTTAGTGAAATTTATTGTCTCATATGGATACCAAATTAAACAACCAGAAAAACATTTTTTTCTTGTGATGAGAGCTCTTGGAATTTTAACAACTTTCATATGTAACATACAGCTGTGTTAATTCTATTTATCAAGTTGTACATTATATCACTGCTGCTGCTGCTGCTGCTAAGTCGCTTCAGTCATGTCCGACTCTGTGCGACTCCATAGACGGCAGCCTACCAGGCTCCCCCGTCCCTGGATTCTCCAGGCAAGAACACTGGAGTGGGTTGCCATCTCCTTCTCCAATGCATGAAAGTGGAAAGTGAAAGTGAAGTCGCTCAGTCGTGTCTGACTCCTAGCGACCCCATGGACTGCAGCCCACCCTCCATCCATGGGATTTTCCGGGCAATAGTACTGGAGTGGGATGCCATTGCCTTCTCCAACATTATATCACTAGTACTTATTTATAACTGAAAGTTTGTATCTTTGGACTGACTGACTGCATCCAGTTCCCCCTCCCCACACCCCTAACTTTTGGTAACCACAAATCTGACCACTCTTTCTCTGAATTTGCTTGTTTATTTGCTTTTGAAGTATAATTGACATACCACACTATGTGAGTTATTGGTATACAACATAGTGATTTGGTATTTCTATGCATTTCAAAATGATTACCACCTCATTTCCTCATGTATGTCAGTCTAGTTACAGTATATCACCATACAAAAATATTGGTTATTGACTATATTCCTCACAGTGTACATTGAAAACCTGTGACTCAGTTATTTTGCAACTTAAAGTTTGTTCTGCTTAACCCTCTTCACCTATTTCTTTCCTCCCTGATTCTGTTTCCCCTGTAGCAACCAGCTGTTTGTTCTCTGTATCTATAACTGTTTTGTTATGGTTGTTTGTTTATTTTGGCTTTTACATTCCACAGTTAGTGAAATCATTCAATATTCATCTTTCTCTGACTTATTTCACCTAGCATAATATCCTCTAGATCCTTCCATGTTATCACAAATGGTAAAGTTTCATTTTTTTATAGTTAAGTATTATTCCATTGGCTTCCATGGTGGCTCAGAGGTAGAGAACCTGCCTGCCAGTGAAGGAGATGTGGGTTCAATCCCTGGGTCAGGAAGATGCCCTGGAGAAAGGAAATGGCAACCCACTCCAGTATTCTTGCCTGGGAAATCCCATGGACAGAGGGGCCTGGTGGGCTACAGTCCACGGGTTGCAAAAGAGTCAGGCATGACTTAGTGAATAAACAACATTATTCTATTATACATGTATACCACATCTTTATCCATTTATCTGTTGATGGGCACTTAAGTTGCTTCATTTATTGGCTATTGTAAATAATACTGCAATCAACACAGGCGTGCATTTTAATTTTTTTCAAATCAATGTCCAGGAGTGGAATTGCTGGATCACATGGTAGTTCTGTCTTTACTTTTTTCGGGAATCTCCATTGTTTTCCATAGTGGCTTTGCCAACTTACATTCCCATCAACAGTGCACAGATGTTACATTTTCTCTACATTCTTGTCAACACTTATTATTTGTTGTCTTTTGGATAAGTGCCATTTTGACAGGAGTGAGATGATATTGTGGTTTTGATGTGCTTTTCCGTGGTAATTAGTTGATGTTGAGCATATTTTCTGTGCCTGTTTGTAATTTCTGTGTCTTTTTTTGGAAGAATGTCTATTCCTACACTCTGCCCATTTTTATGCCCAAACATAATCAGGTTGTTTATTTTTTTGAGGTTGAGTTGTATGAGTTCTTGTATATTTTGGACATTAACCCCCAGTCAAATATATTGTTTGCAGGTATATTCTTCCATTCTGTAGGTGGCCTTTGCATTTTGTTGATTGTTTCCTTTGCTGTGCAAAAGCTTTTTAATGTGATATATTTTAGTATGTTTAGTTTTGATTTTGTTTACATTGTTTGAGAATACATATGCAAATAAATATTACAAAGACAAGTGTCAAAGAGTGTACTGCGTATGTTTTCTTCTAGAAGTTTTATGGTTTCAGGTTTTACACATAAGTCTTTAATCCATTAAAAAATTTTAATTGAAGTATATTTGATTTACAGTGTTGTATAGTCTCAGGCATATAGCAAAGTGAATCAGTTATTCATATACATATAGTTACTCCTTTTTTAAAGATTCTTTTCCCATATAGGCCATTACAGAGTACTGAATAGAGTCCTTTGGTGCTATCTAGCCAGTCCTCACTAGTTATCTGTTTTATATATAGTGATGTGTATATGTCAGTCCCAGTCTCTCAGTTGAGCCCTCCCCACTTATCCTCTGGTAATCATAAGTTTGTTTTCTATATCTGTGACTCCTGTTTTGTAAATAAGTTGATTTGTACCTTTTTTCCCCTGAATTCCACATATAAGCAATATCATTTGCTACTTGTCTGTGTCTGACTTACTTCATTCAGTATGACAATCTGTAGGTCCATCCATGTTGCTACAAATGGCATTATTTCATTCTTTTTTATGGTTAAGTAATATTCCATTGTATATATGTACCACATCTTCTTTATTCATTCTTCTGTTGATGGACATTTAGGTTGCTTCCATGGCCTATCTATTGTAAATAGTAATACCGTGAACATTGGGGTGCATGTATCTTTTTGAATTTTGGTTTTCTCTGGGTATATGACCATGCTGGCTTATATAGTAGCTCTATTTTTAGTTTTTTAAGGAACATTTATACTGTTCTCCATAGTGGCTGTACCAATTTTTATTGCCACCGACACGTAGCAGGGTTCCCTTTTCTCCACACCCTCTCCAGCATTTATTTGTAGATATTTTGATAATGGCCATTCTGACTGGTGTGGGGGTGATTCTTCATTGTAGTTTTATTTTGCATTTCTCTAGTATTTATCGGACACGACTGAAGCGACTTAGCAGCAGCAGCAGCAGCAGTTAATGATGTTGAGCATTTTCTCATGTGCTTTTTGCCATCTGTATGTCTTCTTTGGAGAAATGTCTGTTTAGGTCCTCCACCCATTTTTTGTTTGTGTTTGTGTGTGTGTGTGTGTGTGTGACATAGAGCTGCCCAGGCTGTTTGTATATTTTTGAGGTTAATTCCTTGTTGGCTGCTTTGTTTGCAAATATTTTCTCCCATTCTAGGGTTTTCTTTTTGCTTTGTTTATGCTTTTCTTGCTGGGTACAGTATCCTAGGTTGCAGATTTGATTATATCTTTGCCACTCCCTTCTGGTCTGCAGTTTCTTTCAAGAAATCAGCCGGTAGCCACATGGGGGTTCATTTGTAACTGACTCTTTATTTTTCTCTTGCTGCCTTTAGAATCCTCTCGTTATCTTTTGCTATTTTAATTATGATCACTCTTGGTGTGTGTTTGGGTTCATTTTGTTTGGGACCTGCTGTATTTCCCGTACCTGGATATATCTGTTTCCTTCTTTAAGTTTGGGAAGTTTTCAGCCGTAAATTTTTTCAAATACATTTTTGATCCCTTTCTCTCTTTCTGGTCCTTCTGGGGCACCTGTTATGTGTAGGTTGGCAAGCTTTATATTATCCCATAGATATCATACATTGCATTTATTTTTTTCATTGGTCTTTCTGTCTACTGTTGTGATTGGGTGATTTCCATTTTTCTGTCTTACTGATCACTCATTCTTCTGCATTATTTAGTCTGCCATTCATTGCCTTTAACTCAGTTTTTATCTTGGCAACTGAGTTGTCTAATTTTGATTGGTTCCTCTTTATAGTTCTGGTTTATTGTTACAGTGATTTGTGTCTCTATTGGTAGTATTTGCTCATCATTTTAGCTTTTTTATTACCTCCTTTCTGAAGTTGGAGTCTGGTAGACTGGGGAGTTCTTTCATTGTTCCTTCAGGTGATTTCTTTTAATTGAGAGTATTTCCTCTGTTTTTTATTTTTACTTAAATTTCTCTAACTCTATGAATTTAAGAGAAACATTTATTTGTTGTGGTCTTGATGGGCTGTTTTTATGTGGGAGCATCCCTGTGTTGACTGTAAGAGTAATATTTTTGGTGTGAGGGTTTTTTGTATGGATGCCTGCCTCATCTTTCCTCAGTGTGCACTGCCAATTGTCTCCTTGATAGGGAGTATGAGTGTTGTTTTGGTAATCAGAGCCTGCACTGTGTGTTGGGCAGGGTTTCCTCTTTTCTCTGTGGCTTTTATAGCCCTGTCAAGGAGCAGAGTCTCTCTCTAGTTTTTGGAGTGGTAGACTCCAGATCTGATTGTAAGCTGTGGTGTGATGTTAGTGAGACTGTAGTGCTTTCACTATGAAAGAAGCTACTGAGTGTTCCTCCCTGGGGGCTTTCTGCCAGAAGTGTGATTCTGCAATGCTGCCCATCACCCAGTATGTGTGCCAATGTAGTCTTCTGCTGCTTGCACCACCCCTAGACCCATCCTTGCTGTGTGAGCACTAATAGATGTCTGAGATGTTAATACCACCTCTGGCATGTGCATGCTCCCAAACCTCCCTGCTGCTGGACCTTTGCCCGACCGTGAGGACACTGACAGTGGGCTTCTGTGATGGACCCATGCCAAACCCTTCATGTCCTGATAATGGGGCACCTGTGGTGGGCCTGGACATTGTCTTGTGCATGCCAAGCAACCTGTAGCACACCACAGAACCTTCAGGCCATCTCCATGTAGCCAAACTGAGTCCATTCCCTGGGTCTGTCTGTTTAAAGTCCGAGATTCGATACCCAGCAGCTGTGTGCACTAGTAAGAGCAATCCTGGGCTGAGAAATGTAGTGACATGACAGCCATCAGCGCAGGTCCCTGTCTGCTCTGCCTGGCAGCAAGCCAGCACATGCATACTCCTCTACAGCAGAGTCCAGGCCACTCCAACTGTCTGTCCTGGTGGACATCACAAATGGCAAAGGGGCTCCCAGGATTAGGGAACCTTTCCTCTATCACGGCTCCATCTCCAGAGGTACACGTCTCATTTTGATTCCTTTTTGTTTCTGTCTTTCATTCTACCTAGTTATGTATCTTTCTTGCAGCATTGGTTGTTAAGATATCTTTTGCAAGATTTCAGTTGGTAAGAACTGTTCCACGTGTAGATGTATTTTTGATGTGTTTGTAAGGGAAGGTGAGCTCCAAGTCTTTGTACTCCACTATCTCTTTCACTGCTAGATAGCAAGACCTCTCCTGTTGGCTTGAACTTCCACGGACACCTCCTCCTTTACATGATAGTTCTTATTTATCTTATAACTGGAAATTTGTACTTTTTCAATGCCTTCTTACAATCCCACATGCCCTTCTACAGACTCACTCACACACACACATGCACAAAAGCTCTGGTAATCATATATCTGATCTCTTTTTCTATGAGCATTTGCTTTTGAAGTATAATTGACCTACAATGCTATTTCAGTTTCTGTTATGCAACATAGTAATTTTATATTTCTGTATAGTGTATATGTAAACTGAAGATCATGATAATTCTAGTTACAATATATCAGCATCCAGTGATGTCACATATTTATTGACTATATTCACCACACTGTATATTTGACTGTGACTCAATTATTTGCAACTGAAAATTTGAATCTCTTAATTTTCTTTATGTGTTTTTCTCCTTCCCTCAACACCTTCCCCTCTGGTCAGCACCTGTTTGTTTAATTTATAACTCTGTTTCTGTTTTGTTATGTTTATTTGTTTTATTTTTTAAGTTCCATATTTAAGTGAAGTCATACAGTATTTTCTTTCTCTCACTCATTTATCATAATCCCCTTGTGGCCCATCTGTGTTGTGACAAATGGCAAATTTTCATTGTTTTTCTATTTTTTTTCCCTATTCTTATCTGTTTTATTCTTTTAAAAAATGGGGTATAGTTGCTATACAACATTGTTATTTTTTGCTGTTCAACAAAGTGAGTCAGCTGAATGTATGCACATGTCCCCTCCCTCTAGTACCTCCTTCCCACCTTCCCTTCATCCTATCCATCTGGGTCATTACAGAGCAATGAGCTGAGCTCCCTGCAATATCCCCCTAGTACGTGCCCACTAGTTGTCTGTTTTACACATGGCAGTGCACATGCATCAATACCAGTCTCCCAGTTCATCCCTCCCTCCCCCACCCCCAGTACACCATCCATTCCCTAGGTCTGAATCTTTATTCCTGTCCTGCAAATAGGTTCATCTGTACCATTTTTCTAGATTCCACATACATGCATTAATATACGATATTTGTTTTTCTCTTTCTGATTTACTTCACTCTATATGACAGACTCTTGGTCTATCCATGTCTCTATTAATGACCCATTTCAGTTCCTTTTTATGGCTGAGTAATATTCCATTGTATATATGTATCACATCTGTTTTATGTATTCATCTGTTAATGGACATTTAGGTTGCCTCCATGTCCTGGCTACTGTGAAGAGTGCTGCATTGTACATTGGGAATACCTGTGTCTTGTTGGAATATGGCTTTCTCAGGGTATATGCCCAGTAGTAGATTTCTGGGTCGTATAATAGTTTTAATTTTTTTTTCTGAAAAATTTAGTTTATTGAAAGAATTTTTACAAAAAGAAGCCAACAGAAATGCTCTAATTGTTTTGTGATATCTCAGTGTTCATCCTTTTTTCTTGGTCTTTGTATATAAGATGCTACTTATTTAGCATGTTCTGTTCTTCATTTTCTCTCTTGTTCATGCCTTTGTTTATTTTTTAATTTGAGGGTAATTGCTTTTCAATTTGTGCTGGTTTCTGCTGTACAGCAATGTGAATGAATCATAATTATATATATATCCCCTCCCTCTTGAGCCTCCCTCTCTGCCTCCCTGATTTTTAGTTTTTAAAGGAAACTCCATACTTTTCTTCATACTGGTTGTATCAATCTATATTTCCACCAACAGTGTAAGAGGTTTCCCTTTTCCCCATTATGTATCTATTATCACACTTTCTTTTATCCACTCATCTATTGATGGGCAGTTAGATTGCTTTTATATCTTAAATAGGGGTGAACATATATTTTCCATTTTTTTTTGCATGCTTTGGATAAATCACACATGAATGAAATTGCTGGATCAGTGGTAGATCTGTTTTAATTTTTTGAGGACTTTTCATTCAGTTTTCCATAGTAGCAGCACCAATTTACTTTCTCTCCCTTTCTCCACATCTTCACCAACACTCATTCTTGTTATTTTTTGTATAATACTTATGACAGGTGTGGGCTTTCCTCATAGCTCAGTTGGTAAAGAATCCACCTGCAAAGCAGGAGACCCCAGTTCGACTGCTGGGTCAGGAAGATCCTCTGGAGAAGGGATAGGCTACCACTCCAGTATTCTTGGGCTTCCCTTGTGGCTCAGATGTAAAGAATCTGCCTGCAGTGTGGGAGACTTGGATTCCAACCCTGGGTTGGGAGATCCCCTGAAGGAAAAGGCTACCCACTCCAGTATTCTGGCCTAGAGAATTCCATGGACTGTATAGTACATGGGGTCACAAAGAGTTGGACATGACTGAACAACTTTCACTTCACTATGATAGATATAAAATGATATCTCATTGTGGATTTGATTTGTATTTCCCTGATCATTAGCCATATTGAACACCTTGTCATGTACATGTTGGCCATGTGTATGATTTTTTTGGGAAAATGTCTGTTCAGATATTCTTCCTATTTTTAAAGTTTGCTTGTTTTTTGATACTGATTATATGAATTCTTTGTATATTTAGGATATTAATCATTTATCAGGTATGTTTTTTGAAAATATATTCTCCTATTCTCTACATGGATATTTCATTATATTACTAATTGCCTTCACTGTGCAAAAACTTTTTAGTTTGGTATAATCCCCTTTGTTTATTTTTGCTTTTGGTTGCCTTTCCTGAGGAGACATATCCAATTAAATACTATTAAGATCAATGTCAAAGAACATATCACCTATGTTTTCTTCCAGAAGTTTTATAGTTTCTAGTCTTACATTTAATTCTTTAATAATTTCGAGTTTACTTTTGTGCCTACTGTGAGAAAGTCATCCAACTATAACTAGAAGGTCATGTACTGTTGAAGCCTAGGTTGAAGGATTTTGAGCATTACCTTGCTAGCATGTGAAATGAATGGAATTATATAGTAGTTTGAACATTCTTTGGCATTGCCTTTCTTTGGGATTGGAATGAAAACTAACCTATTATAGTTCTGTGGCTATTGCTGAGTTTTCCAAATTTGCTGGCATATTGAGTGAAGCACTTTAACAACATCATCTTTTAGGATTTTAAATAGCTCAGCTGGAATTCCATCACCTCCACTAGTTTTGTTTGTAGTAATGCTTTCTAAGGCCCACTTGAATTCACACTCCAAGATGTCTGGCTCTAGGTGAGTGACCACACCATCATAGTTATCTGGGTCATGAAGATATTTTTTGTATAGTTCTTCTGTGTATTTTTGTCACTTCTTCTTAATATCTGCTGCTTCTGTTAGGTCCTTATTATTTCTGTCCTTTATTATGCCCATCTTTGCATGAAATGAAACTAAAACAACAATCCACACCCCAAGGGATGCACGGAAAGCAGTTTTAGGAGGAAAGTTTGTAGCAATACAAGCTTACTCAAGAAACAGGAAAAATCTTAAACAACCTAACCCTATACCTAAAGGAACTAGCAAGAGAAGATAACCTAAAGATAGTAGGAAAAAAAATACATAAAATGGAGATTAAAGAAGCAATAGGAAAGATCAGTTAATCAGTGAAACTAAGAGCTGGTTTACTGAAAAGATGAATAAAATAGATGGATTTTTGCCAGACTCTTCAGGAGAAAAATAGAGAGGGCCCAAGTCAATAAAATAATAAATAAAAAAGGAGAAGTTACCACTGGTGCCATAGAAATACATGGCATCTTACGAGACTATGGTGACTATGTCAATTAAAGGGAAATTTTAGAGGAAATGAAAAAATTCTTAAAAAGATACAACCTCCCAAGATTGAACCAAGAAGACATTCAAAAATATAAACAGACCAGTTACCAATAATGAAGTAGGGTCAGTAATTAAAAAATTCCTAACAAAAGAACACCCAGGACAAGATGGCTTTGTGGGTAAATTCTATCAAATATTTATAGAAGAGTTAACAATTATGGTTTGAAATGATTTCAGAAAATTGAAAAGGAAAGAACACTACAGAATTCATTCTATGAGGCCGGTATCACCCTGATCGCCAAACCAGACAGAGATACCAAGAAAAAAATACAATTACAAGCCAGCATGACTGATGAACACAGATGAAAAAAAAATCCTCAATAGAATATTTGCAAACTGAATCCAGTAACACATAAAAAGGATGATATAGCATGTTCAAAGAGAGGAATGCAAAAATGATACCCATAAATGAAATGTAATATACAACATTGACAAATTGTTGAATAAAAATTATCTAATCAAAGCAAAGGAGAAAAGGAAAGATATACCCATTTGAATGCAGAGTTCCAAAAAATAGCAAGGAGAGATAAGAAAGCCTTCCTCAGCAATCAATGCAAATAAATAGAGGAAAACAATAGAATGGGAAAGACTAGAGATCTCTTCAAGAAAATTAGAGATATCAAGGGAATATTTCATGTAAAGATGGGTTCAATAAAGGACAGAAATGGTAGGGACCTAACAGAAGCAGAAGATGTTAAGAAGAGGTGGCAAGAATACACAGAAGAACTATACAAAAGAGATTTTCACGACCCAGATAATCACGATGGTGTGATCACTCACCTAGAGCCAGACATCCTGGAATGTGAAGTTAAGTGGGCCTTAGGAAGCATCACTACAAACAAAGCTAGTGGAGGTGATGGAATTCCAACTGAGCTATTTCAAATCCTAAAAGATGATGCTGTGAAAGTGCTACACTCAATATGCCAGCAAATTTGGAAAACTCAGCAGTGGCCACAGGACTGGAAAAGGTCAGTTTTCATTCCAATCCCAAAGAAGGGAAATGCCAAAGAATGCTCAAAGTACTACATAATTACACTTAGAGGAGCCTGGGAGGCTGAAGTCCATGGGGTTGCTGAGGGTAAGACATGACTGAGCAACTTCACTTTCACTTTTCACTTTCATGCATTGGGGAAGGAAATGGCAACCCACTCCAGTGTTCTTGCCTGGAGAATCCCAGGGACGGGAGAGTCTGGTGGGCTGCCATCTATGGGATCGCACAGAGTCGGACACGACTGAAGCTACTTAGCGGCAGCAGCAGCAGCACACGCTAGTAAAGTAATGCTTAAAATTCTCCAAGCCAGGCTTCAGGAGTACGTGAACCATGAACTTCCAGATGTTCAAGCTGGTTTTAAAAAAGGCAGAACCAGAGATCAAATTGCCAATATCCACTGGATCATCGAAAAAGCAAGAGAGTTCCAGAAAAACATCTATTTCTGCTTTATTGACTATGCCAAAGCCTTTGACTGTGTAGATCACAATAAACTGTAGAAAATTCTGAAAGAGATGGGAATACCAGACCACCTGACCTGCCTCTTGAAAAACCTGTATGCAGGTCAGGAAGCAACAGTTAGAACTGGACATGGAACAACAGACTGGTTCCATATAGGAAAAGGAGTACATCAAAGCTGTATACATCACCCTGCTTATTTAACTTATATGCAGAGTACATCATGAGAAACGCTGGGCTGGAAGAAGCACAAGCTGGAATCAGGATTGCCGGGAGAAATATCAATAACCTCAGATATGCAGATGACACCACCCTTATGGCAGAAAGTGAAGAGGAACTAAAAAGCCTCTTGATGAAGGTGAAAGTGGAGAGTGAAAAAGTTGGCTTAAAACTCAACATTCAGAAAACTAAGACCATGGCATCCTGTCCTATCACTTCATGGCAAATAGATGGGGGAACAGTGGAAACAGTGGCTGACCTTATTTTTCTCGGCTCCAAAATCACTGCAGATGGTGATTGCAGCCATGAAATTAAAAGACGCTTACTCATTGGAAGGAATTATGACCAACCTAGATAGCATATTGAAAAAGCAGAGACATTACTTTGTCAACAAAGGCCTGTCTAGTCAAGGCTATGGTTTTTCCAGTGGTCATGTATGGATGTGAGAGTTGGACTATAAAGAAAGCTGAGTGCTGAAGAATTGATTCTTTTGAACTGTGGTGTTGGAGAAGACTCTTGCAAGTCCCTTGGACTGCAAGGGGATCCAACCAGTCCATCCTAAAGGAAATCAGTCCTGAGTATTCATTGGAAGGACTGATGCTGAAGCTGAAACTCCAATACTTTGGCCACCTGATATAAAGAGCTGACTCATTTGAAAAGACCCTGATTCTGGGAAAGATTGAGGGCATGAGGAGAAGGGGACAACAGAGGATGAAATGGTTGGGTGGCATCATCAACTCAATGGACATGGGTTTGGGTGGGCTCTGGGAGGTGGTGAGGGACAGGGAGGCCTGGCATGCTGCGGTTCATGGGGTTGCAAAGAGTTGGACACGACTGAACGACTGAACTGAACTGAATCATCTCAATATATGTAGAAAAAAAAAATCTTTTGATGAAATTCAGTGTACACTTATAAAAATACTCTCCAGACAGTGGGCCTAGGGAGGGAACATTCTTCAACATAATAAAGGCTGTATATGAGAAACCCACAGCTAGAATCATGCTCAATGGTGAAAAGCTGAAAGCATTTTCTCTAATATTCAGAAAAAGACAAGGATGCCCACTCTCACCACTTCTGTTCAACATATTTTTGAAAGTCCTAGCTATATCAGTCAGAGATGAAAAATAAATAAAGGGATCCAAATTAGAAAAGAAGTAAAATTGTCACTTTTGGCAGATGACATGATACTGTACATAGTAAATCCTAAAGACACCACTGAAAAACTATTAGAAGTCATTAATGAGTTTAGTAAACTTGCAGGATGAAAAGTTAATATACAGAAATTTGTTGCATTGTTGCATATTAATACTAACAATGAGCTCTCAGAAAGAGAAATTAAGAGAGCAATCTCATTTACCACCACATCAAATAGAATAAAATACCTAGGAATAAATCTAATTAAGGAGCTAAAAACACCTGTACTCAGGTAACTTACAACTCATTGATGAAAGAAATTGACAGCAACACAACTTAAGTTTCCATCAACATATGAATGGATAAAGAGGAAGTCACACTAGAATACTACTCAGCCATAAAAAGAATGAAATTTTGCTATTTGCTGCATTGTGGATGGACTTGGAGGGCATTATGCTAAGAAAAATAAGTCAGACAAAGACAAATACTGTATGATATATGGGCTCTAAAAAATACAAAAAACTAGTGAATATGACAGAAAGGAAGGAAACTCACAGATACAGAGAACAAACTAGTTGTTACCAGTGGGGAGCTGGAGGAGGAGTAGTGTAGGGGTGGGGGGATGGGAGGCACAAACTGCTGGGTGTAAGATAGGCTACTAGGGTGTATTACATAACACAAGGAATATAGCCAATACTTGTCATAAATGTCAGTGGAGTGAAACCTTAAAAAATTGTATAGAAAGTAAAAATAAAAAAAATTAAGTTACCTTTAATTGAATTCTTGTTGAAAGAATAAATCACTATAGAGAACAATATTGGGAAAATGGGGAAAAGTTCAAATGTGAACTTCATACTTGATATTGTTAAATTACTTGGGGATTAGAATAAATGTCTATTATTTTCAAATGTATGTTGAAGTTTTTATGGTAAGCTCTCATAATGTCATCAAACACACACACACACACACACACACACACACACATACGTATTTGGAGATAGCTTACAAGTCAAATGTAAAATGTTAACAGTTGTGTAATCTTGACTTAAACATCTGTGGCCATTCTCTTGACTTTGATATGTTTGAGATTTTTTGAAATAAATTTGGAAGAATTTATTTTTACCCACGTCAAGAATGATTCACATCATTCTTGAATCTCTGTTCTATTTCCCTGTCCACTTGACAGCGTAGGTTCTTGGAAGTTTTCCTCTACTGATACTTTTACTTCTTTACGTTGTGTGTAGTATGACTTAGTGGCTAAGAGCATGGGTATGGAGCTAGATAGCCTGGGTTTGATTCCTGAGCTCCACCTTAGTATTTCTGTGGATAAATTATGGAACCTCTGTATCGCTCATATATTTTAAGTGGAGTTATATGAAATGAGAATAATGCAGTGAAGGTAAAAAGACAATAGATGTGATGAATAGCCAAATGGGTACTGGTGAAAAGTAATTTGTAAGCTAAAGACTATTTGAGGATTGTTTTAAAATAGACTATAAAAATGCAAGGCAAGAGACATGAATGTGTCAGTTCTCATATATTCAGTTACAGATAATGTGTCCTGACCAAACAAGGTAAATTAATAAGGTCTGTTGGATTATAAAACCAGCTGAATAGTTTATTCCAGTGATCCTGGGTTGATTTCTCTGTGATTTCCTCAGCTATGTCTTCTCTTGTGTACTGACTTCATCTCTGGGCTGGTTTCCCTCTTGATGGCAAAATGGATGTAGATTATGCCAGCTATCATGTTCACACACCTTTCAAGAGGGAGAAATCCTATCTTTTATGAATGTCTTTTCAAATAAACAATACATATTTCCCAGAAACATCTAGAAAAATCACTTTTTTTTTTAATCTCATTGACCCCAAATAAGTCACATATTCTTTCTTTAACAGTCCTCTGGGATACAGAATTGCTAAGGGTCGAGGTGGGTGGGACAGAAATACATAATAAAAATCATTGCACCTGTAGAAAAGGGAAGCTAAATCAGTACATTCAAGTATGAAAACTAAAAATATCCATTTAAATAGACAGTGAATATAGGACATACAGTTCAGTACAGTTCAATCACTCAGTCGTGTCCGACTCTTTGCGATTCCATGAACTGCAGCACTCCAGGCCTCCCTGTCCATCACCAACTCCTGGAGCCTACCCAAACTCATGTCCATTGAGTTGGTGATACTATTCAACCATCTCATCCTCTGTGGTCCCCTTCTCCTCCTGCCCTCAATCTTTCCCAGCATCAGGGTCTTTTCAAATGAGTCCATTCTTCACATCAAGTGGCCAAAGTATTGGAGTTTCAGCTTCTTCAGCCTTTCCAATGAACACCTAGGACTGATCTCTTTTTGGATGGACTGATTGGATCTCCTTGCAGTCCAAGGGACTCTCAAGAGTCTTTCCCAAAACCACAATTCAAAAGCATCAATTCTTCAGTGCTCAGCTTTCTTTATAGTCCAACTCTCATGTGCATACATAACCACTAGAAAAACCATAGCCTTGACTAGATGGACCTTTATTGGCAAAGTAATGTCCTTGCTTTTTAATATGCTGTCTAGGTTGGTCATAACTTTTCTTCCAATGAGTAAGCGTCTTTTAATTTCATGGCTGCAATCATCATCTGCAGTGATTTTGGAGGCCCCCAAAATAAAGTCAGCCACTGTTTGCCCATCTATTTGCCATGAAGTGATGGGACTGGAAGGACTTCCCTTGTATATCAGATGGTAAAGCGTCTGTCTACAATGCAGGAGACCTGGGTTTGATCCCTGGGTTGGGAAGATCCTCTGGAGAAGGAAATGGCAACCCACTCCAGTACTCTTGCCTGGAAAATCCCATAGATGGAGGAGCATGGTAGGCTACAGTCCATGGGGTCGCAAAAAGTCGGACAAGACTGAGCAACTTCACTTGGTCATTTGGATGGGACCGGATGCCATGATCTTAGTTTTCTGAATGTTGAGCTTTAAGCCAACTTTTTCACTCTCCTCTTTCACTTTCATCAAGAGGCTCTTTAGTTCTTTTTCACTTTCTGCCTTAAGGGTGGTGTCATCTGCATATCTGAGGTTATTGATATTTCTCCCGGCAATCTTGATTTCATCTTGTGATTTATCCAGCCCAACATACAACATCCCTCTAATTCTGAACTGTCAAAGATTTTGTTATCTAGATTCCTTTTTTGCTCATAAAGTATCTTATGACCATAAAGAACTGTGTTTATATTGTAATATGTCTATCTATATTTACAGTATTAGAAATAAAAACCATGAAATTAAAATTTATTAATCCAGTCAAAAGTAAAATAAGCCTAGTATATATTTGCTTATATAATTAAAATATATTGAAAGAAATGTTTAATGAATAACCAAATGTGTTAGGTACCTTGTTAAGTTTTGGTGATATGAAATGAGTTATATCATGTTTGATATTCATGGAAAGAAAATAGGCCTTCATTTTATTATCCAACAGCTACAATTTACTATTCTTTTCTTTCAACTATTGCTCCTGTCTGTGCATTTCTCTACTTTCAGAGTATTCTCCAGTTTCTGTTTTCCCCATCTGATATAGAGTTAGTCTTCTTGCTTTAGTCTCTTTCTAGTCAGTTGCACTATCAGGTGTTTGAAGTGTACAATTGTATTACTCTGCTCCAAGGACACTTAAGTGTTTGATGGCTCTAAAATAAATTCAGATTTCTTAGGGTGACATTTAGGATTCTCAAGTAACTTGAGCTGCTTCTCCCCTTTCCCCCATATTCACCAATAGCTCTCTCCAACAATTTTGCCCACTTTCTGACTCTGTCCCCATCTTCCACTTCCAGTACCACACTCTTTTCCATAAACATTGAATCTGGTCATGATCATTCCTGTCTTCCTCCAGATATCATTTTTTTCTCCATTTTTAAGGCACAGGTTACCTCTGATGCTACTAAGGAGTAAACACTTCAGGCTACAAGAATCTCCTTTTTTTGGAACTCCCAAGCACGTGGGTAAAAAGTAATAATTGATTCAAATTCTAGCTAAATCTGATGAACTTGGGCAAGCTCCTCAATACTGCAAAGTATGAGGTTTTTACTGATGAAAAGCATGAAAATATCACATCTGATAACTTGGCAGGTAATATATATGAAAGGTCTAGCTTAGCACGAATCAGAGAACAGATTCTAAGTATAAATTAGTTTTTTATTCTATGTTTGCACATGTAAAGATTAAAAATATTATTCTTTAGATATTTACATTTTACTATTTTATGCCTTGTTTTTGCTTTATCAGGACCTGCAACTTTTTGTTAATGCTATGTATATACCAATACTTTACCTTGGAATCAGTCCAAGTTGGTGGTATTCCTAATAACAAAAAAGACAGATAATAATATCAGAGAGAAAAAGCTTTATTTAAGAATATATTCAGGTGTTGAATTGTCATATATGATGGTCATCCAATCAAACTATATGAAATTATAAAATCCATAGTGATGTCAATATAATTAGCATCATCTTAAGGTACAGAATTATTCACCACAAATTTATAGATACTGTATTTCAGAGAACTTGACAGAAAATTGACTATAGTACACTAAAGAGGAAAATATTCTTGACTGGCGAATATATATTCTGTGTGATTTCATATTCAAACAAAATCTGTTGAACAAATTGAGAATAAAATAAAATATATAGTTTACTTCTGTCACATGGTTATGCTTAAGAGGAAACTAATATTTGACAACTTGGGATATAAGGGAGCTTGTAATATTATGCCTTGGGATTCCTGAAATTTGCCAAAGATATTGAATGCAGGTGACTTTTATATGAATGGAGGCGACTGGCTTCAAACTGTTGGCTTAGACAGTAAAGAATCCACCCACAATGTGGGAGACCCAGGTTTGATCCCTGGGTTGGGAAGATCCCTGGAGAAGGGAATGGCTATCCACTCCAGTATTCTTGCCTAGAAAATTCCATGGGCAGAGGAACCTGGCAGGCTTCAGTCCATGGGGTTACAAAGAGTTGCACATGACTGAGAGACTAACACTTTCACTTTTGATACTTAGCATTTGCTGGATTTGTTGAAGATTTTAAGTTATTATACTTTGAAATACAGTTACTAGTGTAACTGATTATACTGTGACACAGTTGTGACCTCAACTGTAATTATTTAGTTTATTCCTAATGAAACTAGTAGCTTAGATTTAGAAATATATTTACCATACTCTCTTCTTTTGAACATCTTTATTTGATGAATACATCATCATGTTTTAGTAATTCAGTATTATGTATGTCATGGCCTTTTCCCACTTTCTTGCTGTTCCTTGATTTTGGAAGTTTAGTGACATTATAATCAGTTGTCCATAAGGATGATTGATATTTGTTTCATAAAGTTATAAATTCTTCATAATTTTTTTCATAGCATTTATGACTTCCTTATTTCTTAGACTATAAATAAATGGGTTTAACAAGGGAATCACCAGAGTATAAAAAATAGCAACAGGTATATCTTTATCTTCATCATTAACTGAATTTGGTCGAACATACATGAAAAGAAGGGAACCATAGAATATTGAGACAGAGAGAAAATGGGATGCACACGTAGATAAGGCTTTACCTTTTCCCTCTTTGGACTTCATCTTGAAAATTGTGAAAAGAATAAAAAGGTAAGAGATTATTACTGTGGTAATAGTGAAGACTAAAACTGACCCTGCAAAGATGAATATCATCAATTCATTGATATAAGGATCCACACAAGAGTGTCTGTATAATGGAAGCACATCACACAAAAAGTGATTGATTTGATGAGACTTACAGAAAGTTAGCCTAAACAGAAGTCCTACTTGAATCGTGGGATGAATGTTTCCAGCTATGTAGGCCCCTGTGGTCATCTGAATGCAGAGTTTCTTTGACATCATAGTGTGGTACTGCAGTGGTTTGCAGATGGCCACATAGCGATCATAGGCCATTGCTGCCAGGAGAAAGCAATCTGTAGTTTCAGCAAGGCAGAGACAATAAAATTGTGCCATGCATTCATAGAGGGAAATCATTCTGTCTTTAGAAAAGAGGTTCTCTAGCATCTTTGGGGTAATGGCACAGGAACAACAGGAATCCATCAGAGCGAGATTCCCCAGAAAGATGTACATTGGTGTGTGAAGACGATGCTCTGTGACTATCAGTGCCACCAGGCCAAGATTTCCCACCATGGTGATCAGATAGATGGTAAAGAACACCAGAAACAGAAGGGTCTTCAGCTCTGGATGATTTGTAAATCCTATCAGGATAAACTCTGTTGTCAAGGAGTGGTTATCCTCAGTCATATCCACCTTTTCTGTTGACATAGGAATTGTGGAGATAAGATTTGAAATTATAATGTCAATAATTTTCCCTTCAAAATTTTTTTTTAATATATTGAATAGAGCTCTTCCTTATTTCCTCTGGGAAACAGGGACACATACCTGTATGAGACATTCATTTCTTTGTAATGTCAGCTTTTATGATCTTGACTCTGAAACTCAGATTTCCCAAGAATATTTTGGTAATTCTAGGGAGGATGCTTACAATGGAAAAGGCTTGTCTTTAAGAATTTATGAAGAATACTATACATATCAGTGTGTGTGTATGTGTGCTCAGTTGTATCTGGCTCTTTGCGACCCCAATGACTGTAGACTGTAGCCCACCAGGCTCCTCTGTCCATGGAATTTTCCAGGCAAGAATACTGGAGTGGGTTGCCATTTCCTTCTCCAGTACATATCCAGGACACTCATATTTGATTCAGCATTCCCAAATAACATATGTCAGTTTTTATATTAGAGGTCCTTAAATATCAAGTCACTTTATATACATATGTGTGTGTGTATGTATGTGTGTATGTATGATTGTGTGTGTGTGTGTGTGTATATTAAATTGAGCAAGATTTTTCACACACCCTCTCAGTAGAGGGTATGTTTAAAATGTGTACACAGATATGTTAAATTTATATCTTAGGAATTGCATGAAAATCACTAAGGGTTAAGGAGAGGCCTGTTCTTATTAAAGAAAACTACCTTGGAAAGCTAAGAAAAGAAATACCCATAGCTTATCACCTCTTTTATCTGTTTTCCCAGTGTCATGCTAAATCCATTATTCTCTTTGAAGGTACCCAAATATCTAAATCCTTTCCTCTTTTATATTAAGCATAACTTTTATATATGATACTTAATGAAGTTTACTCAGTGCCCCAGACTGTATACCAGTCTCCATTTGTTGAATGATCAAGAGTGTCTTATATACCCGATACAAATTAGAATTGCTTATGTAAAATCCAATATTGCTTTTGTTTCATGTGTGCATGCACAATTTCTTATGTTTAAATTTATTTATGTTTAATTGCAGGATAACTGCTTTATAATATTGTGTTGGTTTCTGCCATACATCAACATGCATCAGTCATAGGTGCACATATGTCCCCTCCCTCTTGAAACTCCCTCCCATCTCCCACCCTATCCCACCCCTCTAGGTTGTTACAGAGTTCTGGATTGAGCTCCCTGTGTTGTATGCTAGATACTTTGAGGTTTCCTGTGACTTATACTTCTATAACAGCTGTGGAGAGCTATGGGAAAAAAGCATGATTGATTCCAGTCCTATGTCCAGTTCAGTGACCTGGGATGGGTGAACTTGTTTTCAGTATCCTACCAAACATCCTTAATGAACTATTTGGTGTCTGAAAATTGAAATTTGATTATGAAGAATAGTTTACAAAGGATAGTATTGAAATTCATTGTTTAAAAAAATTAGCGTCTCTTTATTTTACCTGAATTAGTGTATCTACTATTTTACTAATTCCTGGAAAAATTATGTAAGATTTTCTAAAGTATGTCACAGTATGTAAAAGCTAATAAATAAAAGAAAGCCACGCCTTTATACTTTAGTTTTCTAACACTTAGGAAGAGAGAAAATCCTTTAAATCTTAATGTGATTTATGAGAACAAATCTTGCTTTTCTTTTAAAGGCTATATTCTATTATTATTTAGTGATCTACAAGAACATTTTGACTGAGTTTCAATTATATAAATTCTTTGGTCAAAATGGTTTATTTGAATTCCAAACTACAGGCAATGGCTGAAAGTTTTCTTTATTTTTTTGTTTTAAAATATTTAATAGCTAAGATAGAAAAAACTTTCTGTATGTAGTCCTTAATGATATAACAGAATTATATTCTGTTCTTTCCTGTATTTTTTGAAGGTCTACATTATAATCAGAGAGGTCAGCATAAATTGCAATAAATTTTCTCATCCTAGTTCCCATAGTTTTCAGTTTTGAGACTAGCTAGAATGATAACTAGTTGAAATCTAGCAACAACAAAAAATGCTCAATGATTCATAAAAATAAATATTAATTGACATTAATATTAAAAGTAAAAGTGAACTAGACTATTCCTCTTACCTTGATTTCACTAAGTGGTTTGTAACACCTCATTGTTTGCTTTATGGTTTAGGTCTACTAGAATTTCAGAATATAAACCTCTAACACATTTGGGATTAAAAGAATAAACAACTGAAAGGCTACTAATAGGCCAGTGTCAATAATTATTTTCCATACAAATGTAAATTTTCCATCAAATGCTAAAGGGATTTCCTTGCAATGACCTCACTGTATTTCTATGGGGAGATTAGGTCACTATGACATACACTCCTCCCTCCATGGGATTCTCTAGGCAAGAGTAATGGAGTGGGTTGCCATTTCCTTTTCCAGGGGATCTTCCCAACCCAGGGATCGAACCCAGGTCCTCTGCATTCCAGGCAGACGCTTTAACCTCTGAGCCACCAGGGAAGTCTGACATACACTACCTAACTTTAATTAAAGATGACCTGTGGTTCGGGAAGATCCCCTGGAGGAGGAAATGGCAACCCACTCCAGTATTCTTGAAATGGCAACCCACTTCAGTATTTTTGTCTAGAAAATCCCATGGACAGAGGAGCCTGGTGGGCTGCAATCCATGGGGTTGCAAAGAATCAGACGCAATTTAGCCACTGAGCATGAATGAAAAATTTAAAGTGAAAGACCTTCATTAAAGTCAGTAAGGTAATTTGAGATCATCTTGCTGAATCTTATTTAACTGACCTAATTTTTATGATTCTTTGCATTCTTTGTGTAAAATGTAAAATGGTCAGAAGAGGTTGGTTTCACCTCTTACTGGATGAATTAATATGTTTATGGGATTAATACGGTTTATGAAAGATGATTGGATTTGGAGGTGTAGAAGATTCAGCCACGGTATCAACTTCTTCCCTCTGTGAGTTGACTTTGGCTCCATGTCCTCCAAAACCCATTTTGGAAACTTTGATGTTATTAATATTATATATTCCTACATATGAATTACTGAGACTATTCTCTTTTCTTTTAAATTTACAGCAGCTGCATTTGTCTTTATTATGCTGATTCCCCCTTAATTCTAATAATCACTCTTCAGCATGCTGTATATTTGTTAGTATATCTGTAATCAGTCACTCATCCCCCAGCCTCTATGAGCTTAAGAGGGAAGAGATGTCTCTCTTATGTTCATTTCTTTATTTTTAACACTGGAATAATATGTGACACTTTCACGTGCTGAACAAATATTTGTCTGAAGATGAAAAAAAGATAATACTCCCTTGCTCATGTATTTAAAATGGTCTTTGGTTCGTTTTTAAACAAACAATTTCCCTTTATTTTGCCAGCCCTGTTGCTGCACAGTTTGTCTGTATCTTGCTTCCACTTTGCTTGCTTCCTCTCACCTCAGGTCACTTGGCCATGTACATTCCTTCGCTCTTCCTCTGTGCACCTGCTTCATTAATTTGCTTATGTTTCCTCATCTAAAATATCTTTTTCTCACTGTCTATCACCCCAGTCCTACTCATTCTTGATCTCAAATGAGATCTCTTTCCTGAGGATTTTTCTAGTCCTCCCTCTAAATTAAAAGGTTTTCTTTTTCCTGGTCTTTGTGATAATTACCTGCCTTTATAATGCATTTGTGACTTTATCAAATATTAATTGTATGTGTTATGCGTCTTGATTGTAAAGACATTGGCTAAATATTCATAAGTCACTGGTCATGTCTTACATCTTTTGGGCTCCTGACAACAAAATGAGTTAGATTCTTAATACAAGCTGCATTGATTTTTCAAATTTCAGTTCTGTTTAACCTTAAATCAAATATTTACAATATATAGGGTGTTGGAAACAACTGTGGGTAGAATAAGCACAGGATAAGGAGTAGTTAGATTTTAGAAATGGCTCCTGAAAAGAAGTTCATAATCTAGTGGGGAGAAGACAGTTACATTGGTAACGAGGAAACAACTCAAGCTGTGGTATAAAAAAGTATAAACATATAGTATGAAAATAAGGAGAATAAAATGAATAGAGACCTGAAAGAAAAAAAAAGATTTTTTCATTGAAAGTATCATTTCACATGAACCTTGGTGGATAAGTAGGATTGTACTACATGAAGCACATGTAGAAAAGAAACAGCAGACTGGAAGCATATGTTAAATTTTGGAAGATTGAAATAGCAAGACCAAATTACAAAGTGGATAGTTTGGCTGAAGTATATGCATACATGATATAGGAGATATTTACAGTATCTTACTTATATGTACTTATAGGGCATGGGAAAATTGAAAATTGTTGTGTTTGGGTCCTTCCCTGATAATTCCCTGAACCCTCTGTCTCAGTAAGGTCAAAACCAATGCTAAAAGGAAACTCCAAAGAGCATCTAATTATCTGCCTAACCAAGCTGTGGTGTTTGGTACTATTGAAAATCTTCAACTTTGGTTCTGTGGTAAAACTCACTGCTTCTGTCTTCCTGAGTGTTGATCTCAATTTTAATGCTGGGTTGTGTTTCTCTCTTTGCTTTTACAGTGTTTGTGTTCCCCTTGGTTCTGTACTTGACCAAGTTCTCTTTCATTCTCTGAGTTTCCTCCAGATTATCACATCTACTTGTATATTTCAGTTATATTCCATCTTCTGATGATTTCTATAGGAGAGTAACAAGACACTGTTTTGGTTTTAATTTACAACCCCTTTTATTTTTATTATCTTTTATGTATTGCTGTTTTACTTTTTAGTTTTATTTTATATTGGAGTATAGTTGATTCGTAATGTTGTGTTAGTTTCAGGTTACAGCAAAGTGATTCAGTTATACACATTTTTATCTTATCTTTTTCAAATTTTTTTTCCTGTTTAGGTTGTTGTTGTTGTTGTTCAGTCACTAGGTTGTGTCCGACTCTTTGTGATCCCATGGACTGCAGCACGCCAGGCCTCCCTGTACCTCACCATCTCGCAGAGTTTGCCCAAGTTCATATCTATTGAATCACTAATGCCATCCAACCATCTCATCCTTTGTCACCCTCTTCTCCTTTGCCTTTGATCTTTCCCAGCATCAGGGTCTTTTCCAATGAATTGGCTGTTTGCATCAGGTGGCCAAAGTTCTGGAGCTTCAGCTTCAGCATCAGTCCTTAAGATGAGTGTTCAGGGTTGATTTCCCTTGGGATTGACTGGTTTGACTCCTTGCTGTCCAAGGGACTTTCAAGAGTCTTCTCCAGTACTGCAATTCAAAAGCATCAATTCTTCGCCATTCAGTCTTCTTTATGGTCCAACTCTTACATCCATATATGACTACTGGAAAGATCATAGCTTTGACTATATGGACCTATGTCAGCAAAGTTATGTCTTTGCTTTTTAATATGCTGTCTAGGTTTGTCATAGCCTTTCTTCCAAGAAGCAAGCATATTCTAATTTCACAGCTGCAGTTACCATCTGCAATGATTTTGGAGCCCAAGTGAAAATCTGTTACTGTGTCCACTTTTTCCTCTTCTCTTTGACATTAAGTGATGGGACCAGATCCATGATCTTAGTTTTTGTGGTTTTTTTAAAATTTTTTTTTTAATTTTATTTTATTTTTAAACTTTACAATATTGTATTAGTTTTGCCAAATATCGAAATGAATCCGCCACAGATATACATGTGTTCTCCATCCTGAACCCTCCTCCCTCCTCCCTCCCCATACCATCCCTCTGGGTCGTCCCAGTGCACCAGCCCCAAGCATCCAGTATCGTGCATCGAACCTGGATTGGCGACTCGTTTCATACATGATATTATACATATTTCAATGCCATTCTCCCAAATCTTCCCACCCTCTCCCTCTCCCACAGAGTCCATAAGACTGTTCTATACATCAGTGTCTCTTTTGCTGTCTCGTACACAGGGTTATTGTTACCATCTTTCTAAATTCCATATATATGCGTTAGTATACCGTATTGGTGTTTTTCTTTCTGGCTTACTTCACTCTGTATAATAGGCTCCAGTTTCATCCACCTCATTAGAACTGATTCAAATGTATTCTTTTTAATGGCTGAGTAATACTCCATTGTGTATATGTACCAAAGCTTTCTTATCCATTCATCTGCTGATGGACATCTAGGTTGCTTCCATGTCCTGGCTATTAGAAACAGTGTTGCAATGAACATTGGGGTACACGTGTCTCTTTCCCTTCTGGTTTCCTCAGTGTGTATGCCCAGCAGTGGGATTGCTGGGTCATAAGGCAGTTCTATTTCCAGTTTTTTAAGGAATCTCCACACTGTTCTCCATAGTGGCTATACTAGTTTGCATTTTTTTAAATGTTGAGTTTTAAGCCAGTTTTTTCACCCTCCTCCTTCATCTTCATCAAGAGGATCTTTAATTCTTCTTCGCTTTCTGCCATTAGATTGGTATCATTTGCATATCTAAGATTGTTGATATTTCTCCTGGCAATCTTGATTTCAGCTTGTGATTTATCCTGCCCAGCATTTTGCATGATGCACTCTGGATATAAGTTAAATAAACAGGTGAGAATGTACAGCCATTTTGTACCCCTTTCCCAATTTTGAGCCAGTCATTTGTTCCAAGTAAGGTTCTAACTGGACTTCCCATGTGGCTCAGCTGGTAAAGAATCTGCCTACAATGAGGGAGACCTGGGTTCAATCCCTGGGTTGGGAAGATCCCCTGGAGAAGGAAAAGGCTACCCACTCCAGTATTTTGGCCTGGAGAATTCCATGGGCAGTATAGTCTATGGGGTCACAAAGAATAGGACACGACTGAGCGACTTTCACTTCACTTTACTTCACTTCAAGTTCTAACTGTTGCTTTTTGACCCTTATACAGGTTTCTCAGGAGACAGGTAAGATAGTCTCTGGTATTCCCATCTTTTTAAAAAATTTCCTCAGTTTGTTTTGATCCACACAGTCAAAGGCTTTTGTGTAATCATTGAAATAGAAGTCGATGCTTTTCTGGAATTCCTGGCTTTCCCTATGATCCAGTATGTTAGCAATTTGATCTCTGGTTCCTCTGCCTTTTCTAAACCCAGCTTGTACACTTGAAAGTTTTTGATTCAAGTGCTGCTGAAGCCTGGCTTGAAGGATTTTGAGTACTAGCTTACTAGCATGGGAAGTGATCACTATTGTCCTGTAGTTTGAACATTCTTTAGCTCTGCCCTTCTTTGGAATTGGTATGAAAACTGACTGTTTTCAGTCCTGTGGCAAACGCTGGGTTTTCCAAATTTGATGATAGCACTTTTGAGTGCAACTCTCTATTGAGTGCAGCACTTTAACACCATCATCTTTTAGTATTTTTTATTTTATATAGCTCAGCTGAAATTCCATCACCTCCACTAGCTTTATTGGTAGTAATACTTCCTAAGACCCACTTGACCTCACACTCCAGGATGTCTGGCTCTGAGTGAGTAATCACACTGTCATGGTTATCTGGGTCATCAAGACCTTTTTTCTACAGTTCTTCTATATATTCTTACCACCTCTTCTTAATATTTTCTGCCTCTGTTAAGTCTTTACTGATTCTGCCCTTTATCATGCGCATCCTCGCATGAACTGTTCCTTTGATATCTCTAGTTTTCTTGAAGAGATCTCTAGTCTTTCCCATTCTGTTGTTTTCCTCTTTTTTTTTTGCATTGTTCATTGAAGAAGGCCTTCTTATCTCTCCATGCTATTCTCTATAACTCTGCATTCAGTTGGGTTTATCTTTCCCTTTCTCCCTTGCTTTTAGCTTCTCATCTTTCCTCAGCTATTTGTAAAGCCTCTTCTGACAACCACTTTGCCTTCTTGCATTTCTTTTTCTTTGCTGCTGCTAAGTCGCTTCAGTCATGTCCGACTCTGTGCGACCCCATAGACGACAGCCCACCAGGCTCCCACATCCCTGGGATTCTCCAGGCAAGAACACTGGAGTGGGTTGCCATTTCCTCCTCCAGTGCATGAAAGTGAAAAGTGAAAGTGAAGTCGCTCAGTCGTGTCTGACTCTTAGCGACCCCATGGACTGCAGCCTACCAGGCTCCATCCATGGGATTTTCCAGGCAAAAGTACTGGAGTGGGGTGTCAACTGCCCCCTGTACAATGTTATGAACTTCAGTCTGTAGTTCTTCAGGCATTCTATCTACCAGATCGAATCCCTTGAATCTGTTTGTCACTTCCACTGTGTAATCATAAGAGATGTGATTTAAGTCACAACTGAATGACATAGTGTCAGTCCCCACTTTCTTTACTTTAAGCCTCAATTTTGCTATAAGGAGCTGATGAGCTGAGCCACAGTCAGCTCCAGGTCTTGTTTTCACTGACTGTATAGAGCTTCTCCATCTTCGACTACAAAGAATATAATCAATTTGATTTCAGTATTGAACATTTGGTGATGTCCCAGTGTAGAGTCATTTCTTGAGTTATTGAAAAGTGTGTTTGCTGTGACCAGTGCATTCTCTTGGCAAAGCTCTATTAGCCTTTGGCCCTGCTTCAGTTTGTACTCCAAAGCCAAACTTGCCTACTACGCCAGGTATCTCTTGACTTCCTTCTTTTGCATTCCAGTCCCCTATAATGAAAAGGACATCTTTTTTTGGTGTTAGTTCTAGAAGGCCTTGTAGGTCATCATAGAAGTGGTCTACCTCATCTTTGGTATTAGTGCTTGGGGCATAGACTTGAATTGCTGTGAAGTTGAATGGTTTGCCTTGGAAATGAACTGAGATCACTCTGTTGCTTTTGAGATTGTGCCCAAGTACTGCATTTCAGACTCTTGTTAACTATGAAGGCTACTCCATTTCTTCTAAGGGATTCTTGCCTACAGTAGTAGATATAATGGTCATCTTAATTAAATTCACCTATTCCTGTCCATTTTAGTTCACTGATTCCTAAGATGCTGATGTTCACTCTTGCCATTTCCTACTTGACCATGTCCAATTTACCTTGATTCATGGACATAACGTTCCAGGATCCTATGCAATATTGTTCTTTACAGCATCAGACTTTACTTTCACTATCAGACATATACATATTTGAGTGTCATTTCAATGACACTTTGGCCTAGCCACTTCATTCTTTCTGGCACTATAGTATAATTGCCCTCTGCTCTTCCCCAGTAGTATATTGGACACCTTCCAACTTGGGGGCTTATCTTTTGGTGTCATATCCTTTTGCCTTTTTATACTGTTCATGGGATTCTCACTGCAAAAATACTAGAGTGGTTTGTCATTCCCTCCTCCAGTGGATCACATTTTCTCAGAACTCTCTACTATATCCCATCCATTTTGGGTTGCCCTGCCTGGCATGGCTGATAGCTTCATTGAATTACATAAACCCACTTGCCACAAGGCAGTGATCCATTAAAGGGCCTGTTTAGGTTACTGCAGAATATTGATCAGAGTTCCATGTGTTGAATAGTAGGTCCTTGTAGGTTAACTATTTTAAATAGTAGAATGTACATGTCAATCCCAAACTCAATTTATCCATTCCTCAACATTTTCCCTTTGGTAACCATAAATTTGTCTTCTAAGTCTGTTTCTGTTTTGTAAGTAAATTCATTTATATCATTAAAAAAAAAGATTCCACATAGAAGTGATTCTATATGTATTTGACTTTCTCTCTCTGACTTACTTCACTTAGTAAAATCTCCAGGTCCATCCATGTTGCTGCAAATGGCCTTACTTCATTCTTTGTTATGGTGAATTATATCCCATGGTATACGTGTTCCATATATTGTTTATCCATTCTTCTGTGGATGGACATTTAGGTTGTTTCCATGTGTTGGCCATTGTAAATAGTGCTGCAGTCAACATTGGGGTGCATGTATCCTGTTGAACCTTGTTTTTCTTCAGACATATGCTCAGTGAAGGGATAGCTCTATTTTTAGTTTTTTAAGAAACCCCCATACTGTTTTCCATAATGAATGTACCAATTCACATTTCCACCAATAGTGTAGGAAGGTTCCCTTTTTGAAACACATTCTCCAGCATTTATTGTTTGTAGACTTTTTGATGATGGCCATGCTGCCCGTGTGGTGTGTGGTGATACCTCATTGTAGTTTTGATTTGCATTTCTCTAATAATTAGTGATGTCAAGCATCTTTTCATGTGTCTCTTGGCAATTTGCATGTCTTCTTTGGAGAAATGTCTATGTCTTCTGCCTATTTTTTGATTGGATGTTTGTTTATTTTAATATTGAGCTACATGACCTGTTTGTAAATTTTGGAGGTTAATCCATTGTCAGTCACATCATTTGCAAATATTTTATTCTATTCTGTGAGTTGTACTTTGATTTTGTTTATGATTTCCTTTGCTGTGCAAAATTCTTTTGAGTTAATTTGGGTTTCATTTGTTTATTTTTGTTTTTATGACTCTTACTGTAGAAGATGGATTGAAAAAGATCTTGTTGCAATTTCTGTTGAAGATTGTTCTTCGGTGTTTTCCTCTAAAGACTTTATAGTTCAGTTCAGTTCAGTTCAGTTCAGTTGCTCAGTCGTGTCCGACTCTTTGTGACCCCATGAATCACAGCACGCCAGGCCTCCCTGTCCATCACCAACTCCCAGAGTTCACTCAGACTCACGTCCATTGAGTCAGTGATGCCATCCAGCCATCCCATCCTCTGTCGTCCCCTTCTCCTCCTGCCCCCAATCGCTCCCAGCATCAGAGTCTTTTCCAATGAGTCAACTCTTCGCATGAGGTGGCTAAAGTACTGGAGTTTCAGCTTTAGCATCATTCCTTTCAAAGAAATCTCAGGGCTGATTTCCTTCAGAATGGACTGGTTGAATCTCCTTGCAGGCCAAGGGGCTCTCAAGAGTCTTCTCCAATACCACAGTTCAAAAGCATTAATTCTTCTGTGCTCAGCCTTCTTCACAGTCCAGCTCTCACATCCATACATGACCACAGGAAAAACCATAGCCTTGACTAGATGAAACTTTGTTGGCAAAGTAATGTCTCTGCTTTTGAATATGCTATCTAGGTTGGTCATAACTTTCCTTCCAAGGAGTAAGTGTCTTTTAATTTCATGGCTGCAGTCACCATCTGCAGTGATTTTGGAGCCCCCCCGAAATAAAGTCTGACACTGTTTCCCCATCTGTTTCCCATGAAGTGATGGGACCGGATGCCATGATCTTCATTTTCTGAATGTTGAGCTTTAAGCCAACTTTTTCACTCTCCTCTTTCACTTTCATCAAGAGGTTTTCAGTTCCTCTTCACTTTCTGCCATAAGAGTGGTGTCATCTGCATATCTGAGGTTATTGATATT
The DNA here is from genome assembly GCF_019923935.1 of Bubalus bubalis. Taxonomy (NCBI): domain Eukaryota; kingdom Metazoa; phylum Chordata; class Mammalia; order Artiodactyla; family Bovidae; genus Bubalus; species Bubalus bubalis. The sequence continues at coordinate 88,122,028 of NC_059157.1, read as the reverse complement.
TCTCCCGGCAATCTTGATTCCAGCTTGTGCTTCTTCCAGTCCAGCGTTTCTCATGATGTACTCTGAGTATAAGTTAAATAAACAGGGTGACAATATACAGCCTTGACGTACTCCTTTTCCTATTTGGAATCAGTCTGTTGTTCCATGTCCAGTTCTAACTGTTGCTTCCTGACCTACATACAGATTTCTCAAGAGGCAGGTCAGGTGGTCTGGTATTCCCATCTCTTTCAGAATTTTACACAGTTTATTGTGATCCACACAATCAAAGGCTTTGGCATAGTCAATAAAGCAGAAATAGATGTCTTTCTGGAACTCTCTTGCTTTTTCCATGATCCAGCGGATGTTGGCAGTTTGATCTCTGGTTCCTCTGCCTTTTCTAAAACCAGCTTGAACATCAGGAAGTTCACGGTTCACATATTGCTGAAGCCTGGCTTGGAGAATTTTGAGCATTACTTTACTAGCATGTGAGATGAGTGCAATTGTGCGGTAATTTGAGCATTCTTTGGCATTGCCTTTCTTTGGGATTGGAATGAAAACTGACCTTTTCCAGTCCTGTGGCCACCGCTGAGTTTTCCAAATTTGCTGGCTTATTGAGTGCAGCACTTTCACAGCATCGTCTTTCAGGATTTGCAAGAGCTCAACTGGAATTCCATCACCTTCACTAGCTTTGTTAGTAGTGATGCTTTCTAAGGCCCACTTGAGTTCACACTCCAGGATGTCTGGCTCTAGGTCAGTGATCACATCATTGTGATTATCTGGGTTGTGAAGATCCTTTTTGTACAGTTCTTCTGTGTATTCTTGCCACCTCTTCTTAATATCTTCTGCTTCTGTTAGGTCCATATCTGGTCTTAGATTTAAATTATTAAATTTTTGATTAATGATTTAATAATAAATGCATTTAATAAATTTAAATTGTTATATTTAAAATTAAATTTAAATTTGATATTGTTTTATATTTAAATTTTTACTATTTTCCACCTCATTTTGCTTGATCAGAACCTGGTGATTTTTGTTAATGCCTTAAATGTATCAATAATTTATCTTGGAGTCAGTCTTAATTTGGTGGTATTCCTAATAACAAGCAAGACAAGTAACAGTATCAGCAAGAAAAACTTTATTTAAGAATATATCTATGTATTGGATTGTCATATATGATGGTAAACCAATCAAACTATTTAGAAATATCACATCCATGGTGATGTCAATATAAATACCATCATATTCAAGTACAGATTTTTAAATCACAAATTTATAGATACTTTACTTCAGAGAGTAATAGAGTAAAAAAATACTTAATTTTAGAGAATATTGACTAATAATAAAGATGAAAATGTTTTTGATTAGCAAATATATATTCAGTTTGGTTTCATATTAAAAGAAAACCTGTTGAACAGACTCAGACTCAAATGATACATAAAGACTATTTGTATCACATAGTTCTTCTTAAGAAAAGTCTAATAATCAAAAACTTGGGATATGTGAGAGTTCGCAAATTTTTGCCTTGGGATTCCTGAAATTTGCCAAAAATATTGAATTGGAGGTGACCTCATATATACTGACTTCAATTCTTAGCATTTGTAGAATTTGTTGAAAATTGTAACTTACTTGGACAGGGAAGCCTGGCATGCTGCAGTCCATGGGGTTGCAAGGAGTCAGACACGACTGAGCACTGAACTGAACTAATACTCTGAAACATAATTTCACATAATTGTGATCTCAAGGGTAGTTAGTTCATTCCTCATGAAACCTCTAGTAGTTTAGCTTTTGAAATGTATTTACCACACTCTTTTCTTTTAAACTTGTTAATTTTCCTAATACATCATCATGTTTTAGTAATTTAATGTTATATATGACATGGCCATTTCCATTTTCTCAGTATTCCTTGATTTTGAAAAAAGTTTAATGACATTACAATCAGTTGTCCATATTGGATGATAGTTGTTTCATAATGTTATAAATTCTTCTCCATAATTTTTTTCAGAACACTTATTACTTCCTTATTTCTTAGACTATAAATAACTGGGTTTAACAAGGGAATCAGTAGAGTATAAAAAATTGCTATTTTTATATAACAATTTTTATATAACGATATAGATATATTGTTATCATCTTTATTACCTGAATTTGGTCGAACATACATGAAAAGGAAGGAAGAACTATAGAATGTTGAAACAGAGAGAAAGTGGGCTGCACATGTAAGGTTTTGCCTTTTCTGTCTTTGGATTTCATCATGAAAATTGTGAAAAGAATAAAAACATAAGAGATTATTACTATAGTAATATTGAAGACAAAACTGACTCTGCAAAGATGAGTATCATCAATTCATTGATGTAAGGATCCACACAGGAGAGTCTATATAATGGTAGGACATCACAAAAAAAGTGATTGATTTGATGGGACCTATAGGAAACCTCTTGATGAAAGTGAAAGAGGACAGTGAAAAACTTGGCTTAAAACTCAACATTCAGAAAACTTAGATCATGACATCCGGTCCAATCACTTCATTGGAAATAGATGGGGAAACAATGGAAACAGGGAGAGACTATATTTTGGGCTCCAAAATGACTGCAGATGGTGACTGCAGCCATGAAATTAAAAGACACTTGCTGATTGAAAGAAAAGCTATGGCCAACCTAGACAGTATATTAAACAGCCTAGACATTACTTTGCCAAGAAAGGTCCATCTAGTCAAAGCTATGGTTTTTCCAGTAGTTATGTATGGATGTGAGAGTTGGACTATAAAGAAAGCTGAGCACTGAAGAATTGATGCTTTTGAACTGTGGTGTTGGAGAAGACTCTTGAGAGTCCCTTTGACTTCAAGGAGATCCAACCAGTCCATCTTAAAGGAAATCAGTCCTGAATATTCATTGGAAGGACTGATGCTGAAGCTGAAACTCCAACACTTTGGCCACCTGATGTGAAGAACTGACTCACTAGAGAAGACCCTGATTCTGGGAAAGACTGAAGGCGGGAGGAGAAGGGGATGACAGAGGATGAGATGGTTGGATGGCATTACTGACTCAATGGACATGAGTTTGAGTAGACTCTGGGAGTTGGTGATGGACAGGGAGGCATGGCATGCTGCAGTCCATGGCGTTGCAAAGAGTTGGACATGACTGAGTGACTGAACTGACTGACTGACAGATAGTTAACCTACACAGAAACCCTACATGAATCATGGTATGAATGTTTCCAGCTATGTAGGCCTCTGTGGTCATCTGAATGCAGAGTTTCTTTGATATCATGGTGTGGTACTGCAGTGGTTTGCAGATGGCTGTATAGCGATCATAGGCCATTGCTGCCAGGAGAAAGCAATCTGCAGTTTCAGGCAAGCAGAAAAAATAAAATTGTGCCATGCATTCATAGAGTGAAATCATTCTATTTTTAGAAAAGAAGTTCTGTAGCGTCTTTGGGGTAATGGCACTGGAACAATAGGAATCCATCAGAGTGAGATTACCCAGGAAGATGTACATTGGTGTGTGAAGAGAATGCTCTATAACTATCCTCAACATTCAAGGCCATATATGACACACTTACAGCTAACATACTCAGTGGTGGGAAACTGAAAGCATTTCCTCTTCTTCCTTTTCCAGAAGAAGATAAGGTTGCGAACTCTTGCCACTTCAATTCAACATAGTCTTGGAAGTCCTAGCCATATAAATCAGAGAAGAAGAAAAGATAAAATAATTCAAATTGGAAAGTAAGAAGTAAAATTGTTACATTTAGCAGATGACATAATACTGTACATAGAAAATCCTAATGATGAAACTGGAAAACTCTTAGAGCTTGTCAGTGAATTTGGTAAAGTTGCAGGATGCAAACTTAATATACAGAAGCATGTTACACTTCTCTATACTAAGGATGAAGTATCAGAAAGAGAAATTAAGAAACAATTCCATTTATCATCACATCAAAAAGAAAAAAATAGTTAGAAATAAACCTATCTAAGGAGGTTAAAGTCTGGTATTCAGAATACTGTGAGACATGGAAGAAAGAAACTGAAGACAGCACAAAGAGATTGAAAGATATACCGTGTTCTTGTACTAAAAGAATTTATATGATCAAAATCACCATACTAACCAAGTATTACTGACTACATATTATTTACATATTATTCAACCCCCATCAAAATAATAATGACATTTTTTCATAAGCAAAAAATGTTTAAATTTGTATGGAAGCACAGAAGACTCCAAACAGCCATAACAATCTTGAAAAAGAAGAACTGAACTGGTGGAATCATGTTCCCTGTCTTCAGAGTATACCACAAAACTACTGTATTCAAAATTGTATAGTACTGGCTAAAAACAGACATGTAGATCAATGAAACAGAGGGTAAAGCCCATGAATAAACCCGCATACTTATAGTCACTTAATTTATGGCAGAAGAGGCAAGAATACACAATGGAGAACAGACAGTCACTTGCAGAAGCGCTGTTGGGAAAACTGGACAGCTACATGTAAAAAAAGAAAATTTGAACATTCTCCAACATTGTAGACAGAAATAAACTCAAAGACATGAATGTAAGACCAGATTAAAGACCTAAATGTAAGACCACATACTGTTAAACTTCTACAGGAAAACATAGGTAGAACAGTCTTTGCCATAAATTGCAGCAATATTTCCTTAAATTAGTTTACTAAAATCAAAGGAAACAAAAGCAAAATTGAACAAGTGGGGTCTAATTAAACTTAAAAGATTTTGTACAACTAAGGAAACTGTGGACAAAATGAAAAGATAACCTAGTGGGAGAACATATTTGCAAATGAAAGTGAAAGAGGAGAGTGAAAAAGTTGGCTTAAAGTCCAACATTCAGAAAACTAAGATCATGGCATCTGGTCCCATCACTTCATGGGAAACAGATGGAGAAACAGTGGAAACAGTGTCAGACTTTATTTTTTGGGGCTCCAAAATCACTGCAGATGGTGACTGCAGCCATGAAATTAAAAGACGCTTACTCCTTGGAAGGAAAGTTATGACCAACCTAGATAGCATATTCAAAAGCAGAGACATTACTTTGCCAACAAAGGTCCATCTAGTCAAGGCTATGGTTTTTCCTGTGGTCATGTGTGGATGTGAAAGTTGGACTGTGAAGAAAGCTGAGCACCAAAGAATTGATGCTTTTGAACTGTGGTGATGGAGAAGACTCTTGAGAGTCCCTTGGCCTGCAAGGAGATCCAACCAATCCATTCTAAAGGAGATCATTGAAACATGTAAAATATCATGTATGAAATGAGTTGCCAGTCCAGGTTCGATGCACGATACTGGATGCTTGGGGCTGGTGCACTGGGACGACCCAGAGGGATGGAATGGGGAGGGAGGAGGGAGGAAGGTTCAGGATGGGGAACACATGTAATCCTGTGGCGGATTCATTTTGATATTTGGCAAATCTAATACAGTTATGTAAAGTTTAAAAATAAAATAAAATTAAAAAAAAAATGAATAAAGTTAAAAAAAAAAAAAAAAAAAAAAAAAAATAAAGGAGATCAGCCCTGGGTGTTCTTTGGAAGGACTGATGCTAAAGCTGAAACTCCAGAACTTTGGCCACCACATGCAAAGAGTTGACTTATTGGAAAAGACTCTGATGCTGGGAGCGATTGGGGGCAGGAGGAGAAGGGGACGACAGAGGATGAGATGGCTGGCTGGCATCACCGACTCAATGGACAAGAGTTTGAGTGAACTCCAAGAGTTGGTGATGGACAGGGAGGCCTGGCGTGCTGCAACTCGTGGGGTTGCCAAAGAGTTGGACATGACTGAGTGACTGAACTGAACTGATGATTGATAAAAGATATTATTAATATACAGCATATATAAAAGTTTCATATAAGTCAACATCAGAAAAACCCAAATAATCCATTTTTTTAAATGGACATAAGTACTGAATAGACTTTTTCCAAGGAGGAATTGCAGGTAGCCATAAGGCACATGGAAAGATGCTCAACTTCACAAATCATCAAGGAAGTGCAAATTACAACCACAGTAAGTTATCATATTACACCATTCAGAATGGTTATCATATAAAACAATACAGATAACAAATGTTCAGAAGCATGTGGAGAAAAGGGAACCCTCATACACTGTCAGTAGGAAAGTAAATTGGTGCAGCCAACAGTATGGAGGTTTTCCCAAAAAACTAACTGAACTGCCATTTGACCCAGCAGTTCCACTTCTGGGTATACATCTGGGAAAAAGCCCATTAATTCAAAAAGATACATGTACCCCAGTGTTCATAGAAACATTATACAATTGTAAAGACATTGAAACTAGTGTCTACTAACAGATGAATGGATGAAGAAGTGTACACACACACATACACACACACACACACGCACAGAGTGGAAAAGTACCCAGCCATATAAATAATGCCTTTTTACCATTTGTTGTCTTATGAATGGACTTGAAGGGCATTGTTCTTAGTGAAACAAGTCAAACTGAGAAAGACAAATACTATATGATATAACTTACATGTGAAATCTAAAATGTGCAGTGAACTAGTAAATATTAGAAAAAGAAAGCAGACTCACAGATACAAAGAACAAACCAATGGGGAAGTGGGAAAGGAGAATATAGAGTTGGGAGAGTGGGAGGTACAAACTATTTGGTGTAAGAAAGCCTACACAGATGCATTATATAACATGGAGACTAAAACCAATATTTATAATAAGTAGAAATGGAGTGTAACCTTTGAAAACTATATAAAATATAAAAATTATCGATAAATAAAAAATGACATTTAACTGAATTCTTGATGAAAAATCACTATAGAGGACAATCTGGGAAAATTGGGAAAAGTCCAGATGTGACTTTCATATTTGGTGCTGTTAAATTACATACAGATTATAATGACATTATGATCATGTAGGAAATGTCTGTGTTCCTTTGAGATGTATGTTGAAGTATATGGGTAAACTGTCATACTGTTTACATGTAAACATATACCTTAAAAGTATATATGTATGTGCATATTTGGAGATGGCTTACCAGTCAAATGTAAAATGTTAATAGTTGTTTAATCTTGATTTTAAAAATCTCTGGGCATTCTCTTAACTTTGGTATGTTTGAAATTTTTCAAAATAAGTTTGGAGGAAAATATCATTGATTCATAGCATTCTTGAATTTCTGTCCTATCCACTAGATAGCTTAGCTTCCTGGAAGTTTTCTTCTCCTGCTACTTTAACTTCTTTATGCTATGTGAACCTCTCATGGCTCAGATGGTAAAGAATCTGCCTACAATGCAGGAGACCCAGGTTCGATCGCTGGATCAGGAAGATCCCTTGGAGAAGAGAATGGTTACTCATTCCAGTATTCTTGCCTGGAGAATCCCGCGGACAGAGGCAGACTGCAGACCATGGCATCACAAAGAGTGCAACTTGATTGAATGACTAACAACACACTATGACTTAGTGGTTAGAATATAGGCTCTGAAGCTAGATAGCCTGGGTTTGGTTCCTGAGCTCCACCTTAGTATTTTTGTGGATAAATTTTTAAAGTGGAATTATACAGAATTAAAATGGAGTAATGAAGGTAAAAGACAATAGATGTGGATGAGTAATATTCTATTGTATATAGGTACCACAAGCCTTCTTCAGTGATCAATGCAAAGAAATAGAGGAAAACAACAGAATGGGAAAGACTAGAGATCTCTTCAAGAAAATTAGAGATACCAAGGGAACATTTTATGCAAAGATGGGCTCGATAAAGGACAGAAATGGTATGGACCTAACAGAAGCAGAAGATATTAAGAGGTGGCAAGAATACACAGAAGAACTGTACAAAAAAGATCTTCATGACTCAGATAATCACGATGGTGTGATCACTGACCTAGAGCCAGACATCCTGGAATGTGAAGTCAAGTGGGCCTTGGAAGGCATCACTATGAACAAAGCTAGTGGATGTGATAGAATTCCAGTTGAGCTATTTCAAATCCTGAAAGATGATGCTATGAAAGTGCTGCACTCAATATGCCAGCAAATTTGGAAAACTCAGCAGTGGCCACAGGACTGGAAAAGATCAGTTTTCATTCCAATCCCAAAGAAAGGCAATGTCAAAGAATGCTCAAATTACCACACAATTGCACTCATCTCACATGCTAGTAAAGTAATGCTCAAAATTCTCCAAGCCAGGCTTTAGCAATATGTGAACCGTGAACTTCCAGATGTTCAAGCTGGTTTTAGAAAAGGCAGAGGAACCAGAGATCAAATTGCCAACATCAGCTGGATCATGAAAAAAGCAAGAGAGTTCCTGAAAAACATCTATTTCTGCTTTATTGACTATGCCAAAGCCTTTGACTGTGTGGATCACAATAAACTGTGGAAAATTCTGAAAGAAATGGGAATACCAGACCACCTGACCTGCCTTTTGAGAAACCTATATGCAGGTCAGGAAGCAACAGTTAGAACTGGACATGGAACAACAGACTGATTCCAAATAGGAAAAGGAGTATGTCAAGGCTGTATATTGTCACCCTGCTTATTTAACTTATACTCAGAGTACATCATGAGAAATGCTGGACTGGAAGAAGCACAAGCTGGAATCAAGATTGCCGGGAGAAATATCAATAACCTCAGATATGCAGATGACACCACTCTTATGGCAGAAAGTGAAGAGGAACTGAAAACCTCTTGATGAAAGTGAAAGAGGAGAGTGAAAAAGTTGGCTTAAAGCTCAACATTCAGAAAATGAAGATCATGGCATCCGGTCCCATCACTTCATGGGAAATCGATGGGGAAACAGTGTCAGACTTTATTTTGGGGGGGCTCCAAAATCACTGCAGATGGTGACTGCAGCCATGAAATTAAAAGACGCTTACTGCTTGGAAGGAAAGTTATGACCAACCAAGATAGCATATTCAAAAGCAGAGACATTACTTTGCCAACAAAGGTCCGTCTAGACAAGGCTATGGTTTTTCCTGTGGTCATGTATGGATGTGAGAGTTGGACTGTGAAGAAAGCTGAACACCGAAGAATTGATGCTTTTGAACTGTGGTGTTGGAGAGGACTCTTGAGAGCCCCTTGGACTGCAAGGAGATTCAACCAGTCCATTCTGAAGGAGATCAGCCCTGGGATTTCTTTGGAAGGACTGATGCTAAAGCTGAACCTCCAGTACTTTGGCCACCTCATTCGAAGAGTTGACTCATTGGAAAAGACTCTGATGCTGGGAGGGATTGGGGGCAGGAGGAGAAGGGGATGACAGAGGATGAGATGGCTGGATGGCATGACTGACTCGATGGACGTGAGTCTGAGTGAACTCTGGGAGTTGGTGATGGACAGGGAGGCCTGGCATGCTGCGATTCATGGGGTCGCAAAGAGTCGGACACGACTGAGTGACTGAACTAAACCGAACCGTATGTTCTTTATCCATTTTTATGTTGATGGACATTTAGGTGCTTCTATGTCTTGGCCATTATAAATAGTACTGCAATGAGACTATCATATAATACAGCTTATATGTGGAATCTAAAAAAATGATACAACTGAACTTATTTACAAAACAGAAACAGACTCATGGACTTAAAGAACAAACTTAAGGTTACCAGTGGGGAAGGATGGTGGAGAAGGATAGTAGGGAGTTTGGAATTGACATGTATGCACTGCTGTATTTTAAATGGATAACCAACAAGGACCTATTGTAGTGCAGGAACACTGCTCAATATTATGTAATAACCTAACTGGGAAAAGGATTTGAAAAAAAATAGATACATGTATATACATAACTGAATCACTTTATTGTACAACTGAAACTAACACAAGATTGTTAATCAGCTGTACTGCAATATAAAATAAGAAGTTAAAAAAAATAGATGTGAATAATACCTGAGTGGGTACTACTGAAGAGTAATTTGTAAACTAAAGACTGTCTGATGATTATTTAAAAATAGACTACGAAAAGGGGAGGTAAGGCAAGAGACATGAATGTATCAATTAATATTTCCTTAGTTATAAATAATGCATCTCTTCCAAAGTTAAGCATTAAGATGGGAGTAGACCTGGTCTTTACAAGGATGTATCTTGCCTGAGGACAGTGTTACCTTAAGATGTAAATTATGGGAGTGGGTCTGATGAAGTCTTTACAACCTCCAGACCTTCTCTGGATTATATAACCTCATTGTTAACACTAGCAAGCGGGTACTCTTTCTGCCCCCTTCTGATGCCTATGTCAGAAGCTTTCTCTATCTCCTTTATACTTTAATAAAACTTTATTACACACACACACACAAAAAAAGAATATCTGTTAGATTGTAAAGCCAGATAAATTTATTCCAGTGACTCTGGGTCTGTTTCTCTGTGACTTCCTCAGCTATGCCATCCATTGTGTATTGACTTTATCTCCAATCTGGTTTCCTTCTTGATGGCAAAATACACATCAGTTCAGTCGCTCAGTTGTGTCCAACTCTGCGAATCCATGGACTGCAGCACGCCAGGCTTCCCTGTCCATCACCAACTCCTGGAGCTTACTCAAACTCATGTCCATCGAGTCGGTGATGCCATCCAACCATCTCATCCTCTGTCATCCCCTTCTCCTCCTGCCTTCAGTCTTTCCCAGCATCAGGGTCTTTTCTAGTGAGTCAGTTCTTCACAGCAGGTGGCCAAAGTATTGGAGTGTCAGCTTCAGCATCAGTCCTTCCAATGAATATTCAAGACTGATTTCCTTTAGGATGGACTGGTTGGCTCTCCTTGCAGTCCAAGGGACTCTCAGGAGTCTTCTCCAACATGACAGTTCAAAAGCATCAATTCTTCGGCACTCAGCTTTCTTTATAGTCTAACTATACATCCATACATCCATTCATGACTACGGGAAAAACACATCTAGTGGTGCCATCCTCAGCCAAAGCCCACCAGATCCATTCTGTAAAGTCAGACGCCTGAAGACTGTGAGTAAAAATACACATCAGTCAGTTCAGTTCAGTTCAGTTGCTCAGTCATGTCTGACTCTTTGCAACCCCATGAATCGCAGCATGCCAGGCCTCCCTGTCCATCACCAACTCCTGGAGTTCACTCAAACTCATGTCCATTGAGTCGGTGATGCCATCCAGCCATCTCATTCTCTGTCATCCCCTTCTCCACCTGCCCCCAATCCCTCACATAGATTGTGCCATTTATCATAGTCACATACCATGACTTGAGGGAGAGACACTATCCTTTTTGAGAACATCTTTTCAAATAAATGATACTTATTTCCCAGATAGTTCTAGACAATAACTTTTTTTTAGTCTCATTAGCCCCCAGTCAATCACATGTTCTTCTCTTAACAGATCTCTGGTGCTCCAGTGTTGCTAAGGGTTGGGGAGTGGTGCAGAGGTACATAGCTCAAATTTTAGTATCCTTAGGAAAGGGAAACTAAATCAATGCGTACAAGCCTGAAAACTAAAAATATCCATTAAAATAGACAGTGAATATAGAATGTGCAACATACCTCTAATTAATAGCTTCTCATAATTTTTGGTATCTAGATTTCTTTTTAAATAAGCAGGGTGACAATATAGAGCCTTAAAGTACTCCTTTTCCTGTTTGGAACCAGTCTGTTGTTGGTTGTTCGGTTCTAACTGTTGCTTCCTGACCTGTATACAGGTTTCTCAAGAGGCAGGTCAGGTGGTCTGGTAGTCCCATCTCTTTCAGAATTTTCCACAGTTTATTGTGATCCACACAGTCAAGGTCCTTGGCATAGTCAATAAAGCAGAAGTAGATGTTTTTCTGGAACTCTCTTGCTTTTTCAATGATCCAGCAGATGTTGGCAATTTGATCTCTTGTTCCTCTGTCTGTTAAAACCAGCTTGAACATTTGGAAGTTCATAGTTCACATATTGCTGAAGCCTAGCTTGGAGAATTTTAAGCATTACTTTACTAGCATGTGAGATGAGTGCAATTGTGTGATAGTTTGAGCATTCTTTGACATTGCCTTTCTTTGGGATTGGAATGAAAACTGACCTTTTCCAGTCCTGTGGCCACTGCTGAGTTTTCCAAATTTGCTGCCATATTGAGTGCAGCACTTTCACAGCATCATCTTTTAGAATTTGAAATAGCTCAATTGGAATTCCATCACCTCCACTCGCTTTGTTCATAGTATTGCTTCCTAAGGCCCACTTCACATTCCAGGATGTCTGGCTCTAGGTGAGTGGGAGTGATCACACCTTCATGATTATCTGGGTCATGAAGATCTTTTTTGTACAGTTCTTCTTGATGAAAGTGAAAGAGGAGAGTGAATAATTGGCTTAAAGCTCAACATTCAGAAAACGAAGATCATGGCATCCAGTCCCATCACTTCATGGCAAATAGATGGGGAAACAATGTCAGACTTTATTTTTCTGGGATCTAAAATCACTGCAGATGATGATTGCAGCCATGAAATTAAAAGACGCTTGCTCCTTGCAAGGAAAGTTATGACCAACCTAGATAGCATATTAAAAAGCAGAGACATTACTTTGCCAACAAAGGTCCATCTAGTCAAGGCTATGGTTTTTCCAGTAGTCATGTATGGCTGTAAGAGTTGGACTATAAAGAAAGCTGAGCACTGAAGAATTGATGCTTTTGAACTGTGGTGTTGGAGAAGACTCTTGAGAGTCCCTTGGACTGCAAGGAGATCCAACCAGTCCATCCTATAGGAGATCAGTCCTGGATGTTCATTGGAGGGATTGATGTTGAAGCTGAAACTCCAATACTTTGGCCCACATGATGTGGAGAGCTGACTCATTTGAAAAGACCCTGATGCTGGGAAAGATTGAGGGCAAAAGGAGAAGGGGATGACAGAGGATGAGATGGTTGGATGGCATCACCGATACAATGGACATGGGTTTGGGTGGACTCTGGGAGGTGGTGATGGACAGGGAGGCCTGGTGTTCTGCGGTTCATGGGGGTCACAGAGAGTCAGACATGACTGAGTGACTGAACTGAGATTTCTTTTTGATTATAAAGTGTCTTATGACCATAAAGGACTTTGTTTATGTGGATTATATCTATCCATATTATGTTAGAAATTAAAATTTACTAATTCATTAAGAAAATAAGCCCATTACATTAATTTACACAATTATATTAAAATATATTGAAGGAGGGCTTGGAAAGAGGCCTAAAAACTCTTCCAGAAAACCTGGTTGCAGTGAAATGTTTATTGAAGTCCAAATGTGTCAGGTACCTTATTAAGTGTTGGTGATATGGAATCAGTTACATCATTTTTGATATTTACAGGGAAAAGATAGGCTTTCATTTTATTATCAACAGTTCCCGTTTACTATTTATTTTCATTAAAATGTTTCTATCTGTGCATTCCCCTCCATTTAGAGTATTCTCCAGTTTCAGTTCTTCTCATCTAATACATGAATTATTGAAGTTAGCCTTCTTGCTTTAAGTCTCTTTCTGATTAGCTGAAAGATCAGGTTTCTGAAATGTACAATCATATTGCTCTGCTCCAAGGAGACTTCAGCCTCTAAGATTAAGTCAGATTCCTTAGGGTGGCCTTTAAGATTCTCAGTAACTGATGCACCTCCCGTTTTCCCCACATTAACTGATAGCTCTCTCCGACTATTTTGTTCATTTTTTGATTCCATCCCATGGTTCACCTTTATCCTCATTCCCAGAGCCACTCTGTTTTCCATAAACATTGACATCAGCCATAACCATTTCTATTTTCCTCCAAAAATCATTTTTTTTTCCCATTTTTAAGGCATATTTTTACTTCTGATGCAACTTAAGAGCTAAATACGCTAGGCTGCAAGGATTTCCGGAGAAGGCAATGGCACCCCACTCCAGTACTCTTGCTTGAAAAATCCCGTGGATGGAGGAGCCTGTTAGGCTGTAATCCATGGGGTTGCTAAGAGTTGGACACGACTGAGCGACTTCACTTTCACTTTTCACTTTCATGCATTGGAGAAGGAAATGGCAGCCCACTCCAGTGTTCTTCCCTGGAGAATCCCAGGGATGGGGGAGCCTGGTGGGCTGCCGTCTATGGGGTCGCACAGAGTCGGACATGACTGAAGTGACTTAGCATAGCAAGGATTTCCATTTTCTGAACTCCTAATCACATAGGGAAAAGGTAGTACTGATTCAAATTCTGCCAGAATTTGATGAGCTGGATGAACTTGGGCCAGCTCCTTAATATTGCAAAGTATGAGATTTTTACTGATGAAAAGCATGAAAAATCACATTTTATGAATTGATAGGTAATATATATGAAAGGTCTAATGTAGCATCAAGCAGAGAGCATGTTCTCAGTAAATTATTTTTCTTCCATATTTATATGTTAGGATCAATAAATATCATTGTTTAGATATTTAAATTTTTACTGTTTTCTGCCTCCTTTATGTTTGATCAGCACCTCCAACTTTTTGTTAATGATATGCATATGCCAGTAATTTACCCTGGAATCAGACCATATTGGTGGTATTCCTAATAACAAAAAGGACAAATAATAATATCAGAGAGAAAAAACTTTATTTAAGGATATATTCAGGAATTTCACTGTTATATGTGATGATCAAACTACATGAAAATGTCAAATTCATAGTGATGTCAATATAAATAGCATCGTCTTCAAGTTCAGATTGATAGTACACCAAAGTACATATACTGCATTTCAGAGAACTTAAGTGTAAATTGACTCAGTCTAAAGAGAAAGTTTTTATTAATCAATATATGTTCTGTGAGATTTCATACTCAAACATAATCTTTTGAACAAACTAAAAAATTGAAAATGAAGTTGATATATGTTTTTTCTTCTGTCACATGCTTAAGAAGGTACTAATATTTGAGAACTTGGGATATTGGGAAGTTTGTAAGATTATACCTTGGGTTTCTAGAAATTTGCCAAATGAAGGTGCTCTTTATATGTACTGACCTCAATTCCTGGCCTTTGCTGAATTTGTCTAAAAGTGTAACTTACTATACTCTGAAATATAGCTTCTAGTTTAACTAACATACTGTGACACAAATGTGACCTCAATGGTAATTAATTAGTTCACTTCTGATGAAACCTAGTAGCTTAGATTTGTGAATATATTTTACCATATTTTCTTCGTTTGACCGTATTTATTTGACTGATAATGCCATCATGTTTTAATAATCTAATGTTATTTGTGAGGTGGCCATTTTCCATTTTCTCAGTATTTCTTGATTTTGAAAAAGCTTTAATCAAATAAAAATCATTTGTTCATATGGAATGATATTTGTTGCAGAATGTTATGAAATCTTCATAATTTTCTTCATAATATTAATTACTTCCCTATTTCTTAGACTGTAAATAAAAGGGTTTAATAAAGGAATCACTGAAGTATAAAAAATAGCAATAGGTATAATATCTTTATTCTCTTCATTAACTGAATTTGGTCGAATGTACATGAAGAGAAGAGAACCATAGAAAATTGAGACAGAGAGAAAATGGGATGCGCAAGTAGATAAGGCTTTGCTTTTTCCCTCTTTGGATTTCATTTTGAAAATTGTGAAAAGGATAAAAAGGTAAGAGATTATGACTATGGTAATAGTGAAGACTGAAAGTGACCCTGAAACAATAAATATCATCAGTTCATTGATATAAGGGTTCACACAGGAGAGTCTGTATAATGGAAGGACATCACAAAAAAAGTGATTAATTTGATGAGACCTACAGAAAGTTAACCTAAAGAGAAACCCTACATGAATTGTGGGATGAATGTTTCCAGCTATGTAGGCCCCTGTGGTCATCTGAATGCAGAGTTTCTTTGACATCATGGTGTGGTACTGCAGTGGTTTGCAGATGGCCACATAGCGGTCATAGGCCATTGCTGCCAGGAGAAAGCTATCTGTAGTTTCTGCAAGGCAGAGACAATAGAATTGTGCCATGCATTCGTACAGAGAAATCATTCTGTCTTTGGAAAAGAGGTTCTGTAGCATCTTTGGGGTAATGGCACTGGAACAATAGGAATCCATCAGTGCGAGGTTACCCAGAAAGATGTACATTGGTGTGTGAAGACGATGCTCTGTAATTATCAATGCCACCAGACCAAGATTCCCCACCATGGTGATCAGATAGATGGTAAGGAATACCAGGAACAGAAGGGTCTTCAGCTCTGGACGTTCTGTAAATCCTATGAGGGTAAACTCTGTTGTCAAGGAGTGGTTATCTTCAGTCATATCTACCTTCTCTGTTGACCCAGGAATTGTGGAGATACAGCATTGAAATTAGAGTGTCTATAGTTTTCCTCTTCAAATTTTTCTTTATACAAGGAGTGTAGCCATTCTTAAAACTTCCCCTGTTTCCTCTGGGATATAGGGACATGGACCTGTGGGAGACATTTATTTCTGTGAAATGTAAATTTTAAAATTTTGATTCTGAAATTCTGGATTCCCCAAAATATTTTTGTAGTTTTAGGGGGAATGCTTGCAGTGAAAAGGGGTTGTCTTTATGAATTTATGAAGAATACTATATATATCTATGGCACCCATATTCAGTATTCCCAAATAATGTGTCATTTTTTATATGTGCTCATGTGCAGTCGCTGACCCATGTCCAACCATTTGCAACCCTGTGGACTGTAGCTCCCTAGGCTCCTCCGTCCATGGGATTTTGCAGGCAAGAGTACTAGAGTGGGTTCTATTTCCTCCTTCAGAGGCTCTTCCTGACTCAGGGATCAAACCCACATCTCCTGCACTGGTAGGCAGATTCTTTACCACTAAAGCCATCTGGGAAGCCCCGGATTTTGTATGAGTCCCTTAAAATAAATACCAAGTCACATATATATCTCATTCACCTAGAGCCAGACATCCAGGAGTGTGAAGTGCTGCAATAAAAAGTAGTGGGGGTGAGGGAATTCTGGCTGAGCTATTTCAAATCCTAAAGGATGATGCTGTTGAAGTGCTGCACTCAGTATGTTGAGCCAATTTTGGAAACTCAGCAATGGTCACAGGACTGGAAAAGGTCAATTTTCATTCCAATCCCAAAGACAGGCAATGCTAAAGAATGCTCAGACTACTGCACAATTGCACTCATTTCACATGCTAGCAAGGTAACACTCAAAATCCTTCAAGCTAAGCTTCAACAGTATGTGAACCAAGAAATTCCATATGTACAAGCTGGATTTAGACAAGGCAGAGGAACCAGAGATCAAACTGCCTACATCTGTTGGATCATAGAAAAAGCAAGAGAATTAAAAAAACCCATCTACTTCTGCATCATTGACTATGCTAAAGCCTTTGACTGTGTGGATCACAACAAAGTGTCAAAAATTCTTAAAGAGATGGGAATACCAGACCACCTTACCTGTCTGCTAAGAAACCTGTATGCAGGTCAAAAAGCAACAGATAGAACCAGACATTGAGCAATGGACAGGTTCAAAACTGGGAAAGAAGTACGTCAAGGCTGTATATTATCACCCTGCTTATATGCAGAGTATATCATGCAAAATGCTGGGCTGAATGAATCACAAGCTGAAATCAAGATTTCTGAGGGAAATAACAATGACCTCAGATATGCAGGTGATACCATTTTAATAGCAGAAAATGAGGAGAAACTAAAGAGCCTCTTGATGAAGGCGAAAGAGGAGAGTAAAAAAGCTGGCTTAAAACTCAACATGCAAAAAAATAAGATCATGGCTTCTGGTCCTATCACTTCATGGCACATAGATGAAGAAAAGGTGGAAACAGTTTATTTTATTTTATTTTCTTGGGCTCCTAAATCACTGTAGATGGTGACTGCAGCTATGCAATTAAGAGATGCTGGCTCCTTGGAAAAAAAGCTATGTCATCGCTAGACAGTATAGTAAAAAGCAGGGACATCACTTTGCCAGTAAAGGTCTGTATAGTCAAAACTGTGGTTTTTCCAGCAGTCATGTACAGATTAGAGTTGGTCCATAAAGAAAGCTGAGTGCTGAAGAGTTGATGCTTTGGAATTGTGGTGCTGGAGAAGACGCTTGAGAATTCCTTGGACAGCAAAGAGATCCAACCAGTCCATCCTAAAGGAAATCAATTTTGAATGTTCATTGAATGTACTGATGCTGAAGTTAAAGCTCCAATACTTTGGCCACCTGATGTGAAGAGCCAACTCATTGGAAAATACCTCAATGCTGGGAAAGATTGAGGGCAGGAGAAGAACAGGGTGACAGAGGATGAGATGGTTGGATGGCATCACCAACTTAATGGATATGAATTTGAGCAAACTCTGAGAGATAGTGAATGACAGGGGAAAGCCTGGTGTGCTGCAGTCCATGGTGTATCACAGAGTCGGACATTACTTACTGACTGAACAACAACAAATGTGTGTGTGTGTGTGTGTGTGTGTGTGTGTGTATAATTAGATATTTTTCATGTACTCTCCCAGTAGAAGCAATTTTTGAATAACATACACAGATATGTTTGATTTATATCTTAGGAATGTGTAGAAATCACTAAGGATGAAGGACAGGGCTGTTCATCTTTAAAGAAAATTACCTAAGAAAATAGCACTTATAGATTTTCATCTCTTTCATCTCTTTTCACAGTGTCATGCTGCATCCATTATTCTCTTTGAACATGCCTAGATATCTACATCTTTATATAAAGATAAAGCATCAGTTCAGTTCAGTCGCTCAGTCAAGTGTTTTATATATGCTTTATATAAGCATAGTTTCTTCTTTATATAAAGCAGTTTTTTATAATAATACGTAATAAAGTTTATTCAGCATCCCAAACTATACCAGTCTCCATTTTTTTGAACCATCAAGAGTGTTTTTTATATCCAATACAATCTAGAATTGCTTGTATAAAATCTAACCTTACTTTTTCCGTATGTGTATGTGTATTTTTCCTTTTATAAGTATTTTGAGATATTCTGTAATTTATACTTCGAAAACAGTTGTAGAGTGCTATGGGAAAAAAACATGATTAATTCCAGTCCTATCTCCAGTTCAGTGACCTGGAATGGGTGAACTTATTTTTAGTATCCTACCAATGATCCTTAATGAACTATTTGGTATCTGAAAGTTGAGATTTAATTTTGAAGAACAGTTTACAAAGGATATTATCAAAATTCTTTGCTTAGAAGTATCTGTGTATCTTTTATCTGAAGTAACATGCCTACTATTTTCTGTTTCCTAAGAAAGTTATGTAAGATTTTCTGAAGTATGTCATAGTACATTAAAAGTAAATAAAAGTAAGCCACGCTTTTCTACTTTAGTTTCCTAAGACTTAGAGAAAATCCTTTAAATCTTAATATGATTTGTGAGAACAAATTTTGTTTTTCTTTAAAGAGCTACCTTCTACTATTATTTAGTAACCTACAAGACATATTGACTGAGTGTCTAATCATATAAATTCTATGGTCAAAATGGTTTATTTCAATTTCAAACGATGGGAACTGGCTGAAAGTTTTATTTATTTTTTGTTTTAAAATATTAAATATATGCCACTTTATTATTCAGCCAAGATAGAAATAACTTTCTATGTGCAGGTCTGAATTATATAAAGAATTATATTCTGTCTTTACCTGTATATTTTGAAGTTTTATAATCAGAGAGGTCAGCATAAGTTGCAATGAATTTTTTCACCCTCATTCCCATAGTTTTAAGTTTTGGAAATAGCTAGGATAATAACTAAATAGTTGAAATCTTGCAATAACAAAAATGCTTAATAATTCAAAAATAAATGTTAATTTATATTAATATTAAAAGTAAAATAGAAACATAAATAAAAGCAAAAGTAAAATAGAAGTTTATTCTTACCTAGATTTCCCTGAGAAGTCTTACGTAATGCCTAGTTATTTGCTTTCTGGTGTTAGGTCTACTAGAATTTCAGAATATAAACCTTAGTCTCTAAAACACTTGGGGTTAAAGGAATAAATATCTGGGAGACTACTAATAGGTGAGCATCAGTAATTATTTTCCATACAACGCAAATTTAAATTTTCCATCAAATGCTAAAGGGATTTCCTTGTAATGATTTCATTGTGTTTCTGTGGGGAGGTTATGTCACTATGATCTAGCTACCAAAAGTTAATTAAAGATGACCTGTGGAAAAAATTAGGTTAAAGTAGAAGACCTTCATTAAAGTCACCAAGCTAATTTGAGGTCATCTTGCTGAATCTTATGTAGCTGACCTCATTTTTACAATTCTTTGCCTTCATTTTGTAAAATGTAAAATAAGCAGAAGAGTCAGGTTGGTTTCACCTTCTGTTGAATTAATTAATATTTTATGGCCTTAATATTGTTTATGAAAAATGATTTACTTTGGAGATGATACTAAATGGTGTTGAAGATGTAGCCAGAGTATCACCTTCTTCCCTCTGTGAATTGAATTAGGTCCCATGTCCTCCTCAACCCATAGTGGAAACTTTGATACTATTATTTAGTCCCAGATATGAATTACTGAAGTTGTTCTTTCTTTTAAGTCCTTACCAGCTGTTTTGTCTTTATTATGCTGATTCCTCCTTTATTCTAATAATCACTCTCCTGGAGGCTATATATTTATTTGTTATTGTTCAGTCATTAAGTTGTGTCCGACTGTTTGTGACACCATGCACTGTGTAGCGCAATTTCAAACTATTGCACAGTTGCACTCCTTTCACATGCTAGGAAGGTCATGCTCAAAATTTTTCAAGCTAGGCTTCAACAGTATGTGAACCGAGAACTTCCAGATGTACTAACTTGGTTTAGAAAAGGCAGAGGAACCAGAGATCAAATTGCCGGTATCCATTGTATCATAGAAAAAACAAGAGAATTTCAGTAAAACATCTACTTCTGCTTCACTGACTACAATAAAGCCTTTGACTACGTGGGTCACAACAAGCTGTGGAAAATTCTTAGAGATGGGAATACCATACCACCTGACCTCCTGACCTTGCCTCCTCAGAAACCTGTATGCAGGTCAAGAAGCAACAGTTAGAACTGGACACAAAACAAAGATGGGTTCCTAATTGGGAAAAGAGTATGTCAAGGCTGTAGATTGTCACCCTGCTTATTTAAACTATATGCAGAGTATATCATGCAAAGGGGCTTTCTTCATAGCTCAGTCGGTAAAGATTCAGCTTGCAATGGAGGAGAACAGGTTCGATCCCTGGGTCTTAAAGATCTCCTGGAGAAGGAAATGGCAACTTACTCCAGTATTCTTGCCTGGAGAATTCCCATGGACATAGGAGCCTGGCAGGCTACAGTCCAGCAGGTCACAAGATTTGGACATGACTTAGAGAAAAACATCCACCACCATATCATGCAAAATGCTGGGCTGGATGAAACACAAGCTGGAATCAAGACTGCCGGGAGAAATATCAATAACTCAGATATGCAGATGACACCACACTTATGGGAGAAAGCGAAGAGGAACTAAAGAGCCTCTTGATGAAGGTGAAAGAGGAGAGTGAAAAAAACTGGCTTAAAACTCAGCATTCAAAAAACGAAGATCATAGCATGTGGTCCCATCACTTCATGGCAAATAGATGGGGAAACAATGGAAACAGTGACAGACTTTATTTTCTTGGGCTCCAAAATCACTGCAGGTGGTGACTGCAGCCATGAAGTTACAAGATGCTTGCTCCTTGGAATGAAAGCTATGACAAACCTAAACAGTGCATTAAAAACCAGAGACATCACTTTGCCAGCAAAAGTCTGTATAGTCAAAACTATGATTTTTCCAGTAGTCATGTACGAATGTGAGAGTTGGACCATAAAGAAGGCTGAGTGCCAAAGAATTGATGCTTTCAAACTGTGGTGTTAGAGAAGACTCTTGAGTCCCTTGGACTGCAAGGAGATCAAACCAGTCAATCCTAAAGGCAATCAACCCTGAATATGCATTGGAAAGACATGCTGAAGCTGAATCTCCTATATTTTGGCCACCTGATACAAACTCTGGGAGATGGTGAAGGACAGGGAAGCCTGGCGAGTTGCAGTCCATGAGGCCACAAAGAGTCAGAAAGGACTGAGCAACTGAATGACAAGGGACTGTGTAGCATGCCAGGCTCCTCTATCCTTCACTCTCTCCTGGAGGTTGTTCAAATTCATGTCCATTGAGTAGCTGATGCTATTGAATCATTTCATCCTCTACAGCTCCCTTTTCCCCTTTTGCCTTCAATCGTCCCCAGCTTCAGGGTCTTTTCCAGTGAGTCAACTCTTCACATCAGATGGCCATACTATTGGAGCTTCAGCTTCAGTATCAGTACTCCCAGTGAATATTTAAGGGTTGATTTTCTTTAAGATAAATTGGTTTCATCTCCTTGTTGTCCAAGGGACTCTCAAGAGTCTTCTCACAGTTCAAAAGCATCAATTCTTTAGCACTCAGCATGTCTATAATCAGTCACTCCTCCTCTAATCTCTGTTGTTTTAAGAGGAAAGAGATGTCTTGATTATGTTTGTTCCTTTATTTCTAACACTTGAATAGATACATGGTACTTTGTAGTGCTCAACAAATACTTATCTGTTGAATGAAAGAAATGATAATACTTCCTTGTTCAAGTATTTGTAAGGATCTTTGATTAGCTTTCAAACAGTTTTTCCTTGTTTTGTCATCCCAGATGCTCCACAGTCTGCATCTTGCCTCTCACTTTGCTTTCTTCCTCTCAGCTCAGGGCAGTTGGCCATGTGCATCACTTTACTCTTCCTCTTATGCATCTGCTTCATTAATTTGCTTTTATTTCCTCACTAAAATATCTTCTCACTCTCTCTCACCCTAGACCTACTCATTTTTGTTCTCAACTAAGATCTCCTCCTTGAGGACATTTAAGTACTCTACATTAAAAAAAAAAAAAAAAAGGTGAAGTTGAACGGTTCCATGAAGACCTACAAGACCTTTTAGAACTAACACCCAAAAAAGATGTCCTTTTCATTATAGGACACTGGAATGCAAAAGTAGGAAGTTAAGAAACACCTGGAGTAACAGGCAAATTTGGCCTTGGAATATGGAATGAAGCAGGGCAAAGACTAATAGAGTTTTGCCAAGAAAATGCACTGGTCATCGCAAATACCCTCTTCCAACAACACAAGAGAAGACTCTACGCTTGGACATCACCAGATGGTCAACACCGAAATCAGATTGATTATATTCTTCACAGACAAAGATGGAGAAACTCTATACAGTCAACAAAAACAAGACCAAGATCTGACTGTGGCTCAGATCCTGAACTCCTTATTGCCAAATTCAGACTTAAATTGAAGAAAGTAGGGAAAACCACTAGACCATTCAGGTATGACCTAAATCAAACACCTTATGATTATACAGTGGAAGTGAGAAATAGATTTAAGGGCCTAGATCTGATAGATAGAGTGACTGATGAACGATGGAATGAGGTTCATGACATTGTACAGGAGACAGGGATCAAGACCATCCCCATGGACAAGAAATGCAAAAAAGCAAAATGGCTGTCTGGGGAGGCCTTACAAATAGCTATGAAAAGAAGAGAAGTGAAAAGCAAAGGAGAAAAGGAAAGATATAAGCATCTCAATGCAGAGTTCCAAAGAATAGCAAGAAGAGATAAGAAAGCCTTCTTCAGCGATCAATGCAAAGAAATAGAGGAAAACAACAGGATGGGAAAGACTAGAGATCTCTTCAAGAAAATTAGAGATACCAGGGAAACATTTCATACAAAGATGGGCTCAATAAAGGACAGAAATGGTGTGGACCTAACAGAAGCAGAAGATATCAAGAAGTGGTGGCAAGAATACACAGAAGAACTGTACAAAAAATATCTTCATGACCCAGATAATCACAATGGTGTGATCACTCACCTAGAGCCAGACATCATAGAATGTGAAGTCAAGTGGGCCTTAGGAAGCATCACCACGAACAAAGCTAGTGGAGGTGATGGAATTCCAGTTGAGCTATTTCAAATCCTGAAAGATGATGCTGTGAAAGTGCTGCACTCAATATGCCAGCAAATTTGGAAAACTCAGCAGTGGCCACAGGACTGGAAAAGGTCAGTTTTCATTCTGATCCCAAAGAAAGGCAATGCCAAAGAATGCTCAAACTACCACACAATTGCTCTCATCTCATACGCTAGTAAAGTAATGCTCAAAATTCTTCAAGCCAGGCGTCAGCAATACGTGAACTGTGAACTTCCAGATGTTCAAGCTGGTTTTAGAAAAGGCAGAGGAACCAGAGATCAAATTGCCAACATCTGCTGGATCATGGAAAAAGCAAGAGAGTTCCAGAAAAACATCTATTTCTGCTTTATTGACTATGCCAAAGCCTTTGACTGTGTGGATCACAATAAACTGTGGAAAATTCTGAAAGAGATGGGAATACCAGACCACCTGACCTGCCTCTTGAGAAACCCGTATGCAGGTCAGGAAGCAACAGTTAGAACTGGACATGGAACAACAGACTGGTTCCAAATAGGAAAAGAAGTACGTCAAGGCTGTATACTGTCACCCTGCTTATTTAACTTATATGCAGAGTACATCATGAGAAACGCTGGACTGGAAGAAGCACAAGCTGGAATCAAGATTGCCAGGAGAAATATCAATCACCTCAGATGATACCACTCTTATGGCAGAAAGTGAAGAGGAACTAAAAAGCCTCTTGATGAAAGTGAAAGTGGAGAGTGAAAAAGTTGACTTAAAGCTCAACATTCAGAAAACGAAGATCATGGCATCCGGTCCCATCACTTCATGGGAAGTCGATGGGGAAACAGTGGAAACAGTGTCAGACTTTATTTTTTGGGCTCCAAAATCACTGCAGATGGTGACTGCAGCCATGAAATTAAAAGACGCTTACTCCTTGGAAGGAAAGTTATGACCAACCTAGATAGCATATTCAAAAGCAGAGACATTACTTTGCCAACAAAGGTTCATCTAGTCAAGGCTATGGTTTTTCCTGTGGTCATGTATGGATGTGAAAGTTGGACTATGAAGAAGGCTGAGCACCGAAGAATTGATGCTTTTGAACTGTGGTGTTGGAGAAGACTCTGGAGAGTCCCTTGGACTGCAGGGAGATTCAACCAGTCCATTCTGAAGGAGATCAGCCCTGGGATTTCTTTGGAAGGAATGATGCTAAAGCTGAAATTCCAGTACTTTGGCCACCTCATGCAAAGAGTTGACTCATTGGAAAAGACTCTGATGCTGGGAGGGATTGGGGGCAGGAGGAGAAGGGGATGACAGAGGATGAGATGGCTGGATGGCATCACTGACTCGATGGACGTGAGTCTGAGTGAACTCCGGGAGTTGGTGATGGACAGGGAGGCCTGGCGTGCTGCGATTCATGGGGTTGCAAAGAGTCGGACATGACTGAGCGACTGAACTGAACTGAACTGAACATTAAAAAAGGATTTCCCTTTTACTGGCTTCTGTGATAAGAAGAAGCCAGTAGAGGTAAAATGTATTTACCATTTTATCAAATATGGATTGTATATGCCTTGATTGTAAAGTATTGAATAAATATCCACGTGTATGTTTGTGTGCTCAGTTGCTCAACCATGTCCAGCTCTTTGTGACCTCATGGAGTGTAGCCTGCCAGGCTTATCTGTCCATGGAATTCTCCAAGCCAGAATACTGGAGTGAGTAGCCTTTCCCTTCCCCAGGGGATCTTCCCAACACAGTGATCAAACCTGCGTCTCTTATGTCTCCTGCATTGGCAGGCAGAGTCTTTACCACTGGGTCACCTGGGAAGCCCATAAAAGTTACCAATCATGTCTTATGACTTTTGGGCTCCTACAACATAATGAGCTGGATCATTAATACAAGCTGCTTTATTTTTCAAATTTCAGTTCTGTTTAAACTTAGTCAAGTATTTACAGTATACAGGATGTTAGAATAG
Source organism: Bubalus bubalis (assembly GCF_019923935.1). Taxonomy (NCBI): domain Eukaryota; kingdom Metazoa; phylum Chordata; class Mammalia; order Artiodactyla; family Bovidae; genus Bubalus; species Bubalus bubalis. Next base: position 88,096,355 of record NC_059157.1, on the reverse strand, counting down.
ACCTTTGGTAGAATGAGCAGAGTATAAGAAGTTCTTAGATTTTAGAAATGGATCCTGACAAAAAGCTCATAATCTGGTGGGGAGAAAAATGGTTACATTGGTAACTAGCAGACAACTCAATCTGTGATATACAAGTGTTAATATGCTATATGAAAATATGGTGAAGTAAATGAATAGAGACAGAGGAAAAAAGAAAGATTTTTTTAATTGGAAGTGTCATTTCAGATGAACTTTACAGAATAAGTAGAATTATCATATGTGAAGCACAGAAGAAAAAGCAGCAACAGAATGGAAGCATATGATAAATCCTGGAAGCCTGAAATCAGTTCAGTTCAGTTCAGTTCAGTCGCTCAGTCATGTCCGACTCTTTGCAACCCCATGAATCACAGCACACCAGGCCTCCCATCCCCTCCTGTCCATCACCAACTCCCGGAGTTCACTCAGACTCACGTCCATAGAATCAGTGATGCCATCCAGCCATCTCATCCTCTGTCATCCCCTTCTCCTCCTGCCCCCAATTCCTCCCAGCATCAGAGTCTTTTCCAATGAGTCAACTCTTCGCATGAGGTGGACAAAGTACTGGAGTTTCAGCTTCAGTATCATTTCCTCCAAAGAAATCCCAGGGCTGGTCTCCTTCAGAATGGACTGGTTGGATCTCCTTGCAGGCCAAGGGACTCTCAAGAGTCTTCTCCAACACCACACTTCAAAAGCATCAATTCTTCGGTGCTCAGCCTTCTTCATAGTCCAACTCTCACATCCATACATGACCACAGGAAAAACCATAGCCTTGACTAGACGGACCTTTGTTGGCAAAGTAATGTCTCTGCTTTTGAATATGCTATCTAGGTTGGTCATAACTTTCCTTCCAAGGAGTAAGCGTCTTTTAATTTCATGGCTGCAGTCACCATCTGCAGTGATTTTGGAGCCCCCAAAAATAAAGTCTGACACTGTTTCCACTGTTTCCCCATCGATTTCCCATGAAGTGATGGGACCGGATGCCATGATCTTCGTTTTCTGAATGTTGAGCTTTAAGCCAACTTTTTCACTCTCCACTTTCACTTTCATCAAGAGGCTTTTCAGTTCTTCTTCTCTTTCTGCCATAAAGGTGGTGTCATCTGCATATCTGAGGTGACTGATATTTCTCCTGGCAATCTTGATTCCAGCTTGTGTTTCTTCCAGTCCAGTGTTTCTCATGATGTACTCTGCATACAAGTTAAATAAACAGGGTGACAATATACAGCCTTGATGAACTCCTTTTCCTATTTGGAACCAGTCTGTTGTTCCATGTCCAGTTCTAACTGTTGCTTCCTGACCTACATATAGGTTTCTCAAGAGGCAGGTCAGGTGGTCTGGTATTCCCATCTCTTTCAGAATTTTCCACAGTTTATTGTGATCCACACAGTCAAAGGCTTTGGCATAGTCAATAAAGCAGAAATAGATGTTTTTCTGGAACTCTCTTGCTTTTTCCATGATCCAGCCAATGTTGGCAATTTGATCTCTGGTTCCTCTGCCTTTTCTAAAACCAGCTTGAACATCTGGAAGTTCACAGTTCACGTATTGCTGAAGCCTGGGTTGGAGAATTTTGAGCATTACTTTACTAGCATGTGAGATGAGTGCAATGGTGCGGTAGTTTAAGCATTCTTTGGCATTGCCTTTCTTTGGGATCAGAATGAAAACTGACCTTTTCCAGTCCTGTGGCCACTGCTGAGTTTTCCAAAAGATATTGCTGTGATTTATGTTGTAGTGTTCTGCCTATGTTTTCCTCTATAAATTGTATAGTATCCAGCTTTACATTTAGGTCTTTAATCCATTTTACATTTATTTTTGTGTGTACTGTTAGATAATCTTGAAAATTATCCTGTCATACTACCTTTACTTCTTCATGCTATTTATAGTATGATTTAGTTGCTAAGAACATGGATTATGGAACTAGATAGCCTGGGTTTGATTCCTGAGCTCCACCTTAGTATTTCTGTGAATAGATCATGGAACATCTCTGCCCTTCAAATTTTTTTAAGTGAAGTTATATGAAATGAAAATAGTGTCATAAAGGTGACATGAAATATTTGTGCTGAATAGTTGAATGGATGCAGGTGATAAGTTATTTGTAAACAAGAGAATGTGTGCTGAGTCATTCAATCATGTCTGACTCTTTGGAATCCCATGGACTGTAGCCTGCCAGTCTCCTCTGCCCATAGAATTTTCCAGGCAAGACTACTGAAGTGTGGTGCCACTTCCTGCTCCAAGGGATCTTTCCAACCCAGGGATAGAACTTGCATCTCTTACATCCTGCATTCGCAAGCAGATTCTTTACCACCTGCACCGTGTGGTTCAGCTGGTAAAGAACTCTCCTGCCAACGCATGGGGCTTCCCTGATAGCTCAGTTGGTAAAGAATCCACCTGCAGTGGCTCAGCTGGTAAAGAATTCGCCTGCAATGAGGGAGACCTGGGTTCAATCCTTGGGTTGGGAAGATCCCCTGGAGAAGGGACAGGCTATCCACTCCAGTATTCTGGCTTGGAGAATTCCATGCCTGTATGAAAGTGAAAGTGAAGTCACTCAGTCGTGTCCCACTCTTTGCGACCCCATGGACTGCAACCTACTAGGCTCCTCCGTCCATGGGATTTTCTGTGCAAGAGTACTGGAGTGGGTTGATATTTCCTTCTCCAAAGGATCTTCCTGACCCAGGGATTGAACCCAGGTCTCCTGCATTGTAGGCAGATGCTTTACCATCAGAGCCACCAGGGAAGTCGGACTATACAGTCATGTCCTGGACCCATGGGGTCGCAAGGAGTCCAAAATCACTGAGCCAATGCATGAGACACAAGAAATGCAAGTTTGATCCCTGAGTCGGGAAGATCCCTTGGAGAAGGAAATGGTAACCCACTCCAGTATTCTTGCCTGGAGAATCCCAGGGACGGGGGAGCCTGTTGGGCTGCCGTCTCTGGGGTCCCACAGAGTTGGACACGACTGAAGCGAGTTAGCAGCAGCAGCAGGAACATAGTAGGCTACATTCCATTGGGTCACAAAGAGTCAGACATGACTGAATGCATGCGTGTACATACACACACAGAGGAAAATGAGAGATAAAGTAAGATATATGAATTTTTCAGTTACTACTCATTTGAAAATAAAGCATCTTTTCCAAATAAGCTTAAACATTAAGATCTGTTAGATTATACACTCAGCAGAATGGTTTATTCCAATTTCTCTGAATCTGTTTCTCTGATTTCCTCAGCTTTGCCCTTCATTGTGTATTGACTTCATCTCCAAGCTGGTTACCATCTTGATGGCCTGTATCCCTGTGTGTTCAGTAGTGTCCAGCTCTTTGCAACCCCATGGGTTGTAGCCTGCCAGGCTTCCATGTCCATGGGATTTTCCAGATATGAATACTGTAGTGGGTTGTCATTTCCTTCTCCAGGGGATATTCCAGACCTAGGGATCAAACACTTGTCTCTTGTGTCTCCTACATTGGCAGGCGGATTCTACACCACTGTGCCACCTGGGATGGCAAAATGCACCCCAACTGCTGAATATCATATCCACACAGCATGGCAGTAAGAGGGAGACACACTACCTGTTTTGTGGATCTATTTTAAAATAAAAGATACATATTTCCTCAGAAACGTCCATTAAAACACCCTTTTGCCTTAGCCCCAAATAAGTCATATATTCTTCCTTAACAGACCTCTGGGATTCAGCATTCTTAAGGGTTGGGATTGATGGTGCAGAAAGAATGACAAAAATTGTGGTACTCTTAGAAAAGGGTAACAAAATTAGTGCATTCAAGTCTGAAAACTGAAAATGTTGAATAAAACAGAGGGTGACACAGGAGGTATAATATCCATCTAATTCAGTACTCCACAGAATTTTTGTATCTAGATTCCCTTTTGTTTGCAAAGTGTCTTAGGACATAAAGAGCTTTGTTTATGTTTATTAAAGCTATTATTATTTACAGTATTAAAATGTAAACAAAGAAATTAAAATGTATTTATTAATTCATTCAAAAATAAAAATAATATTGTTACATGTTAACTTCCTGACCTGCATACAGGTTTCTCAAGAGGCAGATCAGGTGGTCTGGTATTCCTATCTCTTTCAGAATTTTCCACAATTTATTCTGATCCACACAGTCAAAGGCTTTGGCATAGTCAGTTAAGCAGAAATAGATGTTTTCTGGAACTCTCTTGCTTTTTCAATGATTCAGCAGATGTTGGCAATTGATCTCTGGTTCCTCTGCCTTTTCTAAAACCAGCTTGAACATCTGGAAGTTCACGGTTCACATATTGCTGAAGCCTGGCTTGGAGAATTTTGAGCATTACTTTACTAGCGTGTGAGATGCGTGCAATTGTGTTGTAGTTTGAGCATTCTTTGGCATTGCCTTTCTTTGGGATTGGAATGGAAACTGACCTTTTCCAGTCCTGTGGCCACTGCCGAGTTTTTCAAATTTGCTGGCATATTGAGTGCAGTACTTTCACAGCATCATCTTTTAGGATTTGAAATAGCTCAATTGCAATTCCATCACCTCCACTATCTTTGTTTGTAGTGTTGCTTCCTAAGGCCCACTTGACTTCACATTCCAGGATGCCTGGCTCTAGGTGGGTGATCACACCATCATGATTATCTGGGTTGTGAAGAACTTTTTTGTATAGTGCTGTGTATTCTTGCTACCTCTTGTTAATATCTTTTGCTTCTGTTAGGTCCCTACAATTTCTGTCCTTTATTGAGCCCATCTTTGCATGAAATGTTCCCTTGGTACTAGACATGAAATAACAGACTGGTTGCAAATAGGAAAAGGAGTACGTCAAGGCTATATTTTGTCACCCTGCTTATTTAACTTATATGCAGAGTACATCATGAGAAACGCTGGACTGGAGGAAGCACAAGCTGGAATCAAGATTGCCGGGAGAAATATCAATAACCTCAGATATGCAGATGATACCACTCTTATGGCAGAAAGTGAAGAAGAACTGAAGAGCCTCTTGATGAAAGTGAAAGAGGAGAGTTAAAAAGTTGGCTTAAAACTCAACATTGAGAAAACTAAGATCATGGCCTCCAGTCCCATTACTACATGGCAAATAGATGGGGAAGCAGTGGAAACAGTGGCTGACTTTATTTTGGGGGGCTCCAAAATCACTGCAGGTGGTGATTGCAGCCATGAAAGTAAAATATGCTTATTCCTTGGAAGGAAAGTTATGACCAACCTAGACAGCATATTAAAAAGCAGAGACATTACTTTGTCAACAAATGTCCATCTAGTCAAGGCTATGGTTTTTCCAGTACTCATGTATGGATGTGAGTGTTTCACTGTAAAGAAAGCTGAGTGCTGAAAAATTGATGTTTTTGAACTGTGGTGTTGGAGAAGACTCTTGAGAGTCCCTTGGACTACAAGGAGATCCAACTAGTCCATCCTAAAGGAGATTAGTCCTGGGTATTCATTGCAAGGACTGATGCTGAAGCTGAAACTCCAGTACTTTGGCCACCTGATGTGAAGAGCTGACTCATTTGAAGAGACCCCGATGCTGGGAAAGATTGAGGGCAGGAGGAGAAGGGGACGACAGAGGATGAGATGGCTGGATAGCATCACTGACTCGATGGACGTGAGTCTGAGTGAACTCCGGGAGTTGGTGATGGACAGAGAGGCCTGGCGTGCTGCGATTCATGGGGTCGCAAAGAGTCGGACACGACTGAGTGACTGATCTGATCTGATCTGATCCAAAATATGTAAGGAACTCATGCAATTCAACAATAAAGTTCTAAACAATTTAAAATAATAAAATTTTAAAAATTTTAAAAATTAGATATCTTTTATTGCAATCGACTTATCTATTTTTCTGTTTCTAAGAAAATCATGTTAAGATTTTGTAAAGCATATCACTGTAGATTAGAAGCTAATAAATAAAGGCAAGTTTACCTTTTACTTTATTTTCTAACACTTGGAAAAAGAAAAACCATTTAACTTTTAATACAATTTTTGAGAATAAGCTTTGTTTTCTTTTAAATGGCTGTCTTCCTAGTAGACACCATTATTTGGTGGTGATACACTAGGAATACTGACATTTTGTCTAATTATAGCAATTCTATGTTGAAAATGGGTTTATTTTCCATAGTCAAATATTAAAGAGCTCAGCTGAAAATTTTATTTCTTTTAAAATATCAAATATAATCCCTAAATTATTCAGCTAAACTATAAAGAAAAACTTTCATTGTCATTCCAAAATTATTTAATAGTTATTTGTATCCTTACCTGTATATTTTGATGTTTGCCTTAATCAGAAAATATCAGTGGGAATTAAACTTTTATTCTCATCTTACTTTTATCATAGTTTTTAGATTTGAGAGGAGCTAGAAAAATGATTGATAGTTGACTACTACTGTCTGAATATTTCAGATAATTCAATAATAAGGGGTAGTATTAAAAGTAAAAAGTAGAATATTTTCCTTACCTAGATTTGTACTTACTCATATTTGTTTGTGGTGTTATGGCTAATAGAATTTCAGAATGTAAACCTTGTTCTCTAAAACATTTGGGATTAAAAGAATGAAAATATGGCTGGCTACAAATAGGTTAGAGTCAATAATTATGTTCCTTTCAATGAAAAGTTAAGTTTCCACAAATCTTAAGGTATTTTTTTGGACACATCAGGATTCCTTATAAGATAATGAGGTTAAAACCAGTTGCCTTCTCTAAGGTTATGAAGGTCATTTGAGCATCACCTGTTGATTATTAAATAACTGACCTCATTTAAAAATTCTCTTTATTCTTCTATATGAATTTAAAGTGAGCATGAAAGGGTCTTGTGTTAGCTTGGCCTTTTACTGCATCAATTAGGATGGTTTATGAGTATGATTAGAATTTTGAGAGGAGACTCAAAGGTTTGGTATGTTCAGTGAAGGTCATCAAACTGAGTTGGTTTGTCCCAAAGATATTAAGAAGAGGTGACAAGAAGATAGAAGAAATATACAAAAAAGATCTTTGTGACCCAGATAACCATGATGGTGTGATCACTCACCTAGAACCAGACATCCTGGAATGTGAAGTCAAGTGGGCCTTAGGAAGCATCACTACAAACAAAGCTAGTGGAGGTGATGGAATAACAGTTGAGCTATTTTAAATTCTAAAAGATGATGCTGTGAAAGTGCTGCACTCAATATGCCAGCAAAATTGGAAAACTGGGCAATGGAATTGGAATTATGGAATTCCAAAATTGGAAATTTTGGGCAATGCCATAGAATGTTTAAACTACTGCACAATTGCATTCATCTTACTAGCAAAGTAATGCTCAAAATTCTCCATGCCAAGCTTCAACAGTACGTGAATTATGAACTTCCAGATGTTCAAGCTGGATTTAGAAAAGGCAGAGGAACCACAGATCAAATTGCTGACATCTGCTGGATCATAGAAAAAGCAAGAGAATTCCAGAAAAACATCTACTTCTGCTTTATTGACATTTGACTGTGTAGATCACAACAAATTATGGAAAATTCTGAAAGAGATGGGAAAACCAGACCACCTTACCTGCCTCCTGAGAAATCTGGATGCATGTAAAGAAGCAACAGTTAGAACCAGAAATGGAAAAATGGACTGGTTCCAAATTGGGAAAGGAGTATGACAAGGCTGTGTATTGTCACCCTGCTTATTTAACTTCTATGCAGAATACATCATGTGATATGCTGGGCTGGATGAAGCACAAGCTGGAATCAAGTTTGCTGGGAGAAATATCAATAACCGCAGATGTGCAGATGACACCACCCTTACGGCAGAAAGCAAAGAGGAACTGGAGCCTATTATACAGAGTGAAGTAAGCCAGAAAGAAAAACACCAATACAGTATACTAACGCATATATATGGAATTTAGAAAGATAGTAACAATAACCCTGTGTACGAGACAGCAAAAGAGACACTGATGTATAGAACAGTCTTATGGGCTCTGTGAGAGAGGGAGAGGGTGGGAAGATTTGGGAGAATGGCATTGAAACATGTAAAATATCATGTATGAAATGAGTGCCAGTCCAGGTTCGATGCACGATACTGGATGCGTGGGGCTGGTGCACTGGGACGACCCAGAGGGATGGAATGGGGAGGGAGGAGGGAGGAGGGTTCAGGATGGGGAACACATGTATACCTGTGGCGGATTCATTTTGATATTTGGCAAAACTAATACAGTTATGTAAAGTTTAAAAATAAAATAAAATTAAAAAAAAAAAAAAAGCAGAGACATCACTTTGGTGACAAAAGTCCATTTAGTCAAAGCTATGCTTTTTCCAGTAGTCATGTGTGTATGTGAGAGCTGGACCATGAAGAAAGCTGAGCACTGAAGAACTGATGCTTTTGAACTGTGGTGTTGGAGAAGACTCTTGAGAATCCCTTGGTCTGCAAGGAGATCAAAAGAGTCAATCCTAAAGGAAATCAGTACTGGATATTCATTGGAAGGACTGATGCTGAAGCTGAAGCTCCAATAATTTGGCCATCTGATGCGAAGAACTGATTCATTGGAAAAGACCCTGATGCTGGGAAAGATTGAAGGCAGGAGGAAATGAGACGACAGAGAATGAAGTGGTTGGATGGCATCACTGACTGGATGGACATGAGTTTGAGCAAAGTCTGGGAGTTGGTGATGGACAGGTAAGCCTGGCATGCTCCATCCATGGAGTTGCAAAGACACGGACACGACTGAGTGACTGAACTGAACTGAATGTCTTATAACTACCTCACTGGAAACCCATTATTTAGTTCTACATATGAATTACTGAGATGGTTCTCCTTTCTTTTTATGTTTACCTGGCTGCCTTTATGTTTCTTATTGTTTCCCCCCTTCATTCCATTAATTACTCTTTGATATACTACATATTTATTTATTAGTTCATCTGTAATAGATTACTCCACCCACCTTACCCCTCACCCACCATTAGCAGGTAGGCTAACATGGAAAAAGAATCTGTGTTACATTCATTCCTGTATTTCCAACAGCTTGAATAATAAATGGCTGTTTGTAGTGCTCACCAAATACCTGTCAGATGAAAGAAAAAAAATTATTCACCAACTTAAGAGTTTGAAATGTTCTTTAATTCATTTTCAAACCAAATCATTTCTCCTTCTTGGTATTCTCGATGTTCTACGGTGTCTCTGTATCTTGACTACAGCCTTGATTTTCTCCTGTCACCTCAGGACACTTGGCCATGTCACCCCTTCACCGTTCATTTGTGCACCTGCTTCATTAATTTACTCACAATGTTTCCCTCACCAAAACCACCCTCTCTCTCTGCTTACCTCAGTCCTACTCATCCTTAGTTGCAGATCAGATCTCCATTAGGACATTCCTAAGTCATTTACGTGTCATCCTTGCACAGGGTCCTACTAATCTCTATATCATTCCAATTTTTGCATATGTGCTGCTGAAGCGAGCACCATACCCAAGTCATTTAAATTGATTTTGTCTTTTCTTGATCCACATGGTGCTGCTTTTATAATTAATTTGCAACTTTATCAAGTGTGACTTTATGTGTCTTGATTATAAAAGCCTTGGCTGCTGCAGCTGCATAGTCGCTCAGTTGTGTCCAACTTTTTGTGACCCCATGGACTGTAGCCCACCAGGCTCCTCTGCCTGTGGAATTTCCCAGGCAAGAATACTGGAGTAGTTACCATTTCCTCCTTCAAGGGATCTTCCTTATCCAGAGATCAAACCCTCATCCCTTGTGTCTCCTGCAAAAATATTGGCTAAGTATCCTTAAATCACTGATCAGGCCATATGTATTTTGAGCGCCTGACAGTTCACTAAGGTAGATCCTCAGTACATGCTTCAATGATATTTAAACTTTTAGTTCTGTTTTATCCTTAATCAATTACTTAAAATATACAGGACATTGGAAGAGATGATAGGTTGAGTGAACACATGATGTGAGCATGGTAGGGATAAGAAGTTCTTAGGTTTTAGAAATGGCTCCTGACAAGAAGCTCATAATCTAGTGGGAATTTACATTGCTAACTAGCAAGCAGTGCAGGCTGTGAATGAATGTGCTATATAAAAATATTGCAAAGGAAGTGAATGTGACCTAGGGGAAAAAGATTTCTCATTGTAAGCATCATTTCAGATGAACCTTGCAGGATAAGTAGGTTTATAATAAGCCATCTTCATGAGGAAAAGCAGCAGCCTAATGGAAGCATATGATAAAATCCTTGAAATTCAAAAACACAAGACCTACTTTTAAAAAAAATGTTAAGCTAGGGTGATTGAAGCTTACTTATACATGATATTGGAGACACTTACAGATAATGTAAAAGGATTAGGAAAATAGACTGAAAACTGATTTATTTTATTCCTTCCCTGACAATTCACAGAACTCTCTCTCAGTAAGGTCACAACCAATGATGAATACCAACTCCAAAGGACATCTAATTATCTTCCTAAACAAGCTGTGGTATTTGCTGCTGTTGAAAGTCTTTGTCTCTGGTTTTGTGTTAATGTTCACTTTTTCTGTCTTCCTTATGTTCTATCTCAGTCTTTTATGCTGTGTTGTATTTTGCTCTTTTGCCTTTAATAGTGCTTGTATTCCCCTTGGTTCTATACTTGATCTTTCTCTTCTATCATTCTAGAATTTCCACTAGATTAACTCATCAAATTATGTATTTCAACTATGTCCTATCTTATGGTGACTTTACTAGAGGACAGTTCCAAGACACTTTTGGTGTACACTCATATCAAGAAAATAATTGGGAGTACATTCCTATTATATTCATTTATACCTACTAATAGGTAAATGTGTGTGTGTGTTCAATTGCTAAATTGTGTTTGACTCTTTGCAACCCCATGGACTGTAGTCCGCAAGGCTCCTCTGTCCTTGGGATTTCCCAGGGAAGAATACTAGACTGGGTTGTCATTTCCTTCTCCAGGGATTTTCCTGACCCAGGGATCAAACCCACATCCCTACATTGGCAGGATGGTTCTTTACTACTGAACCACCAGGGAAGTCCCTATAGGTAAATGTACCACTATGCTAAAATGTTATATATCATAAAACATGAAAATATAGATAGAAAAGAATATTACTCAAATAATTGGTATTATAATTTTCATGTATAATGCTATAAAAATTGTTACTCCCACTAACACTATTGTTAATTAAATAATAGTTACAGAAATATAGTAATATACAGTGTATTGTTTAAGTCTTAGGGTTGCAATATAACAAGCACTTGTTTGAATTTATTTCCAAACATTTCTTAATGTCTGACATGGTGTGAAAGATCCTACGCAGAGACATGTCTGCCCAAATGGAGAATGCAAGTTTTGATTGGGTCCCCAAACAGGAAAGGGCCCTTTGACAGGTCAAGGTGTAGGGTTAAACAGGCTTGTTATTTGGGCCCAATGACTCAGCAGACCAATGGTATTAGAGATGTTGGAGGTGAGAAGAGATGTAGAGTGAGTGGAATGTTTATGGGAAAATTTAATAGAAGAACTGCTTATGGTTTTTGAGCAAGGCCTTGTTGTCTGCAGCAAAGAATTATAAACTATTAAAAAAAAAAAAACTACCCTAAGAGCTTTTTACTTTGGGACATAATGTGACCAAGAGGCCAGAACATGAGCTAGAATTTATCAGATAAAAAAGTACAAGGTTGAGTGTGCCCAGGAGCTATTCATCAGATGACAAAATATCTAGACTGAACAGGGCTAGAGAACACAATAAGACACAGAAGTAGGTGATCCAGTATTTCTTGTTGTCATTGCACTGACATCTTTTATTCGACACACAGATTTGGCCTCAGAAGGCCAAGTTAGTTCTTGGATAGTCGGCTTTGTATATTGATGTCATAATATATACTATATTATATATATATAATATATATAATATAATATATACAGAGCTACTGAAATATAATTCTACCTTGGGTGACCTTCCATCAACAGGGGAAAATCCTCTGTTAGATCATGCGACTGATCATCTATTTTCATTATGTATATGTTTTTAAAAAATTTTTTAATTGGAGTATAGTTACTTTACAATGAAGTTTTAGTTTCTTCCATATAGCAAAGTGAGTCAGTTATATGTATACATATATTCCCTCTTTGTCACCACAGAGCACCCAATAGAGTTCACTGTGCTATACTGTAGGTTCTTATTACTGATCTATTGTATGCATAGCAGTATAGGTATGTCAATCTCAATCTCCCAGTTCATCCCACCTCCCTGTTTCCCCCCACCCCTTGGTGTCCATACATTTGTTGTCTATCTCTGTGTCTCTGTTTATGCTTTGCATATGGGTACATCTCTACCATTTTTCTAGAACCATGAACGGAGGAGCCTGGTAGGCTACAGTCCATGGGGTCGCTAAGAGTCAGACACAACTGAGCGACTTCACTTTCACTTTTCACTTTCATGCATTGGAGAAGGAAATGGCAACCCACTCCAGTGTTCTTGCCTGGAGAATCCCAGGTACAGGGGAGCCTGGTGGGCTGCCGTCCATAGGGTCACACAGAGTTGGACATGACCTAAGCGACTTAGCAGCAGCAGCAGCATTAATATATGATATTTGTTTTTTTTCTGTTTCTGACTTACTTTACTTTGTATTACAGTTACTTGGTCCATCCACATCTCAGCACATGGCACAATTTCATTCATTTTATGGCTGACTAATATTCCATTCTATATATGTGCCACATCCTCTTAATCTATTCCACACTCCATGGTGATGAATGTGCTGGAACAGATTTATTTCCATGTCCAAGAAACTTAGACAGAGTCCCTACATATTTTGCAGAAATTAACTGAGATAGATTGCAGATCTAAATATAAAAAGTATAAACCTAGGAGAAAATATGGGAGAATGTTTAGGTTGGATAATTAGGAAAATTTTTAATGTGAACTTCATATTGCTAAGTCACTTTATTGCTAAGTCACTTCGTGTCCAACTCTGTGCGACCCCATAGACGGCAGTCCACCAGGCTCCCGTCCCTGGGATTCTCCAGGCAAGAACACTGGAGTGGGTTGCCATTTCCTCCTCCAATGCATGAAAGTGAAAAGTGAAAGGGAAGTCACTCAGTCATGTCCGACTCTTAGCAACCCCATGGACTGCAGCCTACCAGGCTCCTCCATCCATGGGATTTTCCAGGCAAGGGTACTGGAGTGGGGTGCCATCGCCTTCTCCAGAACTTCATATTAGGTGATGTTAAATTTCTTGATGATAATAGTGATGTTATGACTGTGAACTTGTGGATAAAGTGTCATAATGTCATCATACATATTTGTATTTGTGTATATACATGAAATAAACACACATACACATTTGGACACAGGCAAATGTGGTAAAATGATAACACTTGTTTAATGGTGTTTAAAAAATCCATGCACATTAATTGTGTGATTCTCTCAAGTTTTCCATAGATGTGAAAATTTTCAAAATAGAGTTAGAGGAAAATGTCATTGATCCACATATTTCTTGAATATCTTCCCTATTTCTCTGCCCCTTAACAAGTTAGCTACTTGAAAGTTATCTTCTCATGCTACTTTGACATTTTTTATCCTATGTATAGTATGACTTAGTTGTTAAGAACATGGATTAAGGAGCAAAATAGACTGAGTTTGATTCTTCAGCTTCATCTTAATATTTCTTTGGACAAATTATGAAGCCTCTTTTTTAAGGTGGAATTATAAGAAATTAAAATAATGTAATGAAAGTAAAAGACTTAATAGATCTGCTTAATAGTTAAGTGTATACTATTGAAAAGTTATTTGTAAGCTAAAATATGTTTGAGAATTAATTTAAAATAAGATACAAAAATGGGAGATAAGGCAAGAGGCACGAATATATCAGGTAGTATTTATTCCGTTGTAAATAAAGCATCTTTTCTAATCAAGCTTGATAAGTAAGGATATCTGTTTGATTATGCAACCAGAGGGAAGGTTTATTCCAGTGACTATTTCTGTGTGATTTTTTTGGCTCTGCCCCCTTTTCTATTTTGACCTCCTCTCTAGGCTGGCTTACCTCTTGATGGCAGATGGACATTTACTGTGCCAGGTATTATATGCATGTTCTATGACATTCAGAGGGAGAAACATCATATGTTTTGTGGATTTCTTTTCAAATATAGGATACACAATTGCCTGAAAATTCCAGAAAATAATTTCTTTTGTCTCATTGACCCTAAGTAAGTTACATGTTCTTCCCTTACAGACCTCTGGGATTCAGTGTTGCTAAGGATGGGCAAGGGTATTACAGAAATATGCAACAATATCATGGTGCCCTTAGAAATGGCAAACATAAATCAATGCATGCAAGTCTAGCAACTAAAAATAGCCACTGAAATAGAAGGTAATATTGGATGTACAACATCCATCTAATTCAGAGCTTCTCAAAATTTTTGATATCTGTATTCCTTTTAGCTTGTAAAATATGTTAGGAACCTAAAGAACTTTGCTTATGCGATTTATATCTGTCAGTATTTACAATGTAAGAAAGTAAAATCAAGAATTTAAAAGGTATTCATTAATTCATCCAAAAATAAAAATGAGAATATTACACTTTTACTTATATAATTATATTAAAAACGTATTGAAAGAAAAGTGTTTATTGAATGGCCAAATGTGTCAGACTTCTTTTAAGAATTGGTGGTATGAAATAATTTATGACATGTTTGATACAGGAAAAAGATAGGCTTTCATTTTGTTGTCTAACAAGTACAATTTACTATATAGAATATTCTCTACTTTTAGAGCATTTCCCAGATTCAGTTCTCCTCATCTAATACATGAATTATTGAAGTTAGTCTTCTTGCTTCAGGTCCCTTTCCAGTCTGTTACATGATCAGGTTTATAAAATGTAAAGTTATTAATATATCACTCTGCTCTAGGAAGCCTTTAGTATCTGATGCCTCTAAAATAGATTCAGATTCCTCAGGGTGGCATTTAAGCTTCTCAGTAACCTTATCCACTTCCACCTTCTCATATTTATCAACAGCTCAACCAATAGTTTTGTAGGCTTTCTGACTCTGTTACATTGTTCAACTCCCTGATCCCATGCCTTGTGCCACACTCATTTCCATAAACATTGGTCATACCCATTGCTGTTTTTTTCCAAATATTAAAATTCCCCTGCTTTATTTTAAAGTGCAATTATTTCTGATGCTACTTAAGAACTAAATGTCCCAACTACAAGGATCTCCACTTTCTGAACTCCCAAGTGTGTAGCAAAAGGTTTTGTTGACCCAAATTCTACTTTACTCCAATGATTTGGATGAACTTGGGTAAACACCACAATATTTCAAAGTATGAGATTTTTACTGAGGAAAACATGAAAAGTCATGTCTGTATATATGAAATGTCTAGCTTAGTGCCCAGCAGACAATAGGTTCTCAGGGAATTATTTTTTCTATCACATTTGCACTGTAAGGATCAATAAATATTTTTGTTTATTTAAATTTTTGCTATTTTCTCTCTCATTTATGTTTCAATAGCACCTTCACCTTTTGTTAATTCTGTGTATATATCAATACTTTACATTGGAATCAGTCCAGGTTAGTGTTATTCCTAATAACAAGCAAGGGAAGTAAGAAAGCGAAAATAAAACTTCTTTTTAAAAATAATTGTGTTCATAAATTACACAGTCATATATATAATGAACAATCAAACTACATGAAAATGTAAAATTCATACATTTATCAGTATAAATAGCATGATTTTCACTACAGATTGATAAACCATTAATGTATTCAGATACTCTATTTTGGAGAAGTTGAGAGAAGATTTACCAACACTAAAGAGAAAACTGTTCCTGATTAGATAATACATGCTCTGCTTGAATTCATGGTGAAGCATAATCTCTTGAACAAATTCAAAACTGAGATTCAAATTCAAACATACTATTTACTTCTGTCATACAGTGTTGCTCAACATGGGATTGATATTTAAAAACTTGGAATATGGGGGCTTTGTAAGATTATGCCTTAGGATTCCCGCAGCATGCCAACAGTATTAAATGGAGGGGACCTTCCTATATAGTTACTTCTATTCCTTACCTTTGTTAGATTTGTTGAAAATTGTAATTCATTATACTCTGAAGTAATAGTTACTATTGTGACTAAATTCATCCTGACACAATTTGTGGTCTCAAGAATAATTATTTACCCTTGATAGAACCTGGTAGCTTAGATTTTGGAATATATTTTAGCAGAATCTCTCTCCTCACTGAACTTGCTTATTTGATTCATATACCATAATGTTTTAGTAATTCAGTATTTTATATAAAGAGGCTATTTTCTACTTTCTCAGTATTGCTTGATTTTGAAAATAAAGTTTTATCAAATTAAAATCAATTGTCCATATGGAATGATATTTTAGAATGTTATGTTTTCCTCATAATTTTTTTCATAACATTTATTACTTCCTTATTTCTTAGACTATAAATGAAAGGATTTAACAAAGGAATAACTAGTGTATAAAAAATAGCAAGAGGTATATCTTTATCTTTGTCATTAACTGAATTTGGTCTAATATACATGAAGAGAAGAGAACCATAGAATATTGAGACAGAGACGAAGTGGGATGCACAAGTAGATAAGGCTTTACTTTTTCCTTTTTTGGATTTCATTTTAAAAATCGTGAAAAGGATGAAAAGATAAAAGATTATTACTATGATAATAGAGAATACTTGAACTGACCCTGAAAAGATGAATATCATCAATTCATTGATATAAGGGTCAGCACAGTAAAGTCTATATAATGGAAGAACATCACAAAAAAAGTGATTGATTTGATGAGATCTACAGAAAGTTAACCTAAACAAAAATCCAATGTGAATCATGGAATGCAGGTTTCCAGCTATGTAGGCCCCTGTGGTCATCTGAATGCAGAGTTTCTTTGACATCATAGTGTGGTACTGCAGTGGTTTGCAGATGGCCACATAGCGGTCATAGGCCATTGCTGCCAGGAGAAAGCAATCTGCAGTTTCAGCAAGGCAGAGAAAATAAAATTGTGCCATACATTCATAGAGGGAGATCATTCTGTCTTTTGAAAAGAAGTTCTGTAGCATCTTAGGGGTAATGGCACAAGAACAACAGGAATCCATCAGAGCAAGATTCCCCAGGAAGATGTACATTGGTGTGTGAAGACGATGCTCTGTAACTATCAATGCCACCAGGCCAAGATTTCCCACCATGGTGATCAGATAGATGGTAAAGAACACCAGAAAGAGAAGGGTCTTCAGCTCTGGATGAACTGTAAATCCTATGAGGATAAATTCAGTTGTCAAGGAGAGGTTATCCTCCGTCATCTCTACTGTTGTCTGTTGAGATAGGAATTATGGAGAGATAAGATTCCAATTTAGAATGTGTATATAAAAAAAAAAGAATGTGTATAACTTTCCTTTTAATATATATATATATATATATTTTTTTTTTTTTTAATAAGGAGAAAGCTTCTCTTGCTGTCTTGTGAATACAAGGACACAAACTTCTAGGGAATATTCATCTCCATAACATGTCAGTGTCTATGACCTCAACTCTGAAATTCAAAATTCACATGACTATTTGGTAATCACAGGGGAGATGCTAACAGCGGGAAAAGTTTGTCTTTATGAATTTATGGAAATATGGTGTACAAACTAGGTACTCATCTTTGCTTCATTTTGCCCATAAAATTTGTTTCAGTTTTTGTATTAAAGTTTTTAAAAAATGAATTTAAAATTACTTTTTCTATATATAGAAACTTTTAAAAATTAATTTTCATAAATTCTCCCAGTGGAATAAACATTTTAAAATAGCATGGAATAGATATGTTAATTTATGTCTTAAGAATTGCTTGAAGATTACTAAGGATTATTGAGAGTACTGTTCAGTTTTAAAGAAAGTAAACTCAGAAGGCTAAGGAGTAAAATAAGAATTGATTATCACCTCTTTATCTCTTTTCCCAGTGTCATACCCATTTTCATAAACACTGACTGTCCATGCCATTATTCCTATTTCTAAGACATCTGCATCCTTTTCTCCTTCATCTAAAGCATGGTTTGTATATCAGATCAGATATACTATTATTTAATAAAGTTAACTCCTGATCACACTAATTTTCACTTTCTGGACTCTCCATCATGTCTTGTATACCCAACACAATCTTTGATAACATACCTAATTGACATTGAGTTTTTCATAAGTGTGTACAGTTTACTTACTGTATAGTAGACATTTTGAGGTTAGCTGTAACTAATACTTCTTATAGCAGCTGTACAGTGCAAAAGGAGAAAGAACAGTATTGATTCTAGTCCTACTTCCCTCCCAATGATCTGGGATGGGTGAACTTGTTTTCCAGGTCCTACCACTGATCCTTAATAACTTCTTTGGTGGTCCTTACAGTGATCCTTAGTAAACTCTTCTGCAGGTTGAGAAGATTCTACAAGGAGAATTATTCAAAACTCATCATTTAAAAATTAAGATTAATATCTAAAGTATGTGAAAACTCATACAGCTCAATAATAAAAGTATAGACGTTCAGATTAAAAAATGGGCTGAGGAACTACCAAGATAATCTTACAAAAGACATCCAAATGATCAACAGACACATGAAAAGATGGACGACATCACTAATCATTAGAGAAATGCAAATCAAAAGCCATGAGATATTATCTCACACATTTCAGAATGCCTATCATCAAGAAGATGAGAGATAACAACTGTTGCCTAGACTGTGGAGAACAGAGAATGTGGCAAGAAGTCTGTTGGTGGAAATGTAAATTGGTTCAGCCACTATGGATGCCAGCATGGTGTTTCCTCAAATAATTTAAAATAGAACTACCATGTAATCCCATAATTGTGCTTCTGTATATATACTCAAAGAAAATGAAAGCAAATTATGAAAGGGATATACGCAGTCTTGTATTTATAGCAGCATTAGTTACAGTAGTTAAAATACAGAAACATCTGTGTATCTGTCTAAGGATGAATGGATAGAAGTGAAAGGACATTCAGACATGAGAAAGAAGGATATCCTTCCATTTTACAGCATCGTGGATGGACCTTGGGGACATTATGCCTATATAAGTCAGAGAAAGACAAAAACTGTAAGACATAGCTGAAACGTGCATCTAAAAAAGCCAAACATGAAAACAGAGTAAAATAGTGGTTACCAGGGACTCTGGGAGATGAGGAAACAGGAAAGGTATTCTTTATTGGTACAAACTTGAAATTAACAGATAAGTCAGATCTTATCTGAAATTAACAGATAAGATCTAGTACACACTATAGTGAATATAAACAATATTTTACTATAATCATCTATACTGCCAAGAGACTAGATCTCAATTATTTCTGCCACAAAAACGAAAATTACGTGACGTTATAGAGAGCTAACATTCTGCAATTGCAATCAATTACTAGTTTTTCAAATCAACATGTTATAAGCATTAAACTTACACAATGTATGTCAAATATATTTCAATTATATATATATATAAAATAAGAACTTTTAGGTATCTTTTATCTGAGTTGACTCATCTATTTTTTTTTTTTTTGCTTCTAAAAATTTATATAAGATTTTCTGAAGTATATCACAATAGATTCAAAGTTAATAAAATAAACTTTATGCTTTAGTTTTCTAACATTTAGAAAAAGAGAAATTTCTTTAAGCCTCAATATAGTTTTTGAGAACAAATTTTTATTTCCTTTAGATGGCTATCTTCTACCATTATTTAGTGATCCACTAGAAATATTGACTGATATCTAATCATATTAATTTTATGTTTTTTTGAAAATGGGTTTATTTTTTTCCATAATCAAGTATTAAAATAAAGAACTCAGCTGAAAAATCTTTGTTGTAAAATATTAAATATTAGCTGTTGGATTATTGTGTAAGCTAGCAAAGTATTCAGTGCAAGTTCCTAAATTATTTAACAATCACTTTCTGTCTTTACCTGTGTATTTTTAAAAACTTTAACTGACAAAAAAGATCAGGGTACTTTACAGTTTGAATATCATTCTAGTTTTTCCATAGCCTTCAGTTTGGGGAAGAGGTAAAAAGATAACTGAGTAATTGAAATCTAATAACAACAAAATACTTTAGATAAATAAATATTAAGGGGTACTAATATTCAAAATAAATTAGAGTATTTCTCTTACCTAAATTTCACAGCAGAAAGTTTTGCAGCATTTCATGTTTCCCTTGTGATCTTGGGTCTCATAGAATTTCAGAATATAAACATTAGTCTCTTAAAACTTTTGGGATTAAAAGAATGAAAATATGGGCAAATACAAATAGGTCAGAGTCAATAATTATGTTCCTTACATTACAAAGTAAAATTTTCCATCAAATCCTAAGGGATTTCCCCACAGTGACACCAGTATATTTCCATATGGAGATTCAGTCACCAACACACATCAGGATGACCTGTGAAATAATGAGATTAAAACAGTTTACTTTCATTAAGGTCACTAAGGTTATTTGATCATTACCCATTGATTAATATGTAACTGGCCTCATTTTAAAATTCTGTTTATTATTCTGCTTAAATGCAATATGAGCAAGAAAGCGTCTCGTGTTGGCTTGACCTTTTTTTACTGGAGGAATTAATATGGTTTATGAAAGATGATTAGAATTTTGAGAGGAGACTAGAAGATGTGGTAGTTTTATCATGGGTCATCTGTGAGTTGATGTGTCCTGATGTTTTGCAAAGTATCATTGGAAACTCTGATATTATTATTTAGTCCCACATATGAATTACCCAGGGCTTCCCTGGTGGCTCAGCAGTTAAGAATCCACCTGCAATGGAAGAAAGAGATGCGAGTTCAATCCTTAGGTCAGAAAGATCCCATGGAAAAGGAAATGGCAACTCACTCCAGTATTTTTGCCTGGGAAATCGCATGGACAGTGGGATTATAGTCCATGGAGTCGCCAAAGAGTCAGACACAACTTATTAACTAAAGCAGTGACTAAACAACAACAACAGCAACAACATGAATTACCTAGATGGTTCTCCTTACTTTTCAGTTTTCCCCAGCTGCCTTTATCCTTCTTACCCTGTTTTTTTCCCACTACATTCCACTAATCACTCTTCAGTATACTACATATTTATTTGTTGGTACATTTATAGTCAATCAATATCTCCCCCACCATTAGCATGTGGAGCTAAATGGAAAAGGTTTTTTTCTCTGTTATGTTCATTTCCGTGTTTATAATGCCTTGATAGTATGTGGCAGATTGTAATGGTCAACAAATACCTGTTAGATGAAAGAAATTATATTTTCCTGCTCAAGAATTTGAAATCATCTTTCATTAGTTTCAAACAATCCATTTTTAAAAAAACTTAGTATTTAGATGGTCCACAGTCTTTCAGTATCTTCCTTATGATCCTGATTTCTTCTTCTGACCTCAGGACATGACACTTGGTTGTGTTTATCCCTTCACTGGTCTTGTGCACGCCTACTTGGTTAATTTACACTTAAAGTTTACTTCAGCTAAAACACCTTGTTCAGCCTCTCTTTTCAGCCCAACATACTCATTCTTGATCTTAAGTCAGATCTCCATGAGGACATTCCTTTCAATTATATTGATGTTCCTTTTCCTGTTCTGCTTAGTAACTACCTGCTATCACACTGCATTTGCCACTTGGTTACATGTGACTTCTTATGTGTTGATTGTAAAAGTATTGGCTAAATATCCATAAAGTACCAATCATGTCTTACGTATTCTGTGCTTCTGACAACACACTGAGATTCTCAATATATGCTTCACTGATACTTAAAATTTCAGTTCTGTTTAACTTCAATCAAGTACTTCTAATATACAGGGTGCTGGAAGAGATGGTAGGTAGAATGAGCACAGGATGAGAAATATTTAAGTTTTAGAAATGGCTCCACAAGAAGCTCATAATCTAGTGAAAGACATGTGCATTGCTAACTAGAAGGCAATTCAGGCTGTGATATTAAAAAGTGTAAATAGGTCACATATAAACATGGTGAATAAAGTGGATGGAGACCCAGAGCAAAAACGAAAGATTCCTCATTGGAAGTGCCATTTCAGATTAACTTTGCAGGATAAGTAGAGTTATAATAAATGATGCACATGAGGAAAATAAGAAGACTAATAGGAGCATATGTAAAAATCCTGGAAGCTTGAAAGAGCAAGACCTAATTAAAAAATATATATAAATAGTATATATATTCTAATCATATAATATAAATAATATATATAAAATATTTATAAATAATAAACTAGGGTGGCTGAGGCTTACTCATACATGATATTGGAGATTCAGTTCAGTTCACTCGCTCAGTCGTGTCTGACTCTTTGTGACCCCATGGACTGCAGCACACCAGGCTTCCCTAACCATTACCAACTCCCGGAGCTTACTCAAACTTATGTCCATCACGAAGGTGGTGCCATTCAACCATCTCATGCTCTGTCATCCCCTTCTCCTCTTGCCTTCATCTTTCCCAGCAACAGGGTATTTTCCAATGAGTTGGTTTTTCACATCAGATGGCCAAAGTACTGGAGTTTCAGCCTCAGCATCAGTCCTTCCAATAAGTATTCAAGACTGATTTCCTTTAGGATGGACTGGTTGGACCTCCTTATAGGTCCAAGGGATATAGGAGATACAGGTAGTATAAACGGAATGGGAAAATAGATTAGAAATTGTTCTAATTGCTTCCTTCCCATTCTTTTCTGTCCCTGCCAATTCACCAAACTCTGTCTCTCAATAAGGTCACAACCAACTCTAAATGTCATCTCCAAAGAACATGTAATTATCTTTCTAACCAAGCTGTGATGTTTGGTATTTTTTAAAAATCTTCACCTCTGGTTCTGTGATAGTACTCACTGTTTCTATCTTCCTGACTGTTGCATTTCTTTTATGCTGGGTTGTTTTCCTCTGCTTGTGTTTAATGATGCTTGTGTTTCCCTTAGTTTTATACTTGATCTTCCTCTTTAATACTAGATTTTCCTCTAGATTGTCACATCTAATTATGTAACTCTACTTTGTTCCATATTATGGTGGCTTCACTAGTGGAGAGTTCCAAGCCATTTTTGGTGTATATTCATATTTCTAAAATCTTGGGGAGTATATTCTGAATATGTACATTTTATCTATGACTTGGTAGAAGTATCACTATGCTAAAATATTATGTGTAGTATAAAATATGAAAATAGAGTAAGAATTAAATAATTGGTATTAAAAGTTTTATTTTGTGTATTGATTTAAAAACAATATTACTCCTACTAACACTATTATCAATTAAAAAATTAATAATCTTATATTCAGAAAAAGGTGTAACGATGTATGGTATATAATTAAAATCTTAGGGCTGTGATATAGCAATTCATGTACTTGTTTGAATCTATTTCCAAACATTTAAAAATGTCTGACATAGAGGAAGAGATCCTATACAAAGACACATCTGCCCAAATGGAGAAGGCAGCAAGTTTTGGTGGGTCCCAACACAGGAATGGGCTCTTCAGCAGGCTCAAGCTGGGGGTGAAGAGCCCTGATATTTGTGTCCAATGACTCATCAGACCAATGGTGTTAGAGAGATCTGAGGTGGGAAGAGGATATAGAGTGAGTGGAAAGTTAATAGAAAACTCTAGTAGGGGAGTTGCTTATGGTGTTGGGGCAAGGCCTTATTTTCTGCAGCAGAGAATAATAAACTATTTAAAAACATAATTCCCTGGCGTGCTGTAAACCCTACTAGAGAAAGAGCTCCTGACTTTGGAACATCAGGTGACCAAGAAGCCAGAGCTGACTCATGAACTGAAATTTATCAGATTAATAAGTATAAGGTTGAGTGAGCCCAGGAACAATTCATTAGAAGACAAAGATGGACCATTTAAGGACTTATTACAAGCAGGGCCAGAGAATACCATAAGCCACAGAAGTAGGTGACCCAGACTGCCTTGTTATCTACTACACATTGCAATGACCTCTTTCCCTCAACCCACACATCTCGCCTCAAACAGCCAAGTTAATTTTTGGACAGTAAGCTTGGTCTGTTGATACAAGCCAACTGTCACTGAGCTATAGCCCTAGCCAGAGTGATCTTGAAAGGAAGGGGAACTCCTCCTTTAGAGTATTGGAATGATTAACCATTTCTACTCTATAGAAAGAGAAGTGGCCCAAGTTAAAACTATATAGATTCAGGGTAGAGGTGAATGATTTGGATATTGGTCAGTGTCCTGGGGGGAGAGAGATGAGAAGGTCAGAGATCAGGAAGAATAGGCATATGAATGGATCTCCCAGAATGGATACGGTGTACAGAGCAGGAGCACCTTATATTTTATGTAAATGTCCTCCACACAACATCTACTATGGAAGAGCTACTAAAGAACCAAATTAGAATGACTCAGCCAGTTGAGGTCATAAAGCTTTGTTCATCCACCACCCCAGTGCTGGATTATGGACACATGAACAATGGCTATATGGCTGGGATCAGTTCATTTCAGTTCAGTTCAGTCGCTCAGTTGTGTCTGACTCTTTGCGACCCCATGAATTGCAGCATGCCAGGCCTCCCTGTCCATCACCAACTTCCAGAGTTCACTCAAACTCACGTCCATCCAGTCAGTGATGCCATCCAGCCATCTCATCCTCTGTAATCCCTTCTCCTCCTGCCCCCAATCCCTCCCAGCATCAGAGTCTTTTCCAATGAGTCAACTCTTCCCATGTGGTGGCCAAAGTACTGGAGTTTCAGCTGTAGCATCATTCCTTCCAAAGAACACCCAGGACCGATCTCCTTTAGAATGGACTGGTTGGATCTCCTTGCAGTTCAAGGGACACTCAAGAGTCTTCTCCAACACCACACTTCAAAAGCATCAATTCTTCAGGGCTCAGCTTTCTTCACAGTCCAACTCTCACATCCATACATGACCACAGGAAAAACCATAGCCTTGACTAGACGAACCTTTGTTGGCAAAGTAATGTCTCTGCTTTTCAATATGCTATCTAGATGGTCATAACTTTCCTTCCAAGGAGTAAGTGTCTTTTAATTTCATGGCTGCAGTCACCATCTGCAGTGATTTTGGAGCCCCCTAAAATAAAGTCTGCCACTGTTTCCACTGTTTCCCCATCTATTTCCCATGAAGTGATGGGACCAGATGCCATGATCTTCGTTTTCTGAATGTTGAGTTTTAAGCCAACTTTTTCACTCTCCACTTTCACTTTCATCAAGAGGCTCTTTAGTTCCTCTTCATTTTCTGCCATTAAGGGTGGTGTCATCTGCATATCTGAGGTTATTGATACTTCTCCCGGCAATCTTGATTCCAGCTTGAGGCATACACGTTGCCTAATAGCAGAGGTTCCAGTTTTTCTAGGCTGATTTAGCAACTGTTACTTCCAGAAGTTCAACTTGTCCAGAAAAGACCACTCTGGCATCCAGTGTGGCAACATCACTCAAGGAGATCAGTCAGCCACTTGGTGGTAAGAGTGCTACTCTGAACCTTTTTTTATTCTAAAGTGGGAAGAAATTCATTTTGGGAAGGAATTCTTTTGAGTTGAATCAGCATAATCTAGTTATGGAGATGATTCATATGCATCATAGCATGTATCTCCTCTTTTTTGAATTTCCTTCCCATTTAGGTCACCACAGAGCATTGAGTAGAGTTCCCTGTGCTGCTATACAGTAGGTTCTCATTAGTTATCTGTTTTATACATAATGCAAGTAGAGTATATATGTCAATCCCAGTCTCCCAATTCATCCCTCCCCCTTCCCCCTTGGCATCTATTTATTTGTTCTCTACATCTCTGTCTCTCCTTTCTGAAGCTATTTGATTTTATAAACCAATTGTGTATTAGTAATTTTATATATTAAATAGTGGACATTTTCACTTTTACATTCAATAATCCTTGATTTTGAAAAAAAAATTTACTCAAAATCAATTGGCTATAGGGCATGATATTTGTTTCAGAATGTTATGAAATCTTCATAATTTTTTTCATAACTTTTATTATTTCCTTATTTCTTAGACTATAAATAGATTTTAATAAAGGAATAACTAGAGTATAAAAAATAGCAACAGGTATGTCTTTTTCTTCTTCATTAACTGAACTTGGTCTAATGTACATGAAGAGAAGAGAACCATAGAATATTGAGACAGAGAGAAAGTGGGATGCACACGTAGATAAGGCTTTGCCTCTGCCCTTGTTAGATTTCATTTTGAAAATTGTGAAAAGGATGAAGAGGTAAGGGATTTATTATTACTGTGGTAATAGTAAAGGTTTGAATTGACCCTACAAAGATAAATACCATCAACTCATCGATATAAGGGTCCACACAAGAGAGTCTGTATAATGGAAAGTGAAAGAAAGAAAGAAAGTGAAGTTGCTCAGTCGTGTCAGACTCTTTGCAACCCCATAGACTGCAAATGGCTGCAAATGTAAAGAACACCAGAAAAAGAGGGGTCTTCAGCTGTGGGTGATCTGTAAATCCTATGAGAATAAATTCAGTTGTCAAGGAGAAGTTAACCTCAGTCATCTCTACATTGTCTGTTGAGATAGAAATGATGTAGATATAAGATTCTAATTTAGAGTGTGTATAGTTTTCCACATATATATATATATATATATATATTTTTTTTTTACAGTATTGAGAGGAGCTTTTTCTTCAAGCTTCTCATACTGTCTCTGTGATAGAGGCACACAGACTTCTGGGGGACATTTGTCTCACTAACATATCATCTTTTATGACCTCAGCTCTTAAATTCAAGATTCATGAGACTATTTTGATAATTTTAGGGAAGATGGTTACTGTGGAAAAGATTTGTCTTTATCAATTTTTTCTATTGTACAAATCTAGGGTACCCATATTTGGCACAGTGTTCCCAAATACTGCTACTGCTAAGTCACTTCAGTTGTGTCCAACTCTGTGCGACCCCATAGGTGGCAGCCCACCAGGCTCCCCCGTTCCTGGGATTCTCCAGGCAAGAACACTGGAGTGGGTTGCCATTTCCTTCTCCAATGAATGAAAGTGAAAAGTGAAAGTGAAGTCATTCAGTCGTATCTGACTCATAGCGACCCCATGGACTACAGCCTACAGGCTCCTCTGTCCATGGGATTTTCCAGGCAAGAGTACTGGAGTGGGGTGCCATTGCTTTCTCTGGTTCCCAAATAAGTTCATTGTCAATTTTTTTTTTAATTTTATTTTTAAACTTTACATAACTGTATTAGTTTTGCCAAATATCAAAATGAATCTGCCACAGGTATACATGTGTTCCCCATCCTGAACCCTCCTCCCTCCTCCCTCCGCATTCCATCCCTCTGGGTCGTCCCAGTGCACCAGCCCCAAGCATCCAGTATCGTGCATCGAACCTAGACTGGCAACTCATTTCATACATGATATTTTATATGTTTCAATGCCATTCTCCCAAATCTTCCCACCCTCTCCCTCTCCCACAGAGTCCATAAGACTGTTCTATACATCAGTGTCTCTTTTGCTGTCTCGTACACAGGATTATTGTTACCATCTTTCTAAATTCCATATATATGCATTAGTATACTGTATTGGTGTTTTTCTTTCTGGCTTACTTCACTCTGTATAATAGGCTCCAGTTTCATCCACCTCATTAGAACTGATTCAAATGTATTCTTTTTAATGGCTGAGTAATACTCCATTGTGTATATGTACCAAAGCTTTCTTATCCATTCATCTGCTGATGGACATCTAGGTTGCTTCCATGTCCTGGCTATTATAAACAGTGCTGCGATGAACATTGGGGTACACGTGTCTCTTTCCCTTCTGGATTCCTCAGTGTGTATGCCCAGCAGTGGGATTGCTGGATCATAAGGCAGGTCTATTTCCAGTTTTTTAAGGAATCTCCACACTGTTCTCCATAGTGGCTGTACTAGTTTGCATTCCCACCAACAGTGTAAGAGGGTTCCCTTTTCTCCACACCCTCTCCAGCATTTATTACTTGTAGACTTTTGGATCGCAGCCATTCTGACTGGTGTGAAATGGTACCTCATAGTGGTTTTGATTTGCATTTCTCTGATAATGAGTGATGTTGAGCATCTTTTCATGTGTTTGTTAGCCATCTGTGTGTCTTCTTTGGAGAAATGTCTATTTAGTTCTTTGGCCCATTTTTTGATTGGGTCATTTATTTTTCTGGAGTTGAGCTGTAGGAGTTGCTTGTATATTCTCGAGATTAGTTGTTTGTCAGTTGCTTCATTTGCTATTATCTTCTCCCATTCTGAAGGCTGTCTTTTCACCTTGCTAATAGTTTCCTTTGATGTGCAGAAGCTTTTAAGGTTAATTAGGTCCCATTTGTTTATTTTTGCTTTGATTTCCAATATTCTGGGAGGTGGGTCATAGAGGATCCTGCTGTGATGTATGTCAGAGAGTGTTTTGCCTATGTTCTCCTCTAGGAGTTTTATAGTTTCTGGTCTTACATTGAGATCTTTAATCCATTTTGAGTTTATTTTTGTGTATGTTGTTAGAAAGTGTTCTAGTTTCATTCTTTTACAAGTGGTTGACCAGAGTTCCCAGCACCACTTGTTAAAGAGATTGTCTTTAATCCATTGTATATTCTTGCCTCCTTTGTCAAAGATAAGGTTGTCCATATGTGCGTGGATTTATCTCTGGGCTTTCTATTTTGTTCCATTGATCTATATTTCTGTCTTTGTGCCAGTACCATACTGTCTTGATAACTGTGGCTTTGTAGTAGAGCCTGAAGTCAGGTAGGTTGATTCCTCCAGTTCCATTCGTCTTTCTCAAGATCGCTTTGGCTATTCGAGGTTTTTTGTTTTTCCATACAAATTGTGAAATTATTTGTTCTAGCTCTGTGAAGAATGCTGTTGGTAGCTTGATAGGGATTGCATTGAATCTATAGATTGCTTTGGGTAGTATACTTATTTTCACTATATTGATTCTTCCAATCCATGAACATGGTATATTTCTCCATCTGTTAGTGTCCTCTTTGATTTCTTTCACCAGTGTTTTATAGTTTTCTATATATAGGTCTTTAGATTCTTTAGGTAGATATATTCCTAAGTATTTTATTCTTTCCATTGCAATGGTGAATGGAATTGTTTCCTTAATTTCTCTTTCTGTTTTCTCATTATTAGTGTATAGGAATGCAAGGGATTTCTGTGTGTTGATTTTATATCCTGCAACTTTACTATAGTCATTGATTAGTTCTAGTAATTTTCTGGTGGAGTCTTTAGGGTTTTCTATGTAGAGGATCATGTCATCTGCAAACAGTGAGAGCTTTACTTCTTCTTTTCCAATTTGGATTCCTTTTATTTCTTTTTCTGTTCTGATTGCTGTGGCCAAAACTTCCAAAACTATGTTGAATAGTAATGGTGAAAGTGGGCACCCTTGTCTTGTTCCTGACTTTAGAGGAAATGCTTTCAATTTTTCACCATTGAGGATAATGTTTGCTGTGGGTTTGTCATATATAGCTTTGATTATGTTGAGGTATGTTCCTTCTATTCCTGCTTTCTGGAGAGTTTTTATCATAAATGGATGTTGAATTTTGTCAAAGGCTTTCTCTGCATCTATTGAGATAATCATATGGTTTTTATTTTTCAATTTGTTAACGTGGTGTATTACATTGATTGATTTGCAGATATTGAAGAATCCTTGCATCCCTGGGATAAAGCCCACTTGGTCATGGTGTATGATCTTTTTAATGTGTTGTTGGATTCTGATTGCTAGAATTTTGTTCAGGATTTTTGCATCTATGTTCATCAGTGATATTGGCCTGTAGCTTTCTTTTTTTGTGGGATCTTTGTCAGGTTTTGGTATTAGGGTGATGGTGGCCTCATAGAATGAGTTTGGAAGTTTACCATCCTCTGCAATTTTCTGGAAGAGTTTGAGCAGGATAGGTGTTAGCTCTTCTCTAAATTTTTGGTAGAATTCAGGTGTGAAGCCGTCTGGACCTGGGCTTTTGTTTGCTGGAAGATTTTTGATTACAGTTTCAATTTCCGTGCTTGTGATGGGTCTGTTAAGATTTTCTATTTCTTCCTGGTCGAGTTTTGGAAAGTTGTACTTTTCTAAGAATTTGTCCATTTCTTCCTCGTTGTCCATTTTATTGGCATATAATTGTTGATAGTAGTCTCTTATGATCCTTTGTATTTCTGTGTTGTCTGTTGTGATCTCTCCATTTTCATTTCTAATTTTATTGATTTGATTTTTCTCCCTTTGTTTCTTGATGAGTCTGGCTAATGGTTTGTCAATTTTATTTATCCTTTCAAAGAACCAGCTTTTGGTTTTGTTGATTTTTGCTATGGTCTCTTTTGTTTCTTTTGCATTTATTTCTGCTCTAATTTTTAAGATTTCTTTCCTTCTACTAACCCTGGGGTTCTTCGTTTCTTCCTTTTCTAGTTGCTTTAGGTGTAGAGTTAGGTTATTTATTTGACTTTTTTCTTGTTTCTTGAGGTGTGCCTGTATTGCTATGAACTTTCCCCTTAGGACTGCTTTTACCGTGTCCCACAGGTTTTGGGTTGTTGTGTTTTCATTTTCATTTGTTTCTATGCAAATTTTGATTTCTTTTTTGATTTCTTCTGTGATTTGTTGGTTATTCAGCAGCGTGTTGTTCAGCCTCCATATGTTGGAATTTTTAATAGTTTTTCTCCTGTAATTGAGATCTAATCTTACTGCATTGTGGTCAGAAAAGATGCTTGGAATGATTTCTATTTTTTTGAATTTACCAAGGCTAGCTTTATGGCCCAGGATGTGATCTATCCTGGAGAAGGTTCCATGTGCACTTGAGAAGAAGGTGAAATTTATTGTTTTGGGATGAAATGTCCTATAGATATCAATTAGGTCTAACTGGTCTATTGTATCATTTAAAGTTTGTGTTTCCTTGTTAATTTTCTGTTTAGTTGATCTATCCATAGGTGTGAGTGGACTATTAAAGTCTCCCACTATTATTGTGTTAATTTCTTCTTTCATACTTGTTAGCATTTGTCTTACATACTGCGGTGCTCCCGTGTTGGGTGCATATATATTTATAATTGTTATATCTTCTTCTTGGATTGAGCCTTTGATCATTATGTAGTGACCATCTTTGTCTCTTTTCACAGCCTTTGTTTTAAAGTCTATTTTATCTGATATGAGTATTGCTACTCCTGCTTTCTTTTGGTCCCTATTTGCATGGAAAATCTTTTTCCAGCCCTTCACTTTCAGTCTGTATGTGTCCCCTGTTTTGAGGTGGGTCTCTTGTAGACAACATATGTAGGGGTCTTGTTTTTGTATCCATTCAGCCAGTCTTTGTCTTTTGGTTGGGGCATTCAACCCATTTACGTTTAAGGTAATTACTGATAAGTATGACCCCGTTGCCATTTACTTTATTGTTTTGGGTTCGAATTTATACACAATTTTTGTGTTTCCTGTCTAGAGAATATCCTTTAGTATTTGTTGGAGAGCTGGTTTGGTGGTGCAGAATTCTCTCAGCTTTTGCTTGTCTGAAAAGCTTTTGATTTCTCCTTCATACTTGAATGAGATCCTTGCTGGGTACAATAATCTGGGCTGTAGGTTATTTTCTTTCATCATTTTAAGTATGTCTTGCCATTCCCTCCTGGCTTGAAGAGTTTCTATTGAAAGATCAGCTGTTATCCTTATGGGTATTCCCTTGTGTGTTATTTGTTGTTTTTCCCTTGCTGCTTTTAATATTTGTTCTTTGTGTTTGATCTTTGTGAATTTGATTAATATGTGTCTTGGGGTGTTTCGCCTTGGGTTTATCCTGTTTGGGACTCTCTGGGTTTCTTGGACTTGGGTGATTATTTCCTTCCCCATTTTAGGGAAGTTTTCAACTATTATCTCCTCAAGTATTTTCTCATGGTCTTTCTTTTTGTCTTCTTCTTCTGGGACCCCTATGATTTGAATGTTGTAGCGTTTAATATTGTCCTGGAGGTCTCTGAGATTGTCCTCATTTCTTTTAATTTGTTTTTCTTTTATCCCCTCTGATTCATTTATTTCTACCATTCTATCTTCTAATTCACTAATCCTATCTTCTGCCTCTGTTATTCTACTATTTGTTGCCTCCAGAGTGTTTTTAATTTCACTTATTGCATTATTCATTATATATTGACTCTTTTTTATTTCTTCTAAGTCCTTGTTAAACCTGTCTTGCATCTTCTCAATCCTTGCCGCCAGGCTATTTATCTGTGATTCCATTTTAATTTCAAGATTTTGGATCAATTTCACTATCATTATTCAGAATTCTTTATCAGGTAGATTCCCTATCTCTTCCTCTTTTGTTTGGTTTGGTGGGCATTTATCCTGTTCCTTTATCTGCTGGGTATTCCTCTGTCTCTTCATCTTGTTTAAATTGCTGAGTTTGGGGTTTCCTTTCTGTATTCTGGCAGTTTGTGGAGTTCTCTTTATTGTGGTGTTTCCTCACTGTGTGTGGGTTTGTACAGGTGGCTTGTCAAGGTTTCCTGGTTAGGCAAGCTTGTGTCGATGTTC
The DNA here is from genome assembly GCF_019923935.1 of Bubalus bubalis. Classification (NCBI taxonomy): domain Eukaryota; kingdom Metazoa; phylum Chordata; class Mammalia; order Artiodactyla; family Bovidae; genus Bubalus; species Bubalus bubalis. The sequence continues at coordinate 88,063,994 of NC_059157.1, read as the reverse complement.
TGGTGGATGGTGCTATATTTCTTCTCTCTGGAGTGTAATGAAATGTCCAGTAATGAGTTATGAGATGTCTATGGTTTTGGGGTGACTTTGGGCAGCCTGTATCTTGAAGCTCAGGGCTGTGTTCCTTTGTTGCTGGAGAATTTGCTTGTTATGTCTTTCCCTGGAACTTGTTGGCCCTTGTGTGGTGCTTGGTTTCAGTGTCAGTATGGAGGCGTTTGATGAGCTCCTGTCAATTAATGTTCCTTGGAGTCAGGAGTTCCCTGGAGTCAGGGTTTGGACTTAAGCCTCCTACTTCCAGTTATTGGTCTTAATTTTACAGTAGTTTCAAAACTTCTCCTTCTATACAGCACCACTGATAAAACGTCTACGTTAAAGATGAAAAGTTTCTCTACAGTGAGGGTCACTCAGAGAGGTTCACAGCATTACATGGAGAAGGGAAGAGGGAGGAGGGAGTTAGAGGTGACCCAAATGAGATGAGGTGGAATCAATAGTGGAGGGAGTGGGCTAGCCAGTAGTCACTTCCTTATGTGCACTTCACAACTGGACCGCTCAGAGATGTTCACGGAGTTATACAGAGAAGAGAAGAAGGAGGCAGGAGACAGGGGTGGCCAGAAGGATAAAAGGGGGAAATGAAAAGGAGGGAGACAGATCCAGCCAGTAATCAGTTCCTTAAGTGTTCTCCACCGTCTGGAACACACAGAAATTCACAGAGTTGGGTAGAGTAGAGAGGGGTTAGGGAGGAGACACAGGTGACCTGGTGGAGAAAATGGAGAGTCCAAAGGGAGAGAGAGCAGTCAAGCCAGTAATCTCGTACACTAGTGAAAAATGGGTCCTGAAGATTGGGTTCTTAAAGGTACAAAATTGGTAACAAATACATAAAAGAAAAATTAGAAATCTAGAGTAGAGTTTGGAATTTCAAAAATGCGATGTTAATGAAAAGAAGAAGGAAAAGAAAGAGAGAAAAAACGAACAAAGAAAAACAAACAAGGTCGTGAAAATTATAAAGAAACTACAGGTACAAAATTGATAACTAATACCAAAAAGCAAAAATTAAAAATCTAGAGTAGAGTTTGGAATTTCAAAAATACAACGTTAAAAAAAAAAGAAGAAGAAGAAAAATAAAGAGAGAAAACAAACAAACTAACAAAAACAATGTCGCAAAAATTATAAAGAAAATACAGGTACAAAATTGATATCAAATACCAAAAAGCATAAATTAAAAATCTTGAGTAGAGTTTGGAATTGCAGATATACGATGTTATATAAAAGAAGAAGAGAAAGAAACAGAGGAAAAAAAAAGTCACAGAAATTATGAAAAAAAACTATAGTTACAAAATTGATAACATATACCAAAAGGCTAAAATTAAAAATCTAGAGTAGAGTTTGGAATTTCAAAAATACAATGTTAAAGAAAAGAAGAAAAAGAAAAAAGAAAAAAAAAAAAACACGGTCAAAAAATTATAAAATATATATATGAAATTTGCTGAAGAAGAAAAAAAATAGGGTCTTTTTTTTTTTTTTGCAAAGTAATAGTTATAAAAGTGAAAATTAAAGGACAATAGAGGACTTAAAATTTTTTTTTTTAATTAAAAAAAAAAGAAAGAAAGATTGATCGTAAAAATAGTAAAAATATATCTAGGTCTTTCTCTGGTTTTGTTGTGAGTATTGTGGGTTCAGTTCATTTTTGGCAGTTCCTTAGTCCGACTTATATTTCTCAAGATCTATAGGCCCCTTCCTATGTAATCCGTAGTAACCACAAGGTTTTAATCTATGGCCTGTAGCTTCCAAGGCGTTTCCCTCTGTTATAGCTTCTTCTGTTTGCTGGTCTCTTCAGTGTCTGGTTCCCGCCCTGACACAAAGGGGATGGTTGAGGACACTATTTTTTTTTTTTTTTTTAATTTAGGCTCACTTGTTCAGCCGCGCTGTGGGGAGGGAGGGAGGGATGCTGCAAACAGATAACACTGGCGTGCGCTCGCAGTGCCTCAGCCACACTGGGTCTGCCCCTGCTCACGGTGCGTGTAGCCTCACTGCCCACACTGCTTGGGCTCTAGGTTGTTCCGCCGGGAACAATCAGAGGCCGGCCCTGGGCTGAGCTCCCAGGTCCAAGCCGCTCAGGTTCAGGCACTCGGGTAGTCCTCAGAGGCGCAGACTCGGTTGGGCCTGCGTTTTGTGTTCTTCCCAGATCCGAGCAGCTCAGGTGATGAGGTGTTTGGAGGGCGCCAATGCTGCGACTTACCGCCTCCCCGCCACTCGTTTATCTGGGTGTAAAACCGGCGCACCTTCTCAGGCAGCTGTTGACCGTCCAGATCCCCAAGAAGTTTTAGTTAGCAAAGAAGCCTGCTTACAGTTTTATAGATAGTGTCTCTCTGGGGCTGCGATTGCCCCCTTCCGGCTCTGGCTGCCTGTCACCGGAGGGGGAAGGTCTGCAGCCGGCTATCTCTGTTCAGTCCTTTGTTCTGTGCGCAGGCCTGGCGGTGTCTTAGGTTAGGGCTGGCTTTTCGCGTGGTAGATATCCCACAGTCTGGTTTGCTAGCCCAAATTATTTCGCTCAGATAGCGCTCAGGACATTCGGCCCGATTCTTACTCTAAGGGACACAGCCCGCGCCGCACTTCCCTGCCCAGCCCCCGCTTGCTAATGCCGTGTGCAGGCGTCTGCGCTGCTTCTCCGCTGGGAGAGTTACCGTAGGGCTCACAATCCGCGATTTTTAATTGTTTATTTTTTTTCCCCTCCCTTTTATGTTGCCCTCTGTGCTTCCAAAGCTCGGCACAGATTCGGCAGTGAGAGGGTTTCCTGGTGTTTGGAAACTTCTCTCTTTTTAAGACTCCCTTCCCGGGACGGAACTCCATCCCTCCCTCTTTTGTCTCTTTTTTTGTCTTTTATATTTTTTCCTACCTCCTTTCGAAGAGTTGGGCTGCTTTTCTGGGTGCCTGATGTCCTCTGCCGGCATTCAGAAGTTGTTTTGTGGAATTTACTCGACGTTTAAATGCTCTTTTGATGAATTTGTGGGGGAGAAAGTGTTCTCCCCGTCCTACTCCTCCGCCATCTTGGCTCCTCCTCCCATTGTCAATTTTTAAATTAAAGATTAAAAATAAATCAAAACTCATTTTCCTATATATAGATCTTTTTCTTTTGTTTTAACTTTTTTAAATTTTTAATTGGAGGAAAATTGCTTTACAATGTTGTATTTGTTTCTGCCTGAAAACAACGCAAATCAGCCATAACTATATCACCTCCCACTTGAGCCTCCCTCTTCTCCCCACAGTGCACCCTTTTAGGTCATCACATAGTGTGCCAGGCTGGGCTCCCTGTATTATATAGCAACTTTTTACAGCTATCTATTTTACACATGGTACTAGAGCCTGTTATACAGAGTGAAGTAGGTCAGAAAGATATTTTTTCTTGAGCAAAGGTTTTCATATGTTTTCTTAGAGGAATGAATATTTAAAAATAGCATACAATAAATATGTTAAATTTATATGTTAGAAATTACATGAAGATCACTAAGGATTAACGAGGGGACTATTCAGTTTTAAAGAAAGTAATTTTGAAAAGCTAAGGGATTAATTATCCATTGATTATCATTCAGTTTTTTCATTCCTTTCCCCAGTGTCATACACATTTCCATAAACACTGACTCTGTCTGTGCCATATTCCTGTTGATTTTTACCCATATATCTGAATCTTTGTTTCCTCTCTGTAAAGCAAATTTATATAAAATATTACCTCATAAAGATTTAACTAAATGTCCCAGGCCAAGCTACTCTCCGTTTTCTCTACTCTTATGCATGTCTTATGTACACAAAATGTTTTAGAATGCCTTATGTGTAATTTACATTGCTTTTTGAAAATATGTGTATAGAGAATTCCCTTATTAAATTATAGGCATTTTGAGTTTAACTGTGACTTATACTTCTTAAGACAGCTGTATGTTGTTAAGTGGAAAAGCACTGTTGATTCCAGTCCTACCTCCACTCCAGAGACCTGAGATGAGTCAAATTGTTTTCAGCGTCCTGTCAATGGTCCTTAATGACTTCTTCGATGATCCTACCAATTATCCTTAGTGACCTCTTCTGCAAACTGAGCCTTTTAATTTTAAGAAGAATATACAGAAAAAAGTTATTCAAACTTATCAGTAAAAAAGTAAGGTTTACATTTAAAGTGTATTAAGAAATTCATACAACTCAATAACAAAATTATAAACAATTGGATTTTTTTTTAAATGGGCATAGTAACTCAAAAGAAATTTTTCCAGAAACATTTAAATGTTCAACAGGAACATGAAAAGTTGATCAACATTACTAATCATTAAGGAAATGCAAATAAAAAGCATAATGAGATATCACCTCACACCTGTCAGAATGCTTATCATGAAGAAAACAAGAGATAACAAGCATTGGCAAGGATGTGGAGAAATGGGAAATCTTGTTCACTGTTGGTGGTAATGTTAATTGGTTCAGCCACTAAGGATAACAAGATAGAGGTTTCTCAAAAACTCAAAAATAGAACTACCATATGATCACAGAATTTCACTTTTGACTATTTACTCAGGAAATGAAAACAGGCTATCAAAGGGATATTTGCACTTCCATGTTTATTGCAGCATTATTTACAGTAGTCAAGATATGGAAACACTTTAGTGCCCATTAAAGGATGAATGGGTAAAGAAAGTGAGGTATTTCTATACAATCAAATATTGTTTAGCCCTGAGAAAATGAATATCCTGTCTTTTGTGACAGTATGGATGGGCCCTGCAGACATCATACAAAGTGCAGTAAGTCAGATGGAAAAAGACATATACTGTATGATTTAATTTACAGGTGAATCTAAAAAAAAAAATTCACAAAAGCAGTTGTGGATACATGGGGATAAGGATTGAGGGAATAGGAGAGATGGTGTTTAAGGGCTGTTGTTGTTTAGTTGCTAAGTCCTGTCTTGACTCTTTACGACTGTGGGATTTCCTAAGCAAGAATATTGGAGTGGGTTGCCATTTCCTTCTCCAAGGGATCTTCCAGACTCAGGGATACAACTCACATCTCGTGCATTGGCAGGCAGAGTCTTTATCACTGAGCCACCACAGGAAGCCTGTTTAAGGGTACAAACTTGCAACAAATAATTCCTGGAAATCTAATTCATTGTGTAGTTGATATAAACCAACAATATTTTATCATTGTCATCAAAATTATTAACAGACTAAATGACAACTCTGTGATGTGATAGAGTGCCAACTAATGCTTCAATAAATGGGAATCATATTTCTATTTACCATTTTGTCAAATCAATATGTTGGTGGTTTAGTTGCTAAGTCATGTCCAACTTTTGCGACCCATGGACTATAGCCTGCCAGGCTCCTCTGTCCATGGGATTCTCCAGGCAAGAATACTGGAGTTGAAGAAGGAATTCTTAGGGCCTGGACTCCATCTTAGGCCTGTTCATGCTGATCATGCTCGGCCACCTCTCCAATGGACTCTGGACTCTGTGCTTAGTGCCTATGGAAACTACAATAGAAGGATAAGACCCCCTCTGGACAGGGGAATCTTGAAGATCACATCCAGGTTACTCATCGCCTAAGAGAAAATATACTCTAATCACCTCTGCCTCCAGACAGGTCATAAATTCTTTCTATATCTATCGGAGTATAACCATAGGCTTAATGATTATTAACTGTTTGAACACCTAACACTTGGATGATGGGGTTATTGTGATTGTATTTACCCTTCCTTTGTTTTATGTAAGTCTCAAGGAAATTGGGGTGGTGGGTTCGGACATGTACACATGGAGTATAAAAGATTTTCACAAATGCTGGCTGGGGTCCTTGGCTAAGAGGAGACTCTGCCTTGGGCCCGCCGGTGTAATAAACTGCACTCCACTATCTGCATTGTCCTTCTGAGTGAGTGTGTTTCCCGGAACGAGTGGTTATAACAGAGTGGGTAGCCATTTCCTTCTCCAGGGGATTTAAACTAACACAATGTTATGTGTCATATATATATATGTATAATATTATATATGCATGTGTATATTTATATAATCAAAATATCCTACACAGTTCATTAATCTGAATTGATTCATGTTATTTTTCTATTTCTGCAAAAATTATGTAAGATTTTCTGGAGTAGATACAAGTAGATTAAAAGTTTCCCATAACCTTCAGTTTTGAGAAGATCTATAAAGATCGCTGAGTAGTTGAAATCTAACAACAATGAAAAAATGTGTAATAATTCATATAAATATGTATTAGTGGATGCTAATATTAAAAGTAAAAATAAATAAGAATATTTTTCTTATGTAGCTTACACTGTAAAGTCTTCCAGCACCTCATTTTTGCTTCTTGATGTTAAGCCTTAGAATTTCAGAATATAAACCTTGGTCTCAAAAACATTTGGGATTAAAAAATGAAAATCTGGGAGACTACAAAGAGCTCAGAGTCATTAAGTATGTTTCTAAGTATGGAAAGTTAAAAATTTCCGTCAAATCCTAAAGGATTTGCTGCAATAACATCAGGGTATTTCTGTGGGGAGATTGAATCCATAAACATATAAAAATGACCTGTGAGATAATGAGGTTAAAGCAAATAACCTTCACTAAGGTTACTTAGTGAAGTAACCTAACATCATTCATTGATCACCTTGTTGATTATTATGTAACGGACTTCATTTAAAAATTCTCTTTGATTTACTACCTAGATGTGAAATGAGCAGAAAGAATGTCATATTGACTTGACCTTTCTTTTTTGACAGGGAAAATTAATACGATTCATGAAATATGATTAGATGTTGAGAAAAGACTAAAAGATGTGGTAGGGTCTTCAGTTTCATTCTGTGAGTTGGATTTGTTCTGCTGTTTTAGAAAAATCTCACTGGAGACTCTGATATCATTATGTAATCCCACAAATGAATTACTGTGGTGATTCTCCTTTCAATTTGCCCCAACTGCCCTTATCTTTTTACCCTGTTTTGATTTTTTCCCACTTCATTCCACGAATCATTCTTCAATATAATAATTGGTCAGTCCCATTTCCCCAACCATCATTAGTATATAACCTTGAGAGGGAGGTGATTTCTCTGTTACTTTCATTCATGTATTTCCTACACCTTGAATAGTATGTGGTACTTTGCATCAAATTTTTGTCCCATGAATGAAAAAAATTATACTTCCTTGCTCAAGAATTTGAAAATGGTCTAAGTTTTCAAACAAACCCATTTTCCTTAATTAAGTATTCCAGATACTCTACATTATCTCTGCATCTTAAACTAAAGCTTGATTTTTTCTCACTTCAGGATACTGGCCATGTTTATCCCTTTACTGTTACTTTATGCACCTGTTTCATTAATTTACTCTTAATGTTTCCCTCACCTAACCCCTTCTTTTCTCTCTTTTTTCTCCCAATCCTACTAACCCTTGATCTCAAATTAGATCTCCATGAGGGACTTTCCTGGGTTATTTAAATTAAATTGTTTTTTCATTTTCTTTCATTTACAAAATACTTATCTGTTTGGGTTTTTTTTTGTAATGCATTTGCTACTTTACCCAAGTGTGACTTTATGTGTCTTGATTGAATATATTAGAGAATTGTGTAGTTGAACCTTCAGTCAATTCAGTTCAGTTCAGTTGCTTAGTTGTGTCCGACTCTTTGCGACCCCATGGACTGCAGCACTCCAGGCTTCCCTGTTGAACCTTGTTGAATCTAACATGTTGACTTCAGGTACAGGTAAAAAATCCTCCCCAATCATAATAATATTTAGCATAATCATTTAAAAAATGTCTGTCCTACCTACCAGAATATAAACTATAAACTATCTTTGTTTTTTCTCTTATTGAAATACACTTGATTTATGATATTACATTCAGGTCATGTGTACAACATAGTGATTCAATATTTTTATAGGTCATACTACATTTAAAGTTATTATAAAATAAAGGCTACTTCTCGTGTTGTACAATACATCCTTCTGCATTTTTATTTTATACATACTAGTTCATCTGAATGCAAAGTTCCAAAGAATAGCAAGGAGAGATAAGAAAGCCTTCCTCAGTGATCAATGAAAGGAAATAGAGGAAAACAACAGAATGGGAAAGATAAGATACCACTGCAAGAAAATTAGAGATACCAAGGGAACATTTCATGCAAAGATGGGCACAATAAAGGACAGAAATGGTATCAACCTAACAGAAGAAGAAGATATTAAGAAGAAGTGGCAAGAATACACAGAAGAAATATACAAAAAGGATCTTAATGAACCAAATAACCATGATGGTGTGATCACTCACCTAGAGCCAGACATCCTGGAATGTGAAGTCAAGTGGGCCTTAGGAAGCATCACTGTGAACAAAGCTAGTGGAGGTGATGGAATTCCAGTTGAGCTATTTCAAATCCTGAAAGATGATGCTGTGAAAGTACTGCACTCAATATTCTAGCAAATTTGTAAAACTCAGCAGTGGCCATAGGACTGGAAAAGATCAGTTTCCATTCCAATCCCAAAGAAAGGCAATGCCAAAGAATGTTCAGACTACCACACAATTGCATTCATCTCACACGCTAGCAAAGTAATCCTCAAAATTCTCCAAGCTAGGATTCAACATTGAGTGAGCTGAAAACTTCAGAAGTTGAAGCTGGATTTAGAAAAGGCAGAGGAACCAGAGATCAAATTTCCGACATCTGTTGGATCATAGAAAAGGCAAGAGAATTCCAGAAAAACATCTACTTCTGCTTCATTGACTATGCTAAAGCCTTTGGCTGTATGGATCACAACAAACTGTGAAAAATTCTTAAAGACGTGGTGTTATCAAACCACCTTACCTGCCTCCTGTGAAACCTCTATCCAGGTCAAGAAGGAACAGTTAGAAATGGACATGGAACAACAGACTGGTTCCAGATTGGGAAAGGAGTATGTCAAGCTATATATTGTCACCTGGCTTAGTTAACTTATATGCAGAGTGCATCATGTGAAATGTTGGACAGGATGAAGCCCAAGCTGAAATCAAGTTGCTAGGAGAAATATAAAAAACCTCAGATATGCATAAGATTGTTCTATACATCAGTGTCTCTTTTGCTGATATGCAGATGACACCACCCTTATGGCAGAAAGTGAAGAAGAACTAAAGAGCCTCTTGATGAAAGTAAAAGAGGAGAATGAAAAAGCTGGCTTAAAATTCAACATTCAAAAAACTAAGATCATGGTATCTGGTTTCATCTCTTCATGGCAAATAGATGGGGAAATAACGGAAACAGTGATAGAGTTTATTATTTTGGGGCCCAAAATCACTGCAGGTGGTGACTGCAGCCATGAAACTCAAAATGCTTGTTCCTTGGAAGAAAAGCTATGACACAACTAGACAACATATTTAAAAAGCAGAGACATCACTTTGCTGACAAAGTTTCGTATAGTCAAAGCTATGGTTCTTCCAGTAGTCATGTATGGATGTGAGAGTTAGACCATAAAGAAAGCTGAGAACTGAAGAATTGATGCTTTTGAACTGTGGTGTTGAAGAAGACTCTTGAGAGCCCCTTGGACTGCAAGGAGATCAAACCAGTCAATCCTGAAGTAAATAAGAACCCAGTTCATTTCTGAAATTAGGTAATTCTATTTCTTTTATAATATTTCTATACACTTTTAATAAAAATGTATATATTTAAGATGTACAACATGATTTAATATATACATAGAACAGTTATTACTCCAGTCAAGCTAATTTACATATCACCCCCTCACATAGTTACCATTTGTGTGTATGATGAATGCACTTAGTCTACTCTTAGCAGTTCTGACTGATCCTTTTTTATATTTTCTAATTCCTTCTTAAAATTCTTACTGTATTCATATATTCTTTTTCCTAATTCAGTTAGCATTATTATTACTAATGCTTTGAACTCCTTATCTGGTAAATCATTTATTTCTGCTTCATTAGTTATTATTTCATGGATTTTGTCCTATTATTTAATTGGGACAAATTTGCCTGTCTCCTCATTTTTGCTTGACTTTCTCTCTTTCTGTGAAATTAGGTGAAACATTTACTTACTTTGGCCTTAAAGTGGTGTCCTTTTGTGGGAGCATGCTTGTACAGTCTGCCTATGCCTAGTAGCTTTGGTGGGAAATCTGCATCTGACTTAGCATTTTCTCTGGATGTCCTGACAGTTATCACCCTGGTAGCAGGCGGGGCTGGAGGTGAGAGAGTTGGAGCCAGAGGTGTCAAGTCTGAGGTAGCTCTGTTCCTTCTAAGTGTGGGTTCTCTTCTTCCCAGCACCAGTGCCCTCATCCCAGAGGGAAGCAGTGCTGGAGCTAGAGGAGCTGGAGTGGAGACTCTGCATGGGTCTGGTAAGAGCTATGGTGGTTCTGGGCTTATTCAGAGTTGCAGAATGCTTCTGATGCACTGCCTTCTTAACACCATTAATTGCTGTCCCACCTCTTTCAGGGGCTTCCCTGATAGCTCAGTTGGTAAAGAATGTGCCTGCAATTCAGGAGACTCTGGTTCTATTCCTGGGTTAAGAAGATCCCTTGGAGAAGGGATAGGCTACCCGCTCCAGTATTCTGGCCTGGAGAATTCCATGGACTGTATAGTCCATGGTTTCACAAAAAGTCTGACACAACTGAGCGACTTTCACTTCACTCACCTCTTTCAGATGTGTTCAAGATCCAAGCCTACTCCATCTCTCACAACTGAGTTTTTCTGTCAGCCACAGCAGCCCTTGCTCTAGCACAGAGCTATGCAGTAGAACAAGCAGGGATGAAACAAGTGCTCAACTCAGGGCAGTCATGGGAAATCTGCTTCCTCTATCTTGCTTTGGGAGCAAGCAAGTATATGCATGCTCTTCATAAGCAGTCTAGCTTTCTTACAGCCTTCCTGGTAGTTCTACTGCTTTTGAAACCAGGTAAGGGGACTCCACTTCTCAGTGTTACAACCCTGGACTAGAGTATCCAATATGTTGCTCCAACCACTCACTCCCCAGAAAGTATCACCACTTGTGTAATCCCTCTTTTCTTCTCTGTCCCCTCTAACAGATGCAAGTCCTGATCTGTTCACTTCTCTTACCTTCCTATCTAATTCCATGTGGTTCTGTCTTACAGCCTTGGTTGTACAAGAGTCTGTCAGTCTCCAGTTTGTTTTCAGTGAGAATTACTCTGCGGCTGCTGGTGCTAAGTCGCTTCAGTTGTGTCCGACTCTGTGTGACCCCAGGGATGGCAGCCTAGCAGGCTCCCCCATCCCTGGGATTCTCCAGGCAAGAACACTGGAATGGGTTGCCATTTCCTTCTCCAATGCATGAAGGTGAAAAGTGAAAGTGAAGTCTCTGAGTCGTGTCTGACTCCTAGCGACCCCATGGACTGCAGCCTACAAGGCTCCTCCGTCCATGGGATTTTCCAGGCAAGAGTACTAGAGTGGGATGCCATTGCCTTCTCTACATATAGATATATTTTGATGTGTTCATGGTGGGAGATGAGGTCCACACCCTCCTAGTTTGCCACACTGATCACTTAGAACTGTCTTTTTTTATTGTGCAGACTAGATAAGGTAGAAATAGACCTCTTTGTGTATGCATGTATATGTGAGTATATAAAGATAAAGAAGGCATAAAAATTTAGTAAGAGAAGAGTTAGTTAATAAATGTCATTTAGCCATAAAATCAAATTTTAATTTTTACTTCACAACATTATAGAATGAATTCCAGTTGAGTAAAAGTGCTATGTATAAAAACTTAAGGTGGAAAAAATATGATGTAGATTTATAAGATATCTCTGAATGAGAGGAAATTTATAAAGTTTAACACAAATGGAAGAAACAGTGAATCAATTGATGGAAGACTATTCATTAAACAGCCCTTTGTTTCCTGATTGGTTTGCTTTGCTCTTCCTGTTTTATTTGGGAATTTACTTTTGGATAATCTCAGTTTTTCATTTATCTATAAAGCAACAGTTAGAACTGGACATGGAACAATAGACTGGTTCCAAATAGGAAAAGGAGTACGTCAAGGCTGTATATTGTCACCCTGCTTATTTAACTTATATGCAGAGTAGATCATGAGAAACGCTGGGCTGGAAGAAGCACAAGCTGGAATCAAGATTCCCGGGAGAAATATCAATAACCTCAGATATGCAGATGACACCACCCTTATGGCAGAAAGTGAAGAGGAACTAAAAAGCCTCTTGATGAAAGTGAAAGTGGAGAGTGAAAAAGTTGGCTTAAAACTCAACATTCAGAAAATGAAGATCATGGCATCCGGTCCCATCACTTCATGGGAAATAGATGGGGAAACAGTGGAAACAGTGTCAGACTTTATTTTTTTGTGCTCCAAAATCACTGCAGATGGTGACTGCAGCCATGAAATTAAAAGACGCTTACTCTTTGGAAGGAAAGTTATGACCAACCTAGACAGCTTATTAAAAAGCAGAGACATTACTTTGCCAACAAAGGTTCGTCTAGTCAAGGCTATGGTTTTTCCTGTGGTCATGTATGAATGTGAAAGTTGGACTGTGAGGAAGGCTGAGCGCCGAAGAATTGATGCTTTTGAACTGTGGTGTTGGAGAAGACTCTTGAGAGTCCCTCGGACTGCAAGGAGATCCAACCAGTCCATTCTGAGGGAGATCAGCCCTGGGATTTCTTTGGAGGGGAATGATGCTAAAGCTGAAACTCCAGTACTTTGGCCACCTCATGGGAAGAGTTGACTCATTGGAAAAGACTCTGATGCTGGGAGGGGTTGGGGGCAGGAGGAGAAGGGGACAACAGAGGATGAGATGGCTGGATGGCATCACTGACTCGATGGACGTAAGTCTGGGTGAACTCTGGGAGTTGGTGATGGACAGGGAGGCCTGGCGTGCTGCGATTCATGGGCTCACAAAGAGTCAGATAGGACTGAGCAACTGAACTGAACTGAATTCTTAATTTGCAACCAAATTATTTCAGTTACTGGTACTTCATTATATATTTTAATATATAATACATCAAGTGTGTTTGCTTATTGATTATTATTTTTCTACAAAACTTTTAGAATTAATTTTGCCACTTTCCCAAAGAAGTCCTCCTTTGATGTTTATTTGAGTTGAATTAATATGTGGATTATTTTTGGATAAAAAAGCCAAGTTAAGTTACATGTTCAATTCATGCCATATACTAAATAGTTTCCAGGAAGAATCAAAGGTCAAATACATACTATCACACACACACAAGAGGAGGAAAACAAGGGGGAGGAAGAGGAGAAAAAAAATAGAAAAGAAGGAGAAACAGAAATATTGGCTAATAGTAGAATTTAAGAAAAGAAATCTAAACAAAAGTGCATATTTTAAAAATTAATAAATATATCAATTTTATAATTTTATTAATTATAAATAAGACAAACAAGTATGAAAATACAATCAGCACACAGAGAAATTATTTACCACTAATAGTCACATTTTAATATTTTAATATTTTTTATTTTAATTTTTATTTTAATATTTTTTCTCTATAAACATTGGTACAAATAAATGAGGAAAAAAATAGTAAGACAAAGAGAAAGTGAATAGAAAATTCATAGAAGTAAAAATGGCCAGAAAACAAATAAAATATTAATATATTTCAGCATTACTGAAAAATTAGACAAATAAAAAAACTGCCTTCATTAATATTTTTTAGAATGCTTATTGAGTATATTTTATGTAATTTGCTATTCTATGTTCCATAATATATAATATGATTGATGCCTTCAAAAAGGTGAAGGACCTTAATCACACTTCAGGTTAAAGTAGATCTGAACCTACTGTAGCCAACTTGCTATAATTTGTTGTTAATTATTCTACAAAATGTATATGTGACTGTGAGTGTGTGTGTGTTTATTCCTTCTCACTCCTTTTTTCCCCATTCTTGGAATTGTATCTAGATCAAACTTCATTACTTTAAATATAGATTACTGCACAGTTAGGGGCTTTCCAGGTTGTGCAGTGGTAAAGAATCCACCTGGCCAGTGCAGGAGGTGCAAGAGACTCAGATTTGATCCTTGGATCAATAAGATTTCCTGGAATAGGATATGGCAATCCACTCTGATATTCTTGCCTGGAAAATTCCATGGACAGAGGATCCTGACGGTCTTACAGTCCAAGGGGTTGCAAAGAGTTGGATATGACTTGAGTGAGATAGTTAACTTAGGCAGGTTGATGAGTCCAAGCCTAAGGCCCCTTTAAGGAGGAGGTAAACATTCTTTCTTTTTCACTTTCTTTTGTCAGAAACAAGTAGGTCTCATAGGCAACAGTATCACTTGTTCAAGGACATGCCTTTTTTGAGCTTCAGATGTATGTTATGGGAGAAGGTCTGGGTAAAAACTTCCAGTCTTTAGCTCTGAGTTAACCTGGAAAATCCCACGGATGGAGGAGCCTCCTGCAGTCCATGGGGTCGCTAAGAGTCGGACACGACTGAGCGACTTCACTTTCACTTTTCACTTTCATGAATTGGAGAAGGAAATGGCAACCCATTCCAGTGTTCTTGCCTGGAGAATCCCAGGGACGGGGGAGCCTGGTGGGCTGCCGTCTATGGGGTCACACAGAGTTGGACACGACTGAAGCGACTTAGCAGCAGCAGCAGCAGCAACCTGTTCTTTCTGGCTAATCTTGTTCTGATGTCATCCCAGGATGTATGTTACAGGAAAGGGTCTGGGCAAAATTCTCATAGCCTTGACATATTTTTTAATCTATTTTCAGCAGCTGGTTGAGAAGTATATAAGGCCCCGCTTAAACTAGTGAGGCGGGTACTCTCATGCCCCCTTCCAATGCCTCTTGCTGGACACTTTCTCTATCCCTTTTACTTTAAATAAATTCTACACAAAGCTCTGAGTGACCGAGACTGTCTTTGGTCCCAGAGTTAAATCTTCTCATTTGGAGACCATGAATCCAGTGACACTGTTCACCATAAGCTATCATGAACTACTGAGCACACGCTCACACATGCAATTAGTTAGCTTGCTTCTAGTCTCTCTCTCCCTCAAACTCATCTACTTGTGTCTACCAGGTCAGTTTTCTGAATAAGAATTATCATTTCAGTCTGCCAGAAAATTTTAAGTGTTTCAAACAGTCTACATAGAATCAGATACAATGTTTTCCATTAGCTAAACAAGGTAAATCAAGGCAAATTCTTCTAAACATTTAATTTTGATTCTTTGTCGAGTTATTAAGTTGAAAATACTGATCTGAAACAATTCTATAAGAATAATCTGCTGCTGCTACTGCTGCTAAGTCGCTTCAGTCATGTCCAACTCCATGACACCCCATAGACGGCAGCCCATCAGGCTCCCCCGTCCCTGGGATTCTCAGGGCAAGAACACTGGAGTGGGTTCCCATTTCCTTCTCCAATGCATGAAAGTGAAGAGTGAAAGTGAAGTCACTCAGTCGTGTCCTACTCTTAGCGACCCCATGGACTGCAGCCTACCAGGCTCCTCCGTCCATGGGATTTCCCAGGCAAGAGTACTGGAGTGGGGTGCCATTGCTGGTAATAAAAGTTATTATTGAGTTTCCTCCTGATTTAGTCTGGTATTTGTGGAATTTGGATTAAGATCTGCCGGACAATTTTGAATTTCATTCATTTATCTTTAAACCAACATAGTCTAATGATTTAAAAATACATGAATGAAATTCAAAATTGTTCGGCAGATCTTAATCCAAATTCCACAAATACCAGACTAAATCAGGAGGAAACTCAATAATAACTTTTATTACCAGCAATGGCACCCCACTCCAGTACTCCTGCCTGGGAAATCCCATGGACGGAGGAGCCTGGTAGGCTGCAGTCCATGGGGTCGCTAAGAGTAGGACACGACTGAGCGACTTCACTTTCACTTTTCACTTTCCTTCACCAGAGAAGGAAATGGCAACCCACTCCAGTATGCTTGCCTTGAGAATCCCAGGGACGGGAGCCTGGTGGGCCGCTGTCTCTGGGGTCACACAGAGTAGGACACGACTGACGTGACTTAGCAGCAGCAGCAGCAGTCTAATGATTTATAGATTAATACTTTATATAAGAATATAGTTTTCATTTTCTGTGTCCCTTAATCTATAAATCATTTTAATAAAATCAGTTTTCCATAGAAGATTAAGTTTGTTTAAGAATATTATAGGTCCTCATAATTTTTTTCAGAACATTTATCACTTCTTTATTTCTCAGGCTATAAATAAAAGGGTTTAATAAAGGAATTACTATTGTGTAAAAAATTGCCACTGGTATATCTTTATCCCCTTCTTCAAATGGTCGAATATACATGAGAAGACAAATGTAGAATATTGAGACAGATAGAAAGTGGGATGCACAAGTAGATAAGGCTTTACCTCTCCCTTCTCTGGATTTCATTTTGAAAACAGTGAAAAGAATGTAAACATAAGAAATCAAGACAGTGGCAATGGTAATGATTTGAATTGGCATTGAAAAAATATATATCATTAGTTCATTAATATAAGGGTCAGTACAGGAAAGTCTATATAGTGGAAGAATGTCACAAAAAAAGTGGTCAATTTGACTAGATCTACAGAAAGTTAACCTCAGTAGAAGTCCTACATGAATCATAGAATGCAGGTTACTAGCTATGTAGGCTCCTGTGGTCATCTGAATGCAGAGTTTCTTTGACATCATAGTGTGGTACTGCAGTGGTTTGCAGATGGCCACATAGCGGTCATAGGCCATTGCTGCCAGGAGAAAGCAATCTGCAGTTTCAGCAAGGCAGAGAAAATAAAATTGTACCATGCATTCATAGAGGGAGATCATTCTGTCTTTAGAAAATAAATTCTGTAGCATCTTGGGGGTTATGGCACTGGAGCAACAGAAATCCATCAGAGCGAGGTTACCCAGGAAGAAGTACATTGAAGTGTGAAGATGACGTTCCATAAAAATCAATGCCACCAGACCAAGATTGCCCACCATAGTGATCAGATAGATGGTAAGAAACACCAGAAACAGAAGGGTCTTCAGCACTGGATGATCTGTAAGTCCTTTGAGAATGAACTCAGTTGTCAAAGATTGGTTTTCCTTAGCCATTCCTGGCTTTTCAGCTGGGATAGAAATGGCACAGAAATGAGATTCTAAATTAGAAAGTATCTAGTTCTTTCCTCTAATTTCCCCACATACAAAAAGAAAGAAGCTCATCTTTAATCATCCTGTGCTGTGTCCTGAATACTAGTACATGCATAGTAGATTAAGTCTGTGAGAATAAAAGTATCACAGACTGTGTACTGAGGGGTAGTCTAGAAATCCTGTGTAAATTCTCAGGGCAGAAAACATTTTTATGCATGAATTATCTAATGCTGATGTACTAATTCCTGGTTAATATATATAATTTGACATTTCCAAAATTAGAAGACATAAGAAAATTTTATGGTGTTTTTTTCTCCAGGAAAAAAAATTTTAAATACAGTCCTATGGGATTGATGTGGTGTTTGAAAATAAATTAATTTAGACATTTAAAATGTCTAATTTTTAAAACTTCCCGGAATCACAGTTGGCTTTAAAAATTATTTCTCTTGCTTAGTATCCCTTTATCAAGGGATAATTTAAAGGAAGACATTTTAAGCCTTTAAGACAGTAAGAATATAGAAATTTTAGAAGTTTTATTAATAGGTTAATTTTGTTATCATTTTTATATTTATTTCATCACATTTTGGATCTTACTACTATGGTGGTATGGCATATGCCCTCAAGAAGTTATTATTCTTAATTATTCATTTATCCTAATACTTCCTGTCTTTAGGTTTAACTCCTAAATACATGTTTAACATTATAAGATTATGAGATTACCAACTCTCCATTCAAAGTGTTTATATAAATACCTATCTTGTACTCTATTATGGGATTCCTAGGTGGCTCAGTGGGTAAAGAATTCACCTGCAATGCAGGAGACAGGGATTCGATCCCTGGATCTGGAAGATCCCCTGGAGGAGGGCATGGCAACCCACTCCAGCATTCCTGCCTGGAGAATCCCATGGATAGAGGAGTCTGGCGGGCTACAGTCCATAGAGTTGCAGAGTCGGACACAACTAAAGTGATTGAGCACAGCACACACACTCTGTTATACCTCTTCTAAGCAACTAGTGTCATTTTGGTGAATCCCATGGAGGTTCTACATTTATTATATGATTATGTTTACAAACTCATCATTTCCTTCTAATGCACTATATATTTATTGGAATTCACTGATCACCCAGATTTATTATAAATTTACTGTAGTAGTTATTATTACAAGAAGGATAAGTTTTAAGGAATGGTAAAATCATATTTCTTCTTTTCCATAAATTAATCTTTGGTTTCTGAATTTTTCAAATAAATAATGTTGGAGAAGAACCTGAAAGTTCTTCGAAGTATATTACCTTAAAAACATTTCGTTTAACTTTTTCCCTTTCTTAGCCCTGTCTATTCTGAACTTAATACATTGGTTTTCTTTTTGTTCACATAGCGTCATGAGGTTTTCTAGAGCTTTATCACTAGAGGGCTGTAAAATGAGTAAACTATGTTTGCCCTTTATAATGTAGATCTATAACAGTTTTTGAAAAATCTTTCAGAATTAAAGTATTTTATGAAAACTTAGTAAAAATATTCAAAGATGGTGTTTTATTATTTTAGCAATACCTGATGGTGAGTCAACTAAAGTTACTTGTCATGTGGACTATGGATTAGTTTTCAATAATCATATTTTATAGAGAAGATATTGGATCAGAGTAGTCCTGAGTGAAAACTCATTTTCTCTTCCCCAACTTGAAACATACATTATTATATAAATTAAACTGAATTAGAAATCAGTTTACTTTATCTCCCAGAATTATTTTACAGAATTTTGTATAGCCTTACCTGTATATCTGCTGATAAGACAGTGGTCCTTTTGCAGTCAAAATAGGTACTGTGTCTTGTTATGGCCTTTCAAGTGTCTTCAATTTAGAGAGAAACCAAGAAAATTATTAATTAGATAATATGAGTAACCAATTAAAAATGCTGACATTTTAGGAAAATGGGTGTTTCTGCATTTTAACATTTTAAATAAATTAGAAATTAGTCCTCATATTTTGAGTTCACTGATATTTTATAGTATGTAATTGGCCACCTGATGTTATTTGCTTTTAGCAAAATTAATATTAAAACCTTGGTCTTGAAAACATTTGGGAATCAATTATGAAAATTTAGAACACTCCATCCACCAATATGTCAGTGACAATAATTATATTAGCCTTGGAGCAAAGTAAAAGTTTTCCATTTATTCTAAAGGGATTTCCTTGGTATCTGCATCAAGTGTTTCTGCAGAAACTCTTAACCTGAGAGACATAGTTCCCAAAACAAAGGTAAACCAAAGAGCATCAATTTAAGATGGATATCTTTTGAAAGTCTGAGGTTAAATCAAATGGCCATCTCTAAAGCTAGCTTAAGGATCATGTTGATTTTTCAAACACTTGATCAAAATAAAACTGTGATCTAGGTATATGGGGACACAAAGAAGGACATAACTTAGAGCTAAGAGACGGCATCACAAAGAATTCCAATCATTCTTCAAGGAAAAGCTAAATTTCACTAAGCAGAAAATGTGTGGTGAGGTATAATAGGAAGAAACAGCATATTTAAGGAATAGAGAGTAAATCTGGGTAGCCAGAGACTGTGTGTATTCTAGGAATAGGAGGGGCTGAGAGGTTCTGGTTGTAACTGGTTCTGTTTTTGACACCCTCCATTTTGCTGACATTGCTCTCTCACCAAGATAACTTCTTCCTTCCTAATTGCCAAATTGAAATGCATTTTTCAATTATTATCTTAATTAGCTATACGTTAATAATTAGTCACTGTTGATTACATTCTGATACTCATTGCCTCCTCAGGATTCTATGATAATAATTTTTATTCCTGCATCTCTGAATTTTTTCTCAGTATTATATTAGATCCCTGGGAGTTGGTGATGGACAGGGAGGCCTGGCGTGCCGTGGTTCATGGGGTTGCAAAGAGTCAGACACGACTGAGCGGCTGAACTGAACTGAATATTAGATCCTCTTTTCCTCACAACTATGTATTTATTTAATTAAAGAAAGCCCATCCTTGAGTACATTTAAAAAATCATGGCACTTTGTTTTAAAAAACTATTAATTTATAAAGGATTTTTCTTAAAAAAAATTTTTTTTTGATGTAGACCATTTTTAAAGTCTTTATTGAATTTGTTATAATACTGTTTCTGTTTTATGTTTTGTTTTTTTTGGCCACAAGGCATGTGGAATTGTAGCTCTTCCACCAGGGATCGAACCCACATCTCCTGTATTGGAAGGCGAAATGTTAACCCCTGGACTTCCAAGAAAATCCTGTAAAAAGAATTTTTCTAATATTTAGCTTGTAAATTACCATATTCCTTGATGTCAGTCAGCTGCTCTTGCTAACTAATCAGAATGTGTTGAATATATGTTATATATATATACATATATATTTAAATGGACCTACACCACATTGAAATTCTTTAGAATATTTTTATGTCCTTCTTTTCTCAAAACTACTTTTGCTCTTGGGGTCTTTTTGTGATTCCACGTGAATTATAAGATTGTTTTTTTCGATTTTGAGGAAAACTGCCATTGGAATTTTTATAGGGATTGCATTGAATCTATAGCTGGCTTTGGATAGTATGGACATATAAACAATATTAATTCTTCCAGACCATGGACATGGGATATTGTTACTTTTTTTTTTTTTTTTGCATCTGTTCTAATTTCTTTCATCAATGCCTTACTGTTTTCAGTGCATAAATGTTTTACCTATTTGGTTCATCTTACTCCTAAGTATACCGTTGGGTTTTTTTTTATTGTTCTTCATTCAAAAGTTATTTATTGAATGCTGTGCCAGGTATTGGAGTAGGAAATACAACCCACTTCAGTGTTCCTGCCTGGAAAATTCCATGGACAGAGAAGCGTGGTGGGCTGTGGTCCATGGAGTCACGAAGAGTCGGACACGACTGAGTGACTAAGCATGTGCGCATGTGCCAGATATAAAACTGGAGAGACAAGCATTAAACAAAATTGTGTGAATCTTTTATATTTACAGCTGTGCAATGCAGGAGACCCCGGTTTGATTCCTGGGTCAGGAAGATCCCCTGGAGAAGGGAAAGGCTACCCACTCCAGTACTCTGGGCCTGGAGAGTTCCATGGACTGTATAGTCCATGGGGTCACAACGAGTCAGACGTGACTGAGCAACTTTACTTCACTTCATTTCACAATTGTGAAAACACTACAGTGAAGTAGAGTAGATGTGTGAGAAGCTTAACCTTAGCAGTGCAATCGGAGCAGGTTTTCTTACCGAAGTATCATTTGAGGTGATGGCAATTAAACAGATTTACAGGGATCAGAAGGAGAATGAGGAAATAGATGTGACTTAAACAGGGGTTCAAGATATTCTTGATTTTATACTTTAAAAGTGTTGTCTAGGAGTTGGCTAAAGCATCATATTAGACTTAACTCTCTTCTGAAGACTTAAAGTTTAAGTTTGAGGATACACATGAGAAACAGGAGTGGTAAGCATAAAATTTGGCCCAGTCAGTCCTTATAATTCTCTTTGTTAAACTGCCATATACTGAGTGTGATTAGTTGTGTGTTTCATGTCAAGCATGAGCAAGTATTTCTGAAGTTCATTTTGACACTTTAGGTTGAGTGCCACCAAGAGGGTTGTATGTCATTCTTGGCTCCAGACTTTGTATATTTGTTGTAGGATTTATATTGCCAGATGGAACCAGTTAACTAAATTTATGTACTATGGATGCTTATAAGGCTGAGTGTCTTGAAATGAAGGATGATTTTATTTGTGCTATAACTGAAATAGGAAAAATTAATTTATTTTAATAGCATTAAAATATATATACAGTATATATACTTCTATACACAGTAAAGTAATGAAAAGTAATATAAAGACTTTTATACACAGTAAGGTAATGAAGCCTCTAAAGTTTGCTGGGAACATGAAAGCTTCTGGCTATTTCTGCAAACTTTAATAAATTAAAATTTGGTGATAATCATTATCATTGATATATAGTAGCTGACAAAAAGGCAGAACATAATAGGTGATCTCATCTAGGTTTCCCATAGCTAGCAAAGTAATACTATAAATATTTTATGTTTTAACTTTATTTTTTATTGGAGTATAGTTACTTGACAATGTTGTGTTAGTTTTTAATGTACAGCAGAGTGAATCAGCCACATGTACACATATATCCCCTCTTCCTTGAATTTCCTTCCCATTTAGACCACCACAGAGCATTCAGTAGAGTACCCTGTGCTATACAGTCAATTTTCATTAATTATCTATTTTATAGGTATTAATGTATATACAACAATCTCCCAATCCACCCCACACCCTGCTTCCCACCTTGGTACCCATACTCTTGTTCTCTATATTTGTATCTCTAGTCCTGTTTTGCAAATAAGTTCTTCTATATCATTTTCCTCCCTGGGGAAGGAAATGGCAGCCCACTCCAGTGTTCTTGCCTAGAAAATCCCATGGACAGAGGAGCCTGGTGGGCTACAGTCCATGGGGTCGCAAAGAGTTGGACATGACTGAAAGACTAACACACATACCACTTTCCTAGATTCTACAAGTTAATATACGTGTTAATATATAATATTTGTTTTTCTCTTTCTGACTTCACTCTTGTATGACAGTCTCTAGGTCTATCTGCATCTCTGCAAATGGTACAATTTTGTTCTATTTTATGGTTGAGTAATATTCCATTGAATTTATATACCACATCTTCATTTTTCATTCCTCTGTTGATTACATTTAGGTTGCTCTCATTCCTGGCTGTTGTAAATAGTGTTGCAGTGAACATTGGGGTACATGTATCTTTTTGAATTTTGGTTTTCTCTGGGTATATGCCCAGGAATGGAATTGCTGAGTCATATGGTCATTCTATATTTAGATTTTTAGGGAATCTTCATACTGTTCTCCATAGTGGCTGTATCAATTTACATTCCCACCATTAGGGTAAGAGGGTTCCTTTTTCTCTACACCCTCTCCAGAATTTATTTGAAGATTTTTCAGTGATGGCCTTTTGGATGGGTGTGAGGTGATTCCTCATTGTAGTTTTCATTTGCATTTCTATAATTAGTGATATTGAGCATTTTTTTCATGTGTTTGCTGGCCATCTACATGTCTTCTTTGGAGGAATTTCTATTTAGGTCTTCAGACAATTTTTTGATTGGGTGATTTGTTTGCTTGTTTGTGTTTAATATAGAGCTGCATGAGCTGTTTGTATATTTTGAGTATTAATCCCTTGTCAGTTGCTTCATTTGCAAATATTTTCTCCCACTCTGAGGGTTGTCTTTTCTTTTTGTTTGTGGTTTCCTTTGCTATGCAAAAGCTTTTAAGTTTCATTAGATCCCATATGTTTATTTCTGTTATTATTTTCATGATCCTAGATAGTGGGTCAACAAAGATCTTGCTGCAATTTATGTCAAAGAGTGTTATGGGTGTTTTCTTCTAAGAACTTTATAGTGTCCAGCCTTACGTTTAGGTCTTTAACCCATTTTGAGTTTATGTTTATGATTGGTGTGAAGGAGTGTTCTAATTTCGTTCTTTTACATGTAGCCTTTCAGTTTTCCCAGCACCACTTATTGAAGAGACTATCTTTTCTCCATTGTATATTCTAGTGTATTATTGTTTTTTATTCTTTTGTGAGTGGGATTATTCTCTTTGTTTCTCTTTCATATATTTTGTTATTAGTGTATAGAAATGTAGCTGATTTTTGTATGCTGATTTTCTATCCTGTAACTTTACTGAACTTGTTGATTAGTTCTAATAGTATTTTGGTAGAGTCTTTAGATTTGTCTATATATAAGAGCATGTCATCTGAAAACAAGGATGATTTTGCTCTTTATTTCCTATTTGGATGTCTTTGACTCTTTCTCTTGCCTAATTACTCTGGGAAGTATTGTTAACATTGTGTTAAGTGGGAGTGGTGAGAGTAGGCACCCTTGTGATGTTCCTGATTTTAAAGGAAAAATTTCAGCTCTTCACTGTTGAGTGTGATTTAAGCTGTGAGCCTGTTATATACGGCTTTATTATGTTGAGGTATTTTAATTCTACATTTGGTTTGTTGAAATCTGTTATTATTAAAGGAAGTTGAATTTTGATTAAGTAATTTTTCTGCATCTTTTGAATGATCATATGACTTCATCTTTCATTCTGTCAGTGTGGCTTATTACATTTGTTGATTTGTATATGTTGACCACATATCGCAGGGATAGATCCCACTTGTTCATAGTATATGATCCTTTTAATGTGCTATGAAATTTGATCCAGTAGAATTTTGCTGAGTGTTTTTATATCTATGTTCATCATGTAAATTGGCCCATAGTGTATTTGTAGTGTTATTATTTAATTTTTGTATCATGAGGTTGAAAGTGTTCCCTCCTCTTATATTTTTAAGAAGAATTTAGGGAGGATTAGCTTTAGGGAATGGAGAAGGCAATGGCACCCCACTCCAGTACTCTTGCCTGGAAAATCCCATGGACAGAGGAGCCTGGTAGGCTGCAGTCCATGGGGTCACGAAGAGTCGGACACGACTGAGCGACTTCACTTTCACTTTTCACTTTCATGCATTGGAGAAGGAAATGGCAACCCACTCCAGTGTTCTTGCCTGGAGAATCCCAGGGACGGGGGAGCCTGATGGGCTGCCGTCTATGGGGTCGCACAGAGTCGGACACGACTGAAGCGACTTAGCAGCAGCATCAGCAGCAGCTTTAATTCTGCTTAAAGGTCTGATAGAATTCACCAGTGATATGAACTGGTCCTGGGCTTTTATTTCTTGGTAGGTATTTGATTACTGATTAAATCTCTTTACTTGATATATTCAGATTTTCTGTTTCTTCATGATTCGGCCTTGGTAGGTTGTATATTTTTAGAAAGTTATCCAATGGTCTAAAGTGAAAGTGAAAGTGAAGTCGCTCAATCATGTCCATGTCCAACTCTCTGCAACCCCATGGACTGTAGCCCACCACTGGTCTAAATTATCCAATTTATTGGATTATAGCTTTTCATAATAGCCTGTCTCATCCCTTGTATTTCTGTGGTATTGATTGCAATGTCTCTTCTTATTTATAACTGTATTTGAGTCCTCTCTGTTTTTCTTGGTTAGTCTAGCTGAAGGTTTTTTGATTTTATTTATCTTTCAAAAATCAACTCTTAGTTTTATTGATCTTTTTATTGTCCGGCTAATCTTTTTTATTTGTTTATGCTCTAATATTTACTCTTTCCTTTCATGTGCTATCTCTGAGCAGCTGGGAGTAAGCAGGAGCTGAATTTAGGGCCCTTTCAAAATCTCTAGGGGTGCAGACAGAAGCACGTCCTCTGGGTCCCTGAGCCAGTAGAAATGTTCATGGATTGTGACTGGAAAGGCCTCCAGTTACAGGATTCTTTCTGTGTCTACAAGCAGACTGAGTTTGCTAGGCCCCTCCAGGGGCACCTGGACTACAGCTGAGAGGGACTGGAGCCATTTCATGGATCACTTCAGGTACACAGCTCAGACAGAGGTTTGTGTGCCTGACACATAAAGGTGACATACAGGTATAACTGACTTTTCCTGGAATCCTTGGTATATGGTACTGGTAGTGGAACCAAAGCTAAATGGGGCTGTAGTTGAGTTCTTAGGAGTTATGGAGCTGTTTCCAGGTTTGTACCTGAGGCTATGGTCGGTTAAGTCAGCTGCCTGAGTACAAGTCTTCTTTCTCAAAACAGCTCTCCTAGATTGTGGACTTCACTGGGTTTTCACAATCTTCTACCTAGATCTCAAAGCTCTCACAAAGTTACTCTTGTCTGTGGATGGATGCCAGATTATTGTTGCTGAAGAGGGAATATGAGTTAGGGATATCTTATTAGGCTATCTTGTTGATGTCTGATGACTAATTTTTGAGAATGAAATTACCAAGTTCGGATAGTTTATATAAATAAGGCAGCGGAGAGAAGAATAAAAATCACTGGAGATTATTTTACAGCTTTTTGAGGTATAATTTATATGTAGTGAAATCTATTCACTTAAAGAAACTGTACAGAGTTGTACCACTACCTCAGTCAAATTTCAGGACATTTTCATCACCCTAAAAAGTTGTTGAATATCTCTTTGCAGTCAGTCTCTTCCCCCAACCTGGCCCTAGGCAGCTTCTAACCTGGAGTCCTGTCACTATAGTTTTGCCTCCACTAAAATGTCTTTTCCAAAATGAAAACAGTTTGTAGGATCTTGTGTCTAGATATACTTATTCAGTGTAATGAGGAGGGCATGACAACCCACTCCAGTATTCTCACCTGTAGAATCCCCATGGACAGAGTAGCCTGGTGGGCTACAAGTCCATGGGGTTGCAAAGAGTCAGACACGAGTGAGTGACTTAAGCACACAGCACATTCAGTGTAATACTTTTGAGATTCATTTACATTGTTGTATGTACCAGCAGCTCATTGATTTTTATTGCTAAATAGGAATACTTTTATTAATCTATTTGTGATGCTGGAACTTAACCTCATGGACACTTCTTTGTCAGATGGTGCAGTGATAAGTTTTGTCAGTAGAGGGAACTAGAAGGATATTATAAGAGGCTGGTTCTTATCTAATTCTAATTAGTGTCTTCTCTTGATCCATCAACATAAATACCAACAGCATTCATGAGCAATGAATTCATGAGCAATACCCACAGCACTCACTTACTAGCAAATTTTATTGCTAGAGTCACCTCAGTTGTAGGCTTCCTGATTGATGCTGCAGGCCCATTTGTTTTCTTCTTTACTTCATTAGCCAGCTAGCTTTGGATAAACTCTGGCCCAAAGCAATCCAGCAGATTTACGCTCCCATCCACTGGGCTGCAAGTCCCAATCTACAACAAGGTCTGGATCCCAGCCTTGGGAAAAAATTTTACTTCCAAGTTTACCTTTATTATTTTTCTGAGTTCTCTAGTTATCTACTCCTGTTCCCAACTTCTCCTTTGTCTTTTAACTGGGCTCTTGCTGATCCAGGTTTGGTGCTAGGAGTGGTTTCAGGAGATAGATTCCACACAAAAAAAGGAATTATGAAATAAGTTTGATTCTTGGATTAATCATTGTGCTAAGATCCTTGACAACGAGACCTGCCAACTAGTAATTCAGGGCACTCACAGTTAAGCTACAAACTACAGTGTCAATTGAAGCATATTTTTTGGGAACTAAAGTGGCTAGTTCACTTGATCAATATGGAACTAATAATGACCATAAGAATTATGACATAGGGTGGATTCTGAGTGCACTAAAGTGCTTACAGAAAATAATAAACACAGGCCCTTTAACTCTCAACTTCAGTCATCGTCTGTCTGATGAGAAATGAGCAAGGTGGCAGAATAGGAATTTCTAGACTCTTCTTGCTCCCATGAACAAACCAATTCAACAGCAACACACAGACCAACTGCCTTTGCATAAAACTCAGAAAACTGAATGTCTACTGCATCCTGAGTGAGCATAAAACCAGTTACCTTGAAGCCAATAGGAAAATTTGGGACCTATTCATCCCATAATTCCTACCCTCAGAAATTATGAATTATGTCTCAGTACCAGGTGATTGGGAGGAAACTTTCAGATTCTAGCTTCTAACTGGGGAACAAGGAAATGACTGCATCATATTTCCAAATGGTCTAATTTTTCTGGGGACTGCCCAAGGCACTTGCTTTTGTCTTCCCTGTCTTGGAATACTGATGTGGCCCAGAAAACTCCAGATGCCTGTAGGGTCACTGAGAATAAAGTATGAAATTTGAGCCTAGCATGCTAGCACTTGTCACAGCTCATCCAGTCAGCACAGCACAGAGTAAGAGGGCAAACAATACCGGATCCCAACTTCTCCCTGGAGAGGAAAAAAATTAAATGTGTCCAATGTTCCAGTTTTTCTAGATTCTATCCAAGGGATTGGCTTCTGCCTTGCTCATCATGATCCATCATATTCTACACAGCTGGGGATCACTAAGAATAAAGTTGGTAGGTTTGACTAGCATAAAAATTTAAGAGGCCCCCAGAATCTCTGGCCATGATGATCAGTGAGGAGTTTCTTCAGTACAAGGCCAATCCAAGAAGGCTGGAAGAGGTGGATGTTTGTTTAATGCTGAGATATCAACAGGAAGAATTAAGAAAAATGAAGAAACAGTGAAATATGTTCCTAAAGGAAGTGTAAGACAAATCTCTAGAAACCAACCCCAATGAAATGAAAATACAGATGTCCCATGCTTTCAACAGTTCTCTTTATGCCACTTTGCTTTTATGAAAGACCTACAGTAGTACCTGTTTTAACTAACTGAAAGAAATCTGAAGAGGATTTTTTCTTTTATGAAAATAGGGAAAAGTTAAAACAGCTTTCAGCATGTGTTTTGCAGTAAACTGTTATAGAGATAGTGCAGTCCCCAAGTTCCTCCAAGCTCCTTTCCTGGGAACTACACCCAGCATCTCAACATCATGCTGCCACAGCTTTGAACTGTGAGTATATATGCTTTATCTTGATATATTTTGTGCATTCTTTAGCAACATTTGTACTAAAGTATTTGCTTCTTATTTTATATAATTTTGGTTTATGAAAGATTTCATAAAAATGTCCTATTTTTGAATAGTAGGGGAAAACCTGTGTATGATTTACCTGACAGAGAATTAAAATAACTTTAATAAAGATAGTCATCAGTGTCAGCAGAACGATGCATGGATAAAGGGAGAATTTCAAAAAAGAAATACAAAATTTTAAAAAAGGACCAGATAGATATCATGAAGTAAAGGAAAAAAATAATAGAACTGAAAACTTCACTAGAGAGATTCAGAATCCCTTTAGAATAGCAGAATAAAAGATCTGCAGAATTAAAGACAGGTCATTGAAAATTATCTAGTCAGAGAAGAAACATAAGAATGAAAATATTTGAAGTAAACTTAAGGGACTTTGGTATGTCATGAAGCAGATTAATATATGTACTATAGAAATCCCAGTAGAAAAAGAAAGAGGCAAAAAGCTTATTCAACAAAATAAATGTCTGAAAACTTCCCAAATCTGGGAAAGTAAATGGACATGCTGATTGAGGAAGCCCACCAGAGATGCCCAAATGAAAAGCCAAAAGAAGTCCACACCCGGACACACTGTAGTCAATGTGTCAAAAGTCTGAGGCAAGAAAGAATTTTGACAGCAGTAAGAAAAAAAAGCTACAGGATAGTGTAAACATATCTTTGATATGCACCACAAAATAAAAAAAAATTTTTTTCATGTGACTTAAAATCACGTAAGACCATTAAAGGAAAGAAAACAATAGGCTAATACTTGTGATGAATATAGATGTTACAAAGTCCTCAACAAAGTGTTAGCAAATCAAATTCAATAGCATATTGAAAGGATCATACACCATAATCAAATGGGATTTATTCCTGGGATATAAGGATGATTCGATATATGCAGATCAGCATGTGAAATATACCATATTAATAGAATGAGTGATTAAAACTATATGGTCACCTCTATACATACAGAAAAATCATTTGACAAAATTCAACATTATTTCATGATAAAAATTCTTAAAACGTGAGTATAGAAGTAATGTACCTCAACATTAAAAAATCACACATGTGACAAACTCACAGCTGAAATATTATTGTACTCATTAGTGAAGAGTTGAAATCTATGCCTCTGAAATTAATGACAACACAAGTATAGACATACTCACCATTTTAACCCATTCTAGCACTGGAAGTACATACAAGAGCAATTAGGCCAGAAAAATTCATAAAAGGAATACAGTTGTTTGCAAATAACATAATCTTATATATAGAAAACCCTAAAGGTAGGGGTCGGTCCTAAGATGGCAGAGGAATAGGACGGGGAGACCACTTTCTCCCCCACAAATTCATCAAAAGAACATTTGAATGCTGAGTACATTCCACAAAACAACTTCTGAATGCTGGCAGAGGACATAAGGTACCCAGAAAAGCAGCCCATTGTCTTTGAAAGGAGGTAGGAGAAAATATAAAAGATAAAAAGAGAGACAAAAGAGGTAGAGATGGAGATCCGTCCCAGGAAGGGAGTCTTAAAAAAGAGAGACGTTTCCAAACACCAGGAAACACTCTCACTGGCGAGTCTGTGGCGAGCCTTGGAACCTCAGAGGGCAAAATAACTGGGAGGAAAAATAAATAAACAATTAAAACCCACAGATTACGAGCCCAACGGTAACTCCCAGTGGAGAAGCAATGCAGACGCCTGCATCTGCCACTAGCAAGCAGGGGCTGGACTGGGAGATGCGGGCTGCATTGCTCAGAGTAAGGACCAGGCCTGAATGCCCTGAGGGCAATCTGAGGGAACTAACTTGAGATAGCAAACCAGACTGTGGGATAGCTACCCCGCAAAAAGCCCTAACCTAAGACACTGCCAGGCCCGCTCACAGAACAAAGGACTGAGCAGAGCTAGCCAGCTGTGGACTGGCCTGTCCGCTGCTGGAGACAGGCAGGCGAGGGCAGCCAGAGCCGGAAGGGGGCAATTGCGGCACCAGAGAGGCATCATCTACCAAACTGCAAGCAGGCTTCATTGCTAACCAAGACTTCTTGGGATTCTGGATGGTCAACATCCGCCAGGAGGGTCGCAGCCAGAGAGAAGCTCCCCAGAAGAGACACATGGCACACCTGAGAAGGTGAGCTGGTTGTACACACAGAAAACAAATTAGCAGGGACAGGGAAGGTGATAAGTCGCAGCGACCATGCTTGCCAAGCACCTGGTCACCTAAGCTGCTCAGACCCAGGAAGGGCACAAAATGCAGGCCCAATCGAGTCTGCACCTTTGTGGAGTACCCGAGTACCTAAACCTAAGTGGATTGGACCTGGGAAGTGCATACAATCCAGGGCCGGCCTCAGACAGTTCCCGGCAGAGCAACTTAGAGCCTAAGCAGTGTAAACAGGGAAAGCACACACTCTGTGAGCAGGGGCAAACCCAGTGTGGCCGAGACACTGAGAGCACATGCCAGTGTTATTTGGTTGCAGTGTTCCTCCCTCCCCACAGCAACACTGAACAAGTGAACCTAAAAAAAGTGTCCACCACCGCCCCCTTGTGTCAGGGTGGAAATTAGACACTGAAGAGACCAACAAACAGAAGAAGCAGAAAACAGAGGGAACCGCCTTAGAAGTGACAGGTGCGATAGATTAAAACCCTGTAGTTAGCACTGACTACATAGGAAGGGGCCTATAGGCCTTGAGAAGTATAAGCCAGATCAAGGAACTATCTGAAAATGAACTGATCCCACACTGTCCACAACAACACCAGAGAAAGTCCTAGATATATTTTTACTATTATCATTTTTTAAATTAAAAAATTTTTTTCTTTTTAAATTTTAAGTCCTCTATTACTCCTTTAATTTTCATTTTTATAACCTACTATTACTTTGCAAAAAAAAAGGACCCTATTTTTAAAGCAAATTTCATATATATATATATATATAATAATTTTTGTGACTTTGTTTTTTTCTTTACTATTGTATTTTTGAGAATCCAACCTCTACTCTAGATTTTTAATCTTTTGCTCTTTGGTATTTGTTATCAATTTTGTACCTTTAAGAAACCAATCTTCAGTACCCATTTTTACTTGGGAGCGAGATTACTGGCTTGACTGCTCTCTTCCCCTTTGGACTCTCCTTTTTCTCCACCAGGTCGCCTCTATCTCCTCCCTCCCCCTTCTCTTCTCTAACCAACTCTGTGAATCTCTTTGTATGTTTCAGACTATGGAAAACACTTAGGGAACTGATTACTGACTGAATCTGTCTCTCTCCTTTTGATTCCCCCCTTTATCCTCCTGGCCACCTCTGTCCCCTTCCTCCCTCTTCTCTTCTCTGTGTAACTCCGTGAACATCTCAAAGGGGTCCAGATTGTGGACAGCACATAGGGCAGTGATTACTGGCTAGCTTGCTCTCTCCCCTGTTCATTCCCCCTCTTCTCCTCCT
This sequence comes from Bubalus bubalis, assembly GCF_019923935.1. Taxonomy (NCBI): domain Eukaryota; kingdom Metazoa; phylum Chordata; class Mammalia; order Artiodactyla; family Bovidae; genus Bubalus; species Bubalus bubalis. The sequence goes on along the minus strand of NC_059157.1, from coordinate 88,032,103 downwards.
GGTCATCTCTATCTCCCTCCTACCTCTTCTCTTCTCCATGTAACTCTGTGAACCTCTCTGGGTATCCCTCACTGTGGATAAACTTTTCATCTTTAACCTAGATGTTTTATCATTGATGCTGTATAGATGGAGAAGTATTGAGGCTACTATAAGAATAAGACTGAAAACCAGAGGCAGGAGGCTTAAGTCCAAATCCTGAGAACAGCAGAGAACTCCTGACTCCAGGGAACAGTAATCAATAGGAGCTCATCAAACACCTCCATACCTACACTGAAACCAAGCATCACCCAAGGGCAAACAAGTTCCAGAGCAAGACATGCCATGCAAATTCTCCAGCAACACAGGAACATAGCCCTGAGCTTCAATATACAGGCTGCCCAGAGTCACACCAAACCCATTGACATCTCATAACTCATTACTGGACACTTAATTGCACTCCAGAGAGAAGAAACCCAGCTCCACCCACCAGAACACCAACACAAGCTTCCCTAACCAGGAAACCTTGACAAGCCACCTGTCCAACCCCACCCACAGTGAGGAAACTCCACAATAAAGAGAACTCCATAAACTGCCAAAATACGGAAAGGCCACCCCAAATACAGCAATATAAACAAGATGAAAAGGCAGAGAAATACCCAGCAGGTAAAGGAACAGAATAAATGCCCACCAAACCAAACAAAAGAGGAAGAGTAAGGAAATCTATCTGATAAAGAATTCCGAATAATGATAGTGAAAATGATTCAAAATCTTAAAAACAAAATGGAGTTATAGATAAATAGCCTGGAGACAAGGCTTGAGAAGATGCAATAAAGGTTTAACAAGGACCTAGATTAAATAAAAAAGAGTCATATATAATGAATAATGCAATAAATGAGATAAAAAACACTCTGGAGGGAACCAACTGTAGAATAACAGAGGCAGAAGATAGGATAGTGACGTAGAAGATAGAATGGTAGAAATAAATGAAACAGAGAGGAAAAAAGAAAAAGGAATTAAAAGAAATGAGGACAATCTCAGAGACCTCCAGGACAATATTAAACGCTACAACATTCGAATCATAGGAGTCCCAGAAGAAGAAGACAAAAAGAAAGACCATGAGAAAATACTTGAGGAGATAATAGTTGAAAACTTCCATAAAATGGGGAAGGAAATAATCACCCAGTCCAAGAAACCCAGAGAGTCCCAAACAGGATAAACCCAAGGTGAAACACCCCAAGACACATACTAATCAAATTAACAAAGATCAAACACAAAGAACAAATATTAAAAGCAGCAAGGGAAAAGCAACAAATAACACACAAGGGGATTCCCATAAGGATAACAGCTGATCTTTCAATAGAAACTCTTCAGGCCAGGAGGGAATGGCAAGACATACTTAAAGTGATGAAAGACAATAACCTACAGCCCAGATTACTGTACCCAGCAAGGATCTCATTCAAATATGAAGGAGAAATCAAAAGCTTTACAGACAAGCAAAAGCTGAGAGAATTCAGCACCACCAAACCAGCTCTCCAACAAATGCTAAAGTATCTTCTCTAGACAGGAAGCACAGAAAGGGTGTATAAACTCGAACCCAAAACAATAAAGTAAATGGCTATGGGATCATACTTATCAATAATTACCTTAAACGTAAATGGGTGTGAATGCCCCAACCAAAAGACAAAGACTGGCTGAATGGATACAAATGGATACAAGACCCCTATATATGTTGTCTACAAGAGACCCACCTCGAAACAAGGGACATATACAGACTGAAAGTGAAGGGCTGGAAAAAGATATTCCATGCAAATACAGACCAAAAGAAAGCAGGAGTAGCAATACTCATATCAGATAAAATAGACTTTAAAACAAAGGCTGTGAAAAGAGACAAAGAAGGACACTACATAATGATCAAAGGATCAATCCAAGAAGAAGATATAACAATTTATAAATATATATGCACCCAACATAGGAGCACAGCAATATGTAAGACAAATGCTAACAAGTATGAAAGGGGAAATTAATAATAACACAATAACAGTGGGAGACTTTAATACCCCACTCACACCTATGGATAGATCAACTAAACAGAAAATTCACATGGAAACACAAACTTTAAATGATACAATAGACCAGTTAGACCTAATTGATATCTATAGGACATTTCACCCCAAAACAATGAATTTCACCTTTTTCTCAAGTGCACATGGAACCTTCTCCAGGATAGATCACATCCTGGGCCATAAATCTAGCCTTGGTAAGTTCAAAAAAAAATGAAATAATTCCAAGCATCTTTTCTGACCACAATGCAGTAAGATTAGCTCTCAATTACAAGAGAAAAACTATTAAAAATTCCAACATATGGAGGCTGAACAACACGCTGCTGAATAACCAACAAATCACAGAAGAAATCAAAAAGAAGTCAAAATATGCATAGAAACGAATGAAAATGAAATCACAACAACCCAAAACCTGTGGGACACTGTAAAAGCAGTGCTAAGGCGAAGGTTCAGAGCAATATAGGCTTACCTCAAGAAACAAGAAAAAAGTGATATAAATAATCTAACTCTACACCTAAAGCAACTAGAAAAGGAAGAAATGAAGAACCCCAGGGTTAGTAGAAGGAAAGAAATCTTAAAAATGAGGGCAGAAATAAATGCAAAAGAAACAAAAGAGACCATAGCAAAAATCAACAAAGCCAAAAGCTGGTTCTTTGAGAAGATAAATAAAATTGACAAACCATTAGCCAGACTGATCAAGAAACAAAGGGAGAAAAATCAAATAAATAAAATTAGATATGAAAATGGAGAGATCACAACAGAAGACAAGAAATACAAAAGATCATAAGAGACTACTATCAGCAACTATATGCCAATAAAATGGACAACTTGGAAGAAATGGACAAATTATTAGAAAAGTACAACTGTACAAAAGGAAGGAATAGAAAATCTTAACAGACCCATCACAAGCATGGAATTTAAACTGTAATCAGAAATCTTCCAGCAGACAAAAGCCCAGGAGCAGGTGGCTTCACAGCTGAATTATACTAAAAATTTAGAGAAGAGCTAACATCTATCCTACTCAAACTCTTGCAGAAAATTGCAGAGGAGAGTAAACTTCCAAACTCATTTTATGAGGCCACCATCACTCTAATACCAAAACCTGACAAAGATGCCACAAAAAAAGAAAACTACAGGCCAATATCACTGATGAACATAGATGCAAAAATCCTTAACAAAATTCTAGCAAACAGAATCCAACAACACATTAAAAAGATCATACATCATGACCAAGTGGGCTTTATCCAGGGATGCAGGGATTCTTCAATATCTGCAAATCAATCAATGTAATGCTGCAGCTGCTAAGTCGCTTCAGTCATCCGACTCTGTGCGACCCAGTGGTGGCAGCCCACCAAGTTCCCCCGTCCCTGGGATTCTCCAGGCAAGAACACTGGAGTCGGTTGTCATTTTCTTATCCAATGCATGAAAGTGAAAAGTGAAAGCGAATTCACTCAGTCGTGTCCGATCTTAGCGACCGCAGGGACTGTGGCCCACCAGGTTCCTCCATCCATGGGATTTTCCAGGCAAGAGTTCTGGAGTGGGGTGCCATTGCCTTTTCTGATCAATGTAATACACCACATTAAAAAATTGAAAAATAAAAACCATATGATTATCTCAATAGATGCAGAGAAATCCTTTGACAAAATTCAACATCCATTCATGATAAAAACCCTCCAGAAAGCAGGAATAGAAGGAACATACCTCAACATAATAAAAGCTATATTTAACAAACCCACAGCAAACATTACCCTCAATGGTGAAAATTTGAAAGCATTTCCCCTAAAGTCAGGAACAAGACAAGGGTGCCCACTCTCACCACTACTATTCAACATAGTTTTGGAAGTTTTGGCCACAGCAATCTGAGCAGAAAAAGAAATAAAAGGAATCCAAATTGGAAAAGAAGTAAAACTCTCACTATTTGCAGATGACATGATCCTCTACATAGAAAACCCTAAAGACTCCACCAGAAAATTACTAGAGCTAATCAATGAATATAGTAAATTTGCAGGATATAAAATCAACACACAGAAATCCCTTGCATTCCTATACACTAACAATGAGAAAATAAAGAAATTAAGGAAACAGTTCCATTCACCATTGCAACGAAAAGAATAAAATACTTAGGAATATATCTACCTAAAGCAACTAAAGACCTATATATAGAAAACTATAAAACATGGTGAAAGAGATCAAAGAGGACATAAAAGATGGAGAAATATACCGTGCTCATGGATTGAAAGAATCAATATAGGGAAAATGAGTATACTACCCAAAGCAATCTATAGATTCAATGCAATCCCAATCAAGCTACCAATGGTATTTTTCACAGAGCTAGAACAAATAATTTCACAATTTGTATGGAAATACAAAAAAGCCTCAAATAACCAAAGCAATCCTGAGAAAGAAGAATGGAACTGGAGGAATCAACCTGCCTGACTTCAAGCTCTACTACAAAGCCACAGTCATCAAGACAGTATGGTACTGGCACAAAGACAGAAATATAGATCAATGGAACAAAATAGAAAGCCCAGAGATAAATCTACGCACCTATGGACACTTTATCTTTGACAAAGGAGGCAAGAATATACAATGGAGAAAAGATAATCTCTTTAACAAGTGGTGCTGGGAAAACTGGTCAACCACTTGTAAAAGAATGAAACTAGAACACTTTCTAACACCATACACAAAAATAAACTCAAAATGGATTAAAGATCTAAACGTAAGACAAGAAACTATAAAACTCCTAGAGGAGAACATAGGCAAAACACTCTCCGACATAAATCACAGCAGGATTCTCTATGACCCACCTCCCAGAATATTGGAAATAAAAGCAAAAATAAAGAAATGGGACCTAAATAAAATTAAAAGCTTCTGCAAATCAAAGGAAACTATTAGCAAGGTGAAAAGACAGCCTTCAGAATGGGAAAAAATAATAGCAAATGAAGCAACTGACAAACAACTAATCTCAAAAATATACAAGTGACTCCTGCAGCTCAATTCCAGAAAAATAAACAACCCAATCAAAAATGGGCCAAAGAACTAAACAGACATTTCTCCAAAGAAGACATACAGATGGCTAACAAACACATGAAAAGATGCTCAACATCACGCATTATCAGAGAAATGCAAATCAAAACCACAATGAGATACCATTTCATGCCAGTCAGAATGGCTGCGATCCAAAAGTCTACAAGCAATAAATGCTGGAGAGGGTGTGGAGAAAAGGGAATCCTCTTACATTGTTGATGGGAATGCAAACTAGTACAGCCACTATGGAGAACAGTGTGGAGATTCCTTAAAAAACTGGAAATAGAACTGCCATATGACCAAGCAATCCCACTGCTGGGCATACACACTGAGGAAAGCAGAATTGAAAGAGAAATGTGTACCCCAGTGTTCATCACAGCACTGTTTATAATAGCCAGAACATGGATGTTCTGAACCTAGATGTCCATCAGCAGATGAATGGATAAGAAAGCTGTGGTACATATACACAATGGAGTATTACTCAGCCATTAAAAAGAATACATTTAAATCAGTTCTAATGAGGTGGATGAAACTGGAGCCTATTATACAGCGTGAAGTAAGCCAGAAAGAAAAACACCAATGCAGTATACTAACACATATATATGGAATTTAGAAAGATGGTAACGATAACCCTGTATGTGAGACAGCAAAAGAGACACAGATGTTTAGAACAGTCTTTTGGACTCTGTGGGAAGGGATGAGGGTGGGATGATTTGGGAGAATGGCATTGAAACATTTGTATTATCATATGTGAAATGAATCACCAGTCCAGGTTCAATGCATGATACAGGATGCTTGGGGCTGGTGCACTGGGATGACCCAGAAGGATGAGATGGGGAGGGAGGTAGGAGTGGGGTTCAGGATGGGGAACACATGTAAACTTGTGGCGGATTCATGTCATTGTGTGGCAAAACCAATACAATATTGTAAAGTAATTAGTCTCCAATTAAAATAAATAAAGAGATCCCACCAAAAACAGTTAGAACTAATCAGTGATTTCAGTAAAGTTGCGGGATGAAAAATCAACATGCAAAGTTGGTTCTGTTTCTGTATACTAACAAGGAAAATTCTAAAAAAATAAGTAATTCCATTTATAATAGCATCAAAAACACTTAGGAGTAATTTAATCAGTAAAGTGAAAGATCCTGTGTTTATAATTTGGAATATTTAATATTTGTGACAATGTCCATACTGTCTAAAGCCATCTCTATAGTCAATGTAGTTCCTGTCACAATTTCAACAGCATTTTTTAATGGATATACAAAAAGCAATCCAAAATTCATATGAAACTACAAAAGGCTCTGAATAGCTCAGGCAATGTTTAGAAAAAGAATAAAGCTGGAGACATCACATTTAATAATTTATATTATACTACTAAGCTATAGAAGTGAAACAGTATGGTATTGGCATAAAAGCAGATACACAGATCAAGGGAGAATAGTTGAGAGCCCAGATATAAACCTACATGATATATCATTGAATATTTGACAAGGGAGTCAAGAATGTTCAAAGGCGAAAAGTTAGTCTCCTCAATAAATGGTGTTGGGAAAACTGGATATTCACATGTAGAGGAATAAAATTAAAGGTCAGTTTTCATTCTAATCCTAAAGAAGGGCAATGCCAAAGAATGTTCTAACTACTGCACAATTGCATGCATTTCACATGCTACCAAGGTAATGCCCCAAATCCTACAAGCTAGGCTTCAGCAGTGTGTGAACTGAGAAATTCTCAATGTATGAACTGGATTTAGGAAAGGCAGAGGAATGAGAGGTCAAATTGCAAACATCCATTGGATCATAGAAAAGGCAGAAAAACATCTGCTTCATTGACTACATTGAAGTGTTTGACTGTGTGGATCACAATAAACTGTGGAAAAATTCTTAAAAGAGATAATATCAGACTTTATTTTCTTCGGCTCCAGAATCACTGTGGATAGTGACTGCACCCATGAAGTTAAAAGACTCTTGCTCCTTGGAAGAAAAGCTATGACACACCTAGACAGCATATTAAAAAGCAGAGACATTACTTTGCCATCAAAAGTCTGTATAGTCAAAGCTATGGTTTTTCCAGTAGTCATGTATGGATGTGAGAGCTGGACAGTTAAAAAGGCTGAGCGCTGATGAATTAATGCCTTTGAACTGTGGTGCTGTAGAAGATTCTTGAGAGTCCTTTGAACTACAAGGAGACCACAGTCAATCCTAAAGGAAATCAACCTTGAATATTCATTGAAAGGACTGATGCTGAAGGTGAAACTCCAATATTTTGGCAACCTGATGCAAAGAGCTGACTCACTGGAAAAGATCCTGATGCTGGGAAAAATTGAAGGCAGGAGGAGAAGGGAACAACAGAGGATGAGATGGTTGGATGGCATCACTGATTCAATGCACAGGAGCTTAAGCAAGCTCCGTGAAATAGTGAAGGACGGGGAAGGCTGGTGTGCTGCAGACCATGGGATCACAAAGAGTCAGACCTGACTGAGTGACTGAATAACAATAACAAATCTTATACCATTCATAAAGATTAACTCCAAATGCATTAAATACTTAAATGTAAGACCTAAAGCTTTACAACTTCTAGAATAAATAGGGACAAAGATTCTTGATACTGATTCTGGCAGTAATTTTTTTTGGATATGACATCAAAAGCAGAGGCAACAAAAGCAAAAATAAGTAAGTAGGACTACATCAAACTAAAAAAATTCTGCATAGCCAAAGAAGCAATAAAATGAAAGGCAACCTATGGAATGGGATAAAGTATTTGAGAACCATATATTTAACAAAGTTAATATCCAAAAGGAATGTAAGGAACTACTACAACTCAATAGGAAAAGTATAAATAATCTGATTTAAAAATGGGTAAGGGGCCTGAAAAGACACGCTTTAAAAGAAGATATAGAAATGAGCAGCAACTACATGAAAAAGTGCTTAACATCACTATCATCAGGGAAATGCAAATCAAAATCACGAAGAGCTATCACCACACACTTGGCAGGATGGCTGTATCAAAAAGACAGGAAATAACAAGTGTTGGTGAGGATGTGGAGAAAAGAGCACTCTTTTACACTTTGGTAGGAATGTAAATTTGTATAGTCACTATGGAAAACAATATAGAGGCTCATTAAAAATCTTTTAAGAAGTTCTACCATATGATCCAGCTGTCCTGTTTCTGGTGATATATCCAAAGGAAATGAAATCACTGTCTCTAAGAGACAGCTGCAGCCCATGTTCACTGCAGCATTATTTACAATAGTCAGGACACGGAAAAACCCAAGTGTCTATTGATGGATGAATGGATAAAGAAAGTGTTATATATATTATGTATGTATAAATAGAGACAGAGTCTCTTTCACACACATACACATAGTAGAATATTATTCAGCCTAAAAACAAAACAAATCCTGCCATTTGCAACAACATGCATGGACTTTGAGGGCATTATGCTAACTAAAATAAGTTATACAGAAAAAGATAAAAACTGTATGATTTCACTTATATATTAAATCTAAAAGCAAGCAAAAAACCAAACAACCTCCCCACTCCCAAAGCTCCCAAGCTCATTGATAGGTTGTGATGTGTGCTCAGCATGCCTGACTCTTTGCAACCCCATGGCCTGTAGCCCACCAGGTTCCTCTGTCCATGGAGTTTTCTAGGCAAGAACACTGGAGTAGGTTGCCATTTCCTACTCCAGGTGATCTTCCCAACACTGGGATCAAACCCACATCTCTTGCATTTCCTGCTTTGGCAAGTGAATTTATCACTAGGGCTACCTGGGAAGCCCCAAAACAAGTGAAAAACCAAATAGCCTCCCTTCCTGCCCTGAAAAGCCTCCAAACTTATTGATATAGAGAACATATTGATGCTTGCCTGGGATAGAATGTGGGCAAAATGGGTAAAGGGGGTCAAAAGTTATAATTTCTGGGGCTTCCCTGGTGGCTCAGGGGTAAGGAATCTGCCTGCCATTGCAGGAGACATGGGTTCAATCCCTGGTCCAGGAAGATCCCACATGCTGCAGAGTAACTAAGCCTAGGCACTAAAAGTATTAAGCCTGTGCTCTAGAGCCCAGTAGCCACAATTATTGAGCCCACATGCCTCAGCTGTTAAAGCCCTCACATCCTAAAGCTGGTGCTTCACAACAAGAGAAGCCACTGTAATGAGAAGCTCTTGCACGGCAATGAAGATTGGCTCCAACTCACCACAGCTAGAGAAAGTCCACACAGAATACCCAGCCAGCAGAGGATAAAATAAATAAAATTATTCTTAAAAGTTACAATTTCTAGTTATAAAATGAATGTCATGAATGTAATTTACAACATGGTAAATGTAGTTAATGATACTATACCATTACAATGCAATATTGCATGCTCAGTCATTAAGTCGTATCTGACTCTTTGTGACCCATGGTCTTGAGCCCACTAGGCTCCTCTGTCCATGGAATTTCCCAGGCAAGGATACTAGAGCAGTTTGCCATTTCCTTCTCTAATGGATCCTCCCAACCCTGGGATGAATCTGCATCTCTTGCTTTGTCAGGTGGATTTCTTTACCACTGAGCCACCTGGGAAGCCAATGGAATATTACTCAGCCATGAAAAGGAACAAATTTGAGTCAGTTCTGGTGAGCTGGATGAACCAAGAGCCTGTTATACAGAGTGAATTAAGCCAGAGAGAGGAAAATAGATATTGTATATGATATGTGGAATATATGTATGTGGAATATATGTACATATATGTGGAATAAAATATATAGATATTGTATATGATATGTATATGATATTGTATATCATATATGTATATATATGTGGAATCTCAAAAGATGGTACTAGTGAACCTATCTGCAGGGCAGGAATAGAGACACAGATATAGAGAACAGACTTATGGACACAGGCAGGGAAGGAGAGAGTGGATCAAATTGAAAGAGTAGCATTGAAACATACACATTACCATATGTAAAACAGATAGCTAGTGGGAAGTTGCTGTATGACCCAGGAAGCTCAAGCTGGTGCTCTGTGATAGTCTAGAGGAGTGGAATGGCATAGGAAGAGAGAGGGAGATTCAAGAGGTAGGGGACATATGTATACCTCTGGCTAATTCATGTTGACATATGGCAGAAACCAATGCAATATTGTAAAGCAATTATCCTCCAATTGGAAATAAAAATTAATACTATGTCATACTTTTGAAATTAGGTAGGAGACTGGATCTTTAAAGTTCTTATCAAGACAAATTTGTAATTAAGTATGGTGACAGATGTTAACCAAATGTAGTTGACCATTTTGTAATACATACAGATAGCAAATCATTATGTTGTATACCTGAAACTTAGCTAATGTTGTGTTAGTTTTACCTCAATTTAAAGAAGAAATAAATTGAAAATAAAAATAATTAAACAAAACTAAAACTATTTAAGAGCCAAATTTGTAGAAATAGAGAGTAGATTTGTGGTTTCTAAGGGTGGGAGATATTGGTCAGGGTGGTCAAAAGTAGCAATTTCCAGTTATAAGTAAATGGGTTCTAGGGATCTAATATAAGGCCTCTTCTTAACCATACTATATTATACACTTGAAAGTGCAAAGAAAGTCTTAAAAATTCACACAAAAATAGTAACTATATGAGTTTATGAAAATGTTAACTAGCCTTATTGTGGTGATCACTTCAATATATAAATATATCAAATTATCACATAGAACATCTTAAACTTTTAAGATTCTGCTATGTCAATTATATCTCAATCAGTTATAGGGGAAAAGGTCTAGTAATCAAACAAAATGACCTCCAAGTAAAGAAATAATGTTTAAGCACTGTAGAAATCCATGAGAGAACCTGTTCATTTACATTTGGAAATGATGAGACCATTCAATGTTTAAATGTAATGAAAATTTACACATGTTCAAATATACCTATTGCTATCATCTCAGACCTGAAATAGTTGTGTATATATAATTCCAAGAAGACCTCAGTTTTGCCAAGAATATTATAATATTCCAGCTAGCATTTTCTTGGCTCTTTATGTGGGCCAGTTTCTGTATTAAATATTTTGTAACAATTACCCTTGTAAATCTTCATAACAAATCGCTGCAGTCGGTATTATTTTCACCTTTGCCCTCCACCTGGCTCATAAATGGGAAAACAGAGGTGCAGAGAGTTTGTGACTTAACCAGGCTATATATGACTAGTAAATGATAGAGTCAAACTTCAAAACCCAGGAGTCTAAACCTAAAATTTTATGCACTTAACTATTCTGCTTTGTCAGCATTAATAATGAGGATAGTGCTGGCCTGAATCAGGTCAACATCCCATTTCTTGTACATGATTAGCCCAAGGAGATTTGTGGGAGAATCAGAGGTACTAATGAACTCCTGATGCCGATTTCTATTAATGTAATCTAGGGCTAACTTTTAATCAAGGTTAGGAATATGAGACCCCTCCTTTGTAGTACCTATAACTCAGTACTGCCAGATCTGGGGAATTCCTGAGAAAGTGTAGGATGGAAAATGGAGCTAGAAATTAGAGGGAAAAGAATCCGAGCTAATGAATCAGAATGCACAGAGAAAAGTGTTATAAGAAATTTCAGGAGCAACCATTGCCATTAACATTTTGCTTTAATGAGTCAGCTTCAGGTTCATAGTGGATGAGTAGTGGGAGAATGCAGTCAGCTTGGCCTAGTGCCAGGGCAAAGCAAAGTCTTCTGCCCTTAATGCCAAGGTTGATTTGGGTTTTGTCAATATTATGTAACTATTATTTTCATTTGATGACACCAATGTTACCTTTCCTAAGAAATCCCTATTGCTTCCCTAATAATGTCTACTGAGCATTGCATGTAGATTATGGATACATAATTACAATTACAGAAGTTTCCCTATTCCTCATCTCTAAGCATCAAACTTCTAATAGAGTCTCCAGAGAAGACTCTCAGGTTCACTATTGTATTTTCAGCAGAGAGTGTTAATTGTCTATGTACGTCTACAGTTATTGAGTGAATGAGAGTGTTACCCAAGGTACTGTTCTCAGTGATCTCAACTGATGGATTATTTTTCAAAGATTAATGATAGTCTGAAAAAGGGAAATATTTTGGTAATTTCTGTTCTAAGAAATATGTGAAGAAGCCCCTCCATTTTGTTTCATAATAAAATGAGAGAAGAGTCTTTTTTAATATATCAGATTTTTAAGCTATTGATTTATATAAATAATATGTGAAAAATCAGTATAAATATTAGAAACTAGCAATAAACTCTGAAATAATAAACACAGGGGAAGAAACTTTAGTTTCTTTTGGAAAGCCTTTTGCTAATTGCTAAGTCACTTCAGTCGTGTCTGACTCTGTGTGACCCCATAGATGGCAGCCCACCAGGCTTCCCCGTCCCTGGGATTCTCCAGGCAAGAACACTGGAGTGGGTTGCCATTTCCTTCTCCAATGCATGAAAGTTAAAAGTGAAAGTGAATTCGCTCAGTCGTGTCCGACTCTTAGAGACCCCATGGACTGCAGCCTTCTAGGCTCCTCCATCCATGGGATTTTCCAGGCAAGAGTACTGGAGTGGGGTGCCATTGCCTTCTCTGATGGAAAGCCTTAGTTTCATCTATTTTAATAATGCAGATACTTTTAGAGGATATAAAGCGTTATGGAGTGATTTCCGTATCTCTTTTCTTCCCTTTAAAACTCCTTCTTCCCTTTCCCAATTTCTAGGAGCCTGGGAAAGATAGAGGAAGCTCTGCCTCTATCACCTGTCCTGACATAAATATTTCTCTTCTTTTCCCTGTTTTCTCTCTCTTCTTCATCATTTTCTTAATTGTTTTTCAGAGACCCTGTGGCCTGTCCTTTATTCTCCTGACTTGTCTCCTGGTATGAAAGCTACAAAGGTTCTGCCTTCAGTCCTGGGTGTTCTGCTTACATCTTTCAGTCTGTTTATTGGGGTTTTATTTTTCAAGGAGAGAATTAGCTGCTCTGGATTTGTCTTGGATCCGATCACATCCTCTTTAAAGGGAAATTGATCTAATTTGTGAGAGGAGGAAGAAATTTTTTTTTTTTATTTTTTTTTTTTTAGCAGAAACAAAGTTCTGCAGCAAGGAAAACCAAAGCTTTGTTTTCAGTTATAAACTGGCAAATTCATTATGTTGTATATCTAGCTTCCTACTTGACATCTCTATATAAACGTTAGTAGGAATCTCACATTTATCATGGCCAAACCTGAGTTTCTCTATTACTATAAATTCCCAATTGTATTTCTCCTATATCTCCCTCATTTTTAGAAAATGGTGATTCCATTTTCCAGATACTCAGGTAAAAACTATCATCAGTTGTTTAAAAAAATGTCAGCATTAACATCAAAATGTATTCAGAATCTAACCTCTTTTACTCTCCTGGTGCAAACCACCATTGCTTACCTGATAATGCAAAAGTCATACAACAGATTTTCCTCTTTTCACCCATGCATCCTACAGTCTTGTCTCAACAGAGCAGCCAGAGGTGTAAGCCATGTGAAGTCACTTCTGCTCAAGGTACTTTGATAGACCCTTCTTTCACTTAGCTTAAAAGGAAAAGTCCTTATCTATTTTTGATTTTTTTCTAATTGTAGTGGCTTTTAAAATATATTTTATTTGTCTTTTGTCATATATAGTTTTGCAACTATTCTCTCCTAAAATGTGACCCTCTTGTTCATTTTCTTGATTGTATCTTTTGATGAACAGAAAATTTCATTTAATAGTCTAATTTATCAGTTTCTAATGATACTACTTTCCATGTTCTGTCTAAACATTTCTGCCTACCCCTATTTCTTGAAGATACTCTTCTGTTTTCTTCCAAAAACTTTATGGTTTTAGTTTTTAGGTTTACAGATATAAATCCTGAATCAATCTTGTGTATAATAAGAGGTAATGGTCAACGCTTTTTTTTTTTCCATGAAGTATTTTATGTTAAAAAGACCTTACTTCCTGTGTTAGAATGTTTTCAAGCCTTTGTTGAAAATCATATTTTCATGTGTGTGATCCTATTTCTGGGTTCTCATCCACAGATCTGCTTTTATGACTTTATTTCTGTATCATACCATATGAATTATGATAGCTTTAAAGTTAGTATTAAAATCACTCAGCAAGTCCTTCAATAGCTTTTTTATTTTTTTCAGAATTGCTTTGGATATTCTAGATTGTTTGCATTTTAATTTAAATTTTACAGTCAGTTTGTTAATTTCTATATAGGATCCATAACTGTTGCTGTTCAGTAGCCAAGTCATGTCTGACTCTGCGACCCCATGAAGTGCAGCATGCCAGGCTTCCCAGTCCTTCACTATCTCCTGGAGTTTGCTCAAACTCATCTCTTGAGTCAATAATGCCATCCAACTATTTAATCCTCTCTTGCTTCAGGTGACCAGAGTATTGGATAGTAATATTCTGATTAAAATTGCATTGAATCCCAGTTTGATCTCTGGGTTAGGAAGATCCCCTGGAGGAGGCATGGCAACCCACTTCAGTTTATAGCCTGAAGAGTCCACGTGGACAAAGGAGCCTGGCGAGCTAGAGTCCGTGGGGTTGTGAAGAGTCAGACACTACTGAGTGACTATGCACAGCACAGCTTTGAATCTATAGATAAATTGGGGAAGAATTAACATTCTAATGGTATTGAATGTTTCAGTCCAAGATTTCATTTGTTGAGGTTTCTTCTAATGTCTCACAGCAGTGGCTTATAGAGTTCAAAATAAAGGTCTTCTATACTTTTTGTTAAATGTATCCCTTACTATTATGATTTCTATGATATTGTAAGTAGGGCTTTACTTTTTACTTTATTTTCTAAACATTTCTTGCTAGCACACATAAGAACACTATATATATGTGTATGTATGGGTATACATTTTATATATATATATATAACTTTTATACTATAGGTTTAATAAATAAACCTGTTACCATCATTATTTTATGGATTCCTTAGGATTCTCTGTATAAAACAACCATGTCCTCTTATTACAGAGAATTTTGATATTTCTTAACTTTCTTTATTCTTTTTATTTCTTAGACTTACTGTAATGACTAGGACCTCCAGTAAAATATTGAACAGAGGGGTGAGTTTTACCAATGTAATGGCTAAGTATTTAGCTATTGATAAAGAATCTGCATGTCAGTGCAGGAGACACAAAAGCCATGGGTTCAATCCCTGGGTCAGGAAGATCCCCTGGAGTAGGAAATGGCATTCCACTTCAGTATTCTTGCCTTAAAAATTCCATGGGCTGAAGGAGTTGCTTGTATATTTTGAGATTAGTTCTTTGTCAGTTGCTTCATTTGCTATTATTTTCTCCCATTCTGAAGGCTGTCTTTTCACCTTGCTTATAGTTTCCTTTGTTGTGCAGAAGCTTTTAATTTTAATTAGGTCCCATTTGTTTATTTTTGCTTTTATTTCCAATATTCTGGGAGGTGGGTCATAGACGATCCTGCTGTGATTTTTGTTGGAGAGTGTTTTGCTTATGTTCTCCTCTAAGAGTTTTATAGTTTCTGGTCTTACCTTTAGATCTTTAATCCATTTTGAGTTTATTTTTGTGTATGGAGTTCGAAAGTGTTTTAGTTTCATTCTTTTACAAGTGGTTGACCAGTTTTCCCTGCACCACTTGTTAAAGAGATTGTTTTTTCTCTGTTGTAAAATATACAAGCAACTCCTGCAGCTCAATTCCAGAAAAATAAACAACCCAATCAAAAAATGGGCCAAAGAACTAAACAGACATTTCTCCAAAGAAGACATACAGATGGCTAACAAACACATGAAAAGATGCTCAACATCACTCATTATCAGAGAAATGCAAATCAAAACCACAATGAGGTACTATTTCACACCAGTCAGAATGGCTGCAATCCAAAAGTCTACAAGCAATAAATGCTGGAGAGGGTGTGGATGGGAATGCAAACTTGTACAGCCACTATGGAGAACAGTGTGGAGATTCCTTAAAAACCTGGAAATAGAACTGCCTTATGACCCAGCAATCCCACTGCTGGGCATACATACCAAGGAAAGCAGAATTGAAAGAGACACGTGTACCCCAATGTTCATTGCAGCACTCTTTATAAGAGCCAGGACATAGAATCAACCTAGATGTCCATCAGTAGATGAATGGATAAGAAAGCTGTGGTACATATACACAATGGAGTATTACTCAGCCATTAAAAAAAAATACATTTGAATCAGTTCTAATGAGGTGGATGAAACTGGAGCCTATTATACAGAGTGAAGTAAGCCAGAAAAAAAAACACCAATACAGTATACTAATGCATATATATGGAATTTAGAAAGATGGTAATTATAACCCTATATGCGAGACAGCAAAAGAAACACAGATATATAGAATAGTCTTTTGGACTCTGTGGGAGAGGGAGAGGGTGGGACGATTTGGGGGAATGGCATTGAAACATGTATAATATCATATAAGAAATGAATCACCACTCCAGGTTCAATACAGGATGCTTGGGGCTGGTGTACTGGGATGACCCAGAGGGATGGTATGGGGAGGGTGGTGGGAGAGGGGTTCAGGATGGGGAATACGTCTACGCCCATGGCAAATTCATGTTGATGTGTGGCAGAACCAATACAATATTGTAAAGTAAAAAAAATAAAAATAAAAATACACTGAAAAAAAAAATTCCATGGGCAGGAAAGCCTGGTGGGATACAGTTATGGGACTGCAGAGTCAGACATGACTGATTGAGCACATTATATTTTTACATTATGTATAAAATTAGTTGTGGATTTTACATAAATGAACTTTGTCAAGTTGAAGAAATTTCCTTCTGTGTATAGATCATTGTTAGCTTTTTAAGAAAGCAAGAATGAATGTTAGATTTTTTTCATATGTATTTTTTTCACCTATTAAAATAATCATATTTTTTCTTTTTTATGTTAATATGATAACTTAAAATATTGATTTTAATCCATTAGCTTATTGATTTTAAAGCAATTTTGCATTTTTGGAATGAAATCACTTTAGGATATATTATCTTTTCTATTTCTGAACATGATTTGCTAATATTTTATTAAGCACTTTTGACTATATATTCAGAAGTATATTGATCCCTCTTTTTAAAAAGTGTACTTTTCTTGTGTTGATGTCAAGATTGTGCTGGCCTCATAAAATAAGGTAGGAAGATATCCCATCATTTCTATTTACTGGAAGATTTTTTGTACATTAGTATTATTAAATTCCCTAAACATTTGATTAAATTGTTCAGTGGTTTCTAATGGTTTCATTCGGGCCTAGACTTTTCTTTGTAGGAAAAAATTTATATTAATTCAATTTACATATTAGAGGTTTATTTAACTTTTATATTTCTTCTTGTGACAGTTTTGGGGAATTATATTTTTCAAAAAGTTTATCCATTTTATCTAAGTAGTTTAATTTTTTGGCATAAAATTGTTTATATTTTCCTATTCTTTTAATACTATAAAATCTGTAGTAATAGTCTCTTTCATTCCCTATGTAGGTGATAGGGTGTTTACTCACCCTAGTTATTTAATTCTCACTAAAACTTTACTCTTGAGAGTCCCTAGGACTGCAAGGAGATCCAACCAGTCCATTCTAAAGGAGATCAGTCCTGGGTGTTCTTTGGAAGGAATGATACTAAAGCTGAAACTCCAGTACTTTGGCCACCTCATGCGAAGAGTTGACTCATTGGAAAAGACTCTGATGCTAGGATGGATTGGGGGCAGGAGGAGAAGGGGACAACAGAAGATGAGATGGCTGGATGGCATCACTGACTCAATGGACGTGAGTCTGGGTGAACTCCGGGAGTTGGTGATGGACAGGGAGGCCTGGTGTACTGCAACTCATGGGGTCGCAAAGAGTTGGACACGACTGAGCGACTGAAATGAACTGAACTGAAAACTTTACTAATTTTTATATTTTCAATGAACTGATTTTTAGTTTTGTCAATTTTCTTTATTATACATCTATTTTATGTTTTTGTTTAATTCCTCTGTTATCTTTATTATTTTTCCTTGCATTTATTTTGGGTTTATTTTGCCCCTCTTTAAATTTTTAAGTGAAAGCTTAGATAATTGATTTTAGATCTATCTTCTGTCCTAGCATAATTATTTAATGCTATATACTTTTTCTCCCTGCACTGATTTAATAGCAGTACACAAATTTTAAAATATTATTTTCATTACTGTTTAATTCAAATTTTCTTCTAGTTTCTCTTGTGAATTATTTGATGTATGGATTACTTAGAGGAAACTTTTTAAATTTACAGATATTTTCAGTTTGTTTAAATATCTTATTGTTGTTTTCTAATTTAATTCCATTATGGCTAAAGATACCCTGTATAATTTTATTTCTCTTAAATTTATGGAAACATGTGTCTCCAGCAAGCGATTATCTTAAAAAAAGTATAGTTCTTGAAGATGTTGGTTGTATTGTTCTACAAGTGGTCAATTATATTAAGAAAGGTGATATTGTTCCTCAGATCTTATTTCTCTTCACTATAATTTTATCACTTCATTGTTCTATTGTTGAAAGAAGGGTGTTAAAATCCTCAACAAAGATAATGGACTTACTTACCTATTTCTCTTTTTGATTACATCTGTTTGCTCCATTATTATTCTATTATTAAGGTCATACACTATTAGGACTGTTATGTCTTTTTGACAAACTGATCCCTTTATTACTGTAAAATCTTTTTTATTTTTAGCAATATTATTTGTCTTATCATCTTTTCTTCTGATGTTAATGTTGTCACTCCAGCTTTCTTATGGTTACTCTGAGCATGGTACATTTTTTTCTATTTTTTACTTTTAATCTATATCTATCTGTATATTTAAAGTACATTTCTTAGAGACAATGTATTGTTAGGCCTTTATTTTTTTCTTGCTAAAATAATTTTTATTTAAGTATGATTTGCCTACTAAACTATAACCATTTTAAATATACATTGAGTTCAGTGGATTTTGACAAATTTTGACATGTAACTACTCATTTCAGTTCAGTCGCTCAGTCCTGTCCGACTCTTTGCGACCCCATGAATCACAGCACACCAGGCCTCCCTGTCTATCACCAACTCCTGGAGTTCACCCAGACTCACGTCCATTGAGTCAGTGATGCCATCCAGCCATCTCATCCTCTGTCGTCCCCTTCTCCTGCCTTCAATCTTTCCCAGCATCAGAGTCTTTTCCAATGAGTCAACTCTTCGCATGAGGTGGACAAAGTACTGGAGTTTCAGCTTCAGCATCATTCCTTCCAAAGAAATCCCAGGGCTGATCTCCTTCAGAATGGACTGGTTGGATCTCCTTGCAGTCCAAGGGCCTCTCAAGAGTCTTCTCCAACACCACAGTTCAAAAGCATCAATTCTTCAGCACTCAGCTTTCTTCACAGTCCAACTCTCACATCCATACATGACCACAGGAAAAACCATAGCCTTGACTAGATGAACCTTTGTTGGCAAAGTAATGTCTCTGCTTTTGAATATGCTATCTAGGTTGGTCATAACTTTCCTTCCAAGGGGTAAGTGTCTTTTAATTTCATGGCTGCAGTCACCATCTTCAGTGATTTTGGAGCCCCCCCAAAAATAAGTTTTGACACTGTTTCCACTGTTTCCCCATCTATTTCCCATGAAGTGATGGGACCGGATGCCATGATCTTCGTTTTCTGAATGTTGAGCTTTAAGCCAACTTTTTCATTCTCCACTTTCACTTTCATCAAGAGGCTTTTGAGTTCCTCTTCACTTTCTGCCATAAGGGTTGTGTCATCTGCATATCTGAGGTTACTGATATTTCTCCCAGCAATCTTGATTCCGGCTTGTGCTTCTTCCAGTCCAGCATTTCTCATGATGTACTCTGCATATAAGTTAAATAAGCAGGGTGACAATAGACAGCCTTGACGTACTCCTTTTCCTATTTGGAACCAGTCTGTTGTTCCATGTCCAGTTCTAACTGTTGCTTCCTGACCTGCATACAATTTTCTCAAGAGGCAGATCAGGTGGTCTGGTATTCCCATCTCCTTCAGAATTTTCCACAGTTTATTGTGATCCACACAGTCAAAGGCTTTGGAATAGTCAATAAAGCAGAAATAGATGTTTTTTTTGGAACTCTCTTGCTAGCACAATCAAAATTCATAGCATTTTCATCATTTTCAAACTATCCACTACCCCTCCCAGTCATTCTCACTTTCTGTAACTGTAGATTAATTTTGCCTTTTCTAGGATTTCACATTAATAGTATAACACATGATCTTTTGTGTCTGAGGTTTTTTTGCTCACCTTACCTGTTTTGAAAATCATCTGTTTTTTGCATATACCATAGTCTAGAGTTCATTCGTTTTTATTGCTTAGCAGTATTCCACTGTATGGCTTTACCAGGTCAGAAAAAGCCCCTGGAGAAGGGAATGGCTACCCATTCCAGTAATCTTGCCTGGAAATTCCATGGACAGAAGAGCCTGATGGGCTACAGTCCAAGGGGTTGCAAAGAGTTGAAGGCAGCTGAGTGACTAACACTTTTCACTGATAGACATTTGCATTGTCTTCAGTTTGACCATTCACAATAAATCTACCATGAGAAAAAGTCTTTGGGAGGACATATGTTTTCATTTTGTGGGGTAAATATCAAGAATTTCTTGGTTATAATGGTAACTGTATGATTCACTTGTTAAGAAAATGCCAAACTTTTTTGGATTAGTTGTGCTATTTTGTATTCCTACCAACAATGAATGAGACTTTCATTTGCTTCACTTCCTGGCAACACTTGGTGTTGTCAGTCTTTTCAAATTTAGCCATGATTTTATTTTGCATTTCTCTGATGACTAATGCTATTGAGCATCTTTTCATATTTTTGGCATATCTTCTTTTATAAAGCATCCATTCAAATATTTTTTCCCATTAAAAATTGGATGATTTGAATTGTTCCTACTGAGTTGAAGAGTCCTTTAAATATTTCAAATACAAGTTTTTAGTCAGATAGGTGCACTACAGTTATTTTCTCCAAGTTTGTGGCTTGGCTTTTCATTTTCTAAATTATGTTTCTGTTTTTGTTTTTAATAGCAGATGGTTTATATTTTGCTCAGTTTCACTTGTCAAATTTTTCTCTTATGGTAATTCTGTTTTATATCCTCTCTAAAATATAACTGAATACCCTTGAAATTGCAATTTTTCTTATTTTAGATGTTTTATAGCTTAGCTTTTATGTTTTGTCCTGTGATACATTTTAGTTACTTTGTATGTGTGGTGAAGAAAGGTCAAGATTTATTTTTCTTATATAAGGGAAAAACATAAAGC
Organism: Bubalus bubalis; assembly: GCF_019923935.1. NCBI lineage: Eukaryota > Metazoa > Chordata > Mammalia > Artiodactyla > Bovidae > Bubalus > Bubalus bubalis. Next base: position 88,010,812 of record NC_059157.1, on the reverse strand, counting down.
CAAAGAGGATTTGTCTCAAGCTTTGAAAACTCATGAAGTTTGCCTCAATAGGTTTTGTGCTTTCTTATGACATATCATCACTTCTTTTTTCTCTAATTCTCACTTTTTGAATGGGAATGTTTATTCTATGCCTGTCCCACCATTGTACTAATTTGGTTTTTATAGGAGCAAAAATGGAGATATATTTCACCTAAGGATAACTCATACCTTGAATATGAGTATGTACTCAAGTATAATTCATACCTTAAAACGTGAGTGAGTGAGTGAAGTCTCTCAGTCGTGTCCGACTCTTTGTGACCCCGTGGACTGTAGCCCACCAGGCTCCTCTGTCCATGGTATTCTCCAGGCAAGAGTACTGGAGTGTGTTGCCATTTCCTTCTCCAACCTTAAAACGTACTTTGATTCATTCATATCTAATTTGGATGATGTTTAGACGAGACTTTGGACTTTACATTTTGGATTTGATACTGGAATGAGTTAAGACTTTTGGAGTTGTGGGGTGGAATATATGTATTTTGTAAGTGAAAAGGACATCAATTTTGTGGGTCAGGGACTCCCTGTTATGGACTGACTGTCCATAACATATGGTCGTATGGTCCCCAATTTTATGAATTGAATATTTATATTTACCTAAAATGCATATGATAAAATCTTACCCCCAATATGTATTAGGAGATGGGGCCTCTGGGAGATGAGTCATAAAACTGGAGCTCTCATGAGTGAAGTTAATGCCCTTATAAGAAGAACAGGAGAGAGTTTCCTTCCTGTCTCTGCTCTCTATCATGTGAAGATACACTGAAAAGTCAGCTCTCTGCAAATCAGTACGTAGGCTGTCACCAGAACCTTATCACACTGGCACCATGTCCTCTGATTTACAGTTGCACTGTGAAAAAATAAATTTCTAAAAAACTACCTCACAGTTGAACTCATCTCACACACTAAGAAAGTAATGCTCAAAATTCTCCAAGCCACGTTTCAACAGTACTTGAACCGTGAACTTCCAGATGTTCAAGCTGGTTTTAGAAAAGGCAGAGGAACCAGAGATCAAATTGCCAACATCTGTTAGATCATTGAAAAAACAAGAGAGTTCCAGAAAAACTTCTACTTCTGTTTTATTGATTATGCCAAAGCCTTTGACTGTGTGGATCACAACAAACTGTGGAAAATTCTGAAAGAGATATAAATACTGGACCACCAACCTGCCTCTTGAGCTATCTGTATGCAGGTCAGGAAGCAACAGTTAGAATTTGACATGGAGCAACAGACTGGTTCCATATAGGAAAAGGAGTACATCAAGGCTGTCTATTGTCACCCTGCTTATTTAACTTATATGCAGAGTATATCATGAAAAATGCTGGGCTGGAGGAAGCACAAGCTGAAATCAAGATGGCCATGAGAAATATCAATACATCAGATATGCAGATGACACCACCCTTATGGAAAAAATGAAGAAAAAGTAAACAGCCTCTTGATGAAAGTGAAAGAGGAGAGTGAAAAAGTTGGCTTAAAACTCAACATTCAGAAAACTAAGATCATGGCATCTGGTCCCATCACTTCATGGGAAATAGATGGGGAAACCATGGAAGCAGTGACAGACTTTATTTTGGGGGGGCTCCAAAATCACTGCAGGTGGTGACTGCAGCCATGAAATTAAAACATGCTTGCTCCTTGGAAAAAAAGTTATGACCAACCTAGAAAGCATATTAAAAAGCAGAGATATTATTTTGCCAACAAACATCCATCTAATCAAAGCTATGGTTTTTCCAGTATTCATGTATGGATGTGAGAGTGGGTTGTGAAGAAATCTGAGCACTGAAGAATTGATACTTTTGAACTGTGGTGTTGGGGAAGACTCTTGAGAGTCCCTTGGACTGTAAGGAGATCCAACCAGTCCATCCTAAAGCAGATAAGTCCTGGGTGTTCATTGGAAGGACTGATGCTGAAGCTGAAACTCCAATACTTTGGCCACCTGATGTGAAGAAACTGACTCATTGGAAAAGACCCTAATGCTGGGAAAGACTGAAGGCGGGAAGAGAAGGCAACGACAGGATGAGATAATTGGATGGCATCACCGACTCAATGGATATGAGTTTGAATAAACTCAGGGAGTTGGTGATGGACTGAGAGGACTGACGTGCTGCAATCCATGGGGTCACAAAGAGTCGGACACGACTGAGCAATTGACTAAACGCATTTTCAAGTTCATTGACTGTTTTTTTCTGGCTATTCAGTTCAGTTCAGTTCAGTTCAGTCGCTCAGTCATGTCCGACTCTTTGCGACCCCATGAATCGCAGCACACCAGGCCTCCCTGTCCATCACCAACTCCTGGAGTTCACCCAGACTCACATCCATCGAGTCAGTGATGCCATCCAGCCATCTCATCCTCTGTCATCCCCTTCTCCTCCTGCCCCCAATCCCTCCCAGCATCAGAGTCTTTTCCAATGAGTCAACTCTTCGCATAAGGTGGCCAAAGTACTGGAGTTTCAGCTTCAGCATCATTCCCTCCAAAGAAATCCCAGGGCTGATCTCCTTCAGAATGGACTGGTTGGATCTCCTTGCAGTCCAAAGGACTCTCAAGAGTCTTCTCCAACACCACAGTCAAAAGCATCAATTCTTCAGCGCTCAGCTTTCTTCACAGTCCAACTCTCACATCCATACATGACCACAGAAAAACCATAGCCTTGACTAGAAGGACCTTTGTTGGCAAAGTAATGTCTCTGCTTTTGAATATGCTATCTAGGTTGGTCATAACTTTCCTTCCAAGGAGTAAGCGTCTTTTGATTTTATGGCTGCAGTCACCATCTGCAGTGATTTTGGAGCCCAGAAAAATAAAGTCTGACACTGTTTCCACTGTTTCCCCATCTATTTCCCTTGAAGTTATGGGACCAGATGCCATGATCTTTGTATTCTGAATGTTGAGTTTTAAGCCAACTTTTTCACTCTCCTCTTTCACTTTCATCAAGAGGCCTTTTAGTTCCTCTTCACTTTCTGCCATAAGGGTGGTATGATCTGCATATCTGAGGTTATTGATATTTCTCCCGGTAATCTTGATTCCAGCTTGTGCTTCTTCCAGTCCAGAGTTTCTCATGATGTACTCTGCATATAAGTTAAATAAGCAGGGTGACAATAGACAGCCTTGACGTACTCCTTTTCCTATTTGGAACCAGTCTGTTGTTCCATGTCCAGTTCTAACTGTTGCTTCCTGACCTGCATATAGGTTTCTCAACAGGCAGATGAGGTGGTCTGGTATTCCCATCTCCTTCAGAATTTTCCACAGTTTATTGTGATCCACACAGTCAAAGGCTCTGGCATAGTCAATAAAGCAGAAATAGATGTTTTTCTGGAACTCTCTTGCTTTCTCCATGATCCAGCGGATGTTGGCCATTTGATCTCTGGTTCCTCTGCCTTTTCTAAAATCAGCTTGAACATCAGGAAGTTCACGGTTCACATATTGCTGAAGCCTGGCTTGGAGAATTTTGAGCATTACTTTACTAGCATGTGAGATGAGTGCAATTGTGCGGTAGTTTGAGCATTCTTTGGCATTGCCTTTCTTTGGGATTGGAATGAAAACTGACCTTTTCCAGTCCTGTGGCCACTGCTGAGTTTTCCAAATTTGCTGGCTTATTGAGTGCAGCACTTTCACAGCATCATCTTTCAGGATTTGAAATAGCTCAACTGAAATTCCATCACCTCCACTAGCTTTGTTCATAGTGATGCTTTCTAAGTCCCACTTGACTTCACATTCCAGGATGTCTGGCTCTAGGTCAGTGATCACACCATCGTGATTATCTGGGTTGTGAAGATCTTTTTTGTACAGTTCTTCTGTGTATTCTTGACACCTCTTCTCAATATCTTCTGCTTCTGTTAGGTCCATACCATTTCTGTCTTTTATCGAGCCCATCTTTGCATGAAATGTTCCCTTTGTATCTCTAATTTTCTTGAAGAGATCTCTAGTCTTTCCCATTCTGTTGTTTTCCTCTATTTCTTTGCATTGATCGCTGAAGAAGGCTTTCTTATTTCTTCTTGATATTCTTTGGAACTCTGCATTCAGATGCTTATATCTTTCTTTTGCTCCTTTGCTTTTCACTTCTCTTCTTTTCACAGCTATTTGTAAGGCCTCCCCAAACAGCCATTCTGCTTTTTTACATTTCTTTTCCATGGGAATGGTCTTGATTCCTGTCCCCTGTACAATGTCACAAACCTCATTCCATAGTTCATCAGGCACTCTATCTATCAGATCTAGGCCCTTAAATCTATTTCTCACTTCCACTGTATAATTATAAGGGATTTGATTTAGGTCATACCTTTATGGTCTAGTGGTTTTCCCTAATTTCTTCAATTTAAGTCTGAATTTGGCAATAAGGAGTTCATGATCTGAGCCACAGTCAGCTCCTGGTCTTGTTTTTTGCTGACTGTATAGAGCTTCTCCATCTTTGGCTGCAAAGAATATAATCAGTCTGATTTCGGTGTTGACCATCTGGTGATGTCCAAGTGTAGAGTCTTCTCTTGTGTTGTTGGAAGGGGGTGTTTGTTATGATCAGTGCATTTTCTTGGCAAACTCTATTAGTCTTTGCCCTGCTTATTCCATATTCCAAGGCCAAATTTGCCTGGTACTCCAGGTGTTTCTTGACTTCCTACTTTTGCGTTCCAGTCCCCTATAATGAAAAGGACATCTTTTTGGGTATTAGTTCTAAAAGGTCTTGTAGGTCTTCGTAGAACCATTAAACTTCAGCTTCTTCAGTGTTACTCGTTGGGGCATAGTCTTGGATTACTGTGATATTGAATGGTTTGCTCTGGAAATGAACAGAGATCATTCTGTCGTTTTTGAGATTGCATCCTAGTACTGCATTTCGGACTCTTTTGTTGACCATGATGGCTCCTCCATTTCTTCTGAGGGATTCCTGTCCACAGTAGTAGATATAAGGGTCATCTGATTTAAATTCACCCATTCCAGTCCATTTTAGTTCACTGATCCCTAGAATGTCGACATTCACTCTTGCCATCTCTTGTTTGACCACTTCCAATTTGCCTTGATTCATGGACCTGACTTTCCAGGTTCCTATGCAATACTGGTCTTTACAGCATTGAACCTTGCTTCTATCACTAGTCACATCCACAGCTGGGTATTGTTTTTGCTTTGGCTCCATTCCTTCATTCCTTATGGAGTTATTTCTCCACTGATCTCCAGTAGCATATTGGGCACCTACTGACTTGGGGAGTTCGTCCTTCAGTATCCTATCATTTTGCCTTTTCATACTGTTCATGGGGTTCTCAAGGCAAGAATACTGAAGTGGCTTGCCATTCCCTTCTCCAGTGGACCACATTCTGTCAGATCTCTCCTCCATGGCCCTCCCATCTCGGGTTGCCCCACAGGCATGGCTTAGTTTCATTGAGTTAGACAAGGCTGTGGTCCTAGTGTGATTAGTTTGACTAGTTCTCTGAGTATGGTTTCAGTGTGTCTGCCCTCTGATGCCCTCTTGAAACACCTACCATCTTACTTGGGTTTCTCTTACCTTGGGCGTTGGGTATCTCTTCACGGCTACTCCAGCAAAGCGCAGCCCCTGCTCCTTACCTTGGACGAGGGGTGTCTCCTCACCACCTCCCTTCCTGACCTTCAAATATGCCTTAAATTTCTTTATTGAGTTTTCATTTTAAGTATTTATTTTTCAGTTCCAGAATTTCTTTTTTATTTCTTTTTAGGTTTCTTTTGATTAATATTTCCATTCTGCTTATTCATCAGCTTCTTTCCTTTTTCTACATCTTCCTATAGTTCTTTAATCATCTTTAAGACAACTGTTTTAAGGTCTTTATCTAGTATATCTGCCATCAGGCCTTTTCAGGGACAGTTTCTGGTTTTTTTGCGAGGGGCGTGTTTTTTCTTTGAATGAGTCTCATTTCGTATTTTTTGGTATGCCTTGAGATTCTTTGTTAAAAACTGGATGAATATTGTGTGCTATGCTCAGTCATGTCTAACTCTTTGTGACCCTATGGACTGTAGCTCACCAGACTCCTCTGTCCATGGGATTTTTCAGGCAAGAATTCTGGAGTGGGCTGCCATTTCCTCCTCCAGGGGATCTTCCTGACTCAGGGATTGAACCCATGTCTCCTGTATCTCCTGCCTTGTAGGCAGATTCTCTTGTGCACTGAGCTGTTAGGGAACCCACCCAACCCCACCAAAAGCTGGACATTTGAATCTAATATACGGTAAATCTGGAAATTAAATTCTCCCCTTTTCTAGGTTTTGCAGTTTATATTTGGGGGCTTTTGTTTTTGTTATTTATTTATTTTTTTTTTAATTGTAGGCCATCGTTTTGCTCATGATCAGTCTGAGGTATAAATTTAAGGTTGTTTCAGGTTTCTTTTTCTGTGTCTTTTCCTGGACATACATGGCAACTTTCTAATTTTTCCCATCTATGTGGTTGCTTTTGGATGTAGTAGTCTTTAGTATTCTGATCCAAAAGGGAAAAATAAAAAAAATTAAAGAGGATAAAAGTGCGCCAACTCCTTAAATTCCTTGGTAGTCACTTCTGTCAGAGGGAGAGGGGCTTGCAAAAGTGGTGGGAGGTACAACAAAAATGGCCATTTCTTCCTTTTTTTTTTTTTTTAACATCTCTGTGATCAGAATTCATCATCTGCAATCACTGCAAAAATCCCCAGTATTTGGATGGAGGATTCTATTCCACTCCTACAACATGTGTGCCAACTGTTCCAGGAACACACACAGCTGCATGGTGTGGGGTATGGAGTAGTTGATGGGTAGCTGTGCTTAGAGCTGAAATTGACCAAAATTAACCACAATTTACTGCTAAACTTTCCCTTGCTGTTACAATTCTTCAGTAGACTCTAGAGTTCCATATTATTTCTGTTACACAGATAATGCCAGTGAATTTTTTAATTAGGAAGGGAGAGAGATTTATGGTGCTCTTATCATCTTTCCAGAATAGTCTCCTGGCTTTTTGAATATCTGTTGAAAGAATTTGTCATTTAATAGGAGTACTTTCTCTCCACTTATCTTTAATATAATTATTGAGAAGACTGGATTATGTATAACATTTTACTATTTGTTTTGTTTGTAACATCTGTTTTTTCTGTAAGTCTCTACTTTTGTGTGTGTGTGTGTGCTCTCAGGAGTACAATATACATTCTTAGCTCATTTCAAAGTTTGCTTACAGGTAATATTGTACCAGTCACATGAAACTGAACAATGTACAGTTGTATAGATCTATTTATAGACTGCCTGGCCTGTAAGGCAAAATTGTCATATTTTATAGCCCCAATATAAGTCATAGTTTTTGCTGTAAATATCCAAATGAATTTTAAAGAAATTAATAGAAAAATAGTTTTCTATTTATCTACAGAATTATTATTTTCAGAGTTCTAAATTTCTCCCTGAAGATCCAAGTTTCTATCTGAACTTATTTCCCTTCATTCTTAAGAAATACCTTTTTCACAGTGATATTAATGATAGATTTGCTTAGTCTTTATTGTATAAAAATATCTTTACTGTGCTTTTATTCTTAAAATTTATTTTCACCAGATATAGAGCTCTCAGTTGACATATTTTATTTTTATCACTTTAAAGATGTTGTTCTACTGTCTTTTGAGCTCTGTTGTTTCTGATGAGAAGTCAGTGATCATTTGTTGTTTTTGTTGTGTTGTTTTTAAGAAATCATTTGTTTCTTGGTTCCCTTATAGTTGACAGTGTCATAGAATATAACTCAGAGTTTATGTGCCTTCCAGAATCAGGACATTTTCATTTTTCAGTTACATAATTTATTTGTGAATTTTCTGACCAGTTTATTGAGATGTGTATTATTGTAATAAATCTTACCTAAGTGTTTCTTTATTATAATCAAAAGCAGTGCAACAGACTGTACCATCTTTTTCCCCCTGTGCTTTATAGTATGTTCTCATTAGTTACCTGTTTCATACATAGTATATGTCAGTCCCCATCTCCCAATTTGTCCTACCCCTCCTTTCCCCTCTTGGGGTATACACATTTGTTCTCTACCTCTGTGTCTCTATTTCTGCTTTGCAAATAGGTTCATTTGTAGTATATTTCTAGCTGTTCGTAGGACGTATATTAGGTTAACCTTAAAAGTGCATCCCAATATACATTGAGTGCAGACAAAAACTGTTTGACTCCAGTTACATGGGAAAATAGATGGGGAAACAGTGGAAACAGCGTCAGACTTTATTTTTCTGGGCTCCAAAATCACTGCAGATGGTGGCTGCAGCCATGAAATTAAAAGATGCTTACTCCTTGAAAGGAAAGTTATGACCAACCTAGATAGCATATTCAAAAGCAGAGACATTACTTTGCCAACAAAGGTTCATCTAGTCAAGGCTATGGTTTTTCCTGTGGTCATGTATGGATGTGAGAGTTGGACTGTGAAGAAGGCTGAGCGCCGAAGAATTGATGCTTTTGAACTGTGGTGTTGGAGAAGACTCTTGAGAGTCCCTTGGATGGCAAGGAGATCCAACCAGTCCATTCTGAAGGAGATCAGCCCTGGGATTTCTTTGGAAGGAATGATGCTAAAGCTGAAACTCCAGTACTTTGTCCACCTCATGCGAAGAGTTGACTCATTGGAAAAGACTCTGATGCTGGGAGGGATTGGGGGCAAGAGGAGAAGGGGACGACAGAGAATGAGATGGCTGGATGGCATCACTGACTCGATGGACGTGAGTCTGGGTGAACTCCGGGAGTTGGTGATGGACAGGGAGGCCTGGCGTGCTGTGATTCATGGGGTTGCAAAAAGTTGGACACGACTGAGCGACTGATCTGATCTGATCTGATATGAGATATCTAGAACAGTCAAATTCATAAAGTCAGAAAGAAAGTATGTTGGTAGATGCCAGGGACTGGAGGGTGGGGATTGGGGAGAGGCACTGGGGAGTTAGTGTTTAATGGTAACAAAGTTCCAGATTAGGGAAAACTCAGGAGATGGATGATGGTGAGATTTGCACAACAATGGGAATGGACTTAGTGCCACTGAACTTTATAGTTAAATATGGTTAAGACAGTATATTTTATATTATGTGATTTTTACGACAATAAAAAAAATTTTTAAGTGTACATCAGAAATCACAGTAACAATCTTGAGAGAAATAATGAGAGTCAGCAATGTCTTCAAGGTAAAGAAAAACTTATTTATGGGATATTCCTTATATAGTGATTGAAATGAAATGTCGATTAAATGTGCCTTTATTATCATGAAATTTACTTGGGTATAATTAAACATACAGAAAAATTTTTCCTTTTGATATTTTGATATAATATTCTTTTGTACAAAATATAAAATGGAAGTATTTACTCAAATTTAGTATCCCAAAAGGAGGTTCATATTTGTGTAAAACAGATTTCCTCTTCTACTGTTTAGCTGAACTAATCTCAGAATGAATTAAGAGAGTCCTTGAATTCAAGAGAGCAGAATAAATATTTTGATGCTACAAAAAAAGGATAAATAAACTGCTAAAAGTTTCAAATGAGTAAGCATTACTAACCTCTTCAAAATAATCTGGAAGTGCATCATGGGAGCTATAACATTTGAGAAAGATCTGAAAGAAAGACCACCATTTCAGTTGTAAATAAGGATGGGGTTAGTTGTTGATAGTGGGGAGATTCTCTGTGGAGAGACTTGCATTAGCAAAAGCATGTACTTGAGAGAATAAAAGGTGTTCAGGAAGTTTTCTACAACTCATTTTGGGTATAACACAGGGCTTATTATAAAAATTGTGTTGTCAGTGACTTCAGAATTAAATCAACATATTGTTTGAAAGGACCTTATAATACCATGGAGAACAAATCAGGATGATGGTGATAGTGGTGGACACAGAGATGGAGACAAGGAGGGAGAGGGTGAGCTATAGGGCTGTATGAGTATAAACATAGATGTAGATATATCAGTTCACTTCAGTCATTCAGTAATGTCTGAATCTTTGTAACCCCATTAACCACAGCACGCCAGGCCTCCCTGTCCATCACCAACTCCCAGAGTCCACCCAAAGCCATGTCGATTGAGTCGGTGATGCCATCCAATCATCTCATCCTCTGTCGTCCCCTTCTCCTCCTGCCCTCAATCTTTCCCAGCATCAGAGTCTTTTCCAATGAGTCAGCTCTTCACATCAGGTGGCCAAGGTATTGGAGTTTCAGCCTCAACATCGGTCCTTCCAATGAACACCCAGGACTGATCTCCTTTAGGATGGACTGGTTGGATCTCCTTGCAGTCCAAGGGACTCTCAAGAGTCTTCTCCAACACCACAGTTCAAAAGAATCAATTCCTCAGCCCTCAGCTTTCTTTATAGTCCAACTCTCACATCCATACATGACCACAGGAAAAACCATAGCCTTGACTAGACGGGTCTTTGTTGACAAAGTAATGTCTCTGCTTTGTAAAATGCTTGGTCATAACTTGCCTTCCAAGGAGTAAGCATCTTTTAATTTCAAGGCTGCAATCACCACCTGCAGTGATTTTGGAGCCCAGAAAAATAAAGTCAGCCACTGTTTCCACTGTTTCCCCATCTATTTGCCTTGAAGTGATGGGACCAGATCTTATGATCTTAGTTTTCTGAATGTTGAGCTTTGAGCCAACTTTTTCACTCTCCTCTTTCACTCTCATCAAGAGGCTCTTTAGTTCTTCTTCACTTTCTGCCATAACGGTGGTGTCATCTGCATATCTGAGGTTATTGATATTTCTCCTGGTAATCTCAATTCCAGCTTGTGCTTCCTCCAGCCCAGCCATTCTCATGATGTATTCTGCATAGAAGTTAAATAAGCAAGGTGACAATATACAGGCTTGACATACTCCTCTTCCTATTTGGAGCCAGTCTGTTGTTCCATGTCCAGTTCTAACTGTTGCTTCCTGACCTGCATATAGGTTTCTCAACAGGCAGGCCAGATGGTCTGGTATTCCCATCTCTTTCAGAATTTTCCACAGTTTATTGTGATCACATAGTCAAAAGCTTTGGCGTAGTCAATAAAGCAGAAATAGATGTTTTTCTGGAACTCCCTTGCTTTTTTCCATGATCCAGCGGATGTTGGCAATTTGATCTCTGGTTCCTCTGCCTTTTCTAAAACCAGCTTGGACATCAGGAAGTTCATGGTTGCTGAAGCCTGGCTTGGAGAATTTTGAGCATTACTTTACTAGCATGTGAGATGAGTGCAACTGTGCGGTAGTTTGAGCATTCTTTGGCATCACCTTTTTTGGGATTGGAATGAAAACTGACCTTTTCCAGTCCTGTGGCCACTGCTGAGTTTTCCAAATTTGCTGGCTTATTGAGTGCAGCACTTTCACAGCATCATCTTTCAGGATTTGGAATAGTTCAACTGGAATTCCATCACCTCCACTAGCTTTGTTTGTAGTGATGCTTTCTAAGGCCCACTTGACTTCACATTCCAGGATGTCTGGCTCTAGGTCAGTGATCACACCATCGTGATTATCTGGGTCGTGAAGCTCTTTTTTATACAGTTCTGTGTATTCTTGCCACCTCTTCTTAATATCTTCTGCTTCTGTTAGGTCCATATCATTTCTGTCCTTCATCGAGCCCTCTTTGCATGAAATGTTCCCTTGTTATCTCTAATTTTCTTGAAGAGATCGCTAGTCTTTCCCAACCTGTTTTTTTCCTCTATGTCTTTGCACTGATCGCTGAGGAAGGCTTTCTTATCTCTCCTTGCTATTCTTTGGAACTCTGCATTCAAGTGCATATATCTTTCCTTTTCTCCTATATAGATATATACTTATATATATCATTTAATCTGGACATACCCAAATCAGATGTATGTGTATATACACAGAAAAATATATATATACACAAAAACACCATATTTGCAAATAATCTATTAGCACATCAATCCATTAAAAGTTATCAAAATGGAATATGTTTTAATCATTGTTCTATTTATGAAGAATAAACTGTCAGGTATGGTTAGGATTCATGAGTATCCTTAGGATATAGGAGGTAAGTAGGTACTCAAAGGTGGATAATTTTTAGGCTAAAGACCACAGTAGTGTTAATATTAAAGTGTATGGAATTTCAGTGTTGAGGAAGATAAGGTAAGAGTCATGAAGATGGATTACTCATTGTATCTAGAGCTTAAAGTGAGATGAAAGCTGACATCTAAGTACCTTGAAGTCACAAATCATCCAAAATATTATTCATTTTCATATCTTTCCAAGCCATCCACTAGGCACTATGACACCATATAATCTTAACATAATTTGAACTTGGTAATATGCATCTGGACGGGAGAGTCATGGTGGAGAGGTCTGACAGAATGTTGTCCACTGGAGAAAGGAATGGCAAACCACTTCAGTATTCTTGCCTTGAGAACCCCATGAACAGTATGAAAAGACAAAATGATAGGATATTGAAAGGGGAACACCCTGGGTCGGTAGGTGCCCCATATGCTACTGGAGAGCAGTGGAGAAATAACTCCAGAAAGAATGAAGGGATAGAGCCAAAGCAAAAGCAATGCCCAGTTGTGAATGTGACTGGTGATAGAAGCAAGGTCCAATGCTGTAAAGAGCAGTATTGCATAGGAACCTGGAATGTTAGGTCCATGAATCAAGGCAAATTGGAAGTGGTCAAACAGTGGATGGCAAGAGTGAATGTCGACGTTCTAGGCATCAGTGAACTAAAATGGACTGGAATGGGTGAATTTAACTCAGATGACCATTTTATCTACTACTGCGGGCAGGAATCCCTTAGAAGAAATGGAGTAGCCATCATCGTCAACAAATGAGTCTGAAATGCTGTACTTGGATGCAATCTCAAAAAGGACAGAATGATGTCTATTCGTTTCCAAGGCAAACCATTCAATATCACGGTAATCCAAGACTATGCCCCAATGAGTAACGCTGAAGAAGCTGAAGTTTAACGGTTCTACGAAGACCTACAAGACCTTTTAGAACTAACACCCAAAAAAAGGTGTCCTTTTCCTTATAGAGGACTGGAATGCAAAAGTAGGAAGTCAAGAAACACCTGGAGTACCAGGCAAATTTGGCCTTGGAATATGGAATGAAGCAGGGCAAAGACTAATAGAGTTTTGCCAAGAGAATGTACTGGTCATAGGAAACACCCTCTTCCAACAACACAAGAGAAGACTCTACACATGGACATCACCAGATGGTTAACACCGAAATCAGATTGATTATATTCTTTGCAGCCAAAGATGGAGAAGCTCTATACAGTCAGCAAAAACAAGACCAGGAGCTGACTGTGGCTCAGATCATGAACTCCTTATTGCCAAATTCAGACCTAAATTGAAGAAAGTGGGGAAAACCACGAGACCATTCAGGTATGAGCTAAATCAAATCCCTTATGATTATACAGTGGAAGTGAGAAATAGATTTAAGGGCCTAGATCTGATAGACAGAGTGCCTGATGAATTATGGATGGAGGTTCGTGACACTGTACAGGAGACAGGGATCAAGACCATCCCCATGGAAAAGACATGCTAAAAAGCAAAATGGCTGTCTGAGAAGGCCTTACAAATAGCTGTGAAAAGAAGAGAAGTGTAAAGCAAAGGAGCAAAGGAAAGATATAAGCATCTGATGCAGAGTTCCAAAGAATAGCAAGGAGAGATAAGAAAGCCTTCCTCAGCGATCAGTGCAAAGACATAGAGGAAAAAAACAGGTTGGGAAAGACTAGCGATCTCTTCAAGAAAATTAGAGATAACAAGGGAACATTTCATGCAAAGAGGGCTCGATGAAGGACAGAAATGATATGGACCTAACAGAAGCAGAAGATATTAAGAAGAGGTGGCAAGAATACACAGAACTGTATAAAAAAGAGCTTCACGACCCAGATAATCACGATGGTGTGATCACTGACCTAGAGCCAGACATCCTGGAATGTGAAGTCAAGTGGGCCTTAGAAAGCATCACTACAAACAAAGCTAGTGGAGGTGATGGAATTCCAGTTGAACTATTCCAAATCCTGAAAGATGATGCTGTGAAAGTGCTGCACTCAATAAGCCAGCAAATTTGGAAAACTCAGCAGTGGCCACAGGACTGGAAAAGGTCAGTTTTCATTCCAATCCCAAAAAAGGTGATGCCAAAGAATGCTCAAACTACTGCACAGTTGCACTCATCTCACACACTAGTAAAGTGATGCTTAAAATTCTCCAAGCCAGGCTTCAGCAATATGGGAACTGTGAACTTCCAGATGTTCAAGCTGGTTTTAGAAAAGGCAGAGGAACCAGAGATCAAATAGCCAACATCTGCTGGATCATCGAAAAAGCAAGGGAGTTCCAGAAAAACATCTATTTCTGCTTTATTGACTACGCCAAAGCTTTTGACTATGTGATCACAATAAACTGTGGAAAATTCTGAAAGAGATGGGAATACCAGACCATCTGGCCTGCCTGTTGAGAAACCTATATGCAGGTCAGGAAGCAACAGTTAGAACTGGACATGGAACAACAGACTGGTTCCAAATAGGAAAAGGAGTACGTCAAGGCTTTCTATTGTCACCCTGCTTATTTAACTTCTATGCAGTGTACATCATGAGAACGGCTGGGCTGGAGGAAGCACAAGCTGAAATCAAGATTACTGGGAGAAATATCAATAACCTCAGATATGCAGTTGATACAGTTGATACCACTCTTATGGCATTAAGTGAAGAAGAATTAAAAAGCCTCTTGATTAGAGTGAAAGAGGAAAGTGAAAAAGTTGGCTCAAAGCTCAACATTCAGAAAACTAAGATCATGGGATCTGGTCCCATCACTTCATGGGAAATAGATGGGGGAACAGTGGAAACAGTGTCAGACTTTATTTTATTGGGCTCCAGGATCACTGCAGATGGTGACTGCAGCCATGAAATTAAAAGATGCTTACTCCTTGGAAGGAAAGTTATGACCAACCTAGATAGCATATTAAAAAGCAGATATATTACTTTGTCAACAAATGTCCGTCTAATCAAGGCTATGGTTTTTCCAGTGGTCATGTATGGATGTGAGAGTTGGACTGTGACAAAAACTGAGTGCCGAAGAATTGATTCTTTTGAACTGTGGTGTTGGAGAAGACTCTTGAGAGTCCCTTGGACTGCAAGGAAATCCAACCAGTCCAACCTAAAGGAGATCAGTCCTGGGTGTTCTCTGGAAGGACTGATGCTAAAGCTGAAACTCCAATACTTGGCCACCTCATGTGAAGAGTTGACTCATTGGAAAAGACCCTGATGCTTGGAGGCATTGGGAGCAGGAGGAGAAGGAAACAACAGAAGGTGAGATGGCTGGATGGCATCACCGACTCGATGGACTAGAGTTTGAGTGAACTCCGGGAGTTGTTGATGGACAGGGAGGCCTGGCGTGCTGTGATTCATGGGGTCGAAAAAAGTTGGACACGACTGAGCGACTGTATTGAACTGAATATGCATCTGAAGCCATCATGTAAACAACACGTTCTAGATTTTTATTTTTATGTACGTTTCAAAGCTACCCTCTCAAATCATCCCACCCTTGCCTTCTCCCACAGAGTCCAAAAGACTGTTCTTTACATCTGTGTTTTGCTGTTCGCATATAGGGTCATCGTTACCATCTTGCTGCTGCTGCTGCTAAGTTGCTTCAGTCGTGTCTGAGTCTGTGCAACCCCATAAGTGGCAGCTCACAAGGCTCCTCTGTCCCTGGGATTCCCAAGGCAAGAACCCTGGAGTTGGTGCCATTTCCTTCTCCAATGCATGAAGGTGAAAAGTGAAAGTGAAATCTCTCAGTTGTGTCCAACTCTTTGCAACCCCATGGACTGTAGCCTACCAGGCTCCTCTGTCCATTGGATTTTTCAGGCAAGAGTACTGGAGTGGGTTGCCATTTCCTGCTCCAACCATCTTTCTAAATTCAATATATATGCATTAGTATACTGTATTGGTGTTTTTCTTTCTGACTTCATTCTGTATCATAGGCTCCAGTTTCATCCATCTCATTAGAAGTGATTCAATTGCATTCTGTGTAATGGCTGAGTAATATTCCATTGTGTATATGTACCACAGCTTTCTTATCCATTCATCTGCCGATGGACATCTAGGTTGCTTCCATGTCCTGGCTATTATAAACAGTGCTGCAATGAACATTGGGGTACATGTGTCTCTTTCAATTCTGGTTTTTTCAGTGTGTTTGCCCAGCAGTGGGATTGCTGGATCTTATGGCAGATCTATTTCCAGTTTTTTAAGGAATCTCCACACTGTTCTCCATAGTGGCTGTACTAGTTTGCATTTCTACCAACAGTGTAAGAGGGTTCCTTTTTCTCTGCATCCTCTCCAGCATTTATTGTTTGTAGACTTTTTTGACATCAGCCATTCCGACTGGTGTTAGAAATGTCTTATATATTAATAATTTCTTTATCTTCCTAGTAACTTCATTTTTTAAAAATCTAGCAAGATTGACCATTTCCTTTCTGTTACATCACTTTTATTCTCTATGTCATTCCAATTATTCTGAAATTTCATCTCCTAGCTTTCTGAATTAGTGAACTTTTAAGGTTATCCCACAACATACAAACACACCTGGAAATTACCTTTCAAGGAAATATATGCAATGAGAGAGAACTGTCCTCATTATTCAAAACAGTACACTAAGCTAAGAGGGCATCCTTTTACAATTTGGTTTGATCTTCCCTGTTTCATTCTCATTTTTTCCTCATTGCTTTTCCAATTTCTGTTTCTCTCTGTGATATGAGTATTGAATCCCCACAAGAAGTGAAATGCATCATGTCCCAAATAGAGTGGATGGAAGACCTTTGGATGGCAGCAGATCCTGCGATTTGCCTCTGTTCAAACACAAACCTGCCTCCACTATGGAGTTAAATGAGATATGAGTTTACAGGCTGCACAGCTGTATTGCTATCTAAATCAACATAATTCTGTTCGAGGAACTATACTACTTCAATGCTTAATGACTTTATAAAGCTATATTGAAGAACATTTAAGCATAAAAGTGTTTTAATTTGTACTCTGCTTCAGTTATTGTAGCATGACATAAATACTTGTTTAAAGTTCTTTGTATTTTTGAACAACATATACAAATATTTTAGGGAGTATATTAGTGCTAACACTTTAAGTCATAACACCTTAAAAAACAAAGGCAGTTATAAACACAATAAGCTTGGAACACTAACCAAAACAGAGACAGGTCTAATCTTTACATCCATATGATGATTTTAATAAAAACAAAAAAAGACTACAGAGAACATTATGAAATCTAAACATTTCTCTTTAACACTTTTGTCAGTGAGTCTATGACTTTCTTATTTCTCAGGCTATAGATGATTGGATTTAACAAAGGGATTATAACAGTGTAAAATAGAGAGTCCATCATATCTTGAGCATCTGTTTGTGCAGAACCAGGGTGCACATACCTGAAGAGAAGAGGCCCATAATATAAAGAGACAGATAGGAGGTGGGCTCCACAGGTGGAGAAGGCCTTCCTTATGCCTTGTATGGATTTATTTTTTAAGATTGTAAAGAGAACAAGTATATAAGAGACAAGAACAGTAAGAATGGTGAATACTTGTATTGACCCTGAGAAAATAAATACCATCAGAATATTGACTGAAGGGTCAGTACAAGAAATCTTAAACAATGGCATGATGTCACAATAAAAGTGGTGTATTATGTTAGACTTACAGAAGGTTAATCTAAATAAAAAACCTATATGAATTATGGAATGAATAAGGCCACCTACAAATGATAAGACTGATAGTCGGATGCATAATCTATTGGTCATAATCACTGAATAAAGTAATGGTTTGCATATGGCCACATACCGATCAAATGCCATTGTTGCCAAGAGAAAACATTCTGTGGTTGCGCTGAATGCAAAGGAAAACAACTGTGTTATGCATTCAGACAGAGAGATCATCTTCCTCTTGGCCAGGAAGTTGACGAGCATCTTGGGAGTCACAGTGGATGAGATCCAAGCATCCACAAAGGCTAAACTCCCAAGGAATAAGTACATGGGGATGTGAAGGTGAGGGTCATTATAGATAAGAGCAATTAGTCCAAGATTTCCTACAGTGGTGATGAGATATATTATCAGGAACATCAGGAACAGGTGAATATGCCAATCTGGTTGATATGTAAGTCCTGTGAGAACAAATTCTGTCAGTGATGTTGCATTTTTAGTATCCATGTTGTTACTGGATAGCCCCTAAAATGAAATGCAGTAAATGTAAAAGGAACATTCATTAAGATTATATAGAAAGAATATTGGAATAAATAGTTGAAATAAAACCATGCACTTGTCAGAATGCCCTTAATTTTATTCACTACTATCATGACAATGAAAAATAATCTGAGGAATTAGCATAATAGAAAATGTAAGTATTTCAGTTTAAAAAATGTTCAGGAATTAAAAGACTTAGAAGAAATGACAGATATTGTAAAATGAGCTAAATTTGTGAGGATACTTGTGTGTGTTAGAAACATTCTGCATCTGGGACTTGGATGAGGGTTTAGGCAAAAGAAGTTTGAATTATAGAGTGATTTTAATGACATTTGAAGGATCTTGAACTTTATTTCTTGGGCAGTAGGTATGCACTGAAAAGTTTTAGGACTAGGAAATTCATGGCAAGATATTTTTTAAATTAAATGTTTGGTAATTTAAAAAATACTCTGCAGAGAAGGGAAAGCAGAATTAGGAACAATAATTAGAAAGCTGATACTCCTGTCTGGTGTTTTCCAAACCAGAATACACATCAGAATTGTCTGGGGGAAATTTTTGTACAAAATATAGATTATGAGGTATTATTGTAGATACTGATTCAGTGGGAATAAGAATGAAGTCTAATAATCTGTATTTCCAAAATGCTCTCTAGTTGATTGAAATGCATGTGAAATTATTTGTCAGTGTGTAATATGTTATTAGGATTGATGAAAAAGGCAAAGAGTAGACCAAGATAAATCAGAATATAGAGTCACTAGGACTCAGTGACATGTTAGGTTTGGAAGGAGTGGTCAGTGAAGGAGAGAGAGGACACTTGGTGATGGGCAGATGGTCATCAAAATTGAATTTGAGTACTCAGATGCTTTGGCCGCTTGTTATAGAGAGCATCCCCTGATTATCCATGTGGAATAGCTTAGTAGTATGAGTTTGTTAGAGCATAATATAGCAATATCAAGTCATTGTTTAATGACTTGAAAGTATTTGGGTAGCTGAAGGCATACTTATGGATAACCTAACCATTAGAAAGTATGTAAAAGGTGAAAAGAAGGAGGGTGTGGCGTGAAACTTGAGGAAATTTTGTTAAAGAGGCTTCGAAGTGAATATATGTCATTCTTACTCTAGAAATCAAAAGAACCAGGAACTCTTTCCCATTCCTTTTGCTCCTTGAGTAAGAGGACTTGATGTAGGTTTGCCCAGTCAAATGCACCAATACTGAATTTGTAATATGGAGAAAAGAAAGGGACAGGAAGAAAAGAGAATTTTGGTTGCCAAGTCAGCCAAGGCAGCCGTATCAAGACCCTGGGAAATGCTTCCTGAATCTGCACCAACATTGTCTGTGTGAGCTGTGGCAGAGCTCCTAATGAGCAAGTGTCAGGATTTGATTTTGGCTGTTTTCTCACTGTGTTGCTTTCTTCTATTCCTGCGCATTTTCAGCTGATTCTTCCAATCTCCCTGGACTTTCTATGTAATATTCAACTTCCATTCAACTAACTAACTTTCTGTTGCAAACAAGTGCCCTGTGCATGTGTGCTAAGTCATTTCAGTCTTGTCTGACTCTTTGCTATGGACTGTAGCCCTCCAGGCTCCCCTGTCCATGGGATTCTCCAGGCAAGAATCCTGGAGTGGTTGCCATGCCCTCTTCCAGGGGATCTTCCCTACCCAGGGATTGAACCCACATCTCTTATGTTTCCTGCATTGGCAGGTGGGTTCTTTACCACTAGTGCCCCTGGGAAGCCCAACAAGTGCCCTGGCTCTAACCAAGAGAGATAGGGGAGAGACCAGAAAAATATTCTAAATAGAGTGATCAGAGAAGCAGAAGAGGAGCTGGAGAATTGAATTATGTGGACATAAAAAGAGAAAAGACCCTCAAAGATATAATGACGTGCTGTACCAATTGGAAAAATGAATGCTCTGGTGAACAAGGAGTGAACAAAGATCACTAAAAAATGAAATGAGAGGTTTTTAGTGTTTTTACTGAGAGTGGTTTCCATTTTGTAATAGTGTCAAGGACAGAGGATAGTAAGAAATAAATGGGAAACATGGTACACAGAATAAGGGGACTGTTTTTGAGTAAGAAAAAAAAAGGAGAACAATTGAAATTCATCTACTGCCCATAGGCAAATTAATTTTTTTTCTTCCCCTGTAGAGCATTTAAGTAAAAATTTTTGAGAGAGGAGAGGAAAGCATCAAGAAGAGAAAACAAACAGAAGGAGTGGAAAGGAGAAATTTGGGTAGATGAAAAAAAAAAAAAAGGAGAGTGAGGAATAGATAAAATATAGCAGAGATGTGGAAAGATAAGTGTAGGAAAGACAAGCCAGTAAAGATAGAGGTAGTATCACATAAACACTGAAAAGGAAATAAGGGGAACGTTTGCAGGTAAATATTTGTCTTAACTGGTTTTCATTAAGTATTGTCAACACTGGGAATCTTTTCTTTAAAATTCCAAGTTTATCTTCCTAGGGAATTTGTGTGACAGAGAATTTTAATTTAAATTTTACCCTAGAAACTTTGGCTGTCTATAAATACACTAGCATTGTTCAATAGTTCTTTCAATATTTAGAAGTTGATTTATATTTATTATTACAGTAATTAGAACTTCTCTAAAAACCTGCTGGGTTTTACTTGAGAGCACTTTCTCCTATTAGCAAAAAATTGAGCCAAAGGCTGGAGCCCAATTCAGGTCATATAAATAACCAATGCCAGTAATTACAGTTGTTAGGTATTTTTTTATTTGAAAGAGGCTCTTTTCCATGTAGTCCCAAATCACTAATAATTGAAGATTCTCAAATAATATGTATGTGGGTCTTTTTTAAATCATAAAACTGGCAAGGCCTGAAGATAGATATTTTCTATATAGTTCTTGAATATATGCTTATCAAGTATACATATAATATATACATATATTCAGTGAAATTATTGTCACAAGTAAGTGAAAGAATAGAGGAGATAATATAAGTAACTTACCTTAAAAGTTTATTAAGAGATTGTAATTAATTAAAAAGAATGGATCTTTAATCAGAATAAACTGAAAAATGTTTTACGTAGGATACATATAACCTGATGTTTAAATCCAGTTTAATTGTTTAACATTCTAGTTCACCAAAACTTATAAAGTTATTTAAATTGTGTTAGAAAGATAATAAGTTATTGTTAAAGGGAATAATTCAATCTTATAGATATTTTGCTCACAGATTTACTCACAGAAAAACATATACAGATAATGTATCCATTGTTTTACATTTTCCACTGTCAGGTTTTTTTTGCATCCTGGAAATCAATCTAAAATTATTATAAATTATACAGTATTTTGACTACTTTATAAAATGAATAATGAATCTTATAGAATTCAGTTTTCTCATACCCATATCTTGTAAGAAATTGTGGAGATCCTTTCGAAGAGTTAGGATTTTTAAGTAGAAAATAATAAAAACAGCACTGGAATGACAGTAACACATGTAGCAAGTCCTTGCATACCCATTCATTTTGGAGGCTTTGTTTCCCAAGTTCCGGAAAATGTTGTTTAAATAAATTTGCTTTGAATACAATAGTCAGCAAGTTGTATAACTGGTTTTTTTTTTTTTTTTTTTGCCAGAACAGGAAGAAGTGAAGAACTAAAATTCCCAGATAACATACAAGGATTCCCTTTAGGACAAAACTAAGTTTTCCTCTGGGTATATAGATTTGAACATGTAGAAGTACAGGTTTTTCCACAGGGTATTATCGTAAATATCAAATCATTGTTGGCAGTTCTCGTTTTAACTATTGAAATTGCACTATTTTCCACCACAGATGACACTTCTGACATATTTATGTAAACTTCAATTTATCTGTAAATTTTGATGCTCTGAGTGCCTTGATCAATATGTTTTTTCTGAGCTAATCATCTTGAATTTACTTGGACAAAAGTTCCAGACTCCTTTCAGGAACTGACAGCAAGAAAATTGTCCTCCTTATCAAAGTTTAACTCAAATTCCAGACCTACAAGTAACTTTGCACCTTAAGCTGAAAATTGATCAAAAATCTTACTAGGCAACATTTGGTGGGAAGAACAAAGGAAAAAGAAAACCCGCGGACCACAGTGGGAAGTGCCTAGATCAGTGCTTCTCCAACTTTAATCCTTGTGAATCTCCTGGAAATTTTTCTAAAATGTAGATTCTATTTTAGTAGGTGAAGAATAAGGCCTGAGGGTCTTCATTTCTATCAAGGTGATGCCTCTGGACATTTGCCATCCTTGGGATCTTCCATAATTGACAGGCCTAGCTTATCAGTGAGCTAGATTATTAAAGAAATGCAGAATAACAAATGGAGCTGGCATGCAAAAAGAGAAGCAAAGAGGAGCTGGAAGGCAAAGGGAGGCCAGCATTGGTGGTATCACAGAGGATCTGGAGACGAGGTCAGAGACTTTGCTGTTTATGTGGACTAAAAGGAAAATTACTGATGGATTTTGAACACGATGATCACATGTTCTGATTTGACTTTAGTTATTAACAGAGAAGTTGCTATTGAACGTTAATTTAAAAAATGATATTATATATGATAAAATAGTATGATATGAAAACATTTCATGTTTTGATATCTGAAAAGTCAAAAAATGTTTAATTTACACCTGGAACTAGATTGATAGCTAAGAGAAAAGTTGCTGCTGCTGCTAAGTCGCTTCAGTCGTGTCCGACTCTGTGCGACCCCATAGACGGCAGCCCACCAGGCTCCCCTGTCCCTGGGATTCTCTAGGCAAGAACACTGGAGTGTGTTGCCATTTCCTTCTCCAATGCATGAAAGTGAAAAGTGAAAGGGAAGTCGCTCAGTCGTGTCTGACTCTTAGTGACACCATGGACTACAGCCCACCAGGCTCCATCCATGGAATTTTCCAGGCAGGAGTACTGGAGTGGGGTGCCATTGCCTTCTCCGGATCCTATGTCCTAGGGAAGGCTAAATAAGAGATGAAAAACCAAGACAGATTGGAGATAAATCACCGTGAAAACTCAACAGAAGGATGAAGTAAACAATATAATGTGTATCATTAGCTTCAACATAACCTATATTACAGAGAAGGGAATGGCAACCCACTCCAGTACTCTTGCCTGGCAAATCCCATGGACGGAGGAGCCTGGTATACTGCAGTCCATGGGGTCGCGAAGAGTCAGACATGACTGAGCGACTTCACTTTCACTTTTCACTTTCATGCATTGGAGAAGGAAATGGCAACACACTCCAGTGTTCCTGCCTGGAGAATCCCAGGGACGGGGGAGCCTGGTAGGCTGCCGTGTATGGGGTCGCACAGAGTCGGACACGACTGAAGTGACTTAGCAGCAGCAGCAGCAACCTATATTATCCCCTTCAATTTTGTGTAATTATCTTTTAACTCATTTTGTTGCCTGTACATAAGTACAAAGGTTTGCACTGCAACTTTCAATGTGAGTAGTCTTTTTCAATTTTAGCCTTTTTAACGGTGGGTCATGGTATCACACTGTGGTCTTCATTTGCATTTTCCCAATGACAAATTATATTGAGCACGTTTTTGTGTTCTTATTTGACATATGTATATCTAGCTTACTAAAGTGTCTGTTGAAACCTTTTGTCCATTTTTAATGGAGTTATATATTTTCTTATTTTGGGGTTTTGAGAAATTTTCATATATCCTGGATACAAGTCTTTTATCACACATATGGTCTACAAATATTTCCGTAAGGATCTTGATTTCTTTTCTTCCCACAAGATATTATACTGGTCCGTTATGCTGATTGGACCTAGTGAGCAAGAAATAGCAACTACTTTATACTTACTGGTGGACAGTTGCATACTAATAGATGAGAAATAAATTCAACAAATTTCAAGGCCCATTTAACTTAGTGAAATTCCTTGGAGATCAGTTGTGTGGGTCATGTAGAGGTACACCTTTACAGGTGATGGATAAATTGTTGCACCTGGCCCATCCCGCAACCAAAACAGACACAGAACACTTAGTGGGCCACTGTGGATTCTGGAGGCAGCATCATCCTCACTGGTTGCAAGGAACCAGAAAAACTTCTGCTTTTGACTGTAGTTCAGAACAGGAGAAGTATTTGTAAAAGGACTAGGCTGCTGTTCAACCTGTTGTGCTACTTGGGTCATATGATCCAGCAGAAGAAAAAATGCTGCTTGGAGTGGTAGTGCAGATAGGGATGCTGTTTGGAATCTTTGGCAGGCCTCTATAGGGATAAAAAACAGTGTAGACCTTAGGTTTGAGGCAAAGCCTCTATCCCATTTTGAACTGTGGCCTAATGGAGTGTGGCATGAGTGTTGTCAATAGTCAATAGAGAAAGAGATTGCCTGGACCTGGTTTACAGATGGTTCCACAAAATATGCACACACTTTCTGAGAGTGGACAACTCTCAGATTACCATTACCACTCTCAGTGACATCTCTGAAGGAGAGCAGTGATGGAAAATCTTCCAATGGACAGAACTTTGAGCAGTTCACCTGGTTGTTCACTTTCCTAGAAAGAGAAATGGCCTGATAGGTGATGATATAATGGCTCAAGGGTTTTAGAGAATGGTTTGGCTGATGATCAGGAATTTTGAAGCAGTATTACTGGAAGATTGATGCCAAGGAAATATGGAAGAAATATGTGGATAGATCCCTATAAACACATTAAGATATTTGTGTCCCATGTGACTGCTCAGTAAAGGATGATTTCAGCAATGGAGGACTTTAATCATTGTGGATATGACTTTAATCATTATGTATACATTAATCAAGTGGATATGATGACCCATTCTCAGACACCAGTCAAGCTCTTTCTATAGCTACCCCATCATCACAAAATAGGCTTTTGAAAAAAAGTGTCATAGTGTCAGAAATGGAAATTATGTATAGTCTCAGCAACATGGACTTCCACTCACTATGGCCAGCTAGTCTAAGGTCATTTTGAGTGCCTTTTCTGCCAGCACAGAGACCAACACAGAGTCCCTGATACTGCATCAGTCATTTAGGTGATCAGCCAGCCACCTGCTGGCATGTTGATTGCATTGGACAATTTTCCATCATGGAAGAGTGTTTTGTTATTATTAGAATAGATGCTTGCTCTAGATAAAGATTCTTCCTTGCTGGCAGTGCCTCTGGCAAAACAACCATCTGTGGACTTACAAGATTCCCTATCCACTCTGATGGCAATTCATATTGGGTGCATTTATCTGATCAAGGAATTCACTTCACAGCAAATGAAATGTGATAATGCCACCAATATTATGGCTTACCTTACCTTGAATCACTAATGAGATGCTGGCTAGTTAGTTCACAATTCACACTAAGAATTACTGTTGTAGATTTGATGATGTTTGTTTTTACCTGACTCCTTAAGTGTTGATTCTTTTAACACAGACTAGTACAATCTCAACAATTTCTTAACAGTACAAAGTATTGTAAATTGATGAGGAAAAAAAAGTTTATCATGTATATAAATAGAGAGGAACTATGGATTCTTTTTTCTCTCTAGGTTAAACAAATTAATACACCTTCATAATAAAGAGTATTTCAACGATGTTTTAGCATTTCCAACAGATAGTTTAATCCAATATCAACAGCTAAATAACCTTAGCATTGTGACATTATACATTGTATCTAAATACCATTAAAGAGTACACATGTAATTTCATAGGAACTTTTTGAAGAATTCTGCAGATTATCTTCTAAAATGCAGGCTTTGTGCAAGTTCATAATTCACATCTTTTCCAACATGCGACTGAAATGACATATATGATATGCAAACATTTTTTTCATATTTGATATGGAAAAAAATTATAACAGAAGTGAGAATGGGAACACATCAGTGAAGAGATGTGTTGAATTTCTGCAAGGCATAACATAGAATTTTTCTGAAAGACACATCAGAACAGAAGAATCCATAGATTACACATGTTCAAGAGAAGGCTACATAGGAAGCCTGAGTTGCTGAGAGACCCCTAGTGCCTACTTCATACCCACCCAATATAAAAGGACTTGACAGGTAACAAAGCATGCTTATATACTCACAGCTTGATGTCAGTGCTTTCATTCAAACAAAAGACCAATTAGGCAAGAAAACCTTTATCATCATAAAACAAATACATATCATGTGCTTTTATTAGTCATATAGTCTTTGACTCATAACTATATGTGTATTAACAAGCAGAGATTAACCAAATTAAAAGAAAAATCAGAACAATGGGAATATTATACAGCAAAAAAATGAATGCAATATGGACACATGCAAATGCATATGTTCCCTAGTGAAAAATAATGAAAGCATATTTTTCACTCCCTTTCTGGGGTTTGGGGTGTCCCTTAAGAAACAAAAAGAAGGCAGATGATCTGATCTAATCTTGTGACCTGCACCTCCAAAAACATGTAATAATGCTTTTTGTTGTAAATATTTATTTGTTTTTTTGTTTTGTTTTTTTTTTAAGTTTGTGGTCCGAGGAAAACTTTTTTTTTTTTAATTTTATTTTATTTTTAAACTTTACATAATTGTATTAGTTTTGCCAAATATCAAAATGAATTTTAATCCAAATTTCTAACTAAGGAACTTCACCCTGATACATTGTCATGCTCTATCTCTGGAGCTGATCCTCCTGCTTAAGAAGAACAAGATTAATTCACTTTAGGTGTATCATCCTTGTGATCATCTTGAAAGAAACATATGAAGGTACATTGACATAGAGTGGCCATCCCAGGCCTAGTCTGTCGGCTCATTGTAAGATTGAAAATAAGTAATGCACTGTATACTAAAAAAGCTTGTAAGCCAAAAATAAGAATTACATAATGTCATCTGTGGCCTAAAAGAATAAATAAATGTTTCAAATGAGGGAGTATTTTTATTCTCTTTGAGGTCATCGGAAATGCATCATGGAAGGTCTAACATTTAAGACAGATCTTGAAGAAAGGACGATTACAATTGCAAATAAAGACAGGTATTCCTGGAGGGAGCATTCTCACTGGAGAGCCCTGTAGTAACAAAACCATGTACCTGTGAGGAAGGTTTGTCCAAAGGCTTCCAGTCATTCATTTGCATATAATATAGTGTCCATTAGGAGAATTGTGGAAGAAGAGTTGCTATATATATATGTGTGTGTATATATATATAAAATCTGTACATATTTGTAAATAAACAAACATATCCATGTGCATAAAGAGAGTTCTAGATAGGTATACCATATACATGGGCTTCTTTGGTGGCTCATATGGTAAAGAATATGCCTACAATGCAGGAGACCTGGGTTTGATCCCTGGGTCAGCAAGATTCCCTGGAGAAGAGAATGGCTACCCACTTCAGTATTCTTGCCTAGAGAATTTATAATCTGGTAGTGATGAAAATCTATTAAAAGTTATTGAGAGGAATATTATTTACTCAGAGCTCTATTTATAAAAAAGCATCTGAGACCAAAATTTGGGAAGAGACTCAACAGGATGTAGGATAAGTAATAAGATTACTGTAAATGATAGATGTCAATAGTTTTAGGGTGAGGGCCTCAGTGGTTTCAGTAGAATGTGTATAGAATAAGTGATGAGATTGGAAGGTCAGAGTTGGACCTGAAGACGAATCATTTGTTATTTTTAGAGTATGAGTGTGATGAAAACAAACATATATGGACTTTTGGGGGACCAAACATGCAAACTCTTACTCTTTTTCATGTTTGTCACCACTGAATACACTGATATTTTATCAGGCACATTATTTGAACTCTGGCAGTCTTGATGAAAGTGAAAAAGGAGACTGAAAAATCTCCTAAAATTCAACATTCAAAAAACTAAGACCACGGCATGTGGCCCCATGACTAATGGCAAATACATGGGGAAAAAATGGAAACAGTGGCAGATTTTATTTTCTCGGGTTCCAAAATCACTGTGGATGGTGACTACAGCTATGAAATTAAAAGATGCTTGCTCTTTGGAAAGAAAGCTATGACGAATCTAGACAGTGTATTAAAAAATAAAAGATAGAGGCATCACTTTGCCAACAAAGGATCTGTATAATCAAAGCTATGGTTTTCCCAGTAGTCATGTATGTAAGAATTGGAGCATAAAGAAGGCCTAACAATGAATAATTGATGCTTTTGAAATCTGGTGCTGGAGAAGACTCTTGAAAGTCCCTTGGACAGCAAGGAGATCAAACCGGTCAATCCTAAAGGAAATCAACACTGAATATTCATTGGAATGACTAATGCTGAAGGTGAAGCTCCAGTACTTTGGCCACTGATGCAAACAGCCAACTCAATGAAAAAGACCCTGATGCTGGGAAAGACTGAGAGCAGGAAAAGGTGGTGACAAAGGATGAGACGGTTGGATGGCCTCACTGACTCAGTGGACATGAGTTTGAGCAAACTCCGGGAGAGAGTGAAGGACAGGGAAGCCTGGTGTGCTGCATTCCATGGGGCACAAAGAGTTGGACATGACTGAGTGACTGAACAACAACAATATGCATTTTGGGGCTTCTCAAAATGGTAAAGAATCTGCCTGCCAATGCAGGAGATGTGAGTTAGATCCAAGAGTCTGGAAGATTCCCTGGAGAAGGAAATGGCAACCCATTCCAGTAATTCTTGCCTGGGAAATACCTTGGACAGAGGAGCCTGGGGGGCTGTGGTCCATGGGATCACAAAGAGTTGGACTTAGCAGCTAAACAAAAACAAAACTATGCATTTTAAGCAACTGGTTCTCAACAACACATTCTGATAATCTATACATAGTTCTTCTTTTTTACTGATCAGTTTCATTATTTTATTTTATTTATTTTTTTAAAATTTTTAAAATTTTATTTTATTTTTAAACTTTACATAATTGTATTAGTTTTGCCAAATATCAAAATGAATCCACCACAGGTATACATGTGTTCCCCATCCTGAACCCTCCTCCCTCCTCCCTCCCCATACCATCCCTCTGGGTCGTCCCAGTGCACCAGCCCCAAGCATCCAGTATCGTGCATCGAACCTGGACTGGCAACTCGTTTCATACATGATATTTTACATGTTTCAATGCCATTCTCCCAAATCTTCCCACCCTCTCCCTCTCCCACAGAGTCCATAAGACTGTTCTATACATCAGTGTCTCTTTTGCTGTCTCATACACAGGGTTATTGTTACCATCTTTCTAAATTCCATATATATGCGTTAGTATACTCTATTGGTGTTTTTCCTTCTGGCTTACTTCACTTTGTATAATAGGCTCCAGTTTCATCCATCTCATTAGAACGGATTCAAATGTATTCTTTTTAATGGCTGAGTAATACTCCATTGTGTATATGTACCACAGCTTTCTTATCCATTCATCTGCTGATGGACATCTAGGTTGCTTCCATGTCCTGGCTATTATAAACAGTGCTGCGATGAACATTGGGGTACATGTGTCTCTTTCCCTTCTGGTTTCCTCAGTGTGTATGCCCAGCAGTGGGATTGCTGGATCATAAGGTAGTTTCAGTTTTTTAAGGAATCTCCACACTGTTCTCCATAGTGGCTGTACTAGTTTGCATACCCACCAACAATGTAAGAGGGTTCCCTTTTCTCCACACCCTCTCCAGCATTTATTGCTTGTAGACTTTTGGATCGCAGCCATTCTGACTGGTGTGAAATGGTACCTCATAGTGGTTTTGATTTGCATTTCTCTGATAATGAGTGATGTTGAGCATCTTTTCATGTGTTTGTTAGCCATCTGTATGTCTTCTTTGGAGAAATGTCTATTTAGTTCTTTGGCCCATTTTTTGATTGGGTCATTTATTTTTCTGGAGTTGAGCTGTAGGAGTTGCTTGTATATTTTGAGATTAGTTGTTTGTCAGTTGCTTCATTTGCTATTATTTTCTCCCATTCTGAAGGCTGTCTTTTCACCTTGCTAATAGTTTCCTTTGATGTGCAGAAGCTTTTAAGGTTAATTAGGTCCCATTTGTTTATTTTTGCTTTTATTTCCAATATTCTGGGAGGTGGGTCATAGAGGATCCTGCTGTGATGTATGTCAGAGAGTGTTTTGCCTATGTTCTCCTCTAGGAGTTTTATAGTTTCTGGTCTTACATTTAGATCTTTAATCCATTTTGAGTTTATTTTTGTGTATGGTGTTAGAAAGTGTTCTAGTTTCATTCTTTTACAAGTGGTTGACCAGAGTTCCCAGCACCACTTGTTAAAGAGATTGTCTTTAATCCATTGTATATTTTTGCCTCCTTTGTCAAAGATAAGGTGTCCATAGATGCGTGGATTTATCTCTGGGCTTTCTATTTTGTTCCATTGATCTATATTTCTGTCTTTGTGCCAGTACCATACCATCTTGATAACTGTGGCTTTGTAGTAGAGCCTGAAGTCAGGTAAGTTGATTCCTCCAGTTCCATTCTTCTTTCTCAAGATCGCTTTGGCTATTCGAGGTTTTTTGTATTTCCATACAAATTGTGAAATTATTTGTTCTAGCTCTGTGAAGAATACTGTTGGTAGCTTGATAGGGATTGCATTGAATCTATAAAATTGTAGAAAGGTTGAGACGATTTCCTTCTTATCCCTCCACTTCCCTTTTCCTTCTTTGCCCATCCCAGTTAAATCTACAATTTCACCCCATAGCTTTGTGATTCAGTAAAGCTTCTCAGATTACCCTATTACATACAAATACAACTGGACATGACCTTTCAAGTTACCATAAACACTGAGAGGCGTCTTCCCTCTACTAGTTATTCATAGAGAGAATTTGGTGAAGAATATTCTTATACAGTTGCCTGACTTTCGCTGCTTTAACTCCTTTCTGAAATTTTTAAATTTCCTTACCATTTCTGTTAGTTTTTCTATGAGCTATGACAATTGAAACCCTACAAAAAGTGAAATTCACCATGTCACAAATAGAGTGGAATGAAAGCCATTTTGATGCTAGCAGAATTCCTGATATTTGCCTCTGTTCATTCAAATACAAACCTGCCTCCACTGTGAAGTTAAATGTGATATAAATCTCAGGCTGCACAGCCCTATTGTTATAAAAAACATCATATTCAAATTCTTTTCAGAGTTGAATACACCACTATGGTATTTAATGTGTTTGTGAAGCTACATTGAGAACACATGTGTAAAATATTTTGTTTACCTCTCAAATTATTCTAGTATGACTTAAGTACTTGATGAAATTTTTTTCTATGTGTTCCAGTAATATATAAACATTTTAAGATGCTTATTAATACTCTCAGTTTAAATCATTAAAGCTCTAGGGCAATGATTCATGTGAAATCTATGAGCATTAATCTAATCTACACAAATTTTTGACTTTTAATAAAGGAGTAAGTATATTAATGTATGGATGTGAGAGTTGGACTGTGAAGAAAGCTGAGTGCTGAAGAATTGATGCTTTTGAGCTGTGGTGTTGGAGAAGACTCTTGAGAGTCCCTTGGACTGCAAGGAGATCCAACCAGTCCATTCTGAAGGAGATCAGCCCTGGGATTTCTTTGGAAATACTGATGCTAAAGCTGAAACTCCAATACTTTGGCCACCTCATGTGAAGAGTTGACTCATTGGAAAAGACTCTGATGCTGGGAGGAAAAGGGGACGACAGAGGATGAGATGGCTGGATGGCATCACCAACTTGATGGAGATGAGTTTGGGTGAATTCCAGGAGTTGGTGATGGACAGGGAGGACTGGCGTGCTGCAATTCATGGGGTCGCAAAGAGTCAGACACGACTGAGTGACTGAACTGAACTGAAGTATATTAATATGAGATCTAAGCATTTCTCTGTAACATTTTTGACAGTGAATCTATGACTTTCTTATTTCTCAAACTGTAGATGATTGGATTTAACAGAGGGATTATGACCATATAAAACAGAGAGTCCATCATATCTTGATCATCTGCTTGTGCAGATCCAGGGCGAACGTACATAAAGAGAAGAGGCCCATAGTATAAAGAGACAGACAGGAGATGGGCTCCACAGGTAGAGAAGGCCTTCCTTATACCTTGTACAGACTTCTTTTTTAAGACTGTATGAAGAATAAGTGTATAAGAGAAAAGAACAGTAAGAATAGTGAACACCTGTATTGACCCAGAGAAAATAAATACCATCAGAAAATTAATGGAAGGATCAGTACAAGAAATCTTAAATAATGGTACAATGTCACAGTAAAAGTGATGTATTATGTTAGAATTACAGAAGGTCAATCTCAATAAAAAAGCATTATGAAGTATGGCATGAAAAAGGCCACCTGAAAATGATGAAATTAATAGCCGGACGCATAGTCTTTTGGTCATAATAACTGGGTAAAGTAATGGTTTGCATATGGCCACATAGCGATCATATGCCATGGTTGCCAGCAGAAAACATTCTGTGGTTACGCTGACTGCAAAGGAAAAAAATTGTATCTTGCATTCAGTGAGAGAGATCGTTTTGCTCTTTGCAAAGAAATTGACCAGCAACTGGGGCGTCACTGTGGATGATATCCAGGCATCCACAAAAGCCAGGTTCCCAAGGAATAAGTACATGGGAATGTGAAGGTGAGGATCATTGCAGATGAGAGCAATCAGACCAAGATTTCCCATGATGGTGATCAGATATATCATCAAAAACAGCAGGAACAGGGGAATTTGCCATTCTGGTTGATATATGAGTCCTGTGAGAATAAATTCTGTCAGCAATGTTGCATTTTCCTTTTCCATGTCCTCACTGAGTGTTACCTGAAATGAAATGGAGAAAATGATTTTTTTTTTAAAGTCACAAGGAATTTAAAACATGAAGATATGTGGAAGAGAGTTGAAATAAACCATGCATATCAGAATGCCCTCTTAGGTTTGTTATTATCTTTGAAATGAATGAGGTCTCTTTGGTTGGAATAAAAATAAATACAATTCAAAAAATGTGAAGCAGTGAACACATTCAGAAAAATGGAAAATTGTAAATAGATGTTTGAGCATAGAGTTGAGTGTAATAGGGAAATTCTGTCTGAAACATGGCTATAGGTTCAGGGGAAAGAAGCTTGATGCACCTGGATAATAAATTGAATGTCATGTGAAGAATCTTGAACATTATTCATCAGGTAATAAACATGCACTGAAAATAAGAGATGGGTGTGGCACTGTAAGAGTTTTTAAAATAAATATATGTTTCTATGGAAATTGGCTGCAGAAATGAAAAAGTAAAATCAGGAATAAAATCAAGAAGCTGTTGCTATTGTCCACTAATTTCCAAACCAGATTATACCAGATCAACATTTTCTAAGGAACTTTTTGTGCAAAATATAAATGATAAAGTTTTACTGTAAAAATTAATTTAGTGGTTCAGAATGAAGTATAATGATCTGTGTTTTAAACTTACTTTTCAAGTGATTGAAATACGTATGAAGTAACTAGTCCTTGAGTGAAGTGACATTCGGAGTGATGAACAGGGTGAAGACGTACATACAAAAGAATCCAGAGTGTGCTGCTGCTACTGCTAAGTCGCTTCAGTCGTGTCCGACTCTGTGCAACCCCACCAGGCTCCCCCGTCCCTGGGATTCTCCAGGCAAGAACACTGGAGTTGGGTTCCATTGCAGAGTCACCTAATACTGAATGTGAAGATGGTTGTAAGTTGAAAATAGCTTGATAACTCTTATGCAGTGGCTAGTTTGTGGAGATAGTGATCTCTGAACATCTAAGTGATATACTTTGTGGTATGAGTTTTCCTTGGGCTTATTAGAAATAAATGTCTTGGGAGTGATTGAGGGTAGCTTAGAGCATACCAGTATATGACATCTTTATTAGAGAATGTGCACCAAGTGAAGAAGGAGAGTGAAAATGAAAAATAAGTGTATTAAAAAGGTTATAGAGGATTCACGTCACTTTTTTGTATAGCCAATATCTGACTCTCTTTTCCACCCTCCTGCCACTGGTGGCAGGTATCTACCATCTACTCTGGAATCCCAGAGACTCAGAAACTGACTTTTCCATTCTTCTTGCACCTAGAGTGAGGGGACATGATATAAATTTGTCAAGTCAAACCCACCTACAGTGGATTTGAAGTGTAGAGAGAGACAGTGACAAAGGGACAAGGACAAAAAAGGGTTTTCTTCGCGACGGTGGCCATGGCAGCAATGGAAGGCTTCAGAAAAGGCGTCCTGCGCCCACGCCAGTGTCACTGTCGGTGCGAGCAGTGGATCAAAGCCAGCACCAGTGACAGCCGCTCCCAAGGAGCCAATATTGGGACCTGATTTTGGTTGTTGACTGGCTGCCTTTTTTCCATCTGTTGCTGCCATTTTTCCAGCTGGTTCCTCTAATCTCACTAGCATTTCTGGGTTAAAGAACATTTCTATTCAAGAAAGCATTTCATGTTGGAACCAGTAGCCCTGTTTGTCAGTGATGAAAGACAGGGAAAGACCAGAAGAGCAGAATGATCAGAAAATCAAGGGGAAATTGGAGATATATGAGGGTTATGAACGTAAAGAGATGAAAGATATTCAAGAAGATCAAAGAAGTGTATAGTGTTAGATGCCAAAGTAAATGAACTGATGAGACATGGAGTGAACAAATGTCATTGAGTATGAAAATCAAGAGATTTTTAAATGACTTTAGTGAGAGTAGTGTCCATTATGTGATGGAGTTGACACCAGAGAATAATGAAAAGAACACGTGGCGCAATAGTGACAAGGATGAAGTAGAGAATCCAAGATCTGGAGAACAATCTGTTGTTCTACTCACCATATATATAAAGACAGATATAAAATTTTTTTCCTGTAGATACTTTTCTTTAAAGTTTTTAAGAAAAGGAGAGGGAGGCATCAAGAAGAAAAAGGAAGCAGGAGAATTAGAAAGATAAATTTGGGTGGGTGAAAAATTCACAAGATGGAAGAAGAGAAATAGGCATAGACCCGTAAGTATAGACATAGATGCATAAGACAAGCCACAGAAGAGAAGAAAGGATATGTAGGAGGAAGACTGAAGATGGTAAAAAGGGAAAGGCTAAGATGTAGGCATTAAATATTTACCTTAATTCTGGTTTTCATTAAGAATTGTCAACCATGGGAATCCTTCCTTTTTCTTTTATTCTGTTATTCAAAATTTCATTTTTGTATGAAATTTTCATATGAAGTAGATTTTCATCTTAAATTTTACCTTAGAAACTTTGTGATGCCCGTAAGTATACGATTTCTGCTTGTAAAGCTCTTTCCATATTCGAGTTAGTTTATCTTTGTTATTACATTGGTTAGAACTGAATTTCTCTAGAAGTCCTCCTGGTTTTACTAGACACACTTTTCTCCACCAGATTATTTTTAGCAGAATAAAATTGAGCAAAATACTGACCCTTAGTTTAGGCTACCTAATAATCAGCAACAGTATTTGCAGTTGTTAATTTTTTTTTTGAAGGGGCTTCCTTCTATGCAATCCTAAGTCACTAAATAATTGAAAACTCTCAAACTCAAATATATATATATGTGGATCCTTAATTCAGAAATGTTGGAAATAGCAGTGGAAGAACATTTTCTGCATATTTCCTGATACATGTATATAAAATGTTCAAATAAAGCATTGTCAGAAGTATGTGAAGGATAAAGGGGTTAAAATGTAAGTGACTTAACTTAGAAATTTTATTCAAAGAATGTCATCAAGTAAATAAAATGTATTTTTCATTAAGAATAACTGGAGAGAATTCTTAGCTATTAATCATTATGAAGTGATATTTAAATACTGTTTAAGTTGTTCAATTTTCAATTCATCAAAATTTATCTCATGAAGTCCTTATAGTTATGTTCACAGATAATAAAACATTGTCTGTGTTTAGGCAGTAATCCAGGCTTGCAATCATTTTTCTTGTTTAAAGTATAGTCATTGAAATAAAATATATATATTATTCACTATTTGTTTTCCATATTCACCTGACTTTATTAGCATTTTGTAAACCCAACCCAATATTACTGAGGATTCCTTAGTATTTTAACTTTATATGTAAAGAATAGTAAATATTACAGAAGTATTTTCTCTTACCCAATTGTAAAAAATTTTTTAAATGCTTCAAAATATTAAACATTCTAAAATAGAAAAAAAATACAAGAATGGCAGGAATGGCATATAAAACAGGTCACAGTTCTTTGCACACTGATTCATTTTGGAGGCTTTATTTTCCAAGCACAGGAAAATGCTGTTAATATAAATTTTCTTCAAAGCCAAGAGTCAACTAATTGTGTAATTGTGTGCTTTTGTCCAAAGAAGAAGGAGTGAAGAACTAAAATTCCCCTGGTATTATTGCCCAAGAATTCCCTTTAAGACAAAACCAAGCTGTTCCTCTGGGAACTGTAGATTTGAGCATTCAGGAGAAGTCCAGGTTGCCCCAGAGGGCATTATAGCCTGTGAAATCATAAACATCAAGTTATTGTAGACAGTTCCAGTTAACTGTCTAACTACAGTTAACAGTAGTTACAGTTTAACAGTAGTGCATTTTATGTCACTACTTTCCACCAGGTATGATGTTTCTGGAATGTTTGTGCAAACCCCATTTTATCTGTAAAATGTTACTTTATGTACTTTGACTAGTATGGTCTTGCCTGAGCTAATCATGATTTTAATGAGACTACCGTTGTAGATTCCCTTCAGGAGCCAATAGTTGTCTTCCTCATGCAAAGTGTAGCTCACCTTCCAGACCTATAGGAAACTTGTCTCTTTAACCTTGAATCTGATGAACAATCTTACTAAGCAAAAGTCACTGAAGGAACAAGGGAAAACAAAGACAAAGATCTCAATGGGAGGTGCCTGGGTCAGTGCTTCAAAAACTTTAATGCCTCTGAATCTCCTGTAAATATTGTTTAAAGCAGATTATTTTTCAGTGGGGCTGCATGAGGTATGTGGCTCTTCACATCTAACGAGGTAATGTCTGTGAAAGCTTGTGATACACATGGCACTTGCCACACACAGGATCCTCCTTCATCATTGGAGGACACAGAAAATTACAGGGAATATATTATTGGAGTCACATAAAATGAGATTTAAGAAGTAAAAATTACTAGATATAAAATGGATAAGATATAGGATGTAGGGAATATAACCAATATATTTTAATCACTCTGTATAGAATATTATCAATAAAAATGTAGAATCATTATTTTATAATTAAATCTACTATAATTCTAATTTCATTCTTCTACATGTAGCTCTCCAGTTTTCCAAGAACCACTTATTGAAGAGACTGTCTTTGATCCATTGTATATACTTGCCTCCTCTGTGGTAGACTAATTGATCATAAGTGTGTTGGTTTCTTTCTGGGATTTCTATTCTGTTCCATTGATTTATATGTGTGTTTTTGTGCCTGCACTGTACTTTTTTGATTACTGTAGTTTTGTAGTATGGTCTGAAATTAGGAAGCGTGATTCCTCCAGCTCTGTTCTTTATCCTCAAGATTGTTTTGGATGCTAATACATAAATTTTAAATTATTTGTTTCATTTCTGTTAAAAAATACCATTGATAGGCGTTGCATTGAATCTGTAGATTGCCTTGAGTAATATGATTATTTTAACAAAATTGATTCTTCCAATCCAAGAACAGTTTATTTTTCCATCTGTTTGTGTTGTCTTCAACTTCTTTCATCAGCATCTTATAGTTTTCAGAAAACAGGTCTTAAATAAGTTTATTAAATTATTAATTTATTATTAAATTAAGTATATTAATTAAGTATATTAAATTATTAATAAACTTATTAAATAAGTTTATTCCTAAGTATTTTATTCTTTCTGACTTGATTGTAAATGGGATAATTTTTGTGATTTCTCTTTCTGATAGTTCATTTCTAGTGTATGGAAATAAAACAGATTTCTGTATATTAATTTTTATCTTGCTACTTTACTGAATTCTTTGATGAATTCTAGCAGTTTTCTAGTGTTATTTTTAGGATTTTCTGTGTAAAGTATCATGTCATCTGCAAACAGTGAGAGTTTTGCTTCTTCCTGTCCAATTTGGGTTCCATTTATTTGTTTTTATTCTTCTATTACTATTGCTAGGAATTCCAAAACTACATTGAATATAAAGGCAAGAATGTGCAGTCTTGTTAAGAAATCATTTTTATATTCAGTTCAGTTCAGTTCAGCTGCTCAACGTGTCCGACTCTTTATGACCCCACGAATCACAGCACGCCAGCCCTCCCTGTCCATCACCAACTCCCGGAGTTCACTCAAACATGTCCATCGAGTCGGTGATGCCATCCAGCCATCTCATCCTCTGTCGTCCCCTTCTCCTCCTGTCCCCAGTCCCTCCCAGCATCACAGTCTTTTCCAATGAGTCAACTCTTCCCATGAGGTGGCTAAAGTACTGGAGTTTCAGCTTTAGCATCAGTCCTTCCAAAGAACACCCAGGACTGATCTCCTTTAGAATGGACTGGTTGGATTTCCTTGCAGTCCAAGGGACTCTCAAGAGCATTCTCCAACAACACAATTCAAAACCATCAATTCTTTGGCCCTCAGCTTTCTTCACAGTCCAAATCTCACATCTATACATGACTACTGGAAAAACCATAGCCTTGACTAGATGGACTTTTGTTGGCAAAGTAATGTTTCTGCTTTTTAATATGCTATCTAGGTTGGTCATAACTTTCCTCCCAAGGAGTAAGCGTCTTTTAATTTCATGGCTGCAATCACCATCTGCAGTGATTTTGGAGGCCCCCCAAAATAAAGTTGACACTGTTTCCACTGTTTCCCCATCTATTTTCCATGAAGTGATGGAACCAGATGCCATGATCTTCGTTTTCTTAATGTTGAGCTTTAAGCCAACGTTTTCACTCTCCTCTTTTACTTTCATCAAGAGGCTCTTTAGTTCCTCTT
Source organism: Bubalus bubalis (assembly GCF_019923935.1). Classification (NCBI taxonomy): domain Eukaryota; kingdom Metazoa; phylum Chordata; class Mammalia; order Artiodactyla; family Bovidae; genus Bubalus; species Bubalus bubalis. The sequence goes on along the minus strand of NC_059157.1, from coordinate 87,971,930 downwards.
CACTTTCTGCCATAAGGTTGGTGTCATCTGAATATCTGAGGTTATTGATATTTCTCCTGGCAATCTTGATTTTTATCTTAGTTCCCTTCAAAATGATAGTGTAATGGAGAACACAACTCAAAGTTTATTTTGTCTTTCAGAATTAGCATATTTTCATTTCTCAGACATAATTTTTGTTAACTTTTCTAAACAGTTTATTAAGATGTCTAATATTGTGATACATTTTATCTAGTTGTTTCTATTTTATAATCAGTAAATACATTGGAAATTAGAGTAATAATTTCAGAAGAATAATGAGCACCAACAATGTCTTCAAGATGAAGACAAATTTATTTATGATATTCCTTATGTATATCATTAAAATGAAACAAGTTTCAAGTTTCAGTGAAACATCATCTAAGTGTGCCTTTGTTATCAAGAAATTTGAGTATAAGTAAATGTACAGAATATTTTTCCTTATGATTATTTTGGTATATATATAATATTCTTTTCTACAAATTAAAAATGGAAGCTTTTACACAAGTTGAGTTTCTCAGAAGGAGGTTCATGCTTATGTAAGACAAATTTCCTCTTCTACCATGTAGCTGAATCAGACTTAGAATGAATGAAGAGGTGTCATGGATTCAAGAGACCAGAAAAGATCACTCTATACGGATTGTAAAATTAGTGCAGATTTTAACTTTCTTGAAGAATGAGAAGAGATAAAGTATAAAAGTGCAAAGTATTTTTCTGTTTAAAATGCACTTTATCTTTTTTAACCCTCATGTCGATTCTTAAAGGATACTGTTATTTTTCCCATTTAGGAATAATTCAGATTTAACTTTCCCTAAACCGTAAAACTTACTGTTCAGTTCAGTTCAGTTCAGTCGCTCAGTCATGTCCAACTCTTTGTGACCCCTTGAATCGCAGCACACCAGGCCTCCCTGTCCATCACCAACTCCCGGAGTTCACTCATGGGAAGGAGACTCACGTCCATCGAGTCAGGTGTGATCTGGCTATCTCATCCTCTGTCATCCCCTTCTCCTACTGCCCCCAATCCCTCCCAGCATCACAGTCTTTTCCAATGAGTCAACTCTTTGCATGAGGTGGCCAAAGTACTGCAGTTTCAGCCTTAGCATCATTCCTTCCAAAGAAATCCCAGGGCTGATCTCCTTCAGAATGGACTGGATGGATCTCCTTGCAGGCCAAGGGACTCTCAAGAGTCTTCTCCAACACCACAGTTCAAAAGCATCAATTCTTCGGCACTCAGCCTTCTTCACAGTCCAACTCTCACATCCATACATGACCACAGGAAAAACCATAGCCTTGACTAGATGAACCTTTGTTGGCAAAGTAATGTCTCTGCTTTTGAATATGCTATCTAGGTTGGTCATAACTTTCCTTCCAAGGAGTAAGCGTCTTTTAATTTCATGGCTGCAGTCACCATCTGCAGTGATTTTGGAGCCCCCCAAAATAAAGTCTGACACTATTTCCACTGTTTCCCCATTTATTTGCCATGAAGTGATGGGACCAGGTGCCATGATCTTCGTTTTCTGAATGTTGAGCTTTAAGCCAAGCCACTCCTGTAGCTCAATTCCATAAAAATAAATGACCAATCAAAAAATGGGCCAAAAAACTAAACAGACATTTCTCCAAAGAAGACATACAGATGGCTAACAAACACATAAAAAGATGCTCAACATCACTCATTATCAGAGAAATGCAAATCAAAACCACAGTAAGGTATCATTTCATGCCAGTCAGAATGGCTGCGATCCAAAAGTCTATAAGCAATAAATGCTGGAGAGGGTGCAGAGAAAAGGGAACCGTCTTACACTGTTGGTGGGAATGCAAACTAGTACAGCCACTATGGAGAACAGTGTGGAGATTCCCTAAAACTGGAAATAGAACTGCCTTTATGACCAAGCAATCCTATTTCTGGGCATACACACTGAGGACACCAGAATTGAGAAAGACACATATACCCCAATGTTCATCACAGCACTGTTTATAATAGCCAGGACATGGAAGCAACCTAGACGTCCATCAGCAGATGAATGGATAAGAAAGCTGTGGTACATATACAGAATGGAATATTACTCAGCCATGAAAAGAATACATTTGAATCAGTTCTAAGAGGTGGATGAAACTGGAGCCTATTATACAGAATGAAGTAAGCCAGAAAGAAAAACACCAATACAGAACACTAATGTATATATATGGAATTTAGAAAGATGGTAATGATGACCCTGTATGCAAGACAGCAAAAGAGACACAGATATATAGAACAGTCTTTTGGACTCTGTGGGAGAGGGTGAGGGTGGGATGATTTGGGAGAATGGCATTGAAACATGTATATTATCATATATGAAATGAATCGCCAGTCCAGGTTTGATGCATGATACAGGGTGATCGGGGCTGGTGCACTGGGATGACCCAGAAGGATGGGATGGGGAGGGAGGTGGGAAGTGGGTTCAGGATGGGGAACACATGTACACCCGTGGCAGCTACATGTCAATGTATGGCAAAACCAATACAATATTGTAAAGTAAAAAAAAAAAAAAAAAATGTATCATGCTCGAGGACATGTTTCTCCTTTAAGAACCTTCTGACTAATCCTGTCATTGTAAAATGTAAATTGTGGTAATGGGTCTGGTAAGGCTTTTACAACCTTCAGACATTCTTTTGATTTACTGTATCACCCAATGAAAAAAGTATATAGCTCCCTTGCTAAGACTAGGAAGGGGGGCACTGTCCATCCACCTTCTGGTGTCTGTGTCAGAAACTTTCTCTGTCCCTTTTTATACTTTAATAAAACTCTGCTACACAAAAGCTCTTGAGTGATCAGCCTGGTCCCTGGTCCCAGAACTAAATCTTCTTCTTAGGAGATCATGAATCCAACATCGTTCACTGTAATTTATCATTATTTCATGTATATTATTAGTGTTTCCATGGAATGGTTTAATCAACCATCACCAGTGTTCCTGACAACCAAGTGAATTTAACAATATAATATCATGCTTTACTCTTAAGCAATCATTAAGTAATTCATATGTAATTTTACATTTCTTTTATAAAGGAATCAAAAAGATATCTTGTCCAAAATGTGATTTTAGCAGAAGTGTATATTTTCCTCTTTTCCAGCATGCTACTAAGTTTGGTTCAGTCTCTCAGTCATGTCTGAGTCTTTGCAACCTCATGGACTTCAGCATGTCAGGCTGCCTTGTCCCATCACCATCTCCCAAAACTGGCTCAAACTCACATCCATCGAGTCAGTGATGCCATCCAACCATCTCATCTTCTGTTGTCCACTTCTCCTCCTGCCTTCAATCTTTCTCAGCATCAGGGTCTTTTCCAGTGAGGCAGTTTGTCACATAAGGTAGCCAATGGCTTGGAGCTTCAGCTTCAGAATCAGTGAACACTTCCAATGAACACTCAGTACTGATTTCCTTTAGGATTGCCGGATTTGATCTTGCAGTCTAAGGGACTCTCAAGAGTCTTGGCCAACACCACAGTTCAAAAGCATCAATTCTTCAGCACTCACTTTTCTTTATGGTCCAAGTCTCACATCCACACATGACTACAGGCAAAACCATAGCTTTGACTAGATAGATCTTTGTTGGCAAAGTAATGTCTCTGCTTTTTAATATGCTGTCTATATTTCTCATAGCTTTTCATCCAAGGAGCAAGTGTCTTTTAATTTCATGGCTAGAGTCACCATCTGCAGTGATTTTGGAGCCCAAGAAAATAGTGTTTCCCCATCTATTTGCCATCAAGTTTCGGGACCGGATGCCATGACCTTAGTTTCTTGAATGTTGAGTTTTAAGCCAGCTTTTCCACTATTTTCTTTCACTTTATCAAGAAGCTCCACAGTTCCTCTTTGCTTTCTGCCATAAGGGGAGACCTTATGCATATTTGAGGTTATTCATATTTCTCCCAGCAATCTTGATTTCTGCTTGTGCTTCATCCAGCCCAGCATTTCACATGATGTACTCTGAATATAAGTTAAGTAAGCAGGGTGACAATGTACAGCCTTGACATACTCCTTTCCTGATATGACACCAGTCTGTTGATCCATGTCCAGTTCTGTCACTTTTGACGTGACTCCTTTCCTGCTTTGACACCAGTCTGTTGTTCCATGTCCAGTTCTAACTGTTACTTCTTAACCATACAGATTTCTCAGGAGGCAGGTAAGACGATCTGGTATTCCCATCTCTTTAAGAATTTCCCACAGTTTGTTGTGATCCACACAGTCAAAGGCTTGGGCATAGTCAATAAAGCAGAAGTTTTTCTAGAACTCTCTTGCTTTTTTCTATGATCCAGAGGATGTGGGCAATTTGATCTCTGGTTCCTCTGCCTTTTCTAAATCCAGTTTGAACATCTGGAAGTTCTCAGTTCAGGTATTGTTGAAGCCTCGCTTGGGGAATTTTGAGTATTAATTTGCTAGCATGTGAGATGACTGCAACTGTATGGTAGTTTGAACATTCTTTGGCATTGCTTTTTTTGGGATTGGAATGAAAAGTGACCTTTTCCAGTCCTGTGGCCACTGCTGAGTTTTCCAAATTTGCTGGCATTTTGAGAGCAGCACTTTCTTTTTTTTTTTTTTTTTTTTTATTTTTTTAATTTTATTTTATTTTTAAACTTTACATAACTGTATTAGATTTGCCAAATATCAAAATGAATCCGCCACAGGTTTACATGTGTTCCCCATCCTGAACCCTCCTCCCTCCTCCCTCCCCATTCCATCCCTCTGGGTCGTCCCAGTGCACCAGCCCCAAGCATCCAGTATCGTGCATCGAACCTGGACTGGCAACTCATTTCATACATGATATTTTACATGTTTCAATGCCATTCTCCCAAATCTTCCCACCCTCTCCCTCTCCCACAGAGTCCATAAGACTGTTCTATACATCAGTGTCTCTTTTGCTGTCTCGTACACAGGGTTATTGTTACCATCTTTCTAAATTCCATATATATGCGTTAGTATACTGTATTGGTGTTTTTCTTTCTGGCTTACTTCACTCTGTATAATAGGCTCCAGTTTCATCCACCTCATTAGAACTGATTCAAATGTATTCTTTTTAATGGCTGAATAATACTCCATTGTGTATATGTACCACAGCTTTCTTATCCATTCATCTGCTGATGGACATCTAGGTTGCTTCCATGTCCTGGCTATTATAAACAGTGCTGCGATGAACATTGGGGTACTCGTGTCTCTTTCCCTTCTGGTTTTTTCAGTGTGTATGCCCAGCAGTGGGATTGCTGGATCATAAGGCATGTCTATTTCCAGTTTTTTAAGGAATCTCCACACTGTTCTCCATAGTGGCTGTACTAGTTTGCATTCCCACCAACAGTGTAAGAGGGTTCCCTTTTCTCCACACCCTCTCCAGCATTTATTACTTGTAGACTTTTGGATTGCAGCCATTCTGACTGGCGTGAAATGGTACCTCATAGTGGTTTTGATTTGCATTTCTCTGATAATGAGTGATGCTGAGCATCTTTTCATGTGTTTGTTAGCCATCTGTATGTCTTCTTTGGAGAAATGTCTATGTAGTTCTTTGGCCCCTTTTTTGATTGGGTCATTTATTTTTCTGGAGTTGAGCTGTAGGAGTTGCTTGTATATTCTCGAGATTAGTTGTTTGTCAGTTGCTTCATTTGCTATTATCTTCTCCCATTCTGAAGGCTGTCTTTTCACCTTGCTAATAGTTTCCTTTGATGTGCAGAAGCTTTTAAGGTTAATTAGGTCCCATTTGATCCTCTACATAGAAAACCCTAAAGACTCCACCAGAAAATTACTAGAACTAATCAATGACTATAGTAAAGTTGCAGGATATAAAATCAACACACAGAAATCCCTTGCATTCCTATACACTAATAATGAGAAAACAGAAAGAGAAATTAAGGAAACAATTCCATTCACCATTGCAACGGAAAGAATAAAATACTTAGGAATATATCTACCTAAAGAAGCTAAAGACCTATATATAGAAAACTACAAAACACTGGTGAAAGAAATCAAAGAGGACACTAACAGATGGAGAAATATACCATGTTCATGGATTGGAAGAATCAATGTAGTGAAAATGAGTATACTACCCAAAGCAATCTATAGATTCAATGCAATCCCTATCAAGCTACCAACAGCATTCTTCACAGAGCTAGAACAAATAATTTCACAATTTGTATGGAAAAACAAAAAACCTCGAACAGCCAAAGCGATCTTGAGAAAGAAGAATGGAACGGGAGGAATCAACCTACCTGACTTCAGGCTCTACTACAAAGCCACAGTTATCAAGACAGTATGGTACTGGCACAAAGACAGAAATATAGATCAATGGAACAAAATAGAAAGCCCAGAGATAAATCCACGCACATATGGACACCTTATCTTCGACAAAGGAGGCAAGAATATACAATGGATTAAAGACAATCTCCTTAACAAGTGGTGCTGGGAACTCTGGTCAACCACTTGTAAAAGAATGAAACTAGAACACTTTCTAACACCATACACAAAAATAAACTCAAAATGGATTAAAGATCTAAACGTAAGACCAGAAACTATAAAACTCCTAGAGGAGAACATAGGCAAAACACTCTCTGACATACATCACAGCAGGATCCTCTATGACCCACCTCCCAGAATATTGGAAATAAAAGCAAAAATAAACAAATGGGACCTAATTAACCTTAAAAGCTTCTGCACATCAAAGGAAACTATTAGCAAGGTGAAAAGACAGCCTTCAGAATGGGAGAAGATAATAGCAAATGAAGCAACTGACAAACAACTAATCTCGAGAATATACAAGCAACTCCTACAGCTCAACTCCAGAAAAATAAATGACCCAATCAAAAAAGGGGCCAAAGAACTACATAGACATTTCTCCAAAGAAGACATACAGATGGCTAACAAACACATGAAAAGATGCTCAGCATCACTCATTATCAGAGAAATGCAAATCAAAACCACTATGAGGTACCATTTCACGCCAGTCAGAATGGCTGCAATCCAAAAGTCTACAAGTAATAAATGCTGGAGAGGGTGTGGAGAAAAGGGAACCCTCTTACACTGTTGGTGGGAATGCAAACTAGTACAGCCACTATGGAGAACAGTGTGGAGATTCCTTAAAAAACTGGAAATAGAGAGCAGCACTTTCACAACATCATCTTCTAGGATTTGAAATAGCTCAACTGGAATTCTATCACACCCACTAGCTTTGTTCTTAGTGATGCTTCCTAAGGCCCACTTGACTTCACATTCCAGGATGTCTGGCTCTAGGTGAGTGATCACACCATTGTGATTATCTGGGTCATTAAGAATTTTTTTGTATAGTTCTTCCGTGTATTATGCCACCTTTTAAAATATCTTATGCTGCTGTTAGATCCATACTGTTTCTACCCTTTTATGCCCATCTTTGCATGAAATGTTCCTTTGGTATCTCTAATTTTCTTGAAGAGATCTCTAGTTTTTCCCATTCTAGTGTTTTCCTCTTTTTCTTTGCACTGATCACTGAGGAAGGCTTTCTTATCTTTCCTTGCTATTCTTTGGCACTCTGCATTCAGATGGGTATATCTTTCCTTTTCTCTCCTTTGCCTTTCACTTCTCTTCTTTTCTGTTTTTTGTAAGGCCTCCTCAGACAACCATTTTGCCTTTTTGCATTTCTTGTTCTTAGGGATGGTCTTGATCACTGCCTCCTGTACAATGTCATGAACATCCATCCATAGTTCTTCAGGCACTCTGTCTATCAGACCTAATCCCTTGAATCTATTTGCCACTTCCACTGTATAATCATAAGGGATTTGAATTAGGTCACACCTGAATGGTCTAGTGGTTTTCCCTACTTTTTTCAGTTTAAGTCTGAATTTTTCAATAAGGAGCTCATGATCTGAGCCACAGTCAGCTCCTGGTCTTGTTTGTTTCTGACTGTATAGAGCTTCTCCATCTTCGACTACCAACAGTATTATCAATCTGATTTTGGTATTGAGCATCCAGTGATGTCTACGTTCAGAGTCATCGCTTGTGTTGTTGGAAGAGGGTGTTTGCTATGACTAGTGTATTATCTTGACAAAGCTGTTAGCCTCTGCCCTGTTTCAATTTGTATTCCAAGGCCAAATTTATCTGTTACTCCAGGTGTGTCTTGACTTCCTACTTTTGCATTCCAGTCCACCATGATGAAAAGGACATCTTTTTTGTGTGTTAGTTCTAGAAGGTCTGTAGATCATCATAGAACCTTTCTACTTCAGCTTCTTTGGCATTAGTGGTTGGGGCATAGACTTGGATTACTGTAATATTGAATGGTTTGCCTTGGAAACAGAGATCATTCTGTTATTTTTGAGACTACACCCAAGTATTGTATTTTGGACTCTTTTATTGACTATGAGAGTTACTCCATTTCTTCTAAGGAATTTTTGCCTAAAGTAGTAGATACAATGGTCATCTGAATTAAATTCCCCCATTCTGGTCCATTTTAGTTCACTGATTGCTATAATGTTGATGTTCACTCTTCCCATCTCCTGTTTCACTACTTCCAATTTACCTTGATTCTTGGACCTAACATTCCAAGTTCCTATGCAATAGTGTTCTTTACAGCATTGGTCTTTACTTCCATCACCAATCACATCTACACCTGGGTGTTGTTTTCCCTTTAGTTAAGCCTCTTCTTTCTTTCTGGAGTTATTTCTCCACTCTTCTGCAGTAGCATATTGGGCACCTATTGACCTGCGGAGTTCAACATGCTGCTAAAGTGACAGAAATGAAGTTCAAAGATGAGAAATATCTGTAACAGAAGTGAGAATTAGATCACATCTATGAACTAGGGGTTTTGGTGAATTTGTGGAAGGCATAAAGTAAAATATTTGTGATTTCACTAAAGGATAAGCCCTAGCAGAGGAATCTATAGACCAGAAATATAAAAGAGAAGTCTGCATAGGAATTCTGAGCTTCTGAGAGGACCCCAACTCTCTGTTCCGTACTCACCCAATCTAAGGTAAGTCTTGACAAGTAACAGACTTTGTTCGTATGGCCATAGTGTGACATCAGACTGCTGATTCAAAGGAAGGTCAATTAGAGAACCAGACCATGTGATGGCAGAAGATAGTAGCTTTTGTATTATCAATCTAGTTTGGGAATTGTAATAATGAATGAACAAGTAAAATCAAGACAGCTCGCATTAAAGCATCAGTACACTGAGACTGTTATACAACAACAAAATTTTTTTAAATTATAGATATATGCAATAACATAGATTTTCTTAGGAAAAAATAAAAGCAGCTAAATTATGATCCATTTCTATTCTTTTTCCAAGGGCTTTGGAATATCCCTCTTGGGAACAAAAAAAGTGCAGATGACCCAGTCTAGCTTTGTGAAGTGGACCTTCAAATGATAGGATAATTATATTTTTTAATGCTTGTATATTTTAAACAAATGTTTAAACCAAAAAAGTGTTTAAACCAAGCATCCAACTGAATAGCTTCTCCTTGATATATGTTATAGTCTATCCCAGGAGCTAATCTTCATGATAAAAAGAACAGGACTATAGGTAACTTTACGTGTATAATGCTTGCAATTATCATTAAAGAACCTTAAGAATGTGAGTTGTGTGCTGTAGCCATCTAAGCCCCAATGTCTCCTGGGCTCATTGTAAGATTAAAAATGAGTGATATATTCTTGCTGCATTCTATGTATTTGTGCTGTCTTATTCATCTCAATTTTATAAATATTTCAGAGATACTTATTCAAGACCTCATGTGTGTAAGCTGCAGTGTTGCAAAGTTATGCTCATTACTGCAAAAGATAGAGACTAAGACATCTAATTTATATTTTAAAAAAATGGCTTGTGGTCCCCAAATAAGTATTATATTGGGTTGGCTAAAAAGTTTGTTTTGTTTTTTCTCTAAGGTGTTAGTGAAAAACCCAAACAAACTTTTTTGGCCAACCAACAGAAGACCAAATGTGACCTAAGAAATATGAAAGAACTGACTAAACATTGCTATCTTCTTCAGTATAATATGGAAATGCATTATGAATGCTGTAATATATGAGAAAAGCTTTGGATGAAGGACACCATTTGAGTTGCAAATAAAGATGAATGTATTGTCAATAAACAGTGTATATTCTCTGTGGACAGACTTGTATTAGCAAATGCATGTAGCTGTGTAACTTCAGGGTGTCTGGAAAGCTTTTTGAAACTCTTTTTGGGTATAAGACAAGGTCCATTAGGAGAATTGTGGGGTCAGTGACTTCTGAGTTAAACCAAGATATTATTTGAAAGGACCATATAATAGATGGTGAGAAAATCAGGCAGCAATCAGGAGGATAGAAATGGAGGTTGAGGTAGAGATAGAAAGATATGCAATAGTGATACAGTAAGTTAGAAAGATGTAATACAGGGAGGTGTGGATATAGATACAGATGTCTATGAATGTATGTATATGTATTTCATGTAATCTGGACATACACATGAACAAATAAATATATGCATGACTACATCTACAGAGCTAAATACAAATACTGTATTTGTATAGTATCTATCAGCAATGTCAATCCTTTAAAAGTTATTGAAAAGGGATATGATTTAATCATAGTTCTGTCTATGAAGTATAACCTGGCAACTATGTTTAGGACTTTTGAGTACCAACATGATAAAAGGAAAGTTTTGCAAAAGACAGAGGCAGAGAGCTTGTAGGATAAGGTCCTCAGTGCATCAGTAAGTAGGTGTATGGAATTTCAGTGTTGTAAAAGGAAAGGCAGGAGTGGACCCAAAGATAGGTCTCTCATTGTACTTAGAGTATAGAGTGAGATGAAAACTAATGTTAAAGGACTTGAGAACACAAAAATATCCAAAATCTTGCTCATTTTTCTGTCTTTTCCAGCCACCCACTAGGCACTATGACATTATATCAAGTTAACGTTATTTGAACTTTTGTAATATGCACTCAAAATCATGTAAACACTGTATGCCAGAAAGACTTATATATTACTGATTTATTTAAAAGTTTCCCTTTAAAAAATCTAGCAAGATTGACCATTTCCTTCCTATTCTGCCACTTTTCTTCTTTAAGCCCATCCCAATTAAATTCTGCAGTCTCATCTAGCTTTCTAATTAGTGAAGGTTTTCAGATTATCCTACAAAATACAGGGACAACTGGGAAGTGACATCATAGACAGTGAGAGCCAATTCCCTCTTTTTGTTGCTCATGGACAATGACTGGGCTAAGAGCATCCTCTTAACATTTGACTCTCCCTTCACTGTCTTAACTTGCTTCTCATTTTTTTCTTCATTGCTTTTCCCATTTCTTTTTATTTCTCTCTGGTATATGACTGTTGAATACCCATGGTGATTGGGGAATTCACCATGTCCCAAATAAAGTGGACTGAAAGACCTTTTGGTCTGCAGCAGAATTCTTGTGATTTACATCATTTCATTCAAACACATTGCATACAGTGTGGATTTATATGCAGTTGAGTCTCCAGGCTGTGCAGCTATATTACTATCAAAGACAACAGAGTCAAATCCTATTAGAGGAACATTATTATTTCAGTGCCTAATCATTTTATAAATCTACATTATAGAATACACAAGTATGTAAAATATTTTAATCTGTTTCCTGCTTCAGTTATTCTAATGCGACATGAAAATTGTTGAAACTTCCTTATGTTTTTGAACACTATACATGAACATCTTAAGGAGTATGTTAGTACTGACAACTTAAGTCAAAACACTAATTATAACTGTAAAAAACCTTGAACCCTAACCCAATCTGAACCACATATAATCTGCACAATTTTGTGACTATTTCAGTAAAAAAAAAAAAAAAAAAAAAAAAACTGATAATAGTATGAGATCTAAATATTTCTCTTTAATACTTTTGTCAGTGAATCTATAACTTTCTTATTTCTCAGGCTGTAGATGATTGGATTTAACAAGGGAATTATGACAGTGTAAAATAGAGAATCCATCATATCTTGATCATCTGCCTGTGTGGATCCAGGGCGCATATACATGAAGAGAAGAGTCCCATAGTATAAAGAGACAGATAGGAGGTGGGCTCCACAGGTGGAGAAGGCCTTTCTTATGCCTTGTACAGACTTATTTTTCAAAACCGTATGTAGAACAAGTGTATAAGAGATAAGAACAGTCATAATGCTACACACCTGTATTGACCCAGAGGAAATAAATACCATTAGGACATTAATTGAAGGGTCAATACAAGAAATCCTAAACAATGGCATGATGTCACAGTAAAAGTGATGTATTATGTTAGACTTACAGAAGGTTAACCTGAACAAAGCACCTACATGAATCATGGGATGAATAAGCCCTGCCACAAATGATGAGACTAACAGCTGGATGCATAGTTTGTTGGTCATAATCACTGGATACAGTAATGGTTTGCATATGGCCACATAGCGATCATATGCCATTGTTGCAAGCAGAAAGCATTCCGTGGTTCCACCAAATGCAAAGGAAAGAAATTGTAACATGCATTCAGAGAGAGATATCATTTTACTCCTGGCAAAAAAATTGACTAGCATCTTGGGGGTCACTGTGGCTGATATCCAAGAATCCACAAAGGCTAAACTCCCAAGGAAGAAGTACATGGGGATGTGAAGGTGAGGGTCATTGTAGATAAGATAAATTAGTCCAAGGTTTCCCACAGTGGTGATGAGGTATATCACCAAGAACAACAAGAACAGGGGGATTTGCCACTCCAATTGATGCGGAAGTCCGGTGAGAACAAACATTGACAGCAGTGTTGCATTTTTAGGATCCATGCTCCCTGAAATGAAATGCAGTAAATGTAAGATATAAGTAGATGTAAATGACCCCATGGACTGTATCCCCCCAGGCTTTTTCATGGGGATTCTCCAGGTAAGAATACTGGAGTGGGTTGCCATGCCCACATCCAGGGCACCTTCCCAACTCAGGGATCGAACCTAGATCTCCCATATTGCCAGTGGATTCTTTACTCTCTGAGCCCCCAGGGAAACCCAAGTAGATGTAAGCTTTATAAAAAGAGTATTGGGAGAAAGTAATTGAAACAAAGTCATACACTTATCAGAGTGCCTTAAATGTATTTAGTACTAGCATGCCCACTCCAGTATTCTTACTTGGGTAATCCCACAGAGGAGCCTGGTGGGCTACAGTCCATGGGGTCACAAAGTGTTGGACGCGACATAGCAACTAAACAACAACAACAAATAGCAATGGAAACTAATTTTGGAAATTGGTGTAGTGGAAAATGAAATTATTGCATTAAAAATGTGGGAGAATGAAAGGATGTAGAAAAAAGAAAAAGACTGTAAACATTAGCTAGATTTACGGAGATAACTGAATGTGTGAGGGACATTCTGTCTAGGATATGGATGAGATTCCAGGGAAAAGAAATTAGAAATATTACAAAATAATTTGGATGTCATGTAAAGGATCTTGAACTTTGTCAGACAGAAGGCATGCACTGGGTATTTTTAATACAAGAAGCCACATTATATTTTTTAAAATAAATATTTGGTAGTGTTGAAAAAACTCTGTAGGGAAGGGAAACTAGTGTCAGGTATACTAATTAGGGAGCTGATACTCTTATTAAATTGTTCTCAAATCAGAATACACATCAAAATTGGTGAAATATTTGTACTAAATACAGATTATACAGTATTATTGTAAATGTATGTTCAAGAGGGCAAGAATGAAGCTCAACAATCTGCATTTCAAAAATACCCTCCAGTTGATTCAAATTCATGTGAAGCTCTGATCTCTCTGGTGTAATTTACTACTAGCAAACCCATTCCAATATTCTTGTTTGGGAAATCCCACAGAGGAGCCTGGCGGGCTACAGTCCATGGGGTCACCCGTGATGAGGAGGGAAAAAAAGGTAGAAATAAATCAGAATGTAGAGTCACTAAGACTCAGTAACTTAGATGTGAAGGAGGTGGTCAGTGAAGGAGAAAGGAGACAGAGTTGGATAGATGGTCATCACAAATTGCATTTGAGAATTCAGATGTTTGGGCCACTTAGTGGAGAAAGCATCTTCTGAATATCCAGGTGGGATAGCTTACTAGTATGTTTGTTAGCACTTAATATAAACAATGACTTTGGAGTATTTGGATAACTGAAGGCATACTTATGAATGACCTAACCATTAGAAAGTGTGCATAAGGAAAAAAGAGGAGAATATAGAAAAAGAAATCAGCAAATTTTATTAAAGAAGTTTTGAAATAGATACATATCATTTTAGATCGCTGAAAATGATCCTCTTTTCTACTACATGAGTCTTGGTATCAGGCAAAGGCTACCACTTACTCTAGAAGTCAAAGGAGCCAGAAATACTTTTCCATCCCCTTGCAACTAGAGTAAGGGGACTTGATCTAGGCTTGAATAGTCAAACGTACTAACACTGGATTTGTAACATCAAGCATGGCGCAAAGGGACAGGAAAAAATGAATTTGGGTTGCAAAGTCAGCCAAGGCAGCCATATCAAGACCCTAGGAAATGCTTCTTGCATTTGTACCAGCTGCATTGTCAGTGTGAGCTGTGGCTTCTACAATTCAGCAGCTGCGATAGGAGCTCCTACTGAGCAAATGTGGAGATTTGATTTGGGCTGCTGTCTCACTGTATTGTTTTCTTCTGTTCCTGCCCATTTATCAGCAGATTCCTCCAATCTCCCTGGAATTTCTATGTAATAGTCAATTTCCATTCAGCTAACTAGTTTTCTGTTACAAACAAGTGCCCTAGCTTTAGCCAAAGAGAGATAAGGGAGAGACCAAAAACATACACTGAGCAGAGTAATCAGAGAAGCAGAAGGAAGAACTGGAGAGTTGAGTGTTGTAAACATTAAGAGAAAAAAGACACAAGGACATAATGAAGTGCAACACTGATTGGCAAAATGAATGCCCCCTTAGAACAAGAGGTGAACAATCATTGAATCTGGGAAGTGAGAGATTTTTAGTGTCTTTAGTGAGAGGAGTTCCCAATTCATGATAGAGTTGAGGCCAGAGAATAGTGAGAAATGAACGGGAAGCATCGCACATAACATGAGGAGAATGTTTTTGAGTACACCAAGAAAAAAATGGATAACAATTATAATTTTTCTACTTCCTATAGACAAAAGTTTTTTTTTTCTCCTGTAGAGTATTTAAATACGTATTTTCTAAAGTGTTTAGACACATGTTTTCTCGACCTTCCCTGGTGGCTCAGATGGTAAAGAATCTGCCTGAAGTGCAGTAAACCCGGGTTCAATCCCTAGGTTGGGAAGATCCCCTGGAGAAGGGAATGGCAACCCACTCCAGTATTCTTGCCTGGAAAATTCCATGGACAGAGGAGCCTGGCAGTCTACAGTCCATGGGATTGCAAAGAGTCAAACATGACTGAGGGACTAACACTTTCACTTTCTTTCACACTTTCTGAAGAGAGGAAGGCACCAACATGAGAATGAGGGTAGAAGTAGAAAGGAGCAATTGGGTGAGTTATTTAAAAAACAAGTCAAGAAATATAAAAAGCACAACAGAGACACGGATAGAAAACTGTAGGAAGGACAAGACAATGAAGACAGGTAGTATCAGATAAACACCAAGAAGGAAATATGGGGAAAATTTGCAGGTAAATATTTGTCTTAATCCTGGTTTTCATTAAATGTCAACACTGGGAATCCTTCTGTATTCTTTTTTTTCAAAATTCAAAGATTATCTTCCTAGGGAATTTGTGTGTGACACAGAGAATTTAATTTTAAAGTTTACCTTAGAAACTTTGACTGGTTTTAAATATATTAGCATTGCTGGAAAGTTCTTTCCATAATTAATTAAAAATTGATTTATGTGTTTTATTAGAGTGATTAGAGCTGATTTTCTCTAGAAATCCTGCTGTGTTTATTTGAGAGCATTTTCTTCCCCTCCAGTTTTTCTAGTAAAATAAAATTGAGCCAAAGACTGGAGCCTAATTCAAGTAATATAAATAACCAATGCCAGTAGTTCTAGTTGTCAAACATATTTAATTTGGAATAGGCTCCCTTCCTTGCAATTCCAAATTAAAGGATAATTGAAAATGCTCAAATTCAATATGTGTGTGGGTCTTTATTAAGTATAAACTTGGAAGGAGCAATAGGGGAACATTTTATGCATATTTCTTACAATATATATTAAAATACTGAATAAAAGTATTCTCAGAAGTAGGTGAGAGAATAGAGAAATTACTATGTAAGTGACTTACCTTAAAAGTTCAGTCAGCAACTGTGATTAATTAAGATGAATGAAACTTTTAATCAGAATACCCAGAAAAATTTCTTTTAGGAAACATGTGACCTATATTTAAAGCCAGTTTAAATTCTTTAAGATTTTAGTCCACCAAAACTTATGAAGTCTTTATAGTTATGTTACAAAGATAATGAATTATCATTGAGGGACAATTCAGTCGTACAGTTATTTTGCTTATCTAGATTTAGTCACAAAAATATGATATATAGATATTTCATATTGTTAATTTTTTTCACCTGCCTTTTTGGCATCTAGTAAGTCAATCTAAAATTATAGGTTTTACAGTATTCTGCCTGTTTTACCTAAGAATAATATGCCTTACAGAAGTTATTTCTCTTTTACCCATATCTTGTAAGAAATTATGGTGATCCTTTCAAAGAGGTAGGCTTTTTAAGTAGAAAATAATGCAATATCACTGGAATGATAATGACACAGGCCACAATTCCAATTCCTTGTACATTCATTTCCCAAGGTCAGGAAAATTTTGTTTATGTAAATTAGCTTTGAACAGAAGAGTCAACCAATTATATGAAAGTGTTCTTTTTAAACAGAAGAGGAAGGAATGAAGCACTAAAATTTTTTAATACCATGCATCAATTCCCTTTAGGACAAAACTAAGTTGTTCCTCTGGGCATTATAGATTTGAACCTGTAGGGAAAGTCCAGGTTGTTCCACAGGGCATTACAGACTCTAAAATCATAAACATCAAGTCATTGTAGACAATTCTAGTTTTAACAACTGAAACTGTATTTTATGTCGCTACCTTCCACAACAGATGACACTTCTGGCATGTTTATGCAAACTTCAATTCATCCACAAATTTTGATGCTCTGAGTGCTTTGATTAGTGTGGTCTTTTCTGAGCTGATTATACTGACCTGAATTATAGTATAATTCAATGAGGACAAAATTCTAGACTCCCTTTAGGAGCCAACTACAAGAAAGTTGTCCTCCTCATGGAAACTATAGCTCACATTCCAGATCTGCAAAGAACTCCCCACTCTACAGTGAAATTTTTGGAGAAAAATTTTACTAGACAAAGGTCAGGGGAAGGAGCAAAGATACAACAAAACAAAGGATCACAGTGGGAGGTGGCCTAGATCAGTGCTTCTCCAACTTTAATCCCTGTGAACCTCCTGGTGATTTTCTGAAAATGCATATTCTGTTTCAATAGGTCAGGGCTGGGTCCTGAGGGTCTTCATTTCTACCAAGGTGATGCCTCTAGACGTTTAGCATCCTCAGGGTTTTCCATCATTGGCAGGCCTAGCTTATCAGAGAACAAGATCATTAGTGAAGTTGGGGGTGGGAGTGGGGGGGATGGGAAAAAAAGGCAGATGGAGCTGACATGCAAACGAGGGAAGCAAAGAGGAGCCAGAATGGACATGGCAGGCCAGCATGGGTTGAATCACAGCATGGGAGACTAGGCTGGGGACTTTTATCTTTATCTCAAAGGAAAACTATTGAGGGATTTTGAACAGGGTGGTCACATGTTCAGATTTGCCTCTAATTATTAACAGAGTACTTGGCATACAGAATTCATTTACAAAAATAACATTATGTCAAAAGAGCATAATATGAAAATAGTAATATTGTACTTTGATATCTGAAGAGCAGAAAAATGTTTAACCTTGACTTGGGACATGACTGGCAGCTAGGGGAAAAAAGAAGCATATATTTTGGTAGATTCATTAATCGATTATAGTATTTCTTAGAATTGTGCCAGTGAAACCTTAAAAACAGGTGAAAAAATCATAGATAAAGGAGAGGTCACTGTGAGAACTCAGCAGTGTAAGAGGATAAAGTGAGCAGTATAATGTGCATTGGTAACTTCAACCTAAGCCACACCTGACTTAAGCACACTGCTCTCTTCAATTTCCTGTAATTACCTTTAAACTCTTTTTGTTGCCTAATTATTAGTACAAAAGTCTGTATCGCTACTTCCAATAGGAATAGTCTTTTCAATTTATTTTTTTTAGTTATTTTAATAGTTGGGTCATGGTATCTTATTGTGGTCTTCAGTTTCATATCCCCAAGAACAATGGTATGGAGTGTGTTTTTGTGTTCTTATTTGACATATATACATTTAGTTTAGTGACCTGTCTGTTTAAACTTTTTGTCCTTTTTAATGGAGCTATATGTTTTCTTATTATTAGGTTTCTAGAATTTTTTTTGCATCCAGTATACAAGGCTTTATCACATACATGATTTATAAATTTTTCTCTAGGGATTTTTATTTCTTTTCCTTCTACAAGATATCCCACTGGTCCATTATGCCGACTGGACCTAGGGAGCAAGAAATAACAACTGCTTTAGACTTACTGATAGACATTTGCCTACTAGAAGATGAGAAATAAATTCAAAAAATTTCAGGGTCCACTTAATTTAGTGAAATTCTTGAGATTCAGCTGTGTGGGCCATGTGGAATTATAATGTCATAAGGTATAGATACATTGTTGCATCTAGCACATCCTGCAACCAAAAAAAAAGCCTACCTTAGTAGGCTACTATGGATTTTAGAAGGAACATTATCCTTATTGAGTACAGTAAGACAACCACTTTATCAAGGGACCAGAAAAACTGCTTAATTTGGGCATGGCTCAGAACAGGCGAAAGATTTGCAAAAGACCTAGCCTTCTCTCCAAGCTGTGGTGCCACTTGGACCATACGATCCAGCAGAAACAGGAGCCTGAAGTGGTAGTGGAAGATAGGGATGCTCTTTGGAGCCTTTGGCAGGTCAAGATAAGTGCTAAACCTTAGGTTTGGAACAAAGCCTTCAGATCTGTTGCAGATAATAACTCTCCATGGGAGGAAGCATAACTTCATGGCAAATAGATGGGGGAAAAAATGGAAACTGTAACAGCCCATTTTCTTGGGCTCCAAAATCACTGCAGATGGTGATTGCAGCCATGAAATTAGAAGATGCTTGCTCCTTAGAAGAAAAACTACGATGAGCCTAGACAGTGACATTACATTGCCGACAAAGGTCTGTATAGTAAATTTCAGTTCAGTTCCGTCACTCAGTTGTGTCTGACACTTTGTGACCCCTTGGACTGCAGAAGACAGGCTTCCCTGTCCATCACCAACTCCCAGAGCTTGCTCAAACTCATGTCCATCAAGTCAGTGGTGCCATCCAACCGTCTCATACTCTGTCGTCCCTTTCTCCTCCTGCCTTCAATCTTTCCCAGAATCAGAGTCCTTTCCAATGAGTCAGTTCTTCACATCAGGTGGCCAAAGTATTGGAGTTTCAGCTTCATCATCGGTCCTTCCAATGAATATTTAGGAATGATTTCCTTTAGACTGACTGGTTGGATCTCTTTGAAGTACAAGGGACTCTCAAGAGTCTTCTCCAACACCACAATTCAAAGGCATCAATTCTTTGGTGCTCAACTTTCTTTATGGTCCAACTCTCACATCCATATATGACTACTGGAAAAATCATAGCTATGATTAGGCAGACCTTTGTTGGCAAAGTATTCTCTGTTTTTTAATATGCTGTCTAGGTTTGTCATAGCTTTTCTTCCAAGGAGCAAGTGTCTTTTAGTTTCATGGCTGCAGTCACCATCTACAGTGATTTTGAAGCCCCCCCAAAATATAAAGTTTCTCACTGTTTCCATTGTTTCCCCATCTATTTGCCATGAAGTGATGGGACTGGATGCCATGATCTTAGCTTTTTGAATGTTGAATTTTAAGCCAATATTTTCACTCTGCTCATTCACTTTCATCAAGAGCCTCTTTAGTTCTTCTTCACTTTCTGCCATAACAGTGGTGTCATCTGCATATCTGAGGTTATTGATATTTCTCCTAGCAATCTTGATTCCAGCTTGTGTTTCATCCAGCCCAGTGTTTCTCATGATGTACTCTGTGTATAAGTTGAATAAGCATGGTGACAATATATAGCCTTGATGTACTTTTTCCAAATTTGGAACCAGTCCATTGTTTCATGTCTAGTTCTAACTGTTGCTTCTTGACCTGCATATAGATTTCTCAGGAGGCAGGTAAGATGATGTGGTATCCCCATCACTTTAAGAATTTTCCACAGTTTATTGTGATCCACACAAAGGTTTTGGCATAGTCAATAATGCAGAAGTAGATGTTTTTCTGGAACTCTCCTGCTTTTTCAAGGATCCAGCGGATGTTGGCAATTTGATCTCTGGTTCCTCTGCCTTTTCTAAATCCAGCTTGAACAAATGGAAGTCATTGTTCATATGCTATTGAAACCTTGCTTGGAGAATGTGAGTGTTCCTTTGCTAAGGTGAGAGATGAGTGCAACTGTGCAGTACTTTGAGCATTCTTTGGCATTGCCTTTTTTGGGATTGGAATGAAAACTGATCTTTTCCAGTCCTGTGGCCTCTGCTGAGTTTTCCAAATTTGCTGGCATATTGAGTACAGCTATTTAACAGCATCATCTTTTAGGATTTGAAATAGCTAAACTGGAATTCCATCACCTTCACTATTTTCATTTGTGGTGATGCTTCCTAAGGCCCACTTGACTTCGCATTTCAGGATGTCTAGCTCTAGGTGAGTGATCACACCATCATGGTTATCTGGGTCATGAAGATCTTTTCTGTATAGTTCTTCTGTATATTCTTGCCACCTCTTCTTCATATCTTCTGCTTCTTAAGTCCATACTGTTTTTGTCCTTTATTGTGCCCATCTTTGCATGAAATGTTCCTTTGATATCTCTAATTTTCATGAAGAGAACTCTAGTCTTTCCCATTCTTTTTTTTTTTCCTATTTCTTTGAATTGATCACTGAAAAAGGCTTTCTTATCTCTCCTTGATGTTCTTTGGAACTCTGCAACCAAATGGGTATATCTTTCCTTTTCTCTTTGCCTTTTGCTTCTCTTCTTTTCTCAGCTATTTGCAAGGCCTCCTCAGACAATCATTTTGCCTTTTTGTATTTCATTTTCTTGAGGATGGTCTTGATCACTGCCTCCTGTACAATGTCACGAACCTCTGTTCATAGTTCTTCAGGCACTCTATCAGATCTAATCCTTTGAATCTATTTGTAACTTCTACTGTATAATCATAAGATTGATTTAGGTCATACCTGAATGGTCTAGTGGTTTTACCTACTTTCTTCAATTTAAATCTGAATTTTGCAATAAGGAGTTCATGATCTGAGCCACAGGCAGATACCAGTCTTGTTTTCACTGACTGTAAAGAGCTTCTCCATCTTTGGCTGCAAACAATATAATCAATATGATTTTGGTATTAACCATTTGGTGATGTCATGTGTAGAGTTATCTCTTGTGTTGCTGGAAGAAGGTGTTTGCTGTGACCAATGCATTATCTTGGCAAAACTCTGTTAACCTTTCCCCTGTTTCATTTTGTACTCAAAGGCCAAATTTGCCTGTAACTCCAGATATCTCTTGACTTCCTACTTTTGCAATCCAGTCCCCTATGATGAAAAGGACAGCTTTTTTGTGTGTTAGTTCTAGAAGATCTTGTAGGTCTTCATAGAACTGCTGTATAGTCAAAGCTATGGTTTTTCCAGTAGTCATGTACAGATTTGAGAGTTGGACCATAAAGAAGGCTGAGCACCAAAGAATTGATTAAATGCTTTCGAAATTTAATGCTGGAGAAGGCTCTTAAGATTATCTTGGCCAGCAAGTTGATCAAACCAGTTAATCCTAAAAGAAATCAACCTTGAATATTCATTGGAAGGACTGATGCTGAAGTTGACTCTCCAATACTTTGCACACCTGATGTGAAGTGCTGACACATTAAAAAAGACCCTGATGCTGGGAAAGATTGAGGGCATGAGAAAAATAGGGTGACAGGGTGAGATGGTTGGATGGCATCATTAACTCAATGGACATGAGTTTGAACAAACTCCTGGAGACAGTGAAGGACAGGCAAACCTGGCATGCTGCAGTCCATGGGGTTGCAGAGTTGGATGTAATGGAGCCATTGAATAGCAGCATGTGAAGAACAGCTATTAGCCTGCCCTGTGCCTTATTAGAGGCTTCCCTGGTGGCTCAGACTGAATGCTTATCAACGGGTCATCAGTTTTACATGGCATCTGAGCTGCCTTTCCTGAATTGGGTGTTGTATGATCGCCAGGCCATTAAATTGGGAATACACTGTCACACCATTATTAAATGTACAAGTTCTAGCCTGAGCAAGCCTTGAAGGTACCAGTAATGTCTATGAAGAAGCAACCCAAATGCCCATGTTTCCCATGCCTGCTGCACTGGATTCTCTATCCCAGCCTGCACTTGTGGCCCAATAGCAGGGGTAGGGATTGCGTATAATTAACAGAGAAATAGAAGACCTGGATCTGGTTTACCAATGGTTCTGCATCATATGCAGACACCATCCTAATGTGGACTATTCTAACACTACTCCCGCTCTGTGACTTCCCTGGCAGACAGTGTGATGGAATATTTTCCCAATGGACAGAACTTGGATACCTGATAGCTTATTTGCCTGTAAAGATAAATGGCCAGGTATGTGATTATATAGTGATTCTTGGGCTTTAACCAATAGTTTGGCCAGATGGTAAGGGACTTTGAAGCAATAATATTGGAAAATTGATGGCAAGGATAGCTGAGGAAGAAGTAGGTGGACATTTCCCTCTAAATAGGAAAAATCATAAAGATATTTGTGTCCAATGTGAATGCTCACTGAAGGATGACTTCAGCAGTGGAGGACTTTCATAATGAAGTAGACAGGATGACCCAGTCATGGATACCAGTCAACATTTTTCTTCAGCCACCCTGGTCATCACCAAATGGACTCAAAGGGGACCATGGCGGCAGGAATAAAGTTTACCTGTGGGATCAGCAACATGGGCTTCTACTCACCATGGCCAGCCTGGCCATGGCCACATCTTAGTGCCCAGTCTGCCAGCAGAGACCAACAATGAGTCCTTGATAGTGTACTGTTTATCGAGGTGATCAGCTAGCTTCCTGGTGACAGATTGATTACACTGGACAATTTTCCATTGTGGAAAGATCAGTGTTTTGTCCTTACTAGAATAAATACTAACGCTAGATACTGATTTTCCTTCCCTTCAGACTGTGTTTCTGCCAAAACAACTATCTGTGGACTTACAAGATTACTTATCTACTGCTCAGCTTACTTCAACAGCAAATGAAAAGTGGTGATGGCCCCATTACTATTGAGTTCACTTGTTTTACCCGGTTCCCCTTCATTCTGAAGCTGTTAGATTGAGAGAATGTCAGAACGGCCTTTTATAACCCAGTTACAGTACTTCCTGGATGGACAGTACCATAGGTGATCAAGGTTCTTCAGAGGGCTGTGTGCTTTTAAAATCAGTACTGTTTTTCAGATAGCTAGGATTCATAGGTAAAAAATCAAGAAGTAGAAATAGAAATGGCACCACTCAGTATTACACCTAGAGATCCATTAGACAAGTTAACTTCATTTTCCAAGATATTATGCTCAGAGGTTGAGAGTCCTATAGCCAGAGGGAAGACTACTTCCACCAGCACACACAGCAGTGATTCCATTGAGTAGGATCTTAAGAGTGCTACTGGGCCACTTTGGGCTCCTCATTCCTCTGAATCATCAGGCAAGGAAGGCTAAGTCACCAGAAGTGACTGATTCTGACTACCAAGGGAAATTGGACTACTGCTCCATAACGGGATAAAGAAAATTGTGTCTTGAAAAAGAAAATCCCTCAGAGCATCTCTTAGAAGTACTAGTCTCTGAAACTTATTTCAATGGCAAACTTCAACAAATGAAGCAACATGAATGAATCTAGAGATTGTCATCCTGAATAAAGTAAATTAGACAGAGAAAGATAATTATGATATCACTTAGATGTAGAATCTTGAAAAAGCCTACAAATTAATTTATCTATAAAACAGAAATAGAGTTACAGATTTAGAAAACAAACTTATAGTTACTAGGGGGTAAAAGGAAAGGGATAAATTGGAAGATTGGGAATGTCACATGCACACTAACATATATGAAACAGATAACTAATAAGGACCTACTATATAGCACAGAGAACTCTATTTAATACTCTGTAATGACCTACATTGGAAAAGAATCTTAAAAAGAGTGGATATGTGTATAACTAAGTCACTAAGTGTTTGCTGTACTGCAGACACTAACATAACATTGTAAATCAGCTATTGTTATTGTTGTGTTGTTAAGTCATGTCTGACTCTTTTGCAACCCCATGGACTGTAGCCCACCAGGTTCCTCTGTCCATGGGATTTCCCAGGTAAGAATACTGGAGTAGGTTGCCATTTCCTTTTCTGAGAGATCTTCCCAACCCAGGGATTGAGCCCTCATTTTCTGCATTGACAGGTGACTTGTTTACAGCTGAGCCACCAGGGAAGCCCCCAATAATTTTTTTTTTAATTGGGTAGAACTCGAATTTTCTAGACTCTTTGAGAATGATGATTTGGGTCACCCCACCAGATAAAGAATAGTGACTAACTATAGTACTTTATGAAAGTAAAGGGAAAATGGATTTGGAAGTGGAAGAAGGTAGTTATAAATACCATGAGATTAGCTGCAAAATGCCTTGAGTATTTCTTCCTCACTTTGATAAGAGTACATTATGGTGTATGTGTTCGTGCTTGTGTACAACAAATGTCTTACTTTTACCTACACTATTATTCCCTTATCATAAGATGTATTGAGTAAATATCTTATGATTAATCATTGTCAATTTAACATCATTGTATTTCAGTTACAAGATATTAAAGAGCAAATATTTTCCCTCTTAGTGCCTTTTAAAATAATTTATTTACTTATTTTATTTACTTATTTGTGGCTACACTGGGTCTTCGTTGCTGCAGGTCTTCTGTGCAGGCCTTCTCTAGTTGCGGCCAACAGGGACTACTCTTCCTTGAGGTGCATGAGCTTTTTATTGTGGCGACTTCTCTTTTTGCGCAGCTCAGGCACCAGAGTGCACTGGCTTCAGTAGTTGTGGGTCACAGGCTTAGTTATCCCGTGGCATGTGGAATCTTCCTGCACAGGGATTGAACCCATGTCCCTTGCATTGGGCAGGCAGATTCTTAACCACTGGACTGCCAGGGAAGCCCCTTTTTGATGCATTTTTGATTGTACACAACACAATTGCATCATTATTGGTAAAATTATACCCTTACTGTTATCCTTATTTTAAATTTAATTATAATTTTTAAAAAGTGTTTATGGGTGCCAAGTTGACAGTGGGTACACTTGAAGATCTACAAGACTTCCTAGAACTAATACCGAAAAAAATGTATGTCCTATTCATAGGGGATTAGGATGTAAAAGTAGGAAGTAAAGAGACACCTGGAGTAGCAGATAGATTTGGCCTTGGGGCACAAAATGAAGCAAGGCAAAGGCTAACAGAATTCTGCCAAGAGAACCCATTGATCATAATAAACACCCTTTTTCAACAACACAAGAGATGACTTTAAATATAGACATCATCAAATGGTCAATACTGAAATGAAATTGATTACATTCTTTGTAGCCAAAGATGGAGAAACTGTATTCAGTCAGAAAAAACAAGACCTGGAGCTGACTGTGGGTCAGATCATCAGCACTTTGTAGAAAACTTCAGGCTTAAACTAAAGAAAGTGGAGAAAACCACTAGGCCAGTCAGCTATTACTTAAATCAAATCCCCTCTGAATACACAGTGGAGGTGACGAATAGATTCAAGAGATTAGGTCTAGTAAACAGAGTGCCTGAAGAACTATGGACAGGGGTTCATAATATTGTACAGGAGTCAGTGAGCAAAGCCATCCCAAAGAAAAATGCCAGAAGCCAAAGTAGTTGTCTGAGGAAGCTTTACAAATAGCTGAGGAAAGAAGAGAAGCCAAAAGTAAGGGATAAAGGGAAAGCCACTCTCAATTAAATGCAGAGAATAGCAAGAAGAGACAAGAAGGCCTTCTTCAATGAACAATGCAAAGAAATAGAGGAAAACAACAGAATGGGAAAGACTAGAGATCTCATCAAGAATATTGGAAATATCAAAGAAACATTTCATCTAAAAATGGGCACAATTAAGGACAGAAATGATAAAGACCTAACAGATGCAGAAGAGATCAAGAAGAGATGGCAAAAATATACAGAAAAGATCTTAATGACCCAGATAACCACAATGGTGTGGTCAGTCACCCAGAGCCAGACATTCTGGAGTGTGAAGTCAAGTGGGCCTTAGGAATCACTGCTGCCAATAAAGCTAGTGGAGGTGACAGAATTCCAGCTATTTAAAATCCTAAAAGATGATACTATTAAAGTGCTGCACTTAATATGTCTGCAAATTTAAAACCCAGAAGCAGCCACAGGACTAGAAAAGGTCAGTCCTCATCCCAATTCCCAAGAAGGGCAGTACTAAAGAATGTTCAGACTACTGGACAATTATACTCGTCTCCCATGCTAGTAAGGTTATGCTCAAAATCCTTCAAGCTAGGCTTCAGCATTTCATGAACTGAGAACTTCCACATGTCCAAGCTGGGTTTAGAAAAGGCCAAGGAACCAGAGATCAAATTGCCAACATGCGCTGGATCATAGTAAAGGAAGGGAATTCCAGAAAAACACACATGTGGGATCTTCCCAGACCAGAGATTGAGCCAGTATCCTCTGCATTGCAAGGTGCAGTCTTAACCACTGGACAGGCTGGGTAGCCCTATTTGAACACTCTATAGGATAATATTGTGAAACTTCTCAACAGCATCAGATATTGATGAGAAAAAAATGTTTATAAATGTACATAAAGAGAAAGGAACTGTGGAGACTTTTAAATCTCTAGGTTAAGAAAATCAATGCAACTTCATAATGAAGAGTATTTATGTTATATTATTAGCATCTCCAATGTGTAGTTTAATCCAATATAAGTAGTGTTCCAGACAACTGGATGAACTTGGCATTGTGATAAGCAATGTGATAGTTCATTGCATCTAAATACCATTAAATAATATATATGTAATTTAATTTCATAGTTTCTTGAGCTTTGTTCAAGTTCACACTTGACATCTTTTCCAACATGGTACTGAAATGACATGAAATGATATACAAAAATAAAAAAAAATGTTTAATAGAAGTGAGAATGGGAAAACATCAGTGAGGAGATTTGGTGAATTTCTGGAAAGCATAAAATAGTTAAGAACTTTTTTGAAAGACACATCAGAGCAGTAGAATCTCTAGATTAGACATGTTCAACAGAAGGCTACATAGGAAGCCTGAGTTTCTGAGAGACCCCTGGTGCCTTCTTCATACCCACCCAACCTAAAGAAGGACTTGACAGGTAAACCATGCTCACATACTCATAGCTTGTTGTCAACATTTTCATTCAAACAAAAGGCCAATTAGGGAAACAAACTTTTATGATTATAAAACACATATATCATTTGCTTATTTTAGCAGTGTAGTCTTTGGGTCATAACTATATGTGTATGAAAAAGCAAAACTTTAAATTACAGGAAAAAATCAGAACAATGGGAATATTATACAGCAACAAAAATGAATGCATTATAGATATATGGAAATACATAGATTCCGTAGTGAAAAATAATGAAAGCATCATGACTGTTATCCTTTCACTTGCTTTCTGGGGTTTGGTGACGTCCCTCAAGAAGCAAAAGGAAAGCAGATCATAATCTTGTGAGCTGCACCTCCAAAAATATGTAATAATATTATTTGTTGTAAATATTTATATGGTTTGTATCTTTAACCCAAATGTCTAACTAAAGAGCTTCACCCTGATATTTTGTCATACTCTATCACTAGAGCCGATCCTCTTTCTAAGAAGAACAAGATTAATTCATTTTAGGTGTGTGATGCTTGTGATCATCTTGAAAGAAAAACATGAAGGTGCTTGACATAGAGTAGCCATCCCAGGCCTAGTAATCTCTGTGGGCTTAGTGAAAGACTGAAAAGTAAGCGACGCATTCATGCTTCATTTGAAATATTTGTGCTGTCAGAATCATTTCAAGTTTACATATATTGCATAAATATTTATTTAGGACCTCATGTGTGTAAGCAACTGTGCTAAGCACAACATAGGAATGAATGAGAGAATAGTGAGATTTCTAAACTGTAGCCTAAAAATAGCTTAGAGGCCCCAAATAAGAATTACACAATGTTATCCATGGCCTAAGAGCATAAATAAAGTATTCAATGTTTCAAAATGAGGCAGCATTATTTTTCTCTTTGAGGTGTTCTGGAAATGTGTTGTAGAAGATATAACATTTAAGATAGACCTTGAAGGAAGGACTGTTATAATTTCAAATGAAGATAGACGTACTTGGGGAGAATGTTCCAGTGGAGAGACCTGTATGAAAACAAACATGTACCTGAGAGGAAGATTTGTCCAGAAGAGTTTCAGTCATTCATTTTGGTTATAGCATTGGGTCCATTAGGAGAATAGTGGAAGAAGAGAATTTGGAGTTAAATCAAGATTTTTGGGGGGAAAGACCCCAAATAATGGCAACATGAACAAATGCAGAGTAAGACAGATAGTTAGGGATAGATATGTTTATAAATCACACAATATGTAAATACACATAAACAAATATACATATGCATATAGAGATTTCTAGATAGGTATACTATATATACATAATCTGATAGCAATACAATTCACTAAAAATTATTGAAGAGAAATATAAATCAGAGTTCTTTTCATAACAAATAATCTGACAACAATGTTTGGAACATAACCAAATAGTAGAAGTATCAAGAATGTTGAAAATGACAGAGGTGAGTAGTTTCAGAGTGAGGCCATCAATGGTGTTAGTAGGAATGTGTATGGAATCAGTGATGAGACTGTAAGGTCAGGGATAGACCTGAAGATGAATCACTTATTATTCTTAGAGTATGGATTGTGACAAAAGCTAACATTTAAGGATTGTGGTGGCATAAATCATGCAAACTTTTGCTCATTTTCATGTCTTTCCCAGCTACTCATTGAACTCTGATAGATCATTTTAATGTTATTTGTACTTTGGTAATATGCACTTGAAGCCTCTTGTTAACAACACATTCTAATAATCTATACATATTACTTCTTTTTTCTGATTACTTTGGTATTTCTCAAAATTGTATGAAAGTTGAGACCATTTCCTTCCTATTCTGCTACTTCTGTTTTTTCTTTCTATGCCCATACCAGTTAAATCTTCAGTCTCGTTGTTTAGCTTTCTCAATCAGTAAAGCTTTTCAGATTACCTTACAACATACCCCAAAACTGGACAGAACCATTCAAGAGGAAAGATAGTGAGAGACATCCTCGCTCTTTGTGTTAGATAGAGACACACGTTGAACTAAGAGTATCCTCTTGCAATTTGACCTGATTTTTTCTGCTTTAACTCCTTTCTCATTTTTCATTTTTATTGGCTACTCATTTCTGTTGCCTTTTTTGTGTGATTAGAGAGTTGCACGGCTTCCCAGGTGGCTCAGTGGTAAAGAACCTGCCTGCCAATGCATAAGATGCAGGTTCAATCCTTGGGTTGGAAGACCCCATGCAGGAGGAAATGGCAACCCAGCCCGTATTCTTGCCAGGGAAATCCCATGGACAGAGGAGCCTGGTAGGCTACAATCCATAGGGTTGCAAAGAGTGAGACACAATTGAACAACTGGGCACAATTGGAGCACAGAGTTGAAACTCTACAAAAAAGTGAAATTTACTATGTCCCACATAGAGTGAAATAGAAGACTGTTCGATGGCTAGCAGAATTTCTGAAATTTGCCCTGTTTATTCAAACACAGGCCTGTCACCACTGGGGAGATAAACATGATATGATTCTTCAGGCTGTGCAGGTTTCTTAATATTAAAGACATCGTATTTCAATCTTTTTCAGAGTGAAGATACTATCATAGTGCTTAATGCATTTATGAAGACATATTGAGAAGATATGTGCAGAAGATTTTAATTTGTTTTCATCTTTAATTTTTTTGGTATAACATGAACACTTGATTAGAATTTTATCTACTTTTTTGAGTAATGTACATAGAGTTTCAGATGCTTATTAGTACTCTCAGCTTAATTCTTTAAAACACTAGGGTAATAATGATAACTGCAAAAAACTTTGAACCCTGGTCAACAGTAGCACCATCTAATCTGCACAATTTATGACTTTTAGTAAAAAGTGAACTGATATGAGTATGAAATCTAAGCATTCTTCTTCAATACTTTTGCCAGTGAATCTATGACTTTATTTCTCAAGCTATAGATAATTGGATTTGAGAAAGGAATTATGGCTGAGTAATACTCCATTGTGTATATTTGAATCAGTTCTAATGAGGTGGATGAAACTGGAGCCTATTATACAGAGTGAAGTAAGCCAGAAAGAAAAACACCAATACAGTATACTAACACATATATATGGAATTTAGAAAGATGGTAACAATAACTCTGTGTACGAGACAGCAAAAGAGACACTGATGTATAGATCAGTCTTATGGACTCTGTGGGAGAGGGAGAGGGTGGGAAGATTTGGGAGAATGGCATTGAAACATGTACAATATCATGTATGAAACGAGTCGCCAGTCCAGGTTCAGTGCACGATACTGGATGCTAGGGGCTGGTGCACTGGGACGACCCAGAGGGATGGTATGGGGAGGGAGGAGGGAGGTGGGTTCAGGGTGGGGAACACATGTATACCTGTGGTGGATTCATTTTGATATTTGGCAAAACTAATACAATATTGTAAAGTTTAAAAATAAAATAAAATTAAAAATAAAAAAATTA
Source organism: Bubalus bubalis (assembly GCF_019923935.1). Taxonomy (NCBI): domain Eukaryota; kingdom Metazoa; phylum Chordata; class Mammalia; order Artiodactyla; family Bovidae; genus Bubalus; species Bubalus bubalis. Next base: position 87,941,041 of record NC_059157.1, on the reverse strand, counting down.
AAAAAAAGAAAGGAATTATGATCATGTAAAACAGAGAGTACATCATATTTTGATCATCTGCTTGTACAGACCTAGGGCATATATACATGACAAGAAGAGGCCCATAGTATAAAGAAACAGATAGGAGGTGGGCCCCACAGGTGGAGAAGGCCTTAATTATGCCTTGTACCAAATTCTTTTTTTAAGACTGTAAAAATAATAAATGTATAAGAGATGAGAACAGTAAGAATGCTGAACACCTGTATTGACCAAGAGAAAATAAATACCATCAGAAAATTAATGGAAGGGTCAGTACAGGAAACCTTAAATAGTGGTACAAATTCACAGTAAAAGTGATGTATTATATTAAAATTACAGAAGGTCAATCTTAATAAAAGTTATATTATGAAGTATGGCATGGAAAAGGCCACCTAAAAATGATGAAACTAATAGCTGAATGCATAGTCTATTGGTCATAATAACTGGATAAAGTAATGGTTTGCAAATGGCCACATATTAATCATATACTGCTGTTGCCAGCAAAAAGCATTCAGTGGTTATTCTGGTTCCAAAGGAAAACAAATTGTATCTTACATTCAGTGAGAGACATCATTTTGCTCTTTGCAAAGAAACTGACCAGCAACTGGGGAGTCACTGTGGATGATATCCAGGCATCCACCAAGGCCAAATTCTCAAGGAATAAGTACATGGGGATATGAAGGTGAGGATCATTGCAGATGAGAGCAATCAGGCCAAGGTTTCCCACGATGGTGAGGAGATATATCACCAAGAATAGAAAGAACAGGGGAATTTGCCCTTCTGGCTGATATGTGAGTCCTGTGAGAGTGAATTCTGTCAGCAATGTTGCATTTTCCTTTCCATGTCCTCACTGGGTATTACCTGAAATGAAATGGAGTAAACCAGAAATAAAGACACAAAGAATTTTCAACTTGAGTAAATGGGAATGAGAGTTGAAATAAACCATGCATATCCGAATGCCCTCTTAATTTTATTACCTCTATAATAAATGAGATCTATTTGGATGAAATATGCCTACATGTATGCTAAGTCACTTTAATTGTGTCTGACTCTTTGTGACCCTATGGACTGTAGCCCACCAGAGTCCTCTGTCCATGGGATTCTCCACGCAAGAATACTGGAGTGGGTTGCCTTCTACAGCTCCAGGGGTTGTTCCCGACCAGGGGATTGAACCTGCTCTTATATCTCCTGCATTGGCAAGTGGGTTCTTTACCACTAGCCAACTAGCCCTGGGCAAAATGACTTTGAGAGGAGAGGGAAGAGAATGCAAAAGAATTCACAATGTAGAGTCACCACTTTGGTGACATATTTGATGTGAAGGGGGTGGTCAGTGAAGAACAGAGAAGTCATTTAGTTGGCTGGTAGATTTTCATTAAAAATTGATTGATAACTCATCAATCATATAACTCATAGCCAGTCTGTTCCATTGTTCTATATGTCTGTGTGTGTTTTTTTGCCCAAAACATTCTGTTTTGATTACTGTAACTTTGTCATATTGTCTGAAATATAGAAGGGTTTTATATATATCAAGCTTTGTTATTATTTTTCCCCAAGTCTCATTGTTCCATAGGTTATTTGTTCTATCTGTGAAAAGTATCCTGGATATTTTGATAGGGCTTGCATTAAATGCACTGATTGCTTTGTGTACTATGGCCACTTTAGCTTAATTAATTCTTCCAATCCAAGAGCATATCTTTCCAATTCTTTAAGTCATTTTCAGTTTTATTTATCAGTGTTTTAAAGTTTTGTATATAGGTCTTCACTTGCTTAGTTAAATTTATTCCTAGTTATTTTTTGATGCAGTTTTAAATGGAATACTTGTTTTCTATTTTCTTTTCCTGGTATTTCATTGTTAGTGTAAAGAAATGCAACCGATTTCTGTATATTAATCTTGTATTCTGATACCTTGCTGAATTAATTTATGAAATAGTTCTAATAGGTTTTAGATGGAGTCTTGGTACTTCTCTATATAGAGTGTTATCTCATTGGCAAATAGTGACAGTTCACATTTCCCTTTACAATTTGAGTACCTTTCATTTCTTTTTTCTTGTCTGGTTTCTGTGACTAGGACTTCCAGTATGATATTGTATAGAAATGGTGAGATTGAGCATCTTTGTTTCTTTCCTAAATTTCAGCTCTTCACCATTGAGTATTATACTGGCTGTGGGTTTGTTGTAAATGGCTTTTTGTATATTAAGATTACCGGGAGAAATATCAATAACCTCAGATATGCAGATGACACCACCCTTATGGCAGAAAGTGAAGGAGAACTAAAGAGCCTCTTGATGAAAGTGAAAGAGGAGAGTGCAAAAGTTGGCTTAAAGCTCAACATTCAGAAAACTAAGATCATGGCATCCGGTCCCATCACTTCATGGCAGATAGATGGCGAAACAGTGGAAACAGTGGCTGACTTATTTTGGGGGGCTCCAAAATCACTGCGGATGGTGATTGCAGCCATGAAATTAAAAGACGCTTGCTCCTTGGAAAGAAAGTTATGACCAACCTAGACAGCATATTAAAAAGCAGAGACATTACTTTGCCAACAAAAGTCCGTCTAGTGAAGGCTATGGTTTTTCCAGTAGTCATGCAGGGATGTGAGAGTTGGACTATAAGGAATGCTGAGCACCAAAGAATTGATGCTTTTGAACTGTGGTGTTGGAGAAGACTCTTGAGAGTCCCTTGGACTGCAAGGACATCCAACCAGTCCATCCTAAAGGAGATCAGTCCTGGGATTCATTGGAAGGACTGATGTTGAAGCTGAAACTCCAATTCTTTGGCCACCTGATGCAAAAAGCTGACTCATTGGAAAAGACCCTGATGCTGGGAAAGATTGAGGGCAGAAGAAGGGGATGATAGAGGATGAGATAGTTGGATGGTATAACTGACTCAATGGACATGGTTTGGGTGAACTCCAGGAGATGGTGATGGACAGGGAGGCCTGGCGGGTTGCGGTTCATGGGATTGCAAAGAGTCAGACACGACTGAGCGACTAAACTGAACTGAAATGAACTGATGCTTAGCTGCTCAGTTGTGTCTGACTTCTTGCGACCTCATGGACTGTAGCCCACCAGGCTCCTCTGTACATGGGATATTCCAGTCAAGAATATTGGAGTGGGTTGCTATTTACTCCTCCAGGGGATCTTCCTGACCCAAGGATAGAACCCACATCTCCTGTGTCTCCTGTATTGGTAGTCAGATTCTTTACCACTGAGCTGCCTGGGAATAAGTCAATAAAAGAATAGTACAACTGTAAATGCAAAAACTTTTAAATAATAATCAACACATAGACACATCTAATTGTATAGTTTTATAGTGTTTTAATGAAAAGAGAATACTTATTAATATGATAGCTAAACATTTCTCTTTAACATTTTTGTCAGTGAGTCTATGACTTTCTTATTTCTCAGGCTGTAAATTATTGGATTTAAGAAAGGAATTATGACAGTATAAAACAGAGAGTCCATCATATTCTGATCATTTTCTTGTGCAGATCCAGGGAGCACATACATGAAGAGAAGAGGCCCATAGTATAAAGAGACAGACAGGAGGTGGGCTCCACAGGTGGAGACGGCCTTCCTTATTCCTTGTAGAGACTTCTTTTTTAAGATTGTAAAGAGAACAAGTGTATAAGAGACAAGAATGATGGAAATGGTGAATGCCTGTATCGATCCAGCAAAAATGAATACTATAAGAAAATTAATGGAAGGATCAGTACAGGAAATCTTAAACAATGGTATAATGTCACAAAAAAAGTGATTTACTATGATGGAATTGCAGAAGGTTAATCTGAGTAAAAAAGCATTATGAATTATGGCATGGAAGAGGCCACCTAAAAATGACAAAACTAACAGCCAGATACATAGTCTATTCGTCATGATCACTGGATAAAGTAATGGTTTGCATATGGCTACATAGCGATCAAATGCCATTGTCGCCAGCAGAAAACATTCTGTGGTTACGCAAATTGCAAAGGAAAAAAACTGTATCTTACATTCAGAAAGAGAGATCATTTTGCTCATGGCAAAGAAGTTGAGCAGCATCTTGGGGGTCACTGTGGAGGATAACCAAGTATCCACAAAGGCCAGATTCCCAAGGAATAAGTACATGGGGATGTGAAGGTGAGGGTCATTGCAGATGAGCGTGATTAGACCAAGGTTTCCCACAATGGTGATGAGGTATATCATCAAGAACAGAAGGAACAGGGGGATCTGCCACTCTGATTGATGTGTAAGTCCTGTGAGAATGAACTCTGTCAGCTCTGTTACATTTTTTGTTTCCATATCCTTGATAGATGACCTCTGAAATACAATGCAATAAATGGAAAAATAACATTTCACAAGAATTCTTAAAAGAAAATTCATTAAGAGTAACAGAACCATGCGCTAGAATGAATGCCCTTTATTTACTATTACTAAAAACATAAATGGCACCCCACTCCAGTACTCTTGCCTGGAAAATCCCATGGATGAGGAGCCTGGTAGGCTGCAGTCCATGGGGTAGCTAGGAGTCGGACACGACTGAGCGACTTCACTTTCACTTTTCCCTTTCATGCATTGGAGAAGGAAATGGCAACCCACTCCAGTGTTCTTGCCTGGAGAATCCCGGGGACGGGGGAACCTGGTGGGCTGCTGTCTCTGGGGTCGCACAGAGTCGGACACGACTGAAGCGACTTAGCAGCAGCAAAAACATAAAAAGTATTTGTAGCAGTTGCTATTTTGGAAAAATGCAATCATTTTATTTTAAAATGTAAACAGTCATGAATAGATGTAGAAGAGAAGAAAGACATTCTGAACATGAGCAAATTTATGGGAAAACTATCCTGCATTTTCAAGGTGAATATAGTGTCAAAAGTAAGTAGTCGGAAGGGCCTGGATTATAAAAGTAATCAGTGCTATGTGAAAGATCTTGAACTTTATTTTTTAAGGATAGGCATTCACTGAAAACTTTGAAACAGGGATTGGCATCATCAGTTATTTTTGAAATTAAATATTTGGTTGTAGAAAATAGACTGCAGGGTGAATGACCAGTTGTGAGAAATACTAATCAGGAATCTATGACTCTTGTCCATGATTCCCAAACCAGATTACACATCAGAATTTTCTGGGGGAGTTTTGGTACAAAAATAAATTCTGAGGTATTATCATAGAAACTGATTCAGCAGGTCATGAATACAGGTAATATGCATTTTATAAATGTCCTTCAGTGATTAAAATGCTCTTGAAATTCTTAAGTCATTCTGTGCTATGATATTGGGAGTTTTGAGGAAGACAAAGAGATCAACATTAATTATATTTAAGTCATTAGGACTTGATAGCATAATAGATATGAAGGATAGCTAGTAAAAGAGATTGTCACTTGGTAGCTGGGAATAATAATCAAAATTTGAGATTAAGAACTGAGATGTAGTGGCCCATTTTTGCAAGGAGCCATCTCTGAACATACAGGTCATATAGACTTAGTGGTATCATTCAATAAGGACTTAATAGAAATAATGACTTAGAAGTCATTGAAGTTACTGAAATATAGCATATATGACTAACCCAGTGGATGGTATTCATAATGTTAAAACAAGAAAGCATGAAAATAAAGGTGAGGAAGTTATATTAAAGAGATTGAAATGTATATACATCATTTACTAGATCTGTTTGACTTTTGTATTACAAATGTCTTGGTGGCAGACAAAAGTTGTTTACTCTAGAAGCCAAAAGTTCTAGAAACTGACTTTTCCTGGAGAGGGAAATAGATCTATGGTTAACCAGTAAAATTCATCTACACTAGATTTGAAATATGTAGAGTGGGGAGAGATGTCAAATATGAACGGAAGAGATTTGTGGTTCAAAGTCAACCAAGGGAGCAATAACAGGACCCCAGAAAATGCATCCTGCACCCACAACAGTGGCATTTTCATTGTGAGTTGTAGCACTCAAGTTCAGCAGCAATGACAGCAGCCCTTATTGAGCTAGCACTGAGATATGATTTCAGCTGTTGACTGCTTAACTTCTTACTTTATGACCCTGCCTATTTCTCCAGTGGATTTCTCCAACTTCCCTAGCATTATTTGTTAGAGCCAGTTTCCTTTCAGTTTAGTCATTTTGTCTTGAAACCAGGAGCTGTGGCTCACACAAAAGGAAAAAAAGGAAAGAGTCACAAATGGCTACAGAGCAGAGTGATGAGAGAAACAGGAGAAGATTGGAAAACTGAGACTGAAAAGTTAAAGAGAGGAAAATATGCAAGAACAAAGGAAAGTACAGTGCCTAAAGCAAAATGAATGTTCTAGTAGGATAAGGAGTGAACAGAGATTACTGAGTGTGAAAATGAAACTAATGTTACCATGTGTAAAATAGATAGCCAATGGGAATTTGCTGTATGACTCAGGGAACTCAAACTGGGGCTCTGTGACAATCTAGAGGGGTGTGATGGGGAGGGAGGTGGGATGGAGGTTCAAGAGGGAGGGGACATATGTATACCTATGGCTGATTCATGTTGATGTTTGGCAGAAACCAACACGATTCTGTAAAGCAATTATCCTTCAACTAAAAAGTAAATTTAAAAAAAGAGAGACTTCTATTGGCTTTAGTGAGAGAAGTTTCCATTTTGTGATAGACTAGGGGTTGTAGGATAATGAGAATTGAATGAAAGCAAGCGACACAGCATTGAGGAAAATGAAATAAAGATGTGAACAGATGTGGATTTTCTTTCTTGAGGAACAATGTCATGAAAGTTGTCAAAAGAAAGAGAGGTGGGAATTGAGAGGAAAGAGGATAAAGAAGTAGAAAGGCAAATTTGAGTGAAAAGGAAATAAGAAGCAGGAAGGACTTCCCTGGTGTTCCAGTGGTTACGAATCCACCTCCCAAAGCAGGGGACACGGGTTCAAGACCATGCTCCGCAACGAGAGGCCACTGCAATGACAAGCCCATGCACCACAAATAGAGAGTAGCCCCTGCGCTCCACAACCAAACAAAGCCTGTGCATAACGGTGAAGATTGAGTGTAGCCGAAAATAAGTGAATAAATAAAATAAAAAAACAATAAGTAGGAAAAGAGGACAGGACATGGATAACTAAATAAATGTATATATAATACATATTTCTTACACTAAAAACATTATGACCTAAATCCCTAAATACACTTTTAATTTGATTAATGTTTTAGTTCACCACAACATATCCTGTGGAGTCATTATAGTCAATCTAATCAGACATATCATTAAAGAGTATAAAATAGTCTTAGAGCTATTTTGCACATCCAGATTTTACTTTTAACAACAAAACATACAGATTATTTACTTCTTATTATTGTTTTCCCTTTTCAAATGCCTGTTTTGACATTTTGTAAATGAAATCAAAATTATTATGTTTAACAGTATTTTAATTTTCCTTGAAAAATAATGAATATTATAGAAATCATTCTCTTACCAGTATCTGTTAAGAAATTGTCAAGATCCTCTCAGCATTTGGTTTTCCGAGGTAGAAATAATACAGGAGCACTGGAATGACAATAACACAAAGAGCAATATTTTATACACTGATTCATTCTGGAGGTTTCATTATCCAGGCTTAGGAAAATGTTGTTTATTAAAATTTTTTTAACACAAGAATTAACCATTTGTAGGACTGCCAGAGAGGAAGGAGTGGGTAACTAATATTCCCCTGATAGTGTCCATGGAATTCCATTAGGACAAAGCTAAGCTATTCTTCTGAGCATTGAGGACTTGGGCATGTATGAGAAATCCATGTTGTTCCATAGGGCATTACAGACTCTGAAATTATAAGCAGTAGTCATTGTAGACAGCTCCAGTTCTAACTATTAAAATTGTACTTTAATGCCATACTTTCAAACACAGATGACATATTTGACATGTTTGTGTAAACTCCACCGTATCTCTAAATTTTGGTACTCTGAGAACTTTGCTCAGTATGATCTTGTCTGAGCCAATCACATATGATTTGAATGAGGTCAATGTTTTAGATTCCCCCCAAACTCCAATTGCAAGAAAGTTGACCTTTCTGTGTAGCTGGAACTCTCATTCCAGTTCTAAACCATCAGAGAGCCTGGATCATTGGAACAACACAAAATAGTAAATATGGCTTCCAAAGAAAGAGGCAGCAGGAGCAAGATGGGGTCAGGGAAGTGAGCATGTGTGGATAGCACAGAGTCTGGAGGCCAGATTATGGAGTTTGTTCTTTACCACATCTTACAGGAAAACTACTGAGGGATTTTGAACATGATAATAACAAATTCAGATTTGTGCAGTAACAGAGACAGTTGTCCATGAATGTTCATTCAGAAAAATAAAGCTTACTTGTTTGTGACATTTTGGTGTGATATCTGAAAAGAAAAAAGTACTTAACTTCCACTTTGGACCTCCTGGTTAGATAGGAGGAGAGCAAAAATGCATCATTTTGATAGACTGATTAATCACTTATCCTGCTTCCTTACATTTTTGCTGGTGAAAGCCAAAATAGAGGAGATAAGTAACATAGGAGAGAGGGGTTCCTGCAAAAGTACACAGGACGGTGGAGTGGGGAATGTAATGTGCACAGGTCGCTTCAGCACAAACAACACTTGGATAAAATTTACTGCCCTCTTCAATTTTGTGTAATTGTCTCCTAACTTATTTGGTTGCCTATCTGTGAGCACAAAGGCCTGTATTACTGCTTCCAGTATGTGTAGTCTTTTCATTTATGATCATTTTAATTTTTAATACCTCATTGTGCTTTCTTTGCTTTTCCCTAGTGACTTCATAATATTGTGCCTCTTTTTGTGTAACATTATTTGACATCTGTCTACCTTTTTTGGTGAAGTGTTTGTTCAGATAGTTTGCCCAATTTTTAATTGGGTTATTCATCTTTTTATTATGAGTTTTGGGAGTGCTTCATGTATCCCCAGTGAAAGTTTTTTTATCAGATATATAATTTGTAAATATTGTAATGTAACACACTAATCTCTTACATTGATGACATTATGCTGGTTGGTTATAGTAAGCAAGAAGTATTTATATTGGTAAGACATTTGCAAAAGACATAGAAAACAAATCTCACAAAACTCTGGGGGCCTTCTACTTTAGTGGAATGTCTAGGTATCCAGTGATATAGCACATGTTGAGATAATTCTTCTAAGTGAAGGATATTACTTCTGGCCCTTCCTGAAACTGAAAGAGAGGAACAACAGATAATATGCCTCTGTAAATTTTGGAGGCAATACTATTGTTATTTGGATGTGTTACTACAGCCCATTTACTGAAGGACGGGAAAGGCTGATAGTTTTGTTTGGGGCTCAGAATAAGAGACATGGGACATGTCTAGGCTTTTGCGCAAGCTCTTCAGTCCCTTAAGCTAAGGGTCCCCAACTTCTGGGCTGTGGACCATTACCTTCTGTCAGAGCAGAAGCAACATTAGATTAGAAATAAAGTGCACAATAAATGTAATGCTCTTGAATCATCCCAAAACCATCCTCCCCTTCCCCTGTCCATGGAAAAATTATCTTCCATGACATCAATCTCTGGTGCCAAAAAGGTTGCAGACTGCTGGCTTAGACCATATTCAACAGATCCAGTGGAGCTTGAATCAGCAGTGGCGGATGCTTGGATCCTTTAATAGGCCTCTAGAGATGGAAATAGATGCAGGCCCTTAGAATTTTGAGCACAACACTTCCATCCTCTGTGGATAACTCCTCTACTTTAAGAAAGTAACCATTGTTTGTTGCTCACTCTCTGCTAGTGAGCCTCAGTAGAAAGTGTATGTTTAACCATGGCCAAAATTTGCCGTGATACCAGAGCTATCCTTATTAAACTGAAGGTTATCTGACCCACAAACCATAAAGTTGTGTGTATACAGCAGCATTCTTTTATCAGATGAAACGAGTAGACACTTGATCAAGCAGGAACAGGCCCTGAAGGCACAAATAAGTTACCTGAAGAAGTGGCCTAAATTCTGTTGGTGTCTACTCCTGCTACAATGGTGTCTCTCACAGTGTGGACCTGTGGTCCTATGGGGAGTTCTCTGTAATTGGTTTACAGAGAAGAGAAGACTGGAGCCTGCAGATCCAGATGAGTCTGCATGGTATGCAGGCACCATCAGAAAGTGGACATCTGCTGCACTACAGCTCCTCTCTGTGACATTCCTGAAGGACATTGGCGATGGGAAAACCTTTTAGTGGGCAGAACTTTGAGCATCACACCTGGTTGTTCACTCTATTTGGAAAGAGAAAGGGGCAGGTATGTAATTACATACCAGTTCATTGGCTGTGGCCAATGGTTTAGCAGGATGTTCAAGGACTTTGAAGGAAAACGACTGGAAATACAAGAAAATTTGAGAAGAATTATGTTAATTGATCTCTCTGAATGGGTAAAAATAACATGAAATATTTGTATCCCATGTGAATGCTCACAAAAAAAAGTGATTTTAGCAGAATGGGATTTTATCATTAAATTATTAAGGTGACCCAATGTATGGACACTAGTCACTCTTTCTCAAGCACTCTGTCACTACTCACTGAGCTCATAAATAAAGAGGTCAGTGTGTCAGAGATAGAGGCTATGCATCTTCTTAACACCTAACTTTGAGTTGTGCTTCCTAAGGCTGGCTTGACTGTGACCTCTGTTGAGTACCCAGGTAGCCAGCAGCTGAGACCATCGCTGAGTCCTGATGTGGCGCCATTCACTGGAGTGATCACCCATGTGCCTGGTTTCAGGTTCATAACTTTGAACAGTTTCCATCGTGGAAATGGGAGTGTTTTGTTCTTACAAGAATAGACACTTACTCTAGATACAGATATATTTAGGTATATGGGATTTCCTACAGAAAATGCCTCTGCCAAAATTATCATCCTTCCATCTTTATGGTATTCCCTATCCATTGTCATAGTACTCCTGACAGTACTGCTTCTGATCAAGGACCTCAACTTAGTGAAAAAAAAAATATGTTAACATGTCCACCCTTGTGGAATTCACTGGCTTTACTCTATTTCCCACCATGCTGAAGCATACAGTTAGATAGAATGATGAATAGCTCTCATAAAGCCTCTGTTAACAGCAGAATTAGATGGCAATATCTTGCAAGGCTAGGGCAAGGAACTCCAGAAGACTGAATATTTCTGAACCTCCAGTATTTGGTACTGCTTCTCTCAAAGCAAGGATTCATGGGTCCAGGAATCAGGAGACAGGAATGGGATTGGCGCCAGTGTCTACTACCCTTAATGACCACTACAAAATACTTGTTTCCTGTTCCTGTAATTTTCTCCTCTGCTGGCCTTGTGGACTCACTTCCAAACAGAGGAATGCTTCCACTAGGTAACACAACAATGAATGCACTAACTGAAAATAGACTGCCCCCTCAATCCTGTTAACTCTAGGTTCCTTTGAATCCTCAAAGAAAGGAGTTACTGTGCTAGATGAGGTGATTGATGACAGCTACCAAGGGGAAATGGGACTGCTCCACAAAGGGAGTAACGAAGAGTATGTCTGGAATACAGAAAACCCACTAAGGTATCTCTTAGTATTTTCACTCCCATGATTCAGGTCAATGAAAATGTCAACAAACAAATACAGACAGTAGTTCTTATGGCCCAGACTCTTCAGGAATGAAAGTTTGTGTTACCACACAAGGTGATGAACACTGTCCACCTAGGCAAAGGGAATACAGAATGGATAAAAAAAATAAGTTAGTTAAAATATCAGCTACAATCATGTGACCATTTACAGATATGAAGACTGTAATTACCAAGAGATTTCCTTCTTAGTGTGATATGAATACATTTGTGTGTGTGTGCGGCAAATTTTTTCACTTTTATTCCCTTATCTTGTGACATAAGATGTACTGACTTTATTTATACTAGTTAAATAATATGATATAAGATTAATAACACTCAAATGACCAGATATCAAGGAGAAAAATAAATATCACTCAAAGATTTTACCTCCTCAAGAAAGAGATAGAACATTTTTTGTTATACATATATAAGTGTATTATGTTAGGTGGAATTTAGCTTTGTTGTTTTCTTTATGTGAAGATAAAATATGGTCTTAGGGGATGTTTACAGGTGCCAAGTTGACCATGGGTAGACTTGGGCAAATTCCCCTGTGGCTCAGATGGTAAAGCATCTGCCTACAATGCGGGAAACCCAGGTTCGATCCCTGGGTCAGGAAGTTTCCCTGGAGAAGGAAATGGCAACCCACTCCAGTATTCTTGCCTGGAAAATCCCATGGACAGAGGAGCCCAGTAAGCTACAGTCCATGGGGTCACAAAGAGTTGGACACGACTGAGCGACTTCACTTTACTTCACTTCAGACTTGTAATGGTTCATTTTATGTGTCAACTTTGTTGGGCTGTGGGCTGTCCAGATATCTGATTAAACATGATTTGGGTGTGTGTCTCTGTGGGTGCTTCCATAAGTGGTTAGCATGGAATTGGTGGACTCAGTAAAGCATATGGTCCTCCCCAATATATCTGGGCATCATCCCCATTAGCTGTGGGTCTGAATGAAACAGTGAGGCAGAGGAAGGTTGAATTCAGTGTCTGCTTGCCTGGTTGACACTGGTCTTCAGCTGCTCTTGGTCACCATGATTCTATGAATTTCATACACAGATAAGAATGTATACCATGCTTCCCTGGTGGTTCAGATGGTGAGGAGTCTGCCTGCAGTGCGGGAGACCTGGGTTCAATCCTTGGTTTGGGAATATCCCCTAGAGAAGAGAATGACTACCCACTCCAGTATTCTTGCCTGGAGAATTCTATGGACAGAGATGCCTGGGGCTCAGTCCATGGGGTTACATAGAGTTGGGCACAACTGAGCGACTAACACAAACTATTGACTTGAACCTTTGAATTATGACACTTGCTGTCCTCAGTTTCCTACTTGAAGAGAGCATTTCATGGAGTCTCTCAGTCTCCATAATTGTGTGAGTCAATATCTCATAAAAATGACTTTAGTTTATAAGTAGACAATAAGTACTCTTGCCTGGAAAAATCTCATGGATGGAGGAGCCTGGTAGGCTGCAGTCCACGGGGTCACGAAGAGTCGGACACAACTGAGCGACTTCACTTTCACTTTTCACTTTCATGCATTGGAGAAGGAAATGGCAACCCACTCCAGTGTTCGTGCCTGGAGAATTCCAGTTCGTGCCCCCAGGGCTGGGGGCGCCTGGTGGGCTGCTGTCTATGGGGTCGCACAGAGTCGGACATGACTGAAGTGACTTAGCAGCAGCAGCAGAAGTACATAGATCTTCTTTGTTCTGTTCCTCTAGACAAACATGACTACATCAGAAATTCACTGTCCATTTGGTGAACTTCTTGTTTTATCTTGTATGTTATAGGAAATGTCATGATTCAACAGTTAGATTTGTTTCAAAAGGTCTCACTACCTTCTCAGAAGCAGTAAGCATCACATCATTACAACATAAGGAACATTTGTATATGAAATTTCTTTTGAAAAACAGGTGTAAAAACTAATCTAGGTTGATAATTAATTGTTTTTCAAAAGGAACAGAAGTGCCTCCCATTAACCTTCCTGAAATCAGGCACTAAGTTTGCATTGGTTATCATTAATGTTAATCATGGTTTCCAGGAAAAAGTAATTTTTTTAAAGTCTAAAATACTTCATCCCTTGAAACATATACCCTATCTGTGTCCTTCTGTTCAAAATTGGGAGGAAAGTATAAACAGAGGGTAGAAACTTTCAGAAACATTTCATAATGCTTTTTAAGTAGGAAATGGAGGATCCCCTGGAGAAGGATATGGCAACCCCCTCCAGTGTTCTTGCCTGGAAAATCTGATAGACAGAGGAGCCTGGTGGGCTACAGTCCATAGGGTCACAAGAATTGGACACAACTTAGTGACTAAACCACACCACAGAGGATGTATAGAAATTCCATTCTGTCTGCTCTCTAAATATCTTAATGCTATACCAGTTTTGCTTTACTGATTGTTTAAAGCAATTATTCTCCTATCTTAGGCTGCAATGATAGAATATCATTGACCTTCTATTGCACACATTTAGTTTTTATATTCTGGAGAACGAGAAGTTCAAGAAGAGTGGGACAGCAGATATTGTACATGTATGTGTGCTCAGTCACTCAGTCACATCTGACTCTTCCATCTATGGAATTTTCCAGGGAGTGGGTTGCCATTTCCTACTCCAGGGGATCTTTCCCACCCAGGAATCGAACCCGAATCTCTTGCATATCCTGCATTGGCAGGGGGATTCTTTTACCACACTGCCACCTGGTAAGCCCATTGTACATGGTGAGAGCTTACTTCCTGCCTAGTAACAGGCTGTCACCTCACATGAACTTTCTTGATTGAGTATTGTTGTAGAGGACAATAGTTGCCTTATCTATTCCTCTTGTTTTAAGGGAATTACTATCCCTGGGTCGGAAAGATCCCCTGGAGAAGGAAATGGCAACCCACTCCAGTACTCTTGCCTCGAGAATCCCATGGAGGGAGGAGCCTGGTAGGCTACAGTCCATGGGGTCGCAGACTGGGACATGACTGAGCGACTTCGCTTTCACTTTCACGTTCAATACTATCATGTAAGTCTTATCCTTATGACCCATCTGAGAGTAATTACCTCCTAAAGACTCCACTCAAAATAACACCACATAAAGGGGTTAGTGATTTAACATAGGAATTTGGGGAGAAACCAAACAGTGGTTTACCTTGTGTAGCTGCAGTCCATGGGGTTGTGGAGAGTCAGAGATGGCTTCGGACTGAACAACAACAAAAAACAAAACAGAATCAGAAACTCTAATGATGACACCTTTCAATTTGTCTCTTTAAGCTCTTTAAATGACTCTGATGCCTGCTCAATTTTGAGACTTTTGCTTTAAAAGAGCAAAAACAATGAAAGGGAAATACTATACCAGAGAGGTATTGACATGTACTAAATAACATTTTGCGAAAGTTATTTAACCACCAGAATTTAGTTACATAGTTCTGGCTTTGATTAATATCTGTTTTTATCTAGTCCTAATCATGTTGAACACAGTCTAGAACAATTTTATCCACAGGCTCCTGAACAGCATATCTCACTCAGTACTAAGGTATTCTAAGGTGATGAGAAAAATCATATATAAATGTATATAAGGAGAGAAGAATTGTTCTTTCCTTTTAGTCTCCAGGTTAAGAAAATAAATGCACTTTCATGATAAACGGTGTTTCAAGTATATTATTGTATTTCTAAGGACTGATTTAATCTAGCGTCAGCACTGTTTCAGACAACTGGTGAGTTTAGCAAAATGATCTCATCCTATACACCTAAATAACTGTTAAATAGTACAGATTGAGTTTCATAGTTTCTTTTTAAAGGAATCAGAAGAACACCTTTTTTAAAATGTGAATATTTCACAGGTGTATCTTTTACCTCTTTTCCAACATGCCACTGAAATGACAAAAATAATCTACAAAATGATCAGAGGTGAGTGGGATCACCTCATTTGACTAGGGATTTTTGTAATTTCTGGAAGGCACAAAGCAGCTCGGATTGTACTGAAGGTCAAAACAGAGCAGAGGAATCTGTAGAGGAGACATCTACAAGAGAAGACTACAAGGAGATCTAAGTTTCTTGAGGCCTCCAACTGTTCCACAGTCACCAAGCTAAATTAAGACTTGACAGGTTATTCACCCCACTCATATACTCATAGCTTGACATCAAACTTCTCATTCAAAGAAAAATCCATTAGGGAAATGTCCTTAATGATGGTAGAAAAAAATATATACATGATGTCTATATTTTCAGTTAATCTTTGGGTCATTACAATGTATGAAATAGCAAAAATCCATATAATTGACAGGAAACCATCTGAACAACGGAAACATTGTACAGCAATAACAACAAATTATGGACATATACAATAACAATCATTCTTTAGGGAGAAGAGTAAAAGCACCTGGACTGTGATCAATCCATTTCCTTTTCCTAAAATGTGGAGGGGATGCCTCAGAGGAACAAAATCAGATAGATGACCTGGTCTAATCTTGTGACCTGCACCTCTGGGAATATAGAGTAATGCTATTTGTTGAAATACTTGTATCTTTAATCCAAACTTCTTAATTAGGAGGCTATTTTCAGATATTTTGTCATACTCTATCCCAGGACCCAATCTTATGTATAAGAAGAATTCACTTTAGGTTTATGATATGTGCAATTCACATTAAAGAAATTTAAAAACTGAGCTGACATACAGCATCCACCCCAGGCCCAGTAATTTCTCTGACCTCATTACCAGGTTGAAAAAGAGTGATACAGACTTACACATTCTATGTATTTGTGCTGTCAATCATTTTAATATTACAATATTTCACTAATTCCTATTAAAGACCTCATATGTATAAGCTATTTTGCTACATACTAGAAAAGAGAGAAAGACATATAAATTGTAGTCTAAAAGAACTTATTATACAACACCAGGTGGGGCCAAGAAGTATAAATCAGCTACTAAAATGTTAAAATTAGTGAGCATTCCTAGTTTCTTTGCTATATTCTGGAAATACATCTTGGAAGTTGTACCATTTGAGAGAGATATTGAAGAAATGATACCATTTCAGTTTTTTTTTCCTCTGATAATTTTTTATGTGCTCTACAGTTTTACCTTTTCTAGAATGTCACATAGTTGGCAGCATGCAGTGTATAATCATTTCCAGACTAGCTTATTTACTTAATAACATTCATTCAGGTTTCATCCATTTCTTTTTGTGATTTTATACGTAATTTCTTTTTATTCTTTTTTGTTTGTTTTTTTTCAGATTTTTTTTTTTTACTTTACAATATTGTATTAGTTTTGCCATACATCAACATGCCTCCAACCACGGGTGTACACGTGTTCCCAATCCTGAATCCCCCTCCCATCTCCCTCCCCATACCATCCCTCTGGGTCATCCCAGTGCACCAGCCCCAAGCTTCCTGTATCCTGCATTGAACCTGGACTGGTGATTCATTTCTTATATGATATTATACATGTTTTAATGCCATTCTCCCAAATCATACCCCCCCCCCCACAGAGTCCAAAAGACTGTTCTATACATCTGTGTCTCTTTTGCTGTCTCGCATATAGGGTTGTCGTTACCATCTTTCAAATTCCATATATATGCATTAGTATACTGTATTGGTGTTTTTATTTCTGGCTTACTTCACTCTGTATAATCTGCTCCAGTTTCATCCACCTCATTAGAACTGATTCAAATATATTCTTTTTAATGGCTGAGTAATACTTCATTGTGTATATGTACCACAGCTTTCTTATCCATTCATCTGCTGATGGACATCTAGGTTGCTTCCATGTGCTGGCTATTATAAACAGTGCTGCGATGAACATTGGGGTACACGCATCTCTTTCAATTCTGGCTTCCTTGGTGTGTATGCCCAGCAGTGGGATTGCTGGGTCGTATGGCAGTTCTCTTTCCAGTTTTTAAAGAAATCTCCACACTGTTCTCCATAGTGGCTGTACTAGTTTGCATTCCCACCAAGAGTCTAAGAGGGTTCCCTTTTCTCCACACCCTCTCCAGCATTTATTGCTTGTAGACTTTTGGATAGCAGCCATTCTGACTAGCGTGAAATGGTACCTCATTGTGGTTTTGATTTGCATTTCTCTGATAATGAGTGATGTTGAGCATCTTCTCATGTGTTTGTTAGCCATATGTATGTCTTCTTTGGAGAAATGTCTATTTAGTTCTTTGGCCCATTTTTTGATTGGGTCGTTTATTTTTCTGGAATTGAGCTACAGGAGTTGCTTGTGTATTTTTGAGATTAGTTGTTTGTCAGTTGCTTCATTTGCTATTGTTTTATCCCCCTCTGAAGGCTGTCTTTTCACCTTGCTTATAGTTTTTTTTTGTTGTGCAGAAGCTTTTAATTTTAATTAGATCCCATTTGTTTATTTTTGCTTTTATTTCCAATATTCTGGGAGGTGAGTCATAGAGGATCCTGCTGTGATGTATGTCAGAGAGTGTTTTGCCTAGGTTCTCCTCTAGGAGTTTTATAGTTTCTGGTCTTATGTCTAGATCTTTAATCCATCTTGAGTTTATTTTTGTGTATGGTGTTAGAAAGTGCTCTAGTTTCATTCTTTTACAAGTGGTTGGCCAGTTTTCCCAGCACCATTTGTTAAAGAGATTGTCTTTTTTCCATTGTATATTCTTGCCTCCTTTGTCAAAGATAAGGTGTCCATAGGTGCGTGGGCTTATCTCTGGGCTTTCTATTTTGTTCCATTGATCTATATTTCTGTCTTTGTGCCAGTACCATACTGTCTTGATGACTGTGGCTTTTTAGTAGAGCTTGAAGTCAGGCAGGTTGATTCCTCTAGTTCCATTCTTCTTTCTCAATATTGCTTTGGCTATTCGAGGTTTTTTGTATTTCCATACAAATTGTGAAATTATTTGTTCTAGCTCTGTGAAAATTACCATTGGTAGCTTGATTGGGATTGCATTGAATCTATAGATTGCTTTGGGTAGTATACTCATTTTCACTATATTGATTCTTCCAATCCATGAACATGGTATATTTCTTCATCTATTAGTGTCCTCTTTGATTTCTTTCACCAGTGTTTTATAGTTTTCTATATATAGGTCTTTAGTGTCTTTAGGTAGATATATTCCTAAGTATTTTATTCTTTTCGTTGCAATGGTAAATGGAATTGTTTCTTTAATTTCTCTTTATATTTTCTCATTATTAGTGTATAGGAATGCAAGGGATTTCTGTGTGTTGATTTTATATCATGCAACTTTACTGTATTCATTGATTAGCTCTAGTTATTTTCTGGTGGAGTCTTTAGGGTTTTCTATGTAGAGGATCATGTCATCTGCAAACAGTGAGAATTTTACTTCTTCTTTTCCAATTTGGATTCCTTTTATTTCTTTTTCTGCTCTGATTGCTGTGGCCAAAACTTCCAAAACTATGTTGAATAGTAGTGGTGAGAGTGGGCACCCTTGTCTTATTCCTGACTTTAGAGGAAATTCTTTCAATTTTTCACCATTGAGGATAATGTTTGTGGTGGGTTTGTCATAGCTTTTATTATGTTAGGGTATGTTCCTTCTATTCCTGCTTTCTGGAGAGTTTTTATCATAAATGGATGTTGAATTTTGTCAAAGGCTTTCTCTGCATCTTTTGAGATAATCATATGGCTTTTATTTTTCAATTTTTTAATGTGGTGTATTACATTGATTGATTTGCAGATATTGAAGAATCCTTGCATCCCTGGGATAAAGCCCACTTGGTCATGGTGTAGGATCTTTTTAATGTGTTGTTGGATTCTGATTGCTAGAATTTTGTTAAGAATTTTTGCATCTATGTTCATCAGTGATATTGGCCTGTAGTTTTCTTTTTTTGTGGGATCTTTGTCAGGTTTTGGTATTAGGGTGATGGTGGCCTCATAGAATGAGTTTGGAAGTTTACCTTCCTCTGCAATGTTCTGGAAGAGTTTGAGTAGGATAGGTATCAGCTGTTCTCTAAATTTTTGGTAGAATTCAGCTGTGAAGTCGTCTGGACCTGAGCTTTTGTTTGCTGGAAGATTTCTGATTACAGTTTCAATTTCCGTGCTTGTGATGGGTCTGTTAAGATTTTCTATTTCTTCCTGGTTCAGTTTTGGAAAGTTGTACTTTTCTAAGAATTTATCCATTTCTTCCGTGTTGTCCATTTTATTGGCATATAATTGCTGATAGTAGTCTCTTATGATCCTCTGTATTTGTGTGTTGTCTGTTGTGATCTCTCCATTTTCATTTCTAATTTTATTGATTTGATTTTTCTCCCTTTGTTTCTTGATCAGTCTGGCTAATGGTTTGTCAATTTTATTTATCCTTTCAAAGAACCAGCTTTTGGCTTTGTTGATTTTTGCTATGGTCTCCTTTGTTTCTTTTGCATCTATTTCTGCCCTCATTTTTAAGATTTCTTTCCTTCTACTAACCCTGGGGTTCTTCATTTCTTCCTTTTCTAGTTGCTTTAGGTGTAGAGTTAGGTTATTTATTTGACTTTTTTCTTGTTTCTTGAGATATGCCTGTATTGCTATGAACTTTCCCCTTAGCACTGCTTCTACAGTGTCCCATAGGTTTTGGGTTGTTGTGTTTTCATTTTCATTCATTTCTATGCACATTTTGATTTCTTTTTTGATTTCTTCTGTGATTTGTTGGTTATTCAGCAGCATGTTGTTCAGCGTCCATATGTTGGAATTTTTAATAGTTTTTCTCCTGTAATTGAGATCTAATCTTACTGCATTGTGGTCAGAAAAGATGCTTGGAATGATTTCAATTTTTTTGAATTTACCAAGGCTAGATTTATGGCCCAGGATGTGATCTACCCTGGAGAAGGTTCCCTGTGCACTTGAGAAAAAGGTGAAATTCATTGTTTTGGGGTGAAATGTCTATAGATATCAGTTAGGTCTAACTGGTCTATTGCATCATTTGAAGTTTGTGTTTCTTTATCTATCCATAGGTGTGAGTGGGGTATTAAAGTCTCCCACTATGACTGTGTTATTGTTAATTTCCCCTTTCATACTTGTTAGCATTTGTCTTACATATTGTGGTGCTCCTATGTTGGGTGCATATGTATTTATAATTGTTATATCTTCTTCTTTGAATGATCTTTTGATCATTATGTAGTGTCCTTATTTGTCTCTTTTCACAGCCTTTGTTTTAAAGTGTATTTTGTATGATATGAGTATTGCTACTCCTGCTTTCTTTTGATCTCTATTTGCTTGGAATATCTTTTTCCAGCCTTTCACTTTCAGTCTGTATGTGTCCCCTGTTTTGAGGTGGGTCTCTTGTAGACAACATATATAGGGGTCTTGTTTTTGTATCCATTCAGGCAGTCTGTCTTTTGGTTGGGGCATTCAACCCATTAATGTTTAAGGTAATTATTTATAAGTATGATCCCATAGCCATTTACTTTATTGTTTTGGGTTCGAGTTTATACACTGTTTTTGTGTCTCCTGTCTAGAGACTATCCTTTAGCATTTGTTGGAGAGCTGGTTTGGTGGTGCTGAATTCTCTCAGCTTTTGCTTGTCTGTAAAGCTTTTGATTTCTCCTTCATATTTGAATGAGATCCTTGCTGGGTACAGTAATGTGGGCTGTAGGTTATTTTCTTTCATCACTCTAAGTATGTCTTGCCATTCCCTCTTGGACTGAAGAGTTGCTATTGAAAGATCAGCTGTTATCCTTATGGGAATCCCCTTGTGGGTTATTTGTTGCTTTTCCCTTGCTGCTTTTAATATTTGTTCTTTGTGTTTGATCTTTGTTAATTTGATTAATATGTGTCTTGGGGTGTTTCACCTTGGGTTTATCCTTTTTGGGACTCTCTGAGTTTCTTGGACTTGGGTGATTGTTTCCTTCCCCATTGTAGGAGTCTTCAACTATTATCTCCTAAAGTATTTTCTCAAGGTCTTTCTTTTTGTCTTCTTCTTCTGGGACTCCTATGATTCGAATGTTGTGGTGTTTAATATTTTCCTGGAGGTCTCTGAGATTGTCCTCATTTCTTTTAATTCCTTTTTCTTTTTTCTCTCTGATTCATTTATTTCTACCATTCTATCTTCTAGTTCACTAATCCTATCTTCTGCCTCTGTTATTCTACTATTTGTTGCCTCCAAAGTGTTTTTGACCTCATTTATTGCATTATTCATTATATATTGACTCTTTTTTATTTCTTCTAAGTCCTTGTTAAACCTTTCTTGCATTTTCTCTATCCTTGCCTCCAGGCTATTTATCTGTGATTCCATTTTTATTTCAAGATTTTGGATCATTTTCACTATCATTATTTGGAATTCTTAATCAGGTAGATTCCCTATCTCTTCCTCTTTTGTTTGGTTTGGTGGACATTTATACTGTTCCTTTACCTGCTGGGTATTTCTCTGTCTCTTCATCTTGTTTATATTGCTGAGTTTGGGTCGGCCTTTCTGTATTCTGGTAGTTTATGGAGTTCTCTTTGTTATGGAGTTTCCTCGCTGTGGGTGGGGTTGTATCGGTGGCTTGTCAAGGTTTCTTGGTTAGGGAAGCTTCTGTCTGAGTTCTGGTGGGTGGAGCTGGATTTCTTCTCTCTGGAGTGCAATGAAGTGTCTAGTAACGAGTTATGAGATGTCAATGGTTTTGGAGTAACTTTGGGCAGCCTGTATTTTGAAACTCAGGGCTGTGTTCTTGTGTTGCTGGAGAATTTGCATGGTATGTTTTGCTCTGGAACTTGTTGGCCCTTGGGTGGTGCTTGGTTTCAGTGTAGGTATGGAGGCGTTTGATGAGCTCCTATCGCTTAATGTTCCCTGAACATAGTCAGGTGTTCTATGATGTTCTCAGGATTTGGACTTAAGCCTCCTGCTTCTGGTTTTCAGTTTTATTTTTACAGTAGTCTCAATACTTCTCCTTCTATACAGCACTGTTGATAAAACATCTAGGTTAAAGATGAAAAGTTTCTCCACAGTGAGGGACACCCAGAGAGGTTCACAGAGTTACATGGAGAAGAGAAGAGGGAGGAGGGAGTTAGAGGTGACCCGAATGAGATGAGGTGGAATCAAAAGAGGAGAGAGCAAGCTAGCCAATAATCACTTCCTCATGTGCGCTCCACAGTCTGGACCACTCAGAGATGTTCATGCAGTTATACAGAGAAGAGAAGAGGGAGGAAGGAGACAGAGGTGCCAGGAGGATAAAAGAGGGGAATGAAAAGGGGAGAGACAGATCCAGCCAGTAATCAGTTCCCTAAGTGTGCTCCACCGTCTGGAATACACAGAGATTCAGAGATTTGGGTAGAGAAGAGAAGGGGGAGGGAGGAGACAGAGGCGACCTAGTGGAGAGAAAGGAGAGTCCAAAGAGGGAAAGAGCAGTCAAGCCAGTAATCTTGCTCCCAAGTAAAAATGGGTAATGAAGATTGGGTTCTTAAAGGTACAAAATTGATAACAAATACCAAAAAGCAAAGATTAAAATTCTAGAGTAGAGGTTGGATTTTCAAAAATACAATATTAAAGGAAAGAAGAAGAAGAAGAAAAAAACAAAGTCACAAAAGTTATTAAAATATATATATATATACATGAAGTTTGCTTTAAAATTTTTTTTGAAAAGTAATAGTAGGTTATGAAAATGAAAATTACCACTAAAGAAGTAATAGAGGACTTAAAAATTTTTTAAAAAGTTAGAAAAAAGAAAAGAAAAAAAAAGAAAGAATGATCATAAAAATAGTAAAAATATATCTAGGACTTTCTCTGGTGTTGTTGTGGGCAGTGTTGTGGGGTCAGTTCATTTTTGGATAGTTCCTTGGTCCAGCTTATATTTCTCAAGATCTATAGGCCCCTTCCTATGTAGTCGGTACTACCTACAGGGTTTTAATCTATTGCACCTGTCACTTCCAAGGCGGTTCCCTCAGTTGTAGCTTCTGTTTGCTGGTCTCTTCAGTGTCTGATTTCCGCCCTGACACAAGGGGGCGGTGGTGGACACTTTTTAGGCTCACTTGTTCAATCGTGCTGTGGGGAGGGAGGGACGCTGCAGACAAATAACACTGGCATGTGCTTGCAGTGTCTCAGCTACACTGGGCCTGCCCCCGCTCACGGCACGTGCACCTTCCCTGCCCACACAGCTCAGGCTCTAGGTTGCTCCGCAGGGAACCCTCCGAGGCTGGCCCTGGGCTGCATGCACCTCCCAGGTCTAAGACGCTCAGGTTCGGGCACTCGGGTTGTCCTCAGAGGTGCAGACTCCGTTGGGCCTGCATTTTGTGCCCTTCCCAGCTCCGAGCAGCTCGGGTGATGAGGTGTTTGGCGAGCACGGTCACTGCAACTTATCGCCTCTCCCATCCCTGCTGCTCGGTTTTCTGGGTGTACAACTGGCGCACCTTGTCAGGCAGATGACTGTCCAGAACCCCAAGAAGTCTTAGTTAGCAAAGAAGCCTGCTTGCAGTTTGGTAGATAATGTCTCTCTTGGGCTGCGATTGCCCCCTTCTGGCTCTGGCTGTCTGTCACCAGCAGGGGATTGTCTGCAGCGGGCTAGTTCTGTTCAGCCCTTTGTTCTGTGCGCGGGCCTGGCAGTGTCTTAGGGCTTTTCACATGGTAGCTATCCCACAGTCTGGTTTGCTAGCCCAAAGTACTTCGCTCTGATTACCCTTGGGGGCATTAAGGCCCTATGCTTACTCTAAGCAATGCAGCCCGCGCCCCCCTGCCCCCCCCACCCCCACCCGCTTGGTAGTGGCAGGCGCAGGTGTCTGCGCTGCTTGTCCACTGGGGGAGTTACCGTTGGGCTCCTAATCTGTGGGTTTTAATTATTTACTTATTTTTCCTCCCTATTATGTTGCCCTCTGTGCTTCCACGGCTAGGCACAGACTCAGCAGTGAAAGTGTTTCCTGGTGTTTGGAAACTTCTCTCTTTTTAAGACTCCCTTCCCAGGACGGAGCTCTGTCCCTACCTCTTTTGTTTATTTTTTTGTCCTTTATATTTTTCCTACCTCCTTTTGAAGACAATGGGCTGCTTTTCTGGGTGCCTGATGTCCTCTGCCGGCATTCAGAAGTTGTTTTGTGGATTTTACTCAGCGTTTAAATATTCTTTTGATGAATTTGTGGGGGAGAAAGTGGTCTCCCCATCCTATTCCTCCGCCATCTTAGGACCGCCTCCCCACTTCAGTTTTAAATGAAGATGAAACATTTGAGTGGGGAAGGCATTCTATGGAGAGACCTGTGTGAACAAAAGCATGAACCTGAGAGAGAGGTTTGTCCAGAAGGCTTTCAGAAACTCAGTTTGGATATAACATAGGAGAATCATGGAGGAAGAACCTTCCAATTTGAACTAAGTTAAACTAAGGTTTTATTTGAAAGGACCTCAGATAATGTCAGAGTGAACAAATGCTGGATAGAGAATAGAAAGATGGTTAGATAGTGTATTTATATATAATTAATCTGTATATATAGATACATTTCAATATATATAAGTATTTGTACTTTTATTTATATATCATATAATCTGCATACACATGAAAAAATAATTATAGTGCATCTGTATATCTACAGCTCTAGATACATTTATCATGTATGCTTACAATCTGATGGCAATGACAATCCTTTAAAAATTATTGAAGAATGATATGGTCTAATTACAGTCCTGTTTCTGAAGGTTAATCTGACAGTTGTGTTTGGAAAGGAAGGAAATATTAGCAACGTTGAGGAATCAACAACTAGAGTTTTACAGATCACAGATGCTGATAATTTTGAAGGTGTGGGCCTGAGTGGAATCAATAGGAGTTTGTGTGGAATTTCACTGTTGAGAAAAGGGTGGACATGGGTCTGGAAATGTATCACTTAGCATACTTAAATAATATGCAGTGTGAGAAAAGCCAACTTTCAAGGACTTTTAAGACAGAAAATATTCAGATTTTTGCTCATTTTCATGTCTGTGCCACCAACACATTGGGAACTATGATATCATGCTATTGACATTATTTGAACTTTGATAATATACATTTAAAACCCTTTCAGGTTAACAACACATTTAAGTAAATGTTATATACTACTGACTTCTTTACCTTACAAACTTCTTTTTTTTTTTTTTAATTTTAGGAAGATTGAGACCATTTCCTTCCTATTCTGCAACTTCTCTTCTTCCCATACCCATCCCAACTTAGTCATTCAGTCTGAACTCTTAGCTTCCTGAATTAGTGAAGCTTTTCAGTTACCCAGCAACAAACAGACACAGCTAAAAAGGGCCTTAGAAGGCATTATAGACAGTAGAAATAACTTACTTTTATCTCCTTATAGAAGCACACTGAGTTAAGAGCATCTCATATGGTTTGGCTGGCCCTTCAATGTTTTAACTCCCTTCACATGCTTCTTCATTTCTTTCCTCTTTAGTTTATTTCTCTGTGTCACATGAGAATTGAATCCATATGAAGCAGGATCACCAGGGACCAAATAAAGTAGAATAAAACCTTGAATGATGTCTGGCAATATTCCTGGGGTTTATTTCTTTTCACTCAAACATAAAAATGCCCACTATGTGAAGTTAAATGTGATATGAGTCTCCAGGCTATAAGAAAGTATTACTATCAAAGACCCCATCTCAAGTGTTTTTCAGAGGTTCTGCACTATTTTAGTACTTGTGTGCTCTTTCGCTCAGTAATATCCAACTCTTTGTGACCCCATGGAGTCGCCTGACTCCTCTGTCCATGGAATTTTCCAGGCAAAAATACTGGAGCAGGTTGCCATTTCCTCTTCCAAGGGATCTTCCTGACCCAGAGATCCACACCACATCTGCTGTATCTCCTGCATTGGCAGGCATATTCTTTTACCACTGTGTCACCTGGGAAACCCATATTTTAGTGCTTAATACATGTTTAATAAATCTACTTTAAAAACCACAATGAGGAATATAGAAGCTTGTAAAGTTTTTTTTTTTCATTTTAATTTATTTGGCTGTGCCATGCAGCTTGTAGTATCTTAGTTTCCAGACCAGAGATCAAACCCAGGCCATCAGCAGTGATGGTGTGTAGTCCTAAACACTGGATAGCCAGGGACTTTCCCATTTTAAATTCTTCTTTATTTATTTTAACATGATATGAACATTTGATTAAAATTCCCTGTCTCTTTTAATAGGATATATAAATATCTTAAAGAATTTATTGAGTACTGAAATCTTGTCATTAAAATAATAGGGTAGTTATGAATGCAAACAAAATTGAGCTCTAATCTACATAGTTTTGTGTTGTTTTCAAGTAAGAAAGCACATATTAGTATTAGATCTAAATATTTCTCTTTAACATTATTGTCAGTGAATTTATGACTTTCTTATTTCTCAGGCTGTAGATAATTGGATTTAAGAAAGGAATTATGACAGTGTAAAATACAGAGTCCATCATATCTTGATCATCTGCTCGTGTGGATCCAGGGCGCACATACATGAAAAGAAGAGTCCCATAGTATAAGGAGACAGATAGGAGGTGGGCACCACAGGTGGAGAACGCTTTCCTTATGCCTTGTGCAGACTTCTTCCTTAAAATTGTAAAGAGAACTAGTGTATAAGAGACCAGAATAATAAGGATGGTGAACACTTGAATTGAACCAGAGAAAATAAATATCACCAGAACATTAATAGAAGGATCAGTACAAGAAATTTTAAACAACGGCATGATGTCACAATAAAATTGATGTATTATGTTAGAATTACAAAAGGTTAATCTGAATAAAAAACAGGTGTGAAGTAAGGAGTGAAGAAGGCCACCTGTAAGTGATGAAATTAACATTCGCATGCATAGTCTGTTAGTCATAATCGCTGGATAAAGTAATGGATTGCATATGGCTACATAACGATCATATGACATTGTTGCCAGCAGAAAACATTCTGTGGTTGCACTGACTCCAAAGGAAAAGAATTGCACTATGCATTCAGAGAGAGATATCCTCTTATTCTTGGTAAAGATGTTGACCAGCATCTTGGGGACCACTGTGGAGGATAACCAAGTATCCACACAGGCTAAACTCCCAAGGAATAAGTACATGGGGGTGTGAAGGTGAGGGTCATTCCAGATGACAGCAATCAAACCCAGGTTCCCCATGATAGTGAAGATATATATAAACAAGAAGAGCATGAACAGAGGGATTTGCCATTCTGGTTGATATGTAAGTCCTGTGAGAACAAACTCTGTCAGCTCTGTTGCATTTTTTCTTTCCATATCCTTAATAGAAGGCCTCTGAAATCAAATATAGTGAATGTAAAAAGGACAGTCATCAATCATTTAAGAAAGAAAATTTGGTGAAAATAATTGAAATAAAACCATACACTAGCCTGAATGCCCTTTATTTTATTTACTCTTCTAAAATACATGAAAAGTATTTAGAAAATTATTAGATTAGAAAAATGCAACTATTTTATTTCAAAGTATGTACAATAATTAACAGGTATAGAAGAGAAGACATTAAGACATTATGCATCAAAAGTAAAGATGTGGGGCTTCCCTTGTGATCCAGGTGTTAAGAATGTGCCTTGCAATGCAGGGGACATGGGTTTGATCCCTGGTCCAGGAAGATCCCACATGCCATGGGGCAACTCAGCCCATTCGTCACAACTACTGAGCCCTTGTGCCACAGCTACTGAAGTCCGTGGGCCCTAGAGCCTGTGCTCTGGAACAAGAAAAGCCAGTGCCATGAGAAGCCTGCTCACCACAGTGAAAAGTAGCCCCCGTTCACCACAACTAGATAAAACCTGCATATAGCAATGAAGACCCAGTGCAGCCAAAAAAAAAAAAAAAAGTAAAGATGTTAGAAGGCCCTGGATTATAAAATGAATTGAATGCCATGTGAAAGATCTTAAATTTTATTCTTCAAGGAATAGACAGACATTGAAAATTTTTGAGACATGGAGTGTCTTCACCATTTTGTGTTTTTTTTTTTAATAAGTACTTGACTGTAGAAAATAGGCTGCAGGCTGAAGACCCTGGTGTCATAAATATTGATCAGTAAACTGGAACTTTTATGAAGGGATTTCCATACCATATTATGTAACAGAATTGTCTGGGGGAGTTTTGGTACAAAATACAGATTCTGAGGTATTACTGTAGAAATTGATTCAGTAGGTCATAGATTACGTCTAGTAATATGTATTTTATAAATGTTCCCCAAGTGATTAAAACGTTTGTGAAGTTTTTATTCCATGTGTGATATGACATTGAAAATTTTGAAGAAGGCAGACAAATCAAAATAAATCAGAAGGTAAAGTCACCATTAGATGTGAAGAGTTATAAATAAAGGTAAAACAGTCAGTTGGTGTCTGGTTAGATGATCATCAAAAATTAAGATTGAAAACTCAGATACAGTGGCCAATTTTTGCTAAGAACATCCTCTGAACATTGAAATGCCATAAACCTAGCAGTATGATTCTCCAAGAGCTTAATAGAAATAATGACTTGGGAATCATTGAGGTGGCAGAAAACATACTTTGTATGACTTATCTAGTGGACAGCATTCATAAGGTAAAAATAATTAAATGTGAGGCAGTTAAATTAAAATGGATTTTGCTACGTCATCTGATCCTCTTTTCTGCCACATGATTCTTGATGGTAGACAAAAACTGTCATTCACTTTAGAAGCCAAAATTCTGAAAACTGACTTTCCCTGTGAATTTAGAGTGAGGGAACTAGATATAGGGTTAGCCATTCAAACTTACCACACAATTGCACTCATTTCATATGCTAGCAAAGTAATGGTCAAAATTCTCCAAACTAGGCTTCAACAATACCTGAACCAAGAACTTCCAGATATTCAAGCTTGAAAAAGGCAGAGATCAAATTGCCAACATCCATTGGGTCATAAAAAGGAAGAGACTTCCAGAAAAACATCTACTTCTGCTTCATTGACTACACTAAAGCCTTTGACTGTGTAGATCACAATAAACTGTGGAAAATTCAAAAGAGATGGAAATACCAGACCACCTTACCTGCCTCCTAGGAAACCTGTATGCAGGTCAAGAAGCAACAGTTAGAACCGGTCATGGAACAACAGACTGGTTCCAAATTGGGAAAGGAGTATGTCAAGGCTCTGTCAAGTATGTACTCTGTCAGGTATGTACTCTGTCAAGAGTATGTCAATTATGTCTCCCTATAATGTGAAATGCCGGGCTGGATGAAACACAAGCTGGAATTAAGATTGCTGGGAGAACTATCAGTAACCTCAGATAGCATCACCCTTATGGCAGAAAGTGAAGAGGAACTAAGGAACCTCTTGATGAGGTTGAAAGAGGAGAAAGGAAAAAGCTGTTTTAAAACTTGATATTCAAAAAACGAAGATCATGGCATCTGGTCCATCACTTCATGGCAAATAGATAGGAAAACAGTGGAAACAGTGGCTGATTTTATTTTCTTGGGCTCCAAAATCACTACAAATAATGACTGCAGCCATGAAGTTGAAAGAAGCTTGCTCCTTGGAAGAAAAGCTAGGACAAACCTAGACAGCATATTAAAAAGCAGAGACATTACTTTGCCAACAAAGGTCGGGCTAGTCAAAGCTATGGTTTTTCCTGTAGTCATGTATGGATGTGAGAGCTGGACTATAAAGAAAGCTGAGCGCTGAAGAATTGATGCTTTTGAACTGTGGTGTTGGGGAAGACTCTTGAGAGTCCCATGGACTGCAAGGAGATCCAACCTGTCAATCCTAAAGGAAATCAGTTCTGACTATTCATTGGAAGAACTGATGCTGAAGCTGAAGCTCCAATATTTTGGCCACCTGATGTAAAGGGCTGACTCATTAGAAAAGACCCTGATGCTGGGAACTACTGAAGGAAGGAGGAGAAGGGGATGACAGAGGATGAGATGGTTGGATGGCATCACTGACACAATGTACATGTGTTTGAGCAAGCTCTGGGAGTTGGTGATGGACAGGGAAGCCTGGCGTGCTGCAATTCATGGGGTTGCAGAGAGTCAGTCGGACATGACTGAGTGAACTGAACTGACTGAACTCAAACCTACCTACACTAGATTTGTGATATGAAAAGGTGAGAAAGAGGTCAAATGTGAACAAGAGATTTTTGGTTGCAAATCAGCCAAATCAGTATCACAACAAAATTCATCCTGTTTCCACAACTGTGGCATTGTCACTGTGAGATATCTTGCAACCAGGAATACCGGCTCATACAAAAAGGAAAGACCAGAAAAGGCTACTGAGCAGAATGATCAGAGAAGCAGGAGAGAACGGAAAGCTAAGTGTTGGGAACTTGAAGAGAGGAAAATACTCAAGAAGAACAAAGAACAGTGCCTAAGTCAGATAAATTATCTGGCTGGATAAGGAGTGAACAGAGATCACTGAATGTCAGGATTAAGAGACTTTTGGTGGCTTTAGTAGTCCCCTGATGGCTCAGTGGCTTTAGTGAGAGCAGTTTCCATTTGTGAGAGAGTCGAGGCCAGAAATGGAAGGAAAGCAAGTGGCACAGTAGTGAGGAAAATGAAAGAGAGGATCTGAGATGTGGGCAACAGATGTGTATTTCTTGTCTCGTGGAACAACATCATGAAAGTTTTCAAAAGAGAGAGAGGAAGCAGTGAAAGGAGTAAGGATAAAGCAGTAGAATGGGAAATTTGGACGGGGAAGGGACAGTGGAAAGGAAACAGGAAGCAGAAAGAGAAGAAGGGAAGGAACATCAATGTTAAGTGTAGGAAAGACAAGGCAATGAAGAGGGAGAGAGGAAGTATCAGAGGAAGGCTCAGATGAAATAAAGGGAAAAGCTAGAAGTAGGACTTAAATATTGTCCTAAGTCTGATTTTTATTAGAAGTTGTCAGCACTGAGAATCTTTTCTTTTTCTTTTATTCAAAATTCCAAGTTTATTTTTCTATGGAATTTGTGTATGGAATAGGAAATTTCATTTTAATTTTACCTTATAAATTTGTATTGTTAGTAAATATACCATCACTGCCTAGTATCATTGCTATTACTGTGCTTAGAGCTGACTTTCCCTAGAATTTCTGATGGATTTACTTATCAGCTTTTGCTTTTCTACCAGTTTGATAGCAAAAATAGAGTCAAAGACTGGAATTTCATACAGGCAATATAAATAACCAGTGCCAATAATTACAGATATTAAATGTACGCTTATTTGGACTGGTCTTTCTTCTATGCAGGACTTCTCTGGTGGCTCAGATGGTAAAGTGTCTGCCTACAATGCGGGAGACCTGGGTTTGATTGCGGGGTGGGGAAGATCTCCTGTAGTAGGAAATGGCAACCCATGCCAGTATTCTTGCCTGGAGAATCCCATGGACAGAGGAACCTGGTAGGCTACAGTCCAAGGGTCTCAAAGGGTCGGACACGACTGAACGACCTTGCTTCACTTTTCTTCTATGCAGTCCTAAAACTAAATAATCAAAATGTTCAGCTCAACGTGTGGGTAATTATTAAGTCATAAATCTGAAAAGAGCACTAGAGGAACATTTTTTGCATTTTTCTATATACATGCTTTTTTCAGCGAAACTATTGTCAGAAGTAGGTTACTAAATAGAGGTTACTATTTAAGTGATTTACTATTTAAGTGACTTAAATGCAGAGAGTCTGCTTAATTAAATGAAATAAGTGTTTTGAATACAATTATCAAAAAAGTTTCTTTTACAAGAAACATTCTGACTTAAATTCCTAAACTGCCTTTTATTGTTTAACAGTCTTGTAACCAAAACTTAAGCTATGGAATCATTCCAATTATTTTAACCAGATAATTTTATATCATTAAAGAATACAGTGTTGTCTTAGAGCTATTTTGCTTATCCAGATTTTACTCACAATAATAAAATATGCAGATTATTCACTGTTATCCATTTTCAACTGGATATTTTGATATCTTATAAACCA
Source organism: Bubalus bubalis (assembly GCF_019923935.1). Classification (NCBI taxonomy): domain Eukaryota; kingdom Metazoa; phylum Chordata; class Mammalia; order Artiodactyla; family Bovidae; genus Bubalus; species Bubalus bubalis. The sequence goes on along the minus strand of NC_059157.1, from coordinate 87,908,778 downwards.
AATAAAAGTTATTACAAATTTAATAATATTTCGACCTTCTATAAAAAATAATGAATATTATAGAAATCATTCTCTCTCACCAATATCTGTTAAGCAATTGTGGAAATCCCTTTAGCATTCAGCTTTCTGAAGTATTAATAGAAAATAGAACTCAGGCACTGCAATTGCAATAACACGGGCAGCATCATTTTGCACACTGATTCATTTTGAGAGCTTCATTTTCCAGGCCCAGGAAAATGTTGTTTATATGAATTTGTTTTGAACAGAATTGTCAACCATTGTGTAACTGTATGCTTTTGCCAAAAGAGGAAGGAATGATGAACTAAAATTCCCCTGATAGTGCCCAAGAATTCCCTTTAGGACAAACTTAAGCTTTTCCACTGGGCATTATGTACTTGGACATTTATGAGGAATCCAGGCTGTTCCACAGGGCATTGCAGTCTCTAAAATCATAAACATTAAATTATGTTTACATAACACAGAACACATTTCTGACATGTTTATGCAAACTCCAGTTTATCTGTGAATTTTGATATTCTTTCAGTATGGTCTTAATTAACTACACATGATTTTAATGACGTCAAAGTTCTAGAATCTCTTCAGAAGCCAACTACAAGAAAATTCTCCTCATGGAAATTATAACTCACATCCAGACCCACACCTAACTCCCCACTTTACAGTGAAAACTGATGAGAAATCTTCCTAGGAAGAGCAAAGGAAAAGCAAAAGGAAAGACCACAGTGGTAGGTAGCCAAGATCAGTGCTCCTCAAACTTCAATTCCTATGAATCTCCTGGTGATCTTCTTAGAATGCAGATTCTGTTTTGGTAGGTCAGAGGTGGTTCCTGAGGGGCACCATTTCTCACAGGGTGCTGTATCTGGATATTTGCGATTCTCAGAGACTTCCTTCATTTGCACGCCTAGCTTCTCAGAGAGTTGGATCATTACAGAAACAATACAGAAACAAAGAAAAATGGCAAATGGAGCATGTGTGCAAAGAGAGAGGCAAAGTGGAGACAAAGTAGACAAAGGAGGCCAGTGTGAGTGATCACAGAGTATCTAGAGGCTAGTTGGGTAACTTTGTTCTTTATCCAACTTAAAGGATAACTACTAAGGGATTTTGACTATTACGGTCACATGTTCAGATTTGCCTTTAAATATTTACAGAGAAGTTGCCATTAAACATTTATTGAGAAAAATAATGACATTATTTGTATCAAAATAGGAGAGAGAAAAAGCTGGCTTAAAACTCAACATTCATAAAACAAAGATCATGAAATCTTTTCATGGCAAATAGAAGGGGGAAAAGTGGAAACAGTTGCAGATTTTATTTTCTTGGGCTCCAAAATCACTGTTGATGGTGACTGCAGCCATGAAATTAAAAGACATTTGCTCCTTGAAAGGAAAGCTATGACAGACCTGCTAAGTCACTTCAGTCATGTCCGACTCTGTGTGACCCCAAAGATGGCAGCCCACCAGGCTACACTATCCCTGGGATTCTCCAGGCAAGAACACTGGAGTGGGTTGCTATTTCCTTCTCCAATGCATGAAAGTGAAAAGTGAAAGTGAAGTCACTGAGTCGTGTCCAACTCTTAGCGACCCCATGGACTACAGCCTACTAGGCTCCTCCGTCCATGGGATTTTCCAGGCAAGAGTACTGGAGTGGGTTGCCATTGCCTTCTCCAATGACAAACCTAGACAGCGTATTAAAAGCAGAGACATTGCTTTGCCAACAAAGGTCCATATAGTCAAGCTATGGTTTTTCCAGTAGTCATGTACAGATGTGAGAGCCAAGCCATAGAGAAGACTGAGTGCCCCAAAACTGATGCTTTTGAACTGTGGTGTTGTAGAAGACTCTTGAGAGTCCCTTGGGCAGCAAGTAGATCAAACCAGTCAATCCTAAAGGAAATCAACCCTGAATATTCATTGGAAGGACTGATGCTGAAGCTGAAGCTCCAATACTTTGGCTACCTGAAAAGCCTTGGATGTTGGAAAGACTGAAGACAAAAGGAGAAGAGAATTAGAGGATGAAATGGTTGGATGGCATCATCAACTTGATAGACATGAGTTTGAGCAAATTCTGGGAGATAGTGAAGGACAGGGAAACTTGATGTGCTACAGTCCATGGGATTGCAAATAGTTGGACACTACTAACCTACTGAACAACAACAAAGAAGTGTCTTGGCATTGGTGCATGATGAGTAAAAGATTTTAAGGGTCCAGACTCCTTGACGGGGGAATGTTACAGCATACAGGTAGCTAGGGAAGAGCAGCGAAATGGGGGCAAGAACCAGGAAATCACGCATCTTGTAAGCAGCAGGAGTTCATTGGCAAAGAAAAGCAGAAACCTCCAAACTGACAGAAAATTGGGTGATAAGGGTCTGAGTAGCAGATGAAGAAAGGTGAGGAAAGGTGAGAATCTCTTGTAACCAAATGTAACCTTTTGTTCACTGTGCTCTCATAAACACAAAAAGATTAGCCTTACAGTAAGAAGCCTCTATGGATTTCTTGAGAGTCCCTTGGACTGCAAGGAGATCCAACCAGTCCATTCTACAGGAGATCAGCCCTGGGTGTTCTTTGGAAGGAATGATGCTAAAGCTGAAACTCTAGTACTTTGGCCACCTCATGTGAAGAGTTGACTCATTGGAAAAGACTCTGATGATGGGAGGGATTGGGGGCAGGAGGAAAAGGGGACAACAGAGGATGAGATGGCTGGATGGCATCACCGACTTGATGGACGTGAGTTTGAGTGAACTCCAGGAGATGGTGATGGACAGGGAGGCCTGGCATGCTGCGATTCATGGGGTTGCAAAGAGTTGGACACGACTGAGCGACTAAACTGAACTGAACTGATGGATTTCAGAGGCAATATTATCCTTATCTGGGTGTATTCCTCCAGCCCATTTACCAAGTGACAGGAAGGGCTACTAGTTTTTAGTGAAGCCCAGGAGAGAAGGGACTTCCCTGGTGGCTCAGACAGTAAAGAGTTCACCTACAGTGTGAGAGACCCTGGTTCAGTCCCCGGGTCAGGAAGATCTCCTGGAGAAGGAAATGGTGACCCACTCCAGTATTCTTGCCTGGAAAATCCCATGGATGGAGGAGCCTGGTAGGCTAAAGTCCATGGGGTCACAGAGTCTGACATGACTGAACGACTTCACTTCTCTTCAGGAGAGGAGGCTTTCCAACATATCAAGGCTAACGTAAAAGCTGCTGTGCTCATGGGCCATATCCAGCACAAGCACTGGTGTTGGAAGTGGCAGTGGAAGAGCTCGGCACCTTTAACAGACTTCTAGAAGTGGATCGTAGTGCATGCCCTTAGAATTCTGAGCAAAGCACTGCCATCCTCTAGATAACTACTCTAATTTAGAGAAACAACCATTGGCCTGCTAGTGAGCCTTCGGAGAAAAAGAATGTTTAACCATGGCCACCAATTTTCCATGATACCAGAGCTGCCCTTGCTAAGCTGAATAGTAATCTCTGTCACTCTCCATGCAGTTAGGTATGCACAGAAGCATTTCTTCATATAATGAAATTAGTGTATATAAACTTGATCAAGCAGGAACAAGCCCTAAGAGCACAAGTAAGTTACTAAAGCAGTGGTCCAAACTCTATTTGCCTTCACTCCTGCTGCAATGGCTTCTGTCTCCCAGCCTGGGCCTGTGTCCTTATGATTAGTTGACTGAGAAGACTGAGGGCTGATTTACAGATGGTTCTGAATGGTATGCAGGCACCGTCATAAAGTGGACAGCTGCTGCACTACAGCTCCTCTCTGTGACATTACAGTAGACAGTGGTGAAGGAAGAACTACCAGGGAGCAGGTCTTTGACCATTGCACCTAATTGTACACTTTCTTTGGGAGGAGAAATGGACAGTTGTGTGATTATGTGTGATTCATTTATTGTGGCCAGTGGTTTGGTGGAATATTCATAGACTTTGAAGGAATATGATAGGAAATCAATGACAAAGAGATCTGTAGAAGAGTTATGTTAATAGATCTCTCTGAATGGGCAAAAAACATGAAGGTATTTGTGTCCCATGCAAATGTTCACCAAGAAAAGTGATCTCAGCAGAATAGGATATTATCATTAAGGGATTAAGATGATGATGGTAAAGAATCCACCTGCAGTGCAGGAGACCCAGGTTCTGTCTCTGTGTCAGGAAGCTCCCATGGATAAGGCAACGGAGACCCACTCCAATTTTCTTGCCTGGAGAATCCCATGGAGAGAGGAACCTGGTGGGCTATAGTCCATGAGGTTGCAAAGAGTCGGACACGACTGAGCAATTAAACACACAATGTATACACACTAGTCAGTCTTTCTTTCTCAAGCACCTCTGTCACCACTCAGTGGGCTCCCAAATTAAGTGGCCAAGGTGGTAGGGATAGAGGTTATTGATAGGCTCAACAACATTTACTTCCCCTTCCTAAGTCCGGCTTGATTTTACCACTACTAGGTACCCAGTCAGTCAGCAGTCAAGCCCAACATTAAGCCCTTGATGTGGCACCACCATTTATTAGCATGATCAGCTGTGTATCTGGTGGCAGCCTGGTTACATCTGAAGTGGGAGTCCTTTGTTCTTATTGGAATATATACTTACTCTAGATATGTCTAGATTTATTGACTTCCCTGCAGTCAATGCTTCTGGCAATATTATCATCCTTGGTCATATAGAATTCCTTATCCACTGTTGTTGTTGTTCAGTCACTCAATCATGTCCAACTCTTTGCAACCCCATGGAATGCAGCACGCCAGGCTCCCCTGTTTCTCACTGTCTCCCAGAGTTTGCTCAAACTCATGTCCATTGAGTCAGTGATGCCATCCAATCATCTCATGCTCTGTCACCCCTTCTTCTTCTGCCTTCATCTTTCCCAGCATCAGAGCCCAATGAGGGGGCTCTTCATATCAGGTGGCCAAAATATTGGAGCTTCAGCTTCAGCATCAGTTCTTCCAATGCATATTCAGGATTTATTTCCTTTAAAATTTACTGGTTTGATCTCCTTGCTGTCCAAGGGGCTCTCAAGAGTCTTTGCCAACATCACAGTTCAAAAGTAGCAATTCTTTGGCACTCAGCCTTCTTTATGGTCCAGATTTCTCATCTGTATGTGACTGCTGGGAAAACCATACCTTTGACTATATGGACCTTTGTTGGCCAAGTGATACCTTTGCTTTTTAATACACTATCTAGGTTTGTCATAGCTTTTCTTCCAAGGAGTAAGTATCTTTTAAATTCATGGCCGTAGTGACCATCCTCAATGATTTTGGAGCCCAGGAAAATGCAATCTGTCACTATTTCCACTTGTACCCCATCTATTTGCCTAAAGTGTTGCGCCCGAATGCCATGATCTTAGTTTCTTGAATGTTGAGTTTTAGGGCAGCTTTTTCACTGTCCTCTTTCACCCTCATTATGAGGCTCTTTAGTTCCTTTCTGATTTCTGCCATTAGAGTGCCATTAGATAGCTTCAGCATATCTGAGGTGGTTAATATTTCACCTGGAAGTCTTGATTCCAGCTTGTGAGTCATCCAGCTCATGAATAGAGTAGTCATGATATACTGTGTATATAAGTTAAATAAGCAGGGTGACAATATACAGGTTTGATGTACTCTTTCCCCAATTTTGAACCAGTTTGTTGCTCCATGACCAGTTCTGTTTCTTCTTGACCTGCATACAGGTTTCTCAGAAGGAAGGTAAAATAGTCAGGTATACCCATCTCTTTAAGAAGTTTCTACAGTTTGTTGTGATCCACACAATCAAAGACTTTAGTGTAATCAATGAAGCAGAAGTAGATATTTTTGGAATTCCCTTGCTTTTTTTATGATCCAGTGGATGTTGGCAGTTTGAGCTCTGGTTCCTCTGCCTTTCCTAAATCCAGTTTGTACATAAGGAATTTCTTGGTTCACATACTGTTGAAGCCTAGCTTGAAGGATTTTGAGCATTAGTTTGCTAGCATGTGAAACGAGGGCAATTGTATGGTAGTTTGAACATTCTTTGACATTGGCTTTCTTTGAAATTGGAATGAAAACTGACTTTTTCCAGTCCTGTGGCCACTGCTGAGTTTTCCAAATTTGCTGACATATTGAGTGAAACTCTTTAACAGCATCATCTTTTTTTTTTTTCTTTTTAATCCTTATACCTTTATTTCTTTTTTTTTAATTTTATTTTATTTTTAAACTTTACATAATTGTATTAGTTTTGCCAAATATCCAAATGAATCCACCACAGGTATACATGTGTTCCCCATCCTGAACCCTCCTCCCTCCTCCCTCAGCATCATCTTTTAGAATTTGAAATAGCTCAGCTAGAATTCCATCACCTCCACTAGCTTTGCTCAAAGTAATGCTTCCTAAGGCCTACCTGACTTCACACTCCAGGATGTCTGGCTCTAGGTGAATAACCACACCATTGTGGTTATCAGGGTCATTGACACCTTTTTTTTTTTTTTTTTTGTATATTTCTTGCGTGTATTCTTGCTCAGATGGTAAAGAATCTGCCTGCAGTGTTGGAACCCGTATTTGGTCCCTGGGTCAGGAAGATCCCCTGGAGAAAGGAATAGGTACCTACTCCAGTATTCTTTCCTGGAGAATTCCATGGGCAGAGGAGCCTGCCGTGCTACTGTCTATGGGGTTGCAAAGAGTCAGACATGACTGAGAAACTAACAATTTCACTTATCCACTGTCATGGTAGTCTTTTCTTATAATTTTATTTATTTATTCATTTATTTTATTTTTGGCTGTACTGGGTCTTCATTGCTGTGCAGGCTTTTCTCTAGTTGTGGACAGCAGGGTCTACTCTCGTGTTGTGGTGTGCAGACTTCTCATTGTGGTGGTTTCTCTTGTTCCAGAGCATGGGTTCTTGGGTGTGCAGGCTTCAGTTGTGGTACATGGGCTTAGTTGCTCCAAAGCACATGAGATCTTCCTAGACCAGGGATCAAACCCATGTCTCCTGCATTGGCAGATGGATTCTTGACCACTGAGCCACCAGGGAAGCTCTGTCACAGTATTCTTAACAGCACTGATTCTGGTCAAGGAATTCACTTCAGAGCAAAAATAAGTGTGGCAGCGTGCCCATGCTTGTGGAAATCACTGGTCTTACCCTATTCCCCATCATTCTGAAACATATAGTTTGATAGAATGGCGAATCTCTGAACCAACCACCAGTATATGATACTGTTTCACCCATAGCAGATTAATGGGTCTAGGAATCAAGGAGCCAAAATGGGAGTGGCACCAGTCACTATTAACTCTAAGAACCCCTACAGAATATTCATTTCTTGTTTCTGTGTTTTTCTGTCCTTCTGGCCTTAGACTCTGTCTTACACAGGGAGGAATGTTTCTACCGGAACACAAAACTGTGATTCCACTGAGCTGAAAGTAGATTGGCACTCAGTACCTTTGGGTCTGCATTCCTCTGAATCAGCAGACAAAAAAGAAATTCTGTGGTGGCCGAGGTGATTGGTGGCAACTACCAGGATGCAGTTAGATTATTCTACAAAGGGAGTAAGGAAGAGTGTCTGGAGTAGTGAAGATTCTCTAGTCTCTTAGTGTTTTCATTCCCATAATTAAGGTCATTGAAAAACTTCAACAAACAAGTCAGACAGTAGTTCTAATGGCTCAGACTCTTCAGGAATGAAAGCTTGGTTTACCTTACCAGGTGAAGAACAGTGTTCACCTGAGAGCCTTCCTGAAGCCAATAGGAATATAGAATATGTAGAGAAATAATTCAGTTAAAATATCAGCTACAAAATAAATATCAGTTACAATCATGTGAGCTGTTACAGATATGAGAACTGTAATTGCCAAGAGATTTCCTTCTTAGTGTGATGTGGATACATTTGTGTATGTGTAGAGCAAATGTCTTAGTTTTCTTTCCAGTCTTCTTTCCTTGGCATGTGCATAGGATATCCTGACTGTATAATATAGAGGTTGAGGGTTGTTCATTTGCCATTATAGTATTTAAGTTACCATATATCATGGAGAGAAATAAATCTCAAAGAATTTACCTACTTTTCTGGGGAATGAGATAGTACCTTTTCCATTATCCATAAACGGGTGTGTTCTGTTAGGTGTAATATAACTTTATTCTTTTTATATGTGGAGATAACATATGTCTTTAGGATATATGTATGGGTGCCATGGTGATTATGGATAGATTTTAAGGTTAGTTTTATCTGCCAACTTGGCTGGGATGTGGGCTGTCCATTTATCTGATTAAACATTATTTTGGAGTGCGTCTGTGAGACTGTTTCCAGAAGTGATTAGTATGGAAGTGGTAGCCTGAGTGAAGCACATGATCCTCCCAATGTACCTGGCATCATCCAGTCTGCTGGGGGTCTGAAGGTAACAGCAAGGCAGAGGAAGGTTGAATTCAGTTTCTACTTGCCTGGTTGAGGCTGATCTTTAGGTGCTCTAGGTGATCCTGATTCTCCAGACTTTGTACTCAGACAGGAATCTATAGCAGTGGCCCTCCTGTCTCAGGCCTTCTTTCGAATTACAACACTTGCTGTCCTCAGTCTCCAGCAGTGTTCCAGGCAACTTGCTGAATTTAGTAAAATGGTATCATGCTAAACACCTAAATAACTGTTAAACAATACAGATTGATTTTCAAAGCATCTTTTTAAAGGAATCATATTCTCTAAATATAGAATATATATTCTTTATATGTGAAATGTTTTCTGAAATCTGGATTTTTCAAAAGTGTATATTTTACCTCTTTCCTAATGTGTCACTCTGATGAAAAATAAAGTACTAAATTAATAAATCTGTAACAGAAGGTGAGTGGAATCACATCATTTGACTAGATATTTTGATAATTTCTGGAAGGCATAAAGTAGTTTGAATTGTACTGAAGGTCAGAACAGAGCAGAGGAGTCTGTAGACCAAACATTTGTAGGAGAAGGCTACAAGGAGGTCTGAGTTTCTTGGAAGCCTGCAACTGTCTGTTCTGTACTCACCAAGCTAAATTAAGACTTGATAGGTTAAACAGCCCACTCATATACTGATAACTTGACATCAGACTTCTCATTCAAAGAAAAATCCATTAGGAAATGTCCTTAATGGCAGTAGAAGAAAATGCATACATGTAGCCTGCACTTTCAGTTAGTCTTTGGGTCACTGCAGTGTATGAAAAAGCAAAAATCCACATAATTGACGGGAAACCATCTGAACAATGTAAACATTGTATACCAATAATAATCAACAAACTACAGACATATACACTTAAAATGAATCTTTAGGGAGAAGATTAAAAGCAACTTGAAAGTGATCAATCCACTCCATTTTCCTAGAACAGAGAATGCTTCAGAGAAATTAAAATAAGACTAATGAACTGGTCTAATCTTGTGACCTGCACAAGACTCCAGGAATATAGAGTAATGTATTTTAAAAAAATACTTGTAGCTGGAAACCATTCTATGGTCACCAGTAAAACTCTTTCTCCAGCCACACTTGTCATCACCAGATAGGCTCATGAAAAAGGCAAAATGATGACAAGAACAAAGGTTACACGTGAGCCCTACATCATTAACTTCCACTTAACATGGACAGCTTGCCTAAGGTCATGTCAGAGTGCTCCATTTGCCAGTACAGAGTCCAGCATTGAGTCCCCAATATTTCACCATTAACGGGGATGGTTAGCCAGCTACATGGTGATAGGTTGATTACTTTGATGGTTTTCCATCAAGAAAGAAAGGGTTGGTGTTTTGTTCTTACTAGAATAGATACTTACTCTAGATACAGATTTGCCTCCCCTACAGGCAGTGCTTCTGCTGAAACAACCATCTGTGGACTTACAGGATTCCTTATCCACTGTCATTGTACATTTCATTCCACAATGTCATTCCACATTTCATTGCCTCTGATCAAGGAATTTACCTCATAGCAAATGAAATGTCATAATGGCCCCATTATTATTAAATTCACTTGTCTTATCCTGTTCCCTAAAATTCTGAAGCAGCTAATTTGAGTGAAAGATACAATGGACTTTTAGAACTAAGTTACAAAATTTCCTGTATGATAATACCAGAAAGTTCAAAGCTCAGAAGGATGTATATTTTTTGAATCTACATCCAATACATAGTACTGTTTCTCAGATAGGATTTGCTCTGCTTCATGGATCACAGCCTTGCCGTGGCAAAGAGACTATGGAAACTCAATGAAGCTATGAGCCATGCCTTGCAGGGCTACCCAGGATGGATGGATTATAGCAGAGAGTTCTCACAAAACATTGTTCACTGGAGGAGAGACTGGCAAACCACTCCAGATTTCTTGCTACAAGAACCCCATGAACAGTATGAAAAGGAAAAATGATATGATATTTTTGGGGGTGACAAAGATGACACTCTCCCCAAGCTCAGAAGGTGTTCAATATGCTACTGGGGAAGAGTGGAGGGCAATTACCAATAGCTCCAGAAAGAATGAAGAGGCTGGATCAAAGCAGAAATGACACTCAGTTGTGTCCAGTGTCTGGTGGTGAAAGTAAAGTCCGATGCTATAAAGAACAGTATTGCATAGGAACCTGGAATATTAGGTCCATGAATCCAAGTAAATTGGATGTGGTCAAATAGGAGATGGCAAGAGTTAACATCAACATCTTAGGAATCAGTGAACTAAAATGGAAGAGACTGGGCAAATTTAATTAAGCTTATATCTACTACTGTGGGCAAAAAACCCTTAGAAGAAAGGGAGGAGCCCTCATAGTCAACAAAAGAGTCTAAAATGCAGTACTTGGCAATCAATCCCAAAGAAGGAATGTCAAAGAATGTTAAAATTATCATACAATTGCATTCATTTCACATGTTAGCAAGGTTATGCTCAATATCCTTCAAGCTATGTGTGAATCCATCAGCAGTATGTGAAGTGAGAACTTCCAGATATACTAGCTGGGTTTAGAAAAGCAGAGGAACCAGAGGTCAAATTGCCAACATTTGTTGGATCATAGAGAAAGCAAGGGAATTCCAGAAAAACTTCTGTTTCATTGAATAAAGCCTTTGACTGTGTGGGTCACAACAAACTGTGGAAAATTCTGAAAGAGATGGGAAACATCAGACCATCTTACATGTCTCCTGAGAAACCTGTATGCATATCAAGAAGTGGCAGTTAGGACTGGACATGAAACAATGGACTGGTTCCTAATGGAAAAGGAGTATGTCAAAGCTGTATACTGTCACCCTGCTTATTTAATTTATATGCGAAGTACATCATGCAACATGCTGGGCTGGATGACTCACAAGCTGGAATCAAGACTGCCAGGAGAAATATCAGCAACCTCAGATATGCAGATGATACCACTCTAATGGCAGAAAGAGCAAAGAGGAACTGAAGAGCCTCCTGATGAGGGTGAAAGAGGTGATAGAGGAGGCTTGAAACTCAAGATTAGTAAAACTGAGATCATGGCATCCCATCCCATCCTATCATGGACAATAGAAGGGAAAAAAGTGGAAGCAGTGACAAATTTTATTTTCTTGGGCTCCAGAATCACTGAGAATGTTTACTGCAGCCATGAAATTAAAAGATGCTTACTCTTTGGAAGAAAGCCATGACAAACCTAGGCAACTTATTAAAAAACAAAGATATCCGTTTGCCAACAAGAGTCCATATAGTCAAAACTATGGCTTTTCCAGTAGTTATGTACAGATGTGAGAGTTGACCATAAGGAAGGCTGAGTGCTGAAGAACTGATGCTTTCATATTGTGGTGCCGGAGAAGATTTGAGAGTCCCTGGTACAGCAAGGAAATCAAACCAGTTAATCCTAAAGAAGATCAATTCTGAATATTCATTGGAAGGACTGATGCTGAAACTGAAGCTCCAGTATTTTGTCCACCTGATACAAAGAGCTGACTCATTGAAATAAACCCTGATGGTGGGAAAAATTTCCTTTCCTGCTGGAGAAGGGGGTGGCAGAAGATGAGATGGTTGGTTGGCATCACTGACTCAGCGGACATGAATTTGAGCAAACTCCAGGAAATAGAGGACAGAGCTGATGTGCTGAATTCCATGGAGTTGTAAAGAATTGAATATGATGTCACAATCGAACAACAACACAACAGCAGTTCACAACTCAGACTGAGAAATATGGTTCTAGATTTAGTAGAGTTTGTTTTTACTTGTGATTGTGTTGATTTTTTGACCACTGTAAAGGATAATGTTGTCAGCAACTTCTCAATATCACAAGGTGTTGTAAAATTAGGAGAAAAAAAATTTATCCATGTACATAAGGGAGAGGAGCTGTAAATTCTCTTAAATCTCAAGATTAAATAATTGATATATCTTCATAATAAAGAGTATTTCTGTTGTATTATTAGTGTTTCCAAGTAGCATTTTCATCTGATATCATCAGTGTTTCAGATAACCAGATGAATGTAGCCTGATAGCTTTTACATCTCACTAACATTAAGTAAAACATATGTCATTTCATAGTTTCTTTTTTTAAAGATATCTGGACAATACTTCTAAAATGTAAGCTTTGTAAGGGTTTATATTTTACATCTTTTCCAACATTCCACTGCAATGATATGGAAATCATATGGAAATTTATGGAATCCATATTATATGGAAATAATACATATTATTGTGGATTATTATATAATCCATATTATATAAATGGTATAGATAAATCCATATCATATAAATCCATATAAATCCAATCATATGGAAATGATATGGAAATTTATATGATATACAAAATGGAAAAAAAAATACTTTAACAGAAATAAAAATAGGAACACATCAGTGAAGAGATTTTAATGAATTTTGGAAGGCATAAATTAGTATGGGTTTTTCTGAAACATACATCAGAGCACTAGAATCTATAGATTAGACATATTCAAGAGAAGACTCCATAGGAAGTCTGACATCTTACAGGCCTCCAGTGCCTATTTCATACCTACTCAACCTAAAGAAGAACTTGGCAGGTGATACATTGTGCTCAACCTTTTCATTCAAACAAAAGGCCAGTTATAGAATCAAACTTTTGTGGTCATCAAAGAAATATACACCAGTTGCCTATATTAGAAATATAGGCTTTGAGTCATAACAGTTTGTGAACAAACAGAAATTTAGATAACTTACAGAAAAAAAATAATCAGAGCAATGGGAATATTATACAGCAACAAAAAAAACAATCCAGGGCAATATGCAATAACATGGATCCTATAGTGAAAAATAATAAAAGTATCTGGACTGTGATTTATTAACTCCATTTCTGAGGCTTGGGGATGTCCCTTAGGGAACAAAAACAAGATAAATGACTTGATCTAATCTTGTGACCTTCACTTTTAGATATATATAATAATGATATTTTTACTTATACTGTTTAATTGTTAATACAAACATCTACCTAAAGAGTTTCTCCTATATATAACAGGAGATAATCCTCCTGCTAAGTAGAGCAAGATTAATCACTTTAGGTATATGATACTTGCAATTGCCATGAAAAAACCTAAGCCTGGTGTGCTGCAGTCCATGGGGTCACAAAGAGTTGGATACGGCTGATCGACTGAACAACAACAGGAAGGTGATCTGACATTCAGTAGCCATTGTAGGCCTAGTAATCTCCATGGGCTCAACACAAGATTGATAATAAGCTTTGCAATTTTACTTCATTTAAAGCATTCATTTCAATTCTCTCTCAATTATTTATAGACACAAATTCCTGCAATTGTCCTCCATTCACTCAAAACAATCCTAACTTTACTATAGAATTAAATGTAATGTAAGTCTCTAGACTACACAGAGTTTTTGCTATCAAAGACATTATATTCCGTTTTCTTCAGTGATTATGCTATTGTATTGCTTAATGCATTTATGAAGCCTCACTGAGAATATATGTGTGAAATATGATAATTTCTCTCCTCTCTAATTATTGTAATATTACATGAACACTTGATTAAAATTTGTCTTTATTCTTGGTTTTGAGTTACATATCCACATATTTTAAGATGTTTACTAGAAATCCCACCTTGCTGCTGCTGCTGCTGCTAAGTTGCTTCAGTCGTGTCCAACTCTGTGCGACCCCATAGACAGCAGCCCACCAGGCTACGCTATCCCTGGGATTCTCCAGGCAAGAACACTGGAGTGGGTTGCCATTTCCTTATCCAATGCATGAAAGTGAAAGGTGAAAGTGAAGTCACTCAGTCATATCTGACTCTTTGCGACCCCATGGACTGCAGCCTACCAGGCTTCTCCGTCCATGGGATTTTCCAGGCAAGAGTACTGGAGTGGGGTGCCATTGCCTTCTCCAGAAATCCCACCTTAGTAAGTCATTAAAATTCTAGGATAGTTATAAGAGGAACAAACTTATGCACAAAACTACAAATAGCAACATCAGATCTCCACAATTATATGACTATTTTAACAAGAGGACAGATATTAATATAAGTTTTAAGCATTTCTGTTCAACATTTTTGCCAGTGAACTTATGACTTTCTTATTTCTGAGGCTGTAGATAATTGGATTTAAGAAAGGAATGATGACAGTGTAAAATAGGCAGTCCATCATATTCTGATCATTTTCTTGTGCAGATCCAGGGAGCACATACATGAAGAGAAGAGGCCCATAGTATAAAGAGACAGATAGGAGGTGGCTCCACAGGTGGAGAAGGCCTTCCTTATGCCTTGTAAAGACTTCTTTTTCAAAACTGTACAGAGAACTAGAGCATAAGAGATAAGAACAATGGAAATGGTGAATGGCTATATTGACCCAGCAAAAATGAATAATATCAGAATGTTAATGGAAGGGTCAGTACAAGAAATCTTAAACAGTGGTATAATGTCACAGTAAAAGTGATGCACTGTGTTGGAATTGCAGAAGGTTAATCTGAGTAAAAAAACATTATGAAGTGTGGCATGAAGGAGGCCACCAAAATATGACAAAACTAACAGCCAAATATATAGTCTGTTGGTCATGATTATTGGATAAATTAGTGGTTTGCATATGACCACATAACGATCATGTGCCATAGTTGCCAACAGAAAACATTCCATAGTTACACAGATAACAAAGTAAAAAAACCGCATCTTACATTCAGAAAGAGAGATCATTTTGCTCATGGCAAAGAAGTTGAGCAGCATCTTGGGGGTCACTGTGGAGGATAACCAAGTATCCACAAATGCCAGGTTCCCTAGGAATAAGTCCATGGGGATGTGAAGGTTAGGGTCATTGCAGATGAGAGCAATTAGACCAAGGTTTCCCACAATGGTGAAGAGGTATATTATCAACAACAGAAACAAGGGCACTTGCCACTCTGGTTGATGTGTAAGTCCTGTGACAATGAACTCTGTCAGCTCTGTTGCATTTTTTGTTTCCATATCATTAATAGATTGCATCTGAAATACAATGCAGTAAATGGAGAAAACATTTCTCAAGAATTTTAAAAAGGAAATTTGGTTCAGTTCAGTTCAGTTCAGTCATTCAGCCGTCTCCGACTCTTTGTGACCCCATGAATTGCAGCACACCAGGCCTCCCTGTCCATCACCAACTCCCGGAATTCACTCAAACCCACGTCCATCGAGTCGGTGATGCCATCCAGCCATCTCATCCTCTGTTGTCCCCTCCTCCTCCTGCCCCTAATCCCTCCCAGCATCAGAGTCTTTTCCAATAAGTCAACTCTTCGCATGAAATGGCCAAAGTACTGGAGTTTCAGCTTCTGCATCCTTCCTTCCAAAGAACACCCAGGGCTGATCTCCTTTAGTATGGACTGTTTGGATCTCCTTGCAGTCCAAGGGACTCTCAAGAGTCTTCTCCAACACCACAGTTCAAAAGCATCAGTTCTTCGGTGCTCAGCTTTGTTCACAGTCCAACTCTCACATCTATACATGACCACTGTAAAAATCATAGCCTTGACTAGATGGACCTTTGTTGGCCGAGTAATGTCTCTGCTTTTCAATATGCTATCTAGGTTGGTCATAACTTTTCTTCCTAGGAGTAAGCGTCTTTTAATTTCATGGCTGCAGTCACCATCGGCAGTGATTTTGGAGCCCAAAAAAATAAAGTCTGACACTGTTTCCACTGTTTCCCCATCTATTTCCCATGAAGTGATGGGACCAGATGCCATGATCTTCATTTTCTGAATGTTGAGCTTTGAATAGAGCCATATACCAAGCCTGAATGCCCTTTATTTTATTTATTCTTACCAAATACTTGAAAAGTATTTGCAGAAATCATTTTATTGGAATAATGTAATTATTTCAGTTCAAAATATGTACAGGTATGATTGGACATAGAAGAAGAGAAAGACATTCTGAACATGATAAAATTTATGGGGGGTTATTAAACGAGATGGAAGAAACGTGTTTAGGGCATGGATATAGTGTCAAAATTAAGATGTTAAAAGGGCCTGATTATAAAATAAATTGAGTACTAATGAAACTTTATTGAATTTTAATCTTTAAAGAATAGACAAACTGAAAATTTTTAAAACATGGAGAAGCATCCTCAGTTATTTTTAAAGTTAAATAACTGGTTGAATAAAGTAGACTTCAGGGGATGTAGCCTGGTGCCAGAAGTACTAATCTGGAAGCTATGAATACTGACCAGTGATTCTTACAATAGATTACACATTAGAAGTGTCTGGGAGAGGGAGTGGTACAAAATAGATTCTGAGGTATTATTATCAACATTGATTCTCTAGGTCATGAATGTTATCTAGTCATTTTATTGTTTCCTAGGTGATGAAAATATATGCGGAAATCTTATTCCATGTGTGCTTTGACATTGGGGTGATGAGGAATTCAAACAGATGGTTTAAAGTAAATCAGAATGTAGAACCACTAGCACTTGCAGACATATTAGATGTAAAGGGGTGGTTAATAAAAGAGAGAAAATCATAAGAGTCACTTGATTACCAGGTAGAAAGTCATCAAATATTGAGATTGAAAACTCAGATGTGGTGGCAAGTATTTGCAAGGAGCATCCTCTGACCATGCAGGTGATATATACTAAGCATTATGATTCCACAGGAGCATAATAGAAATAATGATTTGGGAATCATTAAGGTAGCTAATAATAGAATGGGAAAGACTAGAGATCTCTTCAAGAAAATTAGAGATACCAAGGGAACATTTCATGCAAAGATGGGCTCAATAAAGGACAGAAATGGTATGGACCTAACAGAAGCAGAAGATATTAAGAAGAGGTGGTAAGAATACACAGAAGAACTGTACAAAAAAGATCTTCATGACCCAGATAATCACGATGGTGTGATCACTCACCTAGAGCCAGACATCCTGGATGAGATGGTTGGATGGTGTCACCGACACAATGGACATGGGTTTGGGTGGACTCCAGGAGTTGGTGATGGACAGGGAGGCCTGGCGTGCTGCAGTTCATGGGGTTGCAAAGAGTCGGACACAACTAAGCGACTGAACTGAACTGAATAGTAATTATAAGTATTCATATATTTCACAATCATTTGAACCAGATTATGTAGGTAGTTATGAACATGTCAAACCAGAAATATATTAATTCACTTATTTGACAAGAAAATTTACTTTATAAATTTCTTTTGTTAATAAATATGCTAACTCTACTTAGAGTCTCTGTTGTCACAGAGTTCTGACATTCTCTAGAAATCCTGATGAATTTAATTGAGAGCGTTTATTCCCCTACCAGTTTTACAGAAAAAAAAATTAACCCCCAGCCTGGAATATTAATACAGGCAATGTAAATAAACAATGGTAACAGCTCCAGTTGCTAAATGTATATTTGTTTGAATGTGCTTCCTTCTATAAAATTTTAAACAATTCAACAAACAAAAATTTCAATTTAATGTGTGGGTACTTAAGTCATAAATTTGAAAGAGCACTTAGGAAACACTTTCTGCATACAGTTTTATATACATATATATACATATACATGCACACCTATATATATATATATATATATATATATATATACACATACACACACATACATACACACACATACCTACAACCTTTGTGTGTATATATATGTATACAATCAATTTCATATATATGTATGAAATTATATTTCAATGAAATTATTTTAATTTCCAAAGAAATTGCTGTCAGAATTGGGTTAAAGGAGAGAGAGTTTACAATTTCAGTGATTTAACTTAAAAATCAATCAGAGAATGTAGTTAAGTTAATGGAATATATATTTTGAGTAAAATTATCAGAAGGATTTCTTACAGAGGAAGCATTATGATGTAACTCTGTAAACTCAAATTTATTTGTTTAATGTTCTAGTTCACCAAAACATATCCTATGGAATCATTATAATTACTCTCATCATATAATTATGTATCATTAAAGAGTACAATATAGTCATAGATATATTTTGCTCATCTAGATTTTACTTATAATAATAAAATAGATTATTCAGTATTTGTTTTCCATTTTCAACTGTCTATGTTGGCATTTTGTAAACCAAATCAAATTAGTATAAAATTTAACAGTATTTTAACATTAGTTTTAAAAACAGATGTTATAGAAATCATTCTGTCTATTTAGTTCTTTGGCCCATTTTTTGATTGGATCGTTTATTTTTCTGGAATTGAGCTGTAGGAGTTGCTTGTATATTTTTGAGATTAGTTGTTTGTCAGTTGCTTCATTTGCTATTATTTTCTCCCATTCTGAAGGCTGTCTTTTCCCCTTGCTTATAGTTTTCCTTTGTTGTGCAGAAGCTTTTAAGTTTAATTAGGTCCCATTTGTTTAGTTTTGCTTTTATTTCCAATATTCTGGGAGGTGGGTCATAGAGGATCCTGCTGTGATGTATGTCAGAGAATGTTTTGCCTATGTTCTCCTCTAGGAGTTTTACAGTTTCTGGTCTTATGTTTAGATCTTTAATCCATTTTGAGTTTATTTTTGTGTATGGTGTTAGAAAGTGCTTTAGTTTCATTCTTTTACAAGTGGTTGCCCAGTTTTCCCAGCACCACTTGTTAAAGAGATTATCTTTAATCCATTGTGTATTCTTGCCTCCTTTGTCAAAGATAAGGTGTCCATAGGTGCGTGGATTTATCTCTGGGCTTTCTATTTTGTTCAGTTGATCTATATTTCTGTCTTTGTGCCAGTGGAAGCAACTTAGATGTCCATTAGCAGATGAATGGATAAGAAAGCTGTGGTACATATACACAATGGAGTATTACTAAGCCATTAAGAAGAATACATTTGAATCAGTTCTAATGAGGTGGATGAAACTGGAGTTGATTATACAGAGTGAAGTAAGCCAGAAAGAAAAACACCAATACAGTATACTAACGCATATATATGAAATTCAGAAAGATGGTAACAATAACCCTGTATACGAGACAGCAAAAGAGACACTGATGTATAGAACAGTCTTTTGGACTTTGAGGGAGAGGGAGAGGGTGGGATGATTTGGGAGAATGGCACTGAAACATGTATAATATCATATATGAAACGAGTCACCAGTCCAGGTTCGATGCACGATACTGGATGCTTGGGGCTGGTGCACTGGGATGACCCAGAGGGATGGTATGGGGAGGGAGGAGGGAGGAGGGTTCAGGATGGGGAACACGTGTATACCTGTTATGGATTCATGTTGATATGTGGCAAAACCAATACAATATTGTAAAGTTAAAAAATAAAATAAAATTAAAAAAAAAAAAAGAAATCATTCTGTCTTACCTGTAGCTACCAAAGTTGAGATCCTTTTAGTGTTTGACTTTTCAAAGTAGAAAATAATGCAAAAGTACTGCATTGACAAGAACACCAGCAGTAATATTTTGCACATTGATTTATTTTGGAGGTTTCATTATCCAAGCTCAGGAAAAATGCTTTTTATTTGAATTTGTTTTGAACACAATACTCAAACAGTTTTATGTGTGTGCTTTTGCCAGAAAGGGTGTGATTTAAGAACTGTTAATAAAATTCCCCTGATAGAGCCCATGGACTCCCATTAGGACAAACCTAAGATGTTCTCCTGGGCATTGTGAGCTTCGACATTTATGAAAAATTCAGGTTGTTCCACAGGGCATTATAGACTCTGAAATCATAAGAAGCAGTCATTATAGAGAGTTCAGTTTTTTTAATTAATTTTTATTGGAGTAGAGTTGCTTTAAAATGTTGTATTAGTTTCTACTGTATAGTAAAATGAATCATTCATACGTGTACATTTACCCCTCCCTTTTGGACTTCCTTCCTGTTCAGGTACCACAATGCATTGAAATTAGTACACTTCCTAACACCATACACACAAATGAACTCAAAATAGATTAACCTGAATGTCAGGTCAGGCACAATGGAACTCTTAGAGGAAACATAAGCAGAACTGTGACATAAATTGCAGCAAGATCTTTTCTAACCCACTTCTTAGAGTCATGAAAGTAAAAACAAAAATAAACAAATGGAGTCTAATGAAACTCAAAAGCTTTTTCACAGCAAAGTAAACTATAAACAAGTTGAAAAGATAACCCTCAGAATGGTAGAAAATATTTGCAAACAAAGCAATGGACAAAGGATTAATCTCCAAAATATACGAGCAGCTTATACAGCTCAATATCAAAAAGCAAACAAGCCAATCAAAAATGGGCAGAGACCTAATAGACATTTATGTCTAAATAGACATTTAGGTGAAGAAGGCATACAGATGGCCAACAAACAAGTGACAAGATTCTCAATATCACTAATTATTAGAGAAATGCAAATCAAAAATATTAATACAATTAATTAATTACAAATAATTAATACTTCACACAGGTCAGAGTGGCCATCATCAAACAATCTACAAAGAATAAATGCTGGGGAGGATATGGAGAAAAGGGAACCCTCATGCCCTATTCTTGTGAGTGTAAAAGTAGATAACCACTCTGGAAAACAGTATGGAGGTTTCTTAAAAAACAAAATATTCAGTTACCATCTGACCCAGCAATCCCACTCCTGGGTGTAAACCCAAGAATATCACAATTCAAATAATACATGCAGCCCAGTGGTCATAGCTGCACTATTTACAAGAGCCAGGACATGGAAGCAACCTAAACCTGACAGCATCAGAAAGTGAATAGCGGTTGCACTAAAGGACACTGGTGATGGAAAAACATTCCAGTGAGCAGAACTTTGACCTTTGCACCTGGTTGTTCAATTTATTCTGGAGAAATGGACAGATGTGTGAATATATACCAGTTCATTGGCTTTGGCCAGTGGTTTGGTGGGATGTTCAAAGCTGTTGAAGGAAAATGACTGGAAATTGATGACAAGGAAATCTGTAAAAGAGTTATGTTAATAATTTCTCTGAATGGGCACAAAACATCAAGATATTTGTGTCCCATGTGAATGTTCACAAAGAAAAGTTATCTCAGCAGAATAGGATATTATCATTAAGTGATTAAGATGACCCAATGACTGGACACTAGTTACTCTTTCTCAAGTAAACTTGTCATCATTCATTTGTTGTTCAGTTGCTCAGTCATGTCCAACGCTTTGCAATCCCATGGACAGAAACACGCCAAACTTCCCTGTCCTTCACCATCTCCCAGAGCTTGCTTAAACTCATGTCCATTGAGTTGATGATGCTGCCCATCCATCTTGTCCTCTGATGTTCCCATCTCCTCCTGTCATCTGTCTTTCCCAGCATCAGGGTCTTTTCCAATCAGTCAGCTCTTCAAATCAGGTGGCCAAAATATTGGAGATTCCTTCTCAACATAAGTTCCTCCAAAAAATTTTCAGGATTGGTTTTCTTAAGAATTGAATAGTTTGATCTCCTCGCAGTCCAAGGAACTCTCAAGAGTCTTCTCCAACACCACAGTTCAAAACCATCAATTCTTTGGTGCTCAGCCTTATTTATGGTCCAACTCTCACATCCATACATTACTACTGGAAAATCATAGCTTTGACAACATGGACCTTTGTTGGCACAGTAATGTCTCTGCTTTTTAATATGCTGTTTAGGTTTATCATAGCTTTTCTTTTTTTTTTTTTTTTTGACCTTTGTTGGCGAAGTAATGTCTCTGCTTTTTCTTTTTTTTTTTTTTTTTTTTCTTTTCTTTTTTTTTTTTTTTAATTCCAAGGAGCAAGCGTCTTTTAATTTCATGGCTGCACTCACCATCTGCAGTGATTTTGGAGCCCAAGAAAATAAAGTCTTTCACTGTTTTCATTGTTTCCTCATTTATTTGCCATGAAGTGATGAGACTGGATGCCATGATCCTATTTTTTTCAATGTTGAGTTTTAAGCCAGCTTTTTCACTCTCCTCTTTCACCTTCATCAAGGGGCTGTTTAGTTCCTCTTCCCTGTCTGCCATAAGGGTGGTGTCATCTGCATACCTGAGGTTATTGATATTTTTCCTGGCAATCTTGATTCCAACTTATGCTTCCTTCACCCTGGCATTTTCACATGATGTAATCTGTATATAAGTTAAATAAGTGGGGTGACAATATACAGTCTTGACATACTCCTTTCCCAATTTGGAACCAGTTCATTGTTCCATGTCCAGTTCTAACTGTTGCTTCTTGACCTGCATGTAGATTTCACAGGAGGCAGGTAAGGTGGTCTAGTATTCCCATCTCTTTAAGAATTTTCTAGTTTGTTGTGATCCACACAGTCAAAGGCTTCAGCATAGTCAATGCAGCAGAAGTAGGTGTTTTTCTGGAATTCTCTTGCTTTTTCTATGATCCAACAGTTGTTAGCAATTTTATCCCTGGTGCCTCTGCTTTTTCCAAATCCAGCTTTAACATCTGGAAGTTCTCAGCTTGGAGAATTTTGAACATTACTTTGCTTGCATGTGAAATAAATACAGTTGTGTGGTAGTTTGAACATTCTTTGACATTGCCCTTCTTTGAGATTGGGATGAAAACTGACCTTTTCCAGTCCTGTGGCCACTGCAGTTTTCTAAATTTGCTGGCATATTGAGTGCAGCTCTTTAATAGCATCATCTATTAGGATTTGAAATAGCTCAACTGAAATTCCATCACCTCCACTAGCTTTGTTTTTAGTGATGCTTCCTAAGGCCCACTTGACTTCACACTCCAAGATGTCTGGCTCTAGATGAGTGATCACACCATCGTGGTTATCTGTGTCATGAAAATCTTTTTTGTATAGTTCTTTGTGTATTCTTGCCACCTCTTCTTCTTCTTAATATTTTCTGCTTCTGTTAGGTCCATACATACTGGTTTTTCCTTTATTATGCCCATATTTACATGAAATAGTCCCTCAGTATCTCTAATTTTCTTGACAAGATCTCTAGTCTTTCCCATTCTATTGTCTTCCTCTATTTCTTTTCATTGCTCACTTAGGAAGGCTTTCTTATCTCTCTTTGCTGTTCTTTGGAACTCTGCACTCAAACGGGTGTATCTTTCCTTTTCTCCTTTGCCTTTCACTTCTATTCTTTTCTCAGCTACTGGTAAGGCGTCCTCAGACAACCATTTTGCCTTTTTGCATTTCTTTTTCTTGGGGATGGTCTTGATCACTGCCTCCTAAACAATGTCATAAACTTCTGTCCATAGTTCTTCAGGCACTCTGTCTGTTAGATCTATTCCCTTGAATCTATTTGTCACTTGGCTGCATAATCATAAGGGCTTTGATTTAGGTCATACCTGAATGGTCTAGTGGTTTTCCCCACTTTCTTTAATTTAAGTCTGAATTTTGCAATAAGGAGTTCATGTTCTGAGCCACAGTAACCTGCCAGTGTTGTTTTTGCTGACTGTGTAGAGCTTCTCCATTTTCGGCTGCAAAGAATATAATCACTCTCACTTCAGTATTGAGCATCTGGTGATGTCCATGTGTAGAGTCGTCTTGTGTTGTTGGAAGATGATGTTTGCTATGACCAGCTCATTCTCTTGACAAAACTCTGTTAGCCTTTTCCCTGCTTCATTTTGTACTCCAAGGCCAAACTTGCCTGTTACTCCAGGTATCTCTTGACTTCCTACTTTTACATTCCAGTCCCCCATGAAAAAAAGGACATATTTTTTTGCTGTTAGTTGTAAAAGGCCTTGTAGGGGAATCTTAGAAGCTATCCTTGATTCTCCAGGCAAGAATTCTGGAGTGGATTGCCACACCCTCCTCTAGGGGATCTTCCTTATCCAGGGGTCAAACCCACATCTCCTGTGGCTCCTGACTTTCAGGCAGATTCTTTACTGCTGAGGTGCCAGGGAAGCCCTATCATTTAATAGGCTTCTAAACAAAGTGGCCATGGTGGCATGGATTGAGGTTATTGATTGGCTCAACAATATTGACTTTCCCTTCTTAAGTCCCTAAGCTTGACTCTATCCTCTGCTGGGTGCACAGCTGCAACTGAGACCAATATTACCTTAATGTGGCACCATCATTCATTATAGTGATCAGTTGTGTATTTGGTGGCAGCATGATTACATTGGAAGTGGAAGTGGAAATGGAAAAAGTGATCTGTTCTACTGGAATAGATACTTAACTCTAGATACAGATATGTCTAGATATGTGACTTTCCTGCAGTCAATGCTTCTGCCCAAATTATCAGCCTTATTCTAACAGAATTCCTATTCCAATGTCATAATGTTGTTAACAGTACTGATTATGGTCAAGGAACTCATTTCAGAGAAAATAAGTGTGGCAGTGTGCCCATGTGGAATTCAGTGGCCTTACCCTCTGCACCACTGTCTGAAGCATATAGTTTGATAGAATGATAAATGGCCATTGTAAAGCTTCAGTTATAGCAGAACTATATGGCAATATCTCACAAAGCTAGGATAAGTATCTCCAGAAAGCTGAAATTTCTGAACCAAACACCAGTGTATGTTACTGTTTCATGGGTCTAGGAATCAACGGGAAGAAATGGGAGTGGCAGCAGTGACTACTGTCCCTAGTGACCACTACAAAGTATTTATTTCTTGTTCCTGTGTTTTTCTGCCCTTCTGGTGTTGCACTCTCACTTCTTCCAAATGGAGGATTGTTTCTACCCAGACACAAACTATGATTTCATTGACCTGAAAGTAAACTACCACTCACTATTTTTGAGTCTGCATTCCTCTGTGTTATCATACAAACAAAGGAGTTACTGTGCTGATTGAGGTGATAGACGGTAACTACCAAAAGGAAACAGGACTGCTCCACAAAAAGTAAGGAAGAGGAGGTCTGGAATACAAATGATACACTAGGGTGAAGCTTCCAGACTACTTTTATAGTGCTATTTAAGTAGGAACTAGTGGATGTGTAGAAACTCCAATCTTTTTGTTCTCTAAATATCTAAAGATTGTAATTTTTTCACTGATTGTTTCTTTTTTTTCTTTCTTTCTTTCTTTCTTTCTTTTTTAACTTTACAATATTGTATTGGTTTTGCCACATATCAACATGAATCTGTAACAGGTATACACATGTTCCCACCTGAACCCTCCTCCCTCCTCCCTTCCTGTACCATCCCTCTGGGTCATCCCAGTGCACCAAACCCAAGCATCCAGTATCATGCATCGAACCTGGACTGGTGATTCGTTTCTTATATGATATTATACATGTTTAAATGCCATTCTCTCGAATCATCCCACCCTCGCCCTCTCCCACAGAGTCCAAAAGACTGTTCTATACATCAGATGAGAACAGATCAGTCGCTCAGTTGTGTCCAACTCTTTCCCACCCCATGAATAGCAGCACACCAAACCTCTCTGTCCATCACCAACTCACGGAGTTCACCCAGACTCACATCCATTGAGTCAGTGATGCCATCCAGCCATCTCATCCTCTGTCATCCCCTTCTCCTCTTGCCCCTGATCCCTCCCAGCATCAGAGTCTTTTCCAATGAGTCAACTCTTCCAATGAGGTGCCCAAAGTACTGGAGTTTCAGCTTTAGCATCATTCCTTACAAAGAAATCCCAAGGCTGATCTCCTTCAGAATGGACTGGTAGGATCTCCTTGCAGTCCAAGTGACTCTCAAGAGTCTTCTCCAACACCACAGTTCAAAAGCATCAATTCTTCGGCACTCAGCCTTCTTCACAGTCCAACTCTCACATCCATACATGACCACTGGAAAAACCATAGCCTTGACTAGACGGACCTTTGGCAAAGTAATGTCTCTGCTTTTGTATATGCTCTCTAGGTTGGTCATAACTTTCCTTCCAAGGAGTAAGAGTTTTTTAATTTCATGGCTGCAGTCACCATCTGCAGTGATTTTGGAGCCCCCCAAAATAAAGTCTGACACTGTTTCCACTGTTTCCCCATCTATTTCCCATGAAGTGATGGGACTGGATGCCATGATCTTCGTTTTCTGAATGTTGAGCTTTAAGCCAACTTTTTCACTCTCCTCCTTCACTTTCATCAAGAGGCTTTTGAGTTCCTCTTCACTTTCTGCCATAAGGGTGGTGTCATCTGCATATCTGAGGTTATTGATATTTCTCCCGGCAATCTTGATTCCAGCTTGTGTTTCTTCCAGTCCAGTGTTTCTCATGATGTACTCTGCATATAAGTTAAATAAGCAGGGTGACAATAGACAGCCTTGACATACTCCTTTTCCTATTTGGAACCAGTCTGTTGTTCCATGTCCAGTTCAACTGTTGCTTCCTGACCTGCATACAAATTTCTCAAGAGGCAGATCAGGTGGTCTGGTATTCCCATCTCTTTCAGAATTTTCCACAGTTTATTGTGATCCACACAGTCAAAGGCTTTGGCATAGTCAATCAAGCATAAATAGATGTTTTTCTGGAACTCTCTTGCTTTTTCAATGATCCAGCGGATGTTGGCAATTTGATCTCTGGTTTCTCTGCCTTTTCTAAAACCAGCTTGAACATCAGGAAGTTCATGGTTCACATATTGCTGAAGCCTAGCTTGGAGAATTTTGAGCATTACTTTACTAGCGTGTGAGATGAGTGCAATTGTGCGGTAGTTGGAGCATTCTTTGGCATTGCCTTTCTTTGGGATTGGAATGAAAACTGACCTTTTCCAGTCCTGTGGCCACTGCTGAATTTTCCAAATTAGCTGGCATATTGAGTGCAACACTTTCACAGCATCATCTTTCAGGATTTGGAATAGCTAAACTGGAATTCTATCACCTCCACTAGCTTTGTTCGTAGTGATGCTTTCTAAGGCTGACTTGACTTCACATTCCAGGATGTCTGGCTCTAGGTGAGTAATCACAACATCGTGATTATCTGGGTTGTGAAGATCTTTTTTGTACAGTTCTTCTGTGTATTCTTGCCATCTCTTCTTAATATCTTCTTCTTTTAGGTCCATACCATTTCTGTCCTTTATCGAGCCCGTCTTTGCATGAAATGTTCCTTTGGTGTCTCTGATTTTCTTGAAGAGATCTCTAGTCTTTCCCATTCTGTTGTTTTCCTCTATTTCTTTGCATTGATCGCTGAGGAAGGTTTTCTTATCTCTTCTTGCTATTCTTTGGAACTCTGCATTCAGATGTTTATATCTATCCTTTTCTCCTTTGCCTTTCACTTCTCTTCTTTTCACAGCTATTTGTAAGGCCTCCCCAGACAGCCATTTTGCTTTTTTGCATTTCTTTTCCATGGGGATGGTCTTGATCCCTGTCTCCTGTACAATGTCACGAACCTCATTCCATAGCTCATCAGGCACTCTATCTATCAGATCTAGGCCCTTAAATCTATTTCTCACTTCTACTGTATAATCATAAGGGATTTGATTTAGTCATACCTGAATGGTCTAGTGGTTTTCCCTACTTTCTTCAATTTCAGTCTGAATTTGGCAATAAGGTGTTCATGGTCTGAGCCACAGTCAGCTCCTGGTCTTGTTTTTGCTGATTGTATAGAGCTTCTCCATCTTTGGCTGCAAAGAATATAATCAATATGATCTCGGTGTTGACCATCTGGTGATGTCCATGTGTAGAGTCTTCTCTTGTGTTGTTGGAAGTGGGTGTTTGTAATGACCAGTGCATTTTCTTGGCAGAACTCTATTAGCCTTTGCCCTGCTTCATTCTGTACTCCAAGGCCAAATTTGCCTGTTACTCCAGGTGTTTCTTGACTTCCTACTTTTGCATTCCAGTCTCCTATAATGAAAAGGACATCTTTTTTGGGTGTTAGTTCTAGCAGGTCTTGTAGGTCTTCATAGAACCATTCAACTTCAGCTTCTTCAGCATTACTGGTTGGGGCATAGACTTGGATTACTGTGATAGTGAATGGTTTGCCTTGGAAACGAACAGAGATCATTCTGTCGTTTTTGAGATTGCATCCAAGTACTGCATTTCGGACTCTTTTGTTGACCATGATGGCTACTCCATTTCTTCTGAGGGATTCCTGCCCACAGTAGTAGATATAATGGTCATCTGAGTTAAATTTACTCATTCCAGTCCATTTCAGTTCACTGATTCCTAGAATGTTGACATTCACTCTTGCCATCTCTTGTTTGACCAATTCCAATTTGCCTTGATTCATGGACCTGACATTCCAGGTTCCTTTGCAATATTTCTCTTTACAGCATCGGACTTTGCTTCTATCACCAGTCACGTCCACAGCTGGGTATTGTTTTTGCTTTGGCTCCATCCCTTCATTCTTTCTGGAGTTATTTCTCCACTGATCTCCAGTAGCATATTGGGCGCCTACTGACCTGGGGAGTTCCTCTTTCAGTATCCTATCATTTTGCCTTTTCATACTGTTCATGGGGTTCTCAAGGCAAGAATACTGAAGTGATTTGCCTGTCTCTTTTGCTGTCTCGTACACAGGGTTATTGTTACCATCTTTCTAAATTCCATATATATGCGTTAGTATACTGTATTGGTGTTTTTCTTTCTGGCTTATTTCACTCTGTATAATAGGCTCCAGTTTCATCCACCTCATTAGAACTGATTCAAATGTATTCTTTTTAATGGCTGACTAATACTCCATTGTGTATATGTACCACAGCTTTTTTATCCATTCATCTGCTGATGGACCTCTAGGTTGCTTCCATGTCCTGGCTATTATAAACAGTGCTGCAATGAATTGGGGTACACCTGTCTCTTTCCCTTCCGGTTTCCTCAGTGTGTATGCCCAGCAGTGGGATTGCTGGATCATAAGGCAGTTCTATTTCCAGTGTTTTTAAGGAATCTCCACACTGTTCTCCATAGTGGCTGTACTAGTTTGCATTCCCACCAACAGTGTAAGAGGGTTCCCTTTTCTCCACACCCTCTCCAGCATTTATTGCTTGTAGACTTTTGGATCGCAGCCATTCTGACTGGTGTGAAATGGTACCTCATAGTTGTTTTGATTTGCATTTCTCTGATAATGAGTGATGTTGAGCATCTTTTCATATGTTTGTTAGCCATCTGTATGTCTTCTTTGGAGAAATGTCTATTTAGTTCTTTGGCCCATTTTTTGATTGGGTCATTTATTTTTCTGTAATTGAGCTGCAGGGATTTGTTGTATATTTTTGAGATTAGTTGTTTGTCAGTTGCTTCATTTGCTATTATTTTCTCCCATTATGAAGGCTGTCTTTTCCCCTTGCTTATAGTTTCCTTTGTGTGCAGAAGCTTTTAATTTTAATTAGGTCCCATTTGTTTATTTTTGCTTTTATTTCCAATATTTTGGGAGGTGAGTCATAGAGGATTCTGCTGTGATGTTGTTGGAGAGTGTTTTGCCTATGTTCCCCTATAGGAGTTTTATAGTTTCTCGTCTTACATTTAGATCTTTAATCCATTTTGAGTTTATTTTTGTGTATGGTGTTAGAAAGTGTTCTAGTTTCATTCTTTTACAAGTGGTTGACCATTTTCCCAGGACCACTTGTTAAAGAGATTGTCTTTAATCCATTGTATATTCTTGCCTCCTTTGTCAAAGATAAGGTGTCCATATGTGTGTGGATTTATCTCTGGACTTTCTATTTTGTTCCATTGATCTATATTTCTGTCTTTGTGCCAGTACCATTGGAGAAGGCAATGGCACCCCACTCCAGTACTCTTGCCTGGAAAATCCCATGGACAGAGGAGTCTGGTAGGCTGCAGTCCATGGGGTCACTGGGAGTCGGACACGACTGAGCAACTTCACTTTCACTTTTCACTTTCATGCATTGGAGAAGGAAATGGCAACCCACTCCAGTGTTCTTGCCTGGAGAATCCCAGGGATGGGGGAGTCTGGTGGGCTGCAGTCTATGGGGTCGCACAAAGTTGGACATGACTGAAGCGACTTAGCAGCAGCAGCAGCACCCAGTACCATACTGTCTTGATGACTGTGGCTTTGTAGTAGAGCCTGAAGTCAGGCAGGTTGATTCCTTCAATTCCATTCTTCTTTTCAAGATTGCTTTGACTATTTGAGGTTTTTTGTATTTCCATACAGATTGTGAAATTATTTGTTCTAGCTCTGTGAAAAATACGGTTGGTAGCTTGATAGGGATTGCATTGAATCTATAAATTGCTTTGGGTAGTATACTCATTTTCACTATATTGATTCTTCCAATCCATGAACATGGTATATTTCTCCATCTATTAGTGTCCTCTTTGATTTCTTTCATCAGTGTTTTATAGTTTTCTATATATAGGTCTTTAGTTTCTTTAGGTAGATATATTCCTAAGTATTTTATTCTTTTCTTTGCAATGGTAAATGGAATTGTTTCCTTAATTTCTCTTTGTATTTTCTCATTATTAGTGTATAGGAATGCAAGGGATTTCTGTGTGTTGATTTTATATCCTGCAACTTTACTATATTCATTGATTAGTTCCAGTAATTTTCTGGTGGAGTCTTTAGGGTTTTCTATGTAGAGGATCATGTCGTCTGCAAACAGTGAGATTTTTACTTCTTCTTTTTCAATTTGGATTCCTTTTATTTCTTTTTCTGCTCTGATTGCTGTGGGCAAGTAGTGTTTTTTTTTTGTTTTGTTTTTTAACTCACACTGCTATAATCAAATATCATAGTTTTTGGCCTTATAACACAGACATTTACTTTTTACATTCTGAGGTTCGGAAGTCTGAGTCCAAGGGTCCAACAAACACTGTACTGGTGAGAACTTGCTTTCTGGCTGGCAAACAGCTGCCTTCTCATTTGGCCTTTCCTAGCTGAGTACACCTGTAGAGAAAGCTAGCTCTCTTGTCTCTCTCTCTTCGTGTAAGGGGACTAATCCCATCATGAAAAGCCTTACCTTTATGACCTCAGTTAGTCAGTTCAGTCACTCAGTCATGTCCGACTCTTTACAACCCCATGAATTGCAGCACACCAGGCTTCCCTGTCCAGCACCAAATCCAAGAGCTTGCTCAAACTCATGTCCATCAAGTCGGTGATGCCATCAAACCATGTCATCCTGTCATCCCCTTCTCCTCCTGCCTTCAATCTTTCCCAGCATCAGGGTCTTTTCCAAGAAGTCAGTTCTTCGCATCAGGTGGCCAAAGTATTGGAGTTTCAGCTTCAGCATCAGTCCTACCAAAGAATATTCAAGACTAATCTCCTTTAGGATTGACTGGTTGGATCTCTTTGCAGTCCAAGGGACTCTCAAGAGTCTTCTTCAACACCACAGTTCAAAAGCATCAGTTCTCCGGCGCTCAGCCTTCTTCACAGTCCAACTCTCACATCCATACATGACTATTAGAAAAACCATAGCCTTGACTAGACGGACCTTTGTTGGCAAAGTAATGTCTCTGCTTTTTAATATGCTGTCTAGGTTGGTCATAGCTTTTCTTCCAGGGAGCAAGAATCTTTTAATTTCATGGCTGCAGTCACCATCTGCAGTGATTTTGGAGCCCCCCAAAATAAAGTCTCTCACTGTTTCTGCTATTTCCCCATCTATTTGCCATGAATTTATGGGACCAGATGCCATGATCCTAGTTTCCTGAATGTTGAATTTTAATCCAATTTTTTCACTCTCCTCTTTCACTTTCATCAAGAGGCTTTTTAGTTCCTCTTCACATTCTGCCTTAAGGGTGGTGTCATCTGCATATCTGAGGATATTGGCATTTCTTCCGACAATCTTGATTCCAGTATGTGCTTCATCCAGTCTGGCATTCTGCATGATGTACTCTACATATAAGTTAAATAAGCAGGGTGACAATAAACAGCCTTGACATACTCCTTTCCCAATTTGGAACCAGTCTGTTGTTCCATGTCCAGTTCTAACTGTTGCTTCTTGACCTGCATGCAGCTTTCTCAGGAGACAGGTAAGGTGGTCTGGTATTCCCATCTCTTTCAGAATTTTCCACAGTTTGTTGTGATCCATATACAGTCAAAGGCTTCAGCATAGTCAGTGAAGCAGAAGTAGATGTTTTTTTTTTTTCTGGAATTCTCTTGCTTTTCCTATGATCCAACAGATGTTGGTAATTTGATCTCTTATTCTTCTGCTTTTTCTAAATCCGCTTGAACATCTGGAAGTTCATGGTTCATGTACTATTCAAGCCCAGCTTGGAGAATTTTGAGCATTACTTTCCTAGCATGTGAGATGAGTGTAGTTGTATGATAGTTTGAACATTTTTTGGCATTGCCCCTCTTTGGGATTGGAATGAAATGTGACATTTTCCAGTCCTGTGGCCAATGCTGAGTTTTCCAAATTTGCAGACACATTGAGTGCAGCACTTTCACAGCATCATCATTTGGGATTTGAAGTAGCTTAACTGGAATTCCATCGCCTCCACTAGCTTTATTCATAGTGATGTGTCCTAAAGCCCACTTGATTTCACATTCCAGGATGTCTGCTCTAGATGACTTATCAGACCATTGTGGTTATCTGGGTCATGAAGATTTTTTTGTATAGTTCTTCTGTGTATTCTTGCCACCTCTTCTTAATATATTTTGCTTCTGTTAGGTCCATACCATTTCTGTCATTTATTGAGCCCATCTTGGCATAAAATGTTCCCTCGGTATCTCTAATTTTCTTGAAGAAATCTCTGGTCTTTCCCGTTCTGTTGTTTTCCTCTATTTCTTTGCATTGATCACTGAGGAGGCTTTCTTATCTCTCCTTGCTATTCTTTGGAACTCTACAATAAAATGGGTATATCTTTCCTTTTCTCCTTTGCCTTTAACTTCTCTTCTTTTCTCAGCTATTTGTAAGGCCTCTTCAGACAACCATTTTGCCTTTTTGCGTTTCATTTTCCTTGGGAATGATCTTGATCACTGCTTCCTGTTCAATGTCATGAACCTTTGTCCATATTTTTTCAGGCACTCTGTCTATCAAATCTAATCCCTGAAATCTGTTTCTCATTCTACTGAATAATCATAAGGGATTTGATTTAGGTCATAACTGATTGGTTTAGTGATTTTCCCTATTTTCTTCAATTTAAGTCTGAATTTTGAAACAAGGAGTTCATGATCTTATGATCTCATCTAAGACTAATTACCTGCCAAAGAGTCTACTCTAATATCACCATATTAAGGGGTTGGTGCTTCAACATATGAATTTGGGGGAAAACTGACATTCAGTCCCTACAGTAGTTTGCACTTGTGTGCTCGTGTGCTCATTTTGTCTGACTCTTTGTGATCCTGTGGACTGTTTCACCTGGCTCCTCTGTTCATGGAATTTTCCAGGTAGGAGTACTGGAGGGGGTTGCCATTTCCTCCTCTATGGGATCTCCCTGGCCCAGGGATTGAACCCGCATGTCTTGTGCCTCCTGAATTGGCAGGCAGATTCCTTACCACTGTGCCATTTGGCAGATTTCCAAGATTGAGACCATTTACTTCCTATTCTGCCAGTTATTTATTCCCTATGCCCATTTCAAATTAGGTCCTCAATGTAAACTATTAGCTTTCTGACACAGTGAAGCTTTTCAGACTACACAATAACAAGTATAGCTAGAAGGGGCCTTAGAAAGCATTATGGGCAGTGAGAAGCAACACTCCTTTTTGGTCCTCATAGAAGCAGGCTGAGTTAAGAGAATCCTTCAGTGGTGAAGGTCAGGTCAAAATCCTTGAATCCTTTCTCATGTTTTCTTCATTGCTTTCCCATTGTGTTTATTCTTCTGTGTCCAATGAGAGTTGAATACACAATAAGTGAGCTCACCATGTCCTAAATAAGGTCGAATAGAAGACCTTTTGATGGTCAGCAGCGTTCCTGGGATCTACCTCTGTTCACTCAAACACAACATGCTTACTATGTGGAGTTACACATAATATGAGTCTCCAGACTATATGGTTGATTACGATCAAAGGCCTCATATTTGAGTTCTTTTCAGAGGCACAGCACAATTTTAGTGCTTAATATATGTTTAGTAAATACAGTTATAAAACCATAATGAAGAATATGCAAGCATGTAAAATATTTTCATTTCTGCTTATTTTAGTATGATATGAATACTTGATTAAAATTTCCTGTGTGTTTGAATAATATATACAAATATTTAAAATCACTGATTAGGCACTAAAATCTTAAGTCATTAAAATAATAGAACAGTTATGAATGCAAAAAACTTTGAACATTAAACACAATTAAACATTTAATCTACATAATTTTATATTGTTTTTATATAAGAGAACACATATTAGTATTAAATCTAAATGTTTCTTTTTAATATTTTTAGCAGTGAATATATGACTTTTTTATTTCTCAGGCTGTAGATAATGGGATTTAGGAAAGGAATTATGACAGTGTAAAACAGAGAGTCCATCATATCCTGGTCATCTGCTTGTGTGGATCCAGGGCGCACATACATAAAAAGAAGAGGGCCATAGTATAAAGAGACAGATAGAAGGTGGGCCCCACAGGTGGAGAAGGCCTTCCTTATGCCTTGTGCAGACTTATTTTTTAAAATTGTGAAGAGAACTAGTGTATAAGAGATAAGAACAATAAGAATGGTGAACACCTGTATTGAACCAGAGAAAATAAATATCATCAGAACATTAATAGAAGGATCAGTACAAGAAATTTTAAACAAGGGCATGATGTCACAATAAAAGTGATGTATTATGTTGACATTACAAAAGGTTAGTCTGAATAAAAAGCCTGTATGAATTAAGGCATGAAAAAGGCCACCAACAAATGATGAAACTAACATTCCCATGCATTGTTTATGAGTCATAATGGCTGGATAAAGTAGTGGGTTGCATATGGCTAGATAACGATCATACGACATCATCGCCAGCAGAAAACATTCCGTAGTCGCACTGACTACAAACGAAAAAAATTGCACCATACATTCAGAGAGAGATATCCTCTTATTCTGGTTGATAATGTTGAGCAACATCTTGGGAGTCACTGTGGAGGATAACCAAATATCCACTAAGGCCAAATTCCCCAGGAATAAGTACATGGGAATTTGAAGATGAGGGTCATTCCAGATGAGAGCAATCAGACCAAGGTTTCCCATGATAGTGATGAGGTATATCATCAAGAAGAGCAGGAACAGGGGTACTTGCCATACTGGTTCATATGTAAGTCCTGTGAGAACAAACTCTGTCAGCTCTGTTACATTTTTTGTTTCCATATCCTTAATAGATGGCCTCTGAAATACAGTGCAGTAGATGGGAAAAGGTCACCAGTCATTTAAAAAGAAAATTTCAGAAAGATAATAGAAATAAAAACATACACTTTATTTTATTTACTCTTACTGAAATACGTGAAAAGTATTTGGGGGAAATTATTGTGCTGTAAAAAACCAACTATTACGTTGGCCAAAAATTTTGTTCAATTTTTCTGTATGGTCTTATGGAAAAACCCAAACGAACTTTTTGACCAACCACCTATTGTATCTCAAAATGTATATGGGAGTGAACAGATGTAAAATAGAGGAAAGACATTCTGAACATGAGCAAATTTATGGGAAAACTGCTAAGGTAGAGAAATGCCATGTTTTAGTCATGGATGAGGCATCAGAAGTAAAAATGTTACAAGGGTCTGCTTTAACAACTGAATTCAATGCCATGCATGTCATAAATGGCATCTAATAATATGCATTTTATAAATGCTCCCCAAGTGATTTAAATGTATCTGAAGTTTTTAGTTCATATGTGATATGCCATGGGAGTTTTGAGAAGGCAAAGAAACAGATCAAAATAAATCACAATGTAGAGTTACTGGGACTTGGTGATACATGAGATATGAAGAGTGGGCTAGTGAAAGTTGCTCAGTCATGTCTGACTCTTTGCCACCCTAGGGACTATACAGTCCATGGAATTCTCCAGGCCAGAATACTGGAGTGGGTAGCCTTTCCCTTCTCCAGGGGGATCTTCCTGATCCAGGAAACTTCCCGATCTTCCAGGATCCAGGAATTCCCGATCCAGGAATCTCCTGCATTGCAGCGGATTCTTTACAAGCTGAACCACAAGGGAAGCCCAAGAATATTGGAGTGGGTAGCCTATCCCTTCTCCAGCGGATATTCCTGACCCAGGAATCAAACCAGGGTCTCCTGCATTGCAGGCAGATTCTTTACCAACTGAGCTATCAGGGAAGCTGGAAGAGTGGGTTAGGAAAGATGAAAGTCAGTTGGTATCTTACTAGGTGATCATGGAAAATTAAGGAAACTTCAGATGCAGAGGCCAGTTTTTTCAAGAAACTTCTGAATATCAAAGTGACATAAATTTAGCAATAATAATCTATAAGAGCATAAAGAAATAATGACTTACAAGACATTGAGGTGGTTGAAAACAAAGTATGTATGGCCTATCCAGAAGACAGTGGACAGTGTGGATAAGGTAAAAGAAAATACATGTGGAGGTGTTATATTAAATTAAAATAGATACCCATCATGTATTAGTTAATAATATTTGATTCTCTTTTCTGCCATATGACTCTTGGTGTTAGACAAAAATAAGCATTCACTCTAGAAGTAAAAATTCTAAAAACTGACCTTATCTTCCCCCTGAACCTAGAGTGAGGGGATCAGATCTAACATTAGCCACTCAAACTCATGTACACTGAATTTGGATATGAAGAGAGGAAAAAGAGGTCAAATGTTGAGAAAAGAGATTTTCCAAGTCAATGAAGTTGCAATATCATGACGCCAAAATGCATCCTGCACCCACAACAATGGCATTTTCATTGTGAGCTTCAAATTCAGCAGCAATGGCAACAGGTCTCACTGAGCTAGAGCTGCAATATGATTTTGGCGGTTAACTGTTCAACTTCTTTTTTTATGTGTTCCTGCCCATTTGTCCAGTGGATTTATGTAACTTCCCTAGCACTTACTTGTTAGAGCCAATTTCCATTGAATTAACTCATTTCATTTTGCAACCAGGAACATTGGCTCACACAAGGAGGGAAAAGAAAAGACCAGTAAAGGCTACTGAACAGTGACTAGAGAAGCAGGAGGGAAATAGAAAGGTAGTTTTATGAACCTAAAGAGTGGAAAGCACAAAAAAAGACAAAGGAAAGTACAATTTATTTGGTAAGAAAAAGAGTGAACTGAAATCACTGAGTAGGATTTAAGAGATTTGTAATGGCTTTAGTGAGATGAGTTTTTATTTGTGACAAAACAAATGTCAGATAATAATAAGTAATGAATGCGAAGCAAGTGGCACAGCAGTGAGGAGAATGAAGGAGAGTATCTGAGATGTGGAGACAGATGCAAATTATTTTTTGTCTTGAGAAACAATGTCATTAAATTTTCAAAAGAAAGAGAGGCAAGCATTGAGAAGAAAGAGGATAAACGATAGAATGAGAAATTTGGTGGGGGAGGTGAAAAGGAAACAAGAAGCAAAAGAGGAGAAGGAATATAGATAGATAAGTGTAGGACAGACAAAGCATTGAAGAGGGAATGAGGAAGTATCAGAGAAAAGCTTAGATGAAATAAGGAAAGGCTAGAGGTATGGCTTAAATATTTGTCTTAAATTTGACTTTTGTTAAAAGCTATCAGTACTATAAATCCTTTTTCTTTTATTCAAAACTCTGTTTATTTACTATGGAATTTGTATATGGAACAGAGACTTTCATTTTAATTTTACTTTACAAATTTGTATTGCTGTTAAATATTCTACCACTGCACATTATCGTTGTTATTATTATGACTACAGCTGACTTTCCCTAGAAATCCTGCTGGGTTTACCTGACAGATTCTGTTTTTCTACCAGCTTGATAGCAGAAAAAATTGAGCCAAGTACTGAAACTTAATACAGGCAACATAAATAACCAATCCAAAAATTTGAATTTGTTCAATGTATATTGGGAATGGGTTTTGTTCCATGCAGTCCCCAATAACTAATGAAAATCAAATTTTCAATTCAATGTGTGGGTGATTATTAAGTCATAAGGCAGAAAAGAGCACTGGGAAATATTTTCTGAATTTTTCCAGAAATTTTTTTTTTCAATGAAATTATTGTCAGAAGTTGGTAAAAGGATAGAGCGGTTATGGTTTAAGCAAATTAACTTAAAATTTAATTTGTTAATGTGGTTAATTAAATGAATATTCATTGGAAGGACTGATGCTGAAACTGAAACTCCAATACTTTGGCCACCTGACGCGAAGAGCCAACTCATTGGAAAAGACCATGATGCTGGGAAAGATTGAAGGCAAAAAGACAAAGGGGTGGCAAAAGATGAGATGGTTAGATAGCATCACCGACTTAATGGACTTGAATTTGGGCAAACTCCAGGAGATAGTGGAAGACAGGGGAACCTGGAGTGCTGCAGTCCATGGCATCGCAAAGAGTTGGATACAACTTAGTGACTGAACAACAGCAACAAAATGAAATGAGTGTTTTGAATACAATTATCAGAAAGATTTCTTATACAGGAAACATTATGACTTAAATCCCCAAACTCACTTTTAATTTTTTTGATGTTCTACTTCACCAAAACTTATCCTACAGAGTCATTGTAATTATTCTAACTAAATAATTATATATCATTAAGGAATACAGACAGAGAAGGCAATGGCACCCCATTCCAGTACTTTTGCCTAGAAAATCCCATGGACGGAGGAGCCTGGTAGGCTGCAGTTCATGGGGTCGCTAGAGTCCGACATGACTGAGCGACTTCACTTTCACTTTTCACTTTCATGCATTGGAGAAGGAAACGGCAACCCACTCCACTTTTCTTGCCTGGAGAATCCCAGGGAGGGGAAGCCTGATGGCTGCCGTCTATGGGGTCGCACAGAGTCGGACACGATTGAAGCGACGCAGCAGCAGCGAGGAATACAGTGTAGTCTTAGAGCTATTTTGCTTATCCAGATTTTACTCATAATAATAAAAGTTATAGATTATTCACTGTTCATGTTTCATTTTCAGTTGGCTATACATTGGCTTGAATTGGCTTATAAATGAAATCAAAATTGTTATAAATTTAATAGTTTTAACTTTTTTAAGAAAATAATGAGTATTATAGAAATCATTCACTCTTACCATTATCTCTCAAGAAACTGTGGAGATTCTTTCAGTTTTTTGCTTTCTGAAGTAGAAAATAGGACAAGAACACTGCAGTGACTCTACATAGGCAGCATCATTTTGCACACTGATTCATTCTGGAATCTTCATTTTCCAAGCTCAGGAAAATGTTGTTTATATGAGTTTGTTTTGAACCACATCAACCAATTACATAACCGTGCACTTTTGCCAGAGGAGGAGGTGAAAAACCCCAATTCCCCTGATAACACCCAAGGATTGATTCTCTTTACAACAGTCCTAAGCTTTTCCACTGGGTGTTATGGACATGGACATATATGAGGAATCCAGGCAATACCTCAGGGCATTACAGACTCTGAAATAAAAATCAAATCAGTGTTGACAGTTCTAGATTTTTTTTTTTAACTGGAATTGCACTACTTACATCACAGATGACATTTCTAACATGTTTATACAAACTCCAGTTTATCTATGAATTTTGATACTCTGTGTGCTTTGGTTAGTATGGTCTGATTTAACTAATCACATTTGGTTTTCAGAAGCCAAAGTTTGAAATCCCCTTTATGAGCCAACCCCAAGTAAGTTGTCCTCCTCATGAAGACTGTATAGCTCATATTCCATGCCAGTTTCTAACTTTCCACTTTACAATGAAATTTGATGAGAAATCTTCCTAGGCATAGGTCAGGGAGAGGCGCAAAAGAAAAATAAAAGGAAAGAATGTATGGGAAGTAGCCTAGATCAGTGCTCCTCAGATTTCAGGTCCTGTGAATCTCCTGGTGAGTTTCTTAAAATGCACATTCTGTTTCAGAAGGTTAGAACTGGGTCCTGAGTGTCTTTATTTCTAACACGGTTATACCTCTGAACATTTTCACTCCTCAAGGTCTTCCTTCATTTGCAGGTCTAGCTTTTCAGGGAGCTAGACCATTATAGAAAGAAAAAAAATTGCAAATGGAGTTGGCATGCATAGAGAGCAAAGAGGAGCTTTTTTGGGAGGCCAGCACAGGTAGGATCACAGAAGATCTGGAGTCTGGGTTGGGGACTTTGTTCTTTATCTCAATTGAAAGAGAAACTATTGAGGGATTTTGAACATGAGGGTTACATGTTCAGATTTGCCTTTAATTATTAACAGAGAAGTTGCCATTGAACATTTATTTATAAATATAATGACATTATTTATGTCAAAGTAGTGTAATATGAAAAGGATAATATTTAGTTTTGATATCTGAAAAATAGAAAAATGCTTAACTTCCACTAGGGACCAACTTAGTAGCCAGGAAAAAAAAAAAACAAAGGGCATAAACTTTGGTAGACTCATTAATCAGTTATCTTGTGTTCTTAGAAGTATGCTAGTGAAAGCAGAAAAAGGCATGAAAAAAAACACCATAGACCAGATAGAAGTCAGTATGAAAACTCAGCAAAGGATGGAGTAAGCAGTATAATGTGCATTAGTAGCTTCAGCATAACTCAAACGCAACAATTTACTGCCCACTTCAGTT
The DNA here is from genome assembly GCF_019923935.1 of Bubalus bubalis. NCBI lineage: Eukaryota > Metazoa > Chordata > Mammalia > Artiodactyla > Bovidae > Bubalus > Bubalus bubalis. Next base: position 87,868,240 of record NC_059157.1, on the reverse strand, counting down.
GTGTATGTGTTCAGTCACACAGTCATATCTGACTCTTTGCGACCCCATGAACTGCAGTCCACCAGGCTCCTCAGCCCATGGGATTTTCCAGGCAAGAATACTGGAGTGGGTTCCCATTTATTTCTCCATAAGTTTTATATAATTACCTTTTAACTCATTTAGTTGCCTATGAATGAGTACAAAGGTCTGCATTGCTGCTCTTAGTATGAATAGTCTTTTCAATTTTAGTCATGTGAAGGATAAGTTGTATCTGGCACCTCCTACCAAAGAAAAAAAAAAAAAAGGCACAACACCTAGTGGGACCCTGTGGATTTTAGAAACAACACCATCGTCATTTGGGTGTGTTATTCCAGCCCATTCCAGCCAAAGCTGCTAGCTTTGAGTGTGGCTCAGAACAGGAGAAAGTTTACAAAAGGTCCAGGCTGCTGTGCAAAATGCTCAGTCAACTGAACCACATAATTTCACAGAAACTATGGTGCTTGGAGTGGCAGTGGCAGACAAGGATGCAGTTGGGAGTCTTTGGCAGGCCTCTTGGGCATCCCTGGTAGCTTAGATGGTAAAGAATCTGCCTGCAGTGCAGGAGAACCAGGTTCGATCCCTGGGTCAGGAAGATCCCCTGGAGAAGGGAATGGCTCCCCACTCCAGTATTCTTGCCTGGAGAATTCCACAGACAGAGGAACCTGGCAGTCTACAGTTCATGGGATTGCAAAAAATTGGACATGACTGAGTGACTAGCACATCAGATCAGATCAGTCGCTCAGTCGTGTCCGACTCTTTGCGACCCCATGAATCGCAGCACGCCAGGCCTCCCTGTCCATCACCAACTCCTGGAGTTCACTCAGACTCACGTCCATTGAGTCAGTGATGCCATCCAGCCATCTCATTCTCTGTCGTTCCCTTCTCCTCTTGCCCCCAATCCCTCCCAGCATCAGAGTCTTTTCCAATGAGTCAACTCTTCGCATGAGGTGGCCAAAGTACTGGAGTTTCAGCTTTAGCATCATTCCTTCCAAAGAAATCCCAGGGCTGATCTCCTTCAGAATGGACTGGTTGGATCTCCTTGCAGTTCAAGGGACTCTCAAGAGTCTTCTCCAACACCACAGTTCAAAAACATCAATTCTTCGGTGCTCAGCCTTCTTCACAGTCCAACTCTCACATCCATACATAGGTAAAAAGTAGAGCAGACCCTTGGTTCTGGAGCAAAGTCTAGCATCCACTGCAAATAACTACTCTCCTTGTGACATATAACTGTTGGCCTGTGTCTAAGCATTTTTAGAGGCTGAATGCTTAAACATTTAAAATGCTGTTTCATTGCAGCACTGTTTATAATAGCCAGAACATGGAAGCAACCTAGAGGTCCATCAGCAGATGGATGGATAAGAAAGCTGTAGTACATATACACAATGGAGTATTATGCAGTATTAAAAAGAATATATTCTTTTTAATACTGCATAATACTCCATTGTGTATATGTACTACAGCTTTCTTATACCTGTGGCGGTTTCATTTTGATATTTGGCAAAACTAATACAGTTATGTAAAGTTTAAAAATAAAATAAAATTTAAAAAAAAAATAAAAAATAAAAAGAATACATTTGAATCAGTTCTAATGAGGTGGATGAAACTGGAGCAGATTATACAGAGTGAAGTAAGCCGGAAAGAAAAACACCAGTACAGTATACTAATGCATATATATGGAATTTAGAAAGATGGTAACAATAACCCTGTGTATGAGACAGCAAAAGAGACACTGATGTATACAACAGTCTTTTGGACTCTGTGGGAGAGGGCGAGGGTGGGATGATTTGGGAGAATGGCATTGAAACATGTATAATATCATATATGAAACGAATTGCCAGTCCAGGTTCAATGCATGATACTGGATGCTTGGGGCTGGTGCACTGGGACGACCTAGAGGGATGGTACGGGGAGGGAGGAGAGAGGGGGGTTCGGGATGGGGAACATGTGTACACCCGTGGTGGATTCATGTTGATGTATGGCAAAACCAATACAATATTGTAAAGTAATTGACCTCCAGTTAAAATAAATAAATTCATATTTAAAAAAATTTTTTAAATAAAATGCTGTTTAAAATGCCAATTTTCCATGAGACCAGAGCAGTTTTTCATAAACTTGGTGTTATATGACCCACCAAGCCATAAAGTTGGCAGTACACTGCCATAGCTTTGTCAAATGGAAGAGAAATGTACCCACTCTGGCCTGAGCAAGCCCTGAGGCCACCAGTATGTTTCTTGAAGAAACATGATCCCCATACCAGCTTCAGTACTTCTCTAGCCCAGCCTGCACTATGGCTTTGTGGGTTGGTCTCTATAATCCATGGAAAGAGGAAGAGATTACCTGGAGCTGATTTAACAATGATTCTGTACCGCCTGAAGACACCATCTGAGGGTGGACAACTACCGTGCTACTGACAATCTCCTTGACATCCCTATAGGATAGTAGTGATGGAATATCCTTCCAGTGGGCAAAACTTTGAGCAGTCTACCATCTTGGTTTCCTGGAAGGAGAAATTGGCAGATTTATCATGATATGGGCTTCCCAGGTGGTGCTAGTGGTAAAGAACCCACCTGCCAATGCAGGAGACATAAGAGACACAGGTTCAATTCCTGGTTCAGGAAGATTCCCCAGGAGAGGAAATGGCAACCGATTTCAGTATTCTTGCCTAGACAATCCCATGGACAGAGGAGCCTATAGGGCTACAGTTCCTAGGGTCTCACAGAGTGAGACATGACTGAAGCAACCTAGCATGCACACACACGATGATATATATTAGTTTCAACCCCTCAGTTGGGACAATCCCTTGGAGAAAGGAACGGCTACCCACTCCAGTATTCTGGCCTGGAGAATTCCGTGGATTATATAGTCCATGGGGTCGCAAAGAGTTGGACACGACTGAGCGGCTTTCACTTTCACATATCAGTTTCAGGTATACAACATAGTGACTCAAAATTCTTATATATTATGCTCCATTTAAACTGATTATAAAACGTTGGTTATATTGCCTGTACTATACAATAGATCATTATAGTGTACTTATTTTATGCATTTTAGTTTGTAACTCTTAAGTTCCCAACCCTGTCTTTCCCTTCCTTTTTTCCCTATCCCCACTAGTAAACACTAATTTGTTCTCTATATCTGTAAGTCTGTTTATGTTTTGTTATATTTATTCATTTGTTTTATTTTTAGATTCCACATACATATGATAACATATGGTATTTGTCTTTCTCTAGCTGATTTATTTCACTGTCATTGCAAATTTAAAAAATTAATTATTTTTTTAGGCTAAGTAGTATTCCATTGTATGTATGTACATTTATTTATGTACCTGTGTTAGTTTCTCAGTTGTGTCCACCTCTTTGCGACCCTGTAGACTGTGGCCTACCAGGCTTCTCTGTCCATGGGATTCTCCAGTCAAGAGTATTGGAGTGGGCTGCCGTTTCCTTCTCCAGGGAATCTTCCCAACCCAGGGATTGAACCTAGGTCTCCTGCATTGCAGGCAGTATATATATATGTGTGTGTGTGTGTGTGTGTGTGTGTGTGTGTACACACACACATACTTTATCTTCTTTATCTATTCTATCTGTTGATGGACTCAGACTGCTTTTGTATCTTTGTTATTGTAAATAATGCTGCTGTGATTATATTGGGGTGCATGTTTCTTTTCAAATTAGTGTTTTCATTTTCCTCAGATATGTACCTGGAAGTGGATTTGCTGATTCATATAGTAGTCTACTTTTAGTTTTTTGGGGAACCTGTATACTGTTTTCCACAGTCACTTCACCAAATTACACTCCCATCAGCAGTGTAAAAGGGTTCCCTTTTCTTCACATTCTCACCAACATTTGGTTTTTGCTGTCTCATTGATGACAGTCAGTCTAAGAGGTATGGGGTGATATTTCATTATGCTTTTGATTTGCATTTCTCTAATGATTAGCGATGTTGAGCATCTTTTCATTTGCCTGTTGGCCATTTGTATGCCTTCTTTGGAAAAATGTCTATTCGTGTCCTCTGTATATTTTTTTAATCATGCTATTTGATTGTCACGTGTTGAGTTTATGATCTGTTTGTATATTTCATATATTAACCATTTATTTGTCATATTGTTTGCAAATATTTTCTACTATTCGTTTGTCTTTTTATTTTGTTAATGTTTTCATTTGTTTTTTAAAGGCATTTAAGTTTAATTAGACTCCATTTGTTTATTTTTGCTTTTGTTTCCTTTGCCTTTGGAGACAAAAAATATTACTATGATTTAGAACCAAGTGTTCTGCCTATATTTTCTTCTAAAAATTTTATTCTTTCTTTCTTTCTTTATTTTTATTTGTACAAATGGCATTTGTTTCCTCATTATAACCAGGACAACTTTCTTTGTGAGTTGATGGATGTGTTTTATTTATTTATTTTTCTGGTCTTTTAATGCTTTAACTTTTATTCATTTATATATATATATATATATTTATTTTATTTTATTTTTAAACTTTACAATATTGTATTGGTTTTGCCATATATCAACATGAATCCACCACAGGTATACACGTGTTCCCCATCCTGAACCCTCCTCCCTCCTCCCTCCCCGTACCATCCCTCTGGGTCGTCCCAGTGCACCAGCCCCAAGCATCCAGTATCCTGCATCGAACCTGGACTGGCGACTCATTTCATATATGATATTATACATGTTTCAATGCCATTCTCCCAAATCATCCCACCCTCTCCCTCTCCCAGAGTCCAAAAGACTGTTCTATACATCAATGTCTCTTTCTAATTTTCCACTTAGATGTTTATTTTCCATTTTGAGTTTATTTTTGTATATGATGTGCAGAAATATTCTTTTTTGTTTTGTTTTGTTTTGTTTTTTTGGGGGGGGGTTTCTAATTTCACTCTTTTGTATGTAGCTATCAGTTTTGTGAGCAAAACTTATTGAAAAGACTGTCTTTTCCTCATTTTATGTTCTTGCCTGCTTTGTGGTAGATTACTTGACCATAACTACATGGCTTATTGTTGGGCTTTCTATTCTGTTCAGTTGCTTTACGTGTCTGTTTTGTGCCAGTACCATACTGTTTTGATTACTATAGCTTTGTAATATAGAATGATGTCAGGGAGTTTGATACCTCCAGGTTGTTCCTCTTTCTTAAGATTGTTTTGGTTAGTAAAGGTCTTTTGTTTTTCCATACAAATTTTTACACTACTTGTTCCAGTTCTATGAAAAATGTCAGCATTTTGATCAAGAGTGCTTTGAATATATAGATTGACTTGGATAGTATGGTCAGTTTACCAATATTAATTCTTAGTCTGCTGGTCGGCAGGACCTGGGCCTGGGCCTGGGCCAGGGTGTCCTAGGGCTGATGTCTGCTCACTGATGAGTAGAGCTAGGGCCTCGGGTCTCTGGCTGCAGGAGCCTGGGGTTCTGAGGTTCAGTGTCTACATGCTGATATGGGGCCGTGTCCTAAGCCCTCTGGTGAACAGGCCTCTATGACATTTTTTTGTGGGGGGAGCTGTATTTAGGAATAGAGTCTCTATATCCCACAGTCCTCTGGATCATCCAGAAGTCAGCCCCAGTGGCCTTCAAAGACGAATGTTCTGGGAGCTCATCTTTCTGGTGCAGGACCCCCAAAGAGAGGAGCCTGATGTGGAGCTTGCCCCTCACTCCTTTCAGAGAACCTTTGCAATTGTAATTATTCTCCCAGTAGTGGATCACTCACCATGGGTGTATGTCTTAACTATACAGCAACTTGACTTACTTCCTACCTATCTCATTATGGTTCCTTCTTTATATCTTCAGTTTTGGAAGATCTATTCTGATTGATTCTGGTCTTTCTCATCAATAGTTGTTCTGTAAATAATTGTAATGTTGGTGTGCCTTTGAGAGGAGGTTTGCTCATAGTCTTCCTACTCTGCCAACTTGGCCCAGGGGTGCTATTGTATTCATTTAAAGTTTAAGTACAGTTTAAGGAATTGTGTATGGACACCAAGTTGACAATGAGTAGGCTTGTAATGATTCATTTTATGAATTAAGCTGACCTGATCTAAGGAAGCCCAAATATTTGGTTAAACATTATTTTTGTTTGTGTCTTTTGACAGTTGGTGTTTTGGAAAAGTGTTAAATTAGTGAGCTGAATAAAGTTGATGGCCAACCATTTGTGAGTTGGAATTTATACCTTCAACACTTGTATTCTTAAGCCTTGAAACTACCATCAGCATTTCTGGGTCTCTACTTTGCAGAAAGCAGATGATGAAACTTCTTAGAATCAATAAACATGTGAGCCAATATCTTACAACAAATGTCTTTAGTTACAGATATTGATATATGTTTAGATGTAGATATAGATAGATTTAGATCTACATTGATCTAGATTGATCTATCTATATAGAGTATATATATATTATGTATAGTGTGTGTGTGTATATATATATATAATACTCATTGTACATTGTAATATTAAAAAATAAAGGGAAATATCATCTTGCAATTGTTAACTGTTACCCTCAAATAAGACTGACTTAGAAGATACCATCTCAAATAAGATGAAGCCTTAAAAGTTGATCCATCCTGACAACTCATTTTTCTAATTAACAAATGTATCTCCCATTAACCTCACTGACATGATGCAATGGGATTTTGATTGGATAGCAACACCGTCAGTTATGTTTTCCAAGAAAAGTTTATAAAAACGTCCACAGTATTTCATCCTTTGGAAAAGATGCCCCATTAAAATCTGGATCCAGCTGCCCAACAAGGGAAGGAAAGTATAAAACCTAGAGTGGAAATCTTCAGAATATTTACATCATGCTCTTTAAGTAGAGAATAGAAGTACAGAAATTCCATTTTGATTTGCCTCTAATATCTTGATTTTAAAATGTTTACTTCACTGATTATTTAAAAGAGTGGTCATCTCATAGGATCCCAAACCAAAAGCAATAGCATTTGAAACAGAAATTCTCCTGACAAAGCCCGTCAATCTGTGTTTCCACAAGCCCTCCAGGTGATTCTGAGGCCACTATAGCTTGAGAGCTGCTATATTAAAGAGAAACAACAACGAAAAAAGTCTGGTGTTCATACTTACCTAATGTATACTAATAAAATTCTGTCATAAGTAGTTCACAACTCAGAATGAAAAATACTCTTCTAGATTTGATGGTGTTTGTTTTTACCTAATGTTTGTGTTGATTCTTTGAACATGGTTGTAGGATAATGTTGTCAGCAACTTGTCAGCAGCACAAGGTATTATAAAATGATGAGAAAAACATTTTTATCCTTGTGTATAAAGAAAGAGGAACTATAAATTCTTTTAAATCTCCAGGTTTAGAAAATATGTATACCTTGATAATAAATAGTATTTCTATTATGTTATCAGTGTTTATTAAGGTGGTTTCATCCAATATCAGAAGTGTTCCAGAGAGTGAATGAACTGAGCAAAATTGTGATACTATATTTTTGTATAAAGACCATTAAGTAATGCACATACATCATAGTTTCTTTTTAAAGAAATCTGCAAAATGTCTTCTAAAATGTGGGCTTTGTAGTGTTTTTGTTTTTTTTTTTTACATCTTTCCCAAATGCAGCTGAAATGGCATATATAATATTCAAAAATGAAAAAAAAAATATCTGTAACCAAAGTGCAAGTAGGAGAACATCAATGAAGAGGGGATTTGGGTGAATTTCTGAAAAGCATTAAGTTGGATTTTCTGAAGACATATCAAAGCAACAGAATCTCTAGTTTAGACATGTTTGAGAGAAGGTTAGACAGGAAGCCTGAGTTTCTGACAGACCCTCCCATTGCCTACTTCATACCCACCAAGCTTAAGGAAGACAACACAGATAATACACATGCTGGTAGACTCATAGTTTGATGTCAACCTTTTCATTCAAACAAAAGGCCGACTAGGAAAACAAGCCTTTATCATTTCAAAGAAATACACATCAGTTGCTTGTATTGCCAACATAGCCTTTTAGTCATAACAGCGTAGGAACAAACAAATATTTAGACAACTCACAGGAAAAATCAAAACAATGGGAATGTTATGAAGCAACAAAAATTGGCCAAAGACGAACATATGCAATAGCATAGATTGTCTAAGGAGAAACGGTAAAAGTTCCTGGACTGTGAATCATTTACTTTCTCTCTGGGGCTTGGGAATATCTTTCAGGATACAAAAGAGAGCAGAAGATTTGTTCTCATCTTGTGGCCTGCATTCCATAAATATGTAATAGTGATATATTCTATAAATATTTATAGTTTGTATCTTTAATCCAAATATCTAATTAACATTCTTCTCCTGATATATCCCATGAGCTAATCTTTATCATAAAAAGAACATGATTAATTCACTTTAGGTGCATGATCCTTGAGATTGTCTTGAAAAAACCTAGGAAGGTGATCTGGCACTTAGTAGCCATCCCAAGCCCAGTAATCTCCCTGGACTCATCACTTGAAAACAAGATTATTTCAAATGACAGACAGATGTGAGTAGTTCTAGGGTAAGGAACTCACTCTAAATATATGTAGAACAATGGGGAGATTGGAAGGTCAGGAATGAACCTGAACATGAATCACTTCTTCTTCATAGTCTAGAAAACAACAAAAGCTACCATAACATTTAAAAAGTGTGGGGGCACAAAACGTTCAAACTCTTGCTCATTTTCATGCCTTTTCCCAGCTAGTCACTGAACACTCTGATATCCTATCATCTTAATGTTATTTGAACTTTGGCAATATGCAATTGAAGACTCTTGATTCATCAACACAATCCTGTAAACTTAACATATTATTTCTTTTTTTCCTATCAGTTTCATTATTTTTAAAGTGCTGGATGGTCCAAACCATTACCTTCCTATTCCGCTGGTTCTCTTTTCCTTCCTATTCCCATCTCAGTTAAATCTGCATCTCATCTCTTAGCTTTCTGAATTAGTGACATGGCAACATGGCAACTAAGTACCCTCTTACTCTCTCAGGATTGGCCTCTGTTCACTCAAACACAATCCTGTCTCCATTGTAGAGTTAAGTATACTATGAGTCTCCAGATTGCACAGCTCTACTACTAGCAAATGCATCATATTCATATTTTTTTCAGAGTGATTACAGTATTGTAGTGCTTAATGCATTTATGAAGCCATATTGAGAACATATGTATAAAATATTTTAATGTTTTCTTTAATTATTCTAATATGACATGAATACTTGATTAAATACTATTCTGTGTTTTCTAAAATTTTAATTGCACATGCACATATTTACTAGCACTCCTACCTTAAGTCATTAAAACTCTAGGGTGATTATAAGTGCAAAGAACTTTGAACATTAACTGTCATATAGCACCATCTAACCTGTATTATTATATGACTTGTATTAGTAAAGGAGGACTGATACTAGTATGAATTCTAAGCATTTCTCTGTACTATTTTTGCCAGTGAGTCTACAACTCTCTTATTTCTTAGGCTGTATATAACTTGATTTAACAAAGGGATTATGCCAATGTAAAACAGAGTCCATCATATCCTCATCATCTGCTTGTGCAGAGCCAGGGCGCATATACATGAAGAGAAGAGCCCCATAGTATAAACAGACAGATATCAGATGGGCTGCCAAATGGAGAAGGCCCTCCTTATGCATTGTAAAGACTTCTTTTTCAAAACTGTAAAGAGAACAGGTGTAAAAGATGCAAGAACAATGAGAATAGTGAATACCTGTATAAACCCAGAGAAAATAAATATCAACAGATATTTAATGGAAGGACCAGTGCAGGAAATCTTAAACAATAGTATAATATCACAGTAAAATTGATGTACTATTATGGAATTGCAGAAAGTTTGTTAGGAGGGGCAGCCGTGAGGAGATACCCCTCATCCAAGGTAAGGAGCAGCAGCTGCGCTTTGCTGGAGCAGCCGTGAAGAGATACCCCACATCCAAGGTAAGAGAAACCCAAGTAAGACGGTAGGTGTTGCAAGAGGGCATCAGAGGGCAGACACACTGAAACCATAATCACAAAAAACTAGTCAATCTGATCACACGGACAGCAGCCTTGTCTAACTCAATGAAACTAAGCCATGCCGTGTGGGGCCACCCAAGATGGGTGGGTCATGGTGGAGAAGTCTGACAGAATGTGGTCCACTGGAGAAGGGAATAGCAAACCACTTCAGTATTCTTGCCTTGAGAACCCCATGAACAGTATGAAAAGGCAAAATGATAGCATACTGAAAGAGGAACTTCCCAGGTCAGTAGGTGCCCAATATTCTACTGGAGATCAGTGGAGAAATAACTTCAGAAAGAATGAACAGATGGAGCCAAAGCAAAAACAACACCCTGTTGGGGATGGGACTGGTGATAGAAGCAAGGTCCGATGCTGTAAAGAACAATATTGCATAGAAACTTGGAATGTTATGTCCATGAATCAAGGCAAACTGGAAGTGCTCAAACAGGAGATGGCAAGAGTGAACATAGACATTCTAGGAATCAGCGAACTAAAATGGACTGGAATGGATGAATTTAACTCAGATGGCCATTATATCCACTACTGTGGGCAGGAATCCCTTAGAAGAAATGAAGTAGCCATCATGGTCAACAAAAGAGTCCGAAATGCAGTACTTGGATGCAATCTCAAAAACGACAGAATGATCTCTGTTCGTTTCCAAGGCAAACCATTCAATATCACAGTAATCCAAGTCTATGCCCCAACCAGTAACGCTGAAGAAGCTGAAGTTGAACGGTTCTATGAAGACCTACAAGACCTTTTAGAACTAACACCCAAAAAAGATGTTCTTTTCATTATAGGAGACTGGAATGCAAAACTAGGAAGTCAAGAAACTTCCTACTGTTTCTGGGGTAACAGTCAAATTTGGCCTTGGAATACCAAATGAAGCAGAGCAAAGGCTAATAGAGTTTTGCCAAGAGAACGCACTGGTCATAGCAAACACCCTCTTCCAACAACACAAGGGAAGACTCTACAGATGGACATCACTAGATGGTCAACACCGAAATCAGACTGATTATATTCTTTGCAGCCAAAGATGGAGAAGCTCTATACAGTCAGCAAAAACAAGACCAGGAGCTGACTGTGGCTCAGATCATGAACTCCTTATTGCCAAATTCAGACTTAAATTGAAGAAAGTGGGGAAAACCACTAGACCATTCAGGTATGACCTAATCAAATCCCTTATGACTATACAGTGGAAGTGAGCAATAAATTTAAGGGACTAGATCTGATAGACAGAGTGCCTGATTATGGACAGAGGTTCATGACATTGTACAGGAGACAGGGATCAAGACCATCCCATGGGAAATAAATGCAAAACAGCAAAATGGCTGTCTGGGGAGGCCTTACAAATAGCTGTGAAAAGAAGAGAAGTGAAAAGCAAAGGAGAAAAGGAAAGATATAAGCATCTTAATGCAGAGTTACAAAGAATAGCAAGGAGAGATAAGAGAGCCTTCCTCAGCAATCAATGCAAAGAAATAGAGGAAAACAATAGAATGGGAAAGACTAGAGATCTCTTTAAGAAAATTAGAGATACCAAGGGAGCATTTCATGCAAAGATGGGCTCGATAAAGGACAGAAATGGTATGGACTTAACAGAAGCAGAAGATAATAAGAAGAGGTGGCAAGAATACACAGAAGAACTGTACAAAAAAGACCTTCACGACCAAGTTAATCACGATGGTGTGATCACTCACCTAGAGCCAGACATCCTGGAATGTGAAGTCAAGTGGGACTTAGAAACCATCACTACGAACAAAGTCAGTGGAGGTGACGGAATTCCAGTTGAGCTATTTCAAATACTGAAAGATGATGCTATGAAAGTGCTGCACTTAATATGCCAGCAAATTTATAAAACTCAGCAGTGGCCACAGGACTGGAAAAGGTCAGTTTTCATGCCAATCCCAAAGTAAGGCAATGCCAAAGAATGCTCAAACTACCGCACAAGTGCACTCATCTCACACGCTAGTAAAGTAATGCTCAAAATTCTCCAAGCCAGGCTTCAGCAATATGTGAACTATGAACTTTCATATGTTCAAGCTGGTTTTAAAAAAGGCAGAGGAACCAGAGATCAAATTGCCAACATCCGCTGGATCATTAAAAAAACAAGAGAGTTCCAGAAAAAAAACATCTATTTCTGCTTTATTGACTATGCCAAAGCCTTTGACTGTGTGGATCACAATAAACTGTAGAAAATTCTGAAAGAGATGGGAATACCAGACCACCTGACCTGCCTCTTGAGAAACCTATATGCAGATCAGGAAGCAACAGTTAAAACTGGACTTGGAAGAACAGACTAGGAAAAGGAGTACGTCGAGGCTGTCTACTGTCACCCCGCTTATTTAAATTCTATGCAGAGTACATCATGAGAAACGCTGGACTGGAAGAAGCACAAGCTGGAATCAAGATTGCTGGGAGAAATATCAATAACCTCAGATATGCAGATGACACCACCCTTACGGCAGAAAGGAACTAAAAAGCCTCTTGATGAGAGTGAAAGAGGAGAGTGAAAAAGTTGGCTTAAAAGCTCAACATTCAAAAAACTAAGATCATGGCATCTAGTCCCATCACTTCATGGGGAATAGCTGGGGAAACAGTGGAAACAGTGTCAGACTTTATTTTTTTGGGCTCTAAAAATCACTGAAGATGGTGACTGCTGCCATGAAATTAAAAGATGCTTACTCCTTGGAAGGAAAGTTATGACCAACCTGATAGCATGTTGAAAAGCAGAGACATTACTTTGCCAACAAAGGTCTGTCTAATCAAGGCTATGGTTTTTCCAGTGGTCATATATGGATGTGAGAGTTGGACTGTGAAGAAAGCTGAGTGCCGAAGAATTGATCCTTTTGAACTGTGGTGTTGGAGAAGACTCTTGAGAGTCCCTTGGACTGCAAGGAGATCCAACCAGTCCATCTAAAGGAGATCAGTCCTGGGTGTTCATTGGAAGGACTGATGCTGAAGTGAAACTTCAATACTCTGGCCACCTCATGCTAAGTGTTGACTCATTGGAAAAGACCCTGATGCTTGGCGGGATTGGGGGCAGGAGGAGAAGGGGACGACAGAGGATGAGATGGCTGGATGGCATCACTGACTCGATGGACATGAGTTTTAGTAAACTCTGGGAGTTGGTAATGGACAGGGAAGCCTGGCGTGCTCCAGTTCATGGGATTGCAAAGAGTTGGACATGACTGAGCCACTGAACTGAACTGAACTGAATTTGAATTTAAAAAGCATTATGAATTACACCATGGAAAAGGCCACCTAAAAATGCCAAAACAAACAGCCAGATGCATAACCTACTGGTCATGATCATTGGATAAATTAATGGTTTGCAAATAGCCATATAGTGATCATATGCCATTGTTGCCAGCAGAAAATGTTCTGTGGTTACACTGATTACAAAGGAAAAATAATCTATCTTGCTTTCAGTGAGAGAGATCATTTTGTTCTTGGCACAGAAGTTGACCAGCATCTTGGGAGTCACTGGGGAGGATATCCAGGCATCCACAAAGGCCAGTTTTCCAAGCAATAAGTACGTGGGAATGTAAAGTTGAGGGTCATTGCAGATGAGAGCAATCAGTCCAAGGTTTCCCACAATGGTGATGAGGTGTATCACCAAGAACAAGGGGATTGCCACTGTGGTTGATACTGAAGTCCTGTGAGAACAAGCTCTGTCAGCAATGCTGCTGCTTTTCCATGTCCTCACTGTATATTTTCTGAAATCAATGGGATAAATATTTATTACCATTTAATATGGATCTTTTGTGGGGGGAATGGAAATAAATTCTTATTTAAATTCAAAAAATGTGAAGCAATGAATAGATCTAGAAAAATGAAAGATATTCTAAACACGTGTGAAATTTGGGGAAGCAGAGTGGAGTATGATAGGGAATTGTATATAGGACATGGATATAGGGTCTAGGGAAAAGAAGTTTGAAAGACTTAGATAATGAAATAAATTGAATGGCTTGCAAAGTATCTTGAACATTACTTATCAGCTAGTAAGTATACACTGAAAATAAGAGATACAAGTGGCACTGTAAGATATTTTTAAAAATGTGTATGAGGTAGTATAGAAAATAATCTACAGGGAGTGGAAATTACAGTTAGGAATACTAGTCAGGAAGCTGTTACATTGTCCAGTGGTTTCCAAACCAGATTACACATTAGAATTGGCTAAGGAACATTTTGTGTAAAGTATAGCTTATGAGGTTTAATGTACATATTGATTTAGTGGATTAATAATAAAGTCTAATAATTTGTATTTTTAAATTGTCCCTCAAGTAATTAAAGCAACTCAAGTTATTAAAACTCTTGGCTTAAAACTCAGCATTCAAAAAACTCAGATCATGGTCCCATCACTTCATGGCAAATAGATGGGGGAAAAATGGAAACAGGGGCAGATTTTCTTTTCTAGGGCTCCAAAATCACTGTGAACCATGACTACAGCCATGAAATTTAAAGGCACTTGCTCCTTGGAAGAAAAGTTAGGACAAACCTGGACAACATATTAAAAAAGCAGTCATCACTTTGCTGACAAAGGTCCGTATAGTCAAAGCTATGTTTTTCCAGTAGTCATGTACAAATGTGAGAGTTGGACCACAAAGAAAACTGAGCACTGAAGAATTGATACTCTAGAGTTGTGGTGCTGGAGAAGACTTTTCAGAGTCCCTTGGACTGCAAGGAGATCAAGTCAGTCAATCCTAAAGGAAATCAAGTCTGAATATTCATTGGAAGGACTGATGCTAAAGCTGAAGCTCCAATACTTTGGCCACCTGATGCGAAGAGCTGACTCATTGGAAAAGACCCTGATGCTGGGAATGATTGAGGACCTGAGGAGAAGGGGACAACAGAGGATGAGATGGTTGGATGGCATCATCAGCTCAATGGACATGAGTTTGAGCAAATGGCAGGAGATAGTAAAGGACAGGGAAACCTGGTGTGCTGCAGTCCATGGAGTTGCAGAGTCAGACACGACTGAGCGACTGAACAACAACAATTTTGCACTCCAAGGCCAAACTTGCCTGCTATTCTGGGTATCTCTTGACTTTCTACTTTTGCCTTTCAATCCCTTATGCTGAAAAGGACATCTTTTGTTGCTGTTAGTTCTAGAAGATCTTGTAGGTATTCAAAGAACCATTTGACTTCAGCTTCTTCAGCACTAGTTGCTGGGACATAGACTTGGATGACTGTGATGTTGAATGCTTTGCCTTGGCAATGAACTGAGATCATCCTGCCATTTTTGAGATTTCACCCAAGTTCTGCATTTCAAACTCTTTTGTTGACCATGAAAGCTACTCCATTTCTTCTAAGGGATTCTTGCCCACAGTACTAGATATAATGGTCAACTAAATATATATTTTTGGTTCTGTTATTCTGGAAAACCCTATACTAATATAAAAATGCACTGTTCCTTTAATGAGTTTTTGCTTTATTTTGAAAACTAAAAGGAAATATTATAACAGAAGCCAAGCTGCATGCAATAACCATCTCAAACCAAGGAATCTTCTTGTGCTTTGTTACAAGATTCAAAAAGAGTGATGCACTCTTGCTGCATTCTGTACATTTGAACTGTGATTTTTTTTAGTTTCATAAATATTTCACAAATACTTGTTTAGAAATTCATATGTGCAAGCTATTCTGCCATTCACTGCAGAAAATACAAAGAGTGTTAAGATTTCTAAGTTGCTATCTAAAAGAGTTTTTAGGCCCAAAATAAGTAATACCCAAGCCCAAGGGTGGTCTAAGAAGAGTAAATAAACTAACAGCGTTTCAAATGTGTGGGCATTGCCATCCTCTTTAGGGCAATCTGAAAGTGAATCTTCTACACTCTAAGGTACAAGATAGACCTTGAAGAAAGACACCATGGAAATTATGGGGCTTCCCTGGTGGCTCAGACCGTAAAAACATCTGTCTGCAATGCAGGAGACCTGGGTTCAATCCCTGGGTTGGGAAGATCCCCTGGAGAAGGAAATGGCAGCCCACTCCAGTATTCTTGCCTGGAAAATCCCATGGATGGCGGAGCCTGGTGGGCTACTGTCCATGGGGTCGCAAAGAGTCAGACACGACTGAGCGACTAAATAAACTAACAGTGTTTCAAATGAGTGGGCACTGCCATCCTCTTTAGGGCAATCTGAAAGTGAATCTTCTACACTCTAAGGTACAAGATAGACCTTGAAGAAAGACACCATGGAAATTATGAAGGAGCAGTTGGGGGCTGGGGAGGTGGATTCTCTGTGGGGAGACCAGTAAGAGCAAAAGGGCATAACTGAGGAGGGAAGTGTATCCAGAGTCTTTCAGTAACTTATTGTTGATATAAAAGAGTCCACAGGAGAATTGTGAAGGAAAGGACTTGGAGTTCAACCATAGTATAATTGAAAGGACCTCAACTTATACCACAGTGAACAAATGCAGGGTAAGGAAGACAGAGATAGAAAGATATATATAGATATATAGATATAGATAGATATATAGATATATGCATATATAGACATCATATAGTCTGAACATGCACATGTATAAATAAATATATGCTAAAGTATTTATGTTGTGTGTATACATACACACACACCACAAAAAAAAAACTGGTAATGGCAATCCATTATAGATCTTTGAAGAGTAATATGATTTAATCTGACTTCTTTTTACAAAGAAATATCTGGCAGATAGGCAGATATGTTTGGAAAATAAGAGAGAATGAGCAGAATCAAGTGGATATGTAACTGGAATTTTGTAAATCACAGAGGTAGGTGGTTATGAAAGTGAGGGTCACAGTGGTGTCAGTAAGAATGTACCTAGGATGAGTGATGAGAGGCAGAGAAGGGGTGGACCTGAAGGTCCACTCATTATTCTTGGAGTATGGAGTGTGATGAAAATGAACATTAAAGGACTTTGGGGCAAAAACATGCAAACTCTTGTTCATTTTCATTTCTTTCCCAGCCACCCCACAGGCATCATGATATCATATCTTAACATTATTTGAACTTTGATGAAATGCATTTAGATCTCATTGTCCACCACACATCCTAATAATCTGATAACCTTCACATGTTTCTAGTTTCTTACTAGGTTTACTTTTTAAAAATTCAAAGAATATTGATCCATTTTTTTCTATCCTACCCCTTCATTATTCTTCTTTTAGGCAATACAGCATAAATCTTCAATCTAATCTCCTAGCTTTCTTAGTTAATGAAGCTTTTCAAATTGATCAATAGAATACAGACACGAAAAGGACTGTAAAAGTCATAGACAATGAAAGGAAACATGCCTCTTTGCCTTTTCCTAAGCATCACTCTAAGCTAAGAGCATCTCTTGCAGTGTAGCTCTGTTTTCACTGTCTTACTCCATGCCATTTTTTTCCTCCTTGCTTTTCCTTTTCTTTGTGTGATATGACAAGTGATTACAAGAAATGAAAGTTCAGTTCAGTTCAGTTCATTCACTCAGTCATGTCCGACTCCTTGTGACCCCATGAACCGCAGCACTCCAGGCCTCCATGTCCATCACCAACTCCCGGGGTCCACCCTAACCCATGTCCAGTGAGTCAGTGATGCCATCCAACCATCTCGTCCTCTGTCATCCCCTTCTAGTCCTGCCCTCAATCTTTACCAGCATCAAGGTCTTTTCCAATAAGTCAGCTCTTCGCATGAGGTGGCCAAAGTACTGGAGTTTCAGCTTCAGCATCAGTCCTTCCAATGAACATCCAGGACTGATCTCCTTTAGGATGCACTGGTTGGATCTCCTTGCAGTCCAAGGGACTCTCAAGAGTCTTCTCCAACACCACAGTTCAAAAGCATCGATTCTTCGGTGCTCAGCCTTCTTCACAGTCCAAATCTCACCTCCATACATGACCACTGGAAAAACCATAGCCTTGATTAAACGTACCTTTGTTGGCAAAGTAATGTCTCTGCTTTTGAATATGCTATCTAGGTTGGACATAACTTCCTTCCAAGGAGTAAGCATCTTTTCATTTCTTGGCTACAATCACCATCTGCAGTGATTTTGGAGCCCAGAAAAACAAAGTCAGCGACTGTTTCCACTGTTTCCTCATCTATTTGCCATGAAGTGATGGGACCAGATGCCATGATCTTAGTTTTCTGAATGTTAAGCTTTAAGCCAACTTTTCACTCTCCTCTTTCAGTTTCATCAAGAGACTAGTTAGTTCTTCTTCACTTTCTGCCATAAGCGTGGTGTCATCTGCATATCTGAGGTTATTAATATTTCTCCTGACAATCTTGATTCCAGCTTGTGTTTCCTCCAGCCCAGCGTTTCTCATGATGAAAGTTACCATATGCTAAATAAAGTGGAATATGGGGCCTTTGATTGCAGATGAAATTCCTGGGATTTGCTTCTATTCAATCAAATACCAACCTGCCTCCACTGTGGAGTTAAAAGTAATAAGAGTCTCTGTCTCTAGGTCTATGGTTTATAAGTATCAAAGATACCCTAAATAATTCCCCCTTAGAGGAACTTCACTATTTTAATACTTTATGCATTTTTAGTCATGTTCTAGAACATAAAAGCATATAAAATGATTGTTTGCCTTTGTTTTTTGCTTTATTTGGGAATTCTATAAACAATTAATTAAAAATTTTGTAATAAGAAGTAAGAAATATTTAGGGAATTTATTAGGTACTAACATAAGTCCTAAAATTATAGGACATTATAAGTACAAAAAATTTTGAATACTAATCATTACATAGCAAGATCAAAACTATACAATTTAGTTAATGCTTTAATAAAAACAGATATTACTATGAGATCTAAGAATGTCTCTTTAACACTTTTGTCAGTGAATCTATGACTTTCTTATTTCTCAGGCTGTAGATAATTGGATTTAAGAAAGGAATTATGACAGTGTAAAATAGAGAGTCTATCATATCTTGATCATCTGCTTGTTCAGATCCAGGGTGCACATACATGAAGAGAAGAGGCCCATAGTATAAAGAAACAGACAGAAGGTGGGCTCCACAAGTGGAGAAGGCCTTCCTTATTCCTTTTATAGACTTCTTTTTTAATATTGTAAAGAGAATAAGTGTATAAGAGATAAGAACAATGAGAATGGTAAACACCTGAATTGAACCAGAGAAAATAAATACCATCAGAACATTAATAGAGGGATCAGTACAAGAAATTTTAATCAGTGGCATAATGTCACAATAAAAGTGATGTACTATATTAGAGTTACAAAACGTTACTCTGAATAACAAACCTGTGTGAATTGTGGAATGTATAAGGCCACCTAAAAATGATAAGGCTAATAGTTTTATGCATAGTCTATTGGTCATAATCACTGAATAAAGTAATGGTTTGCGAATAGCTATGTAGCGATCATATGCCATTGTTGACAGCAGAAAACATTCCGTGGTTACACTGATGACAAAGGAAAAGAATTGTGCCATGCATTCAGAGAGAGAGATCGGCTTACTCTTGCCCAGGAAGTTGACCAACATTTTGGGGGTCACTGTAGATGATACCCAGGCATCCACAAATGCTAAACTCCCAAGGAATAAGTACATGGGGATGTGAAGGTGAGGGTCATTGTAGATGAGAGCAATAAGTCCAAGGTTCCCCATGATGGTGATGAGATATATCATCAAGAACAGAAGGAACAGGGGGATTTGCCACTCTGGTTGATGTGTGAGACCTGTGAGAATGAACTCTGTCAGCTCTGTTGCATTTTTTGTTTCCATATCCTTGATAGATAGCCTCTGAAACAAGTGCAGTAAATGGAAAAAAAGTTATCAAGAATTTTAAAACTAATATTTGTTGAAGGTAATTGAAATAAAACCATATACTATCTAAATGCTTTTCATTAATCTTACTACATAGTAGACAAAAATCACTGTATAAATTATGTTAAAACAGTGCAATTACAACATTTAAACATTTGTACATAAATGAGCAGATTTAGAAGAGAATAAAGACTTTCTGGAGATGAGAAATATTAGGAGATGCTATAGAATGAGGTCAAGAAATTCTATGTGTAGGACATGGATGCAGCATCTAAGTACAGATGTTAGAAGGACCCAGTTTATAAAATGAACTGAATACCATATGAATGATCTTGAGCTACATTCTTCAAGAAATAAGCAAGAAATGAAAACATATAAATCAGGAAGTGGAAACATCTGTTATTTTTGAAATTAAATATTTGACTGCAGAAAATAGACTGCAGGGAGAGAAACTTATGTCATAAATACTAATCAGGAAGTTGTGGCTATTGTCCAGTGACTCCCAAACTAGATTACACATCAGAATTGTCTGAGAAAATTTTGTTCAAATTATAGATTCTGAAGTTTTACTGTAGACATTGGATCAGTAGATCTTGAATGATATGTATTGTATAAATATTCCCCAGGTGATTTAAATGTATGGGAAGTTCTTAGTTCATGTGTGATATGACATTAGGAATGACAAAGACGACAAAGTGAGAGATCAAAATAAATCAGAATGAAGACTCCTTTGTGTTGCTGAATGCGGGTTTGTGTCCCCCATGTACTGTGAGGTCAAACAAACCAAAATGTCTGAGTTTGGAGTAGAGAAAGGTATAATGCAGGGGACTAACAAGGAGAACGGGTGGCTTCAGCTCAAAAAATCCTGACTCACCAATGGTTTTCAAAAATTGATGTTGAAAGCTCAGATGAAACGGCCAGTTTTTGCAATGAGCATCCTCTGAACACCCAGGTATATAATTCTACAAATATAATTCTACAAAACCTTAATAAAAATAAAAAACAATGACTTGGGAGTCATAGAAGTGGCTAAAATATATTATGATCTATCCATTGGAAAATGTGTATAAGGTAAAGGGAAATAAAGCATGAAAATAAATTTGAGGAAATTTAAAGAGATTTAAAAGTGGATATGTGTGTGTGTATGTGTGTGTATATATATATATATATATATATATGTATATACATAATTTAAGATACATAACACCTGATCCTATTTTCTAATAAGTCTAGAAACCAAACTTCTAGAAACTGACTTTTCCTTGAACCTAATGTAAGGGGGCTTGATCTACTGCTAGTAATGCTACTGCACATACACTGAATTTGGAATATATAGAGAGAATGACAAAGACTTGATGTATGCAGAAGAGAATTTTGGTTGCCAATTCAACCAAGGAAACAGTATCATGTCCTCAGAAAATGAATCCTGTGCCCATCACAATGGCATTTTCAGTGTGATTTGTGGTATTTAAGTTCAGCAACAATGACATCAGGGCTATTCAGCTAGAGCTAGAACATGATTTGGAGTGTTGACTACCCATTTCTCCAGTGGGTTTCTCTAACTTTCCTAGCATTTCTTTGTTGGATTCAGTTTTCATTCAATTAACTGTTTTCCTCTTGGAACCAAGAGTACTAGCTCACCCAAAAAAAGAGAAAAGGAAAGACCAGAAAAGGCTACTGAGCAGAGTGATCAGAGAAGAGGGAAGGAGTTGGAAAGCTGAATTGTAGGGAACTTAAAGAGAGGAAAATACTTTAAAAGCACAAAGGAAAGTAGAGTGCCAAAAGTGAAGTAACTGCTCTTGTAAGATAAGGAGTGAACAGAGATAACTGAGTGTGGGAATTAAGAGATTTTTAGTGGCTTTAGTGAGAGCAGTTTCCATTTTGTTATAGAACTGAATCAAAGAACACTGGAAAGTGAATGGAAGCGAATGGCACAGCAGTGAGGAGAATGAAATAGAGTATCTGAAATGTGAAGAACAGATGAGATTTTTTTTTTTCTTGTAGAAAAACGTCATGAAGATTTTCAAAAGAGATAGAGCATGTCTATCTGTGGCGGATTCATTTTGATATTTGGCAAAACTAATAGAATTATGTAAAGTTTAAAAATAAAATAAAATTAAAAAAAGAGAGATAGAGGAGGGCATTGAGATGAGAGTGGGTAGAGAAGTAGAATGAGAAGCGTAGGTGGGTGGAAAGAAAACATGAAACAACAAAAAGCAGGAGGAGAGGAAGGAACATAGATGGATAAGTATAGAAAAGAGAAGGAAATGAAGAGGGAGAGGAAGTATCAGGGAAAGGCTGAAGATGAAATAAGAGGAAAGTCTCAATGGTTTGGGGGTTTATGTTTATATTAACCCTAGTTTTCCTTGAAATTTTTCAACTCTGGGAAACTTTCCTTTTTTTTTCCTTCAAATATCCAAGTTTTTATTCCTATGGAATTTGTGTATGACAGTGTTTAATTGAAATAAATTGACTTCAGAAATTTATATTGCCTATAAATATACTAACACTGCATCAAACTTCTTTTCATGTTTGAAAGATACTTTACCTTTGCTATTAGGAGATTAGAGCTGACTTTCTCTAGAAATCCTTCTGGTTTTCCGTCACAGCATTTGCTTATCCACAGGTTTTATTAGCAGAATAAAATTGAGCCAAAGACTGGAACTGAATAAAGATCATATAAATAACCAATGCCAATAACTTCAGCTGTTAACTGTGTATTTATTTGAAATACTCTTTCCTTCCAATCAGTCCCAAATCAGTAAACAATGAAAAATTCTCAATTCAGTGTATGGGTACTTATGAAGTAATAAAGGTCAAAATGATTGAGGGCCATTTCCAGCACTTTTGCATATATATGTACACAGATATACTCAATGAAATAATTAAGGAGTGGATGAAAGGATAGAGGGGTTAATATTTAGGTGATATAACTTAAAATTTAATCCACCAGTGTAATTAATTAAATGGAATAAATATTTTGAACACAATTATCAGAAAGATTACTTACACAGGAAACATTGTGACCTAAATATTTAAATCAACTTTTAATTTAACGTTCTAGTTTACCAACTCTTATCCTGTGGAGTCTTGTGATTAGGCTAAGCAGATAATTAAGTATGATTAAATGGTAAAATGTAGCCTTAGAGCTATTCTGCTTATTCATATTTACTCACAGTAATAAACAGATAATTCACTATTTACCTTCAATTTTCAACTGACTGTTCAGGTATCTTGTAAACCAAATCAAAATTATTATAAATTTAAAAGTATTTTAAATTTCTATTAAAAATGAATATTACAAGAATCATCCTCTCTTACCTATATCTGTTAAGAAATTGTTGAGATTTTTTGAGATTTTGGCTTTCAGAAGCAAAAAATAATACAAGAGCACCAGAATGACAGTAACGTGACAATTCTTTCCACAGATTCACTTTGGAGGCTTAATTTTCCAGGCTCAGGAAAATGCTGCTTATATACATTATAACTATGTGCACTTGCCAGGAGAGGAAGGAATAATAAAATAAAATTCCCCTGATAGCACCATTAATTCCCTTAATGACAACCTAATATGATGTTAAAGTGTTGCACTCAGTATGTCAGCAAATTTGGAAAACTCAGTAATAATGAGAGTCCATTAAAAATCCTTGAAGAGTTATATGATTTAATCTCAGTTCTTTTTACAAAGAAAAATCTGGCAGATATGTTTGGGACATAAGAGAGAATCAGCAGAATGGAGGCAACAAGAAATTAGAGTTTTTGAGGTAGGTGGTTATGAAGGTGAGGGTCACAGTGGTATCAGCAAGAATACACCTAGAATCAATAGTGAGAGGAAGACAAGGGATGGACCTGATGGTGAATCACTCATTAGTCTTAGAGTATGGAATGAAAATGAACATCTGGAGCACATACATCCAAACTCTTGTTCATGTCTTTCCTAGCCACTCATTGGGCAGTATGGTATCATATCTTAACATTATTTGAACTTTGTTAGTATGCATGTTAGTATGCAAAACTTCTCATTGTCATCTACACATTCCAATAACCTTTACATGTGACTATTTCTTTTTCTAATTAATTTCACTTAAAAAAATTCTAGGAATATTGACCATTATTTTCCTATTCTACCTCTTCATTCTTGTCCATCCTAAACCTTTAGCTTATCTATTAATTTTCTTAGAAAAGTTTTCCAGATTGACCTACAAATACGTACACAGCTAGAAAGGACTTTAGAAATCATCATAGATAGTGAGAGATAACTTGCCTTTTGTCTCTCTCTTGGAGCACACTAAGGTAAAAGCATCTCTCATAGTCTAGCTCTTTGTCTTCATTATCTTAGATCCCCTGTCACTTTTTTTTCCTCATTGATTTCCCATTTCTTTCTGTGATATGAGAGTTGATTCCCATGAGAAGTGAAATTTACCATGCACCAAATAAAGTGGAATGTAAGACCTTTTGATAGCCAGCAGAATTTCTAGGGTTTGCCTCTCTTCATTCAAATACCAATCTGCCTCCACTTTGGAGTTAAATGTGATTGACTTATAAGTGTCAAAGACATCATAAACAAGTCTCCTTCAGAAGAACTGCTCTGTTTTAATATTTAATACATTTAAAAACCACATGGAAGAACATACAGGCATAGAAAATATTTGGGGTTTTTTGCTTTATTTTAGTATTATATAAAGAGGATTAAATTTTTATGTGTTTTGAATAAGAATATAAATCTATTTTATGAGATTTATTAGTTATTAATGTCTTAAGTCACTAAAATAATAGAACAATTATACATCCAAAAAAAAAACTGAACACTATCACATAGCAACACCTAAACCATATAATTTTGTTAATATTTAAATGGAAAGAGTACCGATAATACTATGAGATACAACCATCTCTCTTTAACATTTTTGTCAGGGAATCTATAACTTTCTTATTTCTCAGGCTGTAAATAATTGGATTTAAGAAAGGAATTATGACAGTGTAAAATAAAGAGTCCATCATATCTTGGTCATCTGCTTGTGTGGATCCAGGTCGCACATACATGAAAAGAAGAGGCCCATAGTATAAAGAGACAGACAGGAGGTGGGCCCCACAGGTGGAGAAGGCCTTCCTTAAGCCTTGCAAAGATTTCTTTTTTAATATTGTAAAGAGAACAAGTGTATATGAGACAAGAACTATCAGAATGGTGAACACCTGTATTGAGCCAGAGAAAATATATATCATCAGAACATTAATAGAAGGATCAGTACAAGAAATTTTAATCAGTGGCATGACATCACAGTAAAAATGAAGTATTATGTTAGAGTTACAAAAGGTTAATCTGAATAAAAAACCTGTATGAATTAAGGCATGAATAAGGCCACCTACAAATGATAAGACTAACAGCTGCATGCATAGTCTATTGGTCATAATCACTGGATAAAGTAACGGTTTGCAAATGGCTACATAGCGATCATATGCCATTGTGGCCAGCAAAAAACATTCTGTGGTTACACTGATTGCAAAGGAAAAGAATTGTACCTTGCATTCAGAGAGAGAGATTATCTTACTCTTACCCAGGAAGTTGACTAGCATCTTGGGGGTCACTGTGGATGATAACCAAGTATCCACAAAGGCCAAATTCCCAAGAAAAGAGTACATTGGGATATGAAGTTGAGGGTCATTGTAGATGAGTGCAATCAAACCAGTGTTTCCCATGATGGTGATGAGATATATCATAAAGAACAGCAGAAACAGGGGAATTTACCACTCTGGTTGATGTGTAAGTCCTGTGAGAATGAACTCTCTCAGCTCCGTTGCATTTTTTGTTTCCATATCCTTAATAGATGACCTCTGAAACTCATTGTAGTAAATGGAAAAAGGACATCATTTATTTTTAAAACTGAATCTGCTGAGGGTAACTGAAATAAAAGCATATACTAACCTGAATATTTTCTATTTTATTTACTCTTACTATGATACATGAAAATTAATAGTGGAAAAGTTATATTAGAATAATGCAATTGCATCATTTAAAATTTTTTTCAGAAGTCAGCAGATTTAGAACACAGAAAAGCATTATGTCATTTAAAACTTTGCACAGAAACGAGAAGATTTAGAAGAGAAGAAAGACATTCCGAAGATGAGCAAACTTAGGGGATACTAAATAACCTCAATGGCACGCCACTCCAGTACTCTTGCCTGGAAAATCCTATGGACAGAGGAGCCTGGTAGGCTGCAGTCCATGGGGTTGCTAAGGGTTGGACACGACTGAGCGACTTCACTTTCACTTTTCACTTTCATGCATTGGAGAAGGAAATGGCAACCCACTCCAGTGTTCTTGCCTGGAGAATCCCAGGGACGGGGGAGCCTGGTGGGCTGCCATCTATGGGGTAGCACAGAGTCGGACACGACTGAAGTGACTTAGCAGCAGCCGCAGTGGCTTTAGTGAGAGCAGTTTTCATATTGTAACAGAGTTGAGTTACAGAACAATGAGAAGTGGCACAGCAGTGAGGAGAATGAAAGAAAGTATCTAATATGTTGAGAACAGTTCACATTTCTTGACCAACCTAGATAGCATATTAAAAAGCAGAGACATTCCTTTGCCAACAAAGGTCTGTCTAGTCAAGGCTATGGTTTTTCCAGTGGTCATGTATGGATGTGAGAGTTGGACTGTGAAGAAAGCTGAGCACCGAAGAATTGATGCTTTTGAACTGTGGTGTTGGAGAAGACCCTTGAGAGTCCCTTGGACTGCAAGGAGATCCAACTAGTCCATCCTAAAGGAGATCAGTCCTGGATATTCATTGGAAGGACTGATGCTGAAACTCCAATACTTTGGCCACCTCATGCGAAGAGTTGACTCATTGGAAAAGACTCTGATGCTGGGAGGGATTGGGGGCAGGGGGAGAAGGGGACGACAGAGGATCAGATGGTTGGATGGCATCACCGACTCGATGGACATGAGTTTGGGTAAACTCCAGGAGTTGGTGATGGACAGGGAGGCCTGGCGTGCTGCGATTCATGGGGTCACAAAGAGTCAGACACGACTGAGCAACTGACTGAACTGAACTGAACCACTGGAAGACAGATGTGAATTTTTTTTTCCTGTAGAACAATATCATGTAGTTTTTCAAGGATATTGAGATAAGAATGGGTAGAGAAGTGAAGTGGAAAATTTGATTGAGTGAAAAGAAAACAAAAAGGAACAAAAAGCAGAAAGAGACTAAGGACCATGGATAAGCATAGGAAAGATCAGGAAATGGAGAGAGAGAGAGAAGTATTAGAAAGGCTGAAGATAAAATAAAAGTCTCAGAGTTTGGGGGCTTAGTGGTGGCAAATATTTGTCTTAACTCTGGTTTCATCAAAAGTTGGCAGCACTGGGAAACCTTTCTTTTACTTTAATTCAAAATTCCAAGTTTATTTTCATATGGAATTTATATATGAAATAGTATTGCATATTCAATTTATTTTAAAATTGTTCATAAATATACTAGCATTGCCTCAAAGTTCTGTTCATATTTAAAAGATGCTTTATCATTGTTATTACTGTAGTCAAAGCTGAATTTATCTAGAAATTCAGCTTTTCTTTATAGCATTTGCTTCTCTGCAACTTTTAGTAGCAGAATCAAATTGAGCTAAAAACTAAAACTGAATAAAGGCAATGTACCTGTAATTGCAGTTCTTCCATGCAATCCCAAATTAATAAATAATCAGAAATTCTTAATTCAGTGTGTGGGTACTTAAGGCCTGCTGCTGCTGCTGCTGCTAAGTCACTTCAGTCGTGTCCGACTCTGTGCGACCCCGTAGACGGCAGCCCACCAGGCTCCCCCGTCCCTGGGATTCTCCAGGCAGGAACACTGGAGTGGGTTGCCATTTCCTTCTCCAATGCATGAAAGTGAAAAGTGAAAGTGAAGTCGCTCAGTCGTGTCTGACTCTTAGCGACCCCATGGACTACAGCCTACCAGGCTCCTCCGTTCATGGGATTTTCCAGGCAAGAGTACTGGAGTGGGGTGCTGTTGCCTTCTCCAACTTAAGGCCTACCTTTTACTAAAGGTCAAAAGAGACTAGAGGGGTATTTTTACCATTTCAGAAGATACATAAACAGATAGATAGATGATATATTTACATATTCCGTGAAATAACCTAAGAAATACTTGGAAAAGTAGCGAATGTAGGTTAACTAAGTAGTGAATGTAGGCTAACTAAATATTTTGAATACAATTGTCAGGAAGATCTTGCATGGGAAACATTGTGACCTAAATATTTCAACCCACTATTAATTTATTTAATGTTCCAGTTTACCAAGGCTTATCTTATGGAATAATTATATAATAATTATAGTAACCAAATAATTAAATATCATTAAGGATTACAATGTGGCCTTAGAGCTATCTTGCTTAACCATATTTACTCACAATAATAAAATATACAGATTATTCACTATTTGTTTTTCATTTTCACCTGGCTATTTTGATATCTTGTAAACCAAATCAAAATTATTATAAATTTTATAGTATTTTTAACTTGCAGTTCAATTCAGTTGCTCAGTCGTGTCCGACTCTTTGTTTTCAGTAAAAACATAATGATATTATAGAAATCATTCTCTCTTACCAGTATCTACTAAGAGGTTTTCAAGATCCCTTTAGAGTTCAGCTTTCTGAAGTAGGAAATAATACAAGAGCACTGCAATGACAATAACACAGGCAACAGTTCTTTGTACACTGTTTGATTTTGAAGGCTTCATTTTCCAAGTTCAGGAAACTGTTGTTTATATGAATTTGTCTTTAACATGGAGTCAATAAGTTGTACAGTTGTGTGCTTTTGTCAGAAGAGGAAAGAGCTTAGAACTCAAATTCCCCTGATAATGCCCAAAGATTCCCTTTAGGACAAAGCTAAGCTGGTCTACTGGGCATTTTGGACTTGGACATGTATGAGAAATCCAGGTTGTCTCATTGGGCATTACAGAATGTTTATGAACATTACAGATGTTTATGAAATCATAAACATCAAGTCATTGTAGACAGTTCCCAGGTTTATCAATTGAAATTACACTTCATACCACTTCTTTCCACCACAGGCACTTCTGAAATGTTTATGCAGACTCCAGTTTATCTATAAATTTGATAGTCTAAGTTCTTTGCTGAGTACAGTATTGTCTGAGCTCATCACACATGATTTCAGGGAGGCCAAAGTTACAGATTCTCTTTAGCAGTCAACTCCTAAATTTTCCTTCTTGTGCAGACCATGGCTCACATTCCACAACTACACCTGACTTCCTACTTTAAGCTGAAAACTAGTGAGAAATCTTACTAGGCAAAATGCGTGGGAGGAGAAAAGGAAAAAGAAAACCGAGGACCACTATGGGAAGTGGCCTAGTTTAGTGCTTCTCAAACATTAATCCCTATGAATATTCCAGAGGTTTTTTTTTTTAATGCAAATTCTGTTTAAGTAGTGATGACTGTGTGTCTACATTTCTAATATGGTGTTGTCTCCAGACATTTGCCTTCTTCAGTTTCATCATCTGCAGGCCTACCTTATCAAAAAAACAGATAATTAGAGAAATAAACCAAAAAATTTTGCAGATGTAGCAGAAATATAAAAAGAAAAGCAAAGAGGAGTCAGAGTGGTTAAGGGAAGTCAGCATTGGTGGGGTCACATCAGATGTCATGGTAGGTGAGATTTTGTTCTATACCCCAACTTAAATGAAAACTGTTGAGGGATTTTGAACATGGTGGTCACATGTTCAGATTTGCCTTTAAGTATAAACAAAGTTGCCATTGAGCATCATGGAAGAAAATAATGGCATTATTTACATCAAAATATTATAATATGACAATTGTGATGTTGTGTTTTTATATCTGAAGTGTACAATAAATGTTTAAACCTCTACTTTGGGATTTGATTGGAAGTTAGAGGGAAAGTGAAGGACATTTTTTGGGTCATTTTTCAATTCTTCTATGAATTAGAATTCTGCTAGTGAAAGCTAAAAAGGAGGTGAAAAAGAAAATATAGATAAAGAGAAGTCACTGTGGAAACTCAGCAGACAGATGAAGTAAGCAGTATAATGTGCATCAACACGTATAATATGTAGCTTCAAGATAACCCACCCTTGCCTTAAACATACTGCCCACTTCAATATTGTGTAACTATCTTTTCACTCTTTTTTTTTTAATCTATCAGGTTTTTTTTTTTTTTTTTTAATTTAACAGGTGTCTGCTTTGTTGCTTCCAGTCTTTCCAATTTTATCATTTCAGTAGATGGGTCATGATACCTCACTATGGTCTTAATTTGCATTTCCCCCAATGACAAATTATATTGAGAATGTTTATTCTGTCTTTCAAAACAAATCCAAAAATATATTACTATGATTTATGTCAAATGATGTTCTAATATGTTTTCTTATAAGGATTTGTGCATGCTAAGTCACTTCAGTCATGTCTGACTCTGCAACCCTATAGACCGGGGCCCACCAGGCTCTTCTGTCCATGGGATTCTCCAGGCAAGAATTTTGGAGTGGGTTCCCATTTCCTACTCCAGGGGATCTTCTCAACCCAGGGATCAAACCTACATCTCTTATGTCTGCTGCATTAGCAGGTGAATTCTTTACCACTAGTACTACCTGGGGAAGCCACTTTAAGGATTTATGGTCTTACATTTTGGTCTTTAAGCCATTTTGAGTTTATTTTTGTATATGGTGTGAGAAAGAGTTCTAACCTCATTCTTTTATATGTAGCATCCAGTTTTCTAAGCAGCACTTATTTTTTTTAATTTATTTTGAATTGCTGGATAATTGCAATGTTGTATTGGTTTCTGCCATACAATAACATGAATCAGTCATAGGTACACACTTGTCTCCTCCCTCTTGGACCTCCCACCTCTCTAGGTCATCACAGAGCACCCTGTGCACAGCACAGATTGAGCTCCCTGTGTTATACAGCAGCTTCGCACTAGCTATCTATCTTACACATGATAATGTGTTTGTTTCAATGCTGTTCTCTCAATTGGTCCCACCCTGTCTTTTCCCTGCTGTGCCCACAAGTCCACCCTCTATGTCTACATCTCTATTCTTGCCGTACAAATAGGTTCATCAGTACCATTTTTCTAGATTCCATAAATATGTATTAATGCATGATATTTGTTTTTCTCTTTTTAATTTACTTCACCCTGTATAACAGGCTCTAGGTTCCTCCACCTCAGTTCAGCTAACTCAAATTCATTCCTGTTTATGGCCAGCAGCACTTACTGAAGAGACTGAATTTTCTCATTGTATGTCATTCCTCTTTTACTGTAGATTAAATAATGATAAGTTTATGGGTTTGTGTCCAGGCTCTCCTTTGTGTTCCATTAATCTATACACCTGTTTTTGTCCCAGTGCCATATTGTCTTGATGACTTTAATTTGTAGTATATTCTCAAATCAGGGAGTATATATACCTCCAGCTCTGTGATTTCTTCTCAGGATTGTTTTGGCTATTTGAATTATTTTGTTTTGCAATACAAATTTTAGTACTATTTGTTCTATCATGAAAAATGTCATGATACTTTGATAGGATTGAACTGAATCTGTAGATTACCTTGGGTAGTATGTCATTATAACAAGGTTGATTCTTCCAATCAGAGAACACAGTGTTTCTTTTCATCTATTTGTGTATGCTTTCATGTCTTTATCAGTGTCTTATACTTTTCTTAGTTATTCTCTGTCCTTAGGTAGGTTTATTGCTAGGTATTTTATTTTTTAATCTAATTATAAATAAGATGTCTCCTTAATATCTGTTTCTGATAGTTCATAGTTAATTCATAGAAATGCATCAGATTTCTGCATATTAATTTTGTATCTTGCAACTTTATTGATGTTGAATTTTTTCAAAAGGTTTTTTCTGCATGTATTGAAATGATCATATGATTTTTATTCTTCAATTTTTTGCTGTGGTGTATCACATTGATTGACTTGTAGAACCATCTTTGCATACTTGGTGTAAAACCCACTTAATCATGTGCGATCTTTTAAATATATTGTTGAAATTGGTTTGCTAATATTCATTAGAAGATTTTTGCCTTGGTGTTCATCATAGGTATTGGCCTATAATTTTTTGTGATATATGTATTTCTAGCTTTTATATCAGGGTAATCCTGGCAATGTAAAATGAGTTTGGAAGCTTTCCTTCCTCTGTAATTTTTAGAATACTTTGAGAAGGATGAGTGTTAACTTTTCTCTAAATGTTGGATAGAATTCACCTGTGATGCTATCTTGTATTGGACTTCCGTTTGTTGGGAGTTTTGGTTGTGTTTGTTGTTGTTGTTACTTTACTGATTCAATTTCTCTGCTGGTAATTGGTCTGTTCATATTTTCTATTTCTTTCTAGTTCTGTCTTGAGAGACTGTACATATTTTGGTATTTATACTTTTCTTCTAGGTTGTCCATTTTATTGACATATAGTTTGTTCGTAGTAATCTCTTATGATCCTTTGTAATTCTATACTTCTGGTTGTCATTTATTCTTTTCCATTTCTTATTTTTTGATTCGGATCCTCTTTCTTTCGATGAGTCTGGCTAAAGGTTTAACAGTTTTGTTTATCTTTCAAAGAACCAGTTCTTAGTTTCATTAATCTTTTATATTTTTTTCTTTGAATCTCTTTCATTTATTTCTGCTTTGACCTGTATGTTTTATTTCCTTTTACTTAGGAATGAGATTTTTCTTATTTCTGAGGTAGACTTGTTTAGCTGTAAACTTTCGTCTAATAACTGCCTTTGCAGGATCATTGTGTTTTCATTTTTTCCCCCTTTTTAAAAAAATTTCTTCTTTGATTTCTTCATTGATCCATTGAATTTTTAGTAGTGTGTTATTTAGCTTTCACATGTTTGTGTTTTCTGCAGGGATTTGTTTTTCTCATTATTGATTTCTAGTCTCAAAACATTGTGGTCAGAATGCTTGATCTGATTTTAATTTTCTTAAATTTCCTAAGGCTTGTTTTTGGGTGCTGCCATTCGTGATGTATCCTGGAGAGTGTTCCATGTGCATTTGAAACAATGTGCTCTTGCTGTTGTGGGGTGGAATGTCCTGTATACATATCTATTAAGCCCATTTGATTTAAAGAATCCTTGAAGATCAGTTTCCTTACTGATTTTCTGTGCGGATGATCCATCCACTGATGTAAGAGGAGTGTTAATGTCCCCTACTATGATTGCGTTATTGTCAACATCTTCCTTTATGTTCTTCAATATTTGCTTTCTGTACTGTGCTTCTATGTGGAGTATATAAATATTTACAATGGTTATATCTTCTTGGATGATCCCTTGATCATTATGTAGTGTGTTTCTATGTCTCCTGTTCCTGTCTTTGTTCTAAAGTCTATTTCATTTGATATAAGAATTGCTACCTTGTGGTTCAGCTGGCAAAGAATCTGCCTGCAGTGTTAGAGACAAGGGTTTGATCCCTGGGTTGGGAAGATCCCCTGGAGAAGGGAAAGGCTACCCACTCCAGTAATCTGGCCTAGAGAATTCCATGGACTGTATAGTCCAGGTCGCAAAGAGGCAGACACAATTGAGCAACTTTCACTTTCACTTCACCCTAGCTTTATTTTGATTTCCATTTATATGGAATAACTTTCATCCCTCCATTTTCAGTCTCTGTGGGTCTTTAGATCTGAAGTGAGTATCTGTGGGATAAATATGGGTATTGTTTTTGTATCCCTTCAGCCTTTCTGTATGTTTTGGTTGAAGCATTTAGTCTTTTTACATGTAAAATAATTATTGATAGTATGTACTTAATGCCATTTTATTAGTTGTTTTGTACTTCTTTTTTTGTTTTCTTCTTCTTTGATTTCTTCCCTTCTGACTTGATAACCTTATGGCTTGTATTTCTTTCTACTTTTTATGTGTTGTATCTATTATGATTTTTGGTTTGTGGTTGCCATTAGGTTTATACATAACAGTCTATATTGGAATATTAGTTCAGATGCTCAGTCGTATCCGAGTCTGTGACCCCATGGACTGCAGCACGCTGGGCTTCCCCATCCATCACCTACTCCCAGAGTTTGCTCAAACTCATGTCCATCGAGTGGGTGATGCCATCCAACCATCTCATCCTCTGTCATCACATTCTCCTCCTGCCTTCAGTCTTTCCCAGAATCAGGGTCTTTTCTAATGAGTCAGTTCTTCGCATCAGGTGACCAAAGTATCAGAGCTTCCAATGAATATTCAGGATTGATTTTCTTTAGGATAATTGGTTTGATCTCCTTGCAGCCAAGGAGCTCTCATGAGTGTTCTCCAACACCATAGTTAAGAAGCATCAATTTTTTAGTGCTCAGCTTTCTTTATGGTCCAGCTCTTACAAATCTATATGACTCCTGGGAAAACCATAGCTTTGACTATACAGACCTTTGTTGGCAGAGTAATATCTCCTCTTTTTAATATGCTGTCTAGTTTTGTCATAGCTTTTCTTCCAAGGAGCAAATGTCTTTTAATTTCATGGCTGCCATCACCTTCTGCAGTGATTTGGGAACCCCAAAAAATAAAGTCTGTCACTATTTCCATTGTTTCCCCAACTCTCTGCCATGAAGTGATGGGACCAATGCCATGATCTTTTTTTTTTTTTTTTTAATGTTGAGTTTTAATCCAGCTTTTTCACTCTTCTCTTTCACTTTCATCAAGAGGCTCCTTAGTTCCTCTTTGCTTTCTGTCATAGGGTGGTGTCATCTGCACATCTGAGATTATTGGTATTTCTCCCTGTAATCTTAATTCCAGCTTGTGCTTCATTCAGCCTGGCATTTCACATGATGTATTCTGCATATAAATTAAATAAGCAGGGTGACAATATACAGCCTTGATGTACTCCTTTCCCAATTTGAAACCAGTCTGTTTTTCCATGTCCAGTTCTAACTGTTGCTTCTTAACCTGCATACAGATTTCTCAGGAGGCAGGTCAGGTGGTCTGGTATTCCCATCTCTTTCAGAATTTTCCACAGTTTGTTGTGGGTTGCCATTTTTTCTCCAAAGAATCTTCTCAACCTGTAGATCATACCTGTTTCTCCTGCATCTCCTGCATTGGCAGTCGGATTCTTTACCACCAGCTATGTGTGGTAACTAAGCTGACAACAGGTGAACTTGTGGTGGTCCATATTTTGTGTCACGTTGACTTGGTCTAGGTTGCCCAGATATCCAGTTATCATTATTTTTGTGTGTGTCTGTGTGTTTCTAGAAGAGATTAGTATTGACTTAGTAGACTTAGTAAAGTGGATTACAGCACCCTTTGTATGTGAGTGAAATCTCATCCATTCTGGGCCTGTATGGAACAGAAAGGCAGAGGAAGGCTGACTGAATCTGATTCATGACAGAACATGAATCTTATTTTGCCCTCCATGCTATTGGTTCTCAGCTTTTCATATGTGGGCTAGAATGTATACCATCAGTTCTTTGATTTCAAACCTGATAACTACCTCAGCTTTCCTGGATTTCTACCATGCAGATAACAGATCACAGGTATTCTCAGCCTCCATAATAAGGTGACCAAAATCTAATAATATATATATTTAGATATAGATGTATGTGTAGATATAGGTTTACGAAAAGAGTGATATAGGGTCATTTCTATATTTGTCTTCATATATGTGTACCTACCGTTGGTACTACCCTGGATAATTCTGATTGATATAAAGACTGTATATTTAGTGAACCTCTTCCTTTATACTGAAAAATAAATGGAAATATCATGATACAGTTGTTAACTGTAACCCTCAAATGAGGCTGACTTACATCCCCTCTCATCATATTATTACAGCATAAGGAATAGCTTGCATATGAAATTTCTTTGAGAATTATGGTCCAAAAATCATATAATCCCGACAACTAATTTTTTTCCAGTGATAACCAATGTATCTCTCTTGGAAGTTGACCGGGTTTAACTTTGTGAGTACCTCCAGAAATATGGAACAATAATATTATTGTAAATATTTTGATGCAAACATCTAACTTAAGAACTTCTCCTGATATATCCCAGGAAATAATCCTCATAATAAAAAGAAAAATATTTAATTCACTTTAGGTGTATGATACTTGTGACTGTCTTGAAAGAAACTTAGAGTGGTAAACTGACATGCAGTAGTCATCCCAGGGCAAGTGATCCCCCTGAACTCATTACAAAACTGATATCAAGTAAAACACTCTAACTTCATTTGAAGTATTTTAAAGATGATGCTGTGAAAGTGCTGCACTCAATATGTCAGCAAATTTGGAAGACTCAGCAGGGGCCACAGGACTGGAAAAGGACAGTTTTCATTCCAACCACAAAGAAAGGCAATGCCAAAGAATGCTCAAACTACCGCACAATTGCACTCATCTCACACGCTAGTAAAGTAATGCTCAAAATTCTCCAAGCCAGGCTTCAGCAATACGTGAACCGTGAACTTCCAGATGTTCAAGCTGGTTTTAGAAAAGGCAGAGGAACCAGAGATCAAATTGCCAACATCTGCTGGATCATGGAAAAAGCAAGAGAGTTCCAGAAAAACATCTATTTCTGCTTTATTGACTATGCCAAAGCCTTTGACTGTGTGGATCACAATAAACTGTGGAAAATTCTGAAAGAGATGGGAATACCAGACCACCTGACCTGCCTCTTGAGAAACCTGTATGCAGGCCAGGAAGCAGCAGCTAGGACTAGACATGGAACAACAGGCTGGTTCCAAATAGGGAAAGGAGTACATCAAGGCTGTATATTGTCACCCTGCTTATTTAACTTCTATGCAGAGTACATCATGAGAAACGCTAGGCTGGAGTAAGCACAAGCTGGAATCAAGATTGCCAGGAGAAATATCAGTCACCTCAGATATGAAGATGACACCACCCTTATGGCAGAAGGTGAAGAAGAACTAAAGAGCCTCTTGATGAAAGTGAAAGAGGAGAGTGAAAAAGTTGGCTTAAAGCTCAACATTCAGAAAACTAAGATCATGGTATCCAGGCCCATCACTTCATGGAAATAGATGGGGAAACAGTGGGAACAGTGGCTGACTTTATTTTTGGGGGCTCCAAAATCACTACAGGTGGTGATTGCAGTCATGAAATTAAAAGACGCTTACTCCTTGGAAGGAAAGTTATGACCAACCTAGAAAGCATATTCAAAAGCAGAGACACTTTGCCAACAAAGGTCTGTCTAGTCAAGGCTATGGTTTTTCCAGTGGTCATGTATGGATGTGAGAGTTGGACTATAAAGAAAGCTGAGTGTCAAAGAATTGATGCTTTTGAACTGTGGTGTTAGAGAAGACTCTTGAGAGTCCCTTGGACTGCAAAGAGATCCAACCAGTCCATCCTAAAGGAGATCAGCCCTGGGTGTTCATTGGAAGGACTGATGTTGAAGCTGAAACTCTAATACTTTGGCCACCTGATGCGAAGAGCTGACTCATTGGAAAAGACCCTGATGCTAGTAAAGATTGAGGACAGGAGGAGAAGGGGACAACAGAGGATGAGATGGTTGGATGGCATCACTGACACAATGGGCATGGGTTTGGGTGGACTCTGGGATTTGGTGATGGACAGGGAGGTCTGACGTGCTGCAGTTCATGGGGTCACAGAGTCAGACACAACTGAGTGACTGAACTGAACTGAAAGTAATATTTATTTCAATTTTACATATATTTCTTAAATGCTTATTTAGGACTTCATGTATGTAAACAGTTGTGCTAATAAGCACCACAAAAGATTAAAGAATAGCGAGACTTTTAAACTGTAATCTAAAAAAAACATATAGGCTAAAAATAAGTATTACACTATTACACAAGATCATTTGTGGAAACAAAACTGTAACATTTAAACTTTGAAGGAAGGACCATTTCAATTGGAGATGAAGATAGATACCTAGAGGGAGCATTCTCAGTGGAGAGACCTGTATGAAAATAAAACATGTACCAGAAAGAAAGTTTTATCCTGAGGCTTTCAATAATTAATTTTGGTATAACATATGGTCCATTAGGAAAATTGTGGAAGCAGAGATTTCAGAGTTAAATTTGGAAGAAAAGTGCTCAAATAATATCAGCAAATTCAGAGTAGTATGTGTGTGTGTGTGTTTATCATGTTATCTATACATTCAGATCAGTTCAGTTTAGTCGCTCAGTCATGTCTGACTCTTTGTATAGATCTTAACAAATTGAACATACGTATATTCATATATGAAGTTCTGCATATGTATTACATATATACATGCATAGTCTGGTGGCAATGGCAATCCATCAAAAGTTATTGAAGAGGAATATTATTTAATCAGAATTCTGTTTATAAAGAATAATCTAACAGTAATGTTTGGGAAGTAAGAGAATATCAACATGACATAAAAGAA
Source organism: Bubalus bubalis (assembly GCF_019923935.1). Taxonomy (NCBI): domain Eukaryota; kingdom Metazoa; phylum Chordata; class Mammalia; order Artiodactyla; family Bovidae; genus Bubalus; species Bubalus bubalis. The sequence continues at coordinate 87,830,226 of NC_059157.1, read as the reverse complement.
GTAACAAAACTATTACAAATGACAAATGTGAGTAATTTTAGGTCCTCAGTGGTGTCAATAGGAATGTGTATGGATTCAGTGGTGAGATTGGAAGGGAAGAAATGGACCTGAAGATAAATCACATATTTTCAGAGTATAAAGTGGGACAAAAGATGACATTTAAGCACTTCAGGGGCACAAATCATGCAAGCTCCTGGTTCATTTTATCTTTCCCAGCTACTCATATGATATGATAAGATGATATCATATCATCTTACAATTATTTGAATTTCGGTAATATGCATTTGAAGCCTCTGTTACTCAACAATATAGTCCAATAACTTTTCCATATTACTTCTTTTTTCTTATCAGTTTCATCATTTCTAAATTGTAGGAAGGTTGAGCCCATTTCCTTCCTATTCTGCCACTTCACTTTTCTTCTCTATGCCTATCCCAATTAAATCTGAAACCTCATCTCTTAGCTTTCTGAATTAGTGAAGCTTTTCGGATTACTGTATAACACACAAGAAAATTAGACAGTGCCTTTCAAGGTATCATAGACAATGAGAGGCAGCTCCCCTCTTCTCATTATTTATGGACACCCACTGGGCTAAAAACATCCTCTTATAATTTGTTCTCACTTTCATTTATTTAACTCCTTTCTCATTTTTTCTTTTTATCTTCTCATTTCTGCTGATTTCTCTGTGTAATATGAGAACTGAGTGTGCAAAGAAATAAATTTCTCCATGTCCCAAATAGTGTGTATGAAAGTCCTTTTAATAGTTAGCAAAATTCCGTGATTGGCCTGTTTACTCAAACTCAAAGTTGCCTACACTGTGGAGGTAAACATGATATGAACTTCCAGGCTACACAGCTATATTACTATCAAAAAATTTACATTCAATTTTTTCAGAGCAATTGTGCTATTATAGTTCATAATGCATATACGAAGCCACATTGAGAACATATGTGTATAATATGTTGTTTTCCTCTTTAATTACTTTAATTTAACTCAAACACTCAATTAAGTTTTTCTATGGTTTTGATATTTTGGGATAATTTGGTCTTTCCAGGTGGCACTAGTGGTAAAGAACCTGCCGACCAATGCAGGTTAGATGTAAGAGACTCGGGTTCGATTCCTGGGTCGGGAAGATACCCTGGAGAAGGGCATGGCAACTCACTCCAGTATTCTCACCTGGAGAATTCTGTAAACAGAGGAGCCTGGGGGGGCTATGGTCCCTAGGGTCGCAAACAGTCGGACACAACTGAAGCAACTTAGCATGCATGCATGCACACATTCATATATTTAATATATTTATTAACACTCTGTCTTTCAATCATTAAAATTCTAGGGCAATTATAAATGAAAAACTTTGAACACTAATCAATACATATCTAATCTGCACACTTATGTGACTTCTAATGAATGAAGAACACATTAGTATGAGATCTAAACATTTTTCTTTAACATTTTGCCAGAGAAAATATGATTTTCTTATTGCTCAGACTGGATGACTGTATTTAACAAAGGAATTATGACAGTTCACAAACAGAGTGTCCATTGTATCTTGAACATCTGCTTCTGCAGATTCAGGGAGCACACACATGGAGAATAGAGGGTCAGAGTATAAAGAGATAGTTAAGAGATGTGTAAAAGGCTTTCCTTATGCTTTGTACAGGCTTCCCTGGTGGCTCAGCTGGTAAAGAACCTGCCTGCCAATGCAGGAGATGCAAGAGATGCTCATTGGATTTCTGGTTCAGAAAGATTCCCTGGAGAAGGAAACAGCAAAAATTCCATGGACAGAAGAGCCTGGAAGGCTACTGTCCATGGGGTCACAGAGTCAAACACAATTAAGTGTGCACTCACACAGACTCACACATGCATTGTACAGAATTCTTCTTTAATATCGTAAACAGAACAACTTTATAAGGGAAAAGAACAGTCAGAATGATGCACACCTGTATTGATCCAGAGAAAATAAATACAATCAGAAAATTAAGGCAGAGGTCAGTACATGAAATCTTAAACAATGTCACAGTATATGTACTACATTATAGAATTACAGAAGGTTAATCTGACTTTAGTGCTAATGGTAAAAATCTGCCTGTCAATGCAGGAGACATTGATCCCTGGGTCAGAAGATTCCCTGGTGGAGGAAATGGCAACCCACTCCAGTCTTCTTGCCTGGAGAGTCCCATGAACAGAAGAGCCTGGTGGGCTACAGTCCACTGAGCAACTAACACACACAATCTGAATTTAAAAACATGATGAAGTATGGCATGAACAAGGCTACCTAAAAATGACAAAAGTAGCAGCCGGTTGCATAGTCTATTGATCTTATTTACTGCATAAAGTAATGGTTTGCATATGGCCACGTATACGTCATAGTTGCTTGCAAAAACCATTCTGTGGTTGCTCTGATTGCAAAGGAAAAAACTGTATCTTGCATTAAGTGAGAGAGATCATTTTGCTCTTGGCAAAGAGATTCTCTAGCAACTGGCTGGGGGCAGGATGGTCACTGTGGATGATATCTAGAAATCTGCAAAGGCCAGATTCTCAAGGAATAAGTACATAGGCATGTGAAGGTGGGGGTCATTCCATAACAGAGCAGTCAGATCAAAGGTCCTCACGATACTGGAGAGATATATCACAAAGAACACCAATGACAAGAGGATCTGCCATTTGGTTGGTATGTAAGTCCTGTGAAAATAAAAATAAACTGTCAGTAATATTGCATTTTCTTTTTCCATATCCTCACTGGGTGGTGTCTGATCCATGGAGTAAATGAAAAGAACGCTGCTACTACTGCTAAGTCACATCAGTTGTGTCCGACTCTGTGCGACCCCATAGACAGCAGCCCACCAGGCTCCGCCATCCCTGGGATTCTCCAGGCAAGAACATTGGAGTGGGTTGCCATTTCCTTCTCCAATGCATGAAAGTGAAAGTGAAAGTGAAGTCGCTCAGTCATGTCCGACTCAGCGACCCCATGGACTGAAGCCTACCAGGCTCTTCCATCCATGGGCTTTTCCAGGCAAGAGTACTGGAGTGGGGTGCCATTGCCTTCTAGCAGTCAGAAATTATAAAGTGATATTATGGGGGAAGAGAGTTGAAATGAAACCTTGTACTTCAGAGTTCTCTTAATTTTATTTCCTCCTTAATATAATAAAAGGGGTCTGTTTTGGAGGGTGGAAATAAATTTTGCTATTGGTGTTCAGTCACTAAGTCCTGTCTAACCCTTTGAGACTCCAGGGACTGTAGCATGCCAGGTTCCTCTGTCCTCCAACTATCTCCTGGCGTTTGCTCAAATTCATGTCCATTGAATTGGTGATGCTATCCAGCCATCTCATCCTCTGTTGTCCCCTTCCCCACCTCTCCTCAGTCTTTCCCAACATCAGGGTCTTTTCTAATGAGTCGACTTTTCACATCAGCTAGCCATAGTATTGGAGCTTCAGCTTCAGCTTCAGCGACAATCCTTCCAGTGAATAATCAGGATCGATTTCCTTTAGGATTGACTGGTTTGATCTTCTTGCAGTCCTAGGGACTTTCAAGAGACTTCTCCAGGACCACAATTTGAAAGCATCAGTTCTTAAGCACTCAGTCTTCTTTATGGTCCTACTGTCACATCCATACGTGACTATTGGAAAAAACGTAGCTTTGACTATATATATGCACCTTTGTCAGCAAAGTGATGTTTCTGGTTTTTCATATACTGTCTAGGTTTATCATAGCTTTCCTTCCAAGGAGCAAGCATCTTTTCATTTCATGGCTGCAATCACAGTCTTCAGTTTTTTGGAGTCCAAAAAAATAAAATCTGTTACTGTTTCCACTTTTTTGCTATTTACCATGAAGTGATGGGATCACATGCCATGATCTTTGTTTTTTGAATGTTGAGTTTTAAGCCAGCTTTTTCACTCTCCTCTCTGAGTCTCATCAGGAGGCTTTTTAGTTCCTCTTCACTTTCTGCCATTAGAATGATATTATCTACATATCTGAGGCTGTTGATATTTCTCCTAGCCATCTTGATTCCAGCTTGTGATTCATCCAGCCCAGCGTTTCACATGATGAACTCTGCATATAATTAAATAAGCAGAGTAGTAATTTTGTACAAGGTGGGGCTAAAGATGTAGTTTCTAGAGCCTACACTGGTTGTGAGATTGAACTTGCTCTTTGCCCAATTTCTGGGAGTAAGGAGGGATATATATAATCCCAAGTTGCTGAATCAGAACCAGGAGGACTGGGCTTTGAGCTGAGTCTGTCCCTCTTTTTTCCATTTATTTTTTAATTGAATAATAATTGCTTTACAGAATTTTGTTGGTAATCAACTATAGATACACTTATGTTCCCTCCCTCTTGAACCTCCCTCCCATCTCCCTCCCATCCCATCCCCTATAGGCTTTTATAGAGCCCCTGTTTGAGTTTCCTGAGTCATACAGCAAATTCCTGTTTACTATATGTCTATCTATTTTACATAGGATAATGAAGGTTTCCATGTTACTGTCTCCATACATCTCACCCTCTCCTTTCTCCACCACCTCCATGCCCATAAGTCTGTTCTCTATGTCTGTGTATCAACTGCTGCCCTGCAAATAATTTCATTAGTACCATCTTCTAGATTCCATATATATGTGTTCAGTTCAATTCAGTTCAGTCGCTCAGTTGTGTCTGACTCTTTGCGACCCCATGAATTGCATGCTTTATGTGAATTCATATTCAAATATAATAGCTTAAACTCAAAATTTATATTCAAATGGAAATATATAGCTTACTTCTGTCACACAGTATTGCCTAATAAGGAATTAATTTTTAAGAACTTGAGGTACGAGGAGTTTGTTAGATTATGGCTTCCAATTGCAGAAATTTGCCAGAAATATTGTAACTATTATACTCTGAAACTAATCGTAACTGTTGGAACTAATCATAGTGGAACACAGTTTTGTGTTACTCAAGAGTAATTATTTAGTTTATCCCTGATGAAAACTAGTAGCTTATATTTTGGAGTGCATTTTAGCAGAAAGTCTCTTTTCTGAACTTGTTTATTCAGCTCAGAAACTAATCATGTTTTAATAATTTAATATTTTATATTGAAAGTTGTCATTTCCCATTTTCTCAATATTCTTTGATTTTGAAAAAAGTTTTCTCAAATTGCAATCAGCTGTCCACATGGCATGGTAATTGTTTCAGAATGTTATGATATGTTCATAATTTTTTTCATAACATTTATTACTTCCTTATTTCTTAAACTATAAATAAAAGGGTTTAATAAAGGAATCACTAGAGTATAAAAAATAGCAACAGGTAAATCTTTGTCTTCTTCATTAACTGAATTCGGTCTAATGTACATGAAGAGAAGAGAACCATAGAATATTGAGACAGAGAGAAAGTGGGATGCACAAGTAGATAAAGCTTTCTTTCTTCCTTCTTTAGATTTCATCTTTAAAATTGTGAAAATGATATAAAGGTAAGAAATTATTACTATGGTAATAGTGAATATTTGAACTGATCCTCCAAAGATAAATATCATTAATTCATTGATATAAGGGTCCACACAGGAGAGTCTGTATAATGGAAGAACATCACAAAAAAAGTGATTGATTTGATGAGACCCACGGAAAGTTAATCTAAACAGAAACCCTACGTGAATCATGGAATGCAGGTTTCCAGCTACGTATGCCCCTGTGGTCATCTGAATGCAGAGTTTCTGTGACATCATGATGTGGTACTGCAGTGGTTTGCAGATGGCCACAAAGCGATCACAAGCCATTGCTGCCAGGAGAAAGGAGTCTGCACTTTCAGCAAGACAGAGAAAATAAAATTGTACCATGCATTCATAGAGAGAAATCATCTTGTCCTTAGAAAAGAAGTTCTCCAACATTTTGGGGGTAATGGCACAGGAACAACAGGAATCCATCAGAGCGAGATTACCCAAGAAGATGTACATTGGTGTGTGAAGACGTTGCTCTGTTACTATCAATGCCACGAGACCAAGATTCCCCACCATGGTGATCAGAAAGATGATAAAGAACACCAGAAACAGAAGAATCCTCAGATCTGGGTGTTCTGTAAATCCTATGAGGATAAATTCAGTTGCCAAGGAGCAGTTATTCTCAGCCATCTCTACCTTATTTGTTGAGATAGGAATTATGGAAATAAAAGATTCTAATTTAAAGCATGTATTATTTTATCATCAAAATTTTTATTTTTACAACAAAGAGAAGAGCTTATTCTTCAGATTCTCCTACTGTCTCTGTGATACAGGCACACAGACTTCTAACATGTCAGCCTCTATGACCTCAAATCTAAACCTCAGGTTCATGAGAATGTTTTGATAATTCCAGGGAGGATGCTTACAGTGGGAAAAGTTTGTCTTTATGAAATTGTACAAGTACAGTGTGCAAATTTAAAGTATCCATATTTGGTTCAGTGTCCTCAAATAAGTTCAATGTCAGTATTTAAAATTTTTTAGAATAAATTTTAAATCAATTTTTCTTTATATAGTTATTTTTCATTGAGCAAAAGTTTTCATATAATCTCCCCATGGAGTGCCTGTTTGAAAAAAAAAATACAATAGGTTAAAGTTTTGCCTTAGGAGTTGCATGAAGATTACTAAGATTAAGGGGAGGACTATTCCCTATTCAGTTTTAAAAACAGTATTCTTAAAAAAAAAAAAACAGTATTCTTTGGTAGCTAAGGAATTATATATCCATTGATTAACATATCTTTTATTCCTTTTCCCAGTGTCATACCTATTTCCATAAATACTGACTCTGTCCATGATTATTTCTGGTGCTTTTACCCATGTATCTGAATCATCTACTCTTTTTATATAAAGCATAATTTACATGTAAGGCTATTTAAGAAAGTTTTAACTAAATGCCCCAGATCACACTGATCTCCATTTTGTCTGCTCTCAAGCATGTCTTATATATGCAACACAATCTAGAATGCCTTATGTATAATCTACCTTTTTATATTTGAAGGCACAATTTGCTTATTAAATTATAGACATTTTGAAGTTAACTGTGACTTGTACTTCTTATGAGAGCTGTACTGTGCTACAAGGAGAAAACAGTATTGATTTCAGCCCTACCTCCATCCCAGTGACCTAGAAGGGGTGAAGTTGTTTTCAGAATCCTATCAGTGATCCTTAGTGACCTCTCCTGCAAGTTGAGTCTATTGATTTTGAAGAAGAGTCTACAAAGAAAAATTTTTAAACCTCATCATTCAAAAATTGGGGAATAATATCCAAAATATATAAGGAACTCATACAACTCAATGGTAAAAGTAAATCTGATTTAAAAGTGGGCAGAGGAACTAAAAGGGTATTCTTCCAGAAGACATTCAAGTAATCAACAGCACATGAAAGGGTATTTAGTATCACTAATCCTTAGGAAAATGCAAGTCAAAAACACAAGAAATTACCCTATACCTCTCAGAATGCCTGTCATCAAGAAGGCAAGAAATAAGAAGTATTGGCAAAGATGTGAAGAAAAGAGAACCATTATGCACTATTGGTGGGAATGTAAATTGGTTCAACCATTACAAATAAGATTGATTTTCCTCAAAAAATTAAAATAAAACTGTCATATGATCCCTAAGTTCCACATCCGGGTGTATAATCAAAAGGAAATGAAAACAAGTTATAAAAGGGATATCTGCACTGTAATCGGAGAAGGCAATGGCACCCCACTCCAGTACTCTTGCCTGGAAAATCCCATGGATGGAGGAGCCTGGAAGGCTGAAGTCCATGGGGTCGTTAAGGGTCAGACACAACTGAGGGACTTCACTTTCACTTTTCACTTTGATGCATTGGAGAAGGAAATGGCAACCCACTCCAGTGTTCTTGCTTGGAGAACCCCAGGGACGGGGGAGCCTGGTGGGCTGCCGTCTATGGGGTAGCACAGAGTCGGACACGACTGAAGTGACTTAGCAGCAGCAGCACTGTAATATTTATTGCAACATTATCCACAATAGACAAGACACCTAGTGTCCATTATAGGATGGATGGATAAAGAAGGCAAGGTGGATAGTGTGGTGTGTATGTATGTATACATAGATACATACACACACGCACACACATATGCACACACAATTGAATATTATTCAGCCATGAGGAAGAATCATACTCTGCCATTTGTGAAAACATGAACAGACCTGGAGGACGTTATGCTAAGTGATTAGAAAGACAAATACTGCATGGTATAATTCACATGTGGATCTAAAAAAGCAAAACTTATAAAAACAGAGTAAAATGGTATTACTAAGGGATAAGGAGTAAGAGAATAGGAGTAATGTTTAAGGGTACAAATTTGCAACTAATAGATAAATAAGTCCTGGAATCTAATGCACAGTATAGTGAATATAGACAAAAATATTTACCATAATCATCAAAAGTACTGAGACTAGATCTTAATTATTACCACCACAGAAATGACAACTATGTGACATGACAGAGTCCTAAATGTTACAGTGACAATCATATTACCATATACAAACATATCAGATCAGCATGTTATATATGTTAAATAATGTTTTTATGATAAATACCATATACATATTTAATTTAAAAGAAGGTATCCTTTCATTTGAATCTACTCATCAGCTATTTTTCGGACTCTAAAAAAATTGTGTAAGATTTTCCGAAGTATATCACAGTGGAATAAAAGCTAATAAATAAGAGTAAGCTTGCTTTTATACTTTAGTTTTTCATAAACTTAGAAGAGAAAACCCTTTAAATCTTAATGTAATTTTTAAGGACAAATTTTGTTTTCTTCTTAAAAAGCTATCATTTAGTGATCCACTAACACTGTTAACTGTTAGGTTTACTAATATAAATTCTTTGGTCAAAATAGTTTTATTTTTCCATAATCAAAACATCAAAGTAAAAACACCAACTGAAAATTTTGGTTATTTGTTTTAAAGTACTAAAAATAATCCACTTAATTATTCAGCTAAGTTAGAAATGTTCAATGTGAGTGCCTGAATTATTTAATAGAGTTCTTGTCTTTACCTGTATATTTTGAAGTTCTACCTTAGTCTGAAAAAGTCATTGTGAATAACAGTTTGAATCTCATCCTGAATTTTCCACAATTCAGTTTTGAAAAAAGCTAGAAAGATAATGGCATAGTTGAAACCTAATAACAACCAAAAATGCTTAATAATTGCAGATAAATATATAAATGGATGTTAATACTAAAAGTAAAAATAAATTAGAATATCCCCCTTACCTAAATTTCACTAAAAATGTTTTGTAGCACCTCACGTTTCCTTCTTGGCTTAGGTCTTACAGAATTTCAGATTATAAACTTTGGTCTCTAAAACATTTGGGATTAAAAGAATGAAAATCGGGAGACTGCAAAGAGGTCAGAGTCAATAATTATGTTCCTTACAATGCACAGTTAAAATTTTCCATCAAATCCTAAGGGATTTCCTTGCACAGACATGAGAGTATTTCTGTGGGGAGATTCAATCCCCTACACATAAAAAATGCCTTATAAGACTAAAGTTGTTTGATGATCACCTTGATAATTATTATATATATTCTTATTAAATGCTGTTTATTATCTGCATAAATTTTAAATGAGCTGAAAATAGTCTAATATTAATTTTACCTTTTACTGAAACAATTAATATGCCTTATGAAAGATTATTAGAATTTTGAAAGGAGACTAAAAGATGTGATAGGTTCAGCCAGGGTCATTAACTTTACTCTGTTATTTACATTTGTCCCAATATCTTTTAAAAACCTCTTTGAGTCCATAAGACTGTTCTATACATCAGTGTCTCTTTTGCTGTCTCGTACACAGGGTTATTGTTACCATCTTTCTAAATTCCATATATATGCGTTAGTATACTGTATTGGTGTTTTTCTTTCTGGCTTACTTCACTCTGTATAATAGGCTCCAGTTTCATCCACCTCATTAGACCTGATGCAAATGTATTCTTTTTAATGGCTGAATAATACTCCATTGTGTATACGTACCACAGCTTTCTTATCCATTCATCTGCTGATGGACATCTAGGTTGCTTCCATGTCCTGGCTATTATAAACAGTGCTGCGATGAACATTGGGGTACACGTGTCTCTTTCCCTTCTGGTTTCCTCAGTGTGTATGCCCAGCAGTGGGATTGCTGGATCATAAGGCAGGTCTATTTCCAGTTTTTTAAGGAATCTCCACACTGTTCTCCATAGTGGCTGTACTAGTTTGCATTCCCACCAACAGTGTAAGAGGGTTCCCTTTTCTAATACAGTTATGTAAAGTTTAAAAATAAAATAAAATTAAAAAAAAATAATAAAATAAAAACCTCTTTGAAAACTGTAATATCATTATTTATTCCTACATATGAATTACTGAGATGTTTCTCCGACCTTTTCAGTTTCCCTCAGCTGCTATTATCTTTTTTACCTTATTTTTCCCCCTTCCTTTCACTTTGTTGTTGTTCAGTCACTAAATTGTGTCCAACTCTTTGCGAGCCCCATGGACTGCAGCATACCAGTCTTCCCTGTCCTTAACTATTTCCCAGAGTTTGCTCAAACTCATGTCCATTGAGTCTGTGATGCCATCCAGCCATCTCATCCTCTCTCATCCCCTTCTCCTCCTGCCTTCATTTTTTCCCAACATCAGGGTCTTTTCCAATGAGTTGGTTCTTCACATCATGTGGCCAAAGTATTGGAGCTTCAGCTTCAGCATCAGTCCTACCAATGAGTATTCAGGGTTGATTTCCTTTAGGATTGACTCGTTCGATCTCCTTGCAGTCCAAGGGACTCTCAAGAACCTTCATTCCATTAATCACCTTCGATCTGCTACGTATTTATTTGTTATTGTATCACAAGGAGTCAGTCGGTCACTCCTTCCACCCAATCACCATTAGCATATAGACTTAAGAGGAAAGGGATTTCTCTGTTATGTTCACCCCTGTATATTTCTAATATCTTAAACAATATGTGACATTTTGTGGTGCTTAACAAATATTTGTCCAATGAATGAAAAAATTATACTCTTCTACTCAAGAATTTGCAAGGTCTTTCATTGGTTTTTCACACAAGTCCATTTTTTTTTTATTTTTGTCTTTTCAGATGCTACACAGTCTGTCTGTATTTTGCCTGTCACCTTTCTTTATTCCTCTCACCTCAGGGCACTCGGCCATGTGCCTCCCTTCACTGTTCTGTGCACCTGTTTAATTAATTTGCTTATGCTTCCCTCATCTAAAACACTGTCTTCCTCTCTACTCCAAGAACTACACCATCCTCATCTCAAATCAAATCTCCTCCTTAAGGACTTTCCTATGTCCCTAAATTTATTTTTTCGTTTCATAATATACAAGAATGTTGCTGTTCAGTCTCTCAGTCTTTTCCACTCTTTGCAACCCCATGGACTGCAGCACTGCAGGCTTCCTTGTCCTTTACCATCTCCCAGAGCTTGCTCAAACTCATGTCCACCGAGTTGGTGATGCCAACCAACCATCTCGTCCTCTGTCATGTGCTTCTCTTCCTGCCTTCAATCTTTCCCAGCATCCGAGTCTTTTCTAATGAGTTGGGTCTTCACATCAGGTGACCAAAGTATACATGATACTTGTTTTTATATTGCATTTGCTACTTGATCAAGTACGACTTGTATGTGTCTTGATTTAAAGTCTTGACTATATATATGCTTAAGTCAGCAAGTCACTGACTGTGCCATATGTAATTGGAACCTACGTTCACAAACTGAGCTAGATCCTCAGTATGTGCTTTTTTATTTTTAAAATTTCAGTTCAGTTTAACCTTAATCAAGTGCTTGCAATAGACATGGTGTTGGAAAAGACAGTGGGTAAAGTGAGCACAGAATATGAGCATGGGGGATAAGACTTTCTAAAGTTTTACAAATGCTTCTGATAAGAATCTCCTAGTGATGACAGAGACACTTACATTGCTAACTACCAAGCAATTTAGGCTGTGATATAAAAAAGTATAAATAAACTGTATTAAAATATAGTGAACAAAGTTAATTGTGACCTGGACGAATTAAAAAAAAAAAAGATTTCTAAGTGGAATTGTCATTCCTGATGAACCTTGAAGATAAATTAGGATTTTATAAGCAAAGCACATGAGGAAAGAATTAGCATGAGGGAATCAAATGATAAAAGCCTAGAAACTTGAAAGAGCAAGACCTAATTAAAAGATTAATAGCAAACTAGAGTGGTAGAAGTTTACTTATACATAATATAAAGAGAACAGGTAATATAAAGGGAATGGAGAATTAGATTGGAAGTTTTGGTTCCTTTCCATTGATTTTTTCTGTCCTTTCCAATTTACCAAACCCTGTTTCTCAGTAAAGTCACAACTAACTCTAAATGCCTGCTCCAAAGAACATCTAATTACCTTTCTAACCAAACTGTAGGCTTTGACTCTATTGAAAATTTTTACTTTTGGCTTCTGTGATAACACTCACTGCTTCAATCTTCCTGATTGTTCCATCTGCTGGAACAGATTATATGCTGAGTTGTGTTTCTTTCTTTTTCCTTAATTATACTAATGTTCCCCTGAGTTCTATACTTGATCTCATTCTTCTTTCATTCTAGAATTTCCCCCAGATTGTTTCATCTCCTTATGTATTTCACCTATCTTCCAACTGCTGCTTGCTTCACAATATGAGAGATTCCAAACCATTTTTGGTATACATTCATGTCAGTAAAGTCATTTGGTATATTTCTAAATATAAACATTTTATTTATAAATTAGATAGATGTATCACACTGCTAAAATATTATGCATATTATAAAACATAAAAATGGAAATTAAAATAATAAGACTAAATGATAGAAATGATACTAGATTTTAAGATTTTAGATATATTAGATACTGAAATTTCTTTTAAATTATTATTGCTCTTATAAAAAATTTTATAGCACCTCTCTTAGAGGTTCTTCCCTATGATTAAGCTCAGTGGCAAACTTTAACAAACCAGTTGGGCAGGAGTTCTAATGCCTCAGGCTACTTTGGGTCGTTAGATTTGTGTCACCCCACCAGGTACATAGCAATAATTAGCTTCAGTACTTCCTGAAGTCAAAGGGAATATGACTGGTAGTGGAAGAATGTATAAATGTATAAAGTTTTAAATGCCACGTCATCAGTTACAGATATGAAGACAGTAATGCTGCTGTATGTGTCGGGAGCTGCGTTAGGCATCACTGACAAAACGGAGGCACGGTCCCAGCCTCCTCTCCTCATTCCGCAGGCACAGACTGGGATGAAGGAGTTAGCTCTTGTGATTCTGACTTGTTTCTTCCTTTCTTCAGTTGAGTTGGCTGGAAAGAATGTTAAGGTGCTTATTGTTCTTGAGAGAAGCCTGAGAAAGCACAAAGCCTTCTGCAGTTGTGCCCAGAAAATAATCTATAAAGTAACCATTGACATTTGTTTAAGAATTTTTACAAAGAATGTCCCAGGATGAGTACATAGGCCACAGCTTGAGGCCATGGGAAGGATTGTTATCTAAGACCTGTTTGTGAGGGATATGTTTATGGCAAAGGAAGTTTGCTGAGCTTGGTTTAGGAATAATTAAGAATAGCTAGAAGCCTTTTTAGGAGATAGTGAGCTTAAGATACTAGGGGCAAGCAGGATTTAGAAAGATAAGAAATAAACTGAGAAATGTGGTATGCAGCCCAGACATAAGCATGAGTTACAATGTAATCACAAGTAAACAGGATTCTGAGAGAATCGCTGAAGCAGGAACTCTGTTTGAAGGGCAACAATGAAACAATAATCTGGGTGAGGGGGAACTGAAAATGTCAAACCTCTGAGCTAATGCTTTTGAAAAAGTATAAAAGAGAACCTGATGCCTGAAATAAACATGTAGTCCCATACCTGTACCTGAGTCAGAGGCTATATCATTTCCCACCAACACTGCTCATCCCTTCAGGCTGATCCCCTGGCTGCTGGAGCTGGACTCCGGCATGTATGTATTTTTTTCCTGTTTTAGTAAGAATGTGTGTGTGTGTGTGTGTGTGTGTGTGTTTATACATATAGAGATAATATATTTGTTTTCTTTCCACTATTATTCCCTATCCCTTGTCACATAACATAAGATGTATTAACTATATATCATTGTAATTAAGCATTGTTAATTAGACATCATAGTATTAAGTCCCCAGATATTGAGAAGAGTAAACATCGCTTAAGGATTTTACCTTCTTATCTGGGGAAAGGCTTAGTGCATTTTCAGTTGTACACAGCATAGTTGTATCATGTTAGGCAGAATTATGACCTTGTTGTCTTTATTTGAAGATTAAATATGGTAAGGAATTATGTATAGGTGCCAAACTGATAACAGGTAAACGTGTGATGCCTCACTTTATGTATCAGCTTCTCTGGGCCATGGGATATCCAGATATCTTGAAAAATATTACCTATGGATGTGTGTCTGTGAGAATGGTTCCAGACCTGATTAGTTTGGAGTTAGCAGACTGTGTAGAGAAGGCAGTGGCACCCCACTCCAGTACTCTTGCCTGGAAAATCCCATGGATGGAGGAGCCTGGTGTCTGCCGTCTATGGGGTCTCACAGTCAGACACGACTGAAGCAACTTAGCAGTAGCAGCAATACACTGAGTAAAGCAGATGCCTCTCCCTAATTTAACAACAACAACACAAAGCAGTGGATCATTGAATTTTCTCTCTATTTGTCTCAGACATTGCTCTTCTCATGTCTTTGATGGTTTTGGTTCTTAAGATTTCAGACTCAGACAGAAATCTATACCATTGATTCTACTGTCTCGGGCCTTTGAACTATGAACATCTATTGCCTTGGGTCTCCTGCTTGCAGAGGGCAGATTCTCAGTCTCTATAATTATATGTGCCAATATCTTATAATAAAACTCTTTATATGATATACATTTAGATAGATAGATATCTATATGTATATATAGATTATATATTTATATCATATTGGTTCTGTTAACTGGAAAACCCTATGTTAACACAAATACTCATAGTACATTTAGCAAGTTTCTTGCTTTATATTGAAAAGCAGAAGGAAATATCATGACAATCTGTTAATCATTTCATTCAAATAAGTGTCATTTAAATGGTATTAGTATCTTCTCAGAAGTTAAAAAAAATCATATTCTGACAGCATTTATAATGTCTAATATATGATTTGCTCCGAGTTCTGCATACAAAGAATAATTTGGCAGCTGTGTTTGGGAAGTAAGATAGGATCCCCAGAATGGGAGGAAAAGTAACTTGAGTTTTGTAAATCAAAAAGATATGCAGTTATGAAGGTGAAGGTCTCAGTGGTATCAGAAAGAATATACATAGAATCAGTGGTGAGATGAAGAGAAAGGTGGAGCTGAAGATGAATAACTTATTATTCTTAGAGTATGTAGTGTGATAAAATGGACATTTAAGGACTTGAAGGCACAAACATCCAAATTCTTGTTTATTTCCATGTTCTTCCCATCCGCCCACTGAGCTACATAACCTTGTATCATCTCAAAGTTATTTGATCTTTGACATTCATTGGATCATAGAAAAAGCAAGGAATTCCAGAAAAAAACATCTACTTCTGCTTCATTGACTACATGAAAGGCTTTGACTGTGTGGATCACAACAAACTGTGGAAAATTCTTAAAGACATGCGAATACCAGACCACCTTACCTTCTTCTGAGAAACCTGTATGCATGTCAAGAAGCAATGGTTACAACCTTACATGGAACAACTGACTGGTTCACAATTGGGAAAGGAGTGCAACAAGACCATATATTGACACCTGTTTATTTAACCTATACACAGACTGTGTGTTAATTGCTCAGTCATGTCCAGCTCTTTGTGACCCTGCAGACTGTAGCCCACCAGGCCCCTCTGTCCATGGAATTCTCCAGACAAGAATACTGGAGCCAGTAGCCATCCCCTTCTCCAGGGAACCTTCCCAACCCAGGGACAGAACTTGGGTCTCCTGCATTGCAGGAAGTTTCTTTACCATCTGAGCCATCAGAGAAGCCAGCATACTTCATGTGAAATGCCAGGCTGGATTACTTACAAGCTGGGATCAAGATTGCTTGGAGAAATATCAACAACCTCAGATATGTAGATGATACCATTCTAATGGCAGAAACTAAAAAGGGACTAAAGAGCCTCTTGATGAGGCTAAAAGGGAAGAGTGAAAAGCTGGCTTAAAACTCAAAATTCTGAAAACTAAGATAATTGCATCTGATACAATAACTTTATGGCAAATAGAAGGGAAGAAGTAAAAGAAGTGACAGATTTGATTTTCTTGGGCTCCAAAATCACTGCCCATGATTACTGAAGCCATGAAATTAAAAAATGCTTGCTCCTTGTCATAGCTTGGAAAGCTATGACAAACCTAGACAGCATATTTAAAAGCAGAGACACTTTGCCAACGGAGGTCCATATAACCAAAGCTATAGTTTTTCCAGTAGTCATGTCTGGATGTCAGAGTTGGGCCATAAATAAGCTGAGTACCAAAGAATTGATGCTTTTGAATTGTGGTGCTGGAAAAGACTCTTGAGAGTCCCTTGGACTGCATGGAGATCAAACCAGTCAATCCTAAAGGAAATCAATCCTGAATATTCATTGGAAGGACTAATGCTGAAGCTGAAGTTCCAGTATTTTGGCCACTTGATGCGAAGACCCGACTCATTGGGAAAGACCCTGATGCTGGGAAAGACTGAAGGCAAAAAGAGAAGAGGGAAGCAGAGGATGAGATGATTAGATAGCATCACCAACTCAGTGAACATGCCTAGGAGATAGTGAAGGACAGGGAAGCCTGGCATGCTTCAGTCCATGGGATCACAAAGATTCAGACACGACTTAGCACCTGAACAATGACAACAACAAATATACATTTAAAGCTCCTCATTATCAACAACACACTCCTATAACAATTACTGTTATTGTTAACTGTTAAAAATAGATTTAAGGACCTAGATCTGATAGATAGAGTGCCTGATGAACTATGGAATGAGGTTCGTGACATTGTACAGGAGACAGAGATCAAGACCATCCCCATGGAAAAAAAATGCAAAAAAAGCAAAATGGCTGTCTGGGGAGGCCTTACAAATAGCTGTGAAAAGAAGAGAAGTGAAAAGCAAAGGAGAAAAGGAAATATATAAGCATCTGAATGCAGAGTTCCAAAGAATAGCAAGAAGAGATAAGAAAGCCTTCTTCAGCGATCAATGCAAAGAAATAGAGGAAAACAACAGAATGGGAAAGAATAGAGATCTCTTCAAGAAAATTAGAGATACCAAGGGAACATTTCATGCAAAGATGGGCTCGATAAAGGACAGAAATGGTATGGACCTAACAGAAGCAGAAGATATTAAGAAGAGGTGGCAAGAATACACAGAAGAACTATACAAAAAAGATCTTCATGACCCAGATAATCACAATGGTGTGATTACTGACCTAGAGCCAGTCATCCTGGAATGTGAAGTCAAGTAGGCCTTAGAAAGCATCACTACGAACAAAGCTAGTGGAGGTGATGGAATTCCAGTTGAGCTATTTCAAATCCTGAAAGATGATGCTGTGAAAGTGCTGCACTCAATTTGCCAGCAAATTTGGAAAACTCAGCAGTGGCCGCAGGACTGGAAAAGGTCGGTTTTCATTCCAATCCCAAAGAGAGGCAATGCCAAAGAATGCTCCAACTACTGCACAATTGCACTCATCTCACACGTTAGTAAAGTAATGCTCAAAATTCTCCAAACCAGGCTTCAGCAATATGTGAACCATGAACTCCCAGATGTTCAAGCTGGTTTCAGAAAAGGCAGAGGAACCAGAGATCAAATTGCCAACATCCGCTGGATCATGGAAAAAGCAAGAGAATTCCAGAAGAACATCTATTTCTGCTTTATTGACTATGCCAAAGCCTTTGACTGTGTGGATCACAATAAACTGTGGAAAATTCTGAAAGAGATGGGAATACCAGACCACCTGATCTGCCTCTTGAGAAACCTGTATGCAGGTCAGGAAGCAACACTTAGAACTGGACATGGAACACAGACTGGTTCCAAATAGGAAAAGGAGTACGTCAAGGCTGTCTATTGTCACCCTGATTATTTAACATATATGCAGAGTACATCATGAGAAATGCTGGGGTGGAAGAAGCACAAGCTGGAATCAAGATTGCCAGGAGAAATATCAATCACCTCAGATATGCAGATGACACCACCCTTATGGCAGAAAATGAAGAGGAACTAAAAAGCCTCTTGATGAAAGTGAAAGTGGAGAGTGAAAAAGTTGGCTTAAAGCTCAACATTCAGAAAACGAAGATCATGGCATCCGGGCCCATCACTTCATGAGAAATAGATTGGGAAACAGTGGAAACAGTGTCAGACTTTATTTTTCTGGGCTCCAAAATCACTGCAGATGGTGACTGCAGCCATGAAATTAAAAGACGCTTACTCCTTGGAAGGAAAGTTATGACCAACCTAGATAGCATATTCAAAAGCAGAGACGTTACTTTGCCAACAAAGGTCCATCTAGTCAAGGCTATGGTTTTTCCAGTGGTCATGTATGGATGTGAGAGTTGGACTGTGAAGAAGGCTGAACGCTGAAGAATTGATGCTTTTGAACTGTGGTGTTGGAGAAGACTCTTGAGAGCCCCTTGGACTGCAAGGAGATCCAACCAGTCCATTCTGAAAGAGATCAGCCCTGGGATTTCTTTGGAAGGAATGATGCTAAAGCTGAAACCCCGGGTCTTTGGCCACCTCATGAGAAGAGTTGACTCATTGGAAAAGACTCTGATGCTGGGAAGGATTGGGGGCAGGAGGAGAAGGGGACGACAGAGGATGAGATGGCTGGATGGCATCACTGACTAGATGGACGTGAGTCTGGGTGAACTCCAGGAGTTGGTGATGGACAGGGAGGCCTGGCGTGCTGCGATTCATGGGGTCGCAAAGAGTCGGACACGACTGAGCGACTGAACTGAACTGAAGGAGCATAGACAGTAAGTGCAGAAAAGACAAGCAATGAAGAAAGGAAGTATCACAGAAGAGCCGAAGATGAGATAAGAGGAAAGTCTCAGTGGTTTGAGGGGTAAATATCTATCAACTCTGGTTTCAACAAAGATTGTCAGCACAGGGAAACATTTCTTTTTTCTTTTACTCAAAATTCCGAGTTTGTTTTCCTATGGAATTTGTGTATGAATTAGAGACTTTCATTGTAATTTTACTTTTAGTTTATAAATATACTAGCATTGCCTCAAAGTTATTTTCACTTTTAAAAGATGCTTTTACTTTGTTATTATTGTGATTAGAGCTGACTTTCTCTAGAAATCCTTCTGGTTTACATGCACAGCATTTGATTCTCCACAGGTTTTATTAGTGAAATGAAATTGAGCAAAGACTGGAACTGAATAAAGGCAATATAAATATCCTGTGCTAACAATTGAAGTTGTTAAATGTACATTTATTACGAGTAAACATCCTTCCACTCAATCCCAAATCACTAAACATTAAAAAATTCTCAATTTGATATGCGGGTACTTATTAAGTCACAAATCTGAGAAAAGCACTGGAGAAACATTTTCTGCATTTTTCTGTCTGTGTGTATACAGGCATATATTACAAAATTATTGTCAGAAGTGGGTGAAAGAATAGAGATTACTATTTAAGTGATTTAGAGAATGCGGGCAATTAAATCAAATAAACATTTTGAACACAATTATCAGAAAGATTTCTTATCCAGAAAACATTATGACCTAAATCCTTAAACTATTGTTCACTTGTTTGAAGTTCTAGTTCACCAAAATATGTTAACCAGATAATTAAATAAAGAATATAATATGTTCTTAGAGCTATTTTGCTTATCCAGATTTTACCCTCAAAAATAAAATATGCAGATTATTCACCTTTTTTTTGCATTTTTCAACTGACAATTTGACATTTTGTAAATCAAGTCAAAATTATTATAGCTGAAAAGAGGGATACAAGGAGAAGCCAAATAGGGTCAGGGAGGCCAGCTTATGTGGGTAACACAGGACCTTGAAAACCAGGTCAGAGACTTTGTTCTATATTCCAATTTAAAGGAAAACTTATTATGGGATTTTGAAATGGTGGTACAATGATCAGATTTTCCTCTTTTGTATTAACAGAGAAAGTTTTCAGTCTAATTCATTCAGATAAACAAACATTAACTTACTTATTTTTGATAATTTGATGTGACATCTGAGTAACAAAAGAAAATGCTTAATCTCCACTTGGTACTTGGATGGCTAGATGGGGGGAAGCAAACAGCATCATAGACTTATTGATCTGCTTCCTTAGAATTTTGCTGATGAAAGCCAAAATAGAGGAGAAAAATATCATAGAAGAGAGGAGTCATGTGAAAAATGCATACAGGAATAGGGTTGGGTATGTAATGTGTAGTGGTAGCTTCAACATAACCAACACTTGCCTTCAGTATGCTGTCTTCTTTATTTTTGGGTAATTACTTCCTAACTTATTTGGTTGTCTATCCTTGAGCACAAATACCTGTATTACTGCTTCCAGTATGGACGGTCTTTTCAATTTTAGTCATTCTGATAATAGCTTTTTTTACTTTTATTTGCATTTCCCTAGTAATTTTTATAGTGTCTTTTTGCATCTTTCTTTGACATGTCTATATCTTTTTTTGATGGAGTGTTTGTTCAAATATCTTACCCATTTTAGGTTGATTTTATTTGTCTTTATTATGAGTATTGGGACTGTTTCATCTATTCTGGATACAAGTCTTTTATAAAATGTATGATTTGTAAATATTATATCATTTTAGTCTGTTACCTGGATAACATTGTGCTTATTAGTCTTAGTAAGAAGTAGTATTTATTAGGAAGCCACTTGCAGGACAGGGGTAGAAAATAAATATAACAACAGTTCAGGGGTCTTCTATTTCAGTGAAATTTGTAGGTGTCCAGTGATATAGACACCTGGTGGCTTCCCTGGTGGCTCAGAGGTTAAAGCGTCTGCCTGCAATGCGGGAGACCTGGGTTCGATCCCTGGGTCGGGAAGATCCCCTGGAGAAGAAAATGGCAAGCCACTCCAGTATTCTTGCCTGGAGAATCCC
Organism: Bubalus bubalis; assembly: GCF_019923935.1. Lineage (NCBI taxonomy): Eukaryota > Metazoa > Chordata > Mammalia > Artiodactyla > Bovidae > Bubalus > Bubalus bubalis. The sequence continues at coordinate 87,809,215 of NC_059157.1, read as the reverse complement.
ATGGACAGAGGAGCATGGTGGGCTACAGTCCACAGGGTCGCAAAGAGTCGGACACGACTGAGCGACTTCACTTTTAGTGATATAGAGCTTGTCAAAAAAAACAAAAACAAAAAACCTTCTAAGGTTAAGGGTAAGTTGTTACATCTGGCCCTTGCTGAAACCAAAAGAGAAGCACAACACATAATGTGCCTCTGTGAACTGTGGAGGCAGTGTTATCCTTATTAAGGTGTGTTATTCCAGCCCATTACCAACTGCTAGTTTTGAGTGGAGCTCAGAGCAAAAGAAGGCTTTGTACCATGTGTAGGCTGTTGTGCATGCTATTCTGCCTCTTGGGCCATATCCAGCAGATCCAGTGGAGCCTGAATCAGCAGTGACAGCTCCTTGGAGCCTTTAATCAGCCTCTGGAGGGAGATCGAAATGCAAGCCCTTAGAATTTTGAGCAAAGAACAGCCATCCTCTGTGGATAACTACTCTACTGTAGAGAAACAGCTGTAGGCCTGGTAGTTAACCTTGGTAAAAAAATGAATGTTTAACCATGAATCACTAATTTGCTATGATACTGGAGCTTCCCTTGACAAATTGGATGTTATCTGACCCACTAACCATAAATTTCAGTGTGCACAGAAGCATTCCTTCATCAAATAGAAACAGCATATACTTGGTCAAGCAGGAAAGGCCCTGAAGGCACAAATAAGTTACTTGAAGAAGTGGTTCCAATGCTATTGGCCTCCAATCCTGCCACAAAGGCTTCTGTGTCCCAGCTGGGGCCTGTGTCCTTATAATTAGTTGGCCAAGAAGTCTGGGGCCTGACTTACAGATGGTTCTGCATGGTACGCGGGCACCATCAGAAAGCGGAGAACTGCTGCATGCAGCTCCTCTCTGTGACTTCAGGAAGGACAATGGTGAAGGGAAAAACTTCTAGCAGGACAGCCTGGTTCCACCAAGACAGACAATAATGCTTCCATTGGTCTGAAAGTAGACTACCACGCAGTCCCTTTGACTTTCCATTTCTTTGAATCATGAGACAAAGAAGTGAGTTGCTATGTTGGGTGAGGTGATTGATAGCAAGTAACAAGAGGAAACTGGACTCCTCCACAAAAAGGTAATAAAAAGTATGTCTGGAATACACAACACCCTCTAGGGTATCTCTTAGCATTGTTATTCTCATGATTATGGTCAATGAAAAACTTTGAGGCCAAACCACACAATAGTTCTAATGGCCCAGACTCTTTAGAAATTTGGGTCATTCTACCAAGTGAAGAATGTTGGTAATGATGACATTAATGTTGGTATTTATGAATGTTGATATTCATGTGGTGAATGTCATTCACCATTTGGAAAACTCAGCAGTGGCCACAGGACTGGAAAAGTTCAGTTTCATTCCAATCCCAAAGAAAGGCAATGCCAAAGAATGCTCAAACTACCGCACAATTGCACTCATCTCACATGCTAGTCAAATAATGCTCAAAATTCTCCAAATCAGGCTTCAGCAATATGTGAACTGTGAACTTCCAGATGTTCAAGCTGGTTTAGAAAAGGCAAAGGAACAAGAGATCAAATTGCCAACATCTGCTGGATCATGGAAAAAGCAAGAGAGTTCCAGAAAAACATCTATTTCTGCTTTATTGACTATGCCAAAGCCTTTGACTGTGTGGATCACAATAAACTGTGGAAAATTCTGAAAGAGATGGGAATACCAGACCACCTGATCTGCCTCTTGAGAAACCTGTATGCAGGTCAGGAAGCAACAGTTAGAACTGGACATGGAACAACAGACTGGTTCCAAATAGGAAAAGGAGTATGTCAAGGCTGTCTATTGTCACTCTGCTTATTTAACTTCTATGCAGAGTACATCATGAGAAACGCTGGGCTGGAAGAAGCACAAGCTGGAATCAAGATTGCTGGGAGAAATATCAATCACCTCAGATATGCAGATGACACCACCCTTATGGCAGAAAGTGAAGAGGAACTGAAGAGCCTTTGATGAAAGTGAAAGAGGAGAGTGAGAGAGTTGGCTTAAAGTTCAACGTTCAGAAAACTAAGATGGCATCCGGGCCCATCACTTCATGAGAAATAGATGGGGAAATAGTGGAAACAGTGTCAGACTTCATTTTTCTGGGCTCCAAAATCACTGCAGATGGTGATTGCAGCCGTGAAATTAAAAGACACTTACTCCTTGAAAGGAAAGTTATGACCGGCCTAGATAGCATATTCAAAAGCAGAGACATTACTTTACCAACAAAGGTTCGTCTAGTCAAGGCTATGGTTTTCCCAGTGGTCATGTATGGATGTGAGAGTTGGACTGTGAAGAAAGCTGAGCGCCGAAGAATTGATGCTTTTGAACTGTGGTGCTGGAGAAGACTCATGAGAGTCCCTTGGACTGCAAGGAGATCCAACCAGTCCATTCTAAAGGAGATCGGTCCTGGGTGTTCTTTGAAAGGACAGATGCTAAAGCTGAAACTCCAGTACTTTGGCCACCTCATGCGAAGAGTTGACTCATTGGAAAAGACTCTGATGCTGGGAGGGATTGGGGGCAGAAGGAGAAGGGGACGACAGAGGATGAGATGGCTGGATGGCATCACTGACTCAATGGACGTGAATTTGAGTGAACTCTGGGAGTTGGTGATGGACAGGGAGGCCTGGTGTGCTGCAATTCATGGGGTCGCAAAGAGTCGGACATGACTGAGCGACTGAAATGAACTGAACTGAACTGAACCAAGTGAAGAGCAATGACCACCTGAGTCAGGTGCTTGCTGAAGGCAAAGAGAATACAGAATGCGTAGTAAAAGAAGTTAGTTAAAATACCAACAAAAATCACACGTCCAGTTATAGATGTGAGGATTGTAATTGTCAAGAGATTTCCTTCTTAGTTTATATGAATACATTTGTGTCTGTATAGCACTTGTGTTTGTTTTCTTTCCATTCTTATTCCCTTATCATGAGACATAAGATGTACTGACTTTATATTATCATAATTAAGTGTTGTTAATTTGACATTGTATTACCTGATATCAAAGAAAATGAATAGTAAACTTCACTCAAAGATTTTACCTCCACTCTTGGGAAGAGGTAATACATTTCAGTTTTACACAGCAGAATTGTATCATGTCAGGTGGAATTATTCCTTGTTATTATCATTATTTAGAAATAGAATATAATTTTAAGATATGTGTATGGGCACTAAGTTGACAGCAAGTGAACTTGTAATTGTTAATTTTATGTGTCAACTAATCCATGGGCTGTCCAGATATCTACTTAAACTTTATTTGGGGGTGTTTCTGTGAGGGTGTTCCTGATTAGGTTGGAATTGATGAAATTGGTCAATTGGTCCCCACAAGAAGTGAGATTCAACATATTTCAAATAAAGTGGAGTAAAAGACTTTTTGATGGCTAGCAGAACTCCTGGGATTTGCCTCTGTTCACTCAAACACAAGCCCACCTCTGCTGTGGAGTTAAATGTGATATGTGTCTCCAGGCTATACAGCTATATTGTATATATTGGGCTTCCCTGGTGGTTCAGATGGTAAAGAATCCACCTGCAATGTGGGAAACTGGGTTCGATCTCTGGGTTGGGAAGATCCCCTTGAGAAGAGAAGAAGGGAATGGCTACCCACTCCAGTGTTCTTGCCTGGAGAATTCCATGGACAGGGGAGGCTGACAGGCTGCATTCCTTGGGGTTGCAAAGAGTCGGACACAACTGAACAACTGACTTTCACTTTCACTTTCATACAGCTATATTGTATCAAAGACATCATGCTCAAGTAATTTTCAATGGTACAGCACTAGTTTAGTGCTTAAACTATACTTAATAAATTCACCTATAAAACCATACTGAAGAATATACAAGCATGAAAAATGTTTTCATGTGTTTTCTGCTTTAGTTATTTTAGTATTATATGAACACCTAATTAAAATTCCTTTGTGTTTTTGAAAAAGGTATAGACATTTTAAGGAATTTATTAGAAACTAACATCTTAGGTCATTAAAATAATGACAGTTATAACTACAAAAAATTGGACACTAGTCAACACATAAAATCTGATCTGCAGTTTTATGGCTGTTTTAATGGAAAGAGAACAGATAATATGAGACCTAAATATTCCTCTTTAAAATTTTCATCAGCGAGTCTATGACTTTCTTATTTCTCAGGCTATAGATAATTGGATTTAACAAAGGGATTATGACAGTGTAAAAGAGAGAGTCCATCATATCGTGATCATCTGATTGTGTGGATCCAGGACGAATATACATGAAGAGAAGAGGCCCATAGTATAAAGAGACAGAGAGGAGGTGGGCTCCACAGGTGGAGAAGGCCTTCCTTATACCTTGAACAGACTTCTTTTTTAAAATTGTAAAGAGAATTAGTGTATAAGAAATAAGCACAGTCAGAATGGTGAACACCTGTATTGAACCAGAGAAAATAAAAACCATAAGAATATTAATAAAAGGGTCAGTACAAGAAACTTTGAACAGTGGCATAATATCACAGTAAAAGTTATGTATTGTGTTGTAACTGCAGAAGGTTAATCTGAATAAAAAACCTATATGAATAAAGGCATGAAGAACACCACCTACAAATGATGAGACCAACAGTCGCATGCATAGTCTATTTGTCATAATCACTGGATAAAGTAAAGGGTTGCATATGGCCACATAGCGATCATATGCCATACTTGCCAAGAGAAAGCATTCTGTGGTTGCACTGACTGTAAAGGAAAAAAATTGTACCATGCATTCAGAGAGAGATATAGTCTTGCTTTTGATGAAGAAGTTGACCAGCATCTTGGGAGTCACTGTGGATGATATGGAAGTATCCACAAGTGCCAAACTCCCAAGGAATAAGTACATGGGAATGTGAAGCTGAGAGTCATTCCAGATGAGAGCAATAAGTCCAAGGTTCCCCACAATGGTGATGAGGTATATCACCAAGAATACCAGGAACAAGGGAATTTGCCACTGTGGTTGATACTTAAGTCCTGTGAGAACAAACTCTGTCAGCAATGTTATATTTTCTTTTTCCATATCTTCACTGGAAGTCTCCTGAAATAAAATGCAAAAAATGTAGAAAGAACATTCACTATGGTTTCATGAAATGAAAGCTTGGAAAGTGGAGTCAAAATAAATCATACTTCTACCAGAATGTCCTTTTACTTTCCTAAAATATTACTATAATAAACTTAATGTGCTGAAATTAATACATTTACATGAAAGAGACATTCTAACTATTTGCTAAATTTGTGGGGACTTGATAGACTGTGGTAGGGAAATTCTGAGTCTGGGATATGGATTATCAGTCAAGGAAACAGATGTTTAAAAGAAGCAGGATTATAAAATAAATTGAATACCATGTGAAGGATCTTGAACTCTTTGCCTCAGGTAATATGTATGTAGTGAAAGTTTTCAAGACAGGGAAAGACACTGGAGAGTATTTTAATTTAGTTTTTCATTAGTGCAGAAAATAGATGTCATGGAGGAGAAGCTGGGGTCAGGGATACTCTTCAGGAAAAAGTTGCTATTGTCCAGGGGATTTCTAACCAGATTATCCACCAGAATTGTTTGTGGAGCTTTTTATGCAGGATATATATTGTGAGATATTACTGTAGAAATTAATTCAGTGGATCAAGATGGAGTTCTAACAATCTGTACTTTTAAAAATGCTCCACAAGTGATTCAAATGCATGTATAGTGCCTAGTCCATTGGCAATATAACTTTGGTAGTTATGGGAGAGACAAAGAGATAGATGCAAAAGAATTCAAAGTGCAGTCACTACATCCTGATGACTAGATAATCATCAAAAATTGAAATCAAGATCTCAGCTGCAGAGGCCAGTTTGTGGAGCGAGCATCCTCTGAACATTAAGAGGAGATGTACTTAGTAATATGAGCCTCAGTTCAGTTCAGTTCAGTCGCTCAATCATGTCCAACTCTTTGTGACCCCATGAATTGCAGCATGCCAGGCCTCCCTGTTCATCACCAACTCCCGGAGTTCACTCAGACCCATGTCCATTGAGTCAGTGATGCCATCCAGCCATCTCATCCTCTGTTGTCCCCTTCTCCTCCTGCCCCCAACCCCTCCCAGCATCAGAGTCTTTTCCAATGAGTCAACTCTTCGCATGAGGTGGCCAAAGTATTGGAGTTTCAGCTTTAGCATCAGTCCTTCCAAAGAACACCCAGGACTGATCTCCTTTAGAATGGACTGGTTGGATCTCCTTCCAGTCCAAGGGACTCTCATGAGTCTTATCCAGCACCACAGTTCAAAAGCATCAATTCTTCGGTGCTCAGCTTTCTTCACAGTCCAACTCTCATATCCATACATGACCACTGGAAAAACCATAGCCTTGACTAGACGGACCTTTGTTGGCAAAGTAATGTCTCTGCTTTTTAATATGCTATCTAGATAGGTCATAACTTTCCTACTATACCTTAATATGAGTAATGTCTTAGGAGTTTGGGGAGTAGCTGAAAGTATATTTATTAATAACCTATCAATTGAAGAGTGTGCATAAAGAAGGACATGGAAAGAAACTTGAGGAAGTTATGTTAAAGAGGTTGCACAGTGGATACACAGCATATATTTGATAGCCAACATCTGATCGGTTTTTCTGCCACATAGTCTTGGTGGCTGGTAGAGGTATCACCCATTCAAGAAGCCAAAAGATGATGGCCATAATGACCTATATGGGACAAGAATTTAAAAAGACTAGGTATATGCCTATGTATATGTATAACTGATTCACTTTGCTGTATAGCAGAAATTAACACAACACTGTAAACCAACTATATACCAATAAAACTTAATTTTAAAAAAGAAGCCAACAGAGCTAGAATCTGACTTTTCCATTCCTGTTGCACACAGAGTGAGGGAACTTGATCTAGATTTGGCAAACCAAATCCACAAAACCTCCATTTAGAATATGGAAATAAAGAGAAAAGGTACAGGAACAAAAGAGAATATTGGTTGCAAAGAGCAATATCAAGACTCCAGCAAATGCATCCTGCATCCATGGCCATGGCACTGTGTCAGCTGGCATTCCAAATTCAACAGTCGTGACAGCAGGTCTCATTGAGCTGGTGTTGGGACATGATTTTGGCTGTCGATTGGCTCCTTTGCTTCCTTCCTTCTGTTCCAGATTGTTTTTTCACCCAATTTCTCCATTCTCTCTTGCATTGCTATGCTGGAGCCGTTTCCATTCAATTAACTCATTTCCTGTGGTAACCAAGAGTCCTAGTTCACAACAGAGAAAGACTAGGGAGAGACCAGAAAAGAGTTCTAAGCCGAAAAGCAGTAAGGAAACTGGAAAGCTGAGTGTTGTGAACTTAAAGAGAGAAAAGATACTCAAAAAGAACTACAAGAAGGACAGACTGCTACTGCTAAGTTGCTTTAGTCGTGTCCGACTCTGTGCGACCCCATAGACGGCAGCCCACCAGGCTCCACCGTCCCTGGGATTCTCCAGGCAAGAACACTGGAGTGGGTTTGCCATTTCCTTCTCCAATACATGAAGGTGAAAAGTGAAAGTGAAGTTGCTCAGTTGTGTCCGACTCTTCATGACCCCATGGACTGCAGCCTACCAGGCTCCTCCGTCCATGGGATTTTCCAGGCAAGAGTACTGGAGTGGGGTGCCATTGCCTTCTCTGGGAAGGGTATGGAGTACCCCAAGAAAGGTAGAGAACCATTGGCTTTTTTGTACTTCTAGACACTTACAGGGTTTTCTTTTTTCTCTAGAACACTTTAATGAAAGTTTTCAAAAAATGGGAAAGGAAGGAGTTGAGAGGAGAAAGGAAACAGGAAAAGTGGGAAGGCAGTATATATTGATGAAAGGAAAACAGCAGAGAGGTGGTAATAGATGGAAAATATCAGAGACATAGATGGATAAGTATAGGAAAGACAACCCGAAAAAGAGCTGACAAGGAAGTATCTGAGAGAGGCAGTATCCAAGAAAGACCCTGAGGAAATACAGGTATGCCTCTCTATTCAAAAGTTTGCTTTACTGCCACTTCTCTTGTGTGAAAGAACCATATTAATAACCAAGTGAGATCTGAAGAGGAATTTTGCAATTACCAATAAAAAGGCAAAAGCAGTGCTCAGCATTTCTTCTGCAGCAAGCAATTACAGAGACAACACATACCCCCAGCAGCCAGAGTGACACCACCAAGCTCCTTCCTCAGGGAACTATATTGATCTTTTCAACATCAAGTCATCATAGCTCTGAATTGTGTTTATGAACATCTGTACTTTATCTTGATTTATTTTGTCCATCTTAGGTCCTAAGGTAATAGCTTCTTCTGTTTATGCCATTTCAGCTTTTAAAAGGTTTCATAGGAATGTTCAACTTTCGGATAGCAAGGGGAAGTTGTAAAGAGAAAGGTTCAGAGACTCAGGAGTAAGTGTTTCAACTGGTGTGCCCTGAGGCTATCTGTCCTGAAAACCTATTTTTATTCAAAGTTTACTTTCCTATAGACTTTGTGTATGAAAAAGAGACTTCAATTTTAAATTTTATTTTACAAATTTTGTGTTGATCATAAATATATTGGTACTGTCAGAAAATTCCATATTGAAAATTGCTTTCTCTTTGTTATTAGGGTGATTAGAACTGACCTTATCTAGAAATCCTGTTCATTTAACTTGAGAGTACTTTACTCTCTATCAATTGTGGGATACTTAGTTTTGAGAGGGAATCAAAAACAGCCAAAAAACTGGATCTTGAATACAGGCAATATAATGATCATCAATAATTTCAGTTAAGTAGATTTTTATACAAAATTTCCTTCCTCGTTCAATCCTAATCAATAAGTAATTGAGAATTATCAAATTTAATATGTGTGTGGGTACTTTGCATGCTTGCTCAGCCTCACAGTCATGTCCAACTCTGCAACCCCATGAACTGCAGCCCGCCAGGCTCCTCTGTCCATGGAATTCTCCATGCTAGAATACTGGAGCAGGTTGCCATTTTCTACTCCAGGGGATCTTTGCAACCCAGGGATTGAACCCGTGTCTCCTGCATTGCAGGCAGATTTTTTTACCATTGAATCATCCCACAAGGACTTATTAATTCATAAATACTAGAAAACACAATGGAGAAACTTTGTCTATATATTTTATAACATACTTATATATGATTTACTTATATTTTTCATATTAAGATGTTTTACATATGTTTTCATATGTAAAAACATTTTACAATATTTATGTATATTTTATAACATACATATATGATATATATTTTTCATTTGTATTTGAATACATATATATTTCTATACTATATATATTAAAATTATTCTCATAAGTAGGTGAAGGAATAGAGGAATTAATGTTTAAGTGATTTACCTTAAAAGTTTTAATCAGCATTTAATTAATCAGAGTGATTCTTTTTGTTGGAATCATTAAAATGATTTCTTATATAAGAAACATATGACCAGAAACATTAAACCTAATTTTAAATTATTTAACTTTCTGGCTCACCAAAATTTACCTTATAAAATCTTTATAGTTAAAAAATAATAAAACATTTAATTTAAAGGGAACAATTCTTAGAGCTATTTTATGTATCTAACTTTTAGTCACAAAAATACACAATTAATTCACTAATTTTTTTCTTCTCTACCTGGCTATTTGGACATCTTTTGAACCCAATCTGAAATTATTATAAATTAAACAGTATTTTTATACAAAGAATAGCTATTATTATACAAATCATTGCTCTCTTACCCATAAATTACGAGAAATTGTGGATATCCTTTCAATACTTTGGCTTTCTAGAGTAGAAAAATCTACAACAGCACAGAAATGACAATAACACAGACGGCAATTCTTTGCACACTGATTCATTTTGAATACTTCACTTCCCAAGCTCAAGAAATTATAGTTTATATTAATTTCTCTGATCAGAACAGTCAACCAATTACACAGGTGTATGTTTTTGCCAGAAGAAGGAGGAATGAAGGACTAAAATTCCCCTGATACCACCCAAGGATTTCCTTTAGGACAAAGTGTTTACTGTATATGGTGGACATGGACATGTATGAGAAATACACTTGTCCCATGGAGCACTGTAGGCCTTACAGTTATAAGCGTCAATCATTGTAGATAGCTCCAGTTTTAACAATAAAAATCATACTTTATGCCATTACCTTCCACCACAGGTGACACTTCTGATACGTTTATGAAAATTTCCATTTACCTATAAATTTTGATGCTCTGCTTAGTATCCTGTTGTCTGAGCTAATCAGATATGATTTTAATGATTCTGAAGTTCTAGATTCCATTAAGGGGCAAACCCCAAGTTGTCCTCCTCGTGTTAACTGTAGCTCACATTCCAGAATCACACCTAACCTATAGCTTTAAGCTGGAATTTGATGAGAAATCTTACAAAGCAATGTTCAGAGGAGAAGCAAAAGAAAAACAAAAGACCACAGTGGGAGGAGACCTAGACAGTACTTTTCAAACTTTATTGCCTGTGAATCTCCTGGAAATCTGGTTAAAATGCAGATTTTGTTTCAGTAGGTTTGTGTGGGGCCTAGGGATATTCATCTGCAGCAAGGTGACTATTGCTTGTAGAGAGGTGCCGTCCACAGTGCCTTCATCATTGGAGGGACTGTCAGGTTATCAAAGAGCCTAGATAATTGGACAATCACAACATGGCAAATGTGGTTTACAAAAAGAGAAGCGAGGAGGAGCCACGTGGGGTCAGAGAGTCCGGTACATGTAGGTAACATGTGGCCTTGGAGGGCAGGTGAGGGACTTTGTTCTTTACCCCCAACTTAAAGAGTGACTATTGAAGGAGTTTGAACAAGGTGGTAACAAGTTCAGATTTTCTTTTTGTGCATTAACAGAGAGAATTATCCATGAACATTTATATATTATATAATAAACCTTAATTTACTTACTTGTGACATCTTGGTTTTATATCTAAAAGGTTAAAAAAACTCAAATGTGGCTGGCAACATAGGAGGGGAAAAGGCATACTGTTTGATAGACTCGCTAATCCATATTCTGCTTTCTTAGAATTTTGCTAGTGAAAGGCAAAGAAGTAAAGAAAAATCATCTGTTTAAAATATATTTATTTCTTCTTCTCCAATCTGGATGCTATGAAGAAAAAATAATTTAGTGATACTTGCTGAAGCTGATAAGGAAGACCTTATTCAAGGGGAGAATATTTTAGTAGATATGTGGGTGGCTGGGTGGCTCAGCAGTAAAGAATCCGCCTGCCAATGCAGGAGACATAGATTCAATCCTTGGGTTGGGAAGATGCACTAAAGAAGGAAATGGCAACCCACTCCAGTATTCTTGCCTGGGGAATCCCATGGACAGAGGGGCCTGGCAGGCTACAGTCCATAGGGTTGCAAAGAGTTGGACATGACTTAGCAACTAAGCAACAGCACATTTTAATGGATATAGGGACCACTTCAATGGGATCATGCAATGGGGGAGAGATGTTGAGCTCATCTCTGAATATAGCATAAGCAAGTGAGTACTTACAGCCAAGGAGTGGGGAGGGAGGCAGTGGGTGAAAAATTACCAAGAGGAAACATCAGGAATAAGGGGAATTTTGGCTGAAGCTATTTCACAGTATTGCTGAAGGCAGGTTAGAGCGATCAGACTTCACCTGAGGGATGGTGGAGGATAAGGAACCTAACTATGTATCAAGGATGATCAGATATCAAGGGTAGGGGCGGTACTGGTCAAACTGACTTAGCAGGATTCTTGCTAAAACTGGACAATTCAGGGACGAACATGAAAGTTCAAAAATCAAGCCTGGTTGAAAAAGAATTCAAAGTAAACTGAATAGAGTTTGGTCAATGACAGACTCGTTATCAGTATCTTTCATTCACTCACTCTGAAATTATTTTATTTCACGAATACAGCTGTCCATGGCAGAAATATTTGAAAATATTGATAAACATAGGAAAATAAAATATTTTATAATCATCTATTAATATATACTGGCTTCCCTGGTGGCTCAGACAGTAAAGAATCTGCCTGCAATGCGGGAGACCTGGGTTCCATCCCTGGGTTGGGAAAATCCCCTGGAGGAGGGCAGAGCAACCCACTACAGTATTCTTGCCTGGAGAATCCCCATGGACAGAGGGGCCTGGCAGGCTACAGGCCATGGGGTGGCAAAGAGTCGGACAAGACCTGAGCAACTAAGCACTACAGCACAAAAATATACTACTAATCAGTTTAGTTCAGTCGCTCAGTTGTGTCTGACTCTTTGCGACGCCATGAATCGCAGCACGCCAGGCCTCCCTGTCCATCACCAACTCCCGGAGTTCACTCAGACTCACGTCCATTGAGGCAGTGATGCCATACAGCCATCTCATCCTCTGTTGTCCCCTTCTCCTCCTGCCCTCAACCCCTCCCAGCATCAGAGTCTTTTCCAATGAGTCAACTCTTCGCGTGAGGTGGAGTTTCAGCTTCAGCATCATTCCCTCCAAAGAAATTCCAGGGCTGATCTCCTTCAGAATGGACTGATTGGATCTCCCTATAGTCCAAGGGACTCTCAAGAGTCTTCTCCAACACCACAGTTCAAAAGCATCAATTCTTCAGCACTCAGCCTTCTTTACAGTCCAACTCTCACATCCATACATGACCACAGGAAAAACCATAGCCTTGACTACACGGACCTTTGTTGGCAAAGTAATGTCTCTGCTTTTGAATATGTTATCTAGGTTGGACATAACTTTCCTTCCAAGGAGTAAACGTCTTTTAATTTCATGGCTGCAGTCACCATCTGTAGTGATTTTGGAGCCCAGAAAAATAAAGTCTGACACTATTTCCACTGTTTCCCCGTCTATATCCCATGAAGTAATGGGACCGGATGCCATGATATTCGTTTTCTGAATGTTGAGCTTTAAGCCAACTTTTTCACTCTCTTCTTTCACTTTCATCAAGAGGCTTCTTAGTTCCTCTTCACTTTCTGCCATAAGGGTGGTGTCATCTTCATGTCTGAGGATATTGATATTTCTCCCGGCAATCTTGATTCCAGCTTGTGTTTCTTCCAGCCCAGCATTTCTCATGATGTACTCTGCATATAAGTTAAATAAGCAGGGTGATAATATACAGCCTTGACGTACTCCTTTTTCTATTTGGAACCAGTCTGTTGTTCCATGTCCAGTTCTAACTGTTACTTCCTGACCTACATACAGATTTCTTAATATTTTAGTATAAATCTTTAAAATTTTTGGATCATGTATTATACAAATGCACATACATCTGCATGTTTGCAGATAAGAAAATTATGCAGTTTTGCAACCTGCTGTTCCTGTTTAATATGTTTGGAGTAGTAACTCTAGAGAAAGGAGTTTAAATTCCTACTCTGATTCCCTTTTCATTTACCTTTGTCCTTCTCCCAAAGTAAGGAGATGTTAATGTGATGTATGAAATGACAAGATTCTGATGGGACCACAAAGATGGGCTTAAGGGGTATCTAAACTTCAGACTGTGGACTTTGATGATCACAGTCTGATTTGTCTCTCTCTTTTTTTTAATAGCAATGCTAAGTAGTTCTTGGGCATGCTCCCTTTAAAAAAGTCTAGTCATCTTTTCTTCCTGACCAGAGAAATAAGCTCACCCTGGATTTTCTTTCCAAACATGGGCAACTCCACTTCACTCTCATTTCCAAATTGGCCACCAGGCTTTGGTCTGGCCAATGCAGGCCAGCTTTGTGCACCAAGGGTTAACTTTTGCACACCTTTGACTCCATCTCTTCCAGTACTGGAAATCAGTATTCATATTGAGCTTAACAGAGAAAAATTCCTGGGACCTCTAGTGTAAGCCACAACATTGTCTTATTTTGACCAAAGCTCAGATAGCTATATATTTTACTTTGCTGTCTTTTCCCTGCACTTATATCTTTCCCTAGAATGTCTAAAAGAATATTTGTATACTTCTGTCAAAAAATTCCTAGAAGATGATTTAGCTATTTCTGCTTATGTTTTATATAAAATATATGTACTAGGATTTTTTCTGAAAACTTTTAACTAAAAATTCAAAAATTTTTAAAGTGTACAAATATTCAGGCTATCTAGTTATTCTCAAGAGGCTTCCCGGGTGGCTCAGTGGTAAAGAATCCACCTGCCACCGTGAGAGCTGCAGGAGATTCAGGTCAATCCTTCTATTCTCTGTTCTATTCTATCTTCTATTCTTCTGTTCTTTCCTTGCCTGCTTTTGGAGTATAGAAACTTTATTACTCCATTTTATATCTTTATTTGGATTATTTATACATTGTCTATTTTTGTGATTCTCTTAGGATATACAATATATTACTTTAATCACATCTACCTTCAAATATTATTATACCACAATATTTGTAGGGTAATAATCTAACAAGAATATACTTGCAAATTCTCCCTTCAATCTTTTTGCTATATTGTCATATATTTTATCTGTAAAAGTATGATACATTGCTACTCTTTTTTGGCAATCAGTTACATCTTAGATTAATCCAAAATAAGAAAGATCCTTTTATATGAACGTTTTAACCATTTTCAGTAATATTTGTTTGTGTACCACCAAGATTCTCTTTGGTATCATACTCCTTCTACCTAAAGAACTTCCTTTAAAGTTTTCTTTTCCTCTGGGACTTCAAATAATGATTTTTTTTTTCAGTTTTTGTCACAAAAGTTTTTATTTTATATTCTATTTTTTTATAGTGTCCCAGGTTTCTTTGTTTAAGAACAAAGCAATGATTGGCATGGGGTTTTAAATCAAGAGTGTTAATGAATTTTACCCTCCTTCCAGCCATTTTCCTCAAAACTCTCTGCCCCCATTCTTCCTGTCCCCAATTTACTGTTTCCTATGTATTGAATGTGGAGAAGGCAATGGCACCCCATTCTAGTACTCTTGCCTGGAAAATCCCATGGATGGAGGAGTCTGGTTGGCTGTAGTCCATGGGGTCACAAAGAGTCAGACATGACTGGGTGACTTCACTTTCACTTTCACTTTTCACTTTCATGCATTGGAGAAGGAAATGGTAACCCACTCCAGTGTTCTTGCCTGGAGAATCCCAGGGACGGCAGAGCCTGGTGAGCTGCTGTCTATAGGGTCACACAGAGTCAGACACAACTGAAGGGACTTAGCAGCAGCAGCATTTATTAAATGAAAAACCTAACTCCAAAAGCCCCAGCACAAATCCCAGGGTCTTATTCCCTCAGTTTCCCTGCCTTTCCTCTTTCCCCGCCTCAGTTTGAAAGCATGGGAAAGCCCAGAGTGATGACCTGGACAAAGGGGACCACTTCACACTCAAAGGTCAAAGTGACCAAGGAGTACGGAGTAGTGAAGTGAGAGCCCCTAATCTAAGCTACTGCAATGGGCTCTGGTGCACAGGAAAGCATACTGGTGCCCCAGTAAAAGGGGACTCAGCAGCATCTCACTGGACATATCTCCTGCTTGATTGACTTTCCTTCTAGCAGCAGGTACACAGCCACACTCAGACCACGTGCTCGTCAATGCCAAGCCACTTAGTTCTCAGTGCTCATCTGCTCTGCCTGTCGAGCCTGCTACAGAAAGGACTCCTCTTTGCCTCCCCCTGAAGATCCTCCTTGTTGTCAGCTTCCCCCACCTACTTCTGCAGCAGGGGACACAGCAACACACATACTGACGCTGAGCTGCAAAGTCTCAAGACAGTAGATCCTAAAACACCTTCCCAGAGGGTGATCCTCTTCTGCTTTGGAGCTTCTAGAAATTCTGATGTCCAGGAACCCCTCTGGGTTTTGCCCCAGCTTCACCTTGTCCTGTTTGCTGCGCCAAGAAGATGGCCTAAGGCTTGGGGGTGGCCCCTTCAGAGTCACTCTCACCCTGGCCCCAGACTAGCCCTCAGGCTGAGAAGTCCAGCTGCCTTGAGGTTCCAACTTCATTACACCCTAAAGGCTCCACCATGCCATTCCTCTGCAGAACTCACATAGCACTTAGTACCCAGGAACCCAGAAACGTCAGCCACTGTCCTCCCCTGCCCCATTCCTGGTTTGTATTGAAGGAGACACAGAAGAGGGGTGTTGGAGGCCCAGCCAGGTAAGAGGGTCAACCCACCCAGCTCCAAGCTTCCTGGCCCATCATCTAAACCTACCCCTATATCTGTGGGAGTAAAGAGGCAGATCTCAAAAGCAGGTGCATGTCCCTCAGCGGGGAGGAAATTCCCCCAAACTGGGGACTGGGACCACATTCATTTTTGGAAGTTATTTTTTATTAGGTAAAATTCTGAGTTGGCAGGTCTTTTCCCCCCACAATTTGAAATATGTCACTCAATACTCAGTTATTTTCTGACTGTATACTTTTTCTTCCCCTCTAGCTACCTTCAAACTTTTCTTTTTATCTCTAGTTTTTAGCTGCTTTAATATAATTGTTGTTTTGCATTTTTATTTTGCTGTGATTTGGTTTCTGTTTGTTTTGGTTATTCTGTCTCAGGTTCTGTGTGCTTCTTGAATCTTTGGTTTGGTGACTTTCACTATCTTTGGAAAATTCTTGACAATTATGTTTTCAAATATTTCTTAGCTCCACTCTTATTCTTTTCTTCTCAGTTTCCAGTTACACACATATTAGATAACTTGATGGTCTTTCATGGTATGCAAATGTCCTGGGTTGTTTTTTTTTTTTTACTCTTTTCTCATTTATATTTAATTTTGATAATATTCATTGATGTATATTCAAGTTCATAGATTTGTCCATGTCTTATTTACTGATGAACTCACCAAAAATATCCTTACCTTTGTTCTCATGTTTTAGAAAATATGTATTTCCAGCACTTTCACTTGACTTTTAAAAAATGCTTTCTCTCTCTCTTTCTCTCTCTCTCTCTCTCTAAATTCTCTCTAAAATCTCTTAATGCATAGAAACTTTGACATAGTAATCATGGCCATTTTAAATTTCCTGATTGATAATCCCAACTTCTGAGTCATATCTGACACTAGTTCTTTTTAGTGTTTTCTATTTTGATATTGGGTTGTTTCTTTCTTGGTTTGTTGTTGTTTGCTTATTGTCTCAAAAGTTTTAACTGAAATCTGGTATTCATATGTAGGACAGTAAAAATGGAAATGTTGTTGTTTAGTCGCTCAGTCATGTCTGGCTTTTTGCGACCTTATGGACTGCAGCACACCCCTGTCCCTCACCACCTCCCAGAGTTTGCCCAAGTTCATGTTTGTTGCATCGATGATGCTGTCCAGCCATCTCATCCTCTGATGCCCTCTTCTCCTTCTTCCCTCTATCTTTCCCAGCATCAATGACTTTTCCAGTGAGTTGTCTGTTTACATCAGATGGCCAAAATGCTAGAGCTTCAGCTTCAGAATCAGTCCTTCCAGTGAATATTCAGGGTTGATCTCCCTTAAGATTGACTGGTTTGATCTTCTTGCTGCCCAAGGGACTTTCAGGAGTCTTCTCCAGCACCACAGTTTGAAAGCATCAATTCTTCAGCATTCTGCCTTTACAGTCCAACTTGCACAACTGTACATGACCACTGGGAAGACTATAGTCTTGAATACACAGACCTTTGTTGGCAGGATAATGTCTCTGTTTTTTCAACACACTGTCTAGGTTTGTCATGGGTTTCCTGCCAAGAAGCAGGTTTTGCATTCATTATGTCAGGAAATCTGGAAGACCACGCAGTGGACACAGGACTGGAAAAGGTCAATCCTCACCCCAGTTCCTAAGAACGGTAGTACTAAAGAATATGCTAACCATCAGTACTGATTTGATTTGTAGAACTTTCTAATTCTTTTGCCTTCGGTGTGTTCATTCTTCTTGTCACTGCCTGTTTGGATGGCTGACTTACATTCACATAATCATTTTAAGCTCACTTATTCTCGGTGCCCTGTGAAAGACTGAAGATAGTCTAAGACAGAGCAGAGGAGCTGCATTGCTGGCTTCAGTTCTCAGCCTTGCATCATCCTACCCTGCATACCTGTTGTATCCACACATCAGATTTTCTGTCTACATATTTCTTCCTCTTAATTCTTCCTTATTGATCAGCAATACCAGGTCATCACCTGAGGATTTTGCAACAGCAGTGGTTAGCTAGCAATATTATTATAAGTGAAAACAAATTTTACATTTACTACTTTAGAATTCCTTTAAATTTAGAATATGGCCAATAGAGAAAGTCACTACACATTCCATACAGAGTGATCAATAAAAGAACAATAAATACTATACTACAGGTTTTTACAATCATTTTGGAAATGAGACTCATTCCAGCGTGGCACTTACACAAGAAATGTTGCATTGTGTAATTGCATCATATATTTTTACTTAAATAGTAAACATACAAGAGTATAAGAAGTATGAAAATTATATGAATTTATGTTTATACTTTATTAAACATGTAAAGATTAATACAGTAGACTACTAATATCTGAGGAAATATATTCTGAAATCTTTTAATATCTGCAAATTCTTGAATATCACTATTGCCTATAATTTCCCAGTAAAATGCACTATGTATCTGCATATATTTGCACCAAATACAATAGTCCATTTTTAATTTTATCCTGACTTCCATTATTCTCCAGTAAAATGCACCAATCTCTTGTATTCTGTGATTTTTAAAACTTTTTTCATTCAAAGAAATTTTCCTCTTCAGGGACAATCTCCTACAAGAAGTCATTTCATCTGAGTCTCTGAACAGTTGAGAAACAGCCAGAATTTTGATATTCAAGCTTAGAGAATTAGCTTCATTCACTCACTCCAGTCTCAAATAAAGAAACATGCAAATGTCTGCCACAGTAAAATGGCAAACTACTGTATCTAATTTAGATGGAATTTACAGAGTGAAACACTGCAAACCCTAAATCCTTAGTTTTATTTTTTAATATAAATTTATTTATTTTAATTGGGGGCCAATTACTTTACAGTATTGTAGTGGTTTTGCCATGCATTGACATGAATCTACCACAGGTGTACATGTTTCCCCATCCTGAACCCCCCTCCCACTTCTCTTCCCATCCCATCCCTCTGGCTCATCCCAGTGTACCAGCCCCTAGCACCCTGTCTCATGCTTCGAACCTGGACTGGCAATTCGTTTCACAAATGATAATATACATGTTGCAATGTCATTCTCCCAAATCATCCCACCCTCACCCTCTCCCACAGAGTCCAAAAGACTGTTGTATACATCAGTGTCTCTTTTGCTGTCTCATACACAGGGTTATTGTTACCATCTTTCTAAATTCCATATATATGCATTAGTATACTGTATTGGTGTTTTTCTTTCTGGCTTACTTCACTCTGTATAATAGGCTCCAGTTTCATCCACCTCATTAGAACTGACTCAAATGTAAAGGATTTAATTTTTCATTAAAAATTCAGTTTTCTGTGATATGAACACCTCTTGCCATTGAAGCTGACTTTCATCATACAGTACTTAGACACAGCCCTAGGCATTACCTTCTGTTTATTTTTTTTTTAATTTAATTTTATTTTTAAACTTTACATAACTGTATTAGTTTTGCCAAATATCAAAATGAATCCGCCACAGGTATACATGTGTTCCCTCCCAAACCCCCTTCCCTCCTCCCTCCCCATTCCATCCCTCTGGGTCGTCCCAGTGCACCAGCCCCAAGCATCCAGTATCGTGCATCGAACCTGGACTGGCAACTCGTTACCTTCTGTTTAAATGATAAAGCCAAGGTCAATTTGCTTAACTGCAGACCCCTTGATTTTGCAAAGTTTGAAAAGAACAGTTTGAATTTTGCCTTAAAATCTGTTTATTTATTTATTATTCTCTTCAAGGCACCTATAACCTCTTTGTTCCTCAGACTGTAAATAAAAGGATTTAGCAGAGGAATTATGATTGTATAGAATAAAGAATATAGTTTATCTTGATTTTCAGCTGATCGAGACCCAGGACGCACATACATGAAGAAGAGAGTGCCATAGAACAAGGAAACAGACAGCAAGTGGGCACTGCAGGTGGAGAAGGCTTTGTTCCTGCCCTTTTCAGACTTCTTCTTCAGGATGGCAAAGAGAACATGGGTGTAAGAGATAATGATACTCATAAAAGTGAAAGACTGTATAAAGACTGAAGATACAAAGATCAGGAGCATATTAATTCTAGGGTCAGTACAAGACATCTTAAATAGTTGTAAAATTTCACAGTAGAAATAATGTATTACATTGGATTTGCAGAAAGTTAATCTGAATAACAAACCCACATGCATCATGGGATGAAGAAACCCAATAATATAAGAAACACCTATTAATTGGGTGCAGAAGATATTATACATCACCATTGGGTAAAGCAAGGGATTACATATGGCTACATAGCGGTCATAGGCCATCACCACCAAGAGGAAACATTCTGTGTTTGCACTGGAAGCAAAAATATAAAATTGGGAGATGCACTCAACCAGGGATATCGTGTGATTTACAGATAAGAAATTAATTAGCATCTTGGGAGTCACAGAAGAGGAAGAACAAGCATCTGCAAAGGCTAAACTGCCCAGGAATGAGTACATGGGGGTGTGAAGATGGGGGTCCTTCCAGATGAGAAAAATTAGTCCAAGGTTGCCTGCCATGGTGGTGAGATAGATGACCAGGAACACCAGGAACAGGGGGACCTGCAGCCCTGGGAGATCTGTGAGTCCCGTGAGAACAAACTGCGTCACCAGAGTCTTGTTTGCTTCCATCATCTCCACTCAGGCTATCACTGCAGTGAAAAGAGTAGGTGAAGAACATAGTCGTAAAAGACCATGAAAATAGTCCTATTTTATTTTTTTAAAAATGCATCTTCCTTGTTTATGTATCCCCTTTAATCAGGACATTTGTAAAAATATATCTTCAGTTCAGTAATTGTTTTGGATTATGTAGATACACTTTTCAATATTTTCAATGATATTTGACTTCAATCATTGAGAGTGATTTCTCTCTCTCTCTTTTGTAATACTCAAAAAATATTTTCTAAATGAATAAAGTTAGGTATAAAGTACAGTATGTTTCTTGTTTGTTTTTATAACTAAGTACTTTTCTTTTTGGATACATTGATAAGTGTTTTATTTTTTGTCAATAATGCAAGTGAAATATTTGACATGATCTTTAAATAACTATACTTTCTTCTGTGACATATAAATTTTGCCTAAAAATAAATCCAAAAGAAGAGATACTAAGATATTTGGAAGTGAACATAGAGATTCTTAGATTACCTAGAAGGGGAAAATCCACCTATAATTTAGTGTAAAAATTCAGCTGTCTCTCAAAATAAATAACACAATTTATACACATATTTTTGTTGATTAAGATATATACAAAAATTTACCTATTTACCAAAATTGTATTAGTTTAATCTTAAGATAGATCTTAGGTATTTTCCATCTTCACTTACATGAACAAAAATTAGTTTTAAGAATATATATTTTAAAGTATATACCTGCAAAGAGACATGGAAACACAATACAAATAGCAAGAAGATTGAATGATATATCTCCACTGAAAACTGACCATATTTGGACAATGAGTACAGATTCATATTGTTTCATTTCCAAAGTGGACATTTTGTTCTGACTAACCCTGTCTATCTTTCTTGTCAAATCTCAATCTATAATTGATATTCCAAATTTCATAATTAGGTCAAAAGTTATTAAGATTTTTGGATCTTTCACCTTAAGATATAGATGATAGATAGATGAATAGATAGATAATCCTCATACATTTGGAATTAAAGAGCCTAATAAACATACAATTGGTGATTTTATCTCATCTTATCATGATTCCATGAATAACTTTTAACAAGTTTGAACAGCATAATTTAGTTGTCCACACTCTGACTAGAAAATTTTCTGTAGATTATGAAATAATATCTGAAACTTTGATATAATATCTGAAACATTATAATTGTTTCCCCATTTGTTTTATTCTTCTGTTTCTTCAAATTTACTGTTAAAAAGAAATCTTATTAAGCTTATTTTCTCAACAGTGGAACATCTAGTATTTATTACAGGGATATGGAATTATTTGTCCTGAAGAGAAATAGAAAATCTCATAGGATTGCCAGGATTTTGGTCTCTTACCTGGATGTTTATTTATCAAATAGACAAATTGAAAATTACAAATAATTAAAATTAGGCAGATCCTAGTGTCATCATTCAGTTTCTGTAAGACTTGGGGAGAATAAGAAAATGATGGTTTTCTTGAAGAAAAAATGGTGATTTTTCAAATAAAATTAAAAAATGTATATTTCCCTCTACCATACTTTATGTTAGGGTCAGAGTCATCTTTATGAACACCAAATTAATTAGGCCACCACTGTTCTCATATGTGGGCTTCCCAGGTGTCGCACTGGTAAAGAATCTGTCTGCCAATGCAGGAGACACAGGAGATACGGGTTCGATCCCTGGAGAAGGAAATGGCTACCCATTTCAGTATTCTTGCCTGGAGAATCCCATGGACAGAAAAGCCTGGTAGGCTACAGTCCATAGGCTTGCAAAAAGTAGGACATGACTAAAGCGACTTAGCATGGAAAAATATATTTCAGACACCAAGTTAAAATTTCCTGGACAGAGAAGTCTGGTGAGCTACAGTCTGTGGGCTCACAAAGAGTCGGATGCAACTGAGCACACATTCTCACATGTATGGCTTCATCTCTTCTTAAGAAAGGAAAGTAGAAGGTATAGAATGAAACAGTGTTCACTTGTGCAAAGATTTTACTTGGAAGCCTTACTTGCAGAACATATTTATTTGTACTCTTTCAAATCTATTCCTGACAAAGCAAAAAGAATCTTGGAATTCCCTCAGTGAAAGTTACCAATGGATTCCCTGTAGGATGAAGGCAAAGTCATTCTGCTGGGCATTAGAGCTAATCCATGAGCAAATCACCCCAGACATACCCAAGTGTAACAATTAGAACCAGACTTTGTGTCATTAGAGTTTACTGTGTAGGCAGCTAATTGCATCTGAGTCATTTTTCAGTTCAGTTCAGTCTCTCAGTCGTGTCTGACTCTTTGAGACCCCATGAATTGCAGCACACCAGGCCTCCCTGTCCATTACCAACTCCTGGAGTTCGCTCAAACTCATGTCCATCAAGTCGGTGGTGCCATCCAGCCAGCTCATCCTTTGTCGTCCCCTTCTCCTCCTGCCCCCAATCCCTTCCAGCATCGGAGTCTTTTCCAATAAGTCAACTCTTCGCATGAAATGGCCAAAGTATTGGAGTTTCAGCTTCAGCATCAGTCCCTCCAATGAACACCCAGGACTGATCTCCTTTAGATTGGAATGGTTGGATCTCCTTGCAGTCCAAGGGACTCTCAAGAGTCTTCTCCAATACCACAGTTCAAAATCATCAATTCTTTGGCACTCAGCTTTCTTCACAGTCCAGCTTTCATATCCATACATGACCACTGGAAAAACCATAGCCTTGACTACATGGACCTTTGTTGGCCAAGTAATGTCTCTGCTTTTGAATATGCTATCTAGGTTGGTCATAACTTTCCTTCCAAGGAGTAAGCGTCTTTTAATTTCATGGCTGCAATTACCATCTGCAGTGATTTTGGAACCCCCCCAAAAATAAAGTCTGTCACTGTTTCCACTGTTTCCCCATCTATTTCCGATGAAGTGATGGGACCGGATGCCATGATCTTCGTTTTCTGACATACTAATTACTATTGGTGTTGCCACATTCCAGTAACCTGATAATTTCATCAAATATCTCAAAGACCCAACAAACTCAACATGTCCAAATCCAAGTTTAGTATCCTATCACTAAACATGGACCTCATCCAGCCTTCTCATTCTCAACTAATGGCGTTACCACCTGCCCCACTGGTAAAGAAACAAACCTCAGTGTTGTCTTCAAAGCCAAGTCAATGCCATCATCAAACCCACAGCTTGTATCTCTTCAATGTCTGTTGAAACCATCCACTTCTCTCCAAATTCAAGAAAACTCCATCTCATACCTGAAATACTGACATAATCTTTAATGCTCTATGTGTATTTTTTTTAAACCATTGTATTTTATACTATTCCCCATATTGGGGCCAACATCATCTTTACAAAGAGCCAAACTACTGAGATCAGCCAAACTACTGTTCTCACACCCTTAGCTCAGCTCCACTTTAACCCTTAAATATCTTCCTATGACTCTTGGAAGAAAAATCAAAATCCATAAGCCCATATATCCCTTTCCTCATCCTAAAACATTTCCAATACTCCTCTATACAAAGTTTTTGTTCAGTGTAGGTCATAAATTTTTCACATGAGTGATTCTGACATTTCTTTGATAGTAAAATCAATCCAGGAGTTGAAGTTAAAAATCAGAATTTCATTTGTGACTTCTATATGCAGCACTTCTGAGAAACAAAATTACTTTATTTTTCTAATTTTAGAAGAATGAAAAGAGCTCTGCTTGAAAGGTGGCTAAGTGTCTCTGGAGACCCATTTGATTTCTATCTGACATGCTGCCCTGTGAGAAGAAAGTCACACATGCCTTGTGAGAGAGCCTGACAAAGCTTGTGAACCCAGGTAGAAGTTCTGGAAGGGCCAGCCCCTGGCACTATGTTGTCTTCAGTAATGTAAGCAGACAATGTAAGTTTTAAAATCTGAAAATGACAGAATTATGAAATTATCCTTTTTTTTGCTGGGCATTTTAAAATTACTGATATAGTTTCATTACCGGCAATTGGTCTCTTCATACTGTCTATTTCACCCTGGTTCAGTTTTGGGATATTATACCTTTCTAAGAATTTATTCATTTCTTCTAGGTTGTCCATTTTATTGGCACGTAGTTATCCATAGTAGTCTCTTATGATCCTTCATATTTCTATGGTATCCATTGTAACTTTTTTTTTTTTTGGTATCTGATTTATTGATTGGGGCCCCATCCCTTTTTTTTCTTGATCAGTCTTGCTAAAGGTTTACCAATTTTGTTTATCTTTTTGAAGAACCAGCTTTTAGTTTCATTGATCTTTTTATTGTGTTTTTTTAGCCTCTAATTAATTTCTGCTTTGAACTTTATGATTTCTTTCCTTTTTTAACTTTGGGTTTTGTTTGTTCTTCTTTCTCTAGTTTCTTTAGGTATAAATTTAGGTTGTTTATTTGAAATTTTTCTTGTTTTCTAAGATAAGGTTGTATCATTCTCAACTTCCTCTAGAACTACTTTTGCTGTGTCCCATAGGTTTTGGATCTTTGTGGTTTTATTTATCCCTAGGTATTTTTGTTTCTACTTTAATTTCTTTATTTATCAGTTGGTTATTTAGTGTTACTTTGTTTATCCTCCACATGTTTCTGGTTTTTTCAGTTTTTATTCTTGTGTTCATAGCCCCAGTAGCTTGTGTTGGCCTGCTATTGGGCAGGGACAGGGTCCAGCTGATCCCAGAGTATGGGCTGGCCTGCTGTGGGTAGGATGGTTCAGCAGATTGCAGTATTGTGGTTTTCTTGTATTTGGCTTGCCCTCAGTGGGTGAGGCTATTCTAGAGACTAGTGCAGGCTCTCTGGAGGACCAGGCTACTGCCTATCTCTTGATGGGTGGAGATGTGTCTTTGCCCTCTGATGGGCACAGCTGTATCTAAAGGTGTATCCGGAGGGGCCATGGACTCAGGAAGTCTTTAGGAAGCCTGTCAGCAGATGAGTGGGGCTGTGTCCTCACCCAGTAAGTTGCTTAGTCTGATGTATCCCACCACTGGCACCTACACATATTGGTTGGGGCCAGGTCTTGGTACTAATGACCCAGAAGGAGGATTCTGCAGTGGTGCCCACCAGCACCATTGTCCACATGACAGAGGGAGTTCCCAAGGATGTCTGCCAGTAGTGTTTATATACGCAGGGTGAGCTATTTCCACACCTTGCATCTCTGGGAAACTCTCCAAGACCAGCAGATAAATTTGGCCCAGGCTCCTATCCATTACTGCTTTGGCCTTGTGTCCCAGAATATGTGAGATTTTGTGTGTGCCTTTTAAGAGTAAAATCTCTATTTGCCCCAGTTCTGTGGCGCTCCTGAATTTAAGCCCCACTGGCCTTCAGGGGGTTCATCTTCCCAGTGCAGGACCCCTGAGCTGGGGAGCCCAATATGGGACTCAGACCTCCCACTCTTGTGGAGGTGTGAGAGTTGACTATATTGCAGTTCTGCCTCTCATACTTTTCTCATTGTTGTTCCTCTTCATGTTTTTAGTTGTAGAAGATCTTTTCTGTGCCAGTCTTTTTCACTGATAGCTGTGGTTGTGGTGTGCTCATGAGAAGAGTCCAGCGTTTTTCTACTCTGCCATCTTGGTTAATTTTCTAGACTTTCCTTTGAAGATTTTTAACAGTTACTCTGTCTTGGAGAAACTACATTTCATGTGCCAAATTCACCTTCTTCAGATGATAGTGGCTGACCATTAGTACCTGAAAAACTGTTTTGCTTATGGCTGCAGAAAATGAATTTCTCCTCTTTTTCCAAAAGCAAAGTAATTCTCTTGCCCACAACTCTCAGTTGGAGAAGACCACAAAGTGCTAGCAAGACAGACTTCTTGCACTTAATCTGCACTCAATTGAGATGACAAACACTAACCTAGTCTCAGATAGTCTTAAATGAACATGGCATTCGTGGTGATATAAGATCATGTTCTCATGGCCTGACTCCATAGGATGGATGGAAATGGGCAGATATACATGAAGAGGGCATTCACAAAAAAACTTAAGAAGAAAAGATGAGAGCCCTGTAATTTGTAAGGTCTTAGATCAGATGATTATTCATCTAATTAGCTGTCATCAACATGGAAACCTTATGCAACAAAAACTGTAAACCTGAATAGATAGACCTGCTTTAGGCTCATTAGGAGACAAAAAAAAAAAAACTGTATATAAGTTAGTGTCTGTACAGAAGAATAATTTATGAAACTCTAAGTGCTTCTTATGAAACTTTAAGAAGCACTTAGTTTCATAAATTATTCTTCCATACAAACACTAACTTATATACAGTTTTTTCTGCAAAATTTTGTGTTAAGCAATATAGAAGGACTAGATATTGTCATCTAAAAATCATACATGAGAGGAAAACATAGCAGAAACAAAAACATTGCTTATCTATTTTGATAAAGATTTTTTCTTTATTCATTTAGGACTCACATATCTGGAAAACATTTATAATAGACCAAGAGGCCAGTGAGCATTTAGGCATTGCTGTAGAGAGGCATGACTTTTGCCTTTTTCATTAATAAAACTATCTGTTTGAAAATTTTATATCACAATAAGATTTCAAAATAGTACTGATGTTTTGTGACCTTAGAATATTAACATAGAAATCCTACATGAACAGTGAGAAGCAGAAACCTAAAATCATGTGAATCACTCAACAACTAAATTCATATCAGAAGTCTATCCATAATATCACAAAATATGAATATACACAATATGAATAATAAATGAAAACTAAAAATAAATTCAACTCTAAATACTAATGCTAGAAGAAAAACAAAATATTATTAGTAAATAAAGCAAGTGGAAAGCATTTTTAAACAAGAGAAATTAATAAATTAGATAATAGTGAACAAAATTAGATATAGTAAAAAAAATTGTAAGCTGGTCCTTTTAAAATATCTACGAAATGGACAAATTACTAGCTAACCTAAATTTTCTAAACTGAAAAAAAAAAATATGAAAAGAGGGAAATAGCTTCCAAAACCAAATTCATGTTAAAACCATTGTGAGAGTCATTGCCCAATTCTAGACAAATTTGAAAACATGGATGAAACAGTAAATTTTGTGGAAAAATATAATCACAACTTTGTCCTTCTTGATGGAACACAGTAGGAAGTCCATAGGTGATGAATGAAAATAAAAATATTATGAATTTAATTATTTCTAGACTGAATTCTATCCACCAGTTCCAAGAAGCACACTATTTTCATCACAAAGATACTTTCAGCCAGATCCAGAATGCAGGACAAATGAACCAATTTCTTCAACAAATAAATGACATGACAACAAAAGGAAGAGAAAACCATTTTAGATGAAAAGAAACTTAAAAACCATCATCAAAATGCAGTCACTATACTTTGTTTAAATCCTGATTCAAACATACAGAAAAATTTTTGAGATTTACTGGAAAAACTGAACACATATTGATATTAAATATTAAGTAGCTGTTATTAATTTTGTTGCATAAATGTGCTGTTAGATTAAAACAAAATATTTGTTACCATTACATGCACTAATGGTTAATAAAATTTAATAATCAGTTGCAGCTTTAACAATTGAGTCACAAAATATCATTGCAGAAATTAGAAATATATGGGAAATAGATGGGGAAACAGTGGAAACAGTATCAGACTTTATTTTTGGGGGCTCCAAAATCACTGCAGATGGTGACTGCAGCCATGAAATTAAAAGATGCTTACTCCTTGGAAGGAAAATTATGACCGGCCTAGATAGCATATTGAAAAGCAGAGACATTACTTTGCCAACAAAGGTCCGTCTAGTCAAGGCTATGGTTTTTCCCATAGTCGTGTATGGATGTGAGAGTTGGACTGTGAAGAAAGTTGAATGCTGAAGAATTGATGCTTTTGAACTGTGGTGTTGGAGAAGACTCCTGAGAGTCCCTTGGACTGCAAGGAGATCCAACCAGTCCATTCTAAAGGAGATGATCCCTGGGATTTCTTTGGAAGGAATGATGCTGAAGCTGAAACTCCAGTACTTTGGCCACCTCATGCGAAGAGTTGACTCACTGGAAAAGACTCTGATGCTGGGAGGGGTTGGTGGCAGGAGGAAAAGGGGACGACAGAGGATGAGATGGCTGGATGGCATCACAGACTCGATGGACGTGAGTTTGAGTGAAGTCTGGGAGTTGGTGATGGACAGGGAGGTCTGGCGTGCTGTGATTCATGGGGTCGCAAATAGTTGGACACGACTGAGCAACTGAACTGAACTGATACAATCAAACTAAAAATATAAATGTACGGGTTGAGACATGAGTGCATGGGAATAAATTTATTTTTTCAAAATGACATTTTAATAGATTATAGCAACATATGGGCAAAAATAGATTATAGCAACATATGGGCAAATTATAGGAATAGGGACCTAATCAAAAATAAAGAAAATGGTTGAAAATTTCCCCAGCATGGAAAAGGAAATAGTTAATCAAGTCCAAGAAATACAAAGAGTCCCATACAGTATAAACCCAAGGAGAAAAACACCAAGACACATACTAATCAAACTAACAAAGACTAAACACAAAAAAGAATATTAAAAGCAGCAAGGGAAAAGCAACAAGTAACATATGAGGGAACCCCATATATTTAACAGCTGATCTTTCAGCAGAAACTCTGCAGGCCAGAAGGGAGTGGCAAGATATATTTAAAGTACTGAAAGGGAAAAGTCTACAACCAAGATTTTTGGTTGCACCAAAAATCCTTGAATCCGGCAAGGAACTAATTCAAAATTGATGGAGAAATAAAAAGCTTTTCAGACAAGCAGCATTTAAGAGAATTCAGTGCCACCAAACCAGCTTTACAACAAATGTTAAATGGACTTACATAGTCAAGAAATACAAGAGAAAAAAAAAGATCTATAAAATCAACCCCAAACAATTAAGAAAATGGCAATAGGAACATATATATCAATAATTACTTTAAATGTAAATGGAGTAAATGCTCCAACCAAAAGACACAAACTGGCTGAATGGATAAAAAAACAAAACCCACATATATGCTGTCTACAAGAAACCCACTTCAAACCTAAAGACACATATAGACTGAAAGTGAGAGGATGGAAAAATATATTCCTTGCAAATGGGAAGCAAAGAAAGCTGGAGTAGCAATCCTCATATCAGTCAAAATAGACCTTAAAATAAAGAAGATTACAAGAAATAAGGAAGGACACTACACAATGATAGAGGGATCAATCCAAGAGGAAGACATAACAATTGTAAATTCTAGGCATCCAACATAGGATCACCTCAATACATAAGAAAAACACTACCAGACGTAAAAGGAGAAATTGAAAGTAACACAATAATAGTAGGAGACTTTAACACCCCACTTACACCAATGAACAGATCATCAAAACAGAAAATTAATAAGGAAACACAAGTCTTAAATGATACATTAGATGAAATGGATTTCATTGATATCTTCACGACATTCCATCCAAATGCAGAATACACCTTCTTCTCAAGTGCACATGGAACATTCTCCAGGATAGACCACATCGTGGGTCACAAATCAAACCTCAGTAAATTTAAGAGTTGAAATCATATCAAGCATCTTCTCCAACCACAATGCTATGAGACTAGATATCAATTACAAGAAAAAAAACTAAAAACCTCAAACACATGGAGATTAAACAATACATTTCTAAATAACCAGCATGTTACTGAAGAAATCAAAAGAGAAATCAAAAAAATTTCTAGAAACAAATGACAATGAAAACATGACAACTCAAAACCTATGGGATGCAGCAAGCAGTTCGAACAAGGAAGTTTATAGCAATACAATCCTAACTCAAGAAACAAGTAAAACATTGAATAGACAACCTAACTTCATACCTTAAACAACTGGGAAGAGAAGAAGAAGAAGAACAACAACAACAAACCCAAAATTAATAGAAGGAAAGAAATCATAAAGATCTGAGCAGAAATAAATGAAAAAGAAATAAAAGAAACAATAGTAAAGATCAATAAAACTAGAAGCTGATTCTTTGAGAAGATAAACAAAATTGACAAACCTTTAGCCAGACTCACCAAGAAAAAAAGAGAAGGATCAAATCAACAAAATTAGAAATGAAAAAGGAGAGGCTACAACAGACAATGCAGAAATACAAAGCATTTTAAGAGACTATTATGAACAACAATGTGGCAATAAAATGGATAACCTGGAAGAAATGGACAGATTCTTAGAAAAGTTCAATCTTCCAAGTGTGAACCAGGAAGAAATAGAAAATATGAGCAACCCAATTACAAGCACTAAAATTGAAGCTGTGATCAAAAATTGCCCAAAAAACAAAAGCCCAGGACCAGATGGCTTCACAGGAGAATTCTATCAAAAATTCAGAGAAGAGCTAATGCCTATCCTTCTGAAACTCTTTCAAAAAATTGCAAAGACAGGAACACTTCCAAACTCATTCTACAAGGCTACCATCATCCTGATACCAAAACCAGACAAAGAGAACACAAAAAAAGAAAACTACAGGCCAATATCACTGATGAACATAGATGCAAAAATCCTCAACAAAATGTTAGCAAACAGAATTCAGTAACACATCAAACAGCTTATACACCATGACCAAGTTGGGTTTATTCCAGAGATACAAGGATTCTTCAATATATGCAAATTAATCAATGTGATACACCTTATTAACAAATTGAAAGATAAAAACCATATGATAATCTCAATAGATGCAGAAAAAGCCCTTGACAAAATTTAGCACCCATTTATGATTAAAACTCATCAAAAAATGGGCATAAAAGGAACTTACTTCAACATAGTGAAGGCCATATATGATAAGCCCACAGCAAACATTATTCTCAATGATGAAAAACTGCAACCATCCCCCTAAGATCAGGAACAAGACAAGGGTGTCCAGTTTCACCACTATTATTCAACATTATTCTGGAAGTCCTAGCTACAGCAATAAGAGAAGAAAAAGAAATAAAAGGAATCCAGAGCAGAAAAGAAGAAGTAAAGCTCTCACTGTTTGCAGATGACATGATACTGTACATAGAAAACCCTAAAGGTAGTATCAGAAAATTATTAGAGCTAGTCAGTGAATTTAGCAAAGTGGCAGGGTATGAAATCAATACACAGAAATCACTTGCATTTCTGTATACTAACAACAAAAAATCAGAAAGAGAAATTAAGGAATCAATCCCATTCACCATTGCAACAACAACAACAACAAAAATATCTAGGAATAAACTTACCTAAGGAGACAAAAGAACTGTACACAGATGAAAGACATCTTTTATCACAGATGAAAGAAATTATAAGACATTGATGAAAGAAATCAAAGAAAACATAAACAGATGGAAAGATATTCCATGTTCCTGGGTAGTAAGAATCAATACTGTGAAAATGATTATACTACCAAATGCAATCTACAGATTCAATGCAATCCCTATCAAATTACCAATGGCATTTTTCACAGAACTAGAGCAAAAAATTTCACAATTCATATGGAAACACAAAAGACCACAAATAGCCAAAGCAGACTTGAGAAAGAAGAATGGAGCTGGAGGAATCAAACCTCCTGACTTCAGATTATACTACAAAGCTACAGTCATCAATACAGTATGGTACTGGCACAAAATCAGAAATATAGACCAATGGAACAAGATAGAAAGCCCAGAAATAAACCCATGAACCTATGGGTACCTTATTTTTGACAAAGGTGGCAAGAATATACAATGGGACAAAGACAGCCTCTTCAATAAATGGTGCTGGGAAAACTGGACTGCTGCATGTAAAAGAATGAAATTAGAACCCTTCCTAACACCATACACAAAGATAAACTCAAAATATGTTAAAGACCTACATGTAAGACCAGAAACTATAAAACTCTTAGAGGTAAATATAGGCAGAACACTTAATGACATAAATCAAAGCAAGATCCTCTATGACCCACCTCCTAGTGAAATGGAAATAAAAACAAATATAAGCAAATGGGACCTGATGAAACTTAAAAGCTTTTGCACAGCAAAGGAAACTATAAGCAAGGTGAAAAGACAACCCTTAGAATGGGAGAAAATAATAGCAAATGAAGCAACTGACAAAGGACTAATTTCCAAAATATACAAGCAGCTCATACAACTCAATACCGGAAAAACAAACAACCAAATCGAAAAGTGGGGAAAAGACCTAAACAGACATTTCTCCAAAGAAGACATACAGATGGCTAACAAACACATGAAAAGATGCTCAACAACATGCATTATTCAGTATAGTTCAGTTCAGTTGCTCAGTTGTGTCTGACTCTTTGCGACCCCATGAATAGCAGCACTCCAGAACTCTCTGTCCATCACCAAGTCCTGGAGTTTACTCAAACTCATGTCCATCAAGTCGGTGATGCCATCCAACCACCTCAGCCTCTGTCGTCCCCTTCTCCTGCCCCCACTCCCTCCCAGCATCAGAGTCTTTTCCAATGAGTCAACTCTTCGCATGAGGTGGCTGAAGTATTGGAGCTTCAGCTTCAGCATCAGTCCCTCCAATGAACACCCAGGACTGATCTCCTTTAGATTGGAATGGTTGGATCTCCTTGCAGTCCAAGGGACTCTCAAGAGTCTTCTCCAACACCACAGTTCAAAATAATCAATTCTTTGGCACTCAGCTTTCTTCACAGTCCAGCTTTCATATCCATACATGACCACTGGAAAAACCAATAGCCTTGACTACACGGACCTTTGTTGGCCAAGTAATGTCTCTGCTTTTGAATATGCTGTCTAGGTTGGTCATAACTTTCCTTCCAAGGAGTAAGCGTCTTTTAATTTCATGGCTGCAATCACCATCTGCAGTGATTTTGGAGCCCCCCCCCCCCAAAAAAAATAAAGTCTGTCACTGTTTCCACTGTTTCCCCATCTATTTGCCATGAAGTAATGGGACCAGATTCTGAAAGAGATGGGAATACCAGACCACCTGACCTGCCTCTTGAGAAATCTGTATGCAGGTCAGGAAGCAACAGTTAGAACTGGACATGGAACAACAGACTGGTTCCAAGTAGGAAAAGGAGGATGTCAAGGCTGTATACTGTCACCCTGCTTATTTAACTTATATGCAGAGTACATCATGAGAAACGCTGGGCTGGAAGAAGCACAAGCTGGAATCAAGATTGCCAGGAGAAATATCAATAACCTCAGATATGCAGATGACACCACCCTTATGGCAGAAAGTGAAGAGGAACTAAAAAGCCTCTTCATGAAAGTGAAAGTAGAGAGTGAAAAAGTTGGCTTAAAGCTCAACATTCAGAAAACGAAGATCATGGCATCTGGTCCCATCACTTCATGGTAAATAGATGGGGAAACAGTGGAAACACTGTCAGACTTTATTTTTTGGGGCTCCAAAATCACTGCAGATGGTGACTGCAGCCATGAAATTAAAAGACACTTACTCCTTGGAAGGAAAGTTATGACCAACCTAGATAGCATATTGCAAAGCAGAGACATTACTTTGCCAACAAAGGTCCGTCTAGTCAAGGCTATGGTTTTTCCAGTGGTCATGTATGGATGTGAGAGTTGGACTGTGAAGAAGGCTGAGCGCTGAAGAATTGATGCTTTTGAACTGTGGTGTTGGAGAAGAGTCTTGAGAGTCCCTTGGACTGAAAGGAGATCCAACCAGTCCATTCTGAAGGAGATCAGCCCTGGGATTTCTTTGGAAGGAATGATGCTAAAGCTGAAACTCCAGTATTTTGGCCACCTCATGCGAAGAGTGACTCATTGGAAAAGAATCTGATGCTGGGAGGGATTGGGAGCAGGAGAAGAAGGGGACGACAGAGGATGAGATGGCTGGATGGCATCACTGACTCGATGGACTTGAGTCTGAGTGAACTCCGGGAGTTGGTGATGGACAGGGAGGCCTGCGTGCTGCGATTCATGGGGTCGCAAAGAGTCGGACATGACTGAACGACTGAACTGAACCAAATGGGACCAGATGCCATGATCTTAGTTTTCTGAATGTTGAGCTTTAAGCCAATTTTTTCACTCTCCTCTTTCACTTTCATCAAGAGGCTTTTTAGTTCCTCTTCACTTTCTACCATAAGGGTGGTGTCATCTGCATATCTGAGGTTATTGATATTTCTCCTGGCAATCTTGATTCCAGCTTGTGATTCTTCCAGCCCAGCGTTTCTCATGATGTACTCTGCATATAAGTTAAATAAGCAGGGTGACAATAGATAGCCTCGATGCACTCCTTTTCCTACTTGGAACCAGTCTGTTGTTCCATGTCCAGTTCTAACTGTTGCTTCCTGACCTGCATACAGGCCTCTCAAGAGGTAGGTCAGGTGGTCTGGTATTTCCATCCCTTTCAGAATTTCCCACAGTTTATTGTAATCCACACAGTCAAAGGCTTTGGCATAGTCAATTAAGCAAAAATAGATGTTTTTCTGGAACTCTCTTGCTTTTTCCATGTTCCAGCAGATGTTGGCAATTTGATCTCTGGTTCCTCTGCCTTTTCTAAAACCAGCTTGACTTTGTGCCAGTACCATACTGTCTTGATAACTGTGGCTTTGTAGTAGAGCCTGAAGTCAGGTAGGTTGATTCCTCCAGTTCCATTCTTCTTTCTCAAGATCGCTTTGGCTATTCGAGGTTTTTTGTTTTTCCATACAATTTGTGAAATTATTTGTTCTAGCTCTGTGAAGAATGCTGTTGGTAGCTTGATAGGGATTGCATTGAATCTATAGATTGCTTTAGGTAGTTTACTCATTTTCACTATATTGATTCTTCCAATCCATGAACATGGTATATTTCTCCATCTGTTAGTGTCCTCTTTGATTTCTTTCACCAGTGTTTTATAGTTTTCTATATATAGGTCTTTAGTTTCTTTATGTAGATATATTCCTAAGTATTTTATTCTTTCCGTTGCAATGGTGAATGGAATTGTTTCCTTAATTTCTCTTTCTGTTTTCTCATTATTAGTGTATAGGAATGCAAGGGATTTCTGTGTGTTGATTTTATATCCTGCAACTTTACTATAGTCATTGATTAGTTCTAGTAATTTTCTGGTGGAGTCTTTAGGGTTTTCTATGTAGAGGATCATGTCATCTGCAAACAGTGAGAGCTTTACTTCTTCTTTTCCAATTTGGATTCCTTTTATTTCTTTTTCTGTTCTGATTGCTGTGGCCAAAACTTCCAAAACTATGTTGAATAGTAATGGTGAAAGTGGGCACCCTTGTCTTGTTCCTGACTTTAGAGGAAATGCTTTCAATTTTTCACCATTGAGGATAATGTTTGCTGTGGGTTTGTCATATATAGCTTTGATTATGTTGAGGTATGTTCCTTCTAGTCCTGCTTTCTGGAGAGTTTTGATCATAAATGGATGTTGAATTTTGTCAAAGGCTTTCTCTGCATCTATGGAGATAATCATATGTTTTTTATTTTTCAATTTGTTAATGTGGTGTATTACATTGATTGATTTGCGGATATTGAAGAATCCTTGCATCCCTGGGATAAAGCCCACTTGGTCATGGTGTATGATCTTTTTAATGTGTTGTTGGATTCTGATTGCTAGAATTTTGTTAGGGATTTTTGCGTCTATGTTCATCAGTGATATTGGCCTGTAGTTTTCTTTTTTTGTGGGATCTTTGTCAGGTTTTGGTATTAGGGTGATGGTGGCCTCATAGAATGAGTTTGGAAGTTTACCATCCTCTGCAATTTTCTGGAAGAGTTTGAGCAGGATAGGTGTTAGCTCTTCTCTAAATTTTTGGTAGAATTCAGCTGTGAAGCCGTCTGGACATGGGCTTTTGTTTGCTGGAAGATTTTTGATTTCAGTTTCAATTTCCGTGCTTGTGATGGGTCTGTTAAGATTTTCTATTTCTTCCTGGTCCAGTTTTGGAAAGTTGTACTTTTCTAAGAATTTGTCCATTTCTTCCACGTTGTCCATTTTATTGGCATATAATTGTTGATAGTACTCTCTTATGATCCTTTGTATTTCTGTGTTGTCTGTTGTGATCTCTCCATTTTCATTTCTAATTTTATTGATTTGATTTTTCTCCCTTTGTTTCTTAATGAGTCTGGCTAATGGTTTGTCAATTTTATTTATCCTTTTAAAAAACCAGCTTTTGGTTTTGTTGATTTTTGCTATGATCTCTTTTGTTTCTTTTGCATTTATTTCTGCTCTAAGTTTTAAGATTTCTTTCCTTCTACTAACCCTGGGGTTCTTCATTTCTTCCTTTTCTAGTTGCTTTAGGTGTAGAGTTAGGTTATTTATTTAACTTTTTTCTTGTTTCTTGAGGTGTGCCTGTATTGCTATGAACTTTCCCCTTAGGACTGCTTTTACCGTGTCCCACAGGTTTTGGGTTGTTGTGTTTTCATTTTCATTCATTTCTATGCAAATTTTGATTTCTTTTTTGATTTCTTCTGTGATTTGTTGGTTATTCAGCAGCGTGTTGTTCAGCCTCCATATGTTGGAATTTTTAATAATTTTAATAATTTTAATAATAATTTTAATAATAATTTACAAGCTCTCTTGTAATTGAGAGCTAATCTTACTGCATTGTGGTCAGAAAAGATGCTTGGAATAATTTCTATTTTTTTGAATTTACCAAGGCTAGCTTTATGGCCCAGGATGTGATCTATCCTGGAGAAGGTTCCATGTGCGCTTGAGAAAAAGGTGAAATTCATTGTTTTGGGATGAAATGTCCTATAGATATCAATTAGGTCTAACTGGTCTATTGTATCATTTAAAGTTTGTGCTTCCTTGTTAATTTTCTGTTTAGTTGATCTATCCATAGGTGTGAGTGGGGTATTAAAGTCTCCCACTATTATTGTGTTATTGTTAATTTCTCCTTTCGTACTTGTTAGCATTTGTCTTACATACTGCGGTGCTCCAGTGTTGGGTGCATATATATTTATAATTGTTATATCTTCTTCTTGGATTGATCCTTTGATCATTATGTAGTGACCATCTTTGTCTCTTTTCACAGTCTTTGTTTTAAAGTCTATTTTAACTGATATGAGTATTGCTACTCCTGCTTTCTTTTGGTCCCTATTCGCATGGAAAATCTTTTTCCAGCCCTTCACTTTCAGTCTGTATGTGTCCCCTGTTTTGAGGTGGGTCTCTTGTAGACAACATATGTAGGGGTCTTGTTTTTGTATCCATTCAGCCAGTCTTTGTCTTTTGGTTGGGGCATTCAACCCATTTACGTTTAAGGTAATTACTGATAAGTATGATCCCGTTGCCATCTACTTTATTGTTTTGGGTTCGAATTTATACACCGTTTTTGTGTTTCCTGTCTAGAGAATATCCTTTAGTATTTGTTGGAGAGCTGGTTTGGTGGTGCAGAATTCTCTCCGCTTTTGCTTGTCTGAAAAGCTTTTGATTTCTCCTTCATACTTGAATGAGATCCTTGCTGGGTACAATGAGACACGTGTACCCCAATGTTCATCGCAGCACTGTTTATAATAGCCAGGACATGGAAGCAACCTAGATGTCCATCAGCAGATGAATGGATAAGAAAGCTATGGTACATATACACAATGGAGTATTACTCAGCCATTAAAAAGAATACATTTGAATCAGTTCTAATGAGGTGGATGAAACTGGAGCCTATTATGCAGAGTGAAGTAAGCCAGAAAGGAAAACACCAATACAGTATACTAACGCATATATATGGAATTTAGAAAGATGGTAACAATAACCCTGGGTACGAGACAGCAAAAGAGACACTGATGTATAGAACAGTCTTATGGACTCTGTGAGAGAGGGAGAGGGTGGGAAGATTTGGGAGAATGGCATTGAAACATGTAAAATATCATGTATGAAACGAGTTTCCAGTCCAGGTTCGATGCACGATACTGGATGCTTGGGGCTGGTGCACTGGGAGGACCCAGAGGGATGGAATAGGGAGGGAGGAGTGAGGAGGGTTCAGGATGGGGAACACATGTATACCTGTGGCAGATTCAGTTTGATATTTGGCAAAACTAATACAATTATGTAAAGTTTAAAAATAAAATAAAATTTAAAAACATAAACTAAAATAAATAAATAAACTAAAAAAATAAAAAAAAAAATATAATACCAGCTTGAACATCAGGAAGTTCATGGTTCATATATTGCTGAAGCCTGGCTTGGAGAATTTTGAGCATTACTTTACTAGCATGTGACATGAGTGCAATTGTGCAGTAGTTTGAGCATTCTTTGGCATTGCCTTTCTTTGGGATTGGAATGAAAACTGACCTTTTCCAGTCCTGTGGCCACTGCTGAGTTTTCCAAATCTGCTGGCATATTGAGTGCAGCACTTTCACAGCATCATCTTTCAGGATTTGAAATAGCTCCACTGGAATTCCATCACCTCCACTAGCTTTGTTCGTGGTGATGCTTTCTAAGGCCCACTTGACTTCACATTCCAAGATGTCTGGCTCTAGGTCAGTGATCACACCATCGTGATTATCTTGGTCGTGAAGATCTTTTCTGTACCATTCTTCTATGTATTCTTGCTGCCTCTTCTTAATGTTTTCTGCTTCTGTTAGGTCCATACCATTTTGAGAAATGCAAATCAAAACTACAATAAGATATCACCTCACACCAATCAGAATGGACATCATCAAAATGTCTACAAACAATAAATGCTGGAGAGTGTGTGGGGAAAAGGGAATGCTCATGCACTGTTGGTGGGAATGTAAATTGATACAGACACTATGGAAGACAGTATGGAGATTCCTTAAAAAACTAGGAATAAAACTACCATATGACCCAGCAATCCCACTCTTAGGCATATACTCTGAGGAAACCAAAATTGAAAAAAGTCACATGTATCCCATTGTTCATTGTGGCACTATATACAATAGCTAGAACATGGAAGCAACCTAGATGTCCATCAACAGATGAATGGATAAAGTTGTGGCACATATACACAATGGAATATTACTCATCCATAAAAAGGAACAGCTTTGAGTCAGTTCCAATGAGATGGATGAACCTAGAACCTATTATACAGAGTGAAGTAAGTCAGAAAGAGAAAGATAAATATGGTATTCTAACACAAATATATGGAATCTAGGAAAATGGTACTGAAGAATTTATTTGCAGGGTAGCAATGGAGAAACAGACATAGAGAATAGACTTATGGGCATGGGGAGGGGGAAGAGAGGGTGAGATGTATGGAAAGAGTAATATGGAAACTTACATTACTGTATGTAAAATAGATAGCCAACAGGAGTTTGCTGTGTGGCTCAGGAAACCCAAACAAGGGCTCTGTATCAACCTAGAGGGGTGGGATGGGGAGGGAGATGGAAGGGTGGTTCAAAAGGGAGGGGAAATGGATACCAATGGTTGATTCATGTTGAGTTTTGACAGAAAACAGCAAAATTCTGTAAAGTAATTATACTTCAATAAAAAATAAATTAATTTTAAAAATTTTGTTTATAAATATAAATAAATATGAGTATGGATAAATGTGGAATAATAACCAAGTTGCTAACAGTGGTCTTCTGGTGCAGGAGTAGATGTAATGGTAGGAATAGCAAAAGCAGAGAAGAGATACTTCACTCCCCCCACACACAGACAAAAATATTATGATAAAAACATATACACCCTTTAATACACAATTTTCTCATATGTATGCATAGATGTCTGTGTTTATGCCTCTATATCTGTCTGTATGCATGTATATGCCTAGACAGATATAGAAAAGGATGGTCCATGGTATATTAACAGAAACAGAAAAAACAAAATGTTGTTACTTTCAATAAGAAATATGTGACACTGAAAACTTTAAAGTTAGGAACAAATAATCTTTAAATTTTTCTATGAAAATATCTTTTTTCATAGAAAAACAGTTTAATTATTAAAGATACTTCCCATTTAAATATTCAATAACAGACTACTGAGAGCAGGCATTAGTCTTTTAAATAATCAAAAGGCATTTGTAAATTGTTTAAGATGGTGTCCAAGTATAGTAGTCACTTTCACAGTTTTCTTCATATAATTTCAGTATTTTTCTTATTTATTCCTAAGTCGGTTATAGGTTTTACTGAAAGAAAATTATGACTTACATATCAGATATTTAATGAAATATAAATATCAGATATTTAATGAAGTAATAAGATCGATTTTCTTCTATACTTATAAACTATACCCAAAAGAAAATCTAGAATAGAATTTCCCAAATATTTTGCAGTGAGTGTAACCTCCTATGCTCTCTGAAAGGGAAACAAATAAACGTTTACCACAATAATAGCAGTTAAATGAAAATAACATTTTAAAAATCCATTTCATAATTTTATAGCAATACCTCTTGATGTTTATAATACATAAAGACATTGAATGAAAATGCATTAAAAAAAAAAAAAACTGTTTAACCAGTGGCGAAAACAAGTTGTTATTCTCCATCTTCACTGAGCTAAAAAAAAAAAAAAGATTTAAATTACTAAACACATACCCTCAGGGGTCCCTACTATAATATATACACCTAGTAAGATTCATTGGAGTACATTTGCTGAAAATTGATCATGTGAATGTTAAGAAAATGTCATTTTCTTTACAAAGTGGAGATTTTGTCCTAAATAAAGTATTTTTCTTTCTTTGTAATCCAAATCATCAAATAATAGACATTTCTAATTTCACTGCATGAATTCCGCATAATTAAGCCAAGAAGTAGAAAGCTTTAGGAATTTTTTTTATTCAAAAGTAATAGGAAAGAAACACCTCCAGATTAAAAGAGACAGTGCTGAGAAGAAGTGAAGTGAAATCGCTCAGTTGTGTTTGACTCTTTGCGACCCCATGGACTGTAGCCTACCAAGTTCCTCCGTCCATGGGATTCTCCAGGCAAGAATACTGGAGTGGGTTGCCGCTAGCTATATATTATATATTTTATAGTATGTGTGTGTTAGTCACTCAGTCTTGTCTGACTCTTTGCGACCCCACAGACTGTAGCCCACCAGGCTCCTTGGTTGATGGGATTCTCCAGGCAAGAATACTGGAATGGATTGCCATTCCCTTCTCCAGAGCATCTTCCTGACCCAGGGATGGAACCCCATTCTCCTGCATTGCAGGCAGATTCTTTACTGTTTGAGCTACAGAGAAGTCCTATTTTATAGTATAAAAGGCTGTATTACTTAGGCCCTTATTCTTATGATTCCATGAAACTTTAAAAGCTGTATATTATAGACAGCCACCAAATTTAAAGACTAGGGTTATCTTCATTCTGCAAAATTAAAAATAAGGTACATACAAGCTTCATGGCTGTTTTAGTTCAATAAATTCTCTATATCATATTGTAGTACTTTATTTTTTCCATGTACTTCATTCCTCTATTAAGGCTTATTATTTACTAAATTTTGTGTCAAATGTGTCTCCTTTATAGTGAGCTATCCTCTCCAAGCCAGATTTTGATGACTGAGAAAAATCTCAGTGTCACACTGGAATTTTAATTTCTTATATAAATATCTTACATAGATATTTTGATATCTTAAGACAAACTGCAAAACTCTTAAGTAATAGAAAATGTAGAAATCACTGAACTCTCACCTATTGCCTACAAAACATTAGAAAATTGGAAAATGTGATAGTTTCCAAGGTAAAAAAAAAAATGCAGAAGTGAGACAGTGATTACTGGCACACTGATTTTCATCAGTAACTTCAAAATGAATGGAGATAATACTTATTACCTCTATTTCCAAATGTGTTCTCTAAAAAACAAAGGAAAAAAATATGAATATATTCCTTCAACACTTCCAAACGATTCCCTGTAGGATGAAGTCAAATTCGCTCACCACAACAACTAGTTGTCATAATTAAAAACTGTATTTATAATCTGATCCCCTGGAGTAGGGAATGGCAACCCACTCCAATGTTCTTGCCTGGAAAATTCCATTTACAGAAGAGTCTGGTGGGCCACAGTCCATGGGATTGCAAAGAGACAGACATGGCTGAG
This sequence comes from Bubalus bubalis, assembly GCF_019923935.1. Taxonomy (NCBI): domain Eukaryota; kingdom Metazoa; phylum Chordata; class Mammalia; order Artiodactyla; family Bovidae; genus Bubalus; species Bubalus bubalis. The sequence continues at coordinate 87,766,755 of NC_059157.1, read as the reverse complement.
TGACTGAGCACACACACATACAAACATACATTTATAATCCACAGGGATTACTGTGGATCATTTACACAGATCATCAATGAACAGGCTTTAGGAAATATTTGTTTTCCTTTCTCTTTTGATGATATTATCATCCAAAACCCTACTTTACATGTTCCTTTGAAAGTCTCAAAGGTTCTTTAGAGTCATCAAATCCAAATTTGAAATTAGGGTCTTCTGTAAGTCCCACCTCCAGGTATAGTTACCTTGCAATGTTCTCTGTCTTGAGGAGTAACACCACTAAACAATCAGTTATGCAAACCATACAGCAGAAATCCTTGACACTGCACTCTCCCTCTGATTCTGTGCATCACCCATTGTTAAGTTGTACATTTCGTCTCCTAAAGTCTCCCATATTCATCCACTCCTCACATTCTCTATAGACACAATTCAAATTTTGCATGAGTTATTAAAATAACCTCCTAAGGAATCCATCTTCATCCACTAATATTATCATCCAATTCATTCTCCACACTGCCCCAGGAACAATCTTTTTTTTTTATTTTATTTTATTTTTAAACCTGAAACACTCTATTAGTTTTGCCAAACATAGTTTGTTATGTCACTACCCATACTCATACCTACCACTATTCTGTTCCTTAATTATACCTCTAAAAATACCATAAATAAAAACCCTCACCTTCAATACCTCAGAATATGACTCTGTTTAGACATAGAGCTTATTGAGAAGTAGTTAACTTAAAATAAAGGCTTTTGGATGAGTCCAAGTCCAATGCTAGGTAAGAGAAACCCAAGTAAGACAGTAGGTGTTGCGAGAGGGCATCAGAGGGCAGACACACTGAAACCATAATCACAGAAAACTAGTCTAGCTGAAGACATGGACCACAGCCTTGTCTAACTCAATGAAACTAAGCCATGCTCTGTGGGGCCACCCAAGATGGGTGGGTATGGTGAACAGGTCTGACAGAATGTGGTCCACTGGAGAAGGGAATGGCAAACCACTTCAGTATTCTTGCCTTGAGAACCCCATGAACAGTATGAAAAGGCAGAATGATAGGATACTGAAAGAGGAACTCCCCAGGTCGGTAGGTGCCCAATATGCTACTGGAGATCAGTGGAGAAATAACTCCAGAAAGAATGAAGGGATGGAGCCAAAGCAAAAACAACACCCGGTTGTGGATGTGACTGGTCATAGAACCAAGGTCTGATGCTGTAAAGAGCAATATTGTATAGGAACCTGGAATGTTAGGTCCATGAATCAAGGCAAATTGGAAGTGGTCAAACAGGAGATGGCAAGAATGAACGTCCACATTTTAGGAATCCGCAAACTAAAATGGACTGGAATGGGTGAATTTAACTCAGATGACCATTATATCCACTATTGTGAGCAGGAATCCTTTGGAGGAAATGGAGTAGCCATCATGGTCAACAAAAGAGTCCGAAATGCAGTACTTGGATGCAATCTCAAAAATGACAGAATGATCTCTATTCGTTTCCAAGGCAAACCATTCAACCACAGTAATCCAAGCCTATGCTCCAACCAGTAACACTGAAGAAGCTGAAGTTGAACAGTTCTATGAAGACCTACAAGATCTTTTAGAACTAACACCCAAAAAAGATGTTCTTTTCATTATAGGAGAATGGAATGCAAAACTAGGAAGTCAAGAAACACCTGGAGTGACAGGCAAATTTGGCCTTGGAATATGGAATGAAGCAGGGCAAAGGCTAATTGAGTTCTGCCAAGAGAACGCACTTGTCATAGCAAACACTCTCTTCAAACAACACAAGAGAAGACTCTACACATGGACATCACCGGATGGTCAACACCAAAATCAGACTGATTACATTCTTTGCAGCCAAAGATGGAGAAGCTCTATACAGTCAGCAAAAACAAGACCAGGAGCTGACTGTGGCTCAGATCATGAACTCCTTATGGCCAAATTCAGATTTAAATTGAAGAAAGTAAGGGAATCCACTGGACCATTCAGGTATGACCTAAATCAAATCCCTTATGATTATACATTGGAAGTGAGAAATAGATTTAAGGGACTAAATCTGATAGATAGAGTGCCTGTTGGATGGAGGTTCATGACACTGTACAGGAAACAGGGATCAAGACCATCCCCATGGAAAAGAAATGCAAAAAAACAAGATGGCTGTCTGAGGAGGCCTTACAAATAGCTGTGAAAAGAAGAGAAGCGAAAAGCAAAGGTAAAGGAAAGATATAAACATCTGAATTCAGAGTTCCAAAGAATAGCAAGAAGAGATAAGAAAGCCTTCCTCAGCGATCAATGCAAAGAAATAGAGGAAAACAACAGAATGGGAAAGACTAGAGATCCCTTCAAGAAAATTAAAGATACCAAGGGAACATTTCATGCAAAGACGGGCTCTATAAAGGACAGAAATGGTATGGACCTAACAGAAGCAGAAGATATTAAGAAGAGGTGGCAAGAATACACAGAAGAACTGTACAAAAAAGATCAAGACACAACCAAGATAATCACGATGGTGTGATCACTCACCTAGAGCCAGTCATCCTGGAATGTGAAGTCAAGTGGGCCTTAGAAAGCATCACTATGAACAAAGCTAGTGGAGGTGATGGAATTCCAGTGGAGCTATTTCAAATCCTGAAAGATGATGCTGTGAAAGTGCTGCACTCAATATGCCAGCTAATTTGGAAAACTCAGCAGTGGCCACAGGACTGGAAAAGGTCAGTTTTCATTCCAATCCCAAAGAAAGGCAATGCCAAAGAATGCTCAGTAGTAATTAGTATGTCCTAAAAATGACTCTGAAAGAGAGGGAATACCAGACCACCTGACCTGCCTCTTGAAAAACCTATATGCAGGTCAGGAAGCAACAGTTAGAACTGGACATGGAACAACAGACTGGTTCCAAATAGGAAAAGGAGTATGTCAAGGCTGTCTATTGTCACCCTGCTTATTTAACTTATATGCAGAGCACATCATGAGAAATGCTGGGCTGGAGAAAGCACAAGCTGGAATCAAGATTGCCAGGAGAAATATCAATAACCTCAGATATGCAGATGACACCACCCTTATGGCAGAAAATGAAGAGGAACGAAAAAGCCTCTTGATGAAAGTGAAAGAGGAGAGTGAAAAAGTTGGCTTAAAGCTCAATCTATAATTGATATTTCCCAATTTCATAATTAGGTCAAAAATTATTAAGAATTTTGGATCTTTCACCTTAAGATATAGATGATAGATAGATGAATGGATAGATAGATAGATAGATAATCCTCATACATTTGGAATTAAATAGCCTGATAAAGATACAATTGGTGATTTTATCTCATCTTATCATGATTCCATGAATAATTTTTAACAAGTTTGAACAGCATCATTTAGTTGTCCATACCCTGACTAGAAAATTTTCTATAGATTATGAAATAACATCTGAAACTTTGATATATATCTGAAACATTGTAATTATTTCCCCATTTGTTTATTCTTCTATTTCTTCAAATTTACTGTTAAAAATAAATCTTATTAAGCTTATTTTCTCAGCAGTAAAACATCTAGTGTTTATTACAGGGATATGGAATTATTTGTCCTGAAGAGAAATAGAAAATCTCATAGGGTTGCCAGGATTTTGATCGCTTACCTGGATGTTTATTTATTAGATAGATTGAAAACTACAAATAATTAAAATTAGGCAGATCCTGGTGTCATCATTCAGTTTCTGTAAGACTTGGGGAGAATGAGAAAATGATGGTTTTCTTGAAGAAAAAATGGTGATTTTTTTCAAAGAAAATTTTAAAATGTATATTTCCCTCTACCATACTTTATGTTAGGGCCAGAGTCATCTTTATGAATGCCAAATTGATTAGGCCACCACTGTTCTCACATGTGGGCTTCCCAGGTGTCGCATTGGTAAAGAATCTGCCTGCCAATTCAGGAGACAAAGGAGAAATGGGTTTGATCCCTGGAGAAGGAAATGGCTACCCATTCCAGTATTCTTGTCTGGAGAATCTCATGGACAGAAAAGCCTGGTAGGCTACAGTCCATAGGCTTGCAAAGAGTAGGACATGACTAAAGCGACTTAGCATGGAAAAATATATTTCAGACACCAAGTTAAAATTTCTTGGACAGAGAAGTCTGGTGAGCTACAGTCCGTGGGCTCACAAAGAGTTGGATGTGACTGAGCACACGTTCTCACATGTATGGCTTCATCTCTTCTTAAGGAAGGAAAGTAGAAGGTATAGAATGAAACAGTGTTCGCTTGTGCAAAGATTTTTCTTGGAAGCCTTACTTGCATGAACATATTTATTTGTACACTTTCAAATCTATTCCTGAAAAGGAAAAAGAATCTTGGAATTCCCTCAGTGAAAGTTACCAATGGATTCCCTGTATGATGAAGGCAAAGTCATTCTGCTGGGCATTATGAGCTAATCCATGAGCAAATCACCCCAGACATACCCAAGTGTAACAATTAGAATCACGCTTTGTGTCATTAGAGCTTACTGTGTAGGCAGCTAATTGCTTCTAAGTCATTTTTCAGTTCAGTTCAGGCACTCAGTTATGTCTGACTCTTTGCGACCCCATGAATCACAGCACACCTGTCCATCACCAACTCCCCGAGTTCACTCAAACTCACGCCCATCGAGTTGGTGATGCCATCCAGTCATCTTATCCTCTTGATAAAGGACAGAAATGGTATGGACCTAACAGAAGCAGAAGATATTAAGAAGAGGTGGCAAAAATACACAGAAGAACTCTACAAAAAAGATCTTCACAACCAAGATAATCATGATGGTATAATCAGTCACCTAGAGCCAGACATCCTGGAATGTGAAGTCAAGTGGGCCTTAGAAAGCATCATTACGAACAAAGATAGTGGAGGTGATAGAATTCCAGTTGAGCCATTTCAAATCCTGGAAGATGATGCTATGAAAGTGCTGCACTCAATATGCCAGCTAATTTGGAAAACTCAGCACTGGCCACAGGACTGGAAAAGGTCAGTTTTCATCCCAATCCCAAAGAAAGGCAATGCCAAAGAATGCTCAAACTACCGCACAATTGCACTCATCTCACGTGCTATTAAAGTAATGCTCAAAATTCTCCAAGCCAGGCTTCAGCAATACGTGAACTGTGAACTTCCTGATGTTCAAGCTGGTTTTAGAAAAGGCAGAGGAACCAGAGATCAAATGGCCAACATCTGCTGGATCATAAAAAAAGCAAGAGAGTTCCAGAAAAACATCTATTTCTGCTTTATTGACTATGCCAAAATCCTTGACTGTGTGGATCACAAGAAACTGTGGAAAATTCTGAAAGAGATGGGAATACCAGACCACCTGATCTGCCTCTTGAGAGACCTGTATGTAGGTCAGGAAGCAACAATTAGATCTGGATATGGAACAACAGACTGTTTCCAAGTAGGAAAAGGAGTACGTCAAGGCTGTATATTTTCACCTTGCTTATTTAACTTATATTCAGAGAACACCATGAGAAACGCTAGGCTGGAAGAAACAAAAGCTGGAATCAAGATTGCCAGGAGAAATATCAGTCACCTCAGATATGCAGATGACACCACCCTTATGGCAGAAAGTGAAGAGGAATGAAAAAGCCTCTTAATGAAAGTGAAAGAGGAGAGTGAAAAAGTTGGCTTAAAGCTCAACATTCAGAAAAGGAAGATCATGGCATCTGGTACCATCACTTCATGGGAAATAGATGGAGAAACAGTGGAAACAGTGTCAGACTTTATTTTTGGGGGCTCCAAAATCACTGCAGATGGTGATTGCAGCCATGAAATTAAAAGACACTTACTCCTTGGAAGGAAAGTTATGACCAACCTAGATAGCATATTCAAAAGCAGAGACATTACTTTGCCAACAAAGGTCCGTGTAGTCAAGGCTATGGTTTTTCCTGTGGTCATGTATGGATGTGAGAGTTGGACTGTGAAGAAGGCTGAGCACCGAAGAATTGATGCTTTTGAACTGTGGTGTTGGAGAAGACTCTTGAGAGTCCCTTGGACTGCAAGGAAATCCAACCAGTCCATCCTAAAGGAGATCAGTCCTGGGTGTTCATTGGAAGGATTGATGTTTAAGCTGAAACTCCAATCCTTTGGCCACCTCATGCAAACAGTTGACTCATTGGAAAAGACTCTGATGTTGGAAGGGATTGGGGGCAGGAGGAGAAGGGGACGACAGAGGATGAGATAGCTGGATGGCATCAGCAACTCGATGGACATGAGTTTGAATAAACTCCAGGAGTTGGTGATGAACAGGGAGACCTGGCGAGCTGGATTCATGGTGTCCCAAAGAGTCGGACACGACTAGAGACTGAACTGAACTGAACTGAGTAATTAGTGATGTTCAGCATTTTTTCATGTGCCTGTTGGCCATCTATGCACCTTCTTTGAAAAAGTGTTTATTCAGATCTTCTGCCTATATCTTTTATATTGGTTATATGAACTATTTATATATTTTGGATGTTAACTCATTATCAGTTATATCATTTGCAAATATTTTCTCCTATTCAATAGGTTTTCTTTTCATTTTATCAATGGTTTTATATGCTATGCAAAAGCTTTTAAGTTTAATTTGGTCTCATCTGTTTATTTTTGACTTTGTTTCCTTTGCATTGAAAGAAAGTGAAGTCGCTGAGTCATGTCTGACTCTTTGCGACCCTATGGACTATAGTCTACCGGGCTCCTTCCTCCGTAGGATTTTCCAGGCAGGAGTACTGGTTGCTGCTGCTAAGTCGCTTCAGTTGAGTCCAACTCTGTGCGACCCCATAGACAGCAGCCCACCAGGCTCCCCCGTCCCTGGGATTCTCCAGGCAAGAACACTGGAGTGGATTGCCATTTCCTTCTCCAGTGCATGAAAGTGAAAAGTGAAAGTGAAGTTGCTCAGTCATGTCCAACTCTTAGCGACCCCATGGACTACAGCCTACCAGGCTCCTCCATCCATGGGATTTTCCAGGCAAGAGTACTGGAGTGTGTTATTTCCTTCTGCAGGGGATCTTCCTGACACAGGGATCGAACTTGGATGTCCCACATTATAGGCAGACGCTTTACCGTCTGAGCCACCAGGGAAGTGATTCCTTTGCATTAGGAGACATAAAAATATTACTACAATTTATGTCAAAGAGTGTTCTGCCTGTGTATTCTTCTGATAGTTTTATGGTTTCTGGTCTTATGTTTAGGCCTTTAATTAATTTTGACTTTATTTCTATATATGGTATTAGAAAATGTTCTAACTTTTCTTTTACATGTAGTTTTCCCAGCACTTCTTAATGAAGAGATTTTCTTTTGTCCATTGTATCTTCTTGCCTTTTTTGTCATAGATTAGTTTATGATAAGTGCATGGATTTATTTATAGGCTCTCTATTCTTTTCCATTGATCTATGTTTCTGTTTTTATGCCAGTACCATATTGTTCTGGTTATTGTGGCTTTGAAATATAGTCTGATGTCAGCGAGAATTACCCTTACTTTGTTCTTTTTTCTCAAGATTGCTTTGGTTATTTGGAGTCTCTTGTGGCTCTATGAAAAGGTTCATTTTTGAAATTTTAGAGGAAGCAATATTGGTGATTCAAAGGACCAAGAAAGTTTCTGAAATCAATATTAAGAATTTGATAGCATGTGCATATTAAAAATTGAGAATAGCTTGTTTCCAAATATATTTTGGGAATAAGTCAGCTATTGCCAGAAATTCATATTATTAGTGAAGTTTAAAGAGCCAGGGATCCTGGGGTTGATGGCGGTTGGAAAGGAAGAAGCAATAAGAATCGCTAGCTGACAAGGCCCTGATTTGAATCAGATTTAATAAGGGATGAATTAATTAGTACCCTATATAATTCGAATCTTAAAGTCTCTCATTATTAACCTAGCACTCCTCTAGAGGAGATGTTTTAGGGACTGATGGAAACATCTACTCATAATGCCCATTCCTCCTCATATGAGAATTGAAAAGTTACTTAGTGAAACTGTCATGTAATTTCCTGTCAACAAACCAAACTTTTGCTAATTTCCCTTGGGCAGTTTCTCATTATCTCAAATAATTACCATTCTCATGACACCTTGTTAGGTTTTTGTTTTGTTTTGTTTTTTCCCCATTAGAGCAAAGATGATCACTCCCAAGACAAGTGTAGCACAGGACTTGATACAGGGCATATTTCAGATCGTAGTTGGCTTGATCCTTACTTTCTAAAAGCCCTAAATGAGTTTACATTGAAAGGAAAGCTCCCTTGTGTCACATCTCCTCAGTTAAGTGTGAAGAGACTTTTCCCTGGACCAGTCTCTTCTCACTTAATTACCCACCTTGGATATTGATCTAAAACTGCCTCTTAAGAGGAGAGCTATGCTGTGTTGTGCTTAGTCGCTCAGTCATGTCCCACTCTTTGCAACCCCATGGACTGTAGCCTGCCAGACTCCTCTGTCCATGGAGATTCTTCAGGCAATAATACTGGAGTGGGTTGCTATTCCCTCCTCCAGGGGGCCTTATAACTATCCCCAAAGACTTGCTCCAAAATTCTCTGAGTCATTTAAAAACAAGCTTAGAACTCCACCTGTATAACCCATTAAACTAGGAGACATAAAGTTTTTATCTTTATCCCCAATTTATTTCAATTCTCCTTATTGGAAACATGATAATTTACAGTCTTCAATACTTCAAGAATTCATTTACAAAAATAAGGTCACACACAACTAAACAGGTAACTGTAAGGCATCTGGTCCCATCACTTCATGGCAAATAGATGGGGAAACAGTGGAAACAGTGTCAAACTTTATTTTGGGGGGCTCCAAAATTATTGCAGATGGTGATTGCAGCCATGAAATTAAAAGACACTTACTCTTTGGAAGGAAAGTTATGACCAACCTAGATAGCATGTTCAAAAGCAGAGACATTACTTTGCCAACAAAAGTCCATCTAGTCAAGGCTATGGTTTTTCCAGTGCTCATGTATGGATGTGAGATTTGGACTGTGAAGAAAGTTGAGGGCTGAAGAATTGATGCTTTTGAACTGTGGTGTTGGAGAAGACTCTTGAGAGTCCAATGGACTGCAAGCAGATTCAACCAGTCCATTCTAAAGGTAATCAGTCTTGGGTGTTCATTGGAAGGACTGATGCTAAAGCTGAAACTCCAATACTTTGGCCACCTCATGCAAAGAGTTGACTCATTGGAAAAGACTATGATGCTGGGAGGGATTGGGGGCAGGAGGAGAAGGGGACGACAGAGGATGAGATGGCTGGATGGCATCACTGACTCAATGGACATGAGTTTGAGTGAACTCCGGGTGTTGGTGATGGACATGGAGGCCTGGCGTGCTGCGATTCATGGGGTCACAAAGAGTTGAACACAACTGAGTGACTGAACTTAACTGAAATCTGGTAGTAGTTCATTTGTCCTAAAGAAGTATTTACAGTTGCAAATTTTCAGTATTCCATCTGTCCTTCTTGCCTTTGTTTAACACCCTTTTCAGGTTATCCTAAATAGATGTGGTGGCTTTTTATTCTTTCATGGTGACCAGTCCTCTGTGATTGGCCAAGCAATAACCAGCACAAAAATGCTGGCAAGCAAGTGATATCCCTATGTGCCATTTAGTGTGAATAAATATTTATAAAATTTATAGATAGAATCCAAGTACTATAGTCTTTGAAATTTCAACATTTATGGTTGTAGAGATTAGCACGCTTGACCTCTTTGGCCTTAGCTTGGACTTTAATGTCATACTGACACCAAGTTCTATCTACTGTTATCCACTTCAATAAAAGGATAATCACCATATAGATTTAGTTCTATGATTCTTGGTTAACAGTGCCTGAGGTATTTAACATGACATTGCATAAACATTATTACTGTGGATTTTTAAGCTAGATTCAGAAATAGTTGACAAATGTTCAAAATTTTCTCACATAGCAACATAATTTCAACATCTCCTTAATCGAGCTTCAATTGATAAGAGAAACATTCTATAAAGAAAGGGTAAAGTAAATTCTGGCCATGGCCTTTGTGAATGGAATATCATAGTTGACACAGACATGAGAAATAATGAACCCAGGGCTTAAATAATTTCTGTTCAGATAATCAAGCATGCAAAGTAGTCCTTAAATTTCTGTAAAGAATATATATTAAAAATATGGAGATCTGCAAAGGTCAAAATGTCCTAACCATCTTTATCTTTCAGAAGAATATAGTGGTTTCTATCCTGATATCTTAAAGCAGATCTGACTCACTTCTATACTATCCTACTTATCTAGAGAATCTTGAAACATAGCAGAGGCTATGAAGTATTGAGAGGAAGGGACCTGGAAGTATGCAGAGTAAAATAAGTAGTCTCAGTGAAAGCATCACCTCTGTGGAAGGAGGGACATGGAAGAAAAAGGAACTCCTAGCAAGCTTGGTTGTAAAAAGAAAGGAAAGGCATTAAAGAGAAGGAAATTAAGGTCTTACATAAACAAAAGAGGGACTTCCCCAGTTGGCCAATGGGTAAGACTCTGTGTTCCCAATGCAAGGGGCCCGGATTTGATCCCTGTTCAGGGAGCTGTTAAGAGATCCACGTGCTGCAACTAAAAGATCCCACCTGCTAAGACCCGGCACAGCCAAATAGATAAAAATAAGTAAGTAAATAGTAAAAAGAAAAAAGAAAAGAAACAAAAGAGAATCACAAAATCAGAAGACGCTTCAAATACTCCTCCAAGGAAGGTCCTAGAAATTTGAAACTTTCCTTGCATTATAGACTAAAAGAAGAAGGACATAGTGAATATATATATATATATATATATATATATATATATATATATATTCATACTATACATACTCCTTCTACTTGTCTTTCTATAACTGTAATTGATGGTCCTGGAAAATTTAAGATTTCAGAAAATGACCAGAAAGCAATTGCAAATATCCATAGTAAGCTATTATAAGAATAAAACAAAATGAAAACCAATGCATTTCTACATTTTTCCACCTAAAAACATTCAGAGAACAGGATATCATTGTAACATAGTATCATAGGACACCAACTCAAATTTTTAAACAAGCACATATATATTAAAAATTTTTTAAGTCTAAGACAAAAATAACAGATATGGACTAAAATTAAGGTATGAGATAAGAGTTGGCCAAACTCAGGAAAGAATCAAAAAGACAAAATATTCTTAGAAAGAGATTTAACTATTAATATTTGGGGGTTTCCTGATGGCTCAGTGGTAAAGAATCCCCCTGCAATGCAGATGTAAGTTCAATCCCTGGGTCAGGAAGATTCCCTGGAAGAGGAAATGGCAACCTGTTCCAGTACTCTTTTCTGGAAAATGCCATGGACAGAGGAAGCTGGTCAGCTACAACCCACGGGACCACAGAGAGTCAGACACAACTGAGTGACTGAGCACCCACATAGTAGATTTACAATATTGTGTTAGTTTCATGTGTACAGCAAAGTGACTCAGTGAAATAGTCTTTTATTATTATTATTATTATTATTTTCCATTGTGTTGTTGTTCAGTCGCTAAGTTCTGTCCGGTTCTTCAACCCAGTGGACTGTAGCACACCAGACTTCTTGGTCCTTCATCATCTCCCAGAGTTTGCTCAAATTCATATCCAATGAATCAGTGATATTTGTCCATTATACCTTATTACAAAATATTGAATATAGTTCCCTGGAACCAACGAGGCTCTTGATGAGGGTGAAGGAGGAGAGTGAAAAAGCCAGCTTTAGACTACTAAAAAAGCTAAGATTATGGCATCTGGCCCCATTATGCACAGCAAATAGAAGGGGAAAGGTGGAAGTAGTGATGGATTTCTTCTTCTTGGACACCAAAATCACAGCAGACTATGACTGCAGCCATGAAATAAGGCAACTGTTTCTTGGCAGGAAAGCAATGACAAACCTAGACAGTATGCTGAAACAGAGACATTACTCAGCGAACAAAGGTCCATATGGTGAAGGCTGTGGTCTTCCCAGTGGTCACATACAGTTGTGAGAGCTGGACCATAAAGAAGGCAGAATGCCAAAGAATTGATGCCTTCAAACTGTAATGCTGCAGAAGACTCCTGAAAGTCCCTTAGATAGCAAGGAGATCAAACCAGTCAATCTTAAAGGAGATCAACTCTGAATATTCACTGGAAGCACTGATGCTGAAGCTGAAGCTTCAGTATTTTGGTCATCTGATATACACAGATGACTCATTGGAAAAGTCCCTGATGCTGGCAATATTGAGGACAGAAGGAAAAGAGGGCATCAGAGGATAAGGTGGCTGGATGGCATCACAGATGCAATGAACATGTACTTGGGCAAAATCTGGGAGATGATAAAGGACAGAGAGGCCTGGCATCCTGCAGGGCATGGTGTCACAAAGAGTGGGACACAACTGGGCAACTGAACAACAACAACAACAGTATTATAAAGTAAAGGCTTCCTGAGTGGTGCTAGTGTTAAAGACCCGCCTGCCAAAGCAGGAGACAAAGGAGTTCAGTTCAGTCAATCAGTCGTGTCCGAGTCTTTGTGATCCCATGAACCGCAGCACGCCAGGCCTCCCTGTCCATCATCAGCACCTGGAGTCCACCCAAACCCATGTCCGTGTGTCGGTGATACCATCCAACCATCTCATCCTCTGTTATCCCCTTCTCCTCCTGCCCTCAAACTTTCCCAGCATTAGGGTCTTTTCCAATAAGTCAGCTCATCACATCAGGTGGCCAAAGTATTGGAGTTTCAGCTTCAACAGCAGTCCTTCCAATGAGCACCTAGGACTGATTTCCTTTAGGATTGTCTGGTTGGATCTCCTTGCAGTCCAAGGGACTCTCAAGAGTCTTCTCCAACACCACAGTTCAAAAGCATCAATTCTTCGGTGCTCAGCCTTCTTCACAGTCCAACTCTCACATCCATACATGACCACTGGAAAAACCATAGCCTTGACTACACGGACCTTTGTTGGCAAAGTAATGTCTCTGCTTTTCAATATGCTATCTAGGTTGGTCATAACTATCCTTCCAAGGAGTAAGCATCTTTTAAATTCATGGCTGCAATCACTATCTGCAGTGATTTTGGAGCCCCCAAAAATAAAGTCTGACACTGTTTCCACTGTTTCCCCATCCATTTGCAATGAAGTGATGGGACCAGATGCCATGATCTTCCTTTTCTGAATGTTGAGCTTTAAGCCAACTTTTTCACTCTCCTCTTTCACTTTCATCAAGAGCCTCTTTAGTTCTTCTTCACTTTCTCCCATAAAGGTGGTATCATCTGCATATCTGAGGTTATTGATATTTCTCCTGGCAATCTTGATTCCAGCTTGTGCTTCTTCCAGCCCAGCGTTTCTCATGATGTACTCTGTATATAAGTTAAATAAGCAGGGTGACAATATACAGCCTTGACGTACTCCTTTTCCTATTTGGACCAGTCTGTTGTTCCATGTCCAGTTCTAACTGTTGCTTCTTGACAGGTTTCTCAAGAGGCACGTCAGGTGGTCTGGTATTCCCATCTCTTGATTCCACAGTTTATTGTGATCCACACAGTCAAAGGCTTTGGCATAGTCAATAAAGCAGAAATAGATGTTTTTCTGAAACTCTCTTGATTTTTCCATGATCCAGCGGATGTTGGCTATTTGATCTCTGGTTCCTCTGCCTTTTCTAAAACCAGCTTGAACATCTGGAAGTTCATGGTTCATGTATTGCTGAAGCCTGGCTTGGAGAATTTTGAGCATTACTTTACTAACATGTGAGATGAGTGCAATTGTGCAGTAGTTTGAGCATTCTTCAGCATTGCCTTTCTTTGGGATTGGAATGAAAACTGACCTTTTCCAGTCCTGTGGCCACTGCTCAGTTTTCCAAATTTGCTGATATATTGAGTGCAGCACTTTCACAGCATCATCTTTCAGGATTTGAAATAGCTCAACTGGAATTCCATTACCTCCACTAGCTTTGTTTGAAGTGATGCTTCCTAAGGCCCACTTGACTTCACATTCCAGTCTGGCTCTAGATGAGTGTGAGTGATCACACCATCATGATTATCTGGGTTGTGAAGAACTTTTTTGTACAGTTCTTCTGTGTATTCTTGCCACCTCTTCTTAATATCTTCTGCTTCTGTTAGGTCCATACCATTTCTGTCCTTTATTGAGCCTATCTTTGCATGAAATGTTCCCTTGGTATCTCTAATTTTCTTGAAGAGATCTCTAGGCTTTCCCATTCTATTGTTTTCCTCTATTTCTTTCTAATGATCGCTGAGGAAGACTTTCTTATCCTCCTTGCTATTCTTTGGAACTCTGAATTCAAATGGGTATATCTTTCCTTCTCTCCTTTGCTTTTTTGCTTCTCTTTCTTTTCACAGTTATTTGTAAGCCTCCTCAGACAGCCACCTTGCTTTTTTGCATTTCTTTATCTTGGGGATGGTCTTGATTCCTGTCTCCTGTACAATGTCACAAACCTCCATCCATAGTTCATCAGGCACTTAATGAAACTAAGCCATGCCATGTGCGGCCACCCAGGACAGATGGGTCATGGTGGAGAGGCCTGACAGAATGTGGTCCACTGGAGAAGGGAATGGCAAATCACTTCAGTATTCTTGCCTTGAGAACCCCATGAACAGTACGATAAGGCAAAAATATAGGACACTGAATTCCCCAGGTCAGTAGGTGCCCAATATCCCACTGGAGATCAGTGGAGAAATAACTCCAGAAAGAATGAAGGGATGGAGTCAAAGCAAAAACAACACCCTGTTGGGGATGGGACTGGTGATAGAAGCAAGGTTCAATGCTGTAAAGAGCAATATTTCATAGGAACCTGGAATGTTAGTTCCATGAGTCAAGGCAAATTGGAAGTAGTCAAACAGGAGATGGCAAGAGTGAACATTGACATTCTAGGAATCAGCAAACTAAGATGGACTGAAATGGGTGAATTTAACTCAGATGACCATTATCTACTACTGTGGGCAGGAATCCCTTAGAAGAAATGGAATAGCCATCATGGTCAACAAAAGAGTCCGAAATGCAGTACTTGGATGCAGTCTCAAAAATGAAAGAATGATCTCTGTTCATTTCCAAGGCAAACAATTCAATATCACAGTAATCCAAGTCTGTGCCCCGACCAGTAATGCTGAAGAAGCTGCAGTTGAACAGTTCTATGGAGACCTGCGAGACCTTCTAGAACTAACACCCCAAAAGATGTCCTTTTCATTATAGGGTACTAGAATGCAAAAGTAGAAAGTCAAGAAACACTGGAGTAACAGGCAAAGTTGGCCTTGGAGTACAGAATTAAGCAGGGAAAAGGCTAATAGAGTTCTGCCAAGAGAATGCACTGGTCATAGGAAACGCCCTCTTCCAACAACACAAGAGAAGACTCAACACATGGACATCACCAGATAGCCAACAGCAAAATCAGATTGATTATATTCTTTGCAGCCAAAGATGGAGAAGCTCTATACAGTCAGCAAAAACAAGACCAGGAGCTGACTGTGGCTCAGATCACGAACTCCTTGTTGCCAAATTCAGCCTTCAATTGAAGAAAGTGGGGAAAACCACTAGACCATTCAGGTATGACCTAAATCAAATCCCTTGTGACTATACAGTGGAAGTGAGAAATATATTTAAGGCACTCTATCTGATAGAGTGCCTGATGAACTATGGACAGAGGTTTGTGACATTATACAGGAGATGAATCAAGACCATCCCCAAGAAAAAGACATAACAGTGTGGGTTCAATTCCTGGATAGGGAAGACCTCCTGGAGGAGGAAATGGCAACCCACTCTGGTATCTGCCTGGAGAATTCCATGGACAGATGAGCCTGGCAGGCTACAGTCCATGGAGTCACAAAGAGTCAGACATGATTGAAGTGACTTAGCACTATTATACAGTAAATCTTTGTTACTTATCTATTTTATAACCATTTCACTTATTAGCTATCATTTTTATAACCATTTTATTTTATTTAAGTATAGTTGATGTACACTGTTTTGTTAATTTCTGCTATACAGCAAAGTGGTTCAGTTATACATATATATATATAGTCCTTTTCATATTCTATTCCATTATGGTTTATCACAGGATATTGACTGTAATTCTCTGTGCTATATAATAAGACCTTGTTTATTTGTCCTATATATACAAGTTTGCATATGCTAATCCCAAACATTATTTCAAATCCTGAAAGGTGATGCTGGGAAAGTGCTGCACTCAATATGCCAGCAAATTTGGAAAACTCAATAGTGGCCACAGGACTGGAATAGGTCCGTTTTCATTCCAATCCCAAAGAAAGGCAATGCCAAAGAATGCTCAAACTACAACACAATTGCACTCATCTCACACTCTAGTAAAGTAATGCTCAAAATTCTCCAAGCCAGGCTTCAGCAATACGTGAATCATGAACTTCCCGATGTTCAAGCTGGTTTTAGAAAAGGCAGAGGAACCAGAGATGAAATTGCCAACATATGCTGGATCATCTAAAAAGCAAGAGAGTTCCAGAAAAATATCTATTCCTGCTTTATTGACTATGCCAAAGCCTTTGTGTGGATCACAATAAACTGTGGAAAATTCTTCAAGAGATGGGAATACCAGACCACCTGACCCGTCTCTTGAGAAACTTATATGCAGGTCAGAGAGCAACAGTTAGAACTGGACATAGAACAACAGACTGGTTCCAAATAGGAAAAGGAGTACGTCAAGGCTGTATATTGCCACCCTGCTTATTTAACTTATATACAGAGTACATCATGAGAAACGCTGGGCTGGAAGAAGCACAAGCTGGAATCAAGATTGCCAGGAGAAATATCAATAACCTCAGATATGCAGATGACACCACCCTTATGGCAGAAAGTGAAGAGGAACTAAAAAGCCTCTTCATGAAAGTGAAAGAGGAGAGTGAAAAAGTTGGCTTAAAGCTCAACATTCAGAAAAGGAAGATCATGGCATCTGGTCCCATCACTTCATTGCAAATGGATGGGGAAACAGTGGAAACAGTGTCAGACTTTATTTTTGGGGGCTCCAAAATCACTGCAGATAGTGATTGCAGCCATGAAATTAAAAGACACTTACTGCTTAGAAGAAAAGTTAGGACCAACCTAGATAGCATATTGCAAAGCAGAGACATTACTTTGCCAACAAAGGTCCATCTAGTCAAGGCTATGGTTTTTCCAGTGGTCATGTATGGATGTGTGAGTTGGACTGTGAAGAAGGCTGAGCACCGAAGAATTGATGCTTTTGAACTGTGGTGTTGGAGAAGACTCTTGAGAGTCCCATGGAGTGCAAGCAGATCCAACCAGTCCATTCTAAAGGAGATCAGTCCTGGGTGTTCTTTGGAAGGAATGATGCTAAAGCTGAAACTCCAGTACTTTGGCCACCTCATGCGAAGAGTTGACTCATTGGAAAAGACTCTGATGCTGGGAGGGATTGGGGGCAGGAGGAGAAGGGGACGACAGAGGATGAGATGGCTGGATGGCATCACTGACTCAATGGACGTGAGTCTGAGTGAACTCCAGGAGTTGGTGATGGACAGCGAGGCCTGGCGCACTGCAATTGATGGGGTCGCAAAGAGTCAGATATGACTGAGCGACTGAACTGAACTGAGTCCCAAACTCCCAATCCTGCCAACCCCAACCCCCTCTCCCTTGACAATCACAAGTCTGTTCTCTATGTCTGTTAATCTATTTCACAGATATGTTCATTTGTATTATATTTCAGTTTCTACATATAAGTTATATCTTCTACTATTTGTCTTCTCTTTCTGGTTTACTTTGCTTAGTATGATCATATCTAAGTCCTTCCATCTTGCTACAAATGGCACTATTTTATTCTTTTTTAATGGCTGAGTAATATCCCATTGTGTACATATACCACATCTATTTTTCCATTTATCTGTTGATGAACATTCAGGTTGTTTGCATGTCTTGACTATTATAAATAGTACTGCTGTGAACATAGGTGAAGGACAGGGAACCCTGCGTGCTGCAGTCCATGGGGTGGCAAAGAGTTGGACATGACTGAGCGACTGAACAACATGAACAGGGGGTGCATGTGTCTTTTTGAATTATAGTTTCGTCTGGACATATGCCAAGGAGGGGTATTGCTGACTCATATGACAACTGACTCTAGTTTTAGTTTTTTGAGGAACCTCCACATTGTTTTCCATAGCAGCTGTGCCAATTTACATTCTTACCAACAATGTAAGAAGGTTCCCTTTTGGTTCCCTTTTCTCCATACCCTCTCTAACATTTATTATTTGTGGACTTTTAATGATGTCCATTCTGACGAGTGTGAGGTAGTACCTCATTGTATTTTTGATTTACATTTCTCTAATAATTAGCTTAATGGACATCTTTTCATGTGTTCATTGGCCATCTGTTTGCCTTCTTTAGAGAAATGTCTATTTAGATCTTTTCTCCATTTTTCAATTGGGTTATTTGATTTTGTTGTTGTTGTTGTTATTGAGTTGTATGAACTGTTTGTATATTTTGAAAGTTAAGCCCTTGTTGGTTGCATAATATGCAATTTTCTCCAAGTCCATATGTTGTCTTTTCATTTTGTTTATGGTTTCCTTTGCTGTGAAAAAATGTATATTCCCTTCATGGATCACAGCCTTGTTGTGACAAAAGGGCTTGCATAACTTAATGAAGCTGTGACCCATGCCATGCAGGACCACCCAAGGCAGATGGATAGTAGTGAAGAGTTCTGACAAAATGTGGTCCACTGAAGGCGAGAATGGCAAATCAATCCAGTATTCTTGCTATGAGAACCCCATGAACAGTATGAAAAGGCAAAAAGATATGACACTGGAAGATGAGCCCCCAGGTCAGAAAGTGTCCAGTATGCTACTGGGGAAGAACAGAGGGCAATTACTCATAGCTCCAGAAAGGATGAAGCAGCTGTATCAAGGTGGAAATGACACTCAGGTATGGATATCTCTGGTGATGAAAATAAAATCCAATGCTGTAAAGAACTGTATTGCATAGGAACCTGGAATGTCAGGTCCATGAATCAAGGTAAATTAGGTGTGGTCAAGTGCCGGGGTCCAGCCCCGGCAGAGTCAGGGGTTTCGAAGGGGAGACGGCTTCGGCGATCAGGATACTATAGAATTAAAGATATAAAGGGCGATTAAATAAGGATAGCTCAGTAGGAAAATTCAGTGGAGAAAAGAGGCTGAATAACTTGGTTTATTTGGAAAGCTAATAAAATTCCAAAATAAGGAATTTGCATCAGCTATGTAGGCCGCAGGCATCTTTCCGTTCTCCTGAAGGAGAGGAGACACTAAGGCCTCCCCGGTCAGATCTTAGAAGCCCAGGCAAAATTAGTAGGCTTGACGAGCCTCCATGCCCCAGATGGAAATTCAGCCAGAAGGTGAGAGAAAGAACGACATGGGGAGACCAAGCTTTGGTGAACAAGGCCCACACTTTATTTTCCAAAGTAGTTTTTATACCTTAAGTTGTGCATAGAGTATAATGTGGGAAGGGGTAGAGTCAGCAGTAAGCCAGGCTTTCTTCCTGCAAACTTATCATATGCAAAAGTTTAGGTGAATTACATCATCTTCTGGCCAAGAGGCCTGTTAACATTTTATGACCCTTTCTTCAGAAAACTTATTTTTCTCTAAAGGTGATTATTCTAAAGTCAGGTGCCATCCTCCAAAAGCATTAGATAAAGTTGCATTCCTATAGGGCAAAGGTGTGGTGGGCTATAACAAGAAAAGAATTAACTCAAGGGTCCAAGGTTACAAACATTAAAGCTACTACTTACATTCCTATACACCAATTATATTAATCAATACATTGCCAGGGACACAGCAGGTAAGGGATATGGAAACTTAGCAGCAAACACTGGCCCAACAAGTAAAAAACCCTTCACCAATACAATTTCTAATCAATCTTTTAACTGTTCAAAGGAATCTGTGTTTAGACAGTTTAGAACATCTCATGCCTCTCACGGTTGGGAGGCTGTGAACAATCACATGTGGCCGGAATAACCTTCAGAGGAGTTTGTAGGATGAAACACTCTTGTCATGCCCAGGAACTTTATCAACTGGAGCTGTAAGTTAACTCTTTTTCAGAGAGAGGTGGTGGGGGACAGCCCCCCGTAAAGTCAGAGGTGTAGGTGAGAGCACAAAGCAGTAAAGTAGGCGGACTCTGGTTTGGGGAGTAGATGCTCGAGAATTTCCAGGGGGACTGCTGAGGCTCGATCCCGCCTTTGCGTATGCCGAGCCCCCTTCCTCATGACCTTTGCCATGGGTGGAGTTCCTCACACTGGTTCCTGGCAGTCAAGCAGGAGATGGCAAGAGTGAACATCAACATCTTAGGAATCAGTGAGCTAAGGTGAACTGGAATGGGCGAATTTAATTCAGATGACCATTATATCTACTACTGTGGGCAAGAATCCCTTCGAAGAAATGGAGTAGCCCTCGTAATCAATAAAGGAGTCAGAGATTCAGTGCTTGGGTACAATCTAAAAAATAACAAGAAAGATCTAGGTTGTTTCCACAGTAAACCATTCAACATCACAGTAATCCAAGTCTATTCCCCAACTGCTAATGCTGAAGAAGCTGAAGTTGAACAATTCTATGAATATCTACAAGAACTTCTAGAAATAACACTCCCCCCAAAATTTTAAAAGATGTGTTAGAATTATAGGGGACTGGAATGCAAAAGTAGGAAGTAAGGAGATACCTGGAGTAACAGGCAAGTTTGGCCTTGGAGTGCAAAATGAAGCAGGGCAATAAGAGCACATTGGTCATTGTAAACACCCTTTTCCAAACAACCCAAGACACAATTCTACACATGGACATCACCAGATGGTCAATACAGAAATCAGATTGATTATATTCTTTGCAGCTGAAGAGGAAGAAGCTCTATACAATCATCAAAAACAAGACCTGGAGCTGACTATGGCTCAGAAGTGAAGTGTGTGTGTGTGCTTAGATGTTTAGTCATGTGCAACTCTTTGTGACCCCATGAACTGTAGCCCACCAGGCACCCATATCCATGGAATTCTCCAGGCAGGAATACTGGGACGGGTAGATGTTTCCTTATCCAGGGATCTACCCAATCCAGGGATTGAACCTGGGTCTCCTGCGTTGCAGGTGGATTCTTTACCACCTGAGCCACCAGGGAAGCCCTATATGTCAGTTGTGCATGCATGCTAAGTTGCTTCACTTGTGTCTGACTCTTTGCAACACTATGGACTGTAGCCCGCCAGGCTCCTCTGCCCATGGGTTTCTCCAGACAAGAATACTCAAGTGAGTTACCATGCCCTCCTCCAGGGGATCTTCCCAACCCAGGGATCAAGCCCACATCTCCTGCATTGCAGGCAGGTTCTTTACTGCTTAGCCACCAGGGAAATCTATATGCAAGTTGGTGGTGGTGTAGTGGTGGTGTTAGTTGTTCAGTCGTGTCTGACTCTTTGTGATCTCATGGAGTTATATCTTAATTAAAAAGAAGATAGGCCTTAAGTTACTCTTTTTTAAGTATAGAAATCTCCACTCCCTCACTACCATCTCTGTATCTGAAAATTGTGGTAGAGGTATCCCCACTTTACTAAACTTCTTATTCAGATGGAAATACTTATATAGTCAAACCAGCTAATCCTCTATACCATTATTACTGTTTATTTTTAGTATCAGGTGTTTAAGTAGTCTGTTCGAGTTCTTAATTAAACCACTTCTTTCTGGGTGATGAGTAATGTAAGTCCACATGGTGTTAAGCTTCTTAGCCAAAGTTGTTAATATTAGCTTCAGCTTGTGATCAGAGTTTTGATATATGTTGTTGTCGCTGTTGTTCAGTCACCTGGTCATGTCCAACTGTTTGCAACCCGATGGGCTACAGCACACTAGGTCTCCCTGTCCCTCACCATCTCCTGAAGTTTGCCCAAGTTCATTTCCATTGCATCAATGATGCCATCCAGCCATCTCATCCTCTGATGCCCTCTTCTCCTTCTGCCCTCCATCTTTCCCAGCATCAGGGACTTTTCCAATGAGTTGGCTATTCTCATCAGGTGACCAAAATACTGGAGATTCAGTTTCAGCATCAGTCCTTCCAACAAGTATTCAGGGTTGATTTCCCTTCTGTTCTGTCCTGTGAAGTCACTCAGTTGTGTCCGACTCTTTGCAACCCCATGGACTTAGCCACTGGACCACCAGGGAAGTCCCTCATTCAGTCTGCTTCTTTGTGTTCTGATATAATTTCCATTTTGTCAATGCTTTTAAAAATAAACAAGCCATGTTTCTAGATATTTTCCCTTTTTTGCCTTTATTAACACACTATGCTAAATCACAGAAATTTGAAGCTATATCATCTAAATTCCATTGATAAGATATGTCTCCCATGTATGCATGCATGCTAAGTTGCTTCAGTCGTGTCCCAGTCTAGGCGATGGACTGTAGCCCGCCAGGCTCCTCCGTCCAATAAGATTCTCCAGGCAAGAATACTGGAGTAGGTTACCATTTCCTTCTCCAGGGGATCTTCCCAACCCAGGGATCGAACCTGGGTCTCCTGCATTGGAGGCAGACGCTTTAACCTCTGAGCCACCAGGGAAGCCCCTGATTTCCCTTAAGATTGACTGTTTTGATCTCCTTGCTGTCCAAGGGGATATATGACCATTGATTTACTTCTCTATGACCTCAGCCACAGGGTAAGTGAAGCCCAAAGTGCAACACATAATTATTACTGTCAAGACTCATTTCAAGCCACCCAATAAGACTGGTGAGGATCCTGTATACTATCCTTTTCCTAATGTTGTGTATATTTACTCTTGCCTCCTTCAGTTAAGACTTTATCCTTTATCTGCAAGGTAAACGGCTACAGATTTCCAAAATACGTCTTGTCTCGGTTCTGGACCTTCTGTTAATGAACCAGGTAGTTTGCTTTGCTTTATCAGGGGAAGAATCAAAAGGTTCAGACTATTCTCCTAGCTCACTAGGAGCTAGGAGATGGTAGCTCCTTGGGGTGTCTTATATTCAGTCTCAGTGACAGAGTTATAGTTTGGTCATGAATACAAAAACAAGAGATACTTCTTCCAGAACCACCACCAGTGGATATCCCTGTATATACTCTTTTCATTTAGTCAATGACCTCTGCTGTTTTAGCTCATTTTATGGAACATTTCTCTGGCATTCTTTACATGCATTGGTTATCTCAAGTTTTAAAATTATCTACTCTTTCCCTGAGGGAAATTATTCCTACCAGAGCCTAATAACAGACCTTCATTTGGCTTTCCAAAAGGTTCTTCTTTGCTACACACCAAGTAATTTACAAGCCTAAAATCCTCAATGAATGCCATTGTTTGATAGTGTTAATGTTTGCCAAAGACCAATCTTTCTGCAACTGTACAGCAGACATATTTGAAGTCATTTGTGACTTAGAATGATCTTAACCCCATTAAAATTCAGATTTCTTTTGGGTAATAGTATAAAGTTTAATAAAATGCTCAAGTGCAGTAAATATACTCATTAATGTGCAAATAGCCCTCTTCTTATCTAGAGAGTCTACAAAGATAGTAATTCATTCCATACTATTTGTAGAGTGTCTGCTGGGGTCCAGTCCAGGTTATTTCCTCAACTTTTATGTATCAAGAAAGACACTATATTTTAGCTGAATGGATTAGCCATATATGTCACCATTCCTAATTCCTTGGTGTCTTCCTTCTTTAAAAGATAAAATATCATAGTATTTTCAATATATCAATAACAAACCTGTGTCTTCTTTATAGGGACCAAATCTCTTAATCTAAAGAAGATGTATGGCTACACAGGAGCAATTAACTATTCAAACATGTATTGGAGCTTTCATCAAATGAAAGTGTTTGAACTTTCTTCTGAAATTAGAATAAAAATGTAATTCCTTGGCCAAATCTATATTAGTATACCAGCCACCTTTAGTTCATTCTACTTCTTAAACTGTTTTCACCATACCTAGCACAGAGAAGGTGATCAGTAGAATCAGTTCACACAATTCTAAAGCTTCTCATTTGTATGTAAACAAATGGGACCTAATTAACCTTAAAAGCTTCTGCACATCAAAGGAAACTATTAGCAAGGTGAAAAGACAGCCTTCAGAATGGGAGAAGATAATAGCAAATGAAGCAACTGACAAACAACTAATCTCGAGAATATACAAGCAACTCCTACAGCTCAACTCCAGAAAAATAAATGACCCAATCAAAAAAGGGGCCAAAGAACTAAATAGACATTTCTCCAAAGAAGACATCCAGATGGCTAACAAACACATGAAAAGATGCTCAACATCACTCATTATCAGAGAAATGCAAATCAAAACCACTATGAGGTACCATTTCACACCAGTCAGAATGGCTGTGATCCAAAAGTCTACAAGGAATAAATGCTGGAGAGGGTGTGGAGAAAAGGGAACCCTCTTACACTGTTGGTGGGAATGCAAACTAGTACAGCCACTATGGAGAACAGTGTGGAGATTCCTTAAAAAACTGGAAATAGAACTGCCTTATGATCCAGCAATCCCACTGATGGGCATACACACTAAGGAAACCAGAAGGGAAAGAGACACGTGTACCCCAGTGTTCATCGCAGCACTGTTTATAATAGCCAGGACATGGAAGCAACCTAGATGTCCATCAGCAGATGAATGGATAAGAAAGCTGTGGTACATATACACAATGGAGTATTATTCAGCCATTAAAAAGAACACATTTGAATCAGTTCTAATGAGGTGGATGAAACTGGAGCCTATTATACAGAGTGAAGTAAGCCAGAAAGAAAAACACCAATACAGTATACTAATGCATATATATGGAATTTAGAAAGATGGTAACAATAACCCTGTGTACGAGACAGCAAAAGAGACACTGATGTATAGAACAGTCTTATGGACTCTGTGAGAGAGGGAGAGGGTGGGAAGATTTGGGAGAATGGCATTGAAATATGTAAAATATCATGTATGAAACGAGTTGCCAGTCCAGGTTTGATGCACGATACTGGATGCTTGGGGCTGGTGCACTGGGACGACCCAGAGGGATGGAATGGGGAGGGAGGTGGGAGGAGGGTTCAGGATGGGGAACACATGTATACCTGTGGTGGATTCATTTTGATATTTGGCAAAACTAGTACAATTATGTAAAGTTTAAAAATAAAATTAAAAAAAAAAAAGAAATGAATGGAGGCTAACTAGACTTACACGTGATAGATACTAGCAAGCAATGGCAAAGCCCTCCATTCTCACAACATATCAAATCCAGTAAAACATTCAGATAGAGGTGACATTCCTACAGGCTGTCCTTACTTTCTTATATTCCAATTTGTAATTTAATATAATTTTAGTACTTACTAACACCACATCACATTATCTTCAAAGTATTATCTTTTAGTCCTTTAATGTTGCCCTCTCTGCCTCTAACTCATATCACTATGTATTATGTTTCCATTTCTGGTAATCCCAGAAAACTCTGTTCACTACCCCAAAGCCATTTAACTTAGACCAGTCATACATGTTTGGGTTTTCCTGTTGAAACTTTGAAAGCAGATCTCAACCATCTTTTTATTCTTTTGCCTTAACAAAAGCAGTGTCCCTTGTTCCTCCAAAGGGTAATAAATACCCTTTGACAAACCCCAAATAGGAGTAAATAGAACAAATTTGATGAGACTTTTTTGGCAAGGCAAATACAGTTGCCCTAACTACCAGTTTTCTACCTCCCAGCTGGTAATAGTTCACCACCAAATTTTATGTTGCACCCTCACTAATTCATTTCTCTTGCTGATATCACCATCTCCTGTTCTACATATTTTATTTTACATGTTTGTTGCATCACTCAGTCTATTTCTTTTTTAATATTTAGTTAGTTTCTTATTTGACTGTGCTGGATCTTAATTGCAGCCTGTGGGATCTTTCGGTTGCAGCATGTGAACCTTTAGTTGTGGCAAGTTGGATCTAGTTACCTGATTAGGGATTGAACCTAGGCCCCCTGCATTGGGAGCTCAGAGACTTAGCCACTGGACCACCAGGGAAGTCCCTCATTCAGTCTGCTTCTTTGTGTTCTGATATAATTTCCATTTTGTCAATGCTTTTAAAAATAAACAAGCCATGTTTCTAGATATTTTCCCTTTTTTGCCTTTATTAACACACTATGCTAAATCACAGAAATTTGAAGCTATATCATCTAAATTCCATTGATAAGATATGTCTCCCATGTATGCATGCATGCTAAGTTGCTTCAGTCGTGTCCCAGTCTAGGTGACGGACTGTAGCCTGCCAGGCTCCTCTGTCCAGTGGGATTCTCCAGGCAGGAATACTGGAGTGAGTTGCCATGCTCTTTTCCTGTGTCTCCCATAACTTGCCTCAAAAAACGTCCACTGTCTCAAACTAAAGATTAGTTTTCAGTTACCTTAGCACCAAAACCTCAAAAGACCCTCCTGACCCAGCCTTCTGTACAAGGGTCATTTAATAAGACCACTGTAGATTTCAAAGGTAGAATGATAACCAAATTCTTAAGATGAAATAGGCTTACCCATTGTTTATTTACTCAAATTATTACCCAAGTTCACCTAAATTTAAGCAAAAAATACCAAACAAGTGAAGTATCAGCACACATAACAGCAACATGACAGACGTCTTAGATACCCAGATACAGCTTCCAAAGTAATTCTCTGAATGCAAATTGTTGCTGTGTGGCTTTTCCCTAGTTGCGGAGAGTGGAGGCTACTCTCTTTTGCAGTGTACAGGCTTCTCATTGTGATGGCTTCTCTTGTTGCAGAGCAGGGGCCCTAGGGCACCTGAGCTTCAGTAGTTGTGGCACGTGGGCTCAGTACTTGTGGTTCCTGGGCTCTAGAGCACAGGCTCAATAGTCATGGCACACAGGCTTAGTTGGGTGTGGGATCTTCCTGGACCAGGGATTGAACCCATGTCTCCTACATAGTCCAGTGGATTATTTACCACTGAGCCACCCAGGGAAACCCTTATATTCACTTTTTAGTGCATCTGCATTCTACAAAACACAGACTGTACAATAAACAATTTTAAGATAATTGACATACAATATATTTAGGAACATTTCAGATCAGCAATCAGTTTGTACCAACCCTGCCTAGAATTTAATTTATCCTACGTTGATGCATCTCTTGAGTTGACATGACAAGGCTGTATAAATGTCTGTCCCTCAGGGAGCCATCAAACTGGAGGAAAATGCTGAAGTTTAACTTAACCTTTATTTCCAAGGTAATGTGTGGATTTTGTTGAAAACAATCCTGATAAAACCATGTATTACTTGTGCAGTTGTGAAGATATTAAAAGATATCATAACATATACAGTAGTTTCCCCCATCACAGTTTTGCTTTCTACAGTTTCCATTACCCAAAGACAATGATGGTCTCAAGATATTAAATGGTTGCAGAAATAAACAATTCAGAAGTTTTAAATTGTACACAGTCTAGGTAGCATGATGAAATTTCACACCATCCTACTCCATCCTTCTGGGATGTGAACCATCCCTTTGCCTAGCATAGACACTATGGTACATGCTGTATACATATACACTTCCCATCCCTAGTCACTTAATAGCTGTCTGGATTATCAGATTGGCTGTTGCAGTGCTTATGCTCAAGTAACCCTCATTTCACTTAATGTTGGCCCTCAAACACAAGAGTAGTGATGTTGGCAATTTGACAATGAAAAGCCATAAAGTACTTCCTTTAAGTGAAAATATGAAAGTTCTCAATTTAATAGGAAAAAATCATATGCTGAGGTTGTTAAAATTTATGGTAAGAACGTTCATGAAAGTGTAAAGAAAGAAAAAGAAACTCTTGTTGATTTTGCTGTTGCACCTCAAACTGCAAAAGTTACAGCCACAGTGTATGATAAGTACTTAGTTAAGACTGGAATGACATTAAAGTTGTGGTAGAAAAAAGGAAACAGAGTTCAAAACTAATAGCAGTTTCAGGGATACAGGGGATCTTGGAATGGATTCCCCACAGATGAGGGGTGACTGTTGCAGTTGTTTTTGAAAATACCTCAAATAAAACATGTTGTAACTTGTACATTAAGAGATAAATGTATTCACCTGTACATAAATAATGAAAGGTATTTAAGATTTACTTTAAAAACACCAATAGTAAATTACAGAAAAAATATTTTATTCAGAAAGAAATTAAAATGTTAACAAAACCAATTTAGGACTGAAATTGCTAAAAGTCACCTACAAGAACAGATAGCTTTTGAAGTTTTTAATCATGTGGGATATTTTTAAAATAAGTTTTATTATTAGGGGCTAATCTGAAATACCCTTGAGTCTATACAAACAAGTTGATTTTTTCTAATAATATTTATATGATAAATTTAAATGATAAAAGAAATTTACCACAAGCCTGTATTTTTAGATAATATTTTTAGTATATTTATTGGAACTGTTGAGATCCAAAGTGTTTTTAAAATAATAGAACAACAAGCATATTTATTCTTAAACAACTTAAACGTCATTCTCATTTTGTGTAACTATTTTTCCTAACTGCATGTGCTAAGAAAAAGCAGATTGTCCAAGGAACATTGTTTTGCTAACAGAGGATTTGAATTATTTATGTCTATTTAATACTTCTGAAATAAACTGGAACATATATATATTCCCCACCTATCTGTGAGGAATCCATTCCAAGACCCCCTGTATATGCCTGAATACATATATGAACACATCCCAAATTGAAGTACATTAGTGGTAGAGAATTCACTGACACAAGTTTTCACCCATATCTTTACATACTAAACGAGGTTCTTATCTCTGATCTAGGCTCCTTGCCTTCCTCCTACTAAAAACTTCCTTTACTACTTCCTTCTACTAAAAACTGATAGGAATAGTAATGCAACCAAGGCTGATCTCTGAGATTGCTTTTTATTACACTCAAATATTCCTAAACTTATAAGTTATTGAATATCATGCTATATTATGCTACAGGCAATATTCTTGATAAAAATAGTATGTGGACTTACAAGTAGGACCTGTGGTTAATTTTGATCCTCCATTCTTTAATTCATGCCTGCTTCCATTTTTCTTCCTAAGATCCACCAAATTTTTAGAACCTTTTACTTTTTCCTAACTTTTATCACTAAACAATACATTTCTCCTCAGGAATATATTCTGTCAAGAAGTAGACTTTTATCCACCTACTGTAGCTATTGTGCACGGAAGAGAACAGTGATGCTTTATTACCTGGCAGGGCCAGAGCAGTGAACTGGGCTAAGGAACTAAGTGCCCAACCCTATATGCCAGTCTCAGCTGTTTCTAGTAAACTGTCAATTACTATCTGGAATGTTTTAAGTCTCAGGAAAATAGCTAATTTGCGAAAGCTTAGTGTCTAGATAAAGATGGAGCACGGTGTTTCTAAATGAGCTAGTTATAGGTAAGTTACCAAACTTTCACTGGTCCCATATCCAAGTAAAAATAGAATGAAGTTCACAGACCATGCTGACCTCTAGTTCTCTGATGAAATGGCAGAGCCATGGCAAATCTTTAGGACTGAGGGCATTTTTAGAAGACAGTAAAGAAGAAACAGTTTGAAAATTGTCTAGCAACTATTCATTTCTTCATTATTCTTCTCAAAGCACTTATAACCTCTTTGTTTCTCAGGCTGTAAATAAAAGGATTTAGTAGAGGAATTATTATTGTATAAAATAAAGAATATATTTTGTTGTGCTCTTCAGAGGGTCCAGACCCAGGATGCACATACATGAAGAAGAGAGTGCCATAGAACAAGGAAACAGAGAGCAGGTGGGCACTGCATGTGGAGAAGGCTTTACTCCTGCCCTTTTCAGACTTTTTATTCAGAATGGTAAAGAGGACAAAGGTGTAAGAGACCATGATGGTCATAAAAGTGAAGACTTGTATAAAAGCTGAAAAGATAAACACCAGAAGTGTATTAAGTGTAGAATCAGTGCAAGAAATTTTGAATAGTTGTAAAATTTCACAGTAGAAATAATGTATTACATTGGTCCTGCAGAAAGTTAATCTGAATAACAAACCCACATGAATGGCTGAATGTAGAAAACCAATCAAATATGAAACACCTATAAACTGAATACAGAGTCTGTTGGACATGACTATTGAATAAAGCAAAGGGTTGCATATGGCTGCATAGCGGTCATAGGCCATCACCACCAGAAGGACACATTCTGTGGTGGCACTGGAACCAAAAAAATAAAATTGGGTCAGACAGCCAAAGAGAGGTATTACATGATTCTTTGATAAAAAATTTATAAACATCTTTGGAGTCACAGAAGATGAACAACAAGCATCTGCAAAGGCTAAACTGCCCAGGAATGAGTACATGGGGGTGTGAAGATGGGGGTCCTTCCAGATGAGAAAAATCAGTCCAAGGTTTCCCGCCATGGTGGTGAGGTAGATGAACAGGAACACCAGGAACAGGGGGACCTGCGGCCCTGGGAGATCTGTGAGTCCCGTGAGAACAAACTCCATCACCAGAGTCTTGTTTGCCTCCATCATCTCCACTCAGGCTATCACTGCAGTGAAAAGAGTAGGTGAAGAACATCGTCATAAAAGGTCATGAAAATAGTCCTATTTTATTTTTTTAAATGCATCTTCCTTGTTTATGTATCCCCTTTAGTCAGGACATTTTTAAAAATATATCTTCAGTTCAGTAATTGTTTACCCATCACCACTGGGTAAAGTAAAGGGTTGCATATGGCTACAAAGCAGTCATAGGCCATCACCACCAGAAGGAACCATTCTGTGGTGGCACTGGAACCAAAAAAATAGTATTGGACCATGCACTCAAAAAGAGACATCATTTGACTCTTGTTGACAAGCATCTTGGGAGTCACAAAAGATGACAAGCAAGCATCTGCAAAGGCTAAGCTGCCCAGGAATGAGTACGTGGGGGTGTGAAGATGGGAGTCCTTCCAGATGAGAAAAATCAGTCCAAGGTTGCCTGCCATGGTGGTGAGGTAGATGACCAGGAACACCAGGAACAGGGGGACCTGCAGCCCTGGGAGATCTGTGAGTCCTGTGAGAACAAACTCTGTCACCAGAGTCTTGTTTTCTTTTGCCATATCTGACCAGCTAATCACTAAAATGAAAGAATAAGTGACGGAAAATTCACAAAAGAGTTATAAAAACAGTGAATTGTCATGTTACTGACATATAAGACATGCTTCTGCTAAGTCGCTTCAGTCGTGTCCAACTCTGTGAGACCCCATAGATGGCAGCCCACCAGGCTCCCCCGTCCCTAGGATTCTCCAGGCAAGAACACTGGAGTGTGTTGCCATTTCCTTCTCCAATGCATGAAAGTGAAAAGTGAAAGTGAAGTCGCTCGGTTGTGTCTGACCCTCAGCAACCCCATGGACTGTAGCCTTCCAAGCTCCTCCGTCCATGGGATTTTCCAGGCAAGAGTACTGGAGTGGGGTGCCATTGTCTTCTCCAATATAAGACATGCTTCTCATTTAATTAGTAGGTCTTAATTTTTACCTTCACTTATCTACTTTTGTATATATTCAAAATTATCTGTAATAAAATGTTTTAAAGTTAGATTCACTTAAATTGATAGGTAAATTTGCATTTACCAAATTTAAATGCAAATCCTTTTCAATCTAACGTGGATAACTTACAGTTTTTAGAATTGCTTGAACTCATTGAAATTCATATGGAAGAAAATAACTTCTCATTCTGCCCAAGAAAAATATAAATGTGGAGTACTCACGAATACCTTAATTGATGTTGAACAATAATGTAGAGACATAATAATCAAAACATTAAGATAGTGGCATAAGAAGAAGCCAAAGGATCAGTGCAACAGAATAGAGAACTCAGAAGTGGGTTCCAGTATAAATGGGCATGTGGCATGAAACAAATATGATATTTCAGTTCAGTAGGAAAAGGACAGCTGATTCAATGGGTTATGCTGACACTCTTTGCTATCTGTCTGGAAGGATTAGTAAATAAGCTTAGTCTCCTACCCCACACCATACATATTGTCTAAGTAATTGAGAAGACAATGATGTAACATAGGGAATAGAGAAATTATTGTGGAAGCCAGTAACATAGATAGCTTGAATGCATAGCAAAACAATATCCAACAGAGTCAAAGGGTATATAATTAGTTTGGAAATATATCCTCCATGTATATGAAAGACATAGATTTATGTCTATAATATAAAATAACTTAAGAATAGATTTTAAAAGGCAAGCAATCTAATAGAAGAATGAGTAAATAATAAGAATAAGCAAGTTTACAGATGAATAAATCAAAATAACCAATAAATAAAATGAAAAGGTGCCAAAATTTCTATGTCACAAATACACACACATGAACAAAAATAAAACCACAAAAATAGAAGGATACTTCCTTTCTCATATATCAGAATAGCAGAAATTAAAACAAATAAAAATACTCAATGTTAACTAAAGTGAGAAAAGTGGTACTTTCATATGTTACTTGTGGAACTATGAATTGCAACAGCCTTTTATTGAAAAGCAATTTTATGCAATCCCATTTAAGTTTTTAAAATACATATACCTTTTCATCTATCATATATATATATATATATATATATATATATATATACACACACATATATATCCTAGAAATAAAAGCATTGCTATGCAAAGGTAAATATACAAAGAATATTTACTGTATTATTCTTCAGAGTAGCAAAGACCATGCTGTTCATGGGGTTCTCAAAATTGGGAAAGGAGTACATCAGGGCTATATATTGTCACCTTGCTTATTTAATTTATTTGCAGAGTACATCGTGTGAAATGCTGGGCTGGATGACTCACAAGTGGAATCAAGATTGCTGAAGCAATATCAACAACCTCAAATATGCAGATGATACCACCCTAATGGCAGAAAGTGAAGAGGAACTAAAGTACCTCTTGAGGAGAGTGAAAGATGAGAGTCAAACACCTGGCTTAAGACTCAGCGTTCAAAAATGTAAGATCGTGGCATCCAGTCCCATCACTTCATGGCAAGTAGATGGGGAAAAAGTGGACAGCTTTTATTTTATTTGGATCCAAAATCACTGTAGATGGTGACTGCAGCCATAAAATTAAAAGACACTTCCTCCTTGGAAGAAGAGCGATGACAAACCTAGACAGTATATTAAAAACAAAGATATCACTATGCCAACAAATGTCCATCTTGTCAAAGCTATGGTCTTTCCAGTAGTCATGTACAGATGTGAGTTGGCATAAAGAAAGCTGAACACCAAAGAATTGATGCTTTCAAATAGTGGTGCTGGAGAAGACTCTTGAGAGTCCCTTGGACTTCAAGGAGATCAAATCAGTCAATCCTAAAGGAAATCATTCCTTAATGTCCATTGGAAGGACTGATGCTGAAGCTGAAGCTCCAATACTTTGGCTACCTGATGAGAATAGCTGACTCATTGAGGAAAACCCAGATGCTGGGAAAGATTGAGAGCAAGAAGAGAAGAGGGCGACAGAGGATGAGATTGTTGGATGGCATCACCAACTCAATGGACATGAGTTTGAGCAAATTCTGGGAGACAGTGAAGGACAAGGAAGGCTGACACACTGCAGTCCATGGGATAGCAAATAGTTGGACACAACAGCAAAGACAAGATGCGGCAACCATGAAATGGGTAAATAAACCAGAGTATGTTCATATTATGGGATATAGTTCAATCATGAAAAAAGAACTCTTCTACCTAATTTTAATTTTGGAATTTCCACAATGTATAATTATCACAGAAGAGCAAGATCCAAATAAGTGTAAAATCTATGGTCTCATCATTGTAAAACTAGCAATGTATTTTTAAAATCTCTCTTCTTCATTGAGAAACCTGAATAATAGACACTAAGTTTATAGCACTGATTTTTCTGGAGTAAGAGTAGAGATAGTAATAATTGAAGTAGAGGAGAGTGAAAGTCAGAATAACAGTTCCATGAGAAAAGCAAAAAATTATTTATATATATATATATCAGAAATATTAATTGGAAATCTAGAATCTTGAGAAATACTTACCCTCCATCAATTGGCCCAACTCTTTTTAGAATCTCAAATAACCAAATCATTGCTATCCTTACTTTTAGTTCCTGTAATGTATTAATATAATTTAGACAAGAATAGTAACTTTTGTGAATTTTTTTGAAGAGTTACATAAGACTCTTTTAAAGTTACCTTTAGTGACTTTAGCATACATACTCATGATTCCATGAAATTAAAGAATTTTTATCATATATAATAAGCCTGAAGCCAGAATTCCCATTCTGAAAATTATAAACAAGTTAACTTTAGGCTTCATAGCTTATCTCTCAAATTTTAAAGCTTTATATTTATAAAATAATCCCTGATTTTTATCTTATCACTATTTTTTCTATTTTTCATTCTTCTGTTAAACAAAGTTTCTTATTAAGAAATACCTTAACAAATGTGCTATCTACACAGCAAAAATCCTAACTGAAATATTCATGTTTAGCCATAGATTTACTTCCTTGCCCAGATTTTGTTTGCTGACTTAAAAAAGGAAAAGACCTGTCTAGGGTTTTAATGTCTTATGTAGATATTTTCTTATCATACAGGCAAATTACAAAGCTATAATAATGAA
Source organism: Bubalus bubalis (assembly GCF_019923935.1). Taxonomy (NCBI): domain Eukaryota; kingdom Metazoa; phylum Chordata; class Mammalia; order Artiodactyla; family Bovidae; genus Bubalus; species Bubalus bubalis. The sequence goes on along the minus strand of NC_059157.1, from coordinate 87,732,305 downwards.
AATATGAAAATGTCTGCATTTTCATCTAGCTCCTGTAAAATATGGGAAACTGAAAATGTGCTACTTTTCTCGAAGTAACATAAAAGGTACAGAAACAAAGCACAATTATTTATGCATTGCTTTTTCTTGGAAACACAAAACTGGAAGAATATAACATTTCTTTCTCCTATTTGCAAACCCATTCTTAAAAAGTTTTGAAATTCCCTTAATGCTTTCAAAGTATTCCCAGTAGGTAGAATGAAGTCAAAGTTGTTCTACTGGGCATTGTAAGCTAATCATCAAATCATTATACACTTCTAGTTATAACAATTAAAACTGTCCATTGTGTCCTCAAGGTTCACTTTGGGGACATGTTTAAAAATATCACTGAACAGAATAGAGAATAAACTTGTTTCCCTTCTTCTTCTTCTTTTTTTTTTTTTAAATGCTCCCACAACCCAACTACCTACCTGACTTGCTCACTTGAAACTCCCAAAGGTACCTTAGAATTAACATGTCCAAATCTGAAATTATGGTCTTCCTCTATTCTGCCCTCAAACCTGATATTCTTCCATTGTTTCCTGTCACAGAAAATAGGGTCACAAATCAAGAGTTCATCTATCAATGATGTATTGATATACATCCAATATTTCATTTTTTAAAATTTTTTAATTATTATTGTTATTATTTTACTTTACAATATTGTATCGGCTCTGCCATACATCAACATGCATCCGCCATGGGTGTACACGTGTTCCCAATCCTGAACCCCACTCCCACCTCCCTCCTCATACCATCCTTCTGGGTCATCCCAGTGCACCAGCCCCAGGCTTCCTGTATCCTGCATCGAACCAGGACTGGCGATTCATTTCTTATATGATATTATACATGTTTTAATGCCATTCTCCCACATCACCCCCACCTCCCTCTCCCACAGAGTCCAAAAGACTGTTCTATACATCTGTGTCTCTTTTGCTGTCTCGCATACAGGATTGTCGTTACCATCTTTCTAAATTGCATATATATGCGTTAGTATACTGTATTGGTGTTTTTCTTTCTGGCTTACTTCACTCTGTATAATAGGCTCCAGTTTCATCCACCTCATTAGAACTGATTCAAATGTATTATTTTTAATGGCTAATACTCCATTGTGTATATGTACCACAGCTTTCTTATCCATTCATCTGCTGATGGACATCTAGGTTGCTTCCATGTCCTGGCTATTATAAACAGTGCTGCGATGAACACTGGGGTACACGTGTCTCTTTCCCTTCTGGTTTCCTCAGTGTGTATGCCCAGCAGTGGGATTGCTGGGTTGTAGGGCATTTCTTTTTATGCAGTCAGTACTAAAATCTAAAATACATTCATCTCTTGCCTGGCTTATTAAATAACCTCCTAACTATACTATCTGCATCTCCTAACACAGTCATCCTATCTATTTTCCACACTGACACAGGACTGATTCTTATAAAATGTATACTGTTTCACTACCACACCATAACACGTGCTTGCCCCCATTTAAATGTTATTAATAATTTCTCATTGCACATAAAATGACAACTGAAATTGTTTTTTAGCTTTTTATTTTATATTGGGGTATTGTTGATTAACAATGTTGTGCTAGTTTCGGGTGTACAGAAAAGTGATTCAGTTATACATATACATGTATCTCTTCTACGGACTCTGTGGTTGTGTAACTACACACTGTAACTACTGGCTCTGTAGTTGTGGCTCATGGACTCTGTGGTTGTGGCACACGGGCTCTATAGTTGTAGCACATGGGCTCAGTTGCTCCCCAGCATGTGGGATCCCTGTTCCCTGACCAGGGATCAAACCCATGTCTCCCCATACTCCAAGGCAGACTGTCAATCACTGGACCACCAGGGAAGCTCCATTACCCATTTTAGATATAGCAGTGTGTACATATCAATCCCAGACTCCCAATCTATCCCTCTCCCTGACCCCTAACCCTCTGATCACCATAAGTTCGCTCTCTAAGTCTGTAGGACTGTTTCAGTTAACAACTGAAATTCTTAAGCCTCACATTCACATCCCTGTACTGAAAAATAGGCCCAATAATTAACTGTATGCACTTAAGGAACTTTATTGCATTGTATGTGTGTATTTTTTACAGTAACGTTAACTGAACTTACAGATATTCTTCAATATCTAAGTAAACTGACAAAATAGAAGTTAACTTCTCATTCATGAAAAATATAAATCACAAGTTCCTAATTGATAGACTATTCTATCCCAACTGATAATACAAAGTTCTAGACTCCATCTTGTCATTCAGGTATTTTCCACACTTAAGTTTCAGTATTGCTTCTGCTTTAAGCCTTGGCATTCTGGACTTGAGGCATGTGAGACCCTAGCTCTCCAGCCAGAGATAGAACCTGCATCCACTGCAGTGGAAGATGAAGTCTTAACCACTAGACTGCCAGGGAGTCCCCACACATGACATTCTTCAGTCTCCCCACATAACTTTCTTCAGTCTCCACACATAACTTTCTTCATTGATCCAGTTTTCATCTGCATCAAGCTGGAAGGGGAAAATTCACAGGGGATTCTGATTGTGAGGGGCTTATGAGCTAGAAATGTAAGTGATGTATATCACTTTCAATCTTAAACTCAATCATAATACTGCAGTGTACTGAAAAGGGAGACTGTGTATCTAGGAAGAGAAGAACATGGATTTGGTTATAGGCTAATTATTTCTTCTACAGTACTTCTTCTGATTACCATTTACCTTTTTCACCCTCCTTCTTGAGGCTTCCTCGATGGTTCAGCGAGTAAAGAATCTGCCTACAATGCAGGAGACACAGGAATTGCGGGTTGGAACCCTGGCTCCAGAAGATCCCCTGAAGGAGGAAGTCGCAACCCACTCATCTTCTTGCTTGAAAAAACCCATGGTCAGAGGAGGCTAGTGGGCTACAGTCCATGGGATCACAAATGTTGGACACAACAGAGTGACTAAGCACAATCACTGGGCAACACTATATGACACTCCTGAAGGGAGGTACCTTGTCCGGCTAATAGACTCCATTAGATTAGACTAGTCTAGACTAGACCCTCCATCTTATGTATAGAATACTCTTAGCCTTTTTTCAAGGCAGTAAAACCCAATTCTTGTTTTGTCCCTAACTCAATAAAAAGCTAGGATTTCGAGGTGATACTTTGTTCTCTTCATCAAACTCAGCTATGGCACTTCTTTGTCTTCAGTTCAGTTCAGTCACTCAGTTGTGTCCGACTCTTTGTGACCCATGAATCACAGCATGCCAGGCATCCCTGTCTGTAACCAGTTCCCATAATTTACCCAAACTCGTGTCCATTGAGTCAGTGATGCCATCCAATCATCTCATCTTCTGTTGTCCCCTTCTCCTCCTGCCCTCAATCTTTCCCAGCATCAGGGTCTTTTCAAATGAGTCAGCTCTTAGCATCAGGTGGCCAAAGTATTGGAGTTTCAGTTTCAACATCAGTCCTTCCAATGAACATCCAGAACTGATCTCCTTTAGGATGGACTGGTTAGATCTCCTTGCAGTCCAAGGGACTCTCAAGAGTCTTCTCCAACACCACAGTTCAGAAGCATCAATTCTTCTTCGGCACTCAGCTTTCTTTACAGTAAAGTCTCACATCCATACATGACTACTGAAAAAACCATAGCCTTGACTAGACGGACCTTTGTTGGCAAAGTAATGTCTCTGTTTTTTAATATGCTGTCTAGGTTGGTCATCAGAGAAGGCGATGGCACCCCATTCCAGTATTCTTGCCTGGAAAATCCCATGGACGGAGGAGCCTGGTAGGCTTTAGTCCATGGGGTCGCGAAGAGTTGGAACAACTGAGCGACTTCACTTTTACTTTTGACTTTCAAGCATCGGAGAAGGAAATGGCAACCCACTCCAGTGTTCTTGCCTGGAGAATCCCAGGGACGGGGGAGCCTGATGGGCTGCCGTCAATGGAGTCACAAAGAGTCGGACACAACTGAAGCGATTTAGCAGCTGCAGCAGCAGGTTAGTCGTAACTTTCCTTCCAAGGAGTAAGTGTCTTTTAATTTCATGGCTGCAATCACCATCTGCGGTGATTTTGGAACCCAAAAAATAAAGTCAGCCACTGTTTCCACTGTTTCCCCATCTATTTGCCATGAAGTGAGCAACCCCATGTCCAAGGAGTGGTGACTGTGTGGGCACAGGAGGACCAAGAGGAGCTACTCCATGTTAAAGGTCAGGAGGGGTGGCAGTGAAGAGATACCCCTCATCCAAGGTAAGGAGCAGCAGCTGCGCTTTGCTGGAGCAGCCGTGAAGAGATACTCCATGTCCAATGTAAGAGAAACCCAAGTAAGACTGTAGGTGTTGCGAGAGGGCATCAAAGGGCAGACACACTGAAACCATAATCACAGACTACTAGTCAATCTAATCACACAGACCACAACCTTGTCTAACTCAGTGAAACTAAGCCATGCCCTGTGGGGTCACCCAAGATGGGCAGATCATGGTGGACAGGTCTGACAGAATGTGGTCCACTAGAGAAGGGAATGGCAAACCACTTCAGTATTCTTGCCTTGATAACCACATGAACAGTATGAAAAGGCAAAATGATACAAGAAACCGAAAGAGGAACTCCCCAGGTCAGTAGGAGCCCAAAGGCTAATGGAGATCAGTGGAGAAATAACTCCATAAAAAAATGAAGGGATGGAGCCAAAGAAAAAAAAAAAAAAAACCCAGTTCTGGATGTGACTTGTGATAGAAGCAAGGTCTGATGCTATAAAGAGCAATATTTCATAGGAACCTGTAATGTTAGGTCCATGAATCAAGGCAAATTGGACGTGGTCAAACAGGAGATGGCAAGAGTGAACGCTGTCATTCTAGGAATCAGTGAACTAAAATGGATTGGAATGGGTGAATTTAACTCAGATGACCATTATATCTACTCCTGCTGCTAAGTCACTTCAGTCATGTCCGACTCTGCGCAACCCCACAGATGGCAGGCCACCAGGCTCCTCCGTCCCTGGGATTCTCCAGGCAAGAACACTGGAGTGGGTTGCCATTTCCTTCTCCAATGCATGAAAGTGAAAGTGAAGTCGCTCAGTCGTGTCTGACTCTTAGGGACCCCATGGACTGCAGCCTACCAGGCTCCTCTGTCCATGGATTTTCAGGCAAGAGTACTGGAGTAGGGTGCCATTGCCTCTCTGATTATATCTACTACTGTGGGCAGAAATCCCTTAGAAATGGAATAGCCATCATGGTCAACAAAAGAGTCTGAAATGCAGTACTTGGATGCAATCTCAAAAACAATAGAATGATCTCTGTTCGTTTCCAAGGCAAACCATTCAATATCACGATAATCCAAGCCTATGGCCCAACTAGTAATGCTGAAGAAGCTGAAGTTGAATGGTTCTATGAAGACCTACAAGACCTGCTAGAACTAACACCCAAAAAATATGTCTTTATCATTATAGGAGACTGGAATGCAAAAGTAAGAAGTCAAGAAACACCTGGGGTAACAAGCAAATTTGGCCTTGGAATACAGAATGAAGCAGGGCAAAGGCTAATAGAGTTATGCCAGGAGAACGCACTGGCCATAGCAAAAACCCTCTTCCAACAACACAAGAGAAGACTCTACACATGGACATCACCAGATGGTCAACACCGAAATCAGATTGATTATATTCCTTGCAGCCAAAGATGGAGAAGCTCTATATAGTCAGCAAAAATAAGACCAGGAGCTGACTGTGGCTCAGATGATGAACTCCTTATTGCCAAATTCACACTTAAATTGAAGAAAGTGGGGAAAACCACTAGACCATTCAGGTATGATTTAGGTCCTGAATGGTCTAGTGGTTTTCCCCACTTTCTTCAATTTAATGACCTAAATCAAATCCCTTGTGACTATACAGTAGAAGTGAGAAATAGATTTAAGGGACTAGATCTGATAGAGTGCCTGATGAACTATGGACTGAGGTTCATGACATTGTACAGGAGAAAGGGATCAAGACCGTCCCCATGGAAAAGAAATGCAAGAAAGCAAAATGGCTATCTGGGGAGGCCTTACAAATAGCTGTGAAAAGAAGAGAAGCGAAAAGCAAAGGATAAAAGGAAAGATATAAGCATCTGAATGCAAAGTTCCAAGGAATAGCAAGGAGAGATAAGAAAGCCTTCCTCAGGGATCAATGCAAAGAAATAGAGGAAAGCAACAGAAAGGGAAAGACTAGAGTTCTCTTCAAGAAAATTAGAGATATCAAGAGAACATTTCGTGCAAAGATGGGCTCAATAAAGGACAGAAATGGTATGGACCTAACAGAAGCAGAAGATATTAAGAAGAGGTGGCAAAAATACACAGAAGACCTGTACAAAAAAGATCTTCATGACCAAGATAATCACGATGGTGCGATCACTCACCTAGAGCCAGACATCCTGGAATGTGAAATCAAGTGGGCCTTAGAAAGTATCACTACAAACAAAGCTAGTGGAGGTGATGGAATTCCAGTTGAGCTATTTCAAATCCTGAAAGATGATGCTGTGAAAGTGCTGCACTCAATATGCCAGCAAATTTGGAAAACTCAGCAGTGGCCACAGGACTGGAAAAGGTCAGTTTTCATGACAATCCCAAAGAAAGGCAATGCCAAAGAATGCTCCAACTACTGCACAATTGCACTCATCTCACACACTAGTAAAGTAATGCTCAAAATTCTCCAAGCCAGGCTTCAGCAATACATGAACTGTGAACTTCCAGAAGTTCAAGCTGGTTTTACAGAAAAGGTAGAGGAACCAGAGATTAAATTGCCAGCATCCACTGGATCATTGAAAAAGCAAGAGAGTTCCAGAAAAAGCATCTATTTCTGCTTAATTGACTTTGCCAATGCCTATGATTATGTGGATCACAATAAACTGGAATATTCTGAAAGAGATTGGAATACCAGACCATCTGACCTACCTCTTGAGAAACCTGTATGCAGGTCAGTAAGCAACAGTTAGAACTGGACATGGAACAACAGACTGGTTCCAGATAGGAAAAGGAGTACATCAAGGCTGTATATTGTCACCCTGCTTATTTAACTTATATGCAGAGTACATCATGAGGAACGCTGGGCTGGAAGAAGCACAATCTGGAATCTGGAGAAATATCAACAACCTCAGATATGCAGATGACACCACCCTTATGGCAGAAAGTGAAGAGGAACTAAAAACCCTCTTGATGAAAGTGAAAGAGGAGAGTGAAAAATTTGGCTTAAAGCTCAACATTCAGAAAACTGAAATCATGGCATCTGGTCCCATCACTTCATGGAAAATAGATGGGGAAACAGTGGAAACAGTGTCAGACTTTATTTTTTGGGACTCCAATTTCAAGGCAGATGGTGATTGCAGCCATGAAATTTAAAGATGCTTACTCCGTGGAAGGAAAGTTATGACCAACCTAGATAGCATATTAAAAAGCAGAGATATTACTTTACCAACAAAGGTCTGTCTAGTCAAGACTATGGTTTTTCCAGTGGTCATGTATGGATGTGAGAGTTGGACTGTGAAGAAAGCCGAGCACTGAAGAATTGATGCTTTTGAACTGTGGTGTTGGAGAAGACTCTTGAGAGTCCCTTGGACTGAAAGGAGATCTAACCAGTCCATTCTAAAGGAGACCAGTCCTGGGTGTTCTTTTGTAGGACTGATGCTAAAGCTGAAACTCCAATACTTTGGCCACCTCATGTGAAGAGTTGACTCATTGGAAAAGACCCTGATGCTGGAAGGTATTGGGGGCAGGAAGAGAAGGGGATGACAGAGGATGAGATGGCTGGATGGCATCACCGGTTGGATGGACATGAGTTTGTGTGAACTCTGGGAGTTGGTGATGGACAGAGAGGCCTGGCATGCTGCAATTCATAGGGTTTCAAAGATTCAGACACAACTGAGCAAGTAAACTGAACTGATGGGACCGGATGCCATCTTAGTTTTCTGAATATTAAGCTTTTAGCCAACTTTTTCACTCTCCTCTTTCACTTTAGTCAAGAGGCTCTTTAGTTCTTCTTCACTTTCTGCCATAAGGGTGGTGTCATCTGCATATCTGAGGTTGTTGATATTTCTCCTGGCGATCTTGATTCCAGCTTGTGCTTCTTCCAACCCAGCATTTCTCATGATGTACTTTCATATAAGTTAAATAAGCAGGGTGACAATATACAGCCTTGACATACTCCTTTTCCTATTTGGAACCAGTCTGTTGTTCCATGTCTAGTCCTAACTGTTGATTCCTAACCTGCATACAGGTTTCTCAAGAGGTGGGTCAGGTGGTCTGGTATTCCCATCTCTTTCAGAATTTTCCACAGTTTATTTTGATTCACACAATCAAAGGCTTTGCAAAGTCAATTAAGCAGAAATAAATGTTTTTCTGGACTCTCATCCTTTTTCGATGATCCAACGGATGTTGGTAATTTGATCTCTGGTCCTCTACCTTTTCTGTAAAACCAGCTTGAACACCTGGAAGTTCACGGTTCATGTATTGCTGAAGCCTGGCTTGGAGAATTTTGAGCATTACTTTACTAGAGTGTGAGATGAGTGCAATTGTGTGGTAGTTGGAGCATTCTTTGGCATTGCCTTTCTTTTGAATTGGCATGAAAACTGACCTTTTCCAGTCCTGTGGCCACTGCTGAGTTTTCCAAATTTGCTGGCATATGAGTGCAGCACTTTCACAGCATCAATTTTTAGGATTTGAAATAGCTCAACTGGAATTCCATCACCTCCACCTGCTTTGTTTGTAGAGATTCTTCCTAAGGCCCACTTGACTTCACATTCCAGGATGTCTGGCTCTAGATGAGTGATCACACCTCATGATTATCGGGGTCATGAAGGTCTTTCTTGTACAGTACAGGTCTTCTGTGTGTTCTTGCCACCTCTTCTTAATATCTTCTGCTTCTGTTAGGTCCATACCATTTCTGTCCTTTATTGAGCCCATCTTTACATGAAATATTCCCTTGCTATCTCTAATTCTTGAAGAGATCTCTAGTCTTTCCCATTCTATTGTTTTCCTCTATTTTTTGCACTGATCACTGAGGAAGGCTTTCTTATCTCTCTTTGCTATTCTTTGAAACTCTGCATTCAAATGGGAAATTTCCTTTTCTCCTTTGCTTTTCATTTCTCTCCTTTTCACAGCTATTTGTGAGGCCTCCTCAGACAGCCATTTTGCTTTTTTGCATTTCTTTTCCATGGGGATGGTCTTGATCCCTGTGTACTGTACAGTAGTTTGCATCAGTCAATCCTATTCTCCTAATTTTCCCTTTCCTCCTCTATTTCCTGACATGTTAACTGTAAATATGTTTTCTATGAGTCTGTTTCTGTTTTGTATATAGATTTATTTGTGTTATGTTTTAGATTCCACTTATAAGTGATATATTTGTCCTTGTCTGACCCACTCTACTTAGTATAATATACTGTAGGTCCATTTCTTGCTGCAAATTTTATTCTTTTTTATGGTTGAGTTATCTTCCTCAAATATGTTAAGTCAATCATATATTGATGAACAGTTTGGCAGTTATTTCCATGTCTGGACTATTGTAAAGAGTGCTGCTATGAACACCTTACCTGCCTCCTGAGAAATCTGTATGCAGGTCAAGAAGCAACAGTTAATTTGGACATGGAACAACAGACTGGTTCCAAATAGGGAAAGGAGTATGTCAAGGCTGTATATTGTCACCCTACTTATTTAACTTATATGCAGAATACATCATGCGGAATGCCAGGCTGGATGAAACCCAAGTTGGAATCAAATCTGCCGGGAGAAACATCAACAACCAGAGATACACAGATGACACCACCATTATGGCAGAAGGTGAAGAAGAACTAAAGAACCTCTTGATGAAAGTGAAAGAGGAGAGTGAAAAAGTTGGCTTAAAGCTCAGCATTCAGAAAACTAAGATCATGGCATCTAGTCCTATCACTTCATGCAAATAGATGGGAAAATAGTGGAAACAGTGACAGACTTTATCTTTTTGGACTCCAAAATCACTGCAGATGGTGACTGCAGCCATGAAATTAAAAGACACTTGCTCCTTGGAAGAAAAGCTATGACAAACCTAGATAGCATATTAAAAAGCAGAGAGATTATTTTGCCAACGAAAGTCCATCTAGTCAAGGTTTTGATTTTTCCAGTAGTCATGTATGGATGTGAGAGTTGGACTATAAACAAAGCTGAGCATAGAAGAATTGATGCTTTTGAACTGTGGTGTTGGAGAAGACTCTTCAGAGTCCCTTGGACTGCAAGGAAATCCAACTAGTCAATCCTAAAGAAAATCAGTCCTGAATACTCATTGGAAGGACTGATGTTGAAGCTGAAACTCCAGTACTTTGACCACCGGATGTGAAGAACTGACTCATTTGAAAAGACCCTGATGCTGGGAAAGATTGAAGGCAGGAGGAGGAGGGGATGACAGAGGATGAGATGGATGGATGGCATCACCAAATCAATGGACATGAGTTTGAGTGAACTCCTGGGAGTTGGTGATGGACAGGAAAGCCTGGCATGCTGCAGTCCATGGGGTCACAAAGAGTCAGACACAACCAAGTGACTGAACTGAACTGAACTGATGAACACTGGGATGCATGTATGTGTTTTTTTTTTTAATTTAAATTTATTTTAATTGGAAGCTAATTACTTTACAACATTGCATGTCTGTTTTTTAATTGGAGTTTTCATCTTAAGCAGATATATCCAGGAGTGGGATTGCTGGATCATATGGTACCTCTATTTTTAGTTTTTTAAGGAAACTCCATACTTTTTTTCATAGTTGCTGCACCAATTTACATTCCCTTCAACAGTGTACAAGGGATTCCTTTTCTCTACATCCTCTCCAGCATTTCCTCTTTGTACACTTTTTGATGATAACCATTTTGACCAGTGTGAGGTAATATTGCATTGTGGTTTTGATTTGCATTTTCTAGTAATTAGTAATATTGTGCATCTTTTTATGTGCCTGTTAACTATCCTCTTTGGAGAAGTGTCTATTCACAAACTCTGTCCATTTTTTGATTGGGTTGTTTTTTCAATATTGAATGTTTGAGTTATTTGTATATTTTGAATATTAACCCCTTGTTAGTTACATCATTTGCAAGTATTTTCTCCCATTCTGTAGATTGTCTTTTTATTTTGTTAATGGTTTCTTTGCTATTTAAAAGCTCTGAAGTTGAATTAGGTCCCATTTGCTTATTTTTTGGTTTTATTTCTTTTGCCTTGCAGAAATGATCTAAGAAAATATTGCTATGATTTATGTCAGAGAAGGTTTTGCCTATGTTCTCGTCTAGATTTTTTGTGGCTTTATGTCTTTTTAAAAAAATTTTTTTATGAAGTCCAATTTGGCTATTTTTTCTTTAATTTATTTATTTTAGCTATTGCATCTTTGTTTTCTGCGCTAGCTTTTCTCTAGTTGTGGGGAGCACTGGCTACTCTCTAGTCATGGTGTGCAGGCTCCTCATTGTGGTGACTTCTCTTGTTTCAGACCATGGGCTCTAGGTTGTGTGGGCTTCATTAGTTTTGACACATGAGCTCAGTAGTTGCAGTTCCTGGGCTCTAGAGCAGAAGCTCAATAGTTGTGGAGCACTGGCTTCATCTCTTTGTGGCATGTGAGATCCTCTCAGACCAGAGATAGGACCTGTGTATCCTTCACTGGCAGGGGGATTCTTTACCACTAGGGAAGCTGGTTTCATGTCTCGTTGTTAGGTCTTTAAACCGTTTTGAGTTTATTTTTGTATATGGTGTGAGAGAGTGTTCTAATTTCATGATTCACATGTAGCTGTCCAACTTTCCCAACACTACTTCTTGAAGAGACTATCTTTTCTCTGTTGTATACTTTTGTCTCCTTTATCAAAGAATAATTGACTGTAGGTGTGTGATTCTGTACCATTTATCTATATGTCTGTTTTTGTGCCAGTACTATGCTGATTTGTAGTATAGCGTGAAGACTGGAGAGTTATGTCTCTACCTTTGTCCTTTCTTCTCAGGGTTGCTTTGGCAGTTCTGGGTCTTTTGTGGTTCTATATAAACTTTAGGATTATTTGTTCTAGTTCTGTGAAAATGTCATGAGTATTTTGATAGGGATCACATTAAATATGTAGATTGCTTTCGGTGGTATGGTTGACAATATTCTTCCAACACAAGAGCATGGGATATCTTTCCATTTCTTTTAATATATTCCATTTCCTTTATCAATGTTTTATGGTTTTCAGCATATGTGTCTTTCACACCCTTGGTTAAGTTTATTCCTAAGGTGTTTTTCTGATGCTTTTTAATGGGTTTTTTCCCACTCTCTCTTTCTGAGATAGAGAAAGTTAGTGTAAAGAAATGCAAGCATTTATGTGTTTTAATCTTGTATCCTGCTTCTTTGCTGAATTCATTGATTAGTTTTGTGTGGAGAGGTTAGGGTTCTCTAACCTCTTATCATGTCACCTGCAAATGGTGACAATTTTGACTTTTCCCTTCCAATTTGGATACCTTTTATTTCTTTTTCTTGTCTGATTACTGTAGCTAGGACCTCTAATATTTTGTTGAATAGAAGCAGAAAAGGAAGGATCAGAGACAGATATGATTTCTTTTCAGGCCCTAAACTGAAATTTAGGCATAAGTAGCTCTTTTTCTGGCCTGGAGAATCCCAGGGACGGGGGAGCCTGGTGGGCTGCCGTCTATGGGGTCGCACAGAGTCAGACACGACTGAGGCGACTTAGCAGCAGCAGCAGCAGCAGCTCTTTTCTAAAACTTCTTGGATGAGCAAAATAATGCCTCCACCACTATGTGATCCAGCAAAAATATTATGTTGCATAGAAAAAAGGGAGTTAGTATTCCAGCAGACCTTAAAATAGAGAGATTATCTTTTTTTATCTAGGTGGGTCCAGTGCAATCACAAGGGTGCTTAAAGTGGAAGAGGGAAACAGAAGACTCAGGGTCAAAAGAAAATGTAGCCACAAAAGTCAGACACAGAGAGATACAACAGTGCTGGCTTTGATGGTAGAGGAAGAGGCCTCTGCGCCAAATAATATGGACAGTCTCTAGAAGCTGGAAAAGGGAAGGAAACGGCTATTTACCACAGAATACAGAAAGGAATTCAGCCCTACTGATACCTTGATTTTACTCCAGTGAGATCTATGTCAGATTTCTGCACTACATGTGGCACTCTTTACAATAGCTAGGTCACGGAAGCAAACTAGATACCCATTGGCAGATGAATGGATAAAGAAGCTGTGGTACATACATACAATGGAATATTACCCAGCCATATAAAGGGACACATTTGAATCAATTCTAATGAGCTGGATGAACACAGAGCCTATTATACAGAGGGAATTGAGTCAGAAAGAGAAAAATTCTGTATATAAATGCATATATATGGAATCTAGAAAGATGGTACTGATGAACCTGTTTGCAGGGCAGCGGTGGAGATGCAGACATGGAGAACAGACTTGTAAACAGAGTGGGGGAAGGAGAGGGTGGGACGAATTGAGAGAGTAGCATGGAAACATATATATTACCATATGTAAAATGGGTAGCCAGTGGGAATTTGCTACATAACAGAGGAAGCTCAAACCAATGGTCTGTTACAACCTAGAGGGATGGGATGGGGTGGGAGGTGAAAGGGAGGTGAAAGGGAGGGGACATATGTATACTTATGGCTGATTCATGTTGATGTATGGCAGAAACCAATACAATATTGTAAAGCAATTATCCTCCAATTTACAATAAATAAATTTTTAAAAAGATTTCTGCACTACAGAAATGTAATATGATAAATTAGTATTGTTTTAAGCCACTAAGCTTTCTGTGGCTTAATTTTTTAAGCTACAATGCTAATGTTAAAACAGCAATAGATAACACACTACTCATAGCCATCTAATTTTCCTTTTTACTTTCCAAATCCCCAGCCTCTCCAGATGGGGGATTAAAACCTGCATGTCTGAGTCCTCCTCTACCATTGCATCTTCTGTTTTCCCTCATCATCTCCTAGGGCCAGAAGAGGTAGACTTTTCCCTCTATTATGAAATGTCTTCCTTTTAACAGAGTTCAGTTCAGTTCAGTTGCTCAGTCGTGGCTGACTCTTTGTGACCCAATGAATTGCAGCGTTCCAGGCCTCCCTGTCCATCACCAACTCCCGGAGTTCACCCTGCCGGGGTCCAGCCCCAGCTGATCCAGGGTATTCGAAGGGGAGATGGCGTCGGCGACTTATTTAAATATTAATTAGAGAGATAAAGAGTAATAGAATGAGGATAGCTCAGTAGGAAAATTCAGTGGATTAAAGAGGCTAAGTAGCTTGGTTTACGCGGAAAATCAATATAACCTGTGACACCAGGTTAGCTCTGACCACGGAGGCCGCAGGCACCCTCTCGAATAGCGGAAGGTGCCCCACCTTAGACACCTTCTCGAGTGGGTCTTAGAAGCCCAGGCAAATAAATGGTCACAGAGGACCTCCACGCTCCAGATGGAAACTTCAGCCGGAATGTGAAAATAAAGAATGACGTGGGGAGACCAAGCTTTGGTGAGCAAGGCCCGTAGCTTTATTTTCAACAGGGGCTTTTATACCCTAAGTTACACATAGAGAATAATAAGGGATGTGAAATCATACAAAGTCAGCAGTCTTTGATCCTTATCAAAAACCAGGGTTTTCTTTCCTGCAAATTTATCGTATACAAATAGTTTAGGTGATTTACATCATCTTCTGGCCAGAAGGCCTATTAACATTTTATGACTCTTGACAAAGGTTTGTCAACCGTAAGACTTATTTTCTCTAAGAGTAATTATTTTAAGGTTTGGCGCCATCCTCCGAAGGTGTTAGATAAAGTTGCATTCCTATAGGGCAGAGGTGCAGTGGTTTTACAACAAAGGAAAGAATTTATTACCTTAAGGGTCTAAAGTTGCTAACACCAAGGCCACTACTTATTTTTTCTACATACCAACTATATTAATTAATACACATTGAAGGATACAATACAGGGGATGTGGAAACTTGGCAGCAAGCATTGGCTCATCAATGAAATCTTTTACTAGTTTTATTCTGACAGTTTCTAACTCTCTGAGAGGCTCTAAGCTATTTGAATATCTTAAGCTTCCCATGCCTCTCACGGCTAAGAGACTGTAAACAATCCTATGCATAGCTGTAGGAGTCTGGGTAAACTTGTCAGGCGAGTTAGAGAGCTATCTGAAGGGTTTAGATTTAAACACTCCTAATGCCCAGGAGGAGAAGGCAATGGCACCCCAAGTACTCTTGCCTGGAGAATCCCATGGACGGAGGATCCTGGAAGGCTGCAATCCATGGGGTCGCTGAGGGTTGGACACAGGAACTTTATTAATTGGAGCTGTAAGTTAACTCTTTGTCAGAGAGAGCGAGATGGTGGTGGGGGACAGCCCCCAGTAAAGTCAGAGGTGAGAGCACAAAGCAATAAAGTAGGCAGACTCTGGTTTTTTGGGGGTAGATGCTTGAGAATATCCAGTGGGACTCCTGAGGCTCGATCCAGCCTTTGCGTATGCCGAGCCTCCTTCCTCATGACCTTTGCCATGAGTGGAGTGCCCTCGCTGGCTCCCGGCACTCAAACTCACATCCATCGAGTCGGTGATGCCATCCAGCCATCTCATCGTCTGTCATCCCCTTCTCCTCCTGCCCCCAATCCCTCCCAGCATCAGAGTCTTTTCCAATGAGTCAACACTTCACATGAGGTGGCCAAAGTACTGGAGTTTCAGCTTTAGCATCATTCCTTCCAAAGAACACCCAGGGCTAATCTCCTTTAGAATGGACTGGTTGGATCTCCTTGCAGTCCAAGGGACTCTCAAGAGTCTTCTCCTACACCACAGTTCAAAAGCATCAATTCTTCGGTGCTCAGCTTTCTTCACAGTCCAACTCTCACATCCATACATGACCACTGGAAAAACCATAGCCTTGACTAGACGGACCTTAGTTGACAAAGTAATGTCTCTGCTTTTCAATATGCTGTCTAGGTTGGTCATAACTTTCCTACCAAGGAGTAAGTGTCTTTTAATTTCATGGCTGCAGTTACCATCTGCAGTGATTTTGGACCCCAAAAAAAAATAAAGTCGGACACTATTTCCACTGTTTCCCCATCTATTTCCCATGAAGTGACCAAGGTTAAATCCTCTAGTTATATACAGAAAAAAAAAGAAAGGTAAATTCATCAAACCTGGTATGTCAACATATACCAAAGAAGGAAATAAATCAATTTAGAAACTCTACCCTTAAGTATTGCTGAAAAGCAATTGTTAGCTTTTTCCATCATGAAAAGTAACATGTTAAAAATGAGAAATTAAAATTTTATTGTTTAATTTACAAAAATATTATCCTATTGACTTCCCTGGTGGCTCAGATGGTAAAGCATCTGCCTACAATGTGGGAGACCCAGGTTCAATCCCTGTGTTGGAAAGATCCTCTGGAGAAGGAAATGGCAACCCACTTCAGTACTCTTCGTTGGAAAATCCCATGGACAGGGGAGCGTGGTAGGCTACAGTCCATGGGGTCACTAAGAGCTGGACACGACTGAGTGACTTCACTTTCTTTATCCTATTGACTCTGTAACTTCTTGTGACTGGTTTTCACCAGAGGGACTGTAAGATGGCAGTCTTGACATGGGATGATGGCAGATTCTGACATGTATCATCATGTACTGACAAAAGGGTTAAAAAGTAATCATCTGCCTCTAGATTGTACCCCAAATTAGTATCAGTATTTCAGAAGTGATAAAGGTATAAGGTAACAGAGAAAGTGTATATATTAACATATAGCCACAGCATGTATATGGTGGTACTAGTGGTAAAGAACCACCCTGCCAATGAAGCAGACATGAGAGACGTGGGTTCAATCCCTAGGTCAGGAAGATCCCCAGGAGAAGAGCATGGCAACCCATTACATTATTCTTGCCTGAGGAATCCCATGGACAGAGGAAACTACCGGCTACAGCCCTTAGGGTCAAAAAGAGTCGGACATGACTGAAGTGATTGAGCATGGCATAGCTAAGACCAGTGTATAAAACATTTTAAAAAGAGGGAGAAAACTTTGCCACTGTCCTTGACTGCAGAGAGATGGAGATAGGAATTCCTAAGAAAATTAGCAAACAGATAACAACTTGCTTAAAATGAGCCCACACAGCAGAAGGCAGAGCTCAGATGCAGTGAGAGGAACTAGGGTCTAGGGAAAATGAGGGTCTGTGGACATCCTAAAGTCAGCCTTACCCACCTTGGGCTTTTGTGTTGTATGATTCAACAGTTTATTTCTTTAAATAAAAACATAGACTAGGGGTGAGGAAAATGTGTCATGTATATAGAAACATCTCTTCCTTTATTGTCCACTAGGATATTGACAAGGTCATAAAAAATAAGGCCAGGAACCCCAAATGGCGAAAGGACAAGGCAGAAACATACAAAGCTTTTGTAAGGAAAAAAAATGTTATGTAATTGTGAGTTGAACAACTGTGCTATTTCAGGTTGTTGTCAATTCTAGGGTGGGGAACTGTATGCAGTTGGTGTACGTACACCTGGAACAAGGTACTCAGTAAGATTACTTAATAAATTTAAAAAAATTTTTTGAAGACTAAACATTTTACTACCTTTCAGGAAAATTCATTGTTTTAACTATATGTTAATTTAATATCTTTCATTAAATGCAAGGGAAATCTCAGGTAATTTTCAAATTACTTTTAAATCTAGAAATATTCAAGTCCCTCAAGAGGAATATATGTTGCCATATTTAGTCTGACAGTATTTGATGTGCATATGAGGTTTTGAAAAATTACTTGTTCAAGAATTAATTTGGAGAGCATGAGTACATTTTCAATAGAGCATTTACACAGACCATCTTCCTCTAAAAGAATATAAGTTCGAGAGTTTTAAATATGTGTATCTGGAAACACACGAGCTTTTTCATGTTACAAAGACCTAATAATTTGGGGGATTCAGTGTCAGTTTCATCCTTGAAGATGAATTTAAAACAACAAGAAAAAGTCAGTGATGACTGTCCTTATTCATTAATTATTTTGACGATTACATTAACTTATAACTTGAGAAATTTGTATGCAGGTCAGGAAGCAACAGTTAGAACTGGACATGGAACAACAGATTGGTTCCAAGTAGGAAAAGGAGTACATCAAGGCTGTATATTGTCACCCTGCTTATTTAACTTATATGCAGAGTACATCATGAGAAATGCTGGGCTGGAAGAAGCACAAGCTGGAATAAAGATTGCAGGGAGAAATATCAATAACCTCAGATATGCAGATGACACTACCCTTATGGCAGAAAGTGAGGAGGAACTAAAAAGCCTCTTGATGAAAGTGAAAGAGGAGAGTGAGAAGTTGGCTTAAAGCTCAACATTCAGAAAACTAAGATCATGGCATCTGGTCCCATCACTTCATGGGAAATAGATGGGGAAACAGTGGAAACAGTGTCAGACTTTATTTTGGGGGGCTCCAAAATCACTGCGGATGATGACTGCAGCCATGAAATTGAAAGACGCTTACTCCTTGGAAGGAAAGTTATGACCAACCTAGATAGCATATTCAAAATCAGAGACATTATTTGCCAACAAAGGTCCATCTAGTCAAGGCTATGGTTTTTCCAGTAGTCATGTATGGATGTGAGAGTTGGACTGTGAAGAAAGCTGAGCACCGAAGAATTGATGCTTTTGAACTGTGGTGTTGGGGAAGACTCTTGAGAGTCCCTTGGACTGCAAGGAGATCCAACCAGTCCATTCTGAAGGAGATCAGCCCTGGGATTTCTTTGGAAGGAATGATGCTAAAGCTGAAACTCCAGTACTTTGGCCACCTCATGTGAAGAGTTGACTCATTGGAAAAGACTGTGATGCTGGGAGGGATTGGGGGCAGGAGAAGAAGGGGACAACAGAGGATGAGATGGCTGGATGGCATCACTGACTCGATGGATGTGAGTCTGAGTGAACTCTGGGAGTTGGTGATGGACAGGGAGGCCTGGCGTGCTGCGATTCATGGGGTCGCAAAGAGTCGGACACTACTGAGCGAGTGAACTGAACTAAACTGAAGACAAGTATAGCTAGTGTAAATATTATTAATGCATTTAACAACCATTCATTCAGTCCCTACTATGTGAAAATCCATGGCCACGCATTATGTTTTATTTAAAAAGAATAAAAAGTTTAAAAATAAAATAAAATTTAAAAAAAATTAAAAAAATAAATTGTAAAATAAAAAAAAAGAATAAAAAGTAAAGGATAATAAAAGATTTCCTAATAAATATTTATTTATTTATCATTTTTCTACATGCAAGTAAAACTTCTTTGTTTCTTAGGCTATAAATAAAGGGGTTTAGCAGGGGAATTATAATCGTGTAGAACAGTGAATACCTTTTATCCTAATACTGATCAGGACCAGACCCAGGACGCACATACATGAAGAAGAGAGTCCCATAGAACAAGAAAACAGAAAGAAGATGGGCATTGCATGTGGAGAAGGCTTTGCTCGTTCCTTTTTCTGACTTCTTTTTCAGGGTGGCAAAGGGACAAAGGTGTAAGAAACTATGATGGTAATAAAAGTAAAAGCCTGTATAAAAGAAGCAGAAATAAAAAGCACCAAAGCATTAATAGATGGATCAGTGCAAGAAATTGCAAAAAGTGGCAAGATTTCACAGAAGTAATGATGTATTATGTTGGACCTGCAGAAAGTTAATCTAAATAATAATCCTACATGTATTATAGGATGCAGAAAACCAATTGCATATGATGCACTTATCAAGCAAGTGCAGAGTCTGTTGGACATCACCACTGGGTAAAGCAAGGGGTTGAGTATGGCTGCATAGTGGTCATAGGCCATCACTACCAGGAGGAAATTTTCTGTGGCTGCACTGAAAGCAAAAATATAGAACTGGGTGATGCATTCAATGAAGGATATGTGATCCTTAGATAAAAAATTCATAAGCATCTTGGGAATCACAGAAGATGAAGAGCAAGCATCTGCAAAGGCCAAGCTGCCCAGGAATGAGTACATGGGGGTGTGAAGATGGGGGTCCTTCCAGATGAGAAAAATCAGTCCAAGGTTGCCCACCATAGTGGTGAGGTAGATGATCAGGAACACCAGGAACAGGGGGACCTGAAGCCCTTCCTGCAGCCCTCTCCCATCTGTGAGTCCTGTGAGAACAAATTTTGCCTCCATCATATCCACTCAGGCTGATCACTGCAATGGAGAATTGAAATTAGAAAATTTATCAATATTCATGAAAACATGTATTGGATGGTAATGTCTTCCTCTGTTTCTGATGCTCTGACTGAAGTAGTGTCTCTATTTTTTAAAACACACTTCAGAGTATTATGAATTGGACATGACTGAACAACTACATGATGTGATAAATATAAATAATTTTCAGAAGCAAAGTCTTTTTTAAAGGTATATATATATACACACATATATGTGTGTGTATATATATATGTATGTACTTAAAGGTTTACGGAGGAGGCTATAAACACCAGTTAACTTAGTCCATAACTTGTCACTATATATATCTTAAAACTGAATATATTGTATCAACACTGAAACTTTGTACAAAATTAAGAGTTAAAAGTACATTATGCATTTTATACTAAAATCTCTGAAAATTCAGACTGGTTCAAAAATTTTTTCATTGTTTCAAACAAAACTCTTCCATGTATTTTCTACTGAACCAAAAATAGGCTATACCTTTATACAGCCTGTCTATCACATATATATGTTTTTTTCATCCTAAGACATGAATAAGACAGTAAGTTAAAATCCCACTTCTGCTGATTTCTATCCATTATCATTTTGTTGTTTGATCACATATTCATGAAATTACCCCATATTCCTAACAGACTCTTTTGATGATATATTCATCAAAACCACTCAAATTTCAAATATATTCTTGTTATTTTATCCAATAAACTCCCATACATGATCATAATCATTCAGTCCATCATCAAACATTTTTATTGCTCTTAACCTAGAACATCATCACTCTTGCTCAGTCAAATATAGAACCTCTAACTCAGGTATTACACTAAGATGCTGAAATAACCCGTCTTTTAAGAAGAAAAAGAAACCTGACACTAGACGCTCATCTGCAGATTTGAAAAGGATTTAAGAGACGTTGTTAAACATGCCAAGTAAACAATTATCATGAAATTAACCGAGAATGTTTCTAATATATCAGAGGCTCATAATACTAAAACAATTGTAGCATTTTTTTTTCCTGCTGTGTTTGACATAAGAACTGGAAATTTCAAAATCAGAGTGGATGAAAGCATTACAGAAGACACTATAGTCAAAAAGATTAGCCTGTGTTTTGGAGCTGTTTCAATTTAAGTAGTAAAAATTATAAATGTTGTTTAAATCCAAATCAAATAAGGAAAAAGATCAACAACATTTATAGGAAACCACTAACATGAAGTTATAAGTGAGTTTTATAATCCTGGGAAGCAAGTGAGAAGGCTGGATCCTGTGGAAACCCAGGGGTAAACCTAAGTCATCTGCTGCTGCTGCTGCTGCTAAGTCGCTTCAGTCGTGTCCGACTATGTGCGACCCCAGAGACGGTAGCCCACCAGGCTCCCCTGTCCCTGGGATTCTCCAGACAAGAACACTGGAGTGGGTTGCCATTTCCTTCTCCAGTGCATGAAAGTGAAAAGTGAACGTGAAGTCTCTCAGTCGTGTCCGACTCTTAGCGACCCCATGGACTGCAGCCTACCAGGCTCCTCTGTCCATGGGATTTTCCAGGCAAGAGTAATGGAGTGGGGTGCCATTGCCTTCTCCGAAACCTAAGTCTACATCATCACAATTCATTTCATCAATGACAAATTATGAAGAATTCTCGGAGAAGTCCATGGGCTCGCTAAGAGTCAGACAGGACTGAGCGACTTCACTTTCACTTTTCACTTTCATGCATTGGAGAAGGAAATGGCAACCCACTCCAGTGTTCTTGCCTGGAGAATACCAGGGACGGCGGAGCCTGGTGGGCTGCCATCTATGGGGTCGCACAGAGTCAGACACGACTGAAGTGACTTAGCAGCGGTATGAAGAATTCTGAACATAAAATGTGTATTGTATACCCAAATCCCTGCTGCAGGGTCTACCCATTTAAAAACAGCTGATCTAAGTACATAACCCTGCAAGGGAGTAATCAAAATTATTGGATTCACAACTCCCTGCTCTTAAATGACTCAGCCAAGCTGGAGTGTTTCCAATGCAGATTTCACCAATTCTGTACAAGGTTGTTGAAGATTTCACTGCCAAGTCTCTGCTGGCCTAAAATGTTTTCTTAAAGTGCCTACTTTATAATTCAAAGAGAGGACACCACGTGGGAAATTTAAGAAATACAAATTTTGTGAAAACTTCAGTTCTGACATGATTAATCTTTGAACCGTAAGTTTAGATAAGAATTGGGATATTTTCTACAGAAAGGGACCTAAAAGTTGTTTTTCCCTTTGAAAAGAGAGGCTATGTTGAGAAAAAGTCCTTCTACATCTTCATAGAGAATAGAAAAAGAGCTGGTTGGGGATTAATATTAGACAAAACTACAAACAGAGACTTGGTTAAATTGGCAGTGATTATTAACTAAACACACTGCTGTCAAATCACTGAAAGGTGCATGTTATTCTGTTTTACACTCTGCCTAGAATATAAGATGTGGCTCCGGGCAGATGTGGTCAACTCCATCTTTCTGCCTGTTTCCAGAGAAGTACAAAGTAAACAAGAACCAGGATGAAGTCAAAGACATAGACTGTCCTAACAGCTCTATGACCCTATAATTCTTCACTGTTGGAAAATCTTCCAGATTCCGTGAAACTACAGTAAAGGCCAGAATGAGTCCCACTTTTACAGATAAAAATATTAAATAGATTCGTTCTATGGCCCATTATTCTGGAAAAGAAAATTTTCACAAAAACGTAACCAATTTTCTGAAGCTAATTTTCTGCCTCTGAATTATTAAATGATTATGCACTTTATGACCTCATTTTAAGATTCTCATCTATAATGCACTGAATTTTCTAAGGAAAATAAGCCCACAGCTTATGAAACTAAGAGTCCTCTTTGCTATTTAGTAGGTAGCATAGCATAGTGGTTAAAAACTCTATATGTAATAGCATGAATTCAAGTCTTCATTCTCCAAGTATATAGCTTTATATCCATAGGGTTTAGAGAATATAATGTATATTTATTCAGTTTAGGATTACTTTCTGTTCTATTTGGTAGACAAATCATCTGAAAAGAATTTTAAATATTTTGACAGCTAATGAGAGACTCTAGGTACTAAAAGTAAATTTGTTCTACACTTTTTATGGAAGGAATAATGACCATAATAGCATTGTGTTTTCACCTAATTCCTATAAGAAGATACAAAGATGCCAGGAAATATAGACTTTCATGAACAGCTCAGTGTATAAGAACAAAGATGTCAAAACAAATATTCATCTCCAATTAATTTCCTTCAAAAATGCACTCGGAATAAAAAGGTGTTTATATCTTCCATCTTAAAATCTGTTTGTGAAGATAATATTGAAGTTCCCCCAAAGCCATCAAAAAATTCCCTATAGAATACAGCCAGCCTACCAGCATTATACACTAATCAACAAATCATTTCAAACATATTGTTCTTAAACTATTACTTTTATAGCCTGTTTCTTTCTTTTAAAAACAAAAGAATCACTGTTTAATTGTAGAAAAAAATGAAAAATGTAGAAAGTACAGAGGAAAAAAATTCTTCTAATTTCACTAATCACTGATCATTGCAGCTATCTTTTGGGTTTTTATGTACAATTATACACAGAAGCTATATATACAATTATATAAACATAATTTATATAAACATTTCTATATGTAAATAATATGAGTGTGCTGCATATAACTTTTCAAAAATAACTTCAGTTGAATGATATATGACTCATATTTTCTTATATTATTAGTTTGAAAACTTTTGGGCTGTTTGGCTACATCATCATCAGAAGCTGTAATTATGAATACACATAAATAGTCACATAATCATATTTATTTATGTTAAGCTTGGCAAGATATATGCCAGACCTATATGTATTTGGCAGACATGTACAACTTCTGAGATCAATAAAAATTTGTTTACTGTAGCTATGTAGTATATTTTAAAGTCAGGAAGGTTGATTCCTCCAGCTCTGTTTTTCTTTCTCAATATTGCTTTGGTTATTTGGGATCTTTTGTGTTTCCATACAAATTTTAAGATTTTTGCTCTAGTTCTGTGAAAAATGCCATTGGTATTTTGATAGAGATTGCACTGAATCTATAGATTGCTTTGGGTAGTATAGTCATTTTCACAGTATTGATTCTTCCAACCCAAGACCATGGCGTATCTCTACATTTGGGTCATCTTTGATTTCTTTCACCAGTGTCCTATAGTTTTCTGCATACAGCCTTTTTGTCTCCTTAGGTAGATTTATTTCTAGTACTCTATTCTTTTTGTTGCAGTGGTGAATGGGATTCTTTCCTTAATTTCTCTTTCCAATCTTTCATTGTTATTGTATAGGAAAGCAAGTGATTTCTCTGTATTGATTATGTATCCAGCAACTTCACTAAATCTGTTGATTAGCTCTAGTAGTTTTCTGATTGCATCTTTAGGATTTCCTATGTATGGAATCATCACAAATACATATTATTATACTCATTGTACACATGAAGAAATTAAGGCACTGTCTATTGAGTTAGCCTCAAACATTTTTTCTTCACTCTATGCATTAGCAAATATAATGGAGGTTCTTGTGATCACTTTTAGCCTCATTTGAGATTCAGGAAAAAAAATAGTTCTGAGTTGACAGCCTGTGCTTTTCCATTGCTCCAGGCTGCCTGATTTGTAAATGGAGGAAATACCACCTCATTATCAATTAAGATGATTCAGATGAACACACTTTGAAAGTCTTGAAGTAATAATTAAATATGATGTCATGTGTTAGCCCATTTGGGCTGCCATAAAAGCATACTCACTAGACTGGATAGCTTAGGAACAACAGAAATTTATTTCTCACATTTCTGGAGGCTGAGGAAGTCCAAATCAAGGTGCCAAAATGACCTAATTCTGGTGAAGACCCTTTCCCTGGTTCATCACCTACATATTCTGACTGTGTCCTCACATGAAGAATAAAAGTAGGGATCTCTCTGAAACCCCTTATATAAGACTCTCATCCCATTTATGAGACTCCACCACATGACACTCCATTCATCCCATTCATGTGGTTCCACTGCATGGATTAAGCAACTCCCCAAAGCCCTACCATCATCTTTGGTGAGTGAGTAGTAAAAGTCACTCAGTTGTGTCTGATTCTTTGTGACCCCATGGCAATAGCCCGCCAGGCTCTTCTGTCCATGGAATTCTCCAGGTAACAATAAAGGAGTGGGTAGTCATTCTCTTCTCCAAAAGATCTTCCTACCCAGGGATCAAACCTGGGTCCCCTGCATTGCAGGCAGATTCTTTGCCTTCTGAGCCACCAGGGAAGCTATCATCTTTGGGGCTTGAATTTTCAATATATGTGTGCTGAGGTGATACACACATTCAGGCCATAGTAGGTAGGCTTTCCTATTAGGAAGAAATCAGAATTCAGACTTCAACTTGCTGGCCATGGATGCTTGAGCAATATTAGTCATTTGACCTTCAAAATGTGGTCCAATGCCCACAGATGCATCAGAATCACCTGAGAATCTTCTGAATATTGAAAAACCTAAGGCCCAGCCCACCAATGATTTGCTGACTCCAACAGTTGTGGGCTCATGCTCATCCAAGTTTGATAATGACAAACTCAAGTGAAAAATCTCTGTATTATTGTCTCCTCTTCTGCTTAAGTGACCAAATTAAATATTATATAGAGGCTATACGCTCCAACTATATAAATTAAATACCTAGTAGACATTTTATAATAGTTCAGCTGATATTCAGCAGATTGATTTTAATACCATATAATATGGACAGAAAATGGAGAGCTGTCCAACTAAAATTAAGTACCTGCTTAAATATGAGACTCTAATAAGGCAAGAAAAGAATTTCTTAGGGAATAATTACAATTAGCTTTTTGTGCATTGCTAATCATCTATCTTCATGGAAAACTTGTTAAGTTTCACAGTTGTTTCCAGTCATTATCAACATTGGCTGTACGTTAGAATCACTTGGAGAGGTTTATAAAACTACCAGTGCCTGAGAACAGATTCTAATTTGTTTGGTTTGGGTTGATAATCTCCTACAGATTCTAATTTGCTTGGTTTGGGTTGATAACCAAGAGTGAGAACCATAATCTGTACTCTCTGGGTGAGGAAGAAGAAAATATTCAAGACCTAGTTGATGACATTTATTCATTTACTGGTTCTGTCACTTGTTATCAACAGGGTCTGACACATCAAAAGTTATTCCTTTTTATGATATGCTGTAAACTGGATTGAGCATTACCTGAAATGCCCCAGTTCTCATGGTATGTAGGTATTATGTGGATTTCAAACCAACCAATAGATATGTCAATGACTATCTATTGACATATAGCAATTGCATAATGGCCATAAACCACCTGTGTGGCACATAATAAAAAGAAAGCTTTGCCACTGGCTTTGACTATGAAGAGATGGAGACAGGAACTCCTACAGAGCTTCTGCATCCACAGGGAGCAACCTGCTTAGAATGGTCAGAGCTCAGATGCACCACAGGATCAAGGGTCTGATTAAACAAGTCCTAAACACACTGTGCTGAAGGCAGCCTGACCACCTGGGGCTTTGGGGTATCTGACCCACAAACTATTGTTTATTTGCTCAAATCAATTAGTAGACTAGGGGTCAGGAGAATGTGTCATGTTCATGGGGATATCATTTCCTTTATTTTTCACTAGGGTATTCACAAGGCCAAATGTTATAAAGTTAGGAGGCAAGGGGCAAAAGGGCCAGATGGAAACTATGCATAGATTTTGTAAGGAAAAAATCCATTTAAATTATGTAACTACGATTTGATCAAGTATACATTCCCATTCATGTAGCTGCCAATCCCTGATATAAACACAAACACACACACACACACACACACACACATATCCAATCAGTATATAATTCAATCAGTAGTCAATCAGGAAAAGAAACTCAGTAAGATTATTTAATAAATTAAGAAGAAGCTTTTGAAAACTCAGAACTTTTAATCATATTACAAGAAAATTAATTATTTTAAGTATTTTTTTATTTTCATACCTTTTTAGGAATGTGATACAAACTAACTTAATTTGTAAAATTACTATTAAAACCTTTAGAAATTTTCATTTAACTGCCTCAAGTTTCATTATTTTTTAGTAGTTTAGTCACTAAGTCATGTCAGTCTCTTGCAACCCCATGAATTGTAGCCCACCAGGCTCCTCCATCCATGGGATTTCCCAGACAAGAATACTGGACTGGGTTGCCATTTCCTTCTCCAAATATTAACAAAAGAGAGGGTTTTGAAAAATTATGTGCACAAGAATTATTTTGGAGAACATGCATACTTTTTAATAGAAATTTCACATGGACTTGAATCTTTCTTTAATAGAATATAAGTTCATAAAAATTTTAAAACATATGTATCTGGAAGTAGAAAAGCTTATACATATTTCAAGCTTAGCGATTTGGGAACTGCAGTTTCATTCACAACAAGTAAGTAATATCTTAGCCTATTCATCAGTTATTTTGAGAACCTAGGTTCACTTATAACTAAGGAAGCATATCTAGTCTAAATATTATTATTAATCGAATTAAAAACTTATTAGCTGGGGTGTGTGTGTGTGTGTGGTAGTCGCTCAGTCGTGCCCAACTCTTTTGAGACCCCATGGACTGCAGCCCTCCAGGCTCCTCTGTCCATGGAATTCTCTAGGCAAGAACACTGGAGTGGGTTGCCATTTCCCTCTCCATCTTAGCTGGTCCCTATGTGCAAAATCCATGTCCAGTTATTATACTTTATGTAAATGGAGAGTAAAAAGGAAAGACTATGAATGTTTTCCTGATAAATATTTATATCTTTATTATTTTTCTAAGTGCACCTAAAACTTCCTTGTTTCTTAGGCTATAAATAAAGGGGTTTAGCAGGGGAATTATAATTGTGTAGAACAGTGAATACATTTTATCCTGATATTGATCCTGGCCAGACCCAGGACGCACATACATGAAGAAGAGAGTGCCATAGAACAAGGAAACAGAGAGAAGGTGGGCACTGCAGGTGGAGAAGGCTTTGCTCCTGCCCTTTTCAGACTTCTTTTTCAGGATGGCAAAGAGGACACAAATATAGGAGACTATAATACCCGTAAAAGTAAAAGCCTGTATAAAAGCAGCAAAAATAAAAACCACTAATGCATTAATTGATGGATCAATGCAAGAAATTGCAAAAAGTGGCAAGATTTCACAGTAGAAATGATGTATTGTATTAGACCTGCAGAAAGTTAATCTAGATAATAATCCTACATGTATTATAGGATGCAGAAAACCAATTGCATATGATGCACTTATCAAGCAAGTGCAGAGTCTGTTGGACATCACCACTGGGTAAAGTAAGGGGCTGCATATGGCTGCATAGCGGTCATAGGCCATCACCACCAGGAGGAAACATTCTGTGGTGGCACTGGAACCAAAAAAATAGTATTGGGCCATGCACTCAAAGAGAGACATCATTTGACTCTTATCTAAGGTGTTGACAAGCATCTTGGGAGTCACAGAAGATGAAGAGCAAGCATCTGCAAAGGCCAAGCTGCCTAGGAATGAGTACATGGGGGTGTGAAGATGGGGGTCCTTCCAGATGAGAAAAATCAGTCCAAGGTTGCCTGCCATGGTGGTGAGGTAGATGACCAGGAACACCAGGAACAGGGGGACCTGCAGCCCTGGGAGATCTGTGAGTCCTGTGAGAACAAATTCCATCACCAGAGTCATATTTTCTTCTGCCATATCCAACCAGCTAATCTCTAAAATGAAAGAGTAAGAGAGGGAACATTCACATAAGAGTCATAAAAACAGTGAATTTTTATGTTACAGACATATAAGACATGCTTCTCATTTAGTTAGTAGTTCGTAATTTGTACCTTCACTTATCTACTTTTATATACACTCAAAATTATCTGTAATGAAATATTTTAAAATTATATTCACCTAAATTGATAGGTAATTTTCATGCAAATCCTTTTCAATCTAACATGGGTAACAACAGTTTTTAGATTTGCATTAACTCATCTTAAAATTGATATGGAGGAAATAACTTCTCATTCTGCCCAAGAAATATATAAACATTGAGTAGTCAGGAATACCTTAACTGATGTTGAACAATAAGATAGAGACATAGTAATCAAAACATTAATGTAGTGGCATAAGAAGAAGCCAGAGGATCAGTGCAACAGAATACAGAACTCAGAAGTAGGTTCCAATATATATGGGAATGTGGCATGAAAAATATGATATTTCAGTTCAGTAGGAAAAGGACAATTGATTTAATGGGTTATGCTGACAGTTTGCTATCTGTCTGGAAATATTACTAAGTACTGTTAAGGCTCCTGCCCCACACCACGCTGCTGCTGCTGCTAAGTCG
This sequence comes from Bubalus bubalis, assembly GCF_019923935.1. NCBI lineage: Eukaryota > Metazoa > Chordata > Mammalia > Artiodactyla > Bovidae > Bubalus > Bubalus bubalis. Next base: position 87,702,809 of record NC_059157.1, on the reverse strand, counting down.
CGTCAGTCGTGTCCAACTCTGTGCGACCTCATAGACGGCAGCCCACCAGGCTCCCCTGTCCCTGGGATTCTCCAGGCAAGAATTCTGAGGTGGGTTGCCATTTCCTTCTCCAATGCATAAAACTGAAAAGTGAAAGTGAAGTCGCTCAGTCGTGTCCGACTCCTAGCGACCCCATGGACTGCAGCCCACCAGGCTCCTCCGTCCATGGGAGCTTCCAGGCAAGAGTACTGGAGTGGAGTGCCATTGCCTTCTCCTCCCCACACCATAGATATTGCCTAAGTAACTGAGAAGGCAATAATGTGACATAATGAATAGAAAAATTCTTATTCAAGAGAAGAAACCCAGTAAAATAGATAGCTTGAATGCATAGAAAATAATATCCAACAGAGTCAAAGAGTACATAATCAGTTTGGAAAGATATCTTGCATGTATATTAAAGACAGAGATTTATGTCTATCGTATAAAATAACTAAAGTATAGATTTTTTTCTAAAGGCAAGGAATTTAATAGAAGAATGTAAAGGATGAAAATAAGCGAGTTTACAGATGAAGAAATCAAAATAACCAATAAATAAAATGAAAAGATACCTAAATTTCTATGTCACAAATACACATGTGTACATGAACAGACACACAAAAACAGGTGGATACCTCCTTTCTCATGTATCAGAATAGCACAAATGAATAAAATACTCCTTGTTGACTGAAGTGAAAAAAGTGGTACTTTCATATATTACTCATGGAACTATGAATTGCAACAGCCTTTTTGAAAAGCAATTTTATACAATTCCATTTAGCTTAAAATACATATATCTTTTCATCTATCATTTTATATATATATACCCTAGAGATCAAAGCACTGCTATACAAAGATAAATATACAAAGAATAGTCAATGCATTATTGTTCAGAGTAGCAAAGACCATGCTGTTCATGGGGTTCTCAAAATTGGGAAAGGAGTATGTCAAGGCTGTATACTGTCATTCTGCTTATCTAACTTATATGCAGAGTACATTATGCAAAACACTGGACTGGATGACTCACACCTGGAATCAAGATTACTGAAGAAATATCAACAACCTCAATATGAAGATGATACCACCCTGATGGCAGAAAATGAAGAGGAACTAAAGAGCCTCTTGATGAGGGTGAAAAGGGAGAGTGAAAAAGCTGGCTTAAAACTCAGCGTTCAGAAAAGTAAGATCATGGCATCTGGTCCATCACTTCATGGCAAATAAATGGGGGAAAAAAGGAAACAGTGACAGATTTTATTTTCTTAGGCTCCAAAATCACTGTAGACAGTGACTGCAGCCATGAAATTAAAAGACTCTTGCTCCTTGGAAGAAATCTGTGAAAAACCTAGGCAGTTTATCAAAAAGCAAAGACATCACTTTGACAACAAAGGTCCATCTAGTCAAAGCTATGGTTTTTCCAGTAGTCATGTATGGATGTGAGAGTTTGACCATAAAGTAGATTGAATGCCAAAGAATTGATGCTTTCAAATTGTGATGCTAGAAAAGATTCCTGAGAGTCCCTAGGACAGCAAGAAGATCAAACCAGTCAATCGTAAAGGAAATCAACCCTAATATTCATTGGAAGGACAGATACTGAAGCTGAAGCTCCAATACTTTGGCCTCCTGATGTGAAGAGCTATCTCATTGGAAAAGACCCTGATTCTGGGAAACAGTGAGGGCAAGAGGAAAAGGGGGGCAACAGAGGATGAGATGGTTGGATGACATCACCAACTCAACGGAGATGACTTTGAGTAAACTCAGGGAGATAGTGAAGGATAAGAAAGCCTGTCATGCTGCAGTCCATGGGATCACAGAGTCAGACATGACTTAGTAACTGAACAACAAGCACAGACCAGATGTATCAATAGTGAAATGGTTAAATAAACCAGAGTACATTCATATTACAGAATATAATTCAGTCATGAAAAAAGAGCTATTCTACCTAATTTAAATTTGGAATTTTCACAATGTATAGTTATTTCAGAAGAGGAAGATCCAAAGAAGTGTAAAATCTATGGTCTCATCATTGTAAAACAAGCAATGTCTTTTTTAAATCTCTCCTTTACATGAAGGACATGTGAATAATAGACACTAAGTTTACAGTACTGGTTTTTCTGGAGTGAGAGTGGAGATAATAATGAATGAAGTAGAAGAGAGTGAAAGAATAAAAAGCAGTATATGTATATATATATATATATGAAATATTAATAGGAAATTAAGAACCTTAAGAAATATTTACCCTGCATAAATTGGCCCAACTCCTTTTAGAACCTCAAATAACCAAATCATTGCTAACCTTACTTTTAGCTCCTGTAATGTATTAATATAATTTGGACAAGAGTAACTTTTATGAATTTTTTTCTCAACAGTTAGATAACATGAAGAGTCTTTTGAAGTTACCTTTAGTGAGTTTAGCGTACATACTCATGATTCCATGTAATTAAAGAATTTGTATTATATATAAGAAACCTGAAGCCAGAATTCCCATTCTGAAAACTTACAAATAAGTTAACTTTGGGCTGCAGAACTTATGTCTCAATTTTTAAAACTTCATATTATAAAATACACTCTGATTTTTTCTTATCATTACTATTTTTTCCTATTTTTCATTCTTCTATTAATCAAAGTTTATTATTTAAAAATACCTCAACAGATGTGCAATCTACACAGTAAAAATTCTAACTGAAATTAGAACATGCTTGTTCACACAAACATTTACCTGCTTGCTCAGATTTTGTTTGCTGACTTCAAAACGGAAAAGGCCTGTATACAGTTTTAATATCTTATTTAGATATTTTCTTATAATACAAATTACAAAGCTATAATAAAAATTATGAAAATGTCTGCATCCTCACCCAGCTCCTGTAAGATATGGGAAACTGAAAATGTGCTGGTTTTCTCAAAGGAGCATAAAAAGTACAGAAATGAAGCACAACTATTCAAGTATTGCTTTTCCTTGGAAACGCAAAACTGGAAGGATATAACATTTCTTTCTCCTATTTGCAAACCCATTCTTAAAAAGTTTTGAAATTCCCTTAATGCTTCCAAAGTATTCCCAGTAGGTATGATGAAGTCAAAGTTGTTCTACTGGGCATTGTAAGCTAATCATCAAATCATCATACACTTTTAGTTATAACAATTAAAACTAAACATAATATCCTCAAAGTTCACTGTAAGAGTGTGTTTATAAAATGTCGCTGAATAGAATTTAGAATAAGCTATTTTTCCTTCCTCTTATTTTTCTTTTTTTTTTTTCTTTTTTCTTTTTTCTTTTTTTTTTAATTTTATTTTATTTTTAAACTTTACATAACTGTATTAGTTTTGCCAAATATCAAAATGAATCCGCCACAGGTATACATGTGTTCCCCATCCTGAACCCTCCTCCCTCCTCCCTCCCCATTCCATCCCTCTGGGTCGTCCCAGTGCACCAGCCCCAAGCATCCAGTATCGTGCATCGAACCTGGACTGGCAACTCGTTTCATACATGATATTTTCCATGTTTCAATGCCATTCTCCCAAATCTTCCCACCCTCTCCCTCTCCCACAGAGTCCATAAGACTGTTCTATACATCAGTGTCTCTTTTGCTGTCTCGTACACAGGGTTATTGTTACCCTTTCTAAATTCCATATATATGCGTTAGTATACTGTATTGGTGTTTTTCTTTCTGGCTTACTTCACTCTGTATAGGCTCCAGTTTCATCCACCTCATTAGAACTGATTCAAATGTATTCTTTTTAATGGCTGAATAATACTCCATTGTGTATATGTACCACAGCTTTCTTATCCATTCATCTGCTGATGGACATCTAGGTTGCTTCCATGTCCTGGCTATTATAAACAGTGCTGCGATGAACATTAGGGTACTCGTGTCTCTTTCCCTTCTGGTTTCCTCAGTGTGTATGCCCAGCAGTGAGATTGCTGGATCATAAGGCAGGTCTATTTCCAGTTTTTTAAGGAATCTCCACACTGTTCTCCATAGTGGCTGTACTAGTTTGCATTCCCACCAACAGTGTAAGAGGGTTCCCTTCTCTCCACACCCTCTCCAGCATTTATTACTTGTAGACTTTTGGATCGCAGCCATTCTGACTGGTGTGAAATGGTACCTCATAGTGGTTTTGATTTGCATTTCTCTGATAATGAGTGATGTTGAGCATCTTTTCATGTGTTTGTTAGCCATCTGTATGTCTTCTTTGGAGAAATGTCTATTTAGTTCTTTGGCCCATTTTTTGATTGGGTCATTTATTTTTCTGGAGTTGAGCTGTAGGAGTTGCTTGTTTATTCTCGAGATTAGTTGTTTGTCAGTTGCTTCATTTGCTATTATCTTCTCCCATTCTGAAGGCTGTCTTTTCACCTTGCTAATAGTTTCCTTTGATGTGCAGAAGCTTTTAAGGTTAATTATGTCCCATTTGTTTATTTTTGCTTTTATTTCCAATATTCTGGGAGGTGGGTCATAGAGGATCCTGCTGTGATGTATGTCAGAGAATGTTTTGCCTATGTTCTCCTCTAGGAGTTTTATAGTTTCTGGTCTTACGTTGAGATCTTTAATCCATTTTGAGTTTATTTTTGTGTATGGTGTTAGAAAGTGTTCTAGTTTCATTCTTTTACAAGTGGTTGACCAGATTTCCCAGCACCACTTGTTAAAGAGATTGTCTTTAATCCATTGTATATTCTTGCCTCCTTTGTCAAAGATAAGGTGTCCATAGGTGCGTGGATTTATCTCTGGGCTTTCTATTTTGTTCCATTGATCTATATGTCTGTCTTTGTGCCAGTACCATACTCTCTTGATAACTGTGGCTTTGTAGTAAGAGGCTGAAGTCAGGTAGGTTGATTCCTCCAGTTCCATTCTTCTTTCTCAAGATCGCTTTGGCTATTCGAGGTTTTTTGTTTTTCCATACAAATTGTGAAATTGTTTGTTCTAGCTCTGTGAAGAATGCTGTTGGTAGCTTGATAGGGATTGCATTGAATCTATAGATTGCTTTGGGTAGTATACTCATTTTCACTATATTGATTCTTCCAATCCATGAACGTGGTATATTTCTCCATCTGTTAGTGTACTCTTTGATTTCTTTCACCAGTGTTTTATAGTTTTCTATATATAGGTCTTTAGATTCTTTAGGTAGATATATTCCTAAGTATTTTATTCTTTCTGTTGCAATGGTGAATGGAATTGTTTCCTTAATTTCTCTTTCTGTTTTCTCATTATTAGTGTATAGGAATGCAAGGGATTTCTGTGTGTTGATTTTATATCCTGCAACTTTACTATAGTCATTGATTAGTTCTAGTAATTTTCTGGTGGAGTCTTTAGGGTTTTCTATGTAGAGGATCATGTCATCTGCAAACAGTGAGAGCTTTACTTCTTCTTTTCCAATTTGGATTCCTTTTATTTCTTTTTCTGCTCTGATTGCTGTGGCCAAAACTTCCAAAACTATGTTGAATAGTAATGGTGAAAGTGGGCACCCTTGTCTTGTTCCTGACTTTAGAGGAAATGCTTTCAATTTTTCACCATTGAGGATAATGTTTGCTGTGGGTTTGTCATATATAGCTTTTATTATGTTGAGGTATGTTCCTTCTAGTCCTGCTTTCTGGAGAGTTTTGATCATAAATGGATGTTGAATTTTGTCAAAGGCTTTCTCTGCATCTATTGAGATAATCATATGGTTTTTATTTTTCAATTTGTTAATGTGGTGTATTACATTGATTGATTTGCGGATATTGAAGAATCCTTGCATCCCTGGGATAAAGCCCACTTGGTCATGGTGTATGATCTTTTTAATGTGTTGTTGGATTCTGATTGCTAGAATTTTGTTAAGGATTTTTGCATCTATGTTCATCAGTGATATTGGCCTGTAGTTTTCTTTTTTTGTGGGATCTTTGTCAGGTTTTGGTATTAGGGTGATGGTGGCCTCATAGAATGAGTTTGGAAGTTTACCATCCTCTGCAATTTTCTGGAAGAGTTTGAGCAGGATAGGTGTTAGCTCTTCTCTAAATTTTTGGTAGAATTCAGCTGTGAAGCCATCTGGACCTGGGCTTTTGTTTGCTGGAAGATTTTTGATTACAGTTTCAATTTCCGTGCTTGTGATGGGTCTGTTAAGATTTTCTATTTCTTCCTGATCGAGTTTTGGAAAGTTGTACTTTTCTAAGAATTTGTCCATTTCTTCCTCGTTGTCCATTTTATTGGCATATAATTGTTGATAGTAGTCTCTTATGATCCTTTGTATTTCTGTGTTGTCTGTTGTGATCTCTCCATTTTCATTTCTAATTTTATTGATTTGATTTTTCTCCCTTTGTTTCTTGATGAGTCTGGCTAATGGTTTGTCAATTTTATTTATCAGCTTTTGGTTTTGTTGATTTTTGCTATGGTCTCTTTTGTTTCTTTTGCATTTATTTCTGCTCTAATAGAATAGAATTTAGAATAAGCTATTTTTCCTTCCTCTTATTTTTCTTAATGCTGCCACTCCCCAACTACCTACCTGACTTGCTCACTTGAAATTCCTAAAGGTACCTTAGGATTAACATGTCCAAATCTGTAATTATGGTCTTTCTCTATTCCACCCTCAAACCTGGTATTCTTCGAGGGTTTCCTGTCATAGGAAATAGGGTCACAAACCAAAAGTTTATCTACTAAATATGTCTTAAATCCAACTATTTCTTATTATGCAGTCAGTACTAAAATATAAAATACATTCATCTCTTGCCTGGCTTATTAAATAACCTCCTAACTATACTGTCTACAACTTCTAACACAGGCATCTGATCTATTTTCCACACTGACACCACACTGATTCTTACAAAATGTATACTGTTTCAATACCACACCATAACACATGCTTGCCGCCATTTAAATGTTGTTAATAATTTCTCATTGAAAATAAAATAACAACTGAAATTCTTTTTTAGTTTTTTATTTTATCTTGGAGTATACCTGATTAACAACGTTGTGTTCATTTCAGAACACAAACACAGAAACGTGATTCAGTTATACATAGCCATGTATCTATTCTTTTTCAAATTCTTTTTCCATTTAGTTTGTTATAAAATATTGAGCAGAGTTCCCTGTGCTATATAATAAGTCATTGTTGGTTATTTATTTTTTAAAAAAGAAATTATTTGGCTGTTCCAGGTCTTAGTGGCAACACACAGAATCCGCCTTGGGTCATGTGGCATCTTTTGTTGTGATGCATGGACTCTGTAGTTGTGGCCCACCGACTCTAGAGTTGTGGGACACAGGCTCACTTGCTCCCCAGAATGTGGGGTCCCTGTTTCCCGAGCAGAGATCAAACCCATGACCTCCACACTGCAAGGCAAACTCTCAACCACTGGACCACCAGGGAAGCTCCATTACACATTTTAAGTATAGCAGTGTGTACATATCAATCCCAGACTCCCTACCTGTCCCTCTCCCCGACCCTAACCCCCTGGTAACCATAAGTTCGCTCTCTAAGTCTGTAGGTCTGTTTCTGTTAACAACTGAAATTCTTAAGCCTCATATACATGTCCCTGTACTGAGAAATAGGCCCAAGAATTAACTGTATGCAGTTAAGGAATTTTATTGCATTGTATGTGTGTATCATGTACAGTAACATTAATTGAACTTATAGATAATTTTCAATATCTAAGTAAATTGAGAAAATAGAAGGTAACTTCTCATTCATGGTTGAGTATAGACCACATGTTCCTAATTGTTCAATTATTCTATCCCAACTGATGGTCCAGAGTCCTAGGCTCCATCTTATCATTCAGACATTTTAGGCATTTTCCACACATAACTTTCAGTATTGCTTCTGCTTTAAGCCTTGGCATTTTGGCCACGAGGCATGTGGGATCCTAACTCCCCAACCAGGGGTTGAACCTGCACCCCCTGCAGTGGAAGGTGAAGTCTTAACCACTACACTGCCAGGAAAGTCCCCACACATAATTTTCTTCAGTGATTGCGTTGTCATCTGGATCAAGCTGGAAGGGGAAAATTCATGGGGGATTCCAACTGTGAGGTGCTTATGAGCTAGTATGTCACTTGCAATCCTAACCTCAATCATAATACTGCAGTCAATTGAAAAGTGAGGCCATGTATCAAGGAAGAGAACAAAATGGTTATTTGGATTTGGTTATCAGCAAATGATTTCTTCTTCTGTACTTCTTTTGTTTGTGGTTATTTGGATTTGGTTATCAGCGAATGATTTCTTCTTCTGTACTTCTTTTGTTTATGATTTACCTGTTTTATCCTCCTTTCCACTTGTAGAACACTCTCAGCCTCTCCCAACCAGAGTCAAACTAATTGAAAATTAGTCAAACCCAATTCCCAGGTAGTACCTAGCTCAACATAAAGCTATGCTTTCAGGATAATACTTTGTTCTCTCCAGCAAACCAGCTATGTCTCTTCTTTGTCTGCTGCTGCTGCTGCTAAGTCACTTCAGTCATGTCTGACTCTGTGCGATATCATCTTGCCACATGATATAATTACACACTCCCAAAATGCAATTTTTTTTAATTTTATTTTATTTTTAAACTTTACATAACTGTATTAGTTTTGCCAAATATCAAAATGAATCCGCCACAGGTATACATGTGTTCCCCAAAATGCAATTTTTTAAATTATTTGTTTTTAACTGCAGGATAGTTACAATATTGTGTTGGTTTCTGCTGAACATCAACATGGCTCAGCCATAGGTATACATATGTCTCCTCCCTCTTGAGACTCCCTCCTAACTCCTGTGCCATCCAACCCTTCTAGGTTGTCACAGAGTACCAGTTCCCTGAATCACACAACAAATTCCCACTGGCTATCAGTTTTACATTTGTTAGTGTACATATTTCCATGCTACTCTCTCCATTTGTCACCCTCTTCTTCTTACTCCCCATTGGGTCCTTAAGTCTGTTCTCTATGTCTGCATCCCCATTGCTGCCCCGCAAATAGGTTTATCAGTACCATCTTTCTAGATTCCATAAATATGCATAAATATATGTTATTTGTTTTTCTCTTTCTGACTTACTTCATCCTTTATAATAGGCTCTAGGTTATCCACCTCATTAAAACTGACTCAAATGTGTTCCTTTTTATGGCTGAGTAATATTCCATTGTATATCAGTACCACAGCTTCTTTATCCCTTCATCTGTCAATGGACATCTATTGCTTCCATGTCCTAGCTATTATAAATAGTGCTTCAATGAACACTGGGATACATGTGGTTTTTTCAGTTATGATTTTCTCAGGGTATGTGCCCAGTATTGGGATTGTTGGGTCATATGGTAGTTTTATTCCTAGTTTTTTAAGGAATCTCCATACTGTCTTTCATACCGACTGTATCAATTTATATTCCCACCAACAGTGCAAGGCAGTTCCCTTTTCTCCACCCAAAATGCAATTCTTATAGGATTTTTCTGGCATCCTGTGGAGCATATGAACTTTACAAAGGTATCCACAGTATTTATCAGGTTCAGTTAACATATTGTCATAAATATAATGAACCAACCTGCTGTTTAAAAAATTTTCTAGAAATAAAGTTTTCTTCATATATCCCTGGGGCAAGACCTTCAGTTTATACTGTTACCCTTCCCAGATTAATATAAAATACTTCTAATCCTCATTCATGATTGGTATTTGCAGAATACATTTTCTACACATCAGTAGCATATATCTCATACCAGATATTGCATTGAAAGTTTCTACAAGGCTGGTTCTGGTTTCTACCATTATCAGCTATGCCCTATACAGTTTTTGCAAAGACTAGGATAGTAAAACAAATAAGGATTTATTGAAGATCATCACCATTGCAGTCTTTGCGTTTCTGAGAATCACACTAGGTTACAACTGATACACTATTCTGAGATGCAAAATTTCCATTGAATGAAGCTGGCAGACCCCACAGTTTGCATGGGGAAACCCCTAAAGGACTAGTTGAACTGCTTGTTCTGAGGAAGTCTGTTCTATAGGTCACAGGCAATTGCAATCCTTTAAATGTTAGATGAAACCATGGTCTAGCAGTGTTTATCTGAGGTGCTTTGAATACCTGCAAGAATTGAACTACTAAAAAAATGTTAAATCACAGAATCACCAGAAATAAATGTATGTATTTACCCAACAACCCTCTTGATTGCTAAGATTTCCTCTCGCAAACATTTAGGATGTGGAAATCTTGCATGAGGTGGCCTCAGGAAAGGGACAACTTTCATTCTCTCTGAATTATGGTTTGTTCATGACTTTTCATGCCAAAAGATGTTCCTGCCCCTTAGCATAGCAATAACTTGAAAAATCATCTCCAAAGATGCCATTTATGAGTATGGAGGAAATTTTATATAGTGTTATATTTGTTTTGCAATAGTGAAACCCAGGACTAGGATTTTTCTTTTACTGAAGTATATTTAATTTACATTATAGGTGTACAGCAGAGTGACTCAATTATTTTTTCTGATTATTTTCCATTATAAATTATTAGAAGATATTGAATACAGTTAGTTTCCAGTGGTACACATTAAATCCTCTGTGTATCTGTGTATCTATTTTATGTGTAGTAGTTTGTATCTAGGCTTCCCTGATGGTTCAGATGGTAAAGAATCTGGATGCAATGCAGGAGACCTGGGTTCAATCCCTGGGTCTGGAAGATCCCCTGGAGAAGGGAATTCCATACCTCTAATTTTCCTCTTCACCCTTTACTTTCTCTATTTGGTAACCATAAACCAGTTTTTTATGTCTATGAATCTGTTTCTGTTTTGTACATAGATTCATTTGTATTGGGCTTCCCTGGTGGCTCAGATGGTAAAGAATGTGCCTGCAGTGCAGAAGACTCAGGTTCGATCCCTGGGTCGAGAAGATCCCTTGGAGAAGGGAATGGCTACCTACTCCAGTATTCTTGCCTGGAGGATTCCGAGGGAAAAGGAGTTTAGCAGGCTACACTTCATGTGGAAAAGAGTTGAAAACATCTGAGCCAATAGGGCTTCCCTGGTGGCTCATTTGTTAAAGAATCTTCCTGCAATGTGGGAGACCTGGGTTCGATCCCTGGGTCTGGAAGATCTCCTGGAGAAAGGATTGGCAACCCCTTCCAGTATTTTTGCCTGGAGAATTCCATGGATAAAAGAGTTTGGTGGGCTATAGTCCATGGGGTTGCAAAGAGTTGGACACGACTGAGCAACTAACATATACATACATTTATATTGCTTAGATTCCACATATAAGTGATATGCAAATGTATTTCTCTGTCTATAGTATAATGTTCTGTAGGTCCACCCATGTTGATGCAAAATGCAATATTTCATTCTTTTATGAGTGATTAATATCTACATATAAAGATTTTGTTAAGCCAATCATATGTGGAAGAGCACTTGGGTTGTTGTTTCCATGTCTTGGCTATTGCAAATAGTGCTGCTATGAACATTGGGATGCATCTATCTTTTTTAGTTAGTTTTCATCTTTTGAAGATATATACCCAGGAGTGAGGTTGCTGAATCATATGGTACCCCTTTTAGTTCTATAAGGAAACCCCATACTCGTATTGTGCAGCATTTCATAATGGCTGCACAATTTTGCATTCCCTTGAACAGTATACAAGGGTTTTCTTTTCTCTGTATCCTCTAACATTTGCTATTTTTAGACTTTTTGATGATAGCCTTCTGGCCAGTGTGAGGTGATAGCCCATATGGCTTTCATTTACATTTCTTTAATAATTAGTGATATTGTGTATCTTTTCATGTGCCTGTTGGCCTGGGTGTTTTCTCTGGAAAAACGTCTATTCAGGAGTTTTGCCCATTTTTGATTGGATTATTTTTCTTTTTTTAATATTGAGTTGCATGAGCTGTTGGCACATTTTGGATTTTAACTCCTTGTGTCATTCACAAATATTTTCTTTAGATTGTCATTTCATTTTGTTTTGGTTTCCATTGCAGTGCAAAAGCTTTAAAGTTTAATCAGGTCCTATTTGTTTAATTTTACTTTACTTTCTTTTGCATTGGGAGACAGATTTATGTCAAAGAAGATTTTGCCTATGTTCTCTTCTAGGAGTCTTGTGGTCTTGTGTCTTATATTTAGGTCTTTAAATCATTTTGAGTTTATTTTTGTATATGATATGAGAACCTGTTCTAATTTCATGATTTCCATATAACTGTCCTCTTTCCCAACACTACTTCTTGAAGAGACTGTTCTTTCTCTGTTGTATACTTTTGCCTTCTTTGTCAAAGGTTAATTAACACAAAACATACAAAGCTCTTGTAAGGGAAAAAAAAACAATTTCAGTTACATAATTATGAGTTAAACAAGAGCACCTGCTATTTAAGCTTGTTGTCAATTCTGGGGTGAGAAAATATATTCACTCGGTATATGAATGCTCTGAACAAGGTACTCAGTAAGATTACTTAATAAACTGAAAAAGAAAACATCTTAAAGATTCAACATTTTGTTGTATTGCTAGAAAGTTCACTGTATTAACATTTGCTAAATTAATATCTTCCAATGAATGCAACACAGATATAATTAATTTTCCAAATATTTTAAGTCTAGAAATATCAATTTCAAAGCCCTAAAGAGGAATATATGTTATGATATTTAGTGTAACAATATTAATTTGATGTTCATTTATTTGGGATCATTATAAGTAGCCACTAAAGATACGATTTTGAAAAACTACTTGCCCAATAATTATTTTGGAGGGCATGAGTATCTTTTCAACAGAGTATTTACACAGACTGAATCTTCACCTAAAAGAATATAAGTTTAGAAGAGCTTTAGATATGTGTATCTTGAAACAAGGGTTCATATTGCAAAGATTTAGCAATTTGGGGATTCATGTATCATTTTCATCCTTGAAAAGTAATTTAAAACAACAAAAAGTCAATGATGATTGTTCTCACTGTATCCATTACTTTGGTGATCACATTAACTTATAACTAAGACAAGAATATCTAGACTAAATATTATTATTCATTCATTTAACAACTATCCATGCAGTCCCTACTATGTGAAAACCCAGAGACAGTCATTATACCTTATTTAAAAACAGTAAAAAGTAAGGAATAATGAAAGAATTCCTGAAAAATATTTATTTCTTTATCATTTTTCTAAATGCACCTAAAACTTCCTTATTTCTTAGGCTATAAATAAAGGGGTTTAGCAGGGGAATTATAATCATGTAAAACAGTGAATACATTTTATCCTGATATTGATCCTGGCCGGACCCAGGACACACATACATGAAGAAGAGAGTGCCATAGAACAAGGAAACAGAGAGCAGGTGGGCACTGCACGTGGAGAAGGCTTTGCTTCTGCCCCTTTCAGACTTCTTTTTCAGGATGGCAAAAAGGACACAGGTATAGGAGACTATACCTGTATAGTAAGTAAAAGTAAAAGCCTGTATAAAAGCAGCAAAAATAAAAAGCACCAAAGCATTAATAGATGGATCAGTGCAAGAAATTATAAAAAGTGGCAAGATTTCACAGTAGAAATGATGTGTTATATTAGACTTGCAGAAAGTTAATATAAATAATAATCCTACATGTATTATAGGATGCAGAAAACCAACTGCATATGATGCACTTATCAAGCAAGTGCAGAGTCTGTTGGACATCACCACTGGGTAAAGTAAGGGGCTGCATATGGCTGCATAGCGGTCATAGGCCATCACCACCAGGAGGAAACATTCTGTGGTGGCACTGGAACCAAAAAAATAGTATTGGGCCATGCACTCATAGAGAGACATCATTTGGCTCTTGTCTAAGGTGTTGACAAGCATCTTGGAAGTCACAGAAGATGAAGAGCAAGCATCTGCAAAGGCCAAGCTGCCCGGGAATGAGTACATGGGGGTGTGAAGATGGGGGTCCTTCCAGATGAGAAAAATCAGCCCAAGGTTGCCCGCCATGGTGGTGAGGTAGATGACCAGGAACACCAGGAACAGGGGGACCTGCAGCCCTGGGAGATCTGTGAGTCCCGTGAGAACAAACTCCATCACCAGAGTCTTGTTTGCCTCCATCACATCCACTCAGGCTGATCACTGCAATGGAGAAGTGAAATAAAAAATAATGGTCATGAAAATGTATACTGGATGGTAATGTCTTAGTTCTCTGTATCAGATGCCCTATCTTAAGGTACAGAGTCTCTCTTTTTTAAAACACACTGAAGAGTATTATAGGTATATTATAAATACTATAAATTATTTTCAGAAGTTAATGTGTGTATATACATACATATAATTACTTAAAGCGTTGTGGAGGAGGCTCTAGACATCTACCAGTTAATGTAGTCCATATCTTGTCACTCATAAATACCTTAAAATTGAATGTATTGCATTAACTCTGAAATTTTTTTTACAGAATTAAGAGTAAAAATTGCACACTGCATTTTATACTAAAATCTCCAAAAGTGAGACTCTGGTTCAGGATAAAACTTTTCACTGATTCAAAGCAACTATTTCATATATTTTCTATAGAACCAAAAAATACCTTTTGGTAGTATACATTTATACTACTAGTAGTATATAGTAGTATAGTAGTTGTATAAAGTAGTATACCTTTATACTACTGACATATGTATATATAATTTTTATTTCTAAGACATTAATAAGTACAGTAAGAAGATAATAAGTTAAAATCCCATTTCTGCTGATTTCTATCCATTATCATTATGTTCTTTGATTATATATACAACAACTTACCCCATATCCCTAATAGGCTCTTTTGATTATATATTCATCAAACCCCTCCAAATTTCAAATAGATTCTTGTTATTTAATAGTTTTATCAACACACTCTCATATATGATCATAATGATTCATTCTGTCATCAAACCTTTTTAGTTTGATGTCCTAAGCTAGAACACTGTTATTCCTGGCTCAGTCAAATGCAGAACTTCTAACTCAGGTGTTACACTGAGATGCTAAAATAACCCTCCTTTAACAAGAAGAATAACTGACACTAATCGGTTCATCTGCAAATTTGGGAAGGATCTAAGAGATGTTGTTAAACATGCCAAGTAAACAATCATCATTCAGTTAACCAGGAATGTTTTTTGGCACGTCAAAGGCACATAATACTGAAAAATTATAACTTTTTTTTCCTGACCTGATACATTTTAAATTAGAACTGGGACTTTCAAAATCAGAGGGAATCGAAACATTACAAAAGATACCACAGTCAAAAAGATTAACCACTGTTTTGAAGCTGTTTCAATTTAAGTAGTAAAAACTATAAATGTTGTTTATATCCAAATCAGATAAGGATAAAGATATATTATATTGAGGAAGTAACTAATATAAAGACATCTGTAGTGGGAATGTAAATTAATACAGCCACTTAGGAGAACAGTATGGAGATTCCTTAAAAATCTAGGAGTAAAACTACCATGTGATTGAGCAATCCCACTATTGGACATATACCCTGAGAAAACCATAATTAAAAAAAAATGTACCCCGTGTTCACTGCAGCACTATTTATAATAGCCGGGACACAGAAGCAACCTAGATGTCCATTGACAAATGAATGGGTATAGTAATTGTGGTACATATACTCAATAGAATATTACTCAGCCATAAAAAGGAGCAAATCTGTCAGTTGAACTGAGGTGGATGAACCGAGAGCCTATTATACAGAGTGAAGTAAGTCAGATAGAGGAAAAGAAGTATCATATATTAACGCATATAATGGAATCTAGAAAAATGGTACTGATGAACCTAATTGTAGGGCAGGAATACAGTCACAGATGTAGTGAACAGACCTGTGGACACAGTGGGGGAAGGAGAGGGTGTGACTAATTGAGAAAGTATCATTGAAACATATACATTACCATATGTAAAACAGATAGCTAGTGAGAAGTTTCTGCATAAAATAAGGAGCTCAGCCTGGTACACTGTGACAATCTAGAGGGGTAGGAGGTGATATATGTATGCTGTGGCTGATTCATGCTGATTTATGGCAGAAACGAATACAATATTGTAAAGCAATTATCCCCCAATTAAAATAAATGTTTGTAAAGCCATCTGTGAAGCAAGTGATCCTGGGAAGCATGTAAGAAGGATAGATCCTGTGGAAAGCCAGGAGGTAAACCTAAGTCCACATCATCACAATGCATTTCATCAATGAAAAAATTATGCAGAATTCTGAACATAAAATGTGCTTTGTGTACCCAAATCCCTGCCTGGTTTATATAAAACAGGGTATGGCCATTTAGAAGCAGCTGATCTAAGTACATAATCCTGAAAGAAAGTACTCACAGTTGTTGGATTCACAGCTACCTGCTTTCATGACATGTCCAGCCAAGCAGGAGTCATTCCAACACAGATCTTTATTTCTATAACCTAGTCACCAATCCTGTACAATGTTGTTGAAGACTTTACTCTGAGTCTCTGCTGGCCTGAAATATATTCTCTTAGTGCCTACTTTATAATTCAAAGACAGGACACCATGTGGAAATTTTAAGGAATATAGAGTTTGTGAAAAATTCAGTTCTGACAAAGTTAACCTCTGAAGAGTAAATTTTCTATAAGAGAGGCTATGTTGAGAAAAAATTCTTTTACATCTACATAGAGAATAGGAAAAGAGATTTTTTGAGATTAATATTAGACTTTTTAAAGTACAAACAGAGAGTTGGTGGCATTGGCAATAATTATTAAGTAGCCACACTGCTGTCAAATCCCTGAAAGGATCACATTTTCTTGTTTTATACTCTGCCTAGAATATAAGGTGTGACTCTGGGCAGATGTGGTCAACTCCATCTTTCTGCCTATTTCCAGAGAAGTACAAAGTTAACAAGAATCAGGATGAAGGCAAAGACATAAACTGCCCTAACAGCTCCATAACCATATCATTCTTCACTGTTGGAAAACCTTCCAGATTTTGTGAAAGTACAATAAAGGCCAGAATGAATTCCACTTTTACAGATAAGAATATTAAATAAATTCATTCTATAAGTCATTATCCTGGCAAAGAAAAATGTAACAAAAATGTAACAAATTTTCTGAAGCTAATTTTCTACCTCTAAATTATTAAATGATTATACCTAAAACACTTTATGGCTTCTTTTTAAGATTCTTATCTGTAGCACCCTGGATTGTCTAAGGAACATCTGCCTACAGCCTATGAGACTATGAGTCCTCTTTGCTATTTAGTAAGTAGCATAGCATAGTGGTTAAGCACACAAACTCTACATGTAATAGCATAAATTCAAGTCTTCATTCTGCAAGTATATAGCTTTGTATCTGTAACAGTTCAGAGAACATGTATGTGTATGCTTAGTAACTCAGTCATGTCCAACTCTTTGAGGCCCTATGGACTGTAGCCTGCCAGGCTCCTCTAGCCAGGGGGATTCTCCAGGAAAGAATACTGAAGTGGTTGCCATGTCCTCCTCCAGGGAGTCTTCCCAACCTTGGGATTGAAACCAGGTATCCTGCATTGTAGGTGGATTCACCAGGGAAGCCCCACAGAACCTAATATATATTTAACTATTCAGTTTAGGATTGCTTTCTGTTTTGTTTGGTAGATAAATCATCTGAAAAGATGATTTAAATATTTTGACAGTTGATGAAAGACTCTAGGTACTAAAATTACATATGTTCTATCATTT
Source organism: Bubalus bubalis (assembly GCF_019923935.1). Taxonomy (NCBI): domain Eukaryota; kingdom Metazoa; phylum Chordata; class Mammalia; order Artiodactyla; family Bovidae; genus Bubalus; species Bubalus bubalis. The sequence continues at coordinate 87,685,262 of NC_059157.1, read as the reverse complement.
TTTTGGAAAGAATAATGACAATAAAATAAAGCATTGTGTTCTCACCTGAAATTCCCATAAGATATAGAGATGCCATAAAATACAAACTTTCATGAAGAGTTCAATGTATAAGAACAAAAATGTCAAAACAAATGTTCATTTCTAATTAATATTCTTGAAAAATGCCCTGTGAAGAAAAAGATATTTATATCTTCTGTCTTCAAGTCTGTTTGTGAAGATAATATTGAAATTCTCCCAAAGCCACCAAAGATTCCCTATAGAAAAACGTCATCCTACTGGGCATTACACACTAATCAACAAATCACTTCAAACATTGTTTCTTAGCTATTATTTTTATAGCTAGTTTTGCAACTATTCTTTTATAAAAACAAAAAAATCACTGTTTATTTGTAGAAAAAAATTGAAAATGTACAAGACACAAAGGAAACAAATTCTTCTAATTTCACTAATCACTTGCCATTACAGCTAACTTTTGGAGTTTTTATGTATACTTATACACAGAAGTTATATAGATACTTGTTGGCAAAGTAATGTCTCTGATTTTGAATATGCTATCTAGGTTGGTCATAACTTTCCTTCCAAGGAGTAAGCGTCTTTTAATTTCATGGCTGCAGTCACCATCTGCAGTGACTTTGGAGCCCCCCAAAATAAAGTCTGACACTGTTTCCACTGTTTCCCCATCTATTTCCCATGAAGTGCTGGGACCGGATGCCATGATCTTCGTTTTCTGAATGTTGAGCTTTAAGCCAACTTTTTCACTCTCCACTTTTACTTTCATCAAGAGGCTTTTTAGTTCCTCCTCACTTTCTGCCATAAGGGTGGTGTCATCTACATATCTGAGGTTATTGATATTTCTCCCAGCAATCTTGATTCCAGCTTGTGTTTCTTCCAGTCCAGTGTTTCTCATGATGTACTCTGCATATAAGTTAAATAAGCAGGGTGACAATATACAGCCTTGACATACTCCTTTTCCTATTTGGAACCAGTCTGTTGTTCCATGTCCAGTTCTAACTGTTGCTTCCTGACCTGCATACAGATTTCTCAAGAGGCAGATCAGGTGGTCTGCTATTTCCATCTCTTAAAGAATTTTCCACAGTTTATTGTGATCCACACAGTCAAAGGCTTTGGCATAGTCAATAAAGCAGAAATAGATGTTTTTCTGGAACTCTCTTGCTTTTTCCATGATCCAGAGGATCATGATCAGCAATTTGATCTCTGGTTCCTCTGCCTTTTCTAAAACCAGCTTGAACATCTGGAAGTTCACGGTTCACATATTGCTGAAGCCTGGCTTGGAGAATTTTGAGCATTACTTTACTAGCATGTGAGATGAGTGCAATTGTGCAGTAGTTTGAGCATTCTTTGGCATTGCCTTTCTTTGGGATTGGAATGAAAACTGACCTTTTCCAGTCCTGTGGCCACTGCTGAGTTTTCCATATTTGCTGGCATATTGAGTGCAGCACTTTCATAGCATCATCTTTCAGGATTTGGAATAGCTCAACTGGAATTCTATCACCTCTACTAGCTTTGTTCATTGCTATGAAGAAGGCTGAGCACCGAAGAATTGATGCTTTTGAACTGTGATGTTGGAGAAGACTCTTGAGAGTCCCTTGGACTACAAGGAGATCCAACCAGTCCATTCTGAAGGAGATCAGCCCTGGGATTTCTTCGGAAGGAATGATGCTAAAGCTGAAACTCCAGTACTTTGGCCACCTCATGCAAAGAGTTGACTCATTGGAAAAGACTCTGATACTGGGAGGGATTGGGGACAAGAGGAGAAGGGAATGACAGAGGATGAGATGGCTGGATGGCATCACTGACTCGATGGACGTGAGTCTCAGTGAACTCTGGGAGTTGGTGATGGACAGGGAGGCCTGGTGTGCTGTGATTCATGGGGTCGCAAAGAGTTGGACACGACTGAGCAACTGATCTGATCTGATATAGATACTTGTATATATATAATTGGTATAAACATTTCTATATACAAATAATATTAAGGTAGTGCTGCGCATAATTTTTCAAAAATAAGTTCAGCTAAATTATATATTATTCATATTGTCTTGTTATTAGCTTGAGAAACTTTTGGGTTGTTTCCTTGGCTACATCATTATTATAAAAAGTTATAATTATGAATACACACATAATCATATTATTTATATTAAGCTTGGCAAGATATATGCCTGACCTATATGTGTTTGGCAAACATGTAAAACTACCAAGAGCTATAAAAATTTGTTTACTGTAGTTTTATAGTATAAAGTCAGGAAGGTTGATTCCTCCAGCTCTGTTTTTCTTTCTCAAGATTGCTTTGGCTATTTGGGATCTTTTGAGTTTTCATACAAATTTTAAGATTCTTTGTTCTAGTTCTGTGAAAAATGCCATTGGTGTTTTGATAGAGATTGCACTGAACCTGTAGATTGCTTTGGGTGGTATAGTCACTTTCATAATATTGATTCTTCTAATCCGAGAGCACGTTGTAGCTCTCCATTTGTGTCATCTTGGATTGCTTTCATCAGCGTCACAGTTGCCTGCATACAGGTCTTCTGTCTCCTTAGGTAGGCTTATTCCTGGTACTTTATTCTTTTTGTTGCAATGTTGAATGGGATTCTTTTCTTAATTTCTTTTCCCAGTCTTTCATTGTTGGTATATAGGAATGCTAGTGAGTTCTGTGTATCGATTTTGTATCCTGCAGCTTTACTAAATTCATTGATTAACTCCAACAGTTTTCTGGTTGCACCTTTAGGATTTCCTATGTATAGTATCATCACAAGTGCATATTATTATACTCATTGTACACATGAAGAAAATAAGGCACTGTCTACTGAGTTTGCATTAAACACTCATTCTTTCTTCTCTCTGTGCACTAGCAGATTTAATGGAGGTTCTTGTAATCACTTTTAACCTCATCTGAGCTTCAGGAAAAAAAAAAAAGGTCTTCTGATTTGACATCCTGTGCTTTTCCACTGCTCCAGGCTGCCTGATTTGTAAATGGAGGAAATACCACCTCATTATCAATTAAGATGATTCAGATGAACACACTTTGAAAGACTTGAAGTAATAATTAAATATGAGGTAGTGTCTTAGTCCATTTAAGTGAAAGAGAAGTCACTCGGTCATATCTGACTCTTTGTGACCCCATGGACTGTAGCCTACCAGGCTTCTCCATCCATAGGATTTTCCATGCAAGACTACTTGAGTGGGATGCCATTTCCTTCTCCAGGGAATCTCCCTGACCTGGGTTCCCTTTCGAACCCGGGTCTCCTGAACTGTAGGCAGGCATTTTTACCGTCTGATCCACCAGAGTAGTCCAGGCTGCCATAAAAGCAGACTATCTAGACCGGATAGCTTATGAACAGCAGAAATTTATTTCTCACATTACTGGAGGTGGGGAAGTCCAAATCAAAGTGCCAGAATGACCAAGTTCTGGTGAAAACCCTTCCCCTGGTTATTAGCCTACTCATTCTCACTGTGTCCTCACATGGAGAATAAAGGCAGGGATCTCTCTGAAACCACTTTTATAAGACTCTCATCCCATTCATGTGGCTCCTCCACATGGATTAAGCAACTTCCAAAAGCCTTTCTGAATATTCATTGAAAGGATCAATGCTGGAGCTGAAACTCCAATAGTTTGGCCACCTGATGCAAAGAACTGACTCATTTGAAAAGACCCTGATGCTGGGAAAGATTGAAGATGGGAGGAGAAGTGACAACAGAGGATGAGATGGTTGGATATCATCACCGACTCCATGGACTTGGGTTTGAGTGACTTCCAGGAGTTGGTGATGGACAGAGAGGCCTGGCGTGCTGTAGTCCATGGGGTTGCAAAGAGTCGGACATTACTGAGCAACTGAACTGAAAAGCCATGCCTCTTACTACCATCATCTTTGGCAAGTGACTAGTGAAAGTCACTCAGTTGTGTCTCATTCTTTGCAACCCCATGGCCAATAGCCTGCCAGACTCTTCTGTCCATGGAATTCTCCAGGCAAGAATACTGGAGTGGGTAGTCATTCCCTTCTCCAGGGGATCTTCCTTCCCAGGGATCAAACTCTGGTCTCCAGCATTGCAGGCAGATTCTTTGCCATCTGAGCCACCAGGGAAGCCATCATCTTTGGGGCCTGGTATTTCAGCATATGTGTGCTGAGGTGATGCCTACCATAATAGGTAGGCTTTCCTATTAGGAAGAAATCAGAATTCAGACTCCAACTTAGTGGCCTTGGATGATTGAGCAATATGAGTCATTTGACTTTCAAAATGTGGTCTAATGCCTTCAGATTCATCAGAATCACATGAGATGCTTCTGAATGATGAAAGACCTCAGGCCCAGCCCAGAATGATCTGCTGAATCTAAAAACTGTGAACTCATGGTCATCCAAGTTTGACAATGACAAAAGCAAGTGAAAATCTCTACATTATTGTCTCCTCTTCTACTTAAGTGACCAAATTAAATATTATATAGAGGCTATGCACTCCAACTATATAAATTAAATACCTAGTAGACATTTTATAATAGTTTAGCTGATATTCAGCAGATTGATTTTAATACCTAATAATATGGACAGATGGAGAAGGAAATGCCAACCCACTCTAGAATTCTTGCCTAGAGAATCCCATGGACAGAGGAGCCTGGTGGGCTGCTGGCCATAGGGTCACAGAGAGTTGGACAGAACTGAAGCGACTTAGCATGCATGCATGCATGCATGCATTGGAGAAGGAAATGGCAACCCACTCCAGTATTCTTGCCTGGAGAATCCCATGGACAGAGGAGCATGGTGGGTTGCTGTCTATGCAATCACACAGAGTCAGACACGAATGAAGCAACTTAGCAGCAGCAGCAGCAGAAATATGGACAGAAAATGGAGAACTGTCCAGCTAAAATTTAAGTACCTGCCTAAATATGAGACTCTAATAAGCCAAGAAAAGAATTTCTTAGGGAATAATTGCAGGATGCTTTTTGTGAACTGATAATCACTAAAAAGCCTCTTAATGAAAGTGAAAGTGGAGAGTGAAAAAGTTGATTTAAAGCTCAACATTCAGAAAATGAAGATCATGGCATCCAGTCCCATCACTTCATGGGAAATAGATGGGGAAACAGTGGAAAAAGTGTCAGACTTTATTTTGGGGGGCTCCAATATCACTGCATATTGATAGTCACCATCACATGCAGATGGTGACTGCAGCCATGAAATTAAAAGACGCTTACTCCTTGGAAGAAAAGTTATGACCAACCTAGATAGCATATTCAAAAGCAGAGACATTACTTTCCCAACAAAGGTCCATCTAGTCAAGGCTATGGTTTTTCCAGTGGTCATATATGGATGTAAGAGTTGGACTGTGAAGAAAGCTGCCGAAGAATTGATGCTTTTGAGCTGTGGTGTTGAAGATTCTTAAGAGTCCCTTAGACTGCAAGGAGATCCAACCAGTCCATTCTGAAGGAGATCAGCCCTGGGATTTCTTTGGAAGGAATGATGCTAAAGCTGAAATTCCGGTACTTTGGCCACCTCATGCGAAGAGTTGACTCATTGGAAAAGACTCTTATGCTGGGAGGGATTGGGGGCAGGAGAAGAAGGGGACAACAGAGGATGAGATGGCTGGATGGCATCACTGACTCAATGGACGTGAGTCTGAGTGAACTCCGGGAGCTGGTGATGGACAGGGAGGCCTGGCGTGCTGCGATTCATGGGGTCGCAAAGAGTCAGACACAACTGAGCGACTGAACTAAACTGAACTGAATCATCTATTTTCACAGAATGCTTGTTAAGTCTTGTAGAAGACTTGTTTCCAGTCATTATCAACACTGGCTATACATTAGAATCACTTCAAGAGGTTTATAAAACTACCATTGTGGAGAACCCCTCTACAAATTCTAATTTGTTTGGTTTGGGTTGATAACCAAGAGTGAGAATCACTGTCTGTATTCTCTGGGTCACTGTCTGTATTCTCTGGGTGAGGAAGAAGAAAATATTCAAGACCTGGTTGATGACATGCATATATTTCCTGGTTCTGTAACTTATCAACAGGATTTTGTACATCAAAAATTATTCCTTTTTATGATATGCTGTAAACTGAATTAGGGTTACCTGAAATGCCCAGCTCTCATGGATTATTGCAGGTATTGGGTGGATTCCAAACCATCTTTGACATGGAACAGAAAACCATGTAAGATAAGTTTCTGCAAAGAGTGCACAAGATCCTACGGAAAACCTAGCATAGTGACCTAAACTTTCACAAAGAAAGATGAAATCAGGAAGCAAGATCTGAGGCTCACTGCCACTCTCTTAGTACAAGGACAAGTGTTACATGAAAAATGCAGTTGAGATTTGGCCAGCTCCATCTCCTTCCCTGTGCCTCTTCAGCCATTAGCATCATCATCCTGTTTTCTTATTTTAGTTAGTCAGTGAAGTCACTCACTTGTGTCCGACTCTGCGATCCCATGAACTGCAGCACACCAGGCCTCCCTGTCCATCACCAACTCCCGGAGTCCACCCAAAACCACATCCATTGAGTCGGTGATGCCGTCCAGCCATCTCAACCTCTGTCATCCCCTTCTCCTCCTGCCCTCAATCTTTGCCAACATCAGGGACTTTTCCAATGAGTCAGCACTTCGCATCAGGTGGCCGAGGTATTGGAGTTTCAACTTCAACATCAGTCCTTCCAATGAACACCTAGGACTGATCTCCTTTAGGATGGACTGATTGGATCTCCTTGCAGTCCAAGGGACTCGCAAGAGTCTTCTCCAACACCACAGTTCAAAAGCATCAATTCTTCGGCACTCAGCTTTCTTTATAGTCCAACTCTCACATCCATACATGACTACTGGAAAAACCATAGCCTTGACAAGATGGAACTTTGTTGACAAAGTAATGTCTCTGCTTTTTAACATGCTGTCTAGGTTGGTCATAAATTTCCTTCTAAAGTGCAAGCGTCTTTTAATTTCATGGCTGCAGTCACCATCTGCAGTGATTTTGGAGCCCCCCAAAATACAGTCTGACACTGTTTCCACTGTTTCCCCATCCATTTCCCATGAAGTGGTGAGACTGGATGCCATGATCTTCGTTTTCTGAATGTTGAGCTTTAAGCCAACTTTTTCACTCTCCTCTTTCACTTTCATCAAGAAGCTCTTTAGTTCTTCTTCACTTTCTCCCATAAAGGTGGTATCATCTGCATATCTGAGGTTACTGATATTTCTCCCGGCAATCTTGATTCTAGCTTGTGCTTCTTCCAGCCCAGCATTTCTTATGATGTACTCTGCATAGAAGTTAAATAAGCAGGGTGACAATATACAGCCTTGATGTACTCCTTTTCCTATTTGGAACCAGTCTGTTGTTCCATGTCCAGTTCTAACTGTTGCTTCCTGACCTACATATAGGTTTCTCAAGAGTCAGGTCAGGTAGTCTGGTATTCCCGTCTCTTTCAGAATTTTCCAGTTTATTGTGATCCATGCAGTCAAAGGCTTTGGCATAGTCAATTAAGCAGAAATAGATGTTTTTCTGGAACTCTCTTGCTTTTTTGATGATCCAGCAGATGTTGGCAATTTGATCTCTGATTCCTCTGCCTTTTCTAAATCCAGCTTTAACATCTGGAAATTCACAGTTCACATATTGCTGAAGCCTGGCTTGGAGAATTTTGAGCATTACTTTACTAGCATGTGATATGAGTGCAATTGAGCATTCTTTGGCATTGCATTTCTTTGGGATTGGAATGAAAACTGACCTTTTCCAGTCCTGTGGCCACTGCTGAGTTTTCCAAATTTGCTGACATATTCAGTGAGGCACTTTCATAGCATCATCCTTTAGGATTTGAAATCACAGGCAACTTGCCAATCTGATCACATGGACCACAGCCTTGTCTAACTCAGTGAAACTATGCAACGCCATGTGGGGCCATCCAAGACAAATGGGTCATAATGGAGAGGTCTGACAGAATGTGGTCCACTGGAGAAGGGAATGGCAAACCACTTCAGTATTCTTGCCTTGAGAACCCCATGAACAATATGAAAAGGCAAAAAGATAGGACACTGAAAGATGAATTCCCCAGATCATTAGGTGCCCAATATGCTACTGGAGATCAGTGGAGAAATAACTCCAGAAAGAAAGAAGGGATGGAGCCAGAGCAAAAGCAACACCCTGTTGAGCATGTGACTGGTGATAGAAGCAAGGTCCAATGCTGTAAAGAGCAATATTGCATAGGAACCTGGAATGTTAGGTCCATGAATCCAGGCAAACTAGAAGTGGTCAAACAGGAGATGGCAAGAGTGAAGATCAACATTCTAGGAATCAGCGACCTAAGATGGACCAAAATGGGTGAATTTAACTCAGATGGCCATTATATCTACTACTGTAGGCAGAAATCCCTTGGAAGAAATGGAGTAGCCATCATAGTCAGCAAAAGAGCCTGAAATGCAGTACTTGGATGCAATCTCAAAAACAGAATGCTCTCCGTTTATTTCCAAGCAAACCATTCAATATCACGGTAATCCAAGTCTATGCCCCGACCAGTAACGCTGAAGAACCTCAAGTTGAACGGTTCAGTGAAGACCTACAAGACCTTTCTTACTTTACTCTTATGCAAACACTTACTTCTCCTTATTCATATTTGGCTATTTTTTCCTCTCCCATCTGGTATTTTCTTCCCCCTCTTATAAGACATTACAGTAATATAGAAGAGTAGTGATTAAAAGCATGGACTCAAGCACCACATTGCCTGAAATACTAAAGATATAAAGGATATGGAGAATGACTATCTATTGACATACAGCAATTGCATAATGGCCAAACCTAAACAGTCTGTGTGGCCCTTAAGAAAAAAGAAAGCTTTGCCACAGGCTTTGACTGTGAATGAGCTTCCCTGGTGGCTCAGATGGTAAAGCATCTGCCTGCAATGTGGGAGACCCAGCTTCAATCCCTGGGTTGGGAAGATCTCCAGGAGAAGGAAATGGCAACTCACTCCAGTATTCTTGTCTGGAGAATCCCACGGATGGAGGAGCATGGTAGGCTACAGTTCATGGGGTCGCAAAGAGTCGGACACGACTGAGTGACTTCACTTCACTTTGACTGTGAAGAGATGGAAACAGGAACTCCTACAGAACTTCTGCATCCATGGGGAGCAAGCTGCTTAGAATGAGTCCTCACAGCAGAGGCAGAGCTCAGATGCCTCACAGGATCAAGGGTCTGAGCAAACAAATCCCAAACTCACTGTACTGAAGGCCGTCTGCCCACTTGGGGCTTTGGGGTATCTGACCCACAAATTGCTTGTTTCCTCAGATCAGTTAATAGGCTAGGGGTCAGGAGAATGTGTCATGTTCATGAAGATATCATTTCCTTTATTTCTTACTAACATATTTACTAGGCGAAATGTTACAAAGTCAAGAGGCAAAGGGCAAAAGGGCTAGTTGGAAACTATGCTTAGTTTTTGTAAAGAAAATTCCATTTAAGTTATGCAATTATGATTTGATCAAGCATACCTATTATTCATGTAGCTGACAATTCCATATATATATATATGCATGCATTTATGCTGCTGCTACTGCTGCTAAGTCGCTTCAGTTGTGTCCGACTCTGTGCGACCCCATAGATGGCAGACCACCAGGCTCCGCCGTCCCTGGGATTCTCCAGGCAAGAACACTGGAGTGGGTTGCCATTTCCTTCTCCAGTGCATGAAAGTGAAAAGTGAAAGTGAAGTCATGTACAAATTTATTCATTTAGTATGTGTGTGTCAGGAAAAGGGACTCAATAAGATTACTTAGTAAATTAAGAAAAAGAAGTTTTTTAAAGCTTTTAAAAAGTTAAAAGCTTAAAATTATAGGAAAATTAACTATTTTTATCATTTCTTAATTTTTGTACCTTTTTATGGATAACATACAAATCTAATTTAATTTGTAAAATTACTATTAAAACTCTTAGACGTGTTCATTTAACTACCTCAAGTTTCATTATAAGTATTAACTGAAGAGAAGGTTTTGAAAAATTATGTGCTCAGGAATTATTTTGGAGGGTGTGAGTACTTTATAAATAGAAATTTCATGTGGACTTGAGTCTTCCTTTAAAAGCATGTAAGTTCATAAAAATTTTAAAACGTGTATCTGGAAATAGAAGAGCTTATACATATTTCTAGCTTAGTGATTTGGGAACTGCAGTTTCATTCATAATGGATTTAAACCAACAACAAGTCAGTGATACCTTACTCTGTTCATCAGTTATTTTGAGGGCCTAGGTTCACTTATAACTAAGGCAATCATATCTAGTCTAAATATTGCTATTAATTGATTTAACAACTACTTAGCTTGCCCCTGTGTGCAAAACCCAGGTCCAGTTATTATACTTTATGTAAATGGAGAGTAAAAAGGAAAGACTATGAACATTTTTTAAATAAATGTTTATTTTTTTATTATTTTTCTAAGTGCACCTAAAACTTCCTTGTTTCTTAGACTATATATAAAAGGGTTTAGCATGGGAATTATAATTGTGTAGAACAGTGAATACATTTTATCCTGATATTGATCCTGGCCAGACCCTGGACGCACATACATGAAGAAGAGAGTGCCATAGAACAAGGAAACAGAGAGCAGGTGGGCACCGCACGTGGAGAAGGCTTTGCTCCTGCCCTTTTCAGATTTCTTTTCCAGGATGGCAAAAAGGACACAGGTATAAGAGACTATAATACCCATAAAAGTAGAAGCCTGTACAAAAGCGGCAAAAATAAAAAGTACCAAAGCATTAATAGATGGATCAGTGCAAGAAATTGTAAAAAGTGGCAAGATTTCACAGTAGAAATGATGTATTGTATTAGACCTGCAGAAAGTTAATCTAGATAATAATCCTACATGTATTATAGGATGCAGAAAACCAATTGCATATGATGCACTTATCAAGCAAGTGCAGAGTCTGTTGGACATCACCACTGGGTAAAGTAAGGGGCTGCATATGGCTGCATAGCGGTCATAGGCCATCACCACCAGGAGGAAACATTCTGTGGTGGCACTGGAACCAAAAAAATAGTATTGGGCCATGCACTCATAGAGAGACATCATTTGACTCTTGTCTAAGGTGTTGACAAGCATCTTGGGAGTCACAGAAGATGAAGAGCAAGCATCTGCAAAGGCCAAGCTGCCTAGGAATGAGTACATGGGGGTGTGAAGATGGGGGTCCTTCCAGATGAGAAAGATCAGTCCAAGGTTGCCTGCCATGGTGGTGAGGTAGATGACCAGGAACACCAGGAACAGGGGGACCTGCAGCCCTGGGAGATCTGTGAGTCCTGTGAGAACAAACTCCATCACCAGAGTCTTGTTTGCCTCCATCACATCCACTCAGGCTATCACTGCAATGGAGAATTGAAAGGAAAAACATTAATCAAGGTTCATGAAAACTTACAGTGGATTGCAATTTCATATTTCTACATTTCAGATGCCCTTTACTGAACAAATATAAAGGTATAGGGTCTTTCTTTTTTAAAACACACTTAAGAGTGTTAGTATTAGTCGCTCCATCATTTCCAACTCTTTGTGAGCCCATGGACTGTACCCCACCAGGCTCCTCTGTCCATGGAATTCTCCAGGCAAGAATACTGGATGAGTAGCCTTCCCTTCGCCATGGTATCTTCCTGACCCAGGGATTGAATGCAAGTGTCCTACATTGCAGGCAGATTCTTAAATGTCTGAGCTACCAGGGAAATCCCTAAGAGTATTAAGTGTATTATAAAGAATTTTGAGGAGGAAGGAGTTTTTTAAAGGTTTTAAAAATATATACATTTACTTAAAGGTTTATGGAGTAAAATGTTAACACCACTTGACTTAGTCCATAACTTTTACTCATTAATACCTTAAAATTGAATGTACTCCCAGTGAAATGTACAAAGTTAAGAATAAAAAGTATATAGTATGTTTTAGTCTATAATCTCCAAAAAGTGAAAACTGTTGAAGTTCAAGAGTGTTTTCACTCTTTCTTAAAAACTCAATTGTAACTCTTCTATTGAATCAAAAAATTGAGCTACACCTTTGTACTACTGATTATGTTTTATTATTTCCTATTAAGACATTAATGGGTAAAGTAGTAATATAGTAAGTTAAAATTTCATTTTTGCTGTGTCCTATCCATTACCATTATGTTGTTTGATTGTGTATTCATAAAAAATTACCCCAAATTCCTAATAGACTCTTTTGGTTATACATACCTCAAAGTAAAACCATAAAACCAAATTTCAAATAGATTCTTTTTAATTTCACTGAATAAATTCTCTTATGTGAGCATAATCATTCATTCAGTCATCAAACATTTATTTAGTTCTTCCTAAGCTAGAACACTGTTCTTCCTAGCTTAGTCATTCACAGAAATTTTACTCAGCATTTTACCAGTAAAGCTAAAATAAGCCCTCCTTTAAGAAGTAGAGCAGAGAAGGCAATGGCACCCCACTCCAGTACTCTTGCCTGGAAAATCCCATGGATGGAGGAGCCTGGAAGGCTGCAGTCCATGGGGTCGCTGAGGGTCGAACATGACTGAGTGACTTCACTAAGAAGTAGAGGCAGAGGGGGCGGGTCGGGGGGAGGTTGGGGGAGAAGAATCTAAGGGCTAGGGCAGTACATGCCAATGTAGACAGTTATCATGCAGTTAATCAAGAATGTTTTTAATATGTCAGAAGCATATAATTCCAAAACAATTATAAGAATTTTCCTTCCCTTCCTTTTTTGAGATTACAAGTGAAACTGTCAAAGTCAGGATAGAATGTAACATTATTAAAGACACCACAGTAGAAAAAATAGTCAGTGTTTTGAATATCTGGAGTCAAATAATAAAAACCTAAATTTTGTTTAAATCCCAATCAAATGAGGGAGAAAATAAAACACATTAATAGGCAGTGGCTAATATTAAGATGGAGAAGGCAACAGCACCCACTCCAGTACTCTTCCGTGGAAAATCCCATGGACGGAGGAGCCTGTGGGCTGTAGTCCATAGGGTCGCTAAGAGTCGGGCACGACTGAGCGACTTCACTTTCACTTTTCACTTTCATGCATTGGAGAAGGAAATGGCAACCCACTCGTGTTCTTGCCTGGAGAATCCCAGGGACAGGGGAGCCTAGTAGACTGCCGTCTATGGGGTCGCACAGAGTTGGACACGACTGAAGCGGATTAGCAGCAGCAACATTAAGATAGGTAAGGAGAAAAGTGCTCCAAATTACACATGTATTAATACCTGTTAACTGTATAGTCCTGGGAAGCAAATGCACAGGCTAGATCCTATGCAAACCCCAGGGTAAACCTAAGTCTGCATCATTACAATGCATTTTATCAACAACAAAGAGTATACATTTCTGAACATAAAATGTATTTGGCACATCTACATCCTTGCCTTAGTTAGCTGAAGAAGGGTCTAGCCTTTTACAAACAGCCGATCTAAGTATATAACCATACAAGGGAATACATGTAAGACTTGAATGCACAGTTCCCTGACTTTTATTACATATCCAGTCATGTGGTAGTCATTCCAGCACAAATTTTTATTTCTATAACCTAGTTACCAATTCTTCAGAATGTAACTTAAGATTTCACTAGAAGTCTATGCTAGCCTGAAACATTTTCTGAAAGTGCCTACACTGCATTTCAAAAAACAAAGAAACAATGTAGAAAATTTGAGGAAGATAGGGTTTGTGAATTCAGTTCTAACAAGATAAATATTTGAACAGTAAATTTGTATAGAAGAATTGGGGTGTTTTCTTCAGGAAGGAACCTAGAGGTTTCTTTTTTCTTTTAAAAGGGGGGGCTGTGTTGAGGAGAACAGTTCTGCAACTTCATAAGAGTTGGGGAAAAAAAACTTGTTTGAGATTTATATTAGACTTTCAGAAGGGCTGGTAGCAGTGGCAGTAGTCATTTATGAGTAAGCACGCTGCTGCGTATCACTGAAAGGGGCAGATTATCTTCATTTTACACTCTGCCCAGAATATGATAATGAGATGTGGCTTAGGGTAGATACAATGAACTCCTTTCTGCCTGTCTCCAGAGAAATACAATCTAAACGAGGACCAGGTTGAAGACAAAGGCCGTGACGCGTCTTAAAAGCTCTCTATGATTCATCATTGTTGGCAAAACTTCCAAATTTTGTGACAATATGGTAAAGGCTAGAATGAATTCCTCTTTTACAGACATTCATAAATAGATTGGCTCAGTAACTCATCTTCTTGGCAAAAGAAAATGTTTACAAAAATGTAACAAAATTTCTGAAGCTTTGAGTCTCAATTCCACCTCTGAATTACTAAACGATTATACCTAAGCCACTTTGTGACCTTATTCTAAGATTCTCATCTGTAGTGCTGGATTCTCTAAGGAACATCTGTCCACAGTTTGAGTCTGTGACTCCTCTTCGCTATTTAAGTAGCAGAGAATGTAAGTTAAGCCCACAGGCTCAAATTCATATGCATGAATTCAAATCTACAAATTCATTCTACAGGTATATAGCTTGCATCCATAAGGTTCAGAGGATTGAATATAATAGTTTTTTAACTATTCAGAATTGCTCTGTCTTCCATTTGCTAGATAAGTGAAAATTTTTTTGGATATTTTGACAACTCCTGAGAAACTTTTGGTACTAAAATTATATACCCTATCACTTTTTATTATGGGAAGAATAATGACAATAAAGCATAGCATTCTTACCCAATCCCAATAAGAGGATGCAAAGATGCCATAAAATGTAAATTTTCATAAAGAACTCAAAATGCAAAAACAAAAAATGTCAAAAACAGTTATTCATCTCATATTAATCTTCATTGAGAAATTCAGTTTAGAAGGACAGGTATTTATATCCTCCCATCTTCAAATCTGTTTGTGAACATAATATTGAAACTCCCTCAATGCTCCCAAAAGATTCCCTGTAGAATAAAGTCAGTCTACTGGGCATTACAGGTTAATCAACATATCATTTTGAACATACTCTTTTGCAGTTATTATTTTTATAGCTTCTTTCATTCTTCTAAAAGCAATTTCAGTTTAATACTAAACAATGGCAACCTAATTGTTAAGTTAACATAAAAAGGTAGGAAAGCACAAAGAAAACAAATTGCTATAATCTCACTTAATCACTGAAAAATACAGTTAACTTTTGGGGTATTTTTTCTTCTACCTGTAACCAATGCATGTAGGACTATTGGTGTATTAACATATATATATATATATTATACATACATTTATATATAATTAATTTTAAAATTATATGATTATGATTCTGCTATACATATTTTTAACAAATTATTTTAATTGAATAACACATCCTTTCTATTTTCCTGTGCTCTTAGTTTGAAAAACTTGTGGGTTGTCTCTCTGGCTATATCAATTTTACAAAACTCTATAGTTATAAAGTTATAGAGACGAAGCTAATTTGTCCAAATATGTGTGTGATGTTAAGGATTTTCTTTCAACAAATCTTCAATGGACTTCCTGATTTACACTACAAATTTTGAAATTACTAATTTCCCAAATTTTATACTACCACAAAGAAATTTATTATATAGTTGGCCCTTGAACAACACAGGTTTGAGTGCCCAGTCCACTTATACTCAGGTTTTTTCCCATGTTAAATTCTATAGCACTACACAATCTGCTGTTGGTCATAACCATGGTGGCAGAACCATGATTACAAAGCGACCATATTTTCAGAGGGCCAGCTATAAGTTAGACCAGATTTTCAAGAGAACAGAGGGTCATCACTCCTAACCAGCATTATTCAGGGGTCAAGTGTATATAAATATATAGGTATACACATATTCATATATATGCACAAATACACAGATTCACATAATTATGTTTAACTATTAATATATCTATATTTACGATTGAACTTGGTAAGAAATATGCCTGACCTTATATATTTGGCAGAAATGTAAAACTACCGAAAAGCATAAACATTTGTTTAATATATGAAAATTCATCATTTTACCTAAATTGGAAGAATTGAAATCTAGTAAAGGTGTTAATTTTACCAAATTAATATATAAGTTATATGCAATCTCAAAAAAGAAAAATTGGAAGATAGTTTGATTAGTGAATGTTAATTCATCAGGAATCAAATTGGTTTTTTACACGTCAAAAGAATTTTACCAAAAAAGTAAAGACCAGAGATGTTCCCTGCTCAATATTGCAAAATATCATAAAGTTAACTAACAATTGAAACTATGTTTGATGTCATCAAAGTTCATTATGAGTACAAATTCACTAAAATGTGATAGTCTGCTTCTATTATGGAAAGAAAGAATATCAAATGTTATTGAAAGCATAGACTTTTAAAGACAGACTTGGGATCAAAACTGGCTTTGCCTCTAAAACTGTGACCAATAAATTCTGTAAGCCCTGATTTTCTCATTTTGAAAGAAAGTTAATAATGTGTACTTATAGGATTGTTGATTTGCACTTACAGTATTGTTGCAAAAATCAGATGAGAGGATAAACAACAAGTCTTAGCGTTGTACTTGACAGGTAGCAAAGGCTCATTAAATATTAACTTTATTTGTGTTGGTATTCTATTTATTCATAAATAAAACAGCTAAGCTCTTTTGTTAGGGAAAGGTATTTTGGGTGAGCAGAATTGAAATAGTGCTAACTGCTGAAAATGATAGTTTAACTTTGTACGTAAAACAACTTTTACATCTAGCTCATGCCATCTGCAACTTGGCACAGAAACCAGAAAAGTCAGAAAAGTGATTTTTGTGGAGTAAATGAGACATATCACTTGAATGAAAAAAAACCTATAAGATTTACATATTACACTTATTTATCTTACTGAAGTATAGTTGATTAACAGTGTTAAATTAGTTTCAGGTATAAAATGGTGATTCTATATTTTTATAGATTATACTACATTTAATTTATCATCAAATATTGGCTACAGTCTCTGTGCTGTACAGTATCTCCTTGTAGCTTATTAATAATATGCATGGTATTTTGTCCCTCTTAATTCCCTACCCCTCTATTGATCCACTGCCCTTCCCTCTCCTTCCACCCTCCAATAGCCCCTAGTTTGTTTACATCTGTGAGCCTACTTCTATTTTGTTATATTTATTAATTTGTCTTATTTATTAGGCTCCACATATAAGTGAAAGTATGCACCATTTGTCTTTCTCTGTCTGACTTATTTCACTAAGCATCATACCATCCAGGTCTATCCATGTTGTTTCAAAAGGAAGGTCTTCATTTTTTATGACTGGGTAGTATTCCATTGTGTATACATGCCATATCTTCTTTATCATCTGTTTATGGGCTCTAAGCTTTCTTTCACATCTCGGATATTGTAAATAATGCTGCTATGAACATTGTCGTTATTCAATCACTCAGTTGTGTCGGACTCTTTGCCGCCCAGTGGACTGCAGCACACCAGGTTTCCCTGTCCTTCATCTCTCCCTGAGTTTGCGAAAACTCATGTCCATTGAGTTGATGATGCCATTCAACCATCTCATCTCGTCTCCTTTTTCTCCTACCCTCAATCTTTCCCGGCATAGGGTCTTTTCCAGTGAGTCAGTTCTTCACATCAGGGGGCCAAAGTATTGGAGCTTCAACTTCAGCTTCAGTCCTTCCAATGAATATTCAAGGTTTATTTCCTTTAGGATTGACTGGTTTGATCTCCTTTCTGTCCAAGGGATTCTCAAGTGTCATCTCCAGCACCACAGTTTGAAAGTATCAATTCTTTGATGCTCAGCCTTAATTATGGTCCAAATCTCATAGCCATGGGCTTCCTCTGTGGCTCAGCTGGTAAAGAATTCACCTGCAATGTGGGAAACCTGGGTTCAATCCCTGGGTTGGGAAGATCCCCTGGAGAAGGGAAAGGCTACCCACTCCAGTATTCTGGCCTAGTGAATTCCATGGACTGTATAGTCCGTGGGGTCACAAAGAGTTGGACACAACTGAGCGACTTTCACTTTCACTCATATCCATACATGACTACTGGAAAACCAATAGTTTTGACTATAAGAACCTCTGTCAGCAAAGTGATCTCTTTGCTTTTTAGAACACTGTCTAGGTTTGTCATAGCTTTTCTTCCAAGGAGCAAGCATCTTTTAATTTCATGGCTGCAGTCACCATCTGCAGTGATTTTGGAGTCCAGGAAAATAAAGTCTGTCACTGTATCTCTTTTTTCCTGATCTGTTTGCTGTAACGTGATGAGACCAGATGTCATGATCTTAGTTTTTTTAATGTTAAGTTTTAAGCCAGGTTTTTCACTCTTCTCTTTCACCCTAATTGAGAGGCTCTTTAGTTGCTCTTCACTTTCTGCCATTAGAGTAGTATCATCTGCATATCTGAGGTTGTTGATATTTCTCCGTGCAATCTTGACTCCAGCTTGTGCTTCATCCAGCCCAGCATTTCGCATGATGTAATCTGCATAAAAGGTAAGTAAGTCGGTTCAGTCATTCAGTTGTGTCTGACTCTTTGCGACCCCATGGACTGCATAATATCTTTTTGCCTTTTCATGCTGTTAATGGGGTTCTCAAGGCAAGGATATGGAAGTGGTTTGCTATTCCCTTCTCCAGTGGACCACGTTTTGTCAGAACTCTCCACCATGACCTGTCTGCCTTGGGTGGCCCTACACAGCATGGCACACAATTTCATTGAGTTAGACAAGGCTGTGGTCCATGTGATCAGTTTGGTTAGTTTTCTGTGATTGTGGTTTTCATTCTGTCTGCCCTCTGATGAATAATAATAAGAGGCTTATGGAAGCTTCGTGATAGAAGACACTGACTGTGGAGGAAACTGGGTCTTGCTCTGATGGGTGGGGCCATGCTCAGTAAATCTTTAATCCAATTTTCTGTTGATGGGTGGGGCTGTACTCCCTCCCTGTTGTTTGGCCTGAGGCCAAACTATCAACCCACACCTCCAGCAGAGACTCCTGCAGATTCACAGGCAAGTCTGACTCAGTCTCTTGTGGGGACACTGCTCCTTTCTCCTGGTGCATGCAGGTTTTATTTGTGCCCTCCAAGAGTCTGTTTCCCCAGTCCTGTGGAAGTTCTGTAATCAAATCCCCCTAGCCTCCAAAGTCAAAGTCCCTGAGGGTTCTCAGTCCCTTTGCAGGACCCCCAGATTGGGAAGTGTGTTGTGGGTCATAGAACTTTCTTATCAGTATGAGAATTTCTTTGGTATAATTGTTCTGCAGTTTCTGGGTTGTCTGCTTGGTGACTCTATGGTGGGTAATGCTGCATGACCCAGGTCTCACTATCCTTATCCAAGAGCCTTGCTTTGGAGACTTGAGTCCACTGCCGGAGTTCTGGACAGATGACCCTGGTCTTTCCAGGAGAGAGAAGTGTCTGTGTTCCCTAAATAAGCGGAGTTTACAATATACAGACTTGATGTACTCCTTTCCCAATTTTAAACCATTGTTCCATGTCTGGTTCTAACTGTTGCTTCTTGAACTACATACAGGTTTCTTAGGAGACAGGTAAAGTGGTCTAGTATTCCTGTCTCTTTAAGAATTTTCCATCGTTTGTTGTAATTCACACAGTCAAAGGGTTTTGCATAGTCAATGAAGCAGAAGTAGATGTTTTTCTGGAATTCCTTTCCTTTTTCTATGATCCAACAGATGTTGGCAATTTGATCTCTGGTCCCTCTACCTTTTCTAAATCCAACTTATACATATGAAATTTCTCGGTTCACATATTGCTGAAGTCTAGCTTGTAGGATTTTGAGCATTACCTTGCTAGCATGTAAAATGAGCTCAATTGTATATTAGCTTGAACATTCTTTGGCATTGCCTTTCTTTGGGATTGGAATGAAAACTGACCTTTTCCAGTCCTGTGGCCACTGCTGAGTTTTCCAAATTTGCTGGCATATTGAGTGCAGCACTTTCACAGCATCATCTTTCAGGATTTGAAATAGCTCAACTGGAATTCCATCACCTGCACTAGCTTTGTTCGTAGTGATGTGTCCTAAGGCCCACTTGACTTCACATTCCAGGATCACTGGCTCTAGGTGAGTGATCACACCATCATGATTATCTGGGTCATGAAGATCTTTTTTGTATAGTTCTTCTGTATATTCTTGCCACCTCTTCTTAATATCTTCTGCTTCTGTTAGGTCCATACTGTTTCTGTTCTTTATTGTGCCTGTCTTTGCATGAAATGTTCCCTTGGTATATCTAATTTTTGTGAAGAGATCTCTAGTCTTTCCCATTCTATTTTTTTTTCCTCTATTTCCCTCCATTGATTGCTTAAAGAAGGCTTTCTTATCTCTCCTTGCTATTGTCTGGAACTATGCATTCAGTTGGGTATATCTTTCCCTTTCTCCTTTGCCTTTCACTTCTCTTCTTTTCTCAGCTATTTGCAAAGCATCCTTAGAAAACCACTTTGCCTTCTTGAGTTTCTTTTTCTTGGGGATGGTTTTGGTCACCACCTCATATACAATATTACAAATCTCCATCCATAGTTCTTCAGACATTGTACCTACCATATCTAATCCTTTGAATTTATTTGTCACCTCCACCATATAAACATAAAGGATTTGATTTAGGTCATACCTGAATGGTCTAATAGTTTTCCTTACTTTCTTCAATTTAAGCCTGAATTTTTAATAAGGAGTTCATGATCTAGCCACAGTCAGCTCCCAGTCTTGTTGTTGCTGATTATGCAGACCTTCTCCATCTTCGGTGGCAAAGAATCTGATTTTGATTGATTATAAAATGATGTCTATGTGTAGAGTTGTCTCTTGTGTTGTTTACTATGACCAGTGTGTTCTCATGCCAAAACTCTGTTAGCCTTTGGCCTGCTTCATTTTGTACGCAAAGGCCAAACTTTCCTGTTACCCCAGGTGTCTGTAACTCTGGTACCTCCAGACAATTGACTATTCAGTTCAGTTCAGTTCAGTAGCTCAGTCATGTCCGACTCTTTGCGGCCCCATGAATTGCAGCACGCCAGGCCTCCCTCTCCATTACCAACTCCCGGAGTTTACACAAACCCATGTCCATCGAGTCAGTGATGCCATCCAGCCATCTCATCCTCTGTCATCCCCTTCTCCCCCTGCCCTCAATCCCTCCCAGCATCAGAGTCTTTTCCAATGAGTCAACTCTTCGCATGAGGTGGCCAAAGTACTGAAGTTTCAGCTTTAGCATCATTCCTTCCAAAGAACACCCAGGACCTCCTTTACAATGGACTGGTTGGATCTCCTTTCAGTCCAACCAGTCTACTGGTTATAATATGCAATATAACTCTGCATATTATTCAGTGCTAAAAGGAAATGAGTTATCAACCCAAGAAAAGCTATAGAAGAAACTTAAATGTATGTTACTAAGCAATGGTAAAGCCTTTGACTGTGTGGATCACAATAAACTGTGGAAAATTCTGAAAGAGATGGGAATACCAGACCACCTGACCCGCCTCTTGAAAAACCTATATGCAGGTCAGGAAGCAACAGTTAGAACTGGACATGGAACAACAGACTGGTTCCAAATAGGAAAAGGAGTACGTCAAGGCTGTATATTGTTACCCTGCTTATTTAACTTATATGCAGAGTACATCATGAGAAATGCTGAGCTGGAAGAGGCACAAGCTGGAGTCAAGATTGCCGGGAGAAATATCAGTAACCTCAGATATGCAGATGACACCACGCTTATGGCAGAAAGTGAAGAGGAACTAAAAAGCTTCTTGATGAAAGTGAAAGAGGAGAGTGAAAAAGTTGGCTTAAAGCTCAACATTCAGAAAATGAAGATCATGGCATCCAGTCCCATCACTTCATGGGAAATAGATGGGGAAACAGTGGCTGACTTTATTTTTTGGGGCTTCAAAATCACTGCAGATGGTGACTGCAGCCATGAAATTAAAAGACGCTTACTCCTTGGAAGGAAAGTTATGACCAACCTAGATAGCATATTGAAAAGCAGAGACATTACTTTGTCAACAAAGTTCCATCTTGTCAAGGCTATGGTTTTTCCAGTGGTCATGTATGGATGTGAGAGTTGGACTGTGAAGAAAGATGAGTGCCGAAGAATTGATGCTTTTGAACTGTGGTGTTGGAGAAGACTCTTGAGAGTCTCTTGGACTGCAAGGAGATCCAACCAGTCCATTCTGAAGGAGATCAGCCCTGGGATTTTTTTGGTAGGAATGATGCTAAAGCTGAAACTCCAGTACTTCAGCCACCTCATGCAAAGCGTTGACTCATTGGAAAAGACTCTGATGCTGGGAGGGATTGGGGGCAGGAGGAGAAGGGGAACAACAGAGGATGAGATGGCTGGATGGCATCACCAACTCAATGGATATG
This sequence comes from Bubalus bubalis, assembly GCF_019923935.1. Classification (NCBI taxonomy): domain Eukaryota; kingdom Metazoa; phylum Chordata; class Mammalia; order Artiodactyla; family Bovidae; genus Bubalus; species Bubalus bubalis. The sequence goes on along the minus strand of NC_059157.1, from coordinate 87,663,055 downwards.
AGTTTGAGTAAACTCCGGGAGTTGGTGATGGACAGGGAGGCCTGGCGTGCTGCAATTCATGGGGTTGCAGAGTCAGACACGACTGAGTGACTGAACTGAACTGAACTGAAGCAAAGGTAACCAAGCTGAAAAGGCTATATACTCTCTGATTACAACTAGATGATACCATGGAAAAGGCAAAACAAGGGAGACAGTAAAAAGATCAGAAGCTGCTAGTGTTTGAGTGAAGAGGGATGACTAGGTGAAACACGAAGGATTTTTAGGGCAGTGAAATATTCTGTGTGATACCTTAATGATAGATATATGTCATTATACATTTGTCCAAACCCACGGAGTGTACAACATAAAAAGCGAAAGCCCATGTAAACTGTGGGCTTTAGGTGATTACGATGGATCAGTGTAGGTTCATCAGTTGTAACAAATGTACCACGTTGGTGTGGGATGTTGATAACGGTAGAGGGGCTATACATGTGTAGGGCAGAGGGTGAATGGAGGTTCTCTGTACCTTGTTCTCAGTTTTGCTCTGAATAATTTTCTTCTCTTTAAAAATTGTCTTCCTTAAAAACAAAAGAGGAAAAAGTTCTGGATATGAATGGATGGTTGCACAATAATTTGAATATACTTAATACATACCTAACTGTTCCCTGAAAAATTATTACAATGGTCAGTTTTAAGTTGTGTATTTTCCCACAGTTTGTTAATTGAGGAAAAAATTAATTCTGTCTGCATATACTAGTGATGTATAATTTGAAGCCCAAAATTCAAAAACCAATGCCATTTATAAAACTCCCAAAACATGAAATACTTAAGTATTAAATCTAAAAAATATATGCCCAAAATGTAGATGCTGAAAACTGTACAACACTACTGAAAAAAGTCATAAAAGACCTAAATAGAGGCAAACCATGCTCCATAAATGGAAGATTCAACATAAGATGTCTATTCTCACCTAACTGACCTACATACATATTTAATGCAATGCCAATCAAAATCCTAGCAGAATTTTGTAGGAAACTGACCCCAAGGTGTATAAAAAAAGAATAAAGGAACTAGAATAACTAAACAGCTTTGAATAAGAAAAATAAAGTTGGAGGATTTTAAGATTTATTCACTCTAAAGTTACTGATAAGACACTGTTTGCAAAGGTGTAGTAACATAGGCCAATGTAACATAATAGGTTTTCTCCTATAGGCAATAGGAAGTCATTTTAAGCGGAGAAAAGATGTTAGGAAAAGAAGTATCACCACAGAAAGTTTGTAACTGCATATAGAAGAGAGGAAAGTAGAAAGGCTTGAGACAAGGAGGCTGACTGAAGTATTTATTTATGTTAGAGGAAAACAGTCTAATGGCACTGGAAAGACAAGGGAACGTCTCTTTAAAAGTTTTGAAGAAAAAAAAAATTCAATCTTGAAAAGATAGGAGTCAAACATGAGTTTGAAATTTCAACACTGGGAGACTGGGAGAATGGTGGTAGTTTTGATCAAGATCATGATGTTGGAAATGCAAAGACTACATTAATAGAGATGAATAAGATTGGCAGTTAACATTAATTATTTTATTGTGTTTTCAATGAAATAGTACTAAACACATGGTAGTATCCCATCAGTTTTGACTGTAATCTTAAGAGATAGGTCCAGTGATGTCATCCCTGATCGACATAGGACCTAACTGACTCAGACAAAACACCAAACCATCGCCAGTGTTCACACATCTAGCAAGTGGAAGAATTAGGATTTGCTCCTCAGAACTCTGTTGCCAAAGTTCACATTCTTAACCACTATATTTGATTGTCTCCTCAAGGATTTAAAAAAATCATCTAAATCCATCTGCATAATGAATATAGAAAAAGAAATAGAAGCCCAGAGAGGTTAAGAAGCTTTCTAAAAGTCATACAGAAAGTGCCGCATCCCATCCCAGAGCCAAATCTCCTAGTTCGTTATCTCATGTGTCTTCAATGCATCACTCATGACAGCACTTTATTTTGATGGAAAACTTCTTTTTTACTGAAGTACAGTTGATTTTCAATGTTGTGTTATTTTCTGGTATACAGCAAAGTGATTCAGCCTATATATAGGCTCTCTTTTTTTTTTCAGATTCTTTTCCATTATCATTTATTACAAGGTATTGAATATAGTTCCCTTTGCTATATGGTAGGACCTTGTTGTTTATCTCTTTTATGTATAGTAGTTTATGTCTGCTAATTTCAACTCCTCGTTTATACAACCCCTCCCCTTGCCTTTTCCCTTTGGTGTAAGTTTGTTTTCTATGCTGGTGAGTCTGTTCATATTTTGTAAATAAGTTCATTTGTATCATCTTTTTAGATTTCAATTATAAGTGATGTCATATGATATTTTTCTTTCCCTGGAAAGTTTCTTTTTCCAGTGTTCACCTCTGTAGCCTACTGTTGCCAGAGTTAAAAAGAAATGCTGTTTTTATATCTATAAAATAATTCTTTAAAATATGCTCAATGTTCAATCTCCATACAAGGTAAATAACTGCATCTTACTCAATAACAGGAATTTTCTTTTTGCTTGAATCATTTGGCATTATATTATTCATCGTTTCATTTAATTTTATAGTATCTTAATTTCTTAAGGGACTGCTTAAACAGTATTGTGTAGTCTATGCTGCCATCTCGTGGTAATATTGTATTATTACACTATGACTAAGCTCATTTTCCTCTCACCCACTTTCCACTAATGCGGAGTCCCCGCTCCCATCCCTCTTGATTCTGTAACTCAGGAATAAAATGAGAGGGGAATGAAAGAGGCAGCTGGACGGAAAGAAACTCCATCCAGGCTCTGGTCGTTCGGGGAAACGCGAGACACCACCATTCCTGAGTGAGCAGGGTTTTTTGGAGGAATAACAAGTGCCACCTAGTGGCTGCTCTTGGCATAGCCATGTTATATTCTAAAATGTCAATATTTCCAATATACCAAAGAAAAATAAATAAAGCGAAAGCAAATGAAAAAAATAAGCAAAATTGTGTGCTTAATCTCTCCAGTCTTAGTTTTCTCATATATAAAAAGAGAAAGATTTGGATAAATGATCTCCAACAGCCTTTCCATATCATATTTTATAACTCTAGTTTCCCACTCAAGATATTTTGCCTGCCTGGCATCATGCAGACACAGTGGGGCATTTCTGGGGGCCTGGAATTGTTTATTGTTGTTGTCAGATGTTTTTGATTCAATATAAATAAGACTTCCACTTTCCTTGTGTTTTCTATTTGTAAGCAAAATAGCTGCGTACCCCAAGATGAATAATGATGACACAGCCATGCTATCCGAGTGTTCTCTCTGGCTTCCTGCCAAAGGAATGTAAACTAGCTGGCATTATCAGGGCGGAAGCAGAGTGGACAGGAGGCAATACATGTGAGGGAGAGCTTAAACCATTACAAAAGTCTCCACTGACCCTGTGATTAATTTTGTTCCCTGGTAGTTACCTCTTTCCAATGTCGACAGATGTGGTTTTCTATTTTTTTTTTTTTCTTAAGAAGCTTACTGGGTTTGCAAAGAAAGCACTAAAGGGATAAGGAGCAGATTCAACAACAACAGAAACAGATGTTTTGCTGTAATTGAATTGAAACCCTAAGACCTTCTGTAGGCCAACTCTTTGTAGCCTAGGCCATCGCCTCGTTTTTATTTTTATGCAAACTTAAATTCAAACTGACAGTATTTAAACTGTTTTTATTTCTCCCTTAATGTTGATGTTGATATGCAGAGTTTTTTTAGCAAAGATGATTCAATAATGAGGTCAGGTGGATTTGCGTCATTTCTACAGTGTGGAGGGGGGCACGTAGGGCACCCTGATATGACTAAGTGGGGGTGAGGAGTATATGACCTGACAGATATTTCTGAAAAACATGTGCCCCCCAGAAGCTCCACTGTTGACCTGACTGGTGGGTGAGTTCTGCTTTAGTGCTTCATTCCTTTAAGACAAAGTACTGCTTTAAGAACTCCCCTTTTAGTGGCTTCCCCAATGGCGCAGTAAAGAATCTATTTGCAATGCAGGAGACACAGGAGACTCCAGTTCAATTGCTGGGTTGGGAAGATCCCCGGAGAAGGTATTGGCAACCCACTCTAGTATTCTTGCCTGAAAAATCCCATGGACAGAGGATCCTGGCAGGCTGTAGTGCAATGAATGACAGAGTTGGGTATGACTGAATGATTAAGCACAAGCACAGTGCCTGGCTTACCCTTCACTGGCTACCAGTATTTCATTATGAACTTAAAAGTTTAATAGTCATCAAAAATAGGGGCCTCACTGGTGGTGCAGAGGTTAAGAATTCTGCCAATGAACGGGACACAGGTTTGATCCCAGGTCCAGGAAGATCACACATGCCAAGGGGCAACTAAGCCCACGCGTCTGAGCTGTGGGCCACGGAGCCTGCGCTGCGGGCCACTGAGCCTGTGCTGCATCTACCGAGTTCACGTGCTGCAACTACGGAAGCCCACATGCCCAGAGCCCGTGCCCCACAAGAGAAGCCACCACAAGGAGAAGCCCTGGTTCACTGCAACTAGAGAAAAGCCAGAGCAGCAATGAAGACCCATCGCAGCCAAAAGCAAATAAACAAACAAGTAAAATTGTACAAAAGTAGTCTCAAGATGCAGGGACCTAGACTTTTGATAAAGAGGGCATGTAAAGCACAGATAAACCTATAAATCAGAATTTCCCAGCTGAGTGCTCTGGAGGAGCACTTTTTTTTTTAGGAATATTAGGAGAAGGCAATGGCACCCCGCTCCAATACTCTTGCCTGGAAAATCCCATGGATGGAGGAGCCTGGTAGGCTGCAGTCCATGGGGTCGCAAAGAGTCGGACACGACTGAGCGACTTCACTTTCACTTTTAACTTTCACACATTGGAGAAGGACATGGCAACCCACTCCAGTGTTCTTGCCTGGAGAATCCCAGGGATGGGGGAGCCTGGTGGGCTGCCATCTATGGGGTCACACAGAGTCGGACAGGACTGAAGCGACTTAGCAGCAGCAGCAGCAGCAGGGGATCTGGTGGATTTTTTTTTTTTTTTTAAAGGAGATTTAAGGTCAACCAAGTTTGGGAAACACTGAATTCAGCAGAACTAAACAGACTTTTTACTGATGCTTTTAATGCAGCAAATATTTACTAAACACTGATTATATGCCAAAAATGGTTAGAAGTGCTTAGGATACCCCAGGGAACAAAACAGACACAGGATGCTTCCTTGTAGAGCTTACATTCTAGCAGGATTAGATGAATAATGAACAGTAAATATAATAAGTAAATTGTGTAGGACATGTTAAGTGGGGTATATGGTAGATTGGTAACAAGTTTTGGAGAAAAGGGAGCATACTGTGTTGTTTTTTTTTTTTTTTTTAAGGAGGTTAGGGTGTGCTTCATTGAATAAATGACATTTGACATTTGATTTAAATATGTTAAAGGAGTTAGATAGATTCTTGTGTATAGAGTGGGTCAGGCAAGGATGACAACCCATGCAAAGACCCTGCCGTGTGAGTGTGTTTGGTATGTTGGAGGAACAGCAAAGAGACCACCAGAGTTTGTGGAACAGACTGGGTGGGTGGAGCGGACAGTGGAGAAGCCAGAAGGCAGAAGGAGTGGGGAGTTGTAGATTACCTAGCCTTCATAAAGACTTGCAAACAGAAGAAAAGGAGCCACGGCAGAGTTTTAAAGAGAGGAGTAGCTTGATCTGACTTTTATTCTTAAAAGATCACTGGTTGCTGTGTTGAGAAGTAACTGAAACAAGGCACGGGGAGAGGCAAGGAGACAAAGCACCACTGCAAACTTTCAAGCAAAGGATAAAGATGGTTAACAGGCCAGGGCAGCCGCTGAGCAGCACCTGGGAAGTCCTTGGATCCTGGATGTGTTTTTAAGATGGATTGGACAAGGAATGTCAAAAAGGGACAGTGTTGTTATCAGCTGAGACAGAGAAGGCTGTAGGTGAGCTAGGGGGGTGAGGGATATTAACAAGCCTACTTTTGGATGTGTTGAGCTTGAGATACTTATCAGAAGTCCAAGTAAAAACATTAAGCAGGCAGTTGGTGGCTCAGATGGTAAAGAATCTGCCTACTATGCAGGAGACCTGGATTTGATCCCTGGGTCAGGAAGATCCCCTGGAGAAGGGAATGGCAACCCACTCCAGTATTCTTGCCTGGAGAATTCCATGGACAGGAGACCCTGGCAGGCTACAGACCATGGGGTCACAAAAAGTCAGACACAACTGAGCCACACATGCTTACACATCATTCTCAAAACCTTGAAACTGGCTGAGATCACAAGAGGAAAGGAAGGAAGAGTACTAAAGTACTGAGCATAGAACCACTCAAGTACTGTGAAATCTGATAGAGGAAGGGGGATCAAATAATAGAACCGAGAAGGAATAACCAAGATGTAAGAAAAAACAAGCAAGTCCAGGAAAGCAGAGGGCAGGTGAAGAAAAGATTTCAAGAAGAAGGGAGAAGTCGGGTGTGTCACTGTTTCCAACAGATCCAGTAAGATAAGCAGAGACTAGACCATTGAAATCACATCCTCCTGGTTGCTATAGGACCAGAACACTTTTGCTGACCCATGTGATGTGAACTGTGAATCCCCAGCCTAGACTTGGGGTTGGAAAATTACACCCAGTGGTCTGTATTCATCCTGCCAAATGGTTTTTACAGTGTTTAACTGAGGGGTGGGGGAGGGACCCCACCCCTCAATTTCATGAGAACATGAAAACACTATGAAATTCAAATATCAGTGAATTCAAATATCAGGGATTTCATGAGAACATGAAAACACTATGAAATTCAAATATCAGTGTCAACAAGCAAGTTTTACTGCTACACAGACACACACACACACACACACACCAAAAAAAAAAAAGTGTTTTCCACACTCACTTAGCACAGAATGTTTTTTTGACAAAACATAGCCGAGAATTGCTTTGGGAAATACTTATGTAGACAATGGTACTTAACAAAGAGAACAGGCTCAGGTAGTTGTGAGTGCTAGGGTCAAGAGCCAGGGCCCTGGATCTCATGAGATCACAAACTTTGACCATGATGACATCCTTCAGCAGCCAAAGTGACAGCCGCTTCCGAGCAGTAGCTTCCATGTCCTGGCTATTGTAAATGGTGCTGCAATGAACACTGGGGTGCTTGTGTCTTTTTAAATTATGGTTTTCTCAGGGCATATGCCCAGTATTTGTGCTGATGTCCTGCAGAGACCACCACAGCACTGTAAAGCGATTATCCTCCAATTAAAGAAAAAGAGACAGAGAGAGAGAAAATACATACACTTTGAGGGGAAAAGAACAAAAACACCAGCATCTTTTCTCACGTTTCTTCTATTGACTGGCTCTTTGCAGAAGAAGAAAGCTTACTGGCCCAGAAATACATGAAAAAAATTGCTCGAACTTCTTTAGCCACTGCTGCTGCTGCTGCTGCTAAGTCGCTTCAGTCGTGTCTGACTCTGTGAGACCCCATAGACAGCAGCCCACCAGGCTCCTCCATCCCTGGGATTCTCCAGGCAAGAACACTGGGGTGGGTTGCCATTTCCTTCTCCAATGCAGGAAAGTGAAAAGTGAAAGTGAAATCACTCAGTCATGTCTGACTCTCAGCCACCCCATGGACTGCAGCCTACCAGGCTCCTCCGTCCATGGGATTTTCCAGGCGAGAGTACTGGAGCGGGTTGCCGTTGCCTTCTCCCTTTAGCCACTAGAGAAATTAAAATTAAACCTAAAAGATTGATTGGGTAACATTTAGAAACCTGATTATATTAAAGTCAAAAAAGATTTTAAAAAACGAGAGCTCTCATGCACTGTTAGTGAGGCTGTAAATTGGTGCAACCATTGTGAGCATTATGGTAGTCTCCTATAAATTTGAAGATGTGGAAATTGTTCATCCTAGAGGCTTTACTCCTAGGTATTTATCCTAAAAAAACTGGTACATATGAACACAAGAAAATATTGACCAAAATTCACTGAAGAATTGCTTATAATAGATTATTTATAGGAAAATAAGAAATAATGCCCATCAGCAAAAGAATAAATAAATAAAATGTTAATTATCCACACATTGAAGTATTAATTGGCACTTGAAAATGAATTGACTAGGACTGCATTATCGACATAATAAATCTAAGCATAATGTGGAGAGAAAAAAGTATGTTGCAGATGTAAAGGCATAATTTAACACCATTTTTATAATGTTTTCTGAAATGTGAAAAAAAATTGTAGATTATTTATGAATATATATAAAAGCATAACTGTATACAGTGATAAACACTAAATAGGGGATGAAGGGAAAGGTAAAGACTTATTACTTTATTCTGTATATTTGTAATATTTATAATATTTTATATTAAACACATATTTTAAAGAGGAAATACTTGCCCCAAAAAACATAGGAGGTGTTAATACATGGGCTAAGAGAAGAGGAAACCCAAGTCAAAATAAGCAGAATCAAGCAATAACACAAGATATGCAGTGTCAAGGAGACAAATTAATTTGAGGAAATTTAACAATTTCCTTCACACTGTATTCCTGGGAAGAAAACAGCGTTCTTCTTCAGTCCTAGTAAACAGTCGGCTGTCACTGACTTGCTCACCTTTTATTTCCAGTTGAAGAAACTGAATTTCACCATCATACCCATGCATTGGCATTTTGCGTTATAGAGGGACTATTTCTACTCAGTATGTGCAAAGTATCTTTCACCTCCTATGTGGCCATAATTTAACATAATTCCTTACCCCCTGCCCAAGGCTAATTTCTCGTCTTATTTAATCTGGCTGCTCACCATATTAAACCTTAAATTGAACCACTTGATTGATATCAATGGAATAAACCATCATCTTGAAATATGATTATTTATTTGACAAAATAATCATTGAATTTTTTTTGTACTCTGGCAATCTGTACACATTTGGAGAGGGAAATATTCCTTTCTGGATTAAACTAATCATCTTTGTTCTCATTAAGCATATTATTTTGCTGAGTCGCTAAATATATTCAAATGATATTGTGTTGGATTAAGGGGACTTAAAGCCTAACCTCACTTCTTTGTCTGCGTAAGACTGCCACTGTGAGTTTATTGAGTCCAGGATCAAGCATCCCACTAAGAACCTTCCCTGCAAAGAGGGACTAGAGGATGGGAACTGAGAAGGAAAAAATCTGCTTTGTTTCTCTTGAATGGCTGATGATCCAGACAGATGTTTGCCTCTAAATGATGTCAATCCACTTAACCTACTAAAACAAAGGACACAGCCCTGAAAGCAATGTCTCTCTTTCTTCCTTGATACCTTTTTACCTGGGACCCTAATTACTTTTAAAAGGACACGTGAAGAAGCAGTATTGATAACAGCATTGGTTGTATCCGTCCACATTTCTTTCTTTTGGAAGAGATGATCCTGGCTTCCCAGTTGGTCTTCTTCACCTGCATCTGGATCACACTGATGCCAAATGCTTCTGCTGTTGCTGAAATCAAGACACCCCACCCACGCTGCTCCTCTTCAGTGGAACAGACTTGGTAAGACAGCCATACTATAGTCCCAATTTCTCTCACCAGCTGCCTCAGACCTATGGGCAATATATTTTTAATGGTAGCACACATTTGTAGCAGTGATTGTCCCTAGAGAGAGTGAGCACTCGTCAAAATAAATCACTTCTGGTTATCATAGAAAGAACAGAATCTGGGGTCCATGCTGGCATTTACGTGCTTAATTTTATTCAAAGTAGTTAAAGGGCTCTTGTATGAGTCTTCTCTCAGGGATTGTATTTCTCCAATGAGCAATGCATTTATTATTAATAATGACATGAGTTTAATGTTCCATCAAAAATTTTGGAGTGGAAATTAGTCTAAGTACCGATTTCTGATGTCAAGTACTTGCAGAGTGTATATAGCTCTGTATATTGATGAGACAGTACTGAAAGGCATCAAACCCATTCGTTGTTTTTCAAGATTCATTTTCCATTTGGAAAATCGTCTTTGAAATATCATCCTGAATGTCAATACATTGTCATTATTATCCTATCATCAATAATCAGGGTATATTTGGACCTACTAGTGACGGGGCATAGCTCTCTACTAGAATGACCAGTTCATCTGATTTGCCTGGGGCTCCATGGTCTTTCAGAGAAGGAAATGGCAACCCACTCCAGTACTCTTGCCTGGAAAATCCCATGGATGGAGGAGCCTGGTGGTCTGCAGTCCATGGGGTCACTCAGAGTCGTGACTGAGCCACTTCACTTTCACTTTTCACTTTCATGAATTGGAAAAGGAAATAGCAACCCACTCCATTGTTCTTGCCTGGAGAATCCAGGGGACGGGGGAGCCTGGTGGGCTGCCGTCTATGGGGTCGCACAGAGTCGGACAGGACTGAAGCGACTTAGCGGCCATGGTCTTGAGCGCTAGAAGTCCTAGAGACCCCCTCAGTCTCAGACAAACTAGAACAACTAGTCACCGTAGTACACAGGCAATGCCTCCCTAGTGACTCAGTGGTAAAGAATCTTCCTGCAATGCAGGAGACTCAGGAGATAAGAGTTCAATCCATGGGTCAGGAGGATCCCCTGCAGAAAGAAATGGCAAACCACGCCCATATTCTTGCCTGGGAAATCCCATGGACAGAGGAGCCTGGGGGCTGCAGTCCATGGAGTTGCAAAGAATCCGACACAAGTGAGCAACTGAGCATGCATGCAAAGCCTCAGTGCAATGCCTAGTACTACCCAGGTAACTTTAATAACCATTGAATAACCTCCTGTCCTAGGGAAAGTCTTTCCTTTTCGCCAAGTGCAAGATTCCCAAAAAGACCCAGTAGGAGAAATTGAGGAATGAAAGTGAGTGAGATCACCCAGCCAACCTTGGTGACATATGTTTCAGCCAGACTGCCCTCACATTTTGAATATTTATGAAGCGCTCACTATAAGATCAGGAAAGAGAACATAAAAATTTAATAAATCCTTCTGAAGCCTCAGGTTTAATGACCAAAAACAAAAGCACTGTGGCGGAATGGGGAGAAGCAGTCGCTCAAGTCCTGATTCCTGCTCTGCTCTTAGAAATCAAAAACCATCCCCCATACTTCCCTTCCAGACTTGGCTTCCACATTCAGATCCACGATGTTATGAAGTCTTGTTCCGTTTAAATACTTCCTGTCTTCCCTGAGGCAATTAGGCAAGCAATATTTAGGAAATGTGAGGCTATCCAACCAGGCTGTGTGTTTTTTTCAGGCTGCTTATAACATCTAGTATGTTTTAGTAGTATATTGTATCTACTTTTGAAACAAATGGAGATTGCTTAAAATAGCATCTGTGACTTAAACAGTAGGGGGTTTGCCCAGTTTGCTTGGTGGATGAGTAGGTAAGCAGGGAGATAGTCATAGGGACTCACCAGCCCACTATTGGTGGGAAAACTGCTGGAGAAAAATCTGCCCTGTGTATTTTGTAAGTGTCATTTAATGGACAAGAAGAAAACATCTTTCTTTGCGGTGGTGTGAGAATTTCTCTCTTATGTGAAGTGTCTCATTTTTAGACTCCAGTTAAATGAAGAGGGAACCCTGAGCTTTCTACTCTATGGGGCCAAGAATGCTTGTTTTCACTTCTCTATATCCTAAGTGATAAGCCACAATATGATTCATTAAAATTTATACCTACCTCTTTTGTTCTTCAAAGAAAAATCCTCTAGGACTCTAGGGATGGCGTAAAATATACACCCTGGTTCAGAAGCAGCCACTTAAGATGAAAGCCATGCATTTCCCCAGTGAACAGAGTAATGCAGCCAGCCAGCTTCTGAGCTGTCACTCAGCACCCTCTCAGGCAGATTTTAAGGCATTTTGACAAAAATACAGAAATTACTATGTAAGATAGTTTATAGAGTAAGGAACCCAGGATAATTTAGACCTTAGTATATGAATAAACGCTGTGAGGTTCTTTACCCCACACATGATCTGACTATCAATAATTAAATAAGTAATGAATTAATAATCCACTCTGTCATAAGTTCAGTTCAGTTCATTTCAGTCACTAAGTCATGTCCAACTCTGCAACCCCATGGACTGCAGCACACCAGCCTTCCCTGTCCATCACCAATTCCCGGAGCTTGCTCAAACTCATGTCCATCGAGTCAGTAATGCCAACTCATAATGCAAGAGAACTAATAGAATGAACGTGGAAAGAAGACTTGATCTTTCTTTGAAAACTAGGAAGTATATTTGTATAAATTAGGTCACATTTATGTACATTATTTTGAGCCAGTTTTCTTACAGGCAGGCCGTTTATCCTTAAATAGGCTATTAACTCTTTACATTCAGAATATAATTTTGCTTTTTGCCCAAAGACTCCCTTTTTTAGCCAAATACTTTAAAAATCTTTCATCCAAAGATTCATCCCTTTATTTCTTAAAAACAGAGTAGGGGAGAGGAGGAGTTGGTGAATAAATTAGGTATGGCAGGGGAAAATGTTCTTGTTTGGCCTAGAGGAGAGATCTGGCTCCCCAGTGATGCAAACAAGATTAGGCATCCAGACTTACTGAATATTTATTCATCCTTTCAGCAATTGTATTGAGTGCCTTCTGTAATGACAAATATTGGGTTGGGAGTTAAGAAGAATATACTGTCTCAGCCTTAAGAGTAATCAGCAGAGTGCTCAGTTTCTGTATAAATCAGCTTGCAAGAGCCAGTTGTGAAATTTTAAGGCTGCTAAAAATAAACTTATTAAAAATTAACTTATATAGACATACAATTAAATAAATTATTTTTAATGAAAGTAATAAATACTTAAAGTTCACCATTTCCTAACTACTTTACTACATGTTACTATCATGTATACTATCATGTATACCACTATTTATATCTATTTATGTCTGGAAGAAATACTACACTAAACTGTAACATATTATGCTGTGTTATTGTTGTTCAGTCACTCAGTCATGTCCAACTCTTTGCAATCCCATGGACTGCAGCACGCCAGGCTTCCCTGTCCTTCACTATCTCCTGGAGTTTGCTCAAAATTCATGTCCACTGAGTCAATGATTGCATCTAACCATCTCATCCTCTGTTATCCCCCTTCTCCTCCTGCACTCAATGTAGTATAGTACATACTACATGGTATAGTGTAACTGTGTATGGTATACTAGTACTATATATACTATATACTAGTATATAGTATCGGAGAAGGCGATGGCACCCCACTCCAGTACTCTTGCCTGGAAAATCCCGTGGATGGAGGAGCCTGGTGGGCTGCAGTCCATGGGGTCGCTAAGAGTCGGACATGACTGAGCGACTTCACTTTCACTTTTCACTTTCATGCATTGGAGAAGGAAATGGCAACCCACTCCAGTGTTCTTGCCTGGAGAATCCCAGGGACGGGGGAGCCTGGTGGGCTGCCGTCTATGGGGTCGCACAGAGTAAGACACGACTGAAGCAACTTAGCAGCAGCAGCAGCAGCAGTATATAGTATAGTGTGGTATATACTATGTAGTGTGCAATTATATAGTATAATATACTACTGTATAGGTAGTATTGTGTATTATGCTAATATAGAATACTATTTTATCATATAAACTGTAGTATACTACCATACACAAACTTATATTACATTGTACTGTATTGTACTATACTATACTATGGGCTACACACTTCTCTGTCATATCCATAGCTTGAAATCAGCTATGATGACAGTATGGAAATCAGCAAACACTACAAACAGGGCTTTTTTTCCTGGAGTCTCTTGTTAAACGTTTACTAGCACATCAAGAACCTAATGTAGAAGCCAGGAGTGTCCTGCTGCTGCTGCTGCTGCTGCTAATTCACTTCAGTCGTGTCCGACTCTGTGCGACCCCACAGATGGCAGCCCACCAGGCTCCCCTGTCCCTGGGATTCTCCAGGCAAGAACACTGGAGTGGGTTGCCATTTCCTTCTCCAATGCATGAAAGTGAAAAGTGAAAGTGAAGTCACTCAGTCGTGTCCGACTCTTAGCGACCCCATGGACTGCAGCCTACCAGGCTCCTCCGCCCATGGGATTTTCCAGGCAAGAGGACTGGAGTGTCCTAGAGATTGCCAATTCAAACTGCTTGGAAGTAAGATAGAAGTGACTGGCAGAGACTGAGGCAATTATAGGCTCAATGTTCCTCTGGGGGCAGAGGCTGGTCAGGTTAAGACTTTTCTTCTTGGAAGAGAACTTCAGCCTGGTGTCACTAGATTTCCTGATTTTTCAAAAGAAGAATTCAGATTTTCATGCAAAATTTTCCAATTTAATACAAAAGTTTTCTTTCAGTAATGACTAAAACAGAATCATTTTTTCTAGGAAAGGGAAGAAGGCAGAAGACAAAGGGGCTTCAAATGATTCTTAGATGGAATCAGACCAGAAAGTTCTGAGCTAAATCTGGTTCTCTGTCATAAATTAACCTCCCTTATTAAGCACATTTGCTTCTCTTGCCTTTGTCTGTTCTATTTGTCTTCATTTTATTAACCTTTCTACTTGTATGCTTTTTTTTCCAAGTCAGGGGTCTTCAGATAGGACACTTATGCTCCTAGACTATAATGTTTCCCTAAGGGTGCATGTAAGCTCTCAGAGGCACATGTGAGCATGAAAAGTTTTAAAATAATTATTTCTGGATCTCTGACTTCCTCTGACCTCTTTCCTAAAATGGATCCTCCTGAAAATTTGCCTGCAGTCTTCTCTGTAGCCTCTCTCTAATGATTGCTCTGTCCCATTTGGCAAAATAAAAGCACACACACCTCTTCCTTTGTCTGAATCTTAACTATGTGTGTTACACGAGTGGATAAAACCTGCCTGGGTACAAAGAATCCATTACAGATGTTGTTGTTAAGGTAGCTGATGACTTTAGTTTAAATAACACATCCTTTTCCAAACTGGGTGTTTTCCTTTTTTTCTGTTTTTCTTTTTCTTTCTTTCCTTTTTTTTTTTTTTTTTTTTTGCTTTCAACAATATTGAAGAAAGAACCCACTTAATTTGTCAGGTTATAAATCATTAGAAAAAATTCTTGATGATATACCACAATGTGAATTTTGAAAAATAAGTAAGAAGGAATTGTTTAAGTTATAGTCCTTAAACAAAATTTCTTCCAATTCCATGTCCATGAACAAAGTTTTTCTGTATTTTCATCTATAGAAGTGAAAAATAGGATCAAGGAAATGTAAATCAATACCATGAGATATCACCTCACATCTATTACAGGGGCTTTATCAAAAGACACAAGAAATAACAAGTGCAATGAGTAATATCCATACACAGATACACAAAATAGGGAAAATGTACCATCACCTTATTAAGAAATACTTCTCCAATAAAATATAATCATAATTTTAATAATTATTTATGAACATTTATATGAGTTATGTTTTGCCCCATTTTTAATAGTCATAAAGGCTACAAAAGAATTTATTTCAATGTGTATACATGTCTTCTCGGAAAGAAGTATGATAGGTGATAAAATTCAATGAAGAAAATAAAATGGAAATGCAAGTTTCAAGAAAACAAGAAATGCGACAAAACTTTTGGTTTTTAAAGAGGAGCTTATTCATGTATTTTAAAATGCGTATTTTGAGTATTTCAGGTTCATTGGATACATTTAAAGGAGGAATATAAGTTTTATTTTAAATTATCAATATTTAATTTTAAATGTTATGATGAAAAAATTGAAGATGACTACTTAAATATGTGTGAGGTTTTCAAAATTATTTCAGAGGGTGTCTAAGCCACATAAATCTTTCTGAAAAATTGATGGCGTATAAAGTCAAAAGTAAGTGAAATCAGGACCTCTCACGGCACAGAAATAGAGACCTCAGGTAAGAGGAGGCATGCGTGCACGCAGATACTGCCAGGGGTGCCTTTCACACACGCATGCTCAGGCATTCAGCCATGTCCAACTCTGCGACCCCATGGGCTGGAGCCTGCCAGGCTCCTCTGTCCGTGGGATTTCCCAGTCAGGAATATTGGAGTGGGTTGCCATTTCCTACTCCAGGGGATCTTCCCGACCCAGGGATCGAACCCTGTCTCCTGCTTGGCAAGCAGATTTGTAACCACTGTGCCACCTGGGAAGCCTCTTGCCTTTTGTAGCAGGCTGCATGTTCATTGTTCTGGGGATTCTTTATTTATTTATTTATTTTTTGAGGATTAGGATTCTGGAAATTTATTAGGATTTTTTTTGTCCATTAGGGAAGCTACATGCAAAAGATAACAACATACAGAATATCTTTAAATAACACAACTCCCAGACAGGGACAGGGTGATATTTGGGGGAAGGGCATTCTGTCTTTGCTTCTCTATGTTCTATTTTTAATTTTTAAATTTTTTTTGTTCCTCTGGATGGAATTTCTGAGATGGGTATTCTGGGGATTCTTAATTAAGATTCATCCCTTCCGATCTCTGGAGGGCTATGTTTTTGAAAAGAGTACTAGAGATTGCCGTTGTGCTATATAACTAAAGAAGTTCACAAATTTCCATGAATTTCCACCGAAGGTAACATTCCAATTTTTCTTAAAATAATAACCAGCTAGCTTTTATAAAACGTCTATTATTTTCCAGACCGGTAGTTCTCCTGAGAAATTGTTATAAATGCAAATTCTCATACCCTAAAACTATGGAATCAGAAACTCTGGGCATGGAGCCCAGCAAACCTGGTAACTGAGATTCATGCCAAAGAATATAGTACTTACAAAACATGTGGTAGGGGGCCTGGAACACAATAGGCATTTAATAAAAACTAGCTGCTATTACTTTTTCAATCAAAGGATCATTCTAGCTCCTTGAAAGAGGTTTTCTAGTTAAGAGATCCTTGGAAGAAATAGTTCTCTGTGTCAATTATTCATAGGATAAAATGACTTGTGTTTAAAATCAAACTCATTTGTCTTCTACACAAAATCAGATTTGTTCTTCCAACTTCCCTATTTCTATTAATGGCAAAAATGCATACATAAATCTCTGAGGGTTTCAGTCAGAAACTTCTGTACTGAAAGATCATATGGGTGCTCTCCGGTGCCCATAAACCTGGACATATTTCTTAAACCAGCTGCTTCAGGATGTGAAATTCTCACCATCAAAGTATTGAGTTAAGAAATTGTGTCCACAAGTATTATGTTAAAAATTGATGTGTATTCCTGAAGAAGATATGTATCAATGCAAAAGCCAATCAAGAAAGAGCAAGTAGAACTTGCCTAGTAGAGCCCTCAGCGTCTTGTGTTATTGCTGCTGCAGACAATGACAGTGATGGTGATGGGGATGTTCTTTTTAAAAAAATAATTTCATTTATTTATTTATGGCTGTGCTGGGTCTTCATTGCTATGCGGGCTCTCTCTAATTGCAGCGAGCCGGGTTACTCTCCAACTGCAAGCTTCTCATTTTGGTGGCTTCTCTTGTTGCAGTTGCCACTCTCCAGGCACAATAGTTGTGCATAGGCTTCGTTGCCCCACGGCATGTGGGATCTTCCCGGACCAGGGATGGAACCTGTGTCTCATGCATTGGCAGGTGGACTCTTGACCACTGAGACACCAGGGGAGCCCAGGAATGTTCTTCTGGAAGAGGGACTGAGCAAGGTCTCGGGCACCTGGGACAAGAAGTTGGCTGCACGTCACTTACAGAGTTAGAACATGTCTGGGAAGTACGTGTCACAGGAAATGAGTCAGGGAGACCCAGAAACTTGCCTGAGTTCAGAGCCCAGGGAGCCACGGGCTTCGCTCCCAGGTCAGGTCTCCACGCACACCGGAAAGGCCACCCACTTTGCCTTGGCCCTAGGAAGTGCGCCTGCTTCACCACTGGACCAGTCTTAGGTCCAGTCAACTGTCAGATCACCCATTTTCCCCTGGGATTCCTCTCCATGCCCATAGCCCTCCCTCAGTTCCAGAATCTACTACAGGGATTCTTCCTTGAATCCCAAGCAGCACCTATACTTTTTGCACATTTTGTAAAACACTGTTTTCATCAGTTTACAATTTTCAGGTCTTTTGTTTTGCTTTTTCTTAACATTATCTTAGTGCAAGAGGTAGTTTAACTTCTGTGACTCCAAGAATCACTCAGGTACCACGTTGAATGCAGATTCCTAGGCCCTGTGTTCTCTGGTTCTGGTTTAGTTGATCTGGGTTGGGGTGCATGGGTCTGAATGTTGATCATCTCCACCCACGTGCTAGTGACCAGGTTTCCCTACTAAAAACCACATTGTCAGGACCACATCCACACTCAAGTGTGTCATTGAAGGTACTTTACCTTACCTGTCCCAGAGTAAATGTTGGTTGATCTTTGTCTGTATGTAATATGAACTGAGAAAATGAGCTTTATGTGTATACTTTGGACCATAGCATGTTGAGCACAGAAAGCTAAACTAAATGAAAATATCCAGAAGCACATGTATCTCAAAAGCATTTTTCTCCCTTGGAGGTACAGCAAACAAGAAACTAAAATGAGGAAGGAAGACAGTACCAAAGTGTGGCCCCTGAAATATAAGCAAATCCTCCACATAGAGGACCATGATTTTGCAATGAGACCTGGATTTGGAGGTGAGCACTATCTTTACAAAACTCCTGTGTTATAATCCATTGCATTGTCAAAACTGGGTTGAAAATTTGAAGCCATAAGACCATAACACAATACCATCAGTTAAAGAAAAAGAAACACAAACCTTTTACAATGATCTTCTCTTGAATAAGAGCAATTGATAATTTATGCAGTTTAAATTAACCAAAATGACCCATTGTTTACTATACACATTATCATAAAAAGTGTGTTCAATAAATAATATGCCTTCAAAAATAGTGAATGCATATATCTTGCCCATACACCAACATATTGTTTTAATTAAAATCTATTGAGTTATATTATGGTATTCGTAAAATCTTGTGAAACATGCTTATGAGCTGGAATGCCTGACTTTTGTTGAAGAACTAGTCAGCCAAATGCCATGACTCCCTGTGAACCACCTCTGCTGAGGGTTTTTCTTTTAATTGCACCTAGCAATAAAAATTGATTGAAATGTTGGAGTGCCAGGCACTGTGCTAAGCCCTTTAATGCGCTGTCTCATTCCACGCTTGCAGTGACCCTATGAAGTAGGTGTTACGACCCTAATATTACAATGCGGAAGTTAGGGCTTAGAGAAATTAAGGAATGTTCTCAAGGCCATGAAAAAAGTAATGTGGTAGAACCAAGATGCAATGACTGGTAAGGAGAACAGAAGAAACCACAGTAGGAGGATGTAGTACTTGGAAAAAAGCCTTTCCTCCTGTCAGATTGCTTCGTGTGCACAGAGTTGCATCCCTGGGGGTACCAACCTTTTCAGAGATACACGGGCTGTGGTAAAATCACCCACTTAAGCTGTACTCTCCACCTTAGTGCTAAATGCATCCTGACTCTCCCGCTCCTGACCTAAGGTCTCCCACACCCACAATTTCCTGAACTGACAACTTTTCGTGCTAGAGAAGTGGAGGTAAGAGAAGTAGAATAGGTACCACTTTTTGATAATTAATGCTTCAAGTACTTGGCGTGGGTGGGAAGACCTCGAGACTCATCATACTGTCGTCATGACAAAGGGAAGCACCACACACAGGTAGGTACCACAGAAAACTAATGTGTTAACTGGTAAAATTTTAAAGTACATCAGGTAACTCTTAAGTTAAGGATTGTTTGGTTTTTGTTCTTTAATTTTCTGGAATCCACTGGGTTGCAATTCTAAGGGTCTGGTTTTGATTTTATTAGGGTGTGTGTGTGCTTAATTGCTCAGTCGTGTCCAACTCTTTGCAACCCCATGGACTGTGGCCTGCCAGGCTCCTCTGTCCATCCAGGGAAGAATACTCAAGTGGGTTGACATGCCTTCCTCCAGGGGATCTTCTCAACCCAGGGATCAAACCCAGGTCTCCCACATTGTAGGCAGATTCTTCACTGTCTGAGCCACCAGGGAAGCCCTTTATTAGGTTGATGATGCAAGTTTCAGCAGGCATCAGAGTCCCCTGGGGGCTCCTTAGCACCCAGATCACTGGGCCTCACCCACAGAGGTTTTGATTCAGTAGATTTAAGTGGGGTCACCAATTCTCATGTCTTATACCTTTCTTGGTGATGTTGATTTTGCTGGTCTGAGAATCACATTTGATAACTACTGAATTAGATTATTAGCATCAGATTAATTTGCAGTGAGTATAATATTTTGCTTTTCAGGAGCATTTCTCACATTTATTGAACCTAATTTAAGATTTTTAGAAGCCTCAAAATCAGTCAGATTCAAAGATGTATGCTTTTTTTTTTTACTACCTATAGATCTATTTTTTAAATTCCTTTTTTTTTTTTTTACATCACTACTCAGATGTGTCATCCTTACCACAATTCACCTGAAGATGTACTCTTAACTGCCATTCCCAATAGACAGTTTATTTCCCCCAACACAATTTGCCCAAAGTTTGGATAATATACTCTGCAACTGTTAGGCAGGTATTCTGGACCTTGGTCTCGACGATTCTAAAGAGTCTCTATTGTGTATATGTACCACAGCTTTCTTATCCATTCATCTGCTGATGGACATCTAGGTTGCTTCCATGTCCTGGCTATTATAAACAGTGCTGTGATGAACAGTGGGGTACACGTGTCTCTTTCCCTTCTGGTTTCCTCAGTGTGTATGCCCAGCAGTGGGATTGCTGGGTCATAAGGCAGTTCTATTTCCAGTTTTTCAAGGAATCTCCACACTGTTCTCCATAGTGGGTACGGGGAGGGAGGAGGGAGGAGGGCTCAGGATGGAGAACACGTGTATACCTGTGGTGGATTCATGTTGATATATGGCAAAACCAATACAATATTGTAAATTTAAAAAATAAAATAAAATTTAAAAAAAACTGAAGAGTCTCTAAAATCTTTCGCCTCCCACAATTTAGCTAGGGAACTTTTGTTTGAATTTAAACTTGACTGGCTGTGGGTACCTGGAGCCATTAGAGGGCTCCAGATGCACAGGAATAGCTTGGAACTGGCCTCCCTGGAGTAGTGATTAGCAGCCCAAAATGATGTATTCCCTTCTATACGAATTCAAAAAGCTGCCCTAATTCCTGTTAGGTTAGGTTCGTCAATTTAATGAATTCCTATCCTAGAGGAAAGGGTTTTATGGGTTTATTTTAGACCACTGAAAGCCAGAGAGATTAAGAGAAAAATTGCTGCCCTTGAATTTGGACCTTGAAACAAGCACTCTACACTTTGTAACTCAAAGTGTTCCAAGGACCAGCTACAGAGTCGCTTGGGAATTAGTTAGAAATGCAGAAGATCAGGCCCCACCCTAGGCTTTCTGAATAAAAATCTGCATTTTAACAAGATCCCTAGGTGATTCGACTACACTTTACAATTTGAGAAGCACCGTCATAAATTACCAAGAGCCGACCCAAAGCTTTTATCTTAAAACGTTTATGCCTTCTTTCTCCCTCCTCTGTATCACCCCCACCTGCCAGAAAAACATAATATTGATCTTAAATTTCCACTTCTCTTGATCTGTTAGGGATACATGTTAAGAATTTTTAAAACAATTTTTTTTCCTGAGGCTACTTTCTGGGGGTCATTAAAAATGCAATGGAAATGTACTACTTAGTGGCAGGTGGCAAATCATCCCACGATTAAGAAATTTTTCTGACAGTCATGGACTGGGGCTAAATGGTATCCAAGTGGCTTGTGTATTCAGTCAGTTCAGGCAGAAAAAATCCATAAATTCAGTCAGAAGTGTCAGTCTGGTAGCTCTGAGAAATATAGTCCTTAACCTTCTCTTGTCTTGGTCAGAACAGCTTTTTATACCGGTGACCCATTCTCTGTTCTCTCAAGCCTGCTTTCCTGGGAAACTCAAGCTGCAGAATATAAAAGACAGGCTTAAATTTATCTTCTCTTTCTTTATACTTGTCCATAACACAACACACACACATTCTTCTTTCCTCTTGCGCTAAACGTAACTTCAGCACTTCTCTTCCCTTAATGTTTTCCTAATTAGCTTTAACATTAAAACCAGCTGCTACTGCAGTGTTTTTTACTTTTATAAAGCATTAGAAGATTAATTGACTCATTATGTGGAAACAGGAGGATATAAATTTAAAGGGAGCCTTTTGTTTAACTTGGGTTATAAATTGCAGCTCATTTTCTTTATTTATGCTTTCCCTACCCTTTACATCTCCCATAACTAAGGGCTTTTTTTGTTTTAGTTGTATAGATGATGATTTCTTTGTTTCTTTAAAGTGAAATCAATTCAGCATCTAGATACTGGCTGCTGAGTTAAAACAAAAGCTGAAGTTGTAAAAGCCGCTTGTGTAGACTTTGCTTGTCAAACAGGAGGACCAGATTGGGAGCCAGGGGGAACTGGCTGTATTCCTGCATTAACCAGCTCTAGCTTTCAGGCAAGGTCTTCAACCTTGCTGAGCATGAGTTCCCTCATATGTCAAATGGAGCTAAATTGGTTCTACCTGGCTAACTAAAAAAGTGGCTGTAATGATAACATGATATAATATATCACGTATTTTAAATGTACTCCACAAATAAGACGAATAACTTTTATTTAGATCCCCTTATCCCAGCATGCGTAAAAGTAAGATTGATGATTTTTATATGTATAATATAGTATAGTATAATATACACGGCAGTATAAATGTCTGTGCTACCAACTAGTTAGTAATCCTGGGAAATCAACACCTAATTGTAATACCTAATAGTTATTTAATCTTTACTATATTCCAAATGCTTTATATGAGAATTAATAAGAGCATTTATGAAACTGGTATTATTCATGTTCTGCGTATCACACATTACTATATACTGAATAAGTTGGTTAACACATTTAATGTTAGGTTAGGCTAAGGACTTGATATGCATTTTTTTATTTTAGTTTCACAGCAACCCCATTAGGCACAGACCATGTATGTTGTATGTATGTCCCCTATTTTACAGATGAGCAAAAACTGAGGCTTAGAGGAGTTAAGGATTACAGAAGGTTAAACTCAGGTTTATATGGTTACAAATTTCATAGTTTTCAATCTTTTTGCTTTATTACCACCTTCTCTCTGAGACTCAGCTCCTATTTCGCAAAAAAGAATGATCTTTGGAGCTTTTAAGAAGCTCCCAAATTCTATGATTTTGCATCTTGCTTTTACTCACCCTCACCCTCCACTCTGTCCTCAGAATGTCAGAACAGAGTTTACAGTCCTGGGCCCAGGAGAAGATGCACTTGGGCATCAAATGCAAAGGAGACAAAAATGAGGTCAGATAGCATCTGAGGACAAACACTTTCCTTTGAGATGAAAGAGCTCATCCTGACAAAAATAGAATAAATGGGAGAGAGGAAAGAAGAAATCTAAGACGCATTTAGGAACCCATTCCTAATGGACAAGCCATGTTATTACCGCCCTGTCAGTCCAGCTTCCAGACAACCCTGAGGGCCCAGTGCTTGTCCAGCGGTGGCACGAATGTCCTTGTATGGTGGTGTTAGAAGACTGCCCTGGCTTGCAGAGATACTCATCAGTAACTGGGTCCTACTCAGAAGTCATAAACATCCTGAATCCAAGTTGTGCTCACACTTTGTCATAAAATAAACACTGTATGAGAAGCACTGGATCATTCTTTAGTGAAGAATGGACTGATTGTTTCAATATTTGAATGTAAGACTGGGAATTGTGGTCTGTAGTCTGAGGAATAGATTCACATTTTTGCTGAATTCAGTTCAGTTCAGTTGCTCAGTCGTGTCCGACTCTTTACAACCCCATGGACTGCAGCACACCAGGCTTCCCTGTCCATCACCAACTCCCAGAGCTTGCTCAAACTCATATCCATCAAGTAGGTGATACCATCCAACTATGTCATCCTCTGTAAATCTGCTGAATTACAGTAACAATAACATATATTCTATGCTATTTATTGAGTATCTACTAAGTTTATCAACTGTATTATTTCTAGTCTTTATATAAGTCTCCTTGGTGAGACTACTAATGGATCTGATAGTTGAGGACCCTAAGCTTAGAGATTTTACTGACCCTTGTTCTCATGTGAGTCATGGAGCTGGATTCCAGCTCTGGTTGGGACTCTAATGCCAAAATTTTCTCCAGGATGTTCTGTTCCCTCTCCAAGGCCTCTCCCATCTCTTCAGTCCTTTGGAGTATTGGAGTTAGTGGGGGGAATTACTCATTCTGAAAGGCCAAACAGGGCCAGGGATGAGATCTTTGCATGAAATGTATATTTTGATAGCTCTACCTGTTAAAGAGGGCTTCCCCAGTGACTCAGTGGTAAGGAATTCATCTGCAATGCAGGAGATGTGGGTTCGATCCCTGGGTTGGGAAGATCCCCTGAAGGAAGACATGGCAACCCACTCCAGTATTCTTGCCTGCAGAATTCCATGGACAGACGAGCCTGGAGGGCTACAGTCCACAAGGGTGCAAAGAGTTGGACACGACTGAAGTGACTACTCACAGACACGCCAATTAAAGAAAAAAGGCAAAGCAAAATAAAAGCATCAGAGCTAAACCTGATAAAGGAATAATACTGAGCTGTTCCCAAGTTAATGCTTAATCATAATTATCACTAAACAATATTTTAATAGGATTGTCATTATTAATACTATTGGAAGTGATTGGTCCAATATGGCAGGAAGTAGTTAGCAGTTCAGATGCAAGTAAGGTATTCCTACAGCCTGAAGCAGAAATATATTCTAGTGAGAGGCCCAGTGCCTGGCTAGTTGAAATCCTTGTAAGTTAGGAATGATATCGAGGGTTTAGATTCATAAAAGAGGGAATCAGTGTAGATAAAATGAAGTAATGTCAGCCATGAAGAAAAACTAAAGAGCCTCTTGATGAAAGTCAAAGAGGAGAGTGAAAAAGTTGGCTTCAAGATCAACATTCAGAAAACTAAAATCATGGCATCCGGTCCCATCACTTCATGGTTAATAGATGGGGAAACAGTGGAAACAGTGGCTGACTTTATTTTTCTAGGCTCCAAAATCACTGCAGATGGTGATTGCAGCCATGAAATTAAAAGATGCTTACCCCTTGGAAGGAAAGTTATGACCAACCTAAACAGCTTATTAAAAAGCAAAGACATTACTTTGCCAACAAAGGTCCATCTAGTCAAGGCTATGGTTTTTCCAGTGGTCATGTATGGATGTGAGAGTTGGACTATAAAGAAAGCTGAGTGCTGAAGAATTGATGCTTTTGAACTATGGTGTTGGAGAAGACTCTTGAGAGTCCCTTGGACAGCAAGGAGATCCAACCAGTCCATCCTAAAGGAGATCAGTCCTGGGTGTTCATTGGAAGGACTGATGTTGAAGCTGAAACTCCAATACTTTGGCCACTTGATGCGAAGAGCTGACTCATCTGAAAAGACTCTGATGCTGGGAGAGATTGAGGGCAGGAGGAGAAGGGGACAACAGAGGATGAGATGGTTGGATGGCATCACTGACTCAATGGACATGGCTTTGGGTAGACTCTGGAATTGGTGATGGACAGGGAGGCCTGGTGTGCTGCGGCTCATTGGGTTGCAGAGTCGGACATTACTGAGTGACTGAACTGAACTGAACTGAATGTCAGCCAATTAATGGGGGGGGAATAGGCATAGATGGTGCATAGGGACTGGTGAGGCATGTCTTGTTTTATAATGTATTATATTTGGGTTTCCCTGGTGGCTCAGATGGTAAGAGAATCCATCTGCAGTGCAGGAGACCCCAGTTCAATCCCTCGGTTGGGAAGATCCCCTGGAGAAGGGAATGACTACCCACTCCAGTATTCTTGTCTGGATAATCCCATGGACAGAGGAGCCTGGCAGGCTACAGTCCCATGGGTTCCCAAAGAGTCAAACATGACTGAGTGACTAAGCGTACACACACACACAGTACATTTAAAATACAATAATTAGGTGCTTTATTAAATTATATGCACATATATGTCACATGTAGCATATCCAGACAACAAGGAATGAAGTCTTTCTGGCCTGTCCCTTCTAAATACCAGCAACTTGTCTGAAATAACCACTTAGGATCCATCTAGGCAAGATTTATTTTTCCCCAACAATAGTTGAAAGCATTTTTTAATTAAGGGCTATAAAGTTTGAGAATTGGTCACCGTGGAAAGAAAACATATGAAGAGTCTATGTATAAATATACAAATTATTTGAACATATATATATATACATCAGGGCTTTCTAGGTTGTGCTAGTGGTAAAGAACCCACTTCCAATGCAGGAGACACAGGAGACATGGGTTTGATCCCTTGGTCAGGAAAATCTGCTGGAGGAGGAAATGGCAATCCACTCCAGTATTCTTGCCTGGAAAATCCTATGGACAGAGGAGCCTGGCAGGCTACAGTCCATGGGGTTGCAGAGTCAGACATGACCGAGCACAGGTGCACATGTGCATCACATTTCATACACAGTACTAAATAATGAAGTTAGTAGCATCAGCATCCCCTCACACAGGAACAGATGAAACCCTCTGTAGAGTGTAACAAGGGATTGTCTTGGTCTCAGTTTGTTCTCTGGGCACATGAGCCTGATTCTGTGAGACCCAACTGCACACAAATCTAGAACTTGCCTGTCTGGAGTTGCTCCCATTCTGACTTTCAGAATACTCTCAGCATTCACATTTCTAAGGATGTCTGCTTCGCCCCAAATGCAAGCTGTGGTTTCTGTTTATCTGGGAAGGGGCCTTTCTGAATGTGCAGCATCCTGGGGAGCACCGTTGTCAGTGTGGCCCTCTAGCCTCTCCACGTGGAAGAGACTGATTTTTAGGCAAGAGAGGAAAGGCTCCCACATTTGCCAAAATCATGAACTTCATGCTAGTCTGCTCCCTGAATATGTAATACTATATCAATAGATAAGTGAGAAATTTACCATCAAAACTTGAAAAGTAATTCATTTGCTACATTGATCTCTCTCCACTTTAAATGTTTTCAAAAATAATCCTGATTCCTCATTATATTCTCATTCTTCTTTCTGAAGGGTCTCCAGTGCCAGTGGGAATAGATGTCCAGGTTGAAAGTATTGACAGCATTTCAGAGGTTGACATGGTAAGTTTCTCCGTGAGATGCTTTTTCTGAACGGATAGATTCTCGGTAGTGTCAAAATCACTGACGTTTTAATAAATCATCTTAATTATGCATATTATTCCTGCTTTGCTTAATAAAGTTGAAGTTACTTTATTCTTTTCTAACTATTATCTCTGCCCCAGATTATAATTCTCATTCCTTTCTTTCTCGTCTCCTTTTCTTCTATTGGCTTTACAGTGTCCTGACGGACAGGATATACTTAGCTATGTGACTTGAACCTTGGTACTCAGTATCAGCAAAAAACTGGTCTGCATTCTCCATGCCCAATTTGAAAAAATGATCAAGTGATCCCAAGTGTTGGCTTCTTTTGCTTCTCATTTATCATTTTCCAACCCTCCCTTATTTCACCCTGAAATCACTTTCAATCTCTTTAGTTTTGTCCTGCTCTCCTCCCAGGGGGCGGTTCAGCCTGCTTCCCATGAGAGTGCCAAGTAGTGGTGATGCTGATGTATCACTGACACGTGCCAGTGTCTGCCATTTGACTTCATAGGCTCAGTGTTTGCCTGGCGCCCTTCAGATCAGACTGGGCATCTAAACACAAATATATGCTTATTAAAGCAATCCATGCAGTAACCCACAGGATTCCCTGTGGAGTGGTGTTATGGTAATGAATGAACCATTGTATTTATTCACTCTTACCCTAATTCAAAATTACACGTGGCTGGTGCTCCTAGATTAACCCAGAGCAATAATACAATGTACCTCTATTCTGATCCTAAGAAAAACAAATGAGCTCATCATTACTTGATGACTTGTTTGTGGTTTGCTGAGATTTGTCCTTCGCTTGTGTAGTAAATGTTGAAGTTCTATTATATGTGTTATTTCAAGAAGAATTTGAGTGTTGTTGACAAATAAATGAGAATAAGAAGTAAGCAGTTGGGAAATGTGAAACACATTGTCATTGCCTACATCCTATAACTTAGGTGAAGATAGGAGAATTTCTATTCAAACAAACAAAATACTCGTACCTGAGAGCCAAACAAAACTCAAATAATTGATTAAGCAAAGTTTTTTCTGCTAAAATAATGTTAATCTAGCTTTTCCCCCTCATCCTTGCCTCCTTACAACTGGAATGCATATAAACAATTTAAAATCCTGAGTCATACTGGATCAGAATCTCTGAGAACTAGCTTCTGGGGGATGCGCCGTATTAACAAATGCACAAGTGATTTTTGGCACACTACAATTCCAGCACCACCATTTCCTGGTATTTGTTCTGTGTCTCAAGCTGAAGATCACCATCTCTTTCTCAGGACCTCTGTCAACATTGCTGTTGTTTAGTGGCTCAGTTGTGTCTGACTCTTTTGCAACCCTAGCATCTGTAGCCCACCAGGCTCCTCTGTCCATGGGATTCTCCAGGCATGAATACTGGAATGGGGTACCATTCCCTTCTCCAGGGTATCTTATCGATCCAGGGATTGACCCACATCTCCTGCACTACAGGAGGATTCTTTACCACTGAGCCACCAGGGAAGCCCTTCTGATAACATGCTTTCCATTAAAATGCTTAAAAACTCCTATAAATGTTGTGTTCAGGTTCTTATAAGACTATAGTTTATTCAACTTGGGGAGGACTGCTTTACAAAAACAATAGAAATATTGGGTATAAAATCAATCATAAAAGTTAATATTTATTTACAGTGAGAGAAAAAGCAAACTAAACTACCAGAAAAATCAAAATAAAATACCAGACCATGAAGTTTTAGGTCCATCTCTCCTGAGATCATCTTAGGTGATTTACCAGAGTGCTCAGGTAGAAATGCATCCCACTTATAACCTGTTTCCCCTCAGCAACGTGAATACTTGATGGTTTTCAGAAACTCTGAGCATTCACCAGAGTCCAGGTGAGGAGAAGCTCTGTGACGGAAGCTCAGTAGCCTCATTCTGAATCTACCTGAAGATATAATATAAGCCATTCAGGCACAGGTCGTTAACACCTACGGAAACCAGTGGAGATGGATAGTACTGACTGGTCATCCTGAATCGTATTTCTGCTGGCCTTGACTTGTCTCTTTTTCTCCCTGCTTAGGACTTTACAATGACTTTTTATCTCAGGCACTACTGGAAAGATGAAAGGCTCGCCTTTCCCAGCAAGACCAACAAAAGTATGACTTTTGATCATAGATTAATCAAAAAGATTTGGGTGCCTGATATCTTCTTTGTCCATTCTAAGAGATCCTTCATCCACGACACAACTGTGGAGAACACCATGCTGCGCGTCCACCCGGATGGAAACGTCCTCTTCAGTGTCAGGTGAGGAGGGCTGCCCCCTGCCTTGGGCTGCCTGGCACCGCAGCATCTGCACCAGCACTAGGGGGCTCACTGCAGGCTGAACTCCCGATATTGCTGCGTTTGGTAATGCTGGAGCTTCAGACACAAGCAGAAGACGCGACTTTTTTTTCCTGATTCTAACTCCCAGGTTTTGTTTCTTTAATGACTTTTAATAATTAGCATTTTGTTTATTCAAGATTTATTTCTTTATTTATTGGCTGTGGTGGGTCTTTGTTAACGCATGCGGGCTTTCTCTAGTTGTGGAGAGCAGGACTACTTTTCACCATGGTAGGCAAGCTTCTCATTGCGGCAGCTTCTCTTGTTCCTGAGCACAGGCTCTAGGCATGTGGGCTTCAGAAGCTGCAGCGCTTGGGCTCAATAGTTGTGGCACACAGGCTTAGTTGCTCCAAGACATGTGGACACTTCCTGCACCAGGGATCGAGCTAGTATCCCTTGCATTGCAAGGTGGATTCTTAACCACTGGACCACCAGGGAAGCCCCTAACTTCTTTTTTAAGAAGTTTAAAAAACTTCTTTTTTTAAAGAATGATTTCCTAATCTAACTGTAGCCACTCTGGGCATATTATTGGAGAATGATAGGAAATAAGGCTGGACAAAATGGAGCTAAATTATGGATAGCCTTAAGAGTCTAACCTACAGTTTTTTATAGATACCCAAACTGCTTTTCCTCCTCACCAATGCCACCCCACTCTGCACCCCACCAAGCAGTCTTGGAATCTTGGATTAACTAAATAATTTTGTTAAGTGTGTCCTTCACTCTTCACATGAAGATATAGTCATCATGCATGTTACCCCTAATTTCTTCATTTAAAAATTGCTGAAAAACAAAATTTTAATTTAAAATATTTGATCTGTGCTAATGGACCTATCCAAATGGTAAATAGGAGTTCTGAATTCTGTTGGATATCAAAAAATTTAATAAAATATTTGTTCAGACACTATGCTATAATATCCCTCCATCTTTACTATAACATTTTTTTTTTTTTTTAGCCTAATGAGTCCAGTGCTTACTGACTGACCTACCATAGAATCTTAAAAATGTTTGGTAAATCCAAGAAATTCATGTTTTCAAATGTCTTAGAAATCCCAGAAAGATTCAATAGTAAACTGAAAAAGAAGTTAGCTCTCCAGAGGATATCCATGTCCTAATCTCTGGAACCCAGGAAGGTTACTTTATTGGGGGGTAGGGGAAAACTACGCAGACATGATTAAATAAAGGGTCTTGAGACAAGGAAATTATTCTGGGTTATCTGGGTTGGACTAAATGCAATCATCAGTGTCCTTGTAAGAGAAAGGCAGAGGGAGGATTTGACACACGTGG
This sequence comes from Bubalus bubalis, assembly GCF_019923935.1. NCBI lineage: Eukaryota > Metazoa > Chordata > Mammalia > Artiodactyla > Bovidae > Bubalus > Bubalus bubalis. The sequence continues at coordinate 87,632,438 of NC_059157.1, read as the reverse complement.
AAGAGTAGGAAGTAGTGTGATGGTGAAGACAGAGACTGGAGTGACGCAACCACCAGCCCAGAAATGCTGGCGACTTCTGGGAGCTGTAAGAAGCAAAAGATGAATCTCACCCTAGAGCTTCGGGAGGAGGCAGGGTCTTTCTGACACCTTGGTTTCAGTCCAGTGATACTCATTTCAAACTTCAGGCCTCCAGAACTGTGAGAGAATACATTTCTGTTGTTTTAAACTGCCAAGTTTATGGTAATTGTTTACAATGAAAATATGTTCTTTTTATTCATTAAAAACACCTTGCTCGCTCTAGTACAGAGATTCTGTTACTGGACATTTTATAAAAAGCTATCAGTGTTTTTTAAAAAATGAAATGAGAGGAAAGTACCACTTTCCATAAGAACTTTTACATCAGAGGTAACCTAGGACTCTAACAAGTACTGGAATCAAGCCTTAGGAGGGATCAGCAGCTGAACAGCAGCATCTGGCCAAGAAATCATGTGTTTTAAATTAATTTTTTTGATGAGGGGATATCCACTGGAGAAGTAGCTCAGTGAATTGTCCTTACCCTGCACATTCCAAAGAAAGATTTGGCTCTTGCCTGGCTCCTGGGAAATAACCTACAAGCCCTTGGAATATCCTGCCTGATAAGTGTGTCTTTGTTTACCCAAAGACCCTGAGCCACATGGTATCAGCTTGACCTCTGGAGAGGCTAAAGACCAAGATCAGCCATGGCTGACCAACCCTCAATTAATGCTTTGAACCCCTAGGCTCACGTAGTTTCCCTGGTTAACAATACTCCATGCATGTGGTCATATGTCACTGCTAGGAGAAGTAAGCTCTGTCCATATAGCCCTGTCCACTAGAACAGGACAACTGGAAACTTGCTCCTGGTTTTTCCTGGAATCTGCCCTGTGCATCTTAATTTCATTGTTGATTTTAACTGGTATCCTTTCATTGCAATAAATGATTAGCTGTTAGTATAACAGTTTTGATGAGTTCTATAAGTCCTTCTAATGAAACATTGATGCTGAGGTTGGTCTAGAGATCTCGGAACACAAGAGGACTCAGAATTGTTGTCTGCACAGCTATTTCAGCTGACAGCAGAGCCAGTCCAAGCCCAGAGCCAGGTCACCTGGTTTCAGGCTTGGTTCTGACACCATCTACTGACAAAGAGTCTCTCCTTGACCAAATTCTACTCAGTGTCCTCTGAACTGTCTTCTCACATTGGCCCCGATTTTGAGCTTCTGTTTCTGTCTCTGCATAGTCAGTTTATCCAGAGTCCCCCATCCTCAATATCTGATCACCCCCATATCTGATAAGATTCCTCATCCACCTCTCCAGCCCCCAGCTGACATCTGACCACCCTGGCCCTCCTTCAGCAAGAATTCTGTTAGGTCCATTTAGCCAGGTTCCCCCGACCCCTTATGTTTCCTCTTAGTAATTTTCTATCCACTGACTTGCACACCCCCCATCCTGGCCTCCTTATTCCTTTGCTTATAGCAAAGTTGTTATGTTTGGAGTTGATCCCAATCTCTCTTCCCAATTACAAAAAAAAAAATTATAGTAGCTGTCCTAAATAGAGTCTACCTTACCATTTTTTAAACAAGTGTCATGAATAATTTTTTCCTTAACACTGTCTACCTAATCTCCTTGGCTGTTAATTTATTTATGTATACTCTGAAGGAAGGAGACTGAAAGACTTCAGAAGTCCTTTTTTAAAGTACCAGGAAGATGCCAAAATGAGTATGTTTTGTGTCGCAAGGTTATCCAGACCCCTCCCTGGCTTGGCATTTTCCTGCATGACTATTGACAGTAGAATTCAAAGCACAGCAGATAAAATGGTTTTCCCCCTCTGATTAACCAAGGGGTGCCATGGGTAGGAGCAGCTGTTGCCTTTGTTTTTTGCAGACCTGCTCAGGGGCCCTTTATGAACCTCTGATCTGCTTTTGTGGGTACCACAGTTCAGCAGCCTCTGCCTGCAGCCAGGAAAAGCTAGGAGGACATAAAATGTGAAGAACAGCCCTCATCAGTATGTAAGCCCTTTGACTTAATAGCACCTGAATTATGCATTGTGCACATAGATTTCTAACTGAAAATGCTTCCGGCTTTCCACTCACTCCTGCAAAGATAATTTCCTCAGGTAAACTTGCTTTGTGAAGGAAACCTTTACTCATAGGTTTTTATTACCACCATTCCAGCTCCTTATTACTGGAAACTATTTAAGTTTGAATCTTCCAAAAAGCAGAAAATATTTAAGTCTATTTAAAGTCTTCTCACTTTGAAGTGTGTTTTTCTGAAGACATCCGAGCCAGAAAGTATAGAGGAAGCTGACCAGGAAATGGTGAGATCAGAAGCAATTCTTACAGCAGGAATTCACTCATTAACTTTGGGTCTTAAGCAATCACCCACCTTCCTGGGTTTGCTTCCTTATGGGTTACTTGGATAGAAGATGATAACACCTGTTTGGCATTATTCTTGAAAGGTGCACAAAACAGGCAGAGTGTCAGATAGCTTTAAGCTACATTACTTATTTGACCGTGTGGTGAAATGACCTGCAGTTTTCTTTTTCTTATTCTTCCTATAGGATAACTGTTTCAGCAATGTGCTTTATGGATTTCAGCAGGTTTCCTCTTGACACTCAAAACTGTTCCCTTGAGCTGGAAAGCTGTAAGTGTAACCTCCCGATGCAGTGAGTACCTGTGGTCTGAACACACCATCACATACTTGCAGTAAATATCTTAACAAGCATGTGAACATTTTGATATAAGTTAAATATGTTTATCCAAAAAAGCTTATCGGTTGGTTGGTTGCTTGGTCTTTTTGGTAAGAATGATGATGGCAAATTGTCTTGCAGATGAGAAGATAAAAGAGTCAAGAAAAAAATGCTTTGGTAACTACATATTCTGCAGTTTCCACAATGATTTTAAAGGAATAGCTCCTTAAAAACGTGTATTCTTGCTAACGTTATTAACATAGAATGGCAAATTTAGAAAACTCTGCCGTTTATGTTCTTATATGAATCCCAACCTTCCATTAGGTATATCTTGTTTCCCCAGAAAAACCCAGCTCTAGATTTAGATCACCCAGTCAAAGCCCTGTCAAAGGGCATCTGAGCCAGAGCCCTGTCAATTACTTAGATCCACACCCCCTCCCCAGCTATTTTTGACATGACTTATTAAACGCTGACTGCAATTTTTCATGATGCAGGTAAAGTGCTGGGAATCTCAATGGATGTCTCCTACAGAGACAATTCTCCCCAAACCCATTGGAAACTCTCTGTCACACTATTTGATCTTATGAGAGAATTTTCTACAAGCCCAGCTCATTTTGCAATTTCATCCAAGACAGTCACAAAACCAGTTTGAGGCCTAAAGCCTTGGCATCAGGCCTGTGAGTGAGAGGTGGTGCTGTGACATCACAGGGCACACAGACAGGGGAACCGCTGTTTGGAGAGTTTTTAAAGCATCATGTGGGCATGAGAAAACCCAACCATACTCTGGCAGTAATCAGGGTCTAATTTGGGGAGGGGTTTTTTGTTTGTTTGTTTTTTTATGATATGGGTATTATCAGTCTTTTGGCAAACATATATTTCAGAACCATGACATTGGACCAGACCCTGGGGATACAGAACTTTATAAAGCACCATCATGGACCTCATGGAACTTACAGGAGTTCATTCTAATTGCAGGGATGTTATTTTCTTGTCTTAGATGCCTACAATGAGGAGGATCTAATGCTGTACTGGAAACATGGAAACAAGTCCCTAAACACTGATGAGCATATTTCCCTGTCTCAGTTTTTCATTGAGGAGTTCAGTGCATCCAGTGGATTTGCTTTCTATAGCAGCACAGGTGCAGTATTTTGTGTGGACAAGTCATGAGCATTTATTAAGCATCTGCTGTCTGAAAAGCACATGTGGCTAGTCCTGAGTCCAAACAAGCCTCCCATTTGACCAATAATATCATCCTTCTTTTCCCAGCAGCTGTCTCTATCTTTGCAATACAGGTCTTCTTCAGCTGACGATGGGGTACCTTCCAGTAAACCCATCATAAGCTGAAGTACGTTTAACATGCCTAACCTCTTGAACATCATAAAGTAGCGTAGCCAAACTTAAACAGGCTCAGAACACTTAGATTAGTCTATGGTTGGCAAATCATCTAATGCAAATCCTATTTTAAAGTAAAGTGTTGACTATCTCCTGTAATGCAATTGAACACTGTACTGAAACTGAAAAAACAAAGGTTGTCTGGGTACAGAATGACTGTAAGTATATCACTTGTTTGCCCTCAAGATCATGGGGCTGACCAAGAGCTGGCTTGCTGCCACTGCCCAGCATCGTGCAAGAATATATGGCTAGCATGGGAAAAGATCAGAATTCAAAACTGGAAGTACAGTTTCTACTGAATATTCATCACTTTTGTACCATCATAAAGTCAAAATAAGTCAAAGCATCCTAGGTCAGAGACCATGTGTACACATTTCTGTCTTTATCATGTAAACACCTTTAACTAGATGTCTAGCTTCCCCTAGGCCCCTGCAGTCTACTCTTCATACAGCAGACAGAGTGTTCTTTTGAAAACATGAAGAGCACAATTCTTTCCTGTTAAAACCCTGCGGTGCTTTTCCACCAAACTTACAGCAGAACTTAAGCTTCTCATCATGGCCCACAGGCCCTACATGATCACTCTCTGCCTCAGGCTCTGACCTCACCAATCGCTCGCTGCCCGGCCTCCCCACTTCTTGCTTGTCTTCAAACACACCCACCTCATTCCACCTGCAGGAGTTCTGCTTTCACCTTTCTTTGCCTGGTACACACCTGATTTTTCCCTGATTTTTTCATGACCAGCTTCCCCATTTTTCTCAGAACTTTATTTAAATATCATCTCCTCAAAGGGTGCTTTCCTAGCCATCCTATGTACAATAAACCTCCCTCCTCGCCATTCCCCATGCGTATTTGTCTTCACAGCACTAACCACTTCCTGAAATACATCTCTGTTTGACTGCTTTCTTGTCTGAGTGCCTGGCTAGAAAGAGTGTAGGGATCTATCTGTCTGCCTTGTTCGCTGTCTCTCACCCAGCACCTCAAACATGCCTGGGGCGTGATAGATGCTCAATAAATAGCAACCGAATGACTTGATCAGTAAAGTGATTCTTGCACTTTATATGCCTATGAGAAGTAAGTACAGATATTGGGGAATTTTTAAATTTTATTTCAATACTTCTTTATTTTTTTGTTGTTACACAGACATACTTTATAATGAGAAAGATTAAAATGGGCTCCTGTGTGTGTGTGTGCTCAGTCACTAAGTCATATGTGACTCTATTGTGACCCCGTGGACTGTAGCCCGCCAGGCTCCTGTGTCCATAGGACTTTTCAGGCAAAATACTGGAGAGGGATACCATTTTCTTCTCCAGGGGATTTTTCCAACTCAGGATCGAACCCAAGTCTCCTGTATCTCCTACATTGTAGGCAGATTCTTTACCACCAGCACCACCTGGGAGCCCAAAATGGTCCCCTAATATTACTTTTTTTTAAAAGAGAAGAATAAAGCATTTTGAAAGTTGTATTCAAATATCAAGTTATTAATGATATCTGAGTTCATTCAAGCATTTCTTAGGTTTCGAAAAGATCAGCATTTAGAATTTATTTTAGTTCACAAGTAGGTAATTGTTCTTCCTCACATTATCCATGAATTACCAAACAAGGTCACCTGAGAGCCAAATTCAAGTGTTTTTCTCAAATTAAACATATTAGTTTCATAAAAATATTTTATATTTTGTCTTCATGCCTATCACTAAAACAACCACCATAACCGCCACTCCTAAATCAGCTATACAGAAAAAAAATTACAATTCTGGCTCAGTTACAAGAGTCAGAAGTATAGTTACAATAATGAAACTTGGCAACCCACTCCAGTGTTCTTGGGGAATCCCAGGGACGGAGGAGCCTGGTGGGCTGCCGTCTATGGGGTCGCACAGAGTCGGACACAACTGAAGTGACTTAGCAGCAGCAGCAGCAGCATCTTTAGCCTTTCAACACAGAATGAAGCCTTAGCATCAACAGGCCATTGAAGGTGACAGTCTTTGGATATAAAAATCTTCTTGGACATTGTCTTGGACTAAGTGCCCAGTCACTGCCCGCCTCTTCCATTTCCCTGCTGCCAGTTCTCCAGCCCTTCTCTCTCTTTCATAAACTTCCTTTCTTTCTACCATGTGGCAACCAGATGGAGGTGGGTGGACACTTCCACCCAAAATTTGGTTCAGATGTCAAAACTGGCGATGGCATACAGATGCTGAAAGGGTATACAGGGATTTATTACTACAGAAGGAGGTTTTCTAGAGACAGCAGGGCAGGCTTCAAAGCATATCTGAAAATGTCTTGAGAGAACAGGAAGGGGCCTCTGACTTGGGTTCTGTGGTGCTTAGAAAGTGGGACTCAAGTGAGGGCTCCTTGCAAGGGGCCATGTTTCCATGGTTTGATCTTCCCATCAGTAAAAAGAGAACATCTGGCTTTCTTCCTAGCTTGCCCAGGTGTGGAGCAGAAGGAAAAGTGGAGCTAGAGAGCTATCAGTAGTCAAATATCAAAAATAGAGTCCTACTCTTTTGCACTCCTGGAATGAGAGCTCCACTCCTTTCCAGAGCAGCACTGTCTTTCCTGGTGGGTAAAGGGAGCTCTTCCCAGCTACAACTTCAACAACAGAACTATCCCTCATCTCCCCTTCCCAGAAAAACTTCAAGACAGAGCAACATGTCTCCTACATGGTTGCCAAAAAAAAAAAAAAAAAAACACATTATTCAGAAAATTATGAGTTAAAAAAATACCTCGTTGCCCAAATACATTTCAGAACTTAAAAGCATATGCGTGTGTGTCTTTATGAAGTACTTTCCAGCTTTTCCTTATCCCTTATAATTTCACAATAATTATATGAAGCTATAACATCAGAGATGCTATTATTCCACTCTATAGCCATAATCAAAACTCTCAACTGCAGACTATAATAAAGTGGGATGTAACAGGGGTAATACAAGACAATGAGTAGCTTAAAAAAAGGCATATTTTGACTTTAGAGTATAATACATCATGTATCTTTTATTACTCTTGGTAATGAAATTGTTTAGTGTTCCTGATGCATATCAACTGATAGTGAGAGAAACTAAAACAAGTAGGAAAAAGAAGGGTAACCAACAGTTAATTAAGAATAGAATACTAGGCATACAGTCTGCAAACTCAGTGAAGATTGACCAGGTATATGTTTGCCTAAATGTTTACCCAGTCTGTCTAGTAAGTTTGCCAACTTGGGTTCAGAAATTACTACTGGGGAAGTAGAAGAGTTCTCCAACCTTGCAACACCTATAACTTAATTTTATTATTTTTAAGCTATAGTATCTATGACCTGAATAATTTGGATCACAGTCAACTGCATTTATAATGGAAAAATTAATCTTACCACTTATTTATAAAAGGTATATTTTCATTATTCATTGCTTACTTTAGAAAAGATTTAATAAGATTGGCATCATTGTAAAATAAAGCAAGATGACATGAAAGAGAAATGTGAGAAAGAAAAATGTAAAATAAGCATAAGTTATCATATAGAATCTAACATGTAGTTACCAGGAAATGGCATCAGAGAAGTCCTATAGATAGTCCAAAAGCATGCTCTAACCTTCTAAACATGGTTCCTTGCAGCCAATGTGAAATGGGAAGCTGAACAAACTATGCATATTGACATGACCGCAACTGGTGCTTTGATCAGTACAAACTAATACCGACATGAATTTATATAATTCCAACAAGAGACAAAGAAACACCATTTGGCTACTTTTCAACAGATTAGAATAGATAAATTAATGGTACCCTCGAAACTTTGAAATAATAAAAATTGTTTATGGACACTCCCTTCCCCCAGCCCCTCTTTGAATCCCTAGCTATCTGGATCCTAACTTGGAATCCAATGACAGAGAAGCTGCTGTGAATCTTTTCCTCCAGATGAAATGTTTCATGTCATTTGTTTTAGCTCATAAGTGGTTTATTGGCTCTTGCATCAGTCATTAGCCATATATTGAAGACTTTTTCACCTGAAGAAACACTGCAAACACAATACATTTTGGAGTAAGGTCTTTAAAGGCCATCCCACAAAATATAATAACCATTCATCCCTGAACAGCAAATATGAAATTTAAAGGAGCATCTTTGAGTCAGATAATTAAACCTACTGCAGTTCAGTTAGTTCAACCAACATTGGAGGCCCAGGTCCTATCCCAGTACTGGGTAAACAGGGTGTGTTAAGTTCCATGTTACCTAAGAGCTTGGAGTCTAAAGAAGCAGGTTATTATCACTAAGTATGGCATTTCCACCAAAAAAAAAGCCTGTTCTGATGAAAACTTTGACTTTTCCTCATAGGTTGGTATAATAGGCTTTTCATCAACTTTGTGCTAAGGAGACATATTTTCTTCTTTGTCCTGCAAACCTATTTCCCAGCTATGTTGATGGTAATGCTTTCCTGGGTTTCATTTTGGATTGACCGAAGAGCTGTCCCCGCAAGAGTTTCCTTGGGTGAGTCTTTCTGTACCTTTGTGAAATGTTAATGTGGGAGAAATGTCAAGGAGGGTGAATGAATTGGTGATATGTGGAGAGGGAAAGAGGGTGATGGGTTAGTAGGGATAGTTATGATGTGCACTCAGGTTACAGTATTTGGCCTGACATCCATAAGGGCAAATTGTAGCTAGACTCTTTCCTCGGAAACCAAGACATTCAGTATGAAGACTGCACCAACTGACCCAAGGTGGAGGGTAGGGAGGAGAGAGGGTGAAGTTATGAAGCAGAAACAGCCTCACTTCACAAATGTCTCTTTTCTGCCTTTCAGGAAAACCTCCCTGTCTCTTGCCCAAGTTCACTTCACTTTGCCTGACAAACCCTTACATTGCAGAAGTTTTCAGTTCAAATGAATTTACACTCTACTATTGGTACCTTAATAAATTACTTCTTGGAGATTCAAATGCTTGAATTTGGAAACATAAGAGCTAGTTTAAAAAAAATTATGGCATAGCCTGTTAATAAATACTGAAATCAGAATCAATTGCAGCAGAATTTTAGGTGTCATGGCACTTCAGAGATTACAAATGGGGAAACATTGCCAGCCTCATTAACAGGTGTGATCGTCACTCTATCTAGAGACATCATATGCCACTGTGAGATCAGATCAGATCAGATCAGTCGCTCAGTCGTGTCCGACTCTTTGCGACCCCATGAATCGAAGCACGCCAGGCCTCCCTTGTCCATCACTAACTTCCGGAGTTCACTGAGACTCACGTCCATCAAGTCAGTGATGCCATCCAGCCATCTCATCCTCTGTCGTCCCCTTCTCCTCCTGCCTCCAATCCCTCCCAGAATCAGAGTCTTTTCCAATGAGTCAACTCTTCACATGAGGTGGCCAAAGTACTGGAGTTTCAGCTTTAGCATCATTCCTTCCAAAGAAATCCCAGGGCTGATCTCCTTCAGAATGGACTGGTTGGATCTCCTTGCAGTCCAAGGGTCTCTCAAGAGTCTTCTCAACACCACAGTCCAAAAGCATCAATTCTTTGGCACTCAGCCTTCTTCACAGTCCAACTCTCACATCCATACATGACCACAGGAAAAACCATAGCCTTGACAAGATGGAACTTTGTTGACAAAGTAATGTCTCTGCTTTTGAATATGCTATCTAGGTTGGTCATAACTTTCCTTCCAAGGAGTAAGCGTCTTTTAATTTCATGGCTGCAGTCACCATCTGTAGTGATTTTGGAGCCCAGAAAAATAAAGTCTGATGCTGTTTCCACTGTTTCCCCATCTATTTCCCATGCCACTGTCACACACACACAGATTTATGGAAACCACTTCAGACCCACTTAGCGATTTTGATTGAGTCCTTACAAAGTAGAGTTGCCAAGCTAAGTCCTTAGACAACATGTTACTTAATGAGAACCCAGGAGTCAATCCCACCTGCCTTCTTGGCTGGTTTGGGGCAGAACTCTCTCATTTGGGCTGATTTTGTTATTTCGCCCATAATGCTCTGTTTAGGGAGAAGATTGTTAGAAGTGGTTCACAGTCATCATAATTATCACACAATTCATTCCAGAAGGAGTGATTTCTAAGTTAATGTTGACAAATTATATGCATACTTCTAAAGATATTTGAAAGACATAAACTGTCATTAATATTAATGATTTGTTTACGTCTTTCCCCTACTAAAAGTTTCAGTTCACAAGCATTTGAGTCTTGAATGTCTTCAAGGGGGAAAATACCATCTGAATGAGTAACTAAATTATTGTGGCTGTTCCTTCATATCAGACCAGCCTGGCCCTGACCTCAGTACGGCAGTGGGGCAGTATAGACCCAAAGAGGAGACTAAAGGCCCATTTCCAGCCCTTGAGACAGAATGAGAAAGGCATTCAGTCTCTAAAGGTTTATGGACATGAGTTTCAATGGGATCCCTGAAGCTGACTGCTTAGCTCTTATATCATGAAAATGACAGCAATAAAAGCTGGCTCTCAAGCAGGCTGGACTGAATGGGCAACACTGAAATTCTGTGCTGCTTGTGTCTACAGAGTTAGGAAATTGCTAGGCAGATTTATATAAAATAATATACAAATCAGAAGTGTCCCTCCTTCATTTTAATAGAACAAACGTTTCTAGAACACTACTATGTTCTCAGGCTTTTGTTTCCTCCCACCCTCAAGTTCTTGGAAAGATACTTTGCCATCTTTTTTTTTTTAATTTATTTGTTTATTGAAGTATAGTTGATTTACAGTGTTGTGTTAGTTTCGGGTATACAGCGAAGTGATTTAGATTCCTTTCCATTATAGGTTATTACAGGATATTAAGTATAGTTCCCTGTGCTATGCAGTAGGTCCTTGTTGTTATCTCTTTTATATATAGTAGTGTGTATCTGTCAGAGAAGGAAATGGCACCCCACTCCAGTACTCTTGCCTGGAAAATCCCATGCATGGAGGAGCCTGGTGGGCTGCAGTCCTTGGGGTCTCTAAGAGTCAGACATGACTGAGCGACCTCACTTTCACTTTTCACTTTCATGCATTGGAGAAGGAAATGGCAACCCACTCCAGTGTTCTTGCCTGGAGAATCCTAGGGACGGGGGAGCCTGGTGGGCTGCCATCTCTGGGGTCACACAGAGTCGGACACGACTGAAGAGACTTAGCAGCAGCAGCAGCAGCAATGTGTATCTGTTACTCCCAAACTCCTAACTTACAGGTGCACCTAGTGGGGAGCAGAGATCCAGCCCAAGCTCCTTGGCACATGGTTTGGAGTGATATCCTCCAGAGGAAGGGACACCTCTCACTAATTTGTACAAAGATGGAGTTTGGGCTTGCAGAAGCCTTGTAATTGCTTATCTCACCTCCTTTTCTTCTTGCCCAAGTTCAATCCTGCCACCAGAGTGATACATCTATGACACAAATGTGATCATCATACTCTCAATCTCAAACGTGATTGTAGTAAATACACTCAATTTGGAATTCAAGGTGTCCCTTAAGGCTTGTCAGATAAAATACAGGACACTGGGTTAAATTTGTATTTTAGTTAAGCACCAAATAATGTTTTAGTATAGGAACATCTGAAATATTGCATGGAACACACTGATACTGAAACATTATTCATTGTTTATCTGAAATTCAAATATAACTGAGTATTCTGTTTTTATTTGCCAAATTTTCAGCCATACCCCTGCCCCCAAATACTTGCCCTAATAGTGAAAATAGCTCAGTTGTGTCTGACTCTTTGCAACCCCATGGACTATAGCCCACCAGGCTCCTCTGTCCATGGAATTATCCAGGCAAGAATACTGGAGTGAGTTGCCATTTCCTTCTCCAGGGGATCTTCCCAACCCAGGGATCAAACCTGGGTCTCCTGCACTGAAGGCAGATTCTTTACTGTCTGAGCCACCAGACTTACCTTAATAAGCTTCAGTCAATTTGAATATTCGGTGTTCTCAAACAGGCCCTCGTGCCTATCTGCTTCTCTCACCTCTGGACATTTGTGCTGACTCCCACTCTATCTAGAATGCCCTCCCTACCTGTCTTTCTCTGGCAAATTTAGCCATTTCTGAACAAGCCAGAAGCCTTTACTGATGGTTTCAGGCAGGTATGGTCTCTCTCATCTTTGAACCACAGAGCACTTTGTATCTATCCTAAGGAACCTGCTTCATCTGTTTCCTGTTCAGCTGTGGGGTGGGTTGGTAGCTCATCTTGTCTTCTCTATTAGAATATGAGTTCTTCAAGGATGGTGACTAGCACAGTGCCCTGCACGTATTTTGTGCTTAATATATTGTTGTTAGACTGCCAGTATTTCGCCCAGCATGTTTTTAATAGCTGTATTTTAGTTACTAACTGAAAACAATGATGATTCATTTCTCATTAAGACTCTTCTGCATTTGGGTTCATTTGCTGACTAAGGATGAATCATTTGCTGGTTAAAACCCTTCCACATCTGTCATGTTTCAGATACAGAACAATAGAGGCAGAACAGCACAGAGTATCAGTTGTGATTAGGCAATTCTATTACTAGAGATAATAGCAATCATAACTCAGAGTATGTATTGGGTTAAAATACTAGTCTATGATTCCATTCAATTTTACGTGGAGAAAAAGTGAAGAACACTTACAAAGTTGTTCAAGGATGTTTTTACTGTCATGAAGGGTTCTCTTCTCCCCTCTCTCATCCTCTTCCTTCCTTGCTTGCCTCTATCATTCCTGTTGGGCCCCTCTGCATTCCTGTTGGGTAATCACTTCATATACAATGTATGAAGTAATGGGGTCATTTATCAGGAAATAGACAGATATTTCCTTGCAGAGGAAGGCAACTAAAACTTTCAGACATGTATTCATTAAGAAAAATGCATAATGGAGGATATGCCATATACCTGGAAAAATAATACTTAGAAGCTATTCATTTTACCATTATAGAAGTAACTAGAACATCTATGCAGTGGACTCTGGCGCCACATCTGTGAGATAATGGTTGGTACTTTCTGTCCGAAGAGCAGTATTGGGATATCCAGCCTACCTTCCTCCCCTTACATCACTTAATATTTTCTTTCTGCCTTGGCCCACAGGGGAAATGTTTTTACTCATTTAAAGATGAATCTAGACATCTTTCCTTTCAAAAGAGCTCCATACTGAGGGAGCTACTGAGGGGTGAACTGACCTAGTAGTTCCAAGTGTCATCTGTAGGCCCTCATGCCCTCACAAAGATCGATGTATGTAAACTGCATAGCTCAGGGCTACAATGGCCAAAGCACTCAACCAAAGCTTCCTTCCGTTCCCTAGTTCCCCTTCTGACTCCTAATCCAGTGGTCTTTGCATTGCCTCCCATTTAATCCACTCAGAAGCTGAGATCATGCTGAAGTTCTTTCATAGCTTTCCTTCTCACTGTCCGCCCATCCCCCAGAGGCACTTGAAGTCTGATCTGAGCTGTCTGTCGGTTACCACCTCTTTAGTCTTCTGCCAGTTCAGGAAACACCATCCTTTCCTGGCATGGGGCCCCACACCCCTGACATTTGCCTCATCATGTATGGCAAAACATAGCCAATGAGAAATAAAAATAGATAACAATCCTCCCCTGACTGAAGGGCTCCTAGGATCTCATATGTGACCTTAAGAATTAATAGAGGGGAGAAACTGCACGGCTCAGGGAAGTTGAGTCTCAGAGTCCAGACTAAATATTGTCTCAATGCTTTCCTATCTATGCATAGCGATTTCAGTAGGTGGGAAGATAATTCTCTAATTCCAACACAGGCCCTTTCTTTGACTAAATGCTCACTTCATATAATTCAAAACTCCTTTATTGCAGTGTTAACTTTAATGGGCTTAGAAGGAATACAATTTGTCAAGATTAATGTATTTCTAAGGGGTCGCTCAAGACATAATAAGTGTGTTTAATGTAGCTGTAATACTCCTCACTCTAAATTCTATTGCTTTAGGAATTTAGACATCAGTTTTCTCATCCTTTACTCCCTTTTCCCCACTCCCCACCTTCCCCATCTGCTTCTTTTAAACAGGAAAATCTAGAATGCTGGTTTAAAAATAAACTTACCATTAGTTAGCTGGACTACTGTTTCTGCTACTGTTAAGTCGCTTCAGTCGTGTCCGACTCTGTGCAACCCCATAGATGGCAGCCCACCAGGCTCCCCCATCCCTGGGATTCTCCAGGCAAGAACACTGGAGTGGGTTGCCATTTCCTTCTCCAATGCATGAAAGTGAAAAGTGAAAGTGAAGTCGCTCAGTCGTGTCCGACTCTTAGCGACCCCATGGACTGCAGCCTACCAGGTTCCTCCGTCCATGGGATTTTCCAGGCAAGAGTACTGGAGTGGGGTGCCATTGCCTTCTCCGTAGTTGGACTAAGCACCCTTCTAAAGAAAATGACTGTTTGTTTATTGCTATCTGGCAAATATAAATGATCCAATCCCCTTTTATTGACTCAACAGTCATCAATGTGAAATACATGACAATAGCATCTATTTGTGTGTTTTTCTAAACCCTTATTTCATCTGCTAAGCCTCATGTTACTGTCACTGAAAAAAAAAAAATCAAGTTCTATCTTCCATATCTTCAAAACCCATTAAGAGGAAACATTTAATAAATTTTGAACAAATGAGGTAAGCGACTAAACAGGAATGTTCATTTAGGATTTTCATAGTTTTACCAGTGAAATCCTGACGGAATAAGACTTCTGGCCTCTTGAAAAGCACAAAATACCTTCATGCTTCCTGACATAATTCCACACTCAGTTTTATAGCACCTTGTCTCAGAGATACTCCATATATACAGACTGGTCTACAATCTTAAAAACAAAAGGAAATTTCCTTTTCAGGTTCAGAATGAGAGGCTACAGGTTTGCATGAAATAAAAGCATGGGTTTCTATATTCAGAGAGAAGGTTTCAATTCTGCTCCTGGCAAAATTCAGGCTAATCAGCCACTTTTCACTCATATTTCTTTTCTGCAATGTGTGGCTAATATTTACCTAGGTTTGTGGTGGGTAACAGAGAAGGCAATGGCACCCCACTCCAGTACTCTTGCCTGGAAAATCCCATGGATGGAGGAGCCTGGTTGGCTGCAGTCCGTGGGGTCGCTAAGAGTCAGACATGACTGAGCGACTTCACTTTCACTTTTCACTTTTATGCATTGGAGAAGGAAATGGCAACCCACTCCAGTGTTCTTGCCTGGAGAATCCCAGGGACGGGGGAGCCTGGTGGGCTTCCGTCTATGGGGTTGCACAGAGTCAGACACAACTGAAGCGACTTAGCAGCAGCAGCAGTGGTGGGTAAACATTCAATAAAGGCAAACAAGTTGTATTTATTAATCTCAGCTTCAGCTATATGTACTGCTGCTGCTAAGTCACTTTAGTCATGTCCAACTCTGTGTGACCCCATAGACGGCAGCCCACCAGGCTCCCCCGTCCCTGGGATTCTCCAGGCAAGAACACTGGAGTCGGTTGCCATTTCCTTCTCCAATGCATGAAAGTGGAAAGTGAAAAATGAAAGTGAAGTTGCTCAGTCGTGTCCAACTCTTAGCGACCCCATGGACTGCAGCCCACCAGGCTCCTCTGTCCATGGGCTTTTCCAGGCAAGAGTACTGGAATCAGGTGCCATCGCCTTCTCTGATACATACACCTTTACCTTAATAAAAATTTCATATCTCCATGTTTATGTAGCAAGGAATGCTAACGGTATCCACCAATATGCACACTGTTGACATGACCATTGTTGGGGAGACCTGAGACTCAATGAGTCAGTGGCCTGCATGTAATGGTAATTGCTGGAGAAGCATTTAGGTTTCTTATTCTGGAGTTCAAATCCATGTGAAGGTGAGATTTCAGGTCCTCCCACAGTGACTGTCAGATTGCCAAATTGCTTTGGTCTACACCATCCACAGGAAAAAACTTAATTTGAAATTGAATAGCTCTGTAGCGCTGTCATTGTCTTTGATATGGGCCTCCCTCAGATGAAAACCTTACAAAATGATAGAATTTGTTGAAAAGGTAGGAATGTGTGGCTGAGAGCTGTCCACCTGCTGTGTCTGTACATTTTAGGAGTAAATCACAGTGTTCTTCCTGCTGTTTGGGACTCTGTCTGCTGACATTAAAATGTCCTCACAACTTATAAAAATCATTAAGGATTCCATTTGCACCTCCCTGGTGGGAAGTTAAGAAAGAAAACCATGCCAGCCAGCATACATTTCGAATATTTACAATACTAGGCTTTCTCTCCAGGCACTACTCTTGCAGCCTCTCTCTGAGAAATCAGTGTAGACACAGAAGAGCTCTCCCTAAAGTTGTCATTTTTATTAAGGAAATCTCAGTCGCTCCTTTCTCCCTTGTCCCCCAGAATCTTGATCTCATTACCTCTGATGCCCATTGCAGGGATTAAAGATGGGAAAGGAAGAGAAAAGGAAATGAAAGGGAAAGCAGTAAGAAGGGAATAGTAGGGAAGAAGTGGGAAAAATAGGAGACAGGGTAATGGGAGGAGTGGGGCAAAAAGTAATTGGTGTTTAGCAGCTGCTTAGTCGGAGAAGGCAATGGCACCCCACTCCAGTACTCTTGCCTGGAAAATCCCATGGACAGAGGAGCCTGGTGGGCTGCAGTCCATGGGCTCGAGAAGAGTCAGACATGACTGAGCCACTTCACTTTCACTTTTTCCTTTCATGCATTGGAGAAGGAAATGGCTTCCCTGGAGAATCCCAGGGACAGGGGAGCCTGGTGGACTGCCGTCTATGGGGTCACACAGTGTCGGACACGACTGAAGCAACTTAGCAGCAGCAGCTGCTTAATAAATACTTGGAACTAAGCCTCCACCACCACACTTCCAATCTGAGTCTCAACTGAGCTGTAGTTTCAGTAACACGGGACAAAGTGATAGCAATGACAATGGCCTGTAAGTATTCTACGTGAAAGAAAAGTACAGGGACAGCAATCTTTAATGCTGCTAAAGAGCACTCCCTGACAAACGAAAGATTTAAGATTGACATGAAGATACTTTCTTAACCATAAAAGTTGTGAAACGATGGGGAATAGTGGTGGAAATGGTTTTAGGATTAATTTCTTTTTCAGAAGAATTTTTTTCTATGGCTGATTCATGTTGATGTTTGGTAGAAACCAACACAATACTGTAAAGCAATTATCCTTCAATTAAAAATTAAAAAAAAATTTACTGGAGTATGGTTGCTTTACAGTGTTGTGTTAGTTTCTGCTATACAGCATAGTGAATCAGTTACACATATATCTCCTCTTCTTTGGCTTTCCTTCCCATTTAGGTCACCACAGAGCACTCAGTAGAGTTCCCTGTGCTATACCGTAGTTTCTTGTTAGTTATCAATTTTATTCATAGTATCAATAGTGTATATATGTCTATCTCAATCTCCCAGTTCATTTTCCCCCTTTCCTCCCTTGATATCCATCTGTTTGTTCTCTATGTCTGTGTCTCTATTTCTGCTTCAGTTCAGTTCAATTCAGTTCAGTCACTCAGTCGTGTCTGACTCTTTGCAACCCTATGGATTGCAGGACACCAGGCTTCGTGTCCATCACCAGCTCCTGGAGCTGTTCAAACTCATGTCCATTGAGTCGGTGATGCCTTCCAACCATCGCATCCTCTGTCGTTCCCTTCTCCTGCCTTCAATCTTTCCCAGCATCAGGATCTTTTCCAATGAGCCAGTTCTTTACATCAGGTGGCCAAAGTATTGGAGCTTCAGCTTCAGCATCAGTCCTTTCAATGAATATTCAGAATATTTAGTGAGGTCAGTTCAGTTCAGTTCAGTTGCTCAGTTGTGTCCAACTCTTTGCGACCCCATGAATTGCAGCACGCCAGGCCTCCTGTCCATCACCAGCTCCCGAAGTTCACTCAAACTCATGTCCATCGAGTCGGTGATGCCATCCAGCCATCTCATCCTCTGTCATCCCCTTCTCCTCCTTACAATAGAATATTACTCAGCCATACAAAGGAGCAGAACTGGGTCATATGCAGAGACATGCATGGACCTAGAGATGGTCATACAGAGTGAAGTAAGTCAGAAAGAGAAAAACAAATATTGTATATTAATGCATATATGCAGGATCTGAAAAAATTGGTATAGACAATCTCAGAGAATTTTAAAAAATGGAATACATTTTTACTTTTCTGGGATGGTTAAAAGAGGCCCAGCTGAGGGTGGGAGCCATGAATCTTTAGGGACACGTCTGACTCTGGAAACTTTAGCTGGAGGGAAGGGGGACATCATGGACAGTGGGGCTGAGGGTAAGAAAAAGACATAGGAAGAAAAACCCAACGGGAGGTTCTGGCTTAGGCTCAAGCTGTACTCGGTTGACTTGCTGAGATTCCCGGCCCTCACACACTTGTGATCAGCAGATAGCGACCTGGAAATGTCCCCCATGGTGTCCTCTGGCTCTGGAACCTAAAGCTGAATGGTGCTGTCACTGAGCTGTTCATCACTGTTCTTGAACGGCAGGAATCACCACGGTGCTGACCATGTCCACGATCCTCTCCGGGGTGAGTGCCTCCATGCCCCAGGTGTCCTACATCAAGGCTGTGGACGTGTACCTGTGGGTCAGCTCCCTCTTTGTCTTCCTGTCAGTCGTTGAGTACGCAGCGGTGAACTACCTCACCACAGTGGAAGAGCGGAAACGATTCAAGAAGACCGGGAAGGTACTGCCTTGCTTTCACTACTGGATCCTTTTTGAAATGTGAAAAAGGCTATCCTCATCCATGCCCTCTCCTGGCAGTATTGCAACCCTTATATGAAGTTTGTGTAACTTGACAAAATGCAAGTTTATGACAAATAATCTTGAACTTTACTCTCTTTGCTGGCTGGTTTCCTTGGCATCGCAAAAGAAAGTTTTGCCAGGAGGTTTTCTGTATGAGGAATTTCTCACAGTGTGCTCTCCTCCACTGACTTTAACCCTGGAAAAGAAGGGGTTGATGTACAAATCATATCCTTTCATGTAGATGAATGATGCTGATGGTGTGTGTGTGTGTGTGTTAGTCACTCAAACCTGTCCAACTCTCTGTGATCCCATGAACTGCCAGGCTCCTCTATCCATGGAATTCTCCTGGCAAGAATGCCGGAATGGGTAGCCTTTCCCTTCTCCAGGAGATCTTTCTGACCCAGCAATTAAACTGGGTCTCCTGCACTGCAGGCAGATTCTTTACCATCTGAGCCACTAGGGAAGCCCAAGGATGATGATAGCTAACGTTTAATGAGTGTTTCTTATCTGTTGGCTTTGTGCTAACCACCCAACATATTATATTTCTTAATTCTCACTGTAACCTGAAGAGGACAGTACTTTATCACCTTCATTTTACAGAGGTGAAGTAGGAGCAGTTGGGGAGTGACTTTACCAAGGTCACACAGCTTTAGAGGAATCAAGATATGCTTCTGGAGCTTTCCAACTCCAAAGGCTGTGCTCTCAACCAGTAAATAATAGATCTCCACCAAGAGCTAGGATTTATTTATTTTTCTTGTCACTCGGGTGAGTGGTAGAGCATACAGGAAGGTTCTTCTCTTCACCATATACAGGGAACAAGGTGCCTTCTGGGTCCTAAGTGTTGTCACATATTTCTTATGACATTGCTTTATCAACCTGGATTGATTGATCTCTACCTGCTCCATTCACAAAGGGTTGGGGCACCAATTGAAGTAAAACATGCTGTTTTACTTCAGAAACCTAGCGGATCCAATTAATATGTGTGTATACATACATACACACACACACAAATTAATTTGATACACATATATATGTATTGCTATTGTTCAGTTGCTAAGTCATACCCAACTCTTTGCAAGCCATGGACTGCAGCACTCCAGAACCTCCCTGTCCTTCACCATCTTCCAGAGTTTGCCCAAGTTCATGTCCATTGAGTCGATGATGCTATACAACCATCTTATCCTCTGCTGTCCTCTTCTCCTTTTTCAATCTTTTCCAGCATCAGGGTGTTTTCCAATGAGTTGGTTCTTTGCATCAGGTGGCCAAAGTATTGTATATGGTCAAAGTGTGTGTGTGTGTGTGTATATATATATTTTCATATGTATGTATATATATAATGCAATAATTTTAACGTGATACATTCACACTGGTTTAAGAAGAAATTCTTACATGAGTATTTATACATACCAAAACATTATTTAATATTTTTTATGCTTCTAGTGAGAGTATTTCATCCTTTTTAAAAA